>NC_065883.2:3454221-5854221 GCF_932274485.2 Patella vulgata | reverse complement strand
GTATTCAGCTCGACCATACATTCCAGAGTTTTATATGTTTATTTTCCAGGGACAGACAAGTCTGTATTGATTTCGACGCAGCTGTAAAAGCCACCCCAGAAGACAAACAAGCGGCCGGATTGAAATTCTGCGGAGCTCCTTTCAGTCATAACGATATTGGTTCGTGTTTCACTGAGGCTTTTGGAAAACCGAATATATTACAGAAAACTGTGGCTTGTTTGACAGACTTTACTGCCGGTAAAACAAGCGATTGGTGTGCTGCAGGGGCAACAGCTAAATCTGGTTGTTCTAATAAGAAGGTAGACTTCTCAATTATTGAGAGTCAATGCAAATAATTAAGGACATCTTGGGTATATATAACGTCTTATAGATGACATACTACTTTCACTTTTAGTTCGTATCTTGTATCTAAAGCCGGGTTCATGTCGCTCTTGCGACGATCAAAAACTAATTTTAACTGGGCAGTCTGAGACTGATCAGTTGGAACAACCCGGGTGACTGGAGCGACATCTAAAGCTAGATTTAAATGGGTTATCTCCCATTGAGGAGGACCAAGAAAAACAAATGATCATTCGGAACAACTACCTTTTGTCCGTCTCCAATGCGCCTCGTATGTTTCATATGTGCGGACAGTTTTTATCCAGTCTCTGGTGAAATGAGATCATCCGTGGCTGTAAAGGCAAATCACGTGATACTACCGCGTGATTTGAAACCCATCATGGCCGCTGTTGACCATCCTGTTGACCTGAGTCTAGGTTAGATCTATTTTATAAGGCCAACTTAAAGTTAAGTCAAAGGTCACTAGATGTAAACAGGACTAGCGCCAATCCAAACCCTAACCTCGGAACTAGCCCTAACGCTAGACTCAACCTCTCCCCCAAATTCTTAAACCTAACCTACAATCTCTCTAACAGTCACGTGTGCTAACCTTATTTACATCTCAGCGACCTTGACGAAATCTTGAGTTGGCTTTAACAAATAGATCTAGCCCGTGAATCTAATAACGATCATGATCATGGCCATCCTGTTTTATCGATCGATGTCTACCTAATCGAAGATCGAAGACGACATGAGCAAGCAGGTTTTACTGGTTTCCCATAATTTTGTATTGTCGCAAGGTGACATAAATCCGGCTTAACTTACAAACTATATTTCTCTCACTGTACATGAAGTAATTACCTGTCCATATAGTGACAATAAAAAGATTTATTAACGAAATTACTGTAAAACAATGTTAAACTATTATTTAGACATAAGTACATACGTTTCGAGTATCATTTCAGTTTTTAAAGCGCAATTCCTGTCCATTCTCCCCTGTTTAAAGGCATTACTCACCAAATATGGCTCATCCAATGGATTCAGGTAGTTAAAGCACGTGATCAATAGTGCCCAATCCACTATTTATCACGTGATTAAGCTACAGTTTTTCTATAGAAGAATTATATGGTTTAATTAAAGATACATTATGGGAGATAAGATAAAGAGATGGCAGTTGTTATAAGTAAACGAATAGCAAATGTCAGTTCAACTGAATGGACCCGGGGGCTAACCGTACGTTTTCCCGGGCATGTAATAATGTTGGCGATAATCCGGATAGAATTTGGGATTAAAGATACATTATGGGAGATTAGATAAAAAGCTGACAGTTCTCACTATAATAGTTAAAAACTAGATAGTGTAAAGGTAATTTGCTGAAAATTTCTGTCAAATTGATCCACTAGGAGCCGAGAAAGAAGCGAGTGAAATTTTTGCATAGTCTCGGTCATCATTACTAAAATCATTAATATAAACGGCATAGTCTCGATTATCCACTTTTTTTTATTTAATTATCAATGGCCGTTAGTGGCATATAGGAATCTAATCCAGCCAACATCGAAGGCTAGCCTTGACATCTAGAGATGATTATGGTCTGGATAAGTTAATTAATGTCTAATTGATAATTTAGATAACATTTCAGGCCTAAAGACAGACTTTAATAAGCAGATTTTGCTCTTGCATAATGTATGTTTAAGCTAGGTAAATTTTAACCTAAAGCAGTGTATATTGAATTGAGTCTCAGAAAATAAATCTGGACAGTGTGAGCTTGGCTTTAAAACACAGCAATGATTAGAGGTAGGCGTAGGGATATGTAAATCGGATCCCACACCCCGATTATTGATTCATTTTCCGTGAGGAATCGGTCTCTCAACCCACCCCATCCCCGACTAAAAATAGATCTAACACCTTAATTATTTACATGTTGAAATGGCTTTGTAAACTGCGTAGTTTTTGTTTTTTTTTGTTTTTGTTTTTGTTTTGTTGTTGTTGATATATACTGTAAATATTGTCTTCAAGTTTACTCGATATAAAGTCTGTCATCTAATATACGTGTTTCCTTTATTTGAGAAAATTTGAAATCCTTAAGTTCAAAGCATACTACGAATTAGGTGTGTTGGACACGTTCACAATAACAGATTTGGGAGCCATGTTGCCTTCTGGAATATGGTGTTAGCTCGCTACCCAGGCGGTCCAGAGATGTTCTTACACGATTTCCTCTTGTCTGTGGTGCATTACAGAGGAACCGATTTCCTGTGGTGCAGGGCGGAGGGAACGATTTCCCATTGTCTGTGGTGCAGGACGGAACCAATGTTCCCTTGTCAGTGGGGCAGGACGGAGGGACTGAATATGCAGTATTGTTGAGAATCTAAATTGGAATAACTCGTAGCAGCGGTGTTAGGGCAAAACCTCTGCCAGTAAAACGTCAAAACCATTTTCATTCCACTAAATATCTACACAGCAATATATACGATGTTCTGGCGCTTTCTGGCACTGAGTTCACAAAGCATTCTCAGACTTAAGTTAATTTAAGAATTTACTCTTATTTTAACAACTTTTGTTGTTTTAATGTATCAAATACATCAATAAGAAACTATGTGCAAAGTTCTGTGTTTCTGGATCAAAGATGTTTTTCATAAACAGTGATTGAAAGTTGAGTAAATTCTTAACTTAAGCCTGAGAATGTTTTGTGAACTTAGGGTCCGGTTCTGCCCCGACAAATGCTGGATAGTGTGAGTAGGGCTTTAATTTGCACCGTTTAAACGTTATAAAACGTGACTAATAGAAAACTTTAGACAGGTGCTTAAAGTGATTTATAGAACGTTTATTGTAAAAGTTTTAATGGGTTTTTAATGCGCTTCATCAATTTGTGATATTTGACAGCCGGTAATATAATCTACACAATGATCACAAATGCCACGCCATAGATTTATATACAATATACAAACATACCAATTGATTTGTTTGTGTCTTGGTTTATTGTTAAATCGATACTCCTGTTCGAAATGTAAGTGCTAAGTGGGTAAGAGGCAGGCGCGCTAAAACAAAAAAATGGTTTGCTCTTCAAATGTTATGACTTTAATTTATGGATTCAGACTAGTAATTATTTCCCCTTATTTCATGATGGGGAGTGCGAGTTATAAACAGACAATTTTTCCCTTAATTTTTTTTCTCTCCGCTTCCTGCATTTTTGGGTTGACTTTTTGGTCTAGAATTGGTGAAAAGGGATCAAATTTGCAATTTCACAGTAGTTTTGGGTATAATACAGATGATATTACAGCGGATGGATAGGGGGTGTAAAGTGTCTTTCTGCAGAGCAATCATTGTATCGGAAGTGAGATTTCCCCCCCAGTCAACATCAAATCCTCGTAGCAAAAAATCTAAACGCTCACCCCCCTACAAAATTATGAGGAGGAGATTGCCAAATGTGATCCCCATTGTGCCTATAAAGATTAGAACCAACTGAATGTTGAGCAAAAGCTACAGCCTGTGATGTTACAGCCATTTAACATTGAAATCAATGGGCGAATAATTGCTAGTCTGGGACCTGATGATTCCTTAGAGTAGTAATATGGCGCACGGGTTGTGACCGGAACCAGAAGTAGTAGTCCAGCTCCACCAGACCTATCTTGTTTTAAATGTAAGTAAGAGGTTGGCTCGCTAACAAGGAGAAGTCTCTTGTGCGATCCCGGTATTGGCTGACAATAAAGTTTTTTGGGGGATTTTCCTACCCGGGGTACTTTGTCAGTGATGAGGGGATGGGCGGGGGGTGCTGTCACGGTGTTGGGATGGGAGAAATTTCATAAATATGGCCCGAGGTACTTGTATTTTGATAAATGATTCAAATATAATAGATACTAAAGGAAACAGTCAAAATGTCTAATAGGGGAAACATCAGAGTGATACCTGATGTTCATGAACATGTAAGCATATCTATACGAGCGGCATCCACAACAAGGGGAATCGCGGTGGCTAAGTGGCTATGGCGCTGGCTCGCTAGCCCGGAGGGCGCGGGTTCGCTCCCGGTGTTGACCGAGAAAGCTCATCGAGATTTTCCGGCGTGGTTTCCCCCTTGTCAGTGGCGAAGGACCGAGGGCCTGACAAAGCAGCTGTCTAATCGTTCGGATGGTACGAAACCGAGGTCCCGTGTACACATTGGAGTGCACGTAAAGATTCCTTGGCAGATGGAATTCGATATAAGAGTAGGTCATAGCGCCGCTGTCTGGGCAAAATTTCCCCCATAACACACTGTATGTCGTATGCCCGTCTTCATCAGCCCAGCCGGAGTAGAACAGTAGGACGATAAACCCCATTTCATTTCATTTCATCCACAACAACACTCGTGTGAAATAAAAAAAGGTGTATAATGTAACACTGTCATGGCGACTATATGCAGGTTTACCTCATGATATTTAAGCAACTTAGGCCTATAGAGTTTGCCACGAGCCAGTAAGTTGTTTTAAATTGAGCATGCTCTACGGATGTGGTTTAGACTCGAAAACTGAGGTGAGGCCGCTATAAACAAAAAAATTAACCGTTGGAAGAGATTAACAAAAATTAAATATTCCATGCCACAAAGCTTTAAACATTGGTACCGGAAAGACACGCGTACCGTCCCCTGAGCGTGGATCGCGTCCAACGTTGAACCGCTTACTTGATACATCATCACTTGACATCTAAATTTTTATTTGTAATCTTCAATACAAAATTTGACAAACGGGTTAGTAATATTTCATCGACCATATTATCATAAATGAGCTTCAAGCTGTCGGAATATCGACTTCTAAATGAAGTGGCTACAGGTTTAAATTAAAAGAAATTTTAACACAGAATGTGAAATAATATTTGTTATATTTCAACTGATAAATATATAATATAATCACCCGGCAGAATGTGTCTAGATATTAAAAAATGTGAAATAATGTTTATATTTCAACAGATAAATATACAATATAATCATCATGCCCCATAGAGGTAAGATTAGTGTGGTTTAAATCTTGAATGGCCGACGGGGGTCCAGATCCAGCTATGGAAGACTAAACAGCTCTTTATTCAGTGTTCAGCTACAGGATACACATTTTCAGTTTAGTATACAAATGTCGAAATACGACAACAAATGAAGAAATAAGAATTAATGACTATGAATTAAGAACTAAGAATTGATGACTATGAATTAAGAACTAAGAATTAATGACTATGAATTAAGAACACCGAATAGAGAGCTTGGTCTTCCATAACTAGGCCTCAAGTTCACAAAGCATTCTCGGACTAAGAATTAAGAACACTGTATAGAGAACTGCTTTGTTTTCCATAACTAGGTTCCAAGTTCACAAAACATTCTCGCACTTAAGTTAAGAATTTACTCAACTTTCAATCACTGTTTATGAGAAATATCTTTGATCCAGAAACACAAAACATTTGCACATAGTTTCTTATTGATGTATTTGATACATTAAAACAACAAAAGTTTTATAAAGGGCAAATAAGACGATCCGTTTTGAGCAAAATCTTAACTTAAGTGCTTTATCAACTCGGGGTCAGGAGCATTATCCGTAAAAACTTAAGATAAAATAGTTTAAGTATATGGCCTTTTTATTGGTTCGTATTGTTAAAATCCTTAGCGGACGGAGGGCTTGACAAGGACAACTGTCTAGTCGTTCGGATGGGACGAAAAACCGAGGTCCCGTGTACACATTGGCGTGCATGTAATAGGTCCCTTGACAGTTGGAATTCGATATAAGAGTAGGCCGTAGTGCCGCTGTCCGGGCAAAATTTCCCTCATAGCACACTGTATGGCGTATATCCGTCTTCATTAGCCCAGTTCGGAGCAGAAGAGTAGGACGTTAAACCCCATTTCATTTTTTAAGCAAATGAGAAGACTGTGTTCTTTAAATGTTTTAGTTTACGATTTCACGAGATGCTGTTTTTGTGTTCTAGAATATGTTTGCAGGTTCAAACTCTACTAAATGAGCAATAGTCAAGCGTGCGAATGAAACATAACGTCCTTCAAGGGTACAACGTTGTTTGCAGGTTGCAGACGAGAATCATCGGTACGTATTTGTCAAACAGAATCGGTGAATGGGCATGAGCGATTTTAGTGATTAAAAAGTTGCCCGTCAACAGTTAAAGATGGAGAAATCTAGGTTCCGATCCGTGCTATTTTTAAGCTGCAGTGTTGACTTTTGCGCAAAATCCAGCAGTGTTTTATTGCATTGGTCCGGTGTACATTGTGCGAAGATCTGGAGAGATTCCGTTCTGCCAAAGGCCTTAACAAAACATTCACCAATATCATTATGGCTGACGGAAAGACCACATATCTGTAATGCTTCATCTCGTACGTTATCTGGCTGAACTGAAGACCACAGATCTTTAGTGATTCATCTCGTACGTTTCTGGCTGAAGTGAAGACCACACATCTTTAGTGATTCATCTTGTACGTTATCTGGCTGAAGGGAAGACCACAGATCTTTAGTGATTCTTCTCGTACGTTATCTGACTGAAGGGAAGACCACAGATCTGCAATGGTTCTTCTCGTACGTTATCTGACTGAAGGGAAGACCACAGATCTTTAGTGATTCATCTTGTACGTTATCTGGCTAAAGTGAAGACCACAGATCTTTAATGCTTCATCTCGTACGTTATCTGGTTGACAGGAAGACCACATATCTGTAATGCTTCATCTTGTACGTTATCTGGCTGATGGGAAGGCCGCAGATCTTTAATGACTCATTTTGTACGTTATCTGGCTAAAGTGAAGACCAGAGATCTTCAATGCTTCATCTTGTACGTTATCTGGCTGAAGTGAAGACCAGAGATCTTTAATGCTTCATCTCGAACGTTATCTGGCTGAAGTGAAGACCACAAATGTTTAATGCTTCATCTCGTACGTTATCTGGCTGAAGGGAAGACCACAGATCTGCAATGATTCTTCTCGTACGTTATCTAACTGAAGGGAAGACCACAGATCTTTAGTGATTCATCTTGTACGTTATTTGACACTGGCCATAATTACATTTTTAGTCCTGCAAAGTATTACAAGTTTAGAATGAGCTCATTTTACACATAAAGAGAGAGAGACAGAGAGGGAGAGAGAGAGAGAGAGAGAGAGAGAGAGAGGGGGGGGATTGGCGTCCATTAGTCACGTTGAGAAATCCCACGAGGTTGACCAGGGTTGACTCAATTACAGACCTTGTGATTTAGAGGGGTTGGGTGGCTAAATGTTAGCGTGTGCATGTTGCATCATAAGTTCTGTCATTGAGTCAAGTGGCATGGTTTCGATTTCCCGCTTGAACGTGACAAGGAGTGAGACAGCCTGTCCAACCTCGTGGGTTCCTCTCACTGCTAAAGACCTCTACGCGCAAGCGAATTATTGAAATAAAATTGAATCATATGTCAGTCCCGAAATGACCTAGTTTGTGTCCACTGGACTTCAAACCCCATTTCTCTTCATCCCTCTCTATTTTTTTATTTTTATTTTTTTATACATAACTTACTTTTTTCTGTAAGTGTCGAAAGAAAGAAGAAGAACAACAGCGGTTGGGACCCACTTCCTGTTCTCAGGTATAGTTGTAAAATGAAGATTGTCAGATGACGCCTAAAAAAATATTTACCTGCGTTACGCCGCAGTCGTCCATTTCCTCTATAGCCATCTTTACATTTTCTTCTACCATGCACGTCACTTCCGGTGCAGCAAGACAGACAACTCCACCACACTGCTTGCCTTGTCAAATAAGATATAAAAACATTTTCCTATAAAATTCAAAATCATTTGCATATGTATTTCCTATTTTTCTTACGGAATTAAAAATCATTCCCTATGTGTTCCTATTTTTCCTATAAAATTAAAAATATTTTCCCTGTTTATTTCCTATTTTCACTATAGAATTAAAAACATTTCCCCTGTGATTTGTATATGTGTTTCCTTTTTTTCTTAGGGAATTAAAAATCCTTAAAATACTACCTGGTACTTGTCGTATAAAATGGTAGGCAGAAGAATGAGTAACGTCATAAGAATCATAATTTGGTGCTCTCTAGTTTAAGTTGAGGTCTCCAAGGCGACAAAAATCAGCCTATAAAAATGCGCGATCACATTCCCACAATGTCATATCAAATATCGGTTTGAAAAAAAACTGTAATAATAATGGGTGATTTATGCTATATAAATGAATACTAACGTTTGGTAAGAGTTTATTTTGAAAACACTATTGATTTGTCAAACTATTATGAAAATAACAGAACATGAGCACAGGCGCCTTTTTTAAAATCATCCACGTGACCCTCTTTAAGTCACGTGGATAATTTTTACACGTCATCGTAGACTAGATTGTCTACCTAGCCACATTTAGTGAGCATTGGTATTATTATATTCGACTGAAAGAGAATCGGTTTCAGGCAAGATATTTGCCCTTGAATTAGAAATCTGGGGCCTGTTTCACGAAATTTTAACTAAGATAAAATTCAAATTTTAGTAATTTGATTGGATAATATTAGATTGATTTTAGTGCTTAGCCAATCAAAATTGAAGTATCTACTAAAATTTGGATTTTATCTTTAGTTAAAATTTCGAGAAACAGGGCCCGGATTTAGACCACATGGTTGTAACAGACTTATAGGTCATAGGCCTATATAAATAGCTTAGTCCTTATGTTATTTTTGAAACATTTTCCACGTTACAGGCGTCTGTGGGAATGAGGTCCCTAGAGTCAAGGCTAACTTGGTATTGTTTGGAATTACTGGTAAAGAACATTGTCCATATAAGGGTGGATCTCGGCGTCATCAGGCTTGTCTGCGATATCACCTCGGTGGAAGCGGGCGTTAAATACAGCTATTTCACACACGTCATCAGGCACAAGTAACCGATCACCGCTTCACATTTTCGACCGACTCTAGTTCAACAAAACAGCTGTTTTAAAATATTTAAATTATTGCATTGTAATTTGATTTGCTATATTCAAGATTGCATATGGTGGATTCTCCTTCTATTAGTGTTTAACGTCTATTTCAACCAAGGGTGATATCGCAGACAAGTAGTCTTATTTATGCTTAGCGCACGTGCAGGGGTCTTTCCTGTAAGAGGAAACCGGAGTAAACTCACGAGGTTGAGAACGCGGACCCTATCTCCAAGTAACATACGCTCACACCAGGGATCGAAACCACAACCTTTAGCCAGAGGTGACCGGCCAGTTAGAACTCGAATCTTCGAATATTATGGATAAAATACCTTTTACTGGGCATGAAGATGGAAAGCTTGCCAGTAAAATTCGGTTGGTTTGGACAAAGAAAGTTTCTGGGCCATCATAAAAAAATAAACTGATTTTGCCCCGTATGAACAAGTTACTTAATTATGTGATTAGAGCTTTTTGATAAGGCCAACTTCAACTGTAAACAGGGCTAGAGTTGATCTCAGCCCTAACGCTTACCCTGGACCTAGCCCCAATGCTTACCCTAACCTACAATCTCGCCAACAATCACGTGTCATAACCTTATTTACATCTCAGCGACCTTGACGAAAATTGAGCTGGCCTTAACAATCACGTGCTCTGACCTTATTTACATCTCAGTGACCTTGACGAAAATTGAGCTGGCCTTAACAAATAGATCTAGCCATTAATTATGGTTATTTAAAACGGTAAAATAAAATTCACTGTAAAATAAGATATATCCGTGGTTATTATAATTAGTCGCATTGTTGGACGGACAGGGGTGACAGGTACGTGTTTAAAACACGGGGGAAGGGGTTGGGGGTCCGGATCAGGGCCGTAACTAGCTCAGAGCAACCAGGGGGGCGAGAAGTGTTCTCAGGGGTGCCCCCTCTAGTTACGGGCCTGGTCCGTACTCGGGGATATTCGCTCAGAACATATATATTTCTTCTACATACATCGGAATACCGTCGAACAAACGAACATGCAGACATCGCCTCCAATCTAATCCCAATCTGATTGATATACAGATCTATATTTCGTTTCGTTATTTTATACTATCCATGGCCTTTACTACATCACGATCTGACCGGTTGTAGTGGCAGGTCTCGCTAGACGTCATACGAGCGGCGTTTAATCTTATGACATCTAACAGTTGATAATTAACTAATCAGCGTTGGCGTTTCTAGTGGTTTACCCACAGTTCCGTGCATCGCACGCCAAGAAGTCGTCGCCGTAACAGTTGGTTTCATTTGCTAATCCCTCACGCGATATAACAACTCTTCCAGATCGTAGTATAGTAATGACAAGTAAAAACAAAATTTTGAACTATCAGATTCGCTCTAATCCTAAATATGTAATGCACCTAACTGAGCAGAAATATTGTGTCGGGGCTTCTGATTTTATCAAATTTTCCAGTAATCCCCCGCGATTTCACGCCAAACATGACGTTGTCTACACCCCGGGGTCCACACTATCCAATTACCTAAACACGGCTCTGGGTGATGATATTATGACGCAAAATAGAAACATGAGCTTATACAAACAGAGTGGTCAACAACATAATATTGTATTGTAGATATTTATATATATTCACACACTTGATTGTTTAAAATACCTCATCGAATTACACTTGTGGTGGTGGTGGTGGTGGTGGTGGAGGTGGTGGTTGAGCTGCTTCTGTAGGTGAACACCCGAATCGGGAGAAGTCAGTAGTGTCGTCTTCTTCAATTAAATCCGCGACGACTTTACAGATGGTATCCCTGTTCCCCGCACAGAAGTCCTTGATACACTGTGCTACGAGCCCTGTTATCGCTGGTGTCGCTGATGCAGTGTCCGCGCCGTATGCTTGGACAAAACGTTTTCCAATGTCTTTATGGCTGTAGGGGAGACCACAAACTACGGCAGCTTCGTCTTGTAAATCGTCTCGACATTGGTTGTAATTATTTCCAATTGCTGCACACTGTTCATTGGTTCTGAAAATAATGTAAAAAAAAAAAAAAAAATAAGGGACAAAGGTTATAAAGTGCATGTAAACAGTGGTGGGTCCATTATCAAACTGATGAACTTTATGCTTCTTGGCCCCTAATCGGACGTGGATCTAGTCCACAGTGCTTAAACATTTTGGGTCTAATGAAATGAAATGAGGTTTAACGTCTTACTGTTCTGCTCCGGACTGAGCTAATAAAGACGGATAGCAGCACTACAGCCTACTATTATATCGAATTCCAACTGTCAAGGGATCTTTTACGTGCATGCCAATGTGTACACGGGACCTCGGTGTTTCGTTCCCATCCGAAGGACTAGACAGCTGTCCTTGTCAAACCCCTCCGTCCTGTTATTGGTACATAGAATAGCCGGGGTTAATATCTACTGTAATATACAATACTAGAATATTGGTTGAATGGTTAACACGTGCACGCTTTATCATAAGGTTTGTCATTGAGTCAACTGGCGTGGATTCGATTCCCCGGTTATACGTGACAAGTGAGTTTTCTCCGGGTCCTCCTGTTTCCTCCCACTGCTAAAGACCGCTACGCACAAGCGAATTATTGAAATAAAATTGAACCATATGTTAGTCCCGAAATGGCCTAGTTGGTGTCGAGTGTACATTAAACCCCATCTCTCTCTCTCTCTCTCTCTCTCTCTCTCTCTCTCTCTCTCTCACTTTATTTATTGAACATGCAAGAGATAAATCTGCCTATTTCAGGTCTTTCTTTGGGCCTGACATGTTATCTAAATTATTAATTAGACATTAATTAACTTATCCAGACCATAATCAACTCTAGATGGCATCGCTAGCCTGTAATATTTACTGGATTGGAATGACATCTGCTGCTGAACGCTCTTTGGTGATGAAATAAAAATTGGATAATCGAGACTATGTTTTTTTTATCGTACCGACTTAAGTAATGATGATCTAGGCTAGGCCTAAAATTCAATCGCTAAACTCTTGGTTTAGAGTGGATTATTTTTATTGAAATTTTCAGCAAATTCCCTTTACATTATCTAGTTTTTAACTTTTATAGTGGTGACTGTCAGCTTTTTATCTAATCTCCCATAATGTATCTTTAATCCCAAATTCTATCCGGATTATCGCCAACATTATTACATGCCCGGGAAAACGTACGGTTGGCCCCCGGGTCCATTCAGTTGAACTGACATTTGCTATTCGTTTACTTATAACAATGTCTACGCGGTTCAATCTGATTAAAACACATATCCTATATCGTTTTTTTGTTTTTGTTTTTTTTCCATAGTTCAAAATTTCATTTTACTTGTCTTTACTGCACTAGGATCTGGAAGAGTTGTTATCATTGGCATGTTCTTGATGATGTAAGGGTTTAGCCAATGAAACAGTCTGTTACAGCAAGCTTTTGGCGTGTGGTGCACGGAACTGTGGGTAATCCACTAGAAACATCAATGCTGATTGGTTAATCACATGTCTGACGTCATAGGGTCAAAAGTCGCTCGTATGACCTCTGACGCGACCTATCGCAACAACTTGTCATATCTTCATGTAGTGTAGGCCATCGAAAGCATAAAAAAACGAAACGAAGTATAGATCTGTATTTTAATCAGGCTGTATACAGTTTGTCCTGTTCTCGTGTTTATCTTATCGGGTTTGTTTCGCGTGTAGTGCCAAATTTAAGATACATTGTGTAAGAGTTTAATTAATAAAGAGTTGGCCATTCTTGCTATGATAGCTCAAAAATAGATAATGTAAGATGAAATTATTTAAAATCATTCAAATTACTTCATTCTGGGCCAAGTTATCACTGTTTGTAGTTTTGACAAGATTTGTGCATAGTGGTAACCAGGGCACTGGAGTATTCGAGGCTTAGCCTCGCTTTCCCATTTTTAAATTAAATTGCGAACCCTTTTAATCTAGTTAAAATCTCGAGTGTCTGATGCCATCGAGAGTTGATTATGATCTTGTTTTGTTAATAAATGTCTAATTAATAATTTATATAACATTTCAGGCCTAAAGAAAGCTCTTCAATAGGCAGATTTGGCTCTTGCATAGTGTTCAATAATGTATGTTTAAGAAAACCAAAATATATAAATGTAAACTTACTCCTGTTCCGTATCCAAGTTTTGAACTGTCTTCAAGAAAGACCATTCATCGGGAGTTAAATTGTTAGCTTTTGCGGCATTTAGGTAGGTTGGGCTAGTATCGCCACAGTCTCCACATATCCTATTACCTGTAAAATCTGAATCTTTGGGTGCCTCGATAGTTAAAGATGAATCGGCACTCCTGAAAATAAGAATTAAAAGATTTCTGGACCACAAAATGTGTACGGTGCTTTTTATTTCCACGTCATTTGAGGAGGAGATCGCGCATCATAGGAAGCGGGCACCACCAAATTTCGGCATTGTAAAAAACTTTTAATTCTTTCAATTACCTGTTTTATTGTTTTTGTATTTTCTTACTGTTACCCGCTTTGCCTCAATTTATAATTACGGGGGCAGTAAAGACTGTTAAGAAGTGCCTACAGGACTGTAACTAGGATGGGGGAGGCGCGGGGGCAAAACGTTTCGCCCCCTCCCCCGTGAAAACATTGTTGACCTTAAAAAAAAATAGATATACATTGTCTGTCAATTTTACAGCACCCCTGAGAACACTTCACGCCCCCCCCCCCCACTCGTTGCTCTGAGCTAGTTACGGCCCTAAGTGCTTACCGTCTCTATGGGGGTTAATCTGGCGGAGGGGAGGGGGAGGGGAGGTTAATCTAATCATTGTTTATCTTTTAAATCCAATTTAGCTTACCTGTATCTAATATTCACACCTTTTCCTGGAATCGCGAATGTCCAGTAATGCGAATCGTCACCATAACAGGACAAACCAAAATCAGGGAAGTTCTTGGATGCGGGAAGCGGAACATATAGACCCTTTTTCTGTAAGTGTGTAAAGAAAGAAGGAAATAAAATGGGGTTTAACGTCCAACTGTTCTGCTCCGTCCAGGCATACAGTGTGCTATGCGGGACATTTCGCCTAGACAGCGGCACTACGGCCTCCTCTTATGTCGAAGTTCAACTGTCAATGGATATTTTACGTGCACGCCAATGTGTATACTATGGACATTTAGACCTTTTGCAAATATTATGGTTTCTAAATGTACCCCTGCATGACCAGAGTAGGACATCGGGGATCGGATCGAAGGCCCCGTGGAACGAATACCGATCATACCGACGTAATATAATTAAATAGATGGGTACTGCAGCTATCTATGTACCTTTTGGGCCCCCTCTCCTTGGGTCTGCTTCTAGCGGTTTTTTTACGGGGTTTAACGTCCACTCGACACAAACTAGGTTATTTCGGGACTAACATATGGTTTAATTTTATTTCAATAATTCGCTTGCGCTCAGGGGTCTTTAGCAGTGGGAGGAAACCGGAGGACTCGGAGAAAACCCACGAGGTTGAACAGGCGATCCTACTCCTTGTCATGTACAACTGGGATTCGAAACCACGCCAGTTGACTCAATGGCAGGCCTTATGATACAGTGCGCACCTGCTAACCATTCGGCAATCCAACCCCCGAAACGAAATAGGATCTGTATCAGATTGATCTTACATATAATAATATATATATATATGCTAGGCCCAAGGCCTAGTTCGAAATGGGTTCAAAGAAAAGTACTAAGATACGTACAAAAAAACCATCCCGACGTATTTCTGCGTGCGCAGTTGTATTGCCTTTCTTTACTAGGATGTGTAACGCATTTTCAAAGACATAACCAGGATAGCCTCTACCTTCATCATTCCCACCAGGTATAGCACTAGCGCTTACAGACACTTGTAAACCAAATGGGGTGGTAAACTCAGCCAGGATATGACGACATGGTAGCGGTTGTGACATCACACTACCGGAAAAAGCCTTGACGTAAGGATCCCCAAAAAGATGGCAGATACAGCTCTTTTCTGAAACACAACACATATCGGTCTTAAAAGATGGGCCCTGGTTTGGGTTGGGTTTTTTTTAGGGGGGGGGGGGGTTCGTTCCGATAAGCTTTTAAAATAAACATATTTGTTGGATCGGATTCAGATTTCCAATGAACTTTGAACTCTAGACACTGGTGTCGGACATAGACAGGTGTAAATTATTAATTTGAAATAGTATTTCTGTCAAGGTAATGCCAAACAAAACAAAGCGGCATTTATTAACAAAATTACTGCCAGCGCTTGTAGTGTGGTTAGGATGAAATGGAGCTTAATGTCTTACTGTTCTGCTCATGAAAGGGCTAATGAAGACGGACATTCAATGTACAATGGCCAGTATAAATACTGTACTTGTCTGTTGTCTTAGTACAAATCGGTTAACACCAATGCCATATAATATCATCTACATTTTAAAGCGGAACAGAGCTACTTTTTTTTAAAAAAGAAATTTCAAAACTTTTTTTTCTTCACCATGCCGGGACTGTATATAGCTGGTCATATTATGCTACAAATGAATAATATTGGCGTCATAAAGTTAAAACGTCAAAAACGCTGACAATTATCAGGGCGATTATCTGAAATATCGCCCTTATATTATTGTCAGTGTTTTTGACGTTATAATTAAAATAAATTTATGACGTGAATTTGGCGGACTACCGCTGTCAAGAAACGTTATTCGGCAGATGACCACCGCATCATTTCTTTAGCACATTTATATTTTTCTCGCGCTTATTGTATTTTTGCCCCATTTCTCTAGATCAAATTATGAAAACTTGTTTTGAGATTGAAGTTGCTTTTCGCCCAGTGATAGCGCTTCAAGTTTGATTTGTAATTAATAACGCTGTGAAATGACCAATTTAATTACATCGGAAGCTGCATAATGATCAAATAAAGGCTCGTTGGCAATAAAAACGACGGGAAGTGTTAGAACTAGTGAGTATTGCGAGGTGATAGCAGGCGAAATGTCTTGGAGACGTGTAAACAAAGATGGCGCCTGAAATACCTTTTATATACTATAATATATAGTCAAGCAGTAGTAAGAAGTTTTATTTTAATCCCTTTAAGTGCCTGTGGAAAGTTGTATAAAAACAACCTCACCCCCACCTATCCTACGAAGTCGAAACACAGCCTGTTAATTACTGTGAAATTTGTATAAGAACAACCACACCCCCACCTATCATAATGAGCCGAAACACAACCTCTTAATTACTGTGAAATATGTATAAAAACAACCCCACCTCCACCTACCAAACTGAGCCGAAACACAACCTCTTAATTTATGTTAAATTTGTATAAAAAACAACCCCACCTATGAAAATGTTTGATTAATTACCTTTGTCTACACATCCAAATCTTCCACTTCCAACATAGCCGTCGTTGCATCTACAATAGTTATACTGAGGCAGGCATGTCACTTCCGGTCTATCAAGACAGACAACTCCACCACATGGGTTTCCTAGAAATAAAAGAAAAGGGTGCATTTCTATCCAAATAGATGGAACTCGGGCGCGTTCTGGAAGCCTTGAGATCCGTATCTACACAAATACAAGTAACTCGGGGGCGTTCTGGTAGCCTTAAGATCCGTATCTGCCCAAATAGATGGAACTCGGGATCGTTCTGGTAGCCTTAAGATCCGTATCTACCCAAATAGAAGTAACTCGGGAGCGTTCTGATCTGTATCTACCCAAATAGATGGAACAAGGGGTCGTTCTGGAAGCCTTGAGATCCGTATCTACTCAAATAGAAGGAACTCGAGAGCGTTCTGGTTGCTTTAACCCAAATTGGTGTAACCTTTGGATGGGATGTTCGCTTTAAGATCTGCATCAATCAAAATTGATGGATACAGAGGTGGCGCTCTGTTATCCTTAAGGTAACTTGGGAAAGTGGTGTTGTTCTTAAGAGCTACATATAACCAAATTTATGGGAATCTGCGACGTGCGTCTCAAATCCAGTTATCTAATTGGTTACGTGATCCCAGTGTGTATTTCAGCATCTTTTGGATCTTTCCTCGGCTGTTGAGAAATGAACTGAAATATGGTTTAACACCCTAATTTTCTGTTACGACTGGGCTAATGAAGGGACTCGGAAATGAGGCCTACAGGAAGTGCACATATTTAATTCATGTTCTACCTTGAACACCGCCATGATTAGGTTAAGAACAATCTCGTTAAAACGCAGATCCTATTTCGTTTCGTTTTTTATAGTTCAAAATTTCGTTTTACTTGTCTTTACTACACTACGATCTGGAAGAGTTGTCATATAACCAGCTTTTTGGATGATGGGAGGAATTAGCCAATGAAACGGTCTGGTACGGCTAGTTCTTGGCGTTCTCTGCATGGAACTGTGGGTAAACCCCTAGAAACGTCAACGCTGATTGGTTAATCAATGTCTATCAACATCAGGTCAAAAGCTGCTTGTATGACCCCTGACGCAAGTTCCCAGTACAACCGGTCAGATCTTCATGTAGTAGAGGCCATAGAAAGTATGAAAAAAAACCGGAACGAAATATAAATCTGTATTTTAATCTGATCGAGGTTAATAAATGACGTAACGTCTGGCATAGCTATCCGTTGTTGTGGATTTTGAAAGTTATGACTTTATTCTTGATTTCACATCAATACATCGTTGTTTACAAATTGGCAAAGCCCGTGTATTACCCATAAATCAAATTGAATAGACTGTTTTAACTAGGCTCAATTTAAGTAACAACTGGAAATACAAAGATTAGAACAACCAGTACAACACTAAATATAGTCTCTTAAACAATACACTGACGATAAGCTCATACGACAACAACTCACGTCCGAATGGAGTACACCAAGGATCAGAGCCTGGCAAGGACAGCTGTCCAATCGTTCGGATGGGACGAAAAAACCGAGGTCCCGTGTACATTGGCGTGCACGTAAAAGATCCCTTGGCATTTGGAATTCGGTGTAGTGCTGCTGTCCGGGCACAATTTCCCTCATAGCACACTGTATGGCGTATGCCCGTCTTCATTAGCCCAGTATAGGAGCAGAACAGTAGGACGTTAAACACCATTTCATTTCCAAACAATGTTGAACGCTTTTTTTTTTCTTTTTTTGTCTACGTAATGTATAAACATTTTTATGCAAGCTGCTTCCATGTGTTTTAATGCCTTTTGTTGTGCTTTGAGATTTATTTATTTAAGGCATTTTATTTGGCGATCTGAGAAGAAAATGACGTAGAATAATTGTTGTCGATTATGTTTTCAATAGGCCAATAAAATATAGAAATGTTACAATAATTGAAATCGATGTAAGACGATTACTTCCACTGCTGTTAACATATAGATATTTCAACTGTAACAGGATTGATTCGATACGAACACCTTGTAAACAAATATAGAATAAATGAAATAACGTTTAACCATGGAAGACCAAACAGCCCTTTATTCAGTGTTCTTAATTCTTAGTTCTTAATTCATAGTCATTAATGTTGCAATTTCAAATTTCCAAGTTATATTTTTAAAATGTATTAAAATAAAGCCTTAAAATAGATGGTATCCATAAACAGTCCTACCTTGTTAAAGAATAATCCTATTAATCCTATAATTCGCTATTGCCAGCTGAGAAATTGGCAAAAATATCATTTTTAACTTCAAATTCCAACGTTGGAAAATGGCTGCCCCATGTTGTCAATAGCAAAACAGGGGAGGTAATTGTGTTGTTATTTCCTGTGTCATAGATTTTTAAGGGTGGGAAATAATGCCCATGATCGTATAATAGTGAGTTGATAACCTATTGAGCAAAAGACATAGATATAATTATGTTTTGACTTTCACTTTCTTAGAAAATTTGAAATTCCCGCTTTAATTCTTATTTCTTAATTTCTTGTCGTATTTCGACATTTGTATACAAAACTGATATGACAAAAGTCTGATTTCTATACAAGGACTAAGAATTAAGAACTAAGAATGAGGAACGCTGAATAACGTCCTACTGTTCTGCTCCGACTGGGATAATGAAGATTGGCATACGCGATTCAGTTTGCTATGAGGAAAGTTGTGCTCGGACAACGGCCTACACTTATATCGAATTCCAAATGCCAAAGAATCTTTTACGTGCACCACTAGAAATGAAATGGAGTTTAACGTCCTACTGTTCTGCTCCTGACTGGACTAATGACGACGGACATACGCCATATAGTGTGCTCTGAGGGAAGTTTTGCCCGGGCAGCGGCGTTACGGCCTACTCTTATATCGAATTCCAACTGCCAAGGGATCTTTTACGTGCACGCAAATGTGTACACGGGACCCCGGGTTGTCGTGCCATCAGAAGGACTAGACAGCTGTCCTTGTCAGTCCCTAGCGAGCCAGCGTCTTAGTCACATAGACACTCACATAAACCAATATATGTATTAAAAGGCTCGGCAGACACTCGACCTAAATCTATTGAAACCCGGAGATTAGATTTCGAATTGCATACAGTAATACCATGATTTTAAAGCAAACATCTTAAGTTCTCACAAAATGTGCACCACACTAAATCTGATTAAAATACAGACCTATATTTCGTTTCGTTGGGAGATGGATAGCCGAATAGTTAGCACGTGCGTGCTGTCATAAGGCCTGTCATTGAGTCAACCCTACAAGGATGAGGGTTGCCTGCCCAACCTCGTGGGTTTTCTCCGGGTCATCCGGTTTCCTCCCACTGCTAAAGACCACTACGCACAAGCGAATGATTGAAATAAAATCAAACCATATGTTAGTCCCGAAATGTCTGTGTCGAGTGGGCGTTAAACCCCATTTCTCTCTCATTTCGTTGTTGTTTTTTTTTTTTACTTTCGATGTCCTACACTACATGAAGATATGGCCGGTTGTAGTGGAAGGTCGCGTCAGAGGTCATACGAGCGGCTTTTGATCCTATGACGTCAGACATTTGATTAATCAATCAGCGTCGATGTTTGAAGTGGATTAGCCAAACACTCGCCGTAACAGACCGTTTCACTGGCTAATCACTCACATTAACCAGACCGCGGATTATATAACAACTCTCCGATCATCATTACTAAAGTCGGTACAATAAAAAAAAAACATAGTCTCGATTATCCATTCCATGATTAAATCATGAATGGGAGTCGAACAGCAAATCTGAACCTAATCCAATAAACAACGTAGATTAGCGATGACATCGCGAGTTGATTATGGTCTGGACAATAACTAACAATTTTAATGAACTAATAAACATTATGTATATAAGATGACGTCTTTGATGTGCTAGTGTCGTATATATTCATTTATAACAGTTATTTGCTGCTTACTCAACGATATTATTAACTTTACAGAGTTAGACAGACAATAGCCAATAGCAGGCGTATAACTATATATAAAACATGGCGCTTCTAGTGTAAAAAGTTGTTAAAGTATTTCCCTTAAAGGGCTAATCCCGATAACTTTTTGGAGAATAAAACTGTTTAATTATGTTTTAAAATCCCTTAAAGTCCTCTTCCTAAGGGCCGAGCAACTAACTCAATATTTGTGATAAGTTTTCAAACAACTTAAACCCATCAGTCTTCATCTGTTAATGGTGACCAGTGTCCCAAGCTGTATTATGCGGTGTCTAGATAAAACCAGACATTTTTTGTATAAAAATAATGTGTAGCTGACATTTACCTTTCGTTAGCAAGTACAGCATTTGGTTCATTCACTGTATAGACCTCTAAAGGAACGGGAATCGATTATCAGGTCTCCCAGCGAAAAAATTGACCCGAAATCTTAAAAGGGTTACGTGTCCGGATAAGCAGTTTTGACGGCCACGTCCAAACGACTCAAAATTTTGAGCTGAAATTTTGAGATAAGGTCAATACACCATTCCTCTATATTTTGGCGCTTAAATTTCATACATACTCAGACTTTTATTTTTGAGACTCTGTTCAAATAAGGGATAGTCCCTTTAATTACACAGAGAGAAAATGTGACATTTCGGGACTAACATATGGTTCAATTTTATTTCAATAAGGTCTGGTTGGTTTCGATTCCCCGGTTGTACGTGACAAGGAATACGGTCTCCTGACAAACCTCGTGGGTTTTCTCCGGGTCCTCCGGTTTTCCCCCGCTGCTAAAGACTCCTACGCGCAAGCGAATTACTGTTTTGATGCCTTTACGTTTGTTTTGATGCCGGGCAGCTGTTTCTATGGCGCGCAATTTGTTCGGATAATATGTAGCTTGTTCTGATGACGTGTAGCTTGTTCTAATGACGTGTAGCTTGTACTAATGGTGCGCAGTTTGTTCTGGTTGCGTGTGGGTTGTTCTGACAGCGTGTAGTTTGTTCTGGAACTGAATTACCTATTCTATTTTATAAAATTATTTAACCACAAGTGATGACTACCTTACTATGTGGAGGGGATCACGTGGCTAAGTGGGTAAGACGCTAGCTCGCTAGCCTGGAGGTCGGGTGTTCGATCCCTGCATTGGCCGAGAAAGTTCATCCAGATTTTCCGGCGTGGTTCTCCCTTGTCAGTGATGAAGGACGGAGGGGCTGACAAGGAAAGCTGTCTAGTCGTTAGGATGGGACGAAAAACCGAGGTCCCGTGTACACATTGGCGTGCACGTAAAAGATCCCTTGGCAGTTGGAATTTGATATAAGAGTAGGCCGTAGTGCCGCTGTCCGGGCAAAATTTCCCTCATAGCACAATGCATGGCGTATGCCCGTCTTCATTAGCCCAGGTTAGGAGCAGAACAGTAGGACGTTAAATCCCATTTCATTTCATTTCATTTACTATGTGGACCCAGACGGGAGGTGCGTCCTTTGCACAGATTCACGAGGTGGGGGAAAATCCCAATAGCTGCAGCATGACAGGACCCCAAGATAATAAAAACAAAAAGAAATGACTAGGCAAATGGTCAAATCTTCATGTAGTGTAGGCCATCGAAAGTATAAAAAATGAAACGAAATATAGATCTGTATTTTAATCAGTTTGGACAGGACCCCAAGTTCTCACGGGTACCTGTTCGTACACGTTATTGAAGATAATAAAACCAAAGAGAAATGAAAAGGCTAATGAATTGTTTCAATGTCTCTGGTTGATCAGCATTAAAGTAGCTAAGTCTTTAACTCAATATCATCCAAAATCTTCAACATTGAAAACACGATTTATTGGTCAAATTAAATCAACATTCATGTTATGATCTTACCGGAAAAAGATGGGCTTTTGATATCCAATATTTAAGACAAAATAAACATTTTACTATTGGTACACGAATCGTGTACCATAATGCGCTTCAGCCCCAGTTGTATCAAGAGACTCGAGGGAGGAGGCTAGACACCTTGCACCAAATCAAACGGCGTATGTAGACTGGAATAACCAGACACTAGAAATTTGCACTCGCTTGAGACTGCTGGCTTATTTGAAATTGGAGTAAAAACGGAAACCATTGAATGTAAATCAATTTCTAGGTCCCAAATGTTAGCGATTTAGCTCCTTTAACTAAGTATTGCTTTCGCGAGTTATATTATATTGTTATACTTCATATTTTATCATAGCTTGATAATGACTAGAGAAGCCTAGTTGAAACGTCGCTCAGTAATACCCCGTAATTGTATTCCATAGAATTGTCACCTGTATAGGCTAATGAAAGCGGGCATACGCCATATGTGTATTATGATAGCTGGGATGTGAAAATATGGAGACGGGGGTAGAGAGACTGGGAGACGGTGGATTTAGGGGTTTACCTCTCGGTCCAGTCCGGTAGTAATAAGCCCTAAATTATTGTATAATCATGCGTGTTATTCTGTATAACTTTCCCTGGAAATAACCCTTAGTTTGTTCTGTTTACATTAGCCCAATCGAGGCAAAACAGTAGGACGTTAAACCCCATTTCATTTTCTGTTTTCTTGTGAATAGAAGTTCCGGTGCTACCAATATAATAGTCGAGAAATAAATCACCGCTCATCAAATTTTTCAACGGTTATTTATGCAAATACATTTTGAAGAGTTTGAAAAAACTGGGCGTTAACGTCCTTGCCAACCGGGTTATATAATAAACACGGGAGCCCAGATTGTTGCCCCATTGTCCTCCGTCCTCCAAATCCGACAGCGGGACACCATGCTGAAAAGTCCAAGGGGGTTATTTCGGCCAAAATGTGATCGAACCGAAGTATCGACAAGTCGTTAATCCCCCTTCAGTTCTAACCGTATCCTTTCGTAACGAGAGGAAATCATTGTACCATGGCACGTCTAATGCAAAAGGTTCTGCCCCCCCCCCCTCATCCCAACCCCATTGTGAAAAATGAAATGAAATGAAATGGGATTTAACGTCCTACTGTTCTGCTCCGAACTAAGATAATAAAGGCGGGCATACACCATACAGTGTGCTATGACGGAAATTTTGCCCGGACAGCGGCACTATGGCCTGCTCTTATACCGAATTCCAACTGTCAAGGGATCTTTACGTGCATGCCAATGTGTACACGGGACATTCGAACGACTAGACAGCTGTCCTTGTCAGGCCCTCCGTCCTGCATCACTGAAAAGGGAAACCACGCCGGAAAATCGGGATGAACTTTCTAGGCCAATGCCGTGGAATTTTGAAGGGCACACTAAGAAAATGCAAAAAACCACGTGATAACAATTGAGTATTCACTGGTGTCTACTGAAAAGCAGTGTTTTTCTTGATTTAGTTTGAGTCAGTCTATATGTTTATGACTAGTCTCTGTCTACGGTTGTGTGCCGTCTATGACTTACCATATTCTTATTTTGCAAAATTCAAATATTTTTCATAAATATTTAGCCAGGTGTGCCGCTATTTTTTCATGTGTTCCACTTTGGCAAAAAAAAGTTGAAAACCACTGGTTTACGTGCCAGTGGGGTTAAAATTTTCAAATGTTATAAATATAGCTATTCTGCATCTTACCTGGTATGTACGCGCCAGCGAATAAGGCTGGCAGCACAATTAAAATAGCGAATATAAGCATCCTGGCTCGTGTACGATCTATAGTCACGATTCCAAGATTTCTTATGAGAATAAACTGTTAGATGAAACAGACTCTCCTATTTCAAGCCACAGAACTAAATAATCATTGGACAATCCACGTATTATATACTTTTTTTAAGACCCAGCTGCGTTCTGTGGATTTGGAGATTAAGAAGAAAAATCTTGAAATATTTGTATATTTTGTTCAATACCCTGTCATGTGATCAATGTCTTTTGTCGTCTACGTTTTACGTATTGATCAGCAGATATTTAAATTAATGTTTTTGGCCAGTCTTTCAGCATCTGATATAAAAAAATGTTATTGGTTGTAGCGTTTTGTTTCCCATATTGATCAGCAGATATTTAAATCAATTTGTTTGGCATACATTAGTAGGAACACTGGTCAAGTTTTCATCATCTGAGATTGGATGTAGCGTTTTGTTTCCCCCATATTGAGAGTCGTGGTGAATCAGTGAGTAAGACAGTGGCTCGCTAACCCGGAAGTCCCGTGTTGGCCGAGAAAGTACCTCTGTATATTCCTGTGCGATTTCTCAATGTCAATAGTGCAGGACGGAGTGTCTGGCAAGCGACAACGTATAGTCCTTCGGATGGCACGAAAAATCGAGGTTCCGTGTACACAAACTATTGAAATACATGAAATGAATGAAATGAAATAGGATTTAACGTCCTACTGTTTTGCGCTGACTGGGCTAATGAAGACGGACACATGTCATACATTGTGCTATGAGGGAAATTATGCCAGGATAGCGTGCTACGCCTACTCTTATGTCAAATTCTAACTGCCAAGGGGTGCTTTACGTGCACACCAATGTGTACGTCGGACCTCGGGTTTTCGTCCCATCCGAACGACTATACTTTGTCTCTTGCCTTGGTCCTCCACCACTGACAAGGAGGAACCACGTCGGAAAATCCCGATCGAACACGATTAGGGAGCCAACGTCCTACTCACTGAGCTGTCGTGACTCCCAGTAGATGACAGAGTGAGAGGGCGTTTAACGTTCTATTCACCGAACTACCGTGGCTCCCAGTTGATGACAGAGTGAGAGGGTGTTTAACGCCCTACTCACTGAGCTGCCGTGACTCCCAGTTGATGACAGAGTGAGAGGGCGTTTAACGTTCTATTCACCGAACCACCGTGGCTCCCAGTTGATGACAGAGTGAGATGGATTTTAACGTCCTACACACTGAACTGTCGTGGCTCCCAGTAGATGACAGAGTGAGATGGATTTTAACGTCCTACACACTGAGCTGTCGTGGCTCCGAGTAGATGAGCGAGAGGGAGTTTAACGTCCTACACACTGAACAAACGATAAAATGATAAAGACGCGAGTAATAACCCAGTAATTGTTACTCCATAAATAGTGTTAATGTGTTACTCATAACTTCGCTCAGTACTGTAACTGAAATTTTCAAAATATTTATTTTTCAAATTTTAAATAATGTCTCTTTAATATTTTGGTGGTGAGGGGCGGGGTCGGGGGGGGGGGGGGGGGTGATGGCCGGATAGCTAGCACGCGTTGTATCATAAGGTCTGTCATACAGTCAACTGGAGAGGTTTGGATTCCTCGGCTGTACGTGACAAGGAGTAGGGCCTAGGGCCGTTTCTAGCGGGGGTGCAGGGGGTACATTACACTCCCACAAAAATATGCCCCCCCCCAAAAAAAAATAATAATTTGATAACCTTTCAATCATAAAATAATACACTTGATTATGATCACACTGTGATGCCCTTAAGGCACTGATTAGTCGGTCTTTTTTTAATGGCGCCCACACGCCAATGGGTAACTTGGGTATTATTTTGGCGCCCCACCACTCTGCTGCACCCCCACTTTTAAAATCCTACATACGGCCCTGGTTGGGTCGTGGATTTTCGGCGGGCCCACCGGCCCCCCCACACTACTAAAGACCCCTACGCGCAAGCGAATTATTGAAATAAAATTAAACCATATGTTAATCCCGAAATGACCTAGTTTGTGTCGAGTGGACGTTAAACCCCATTTCTCTCTTTCTTAAATATTTTTGCAAATCTACCATAACGTCTGTGACGATTTAGTTTGATTCGTTGAAGTGAATTTTAGTTTAATCAACAGATACACACATATCGGAGGGGGGGGGGGGGGTGGATGGCTGAATGGTTAGCGTGCGCGCGCTGTATCATGAAGTCTGTCATTGAGTCGACTAGCGTGGTTTCGAATCCCCGGTTGTACGTGGCAAGGAGTAGGGTCGCCTGTCCAACCTCGTGGGTTTTCTCCGGGGCCTCCGGTTTCCTCCCACTGCTAAAGACCCCTACGCGCAAGCGAATTATTGAAATAAAATTAAACCATATGTTAGTCCCGAAATGACCTAGTTTGTGTCGAGTGGACGTTAAACCCTATTTCTCTCTCTCTCTCTCTCTCTCACATATCGGTAAGTGCTAAATGATAAGGCCAGCTCAATTTTTCGTCATAAATCACGAGATGTAAACAGCGCTAGCGCTAATCCCAATCCTAAACCTAACCCTGGACTTCGCCCTAATTCTTACCCAAACCCTAACCTACAATCTCGCCAACAATCACGTGCCCTAACCTTATTTACATATCAGCGACCTAAACGAAAATTAAGCTGGCCTTAACAAACAGATTTAGCCTAGAACCGCCACTACCCAATGGCGGCGCCAGGATAGGTAATACGCGCGTCCCGCCACCTGGTGCATCCGTTTCTATGGTCTTGCGTCACTGTGGATTAGAACATGGTTATTTTCGTTACAGTTTATTGCTTTTTAAAGAAAGATATTGCGGATTAATCAGTAAGCCAGGCCTGTTTACCAATAGAATGCAGTTATGATGAAAGGGGGATCACGAAACCTGAACAAAGATTATTAAAATTTCTGAAGTTATTGAGGGATTAAGTTGGTCTGATATTGATTTCTAATGGCGACATGCATTCCTTTAGAGCTGTTTTATTGACGTACTGCAATCGATCCTAACAAACAGACCCAACAAAAATATTTTAGCTTGCACAGAATTATGGCCTACTTAATAGATCCTATAACTTTCAAAATTAAATATCAATGAATTGTTGAAATTCGGGCAACAGTAAATGCACAAGTTGTAGGGTGACCCACCATAAATAAATATCTCCAAATATCTCGACAATTACGCCACAATATTTATATATATGCCAAGCCTCAAATCAGTTTCACACAATTATAGTCACTAAATAAACGATCATGTTGTACTTAATAAGCTATGACCATTAATCATCTATAAATAATAGACTGAAAACTGGTTCCAAGTTGCGTCCATAACACCCAGACACTTTTGAGTAAAATATAGGTTACGTGCCCTTGTTTTGAAATTAGTCTCGCTTAACCAGTCTATCGACCATTCTACGTCTGATTGACAGGTCGGGATAATCAAGACTACTTTTTTTACGAAACATAACAGAAAGCTAGAACAAGAAATTGAATTTAGAAATAAGCACTTTAGACAACTCAACAATTGTTTTAAGAAACTTGTAAAAGTAAAATGAAACTACTGCTAGTATCATGTTCCTGCTAAAGAAAGTGATTCAGAGATAGTATTTGTACTAATCCAAAAGATTCCGCTCTTAACGGTACAGTTAATGATAAAGCAATTTAAAAAATAAAACAAACGTAATTACTATAGCTGCTGTAATAACCAAGAAGCTAAATTTTACTGCTATTCAAAATCGTCAACAATAGATTTTTTACGGCTGTAATAGTTGATATATTTGTAGAAAATTGCACGTTCCATGGCTATTTATCGACTCAAAGCGAGTGCGGGGTAGTCAGAAATCAGTTCGAGACACGCAACTGAAGCGTGCACATTTAGCCGTGTCGAGACCAACTTTCTGTAAAGTGCACGGGTCATCCTAGCACAAGTGTCCATACTGACCATTCATTTAACATGAATGAGAGAGAGAGAGAGAGAGAGAGATGGGGTTTAACATCCACTCGACACAAACCAGGTCAGTTCGGGACTAACATATGGCTCAATTTTTATTTCAATAATTCACACCTAGTTTGTGTCGAGTGGGCGTTAAACTCTTATAGAAGAAGTAATCAATAGAAAGGTGGAGACATACCCCCTCTGTATCCGCGCCTGATGTAAAATTAATCAGTTTGGGCGTTTCTATTGCGGGGGGGGGGGGCTTTAGATTATAAGGTCTATTATTGTACGGGACAATAGGCAGATTTAGCAAGGGCCTGGCAACTGCTGGCAAGGGACTACGTATAGTCGTCAGGGACGCAACTAGCGGACGTAACTAGCTTAGAGCAACGAGGGGGGCGGGAAGTGTTCTCATGGGGTTTTGTAAATTTGACGGACAATGTATATCTATTGTTTTTTTATGGTCGACAATTTTTTCACGGGGGGGGGGGGACTTTTTGCAGCCCCCACCCTGCGCCCCACCCCTCAGTTACGGACCTGATAGTCGTTCGGATGGGACGAAAAAACGAGGTCCCATGTACACATTGCCATGCACGTAAAATATCCCTTGACAGTTGGAATTCGATATAATAGTAGGCCGTAGTGCCGCTGTCCGGGCGAAATTTTCCCCATAGCACCCTGTATGCCGTATGCCCGTCTTCATTAGCCCAGTTCGGAGCAAAACACTAGGACGTTAAACCCCATTTCATTTCATTTCAGAAAATTAAAAATATGACATACATTATACATGTAATTAACATTTATTAAGTATAACTGAGAAATCCACTGTTTCGGTACATTGTGTTTTCGCTGTATTGGTCTTACTGCACCAGTTGTCGGTCACACCACCACAGAAAGCTTCAATACAACCGTTCATCATCCCTAGAATCTCTCCTCGTCCATAGGCCTGGACAAAACATTCTCCAATATCATTGTGACTAAAAGGAGCTCCGCAAAATTTCAACGCTTCGGATTTCTTGTCCGGACTACAGTCTTTGAATACACGGTCGAGGTCCTTGCATTGCGGGTTTTCACTGAAAAAAAAAGGGACATGATAATAATTTTAGTGGGGGATCTAACTTCTAAATAACTGTATGAAATATCTATTGCTCACTCTGTTTCTATGACCCCGGTTGTACGTGACAAGGAGTAGGGTCGCCTGTGCAACCTCGTGGGTTTTCTCCGGGTCCTCCGGTTTCCTCCCACTGCTAAAGAACCCTACGCGCAAGCGAATTATGGAAATAAAATTGAACCATATGTTAGTCCCGAAATGACCTAGTTTGTGTCGAGTGGACGTTAAACCCCATTTCTCTCTCTGATTAAAATACAGATATATATTTCGTTTCGTTTTTTGTTTTTTTAATACTTTCGATGAAGAATGTGTAGAGTTTTCAGTGCAAAGTTGTCCTTGTTTGAAGAACATCGGATAAACTAGAAAGAAAAACAGCTTCAAACATTCTTCAAATATGTCGAGTCGTTCGGGTGAGACGAAAAACCAAGGTCCCGTGTACACATTGGCGTGCACGTAAAAGATTGGAATTCGATATAAGAGTAGGCCGTAGTGCCGCTGTCCGAGCAAAGTTTCCCTCATAGCACACTGTATGGTGTATGCCCGCCTACATTATCCAAGTTTGAAGCAGAACAGAAGGACGTTAAACTCCATTTCATTTCATTTCATTTAAAATGCGTCGTCATGGTCAACGCCGTTGGTAATCAGGGAACTTGAAAGTAGTTCCAATGGCGGACTTCGTCATAGTCCCGGCTAGATGTAGGGTACTTGGATCTCCTGGGGTTTGCCGAGTGCGATGAATGATTTATTAAAGAAATGTGACGTCAACTACCGTGTGACGTCATGATGTAATTGAAATTTGCATAGAAATCTGTATATTGTAGAGTTAAATAATTTTTTTCTGTTTGTGTTTTCACGGAACTAAATTAATGGAAACATTACAAAACTTACTCGTTTTCTGGATCTAAATTTTGCACTGTTCCAACCAGTGAAAATTCACTGAGCGTCATACCAGCCGCTTGAGCCATTGTTCGGTAGGTCGTTTGAGGGTCACCACAATCGCCGCAGATAGTATTTCTGACATATTGGGAGTTTTTAGGTGCTTCTATAGTAAGGGATGAATCGGCGCTCCTGAAAATAAATCAAAACATCTAATGCAGGAACACTGCTCAACAACACATATACAGAACAAACAACATAGGATACGGTCAACAGGTGCTACGTGGGGTGTCCCAAACGTTTCCTGTCGCACCATGAACGCATCACGCAAACTCAACCAATCTGCGATAGGGGTAACAAACGCACGAACAACGGATCGCACAAACTCAACCAATCTATATACAACGAGAGGTGTCCCAAACCTTTCCAATCGCACCATGAACGGATCGCTTAAACTCAACCAATGTGCTACAAATTCGGTGTACTGTGACATAACGTATATAGCTGTCAATCAACATGACCTTATTTGGACAAAAAAACAAATTTCTAAAAATGTGCTCACGATGATATAGTCTCTATCATCCAGAAAAAAATATTCTACGTTGAAGACTAGGAGGTTCTGGGTGGCCGAGACTAATGATGATATGGCACAAACATTAGTTGACAATCCTCCGTCGTATAGTACAGTCAAGCAGCGGTGTGCCCTGGGTTCACGATGTCGGTCGCCAAAGTCGCAGTTTGCGATAAAAATAGTAAAGTGGCGATTAAAATTTGATTTTGGCGAGAAGGTTTTGGGATATTGGGGATTCTTTTTGGGAACTGAAGGAAAAAAATCTTATAATTGTTAAATCCTAGATTATCCGTTACATCGAGTTTCAATCGGGGTGGGGGGGTGTTTGATGGCCGATTGGTTAGCGCATGCGCGATGCATCATGCGGTCTGTCATTGAGTCAACTGGCGTGGTTTCGATTTTCCGGTTGTACATGACAAGGACTAGGGTAGTATGTCCTGCCTCTTGGGTTTTCTCCGGGTCCTCCGCGTTTCTGCCACTGCTAAAGACCCCTACGCACAAGCGAATTATTGAAATAAAATTGACCCATGTTAATCAAGAAATGACTTAGTTTGTGTCGAGTGGACGTTAAACCTTTCTCTCTTGATGCTGTTCTCGACACAATAATGCAGGACAGGCGAGTAAGAGTTCAGCATTCAGCTACTGCACTTGACATTAGCAAAACATCAGTGGAACGCATAACCCATGACGATAATAATAAATGTATCCATTTTTAAAAATATTACCTGTAACGTACGACGATACCAAATCCAGGTATTTCTAGAGTCCAATAATGAGCTGGGTCAGCATAACAATACAATCCAAAATCAGGAAAATTAGCTCGGACAGGCAATTTTACCTTTAATCCTTTATTCTACAAAACATCAAGCAAGAAATAAATTGAAAGGAAATGGGGTTTAACGTCCTACTGTTCTGCTCCTACTGGGCTAATGAAGACAGGCATACGCCATACAGTGTGCTATGAGGGAAATTTTGCCCGGGCAGCGACAATACGACTTACTCTTATATCTAATTCCAACTGTCAAGGGATCTATTACGTGCACACCCATGTATACACGGGACCTGAGATTTTTTCCCATCCGAGCGACTAGACAGCTGCCCTTGTCAGGCCATCCGTCCTGCACCACAGACAAGTGGAAACTACGTCGGAAAATCTGGATGAACGTTCTCGGCCAATGCAGAGATCGAACACGCGACCTCCAGACTAGCGAGCAAGCGTCTTACCCACTTAGCCACCATGGCTAACATCAAGCCAGAGATTGTTTTGGTTTTTTAAAACTATATTTAATTTGTTAGAATATAGATAATTGCAGGTACGGAATTAAATACGCTCTTTTACAAAACATCAATCCAAAAGAATTGGATATGAAATAAAATGAGGAGGGTGGGTGGGTGTGATGTTACATCCTACTTTTCTACACTAACGGGGATAATGAGGTATAGGCCTCGTGTATTGTGCTATGAGATATAAACGCCATGTATTGTGCTATGAGATATAAACGCCATGTATTGTGCTATGAGGTATAAACGCCATGTATTGTGGTATGAGATATAAACGCCATGTATTGTGCTATGAGATTCAGACGCCATGTATTGTGCTATGAGATATAAACGCCATGTATTGTGCTATGAGATATAAACGCCATGTATTGTGCTATGAGGTACAGACGCCATGTATTGTGCTATGAGATATAAACGCCATGTATTGTGCTATGAGATATAAACGCCATGTATTGTGCTATGAGGTACAGACGCCATGTATTGTGCTATGAGATATAAACGCCATGTATTGTGCTATGAGATATAAACGCCATGTATTGTGCTATGAGGTACAGACGCCATGTATATTGTGCTATGAGGAAAGTTTTGCCTGGACGGTAGCTTTCTAGTCGCATCTGAACTAGAAGCTGATCCCCCGTCCTGCACTATCGACATGGGGAAACCACACTGGGAATCAAATGAGGTAATTTATCGGTCGGCATCGGGAACTCCTCGTTTATTAGCCAGTGCCTTACCCACTGAGATACCGCCAACTGTCATGACAACGAAACTGACAACTGCACTACGTGATGTCATCTGAAATTAGGAAATAAATGAAAACGGGCGTACCCAAAATCCATCTCTTCGGAAGAGGGCTGTTGCCATGGTTTCGCCTTTTGTAGCGATAAATGATAAGCCATCTTCAAATACAAAGCTGGGATAAGGTCGATCATTTCTTGACGATGCTGTGGCGGTAATCTTCACGTAGATTCCGTCTGGTGTTGTAAATTCTGTCAGAACGTGGTGGCAAGGCAACGGTGCTGACATCACACTCTGGGAGAAAGCTGTGACGTATGGATCACCATAGAGATAACAAACGCAACTCTTAGCTAAAATTTTGAAAAAGGCATGTTAAAATATATTTTCAAAAAGATGTTTAGCTTAAATTATTGATGTCAACAAGGTGTTCAGTCCGACACTTGCTCATGCGAGTCCCAATACATACCAAGTTTGCACTGTCTGTCTACAGTTAGACAGACACTTAACTAGTTGGTCGACATTTTAATTCATAAATCAATGATTTTAGTAGTAAACACTAAGTATACTTCCACATTTTTTGAGAGGTATTTTATCCCATTTACATTTAATACATTTTCCGACGTGGTTTCCCCTTGTCAGTGGTGCAGAACGGAGGGCCTGACAAGGACAGCTGTCTAGTCCTTCGGATGAGACGAAAAAGCGAGGTTCCGTGTATACATTAGAATGTACGTAAACGATCCCTTGGCAGTTGGAATTCGATATAAGAGTAGGCGATAGTGCCGCTGCCCGGGCAAAATTTCCCTCATAGCACACTGTATGGCGTATGCCCGTCTTCATTAGCCCAGGTTAGGAGAAGAACAGTAGGACGCTAAACCCCATTTCATTTCATTTCATTTCTGTGTATAGAATGGGTCCAAAATTAATATTTAACATAACGAAAACATACCAGCATCGACGCATCCAAATCGTCCATTTCCAACCATTCCGTCTTTACATTTACACGTGTTCGTATCGGAAATACACGTGACGTCATTATTATCCAGACAGACGACACCACCACATTGTTTCCCTGTGAAATTATTAAAATTTAAAATTATGAACATAGGGCAACGTTTTAATCTGGATTTGTAGACCCGGGTTTGATTTTAGCGCTATAAAGTCCCTGTAATTCCATCGATCTGATTAAAACATAGATCCTATCTCGTTTCGTTTTACTTGTCTTTATTACACTAGGATCTGCAAGAGTTATTACATAACCCGCATTCTGGATGATGTGGGGAATTAGCCAATGAAACGGCCTGTTACGGCGAGTTTTGGGCGTAAGGTTCACGGAACTGGAGGTAACCACTAGAAACATCAACACTGATTGGTTAATCAAATGCCTGACGTCATAGGGTCAAAAGTCGCTCGTATGACCTCTGACGCGACCTTCCACTACAACCGACCAGATCTTCATGTAGTGTAGGCGATCGAAAGTATCAAAAAACGAAACGAAATATAGATCTTCTTTTTAATCAGATTGTAATTCCATCGATCTCTGGTGCTGCCTAGGTAACCAAATTGATGAGCCTGTAAAAAATCCCCTCGGTATTTCAAAGTTAGGATGAATTAATAATTCCATCGATCAATGTTCCCTATATAACAAGACACCTGCTATCTGTATTTACCGTGAACTAAATTGCTGAGCCTGTTTAAAGTTCGATTGAGTCCATGCTTGGAGATTATCTAGCCCTGGTATTTTGATTTTGATTTCTAATAATCAGTGGATTAATTGTAGCTATAAGAAGAAATTTGAAATTTATCTCTTAGTTAGACCTTACAGTCTGTTCTAGGGCAAAATGAGACTGTTCTTAACTCTAAATCAAAATAGAAAACAGGCAATATTGTTAGTTTTTGGATTTTTTCAGTGAATATGGCTCTAGCTCATTAATCAAACGATTCAAGTTTTGCTCGAGAAGGTTCCTCGATATTTTTCAGTTTGGTTCCCCCTTGTCAGTAGTACAAGTCGTAGGGCATGGCATAGAAAAGTGTCTAGTTGTCCGAAAGAGACTAAAAACGGAGGTCTTTTGTACACCATTGGCAACACGTTTACGATCATCCAACAGTTGGAAGCCGAAATAAAAGTAGGCCTTAGTTGTTCGTGTACACCACACACCATTGGTAACACGTTCACGATCCCCCAACAGTTGGAAACTGAAATAAGAGTAGGCCGTAGTGCCGTTGTCCGGGTAAACTTTTGCTCATAGTGTAAACTCCATGTCATATTCCGGTCTCTATTATCCCGGTTGGTGCAGAAAAGTAAGACGTAAAACTCCATTTCATTTTAACAACTTGGGTAGACTAGTTGTTGTTTTGTTGAAGTCACCAAACACAATTTTGATATCTTGGGAAAATCATGCACGTAAAGTTATCATATGTAGACATGTTGTTGTTTTGTTGAAGTCATCAAGCACAATTTTGATATTATGCATGCGTAAAGTTGATTACCACATGTAGAGTGTATCTCAAGAATCACTCGAAATTCATTTACTGGTTTTCATTAAAGTCGCTGTGATTTTGAATCCCTTACAAACTAAATTACAATATTGTGATAGTTGAATGTCTGATAGGAATATCAATCCCAACTACAATATTGTTACAGTTGAATCTTTAATATCAATTCAAACTACAATATAGTTACAGTTGAATGTCTTATTGGAATATAACTCCAAACTACAATATAGTTACAGTTGAATGTCTGATAGAAATATCAGTCAAAAATGTATCTTTTCAGCATTTACAAAGTTATGATAAATTGAAGTTTGTCACATTCGGCATCAACTGCACATGATATATAGAATATAGTCAAAACAATCCAGCATCACCTGGAATTGTGGCTGAAAAAGTTTAATCCGGTTGTTAATCCGAGTGAATCCAAGTAGGGAGAATAACTACCACTGTTATTCTAGCTTCCATTTTTAAATTAAATTATCTAGACCCGCGTCTCTTGATTAACACAGTCGGACGTTAAACCCTATATCATATCATTTCAAATAATCAAGCTGAGGAAAACCGTGGTAAATGACGCACAGATACTTTAAAGCATTTTGAAAATGAAAACAACGAAAAGATAAGATGTAATTCCTTTACCGGGTATCTGACCATACTCGCCCTGGATCAAAAATAAAATGATCAAGGCTAATCGTGGAAAATGAAATATTTTCCGAAAATAGCAAATGACGCACAGATACTTTAAAACATTTAAAAAAAAAAACAAACAAAAAAATAAGTTGTAATGCCTTTACCGGGAATCTGACCAAACGCGCCCTGGATCAAAACAAAAATTATCAAAGCTAACATCGTTGTGGTTCTGTCTTGTCTCCTACTTGACGAGAAAATCCCTAAAACTGTCGAACAGAGGCGGGTTTTGGTCAAATTTATATGCCGTTGCATAGCTGTCTAGTCCAGCTGGGCATTTCTTTTCTATATACAATGCTGGCCACAATGGTTGATATATTGTTCAGCATCGATTAGAAAGTATATTAATAAACAAAGTACAATCCCGCTTTCATTGACGTGTTATATTATAAATCAAACCCTCTTAATAAATAAATATAAACAAACAATTTATATTGATTTAAATAATATTTTATTCATTAAATTCACAGAATTTATTTAATAGTGGGTGGGTGGCCGAATGATTAACCACATCGACAAATGATTTTTAATTTATCTCCGTATTAAATTTGATGTAACTGAATCACATTTACTTAAAACGACAATACGCTTAATTATGTGTAGTTTAATGGTCGAGTGCGAGATATTAAGTAATAATGATATAGTAAAAGTGCGATAGCACGAGGGCTATATCTATATATACTCTTCAGAAACAATACAAATCTGTGGAAATGCACTGCTGTTTTTATTAGAGATAACCAGTGTATGTTAATAACAGGCCAATTGCTTACACATGAACATAAACAGTTCATATGGGCGGCTTATCTGAAGGCCCCATTTCACTCGCAAAGAGATACACTGTTAAAAGTGAAAACGGACGTTTTTGATTTTTGTATTAATATTGGGTAATTGCTCCACCAATCCTCAGACATTCAGCAATTCGTCATGGCATGCTCCTAATCAACCGTCCAATCACGATTTGGGACAATCTGAAACACTCCTCTTGCAGTGCCACGGACAATTCTTGCAGTGTTATCAGTTGACGTTGACGTTGACGTACACGTCTCTCGGTCAAATTAAACGTGGCAAAGATACGCTAAACAGTAAGTCTTATGCAAGAACCGATAGGAAAGCAAACATGGATAGGATAAACTATCAAACGGAAGTTTTCATCAACCCTTCCTTGAAGTGTCAAATTTGACAATGAACCCCTCCCACGTGTATGGCGCTATTGTGTGTCGCATGTGCAGCTCAGTGGTTCTGTTGGGGCGATAAGTTCTTCATCTGTGAACATACTCTCAAAGCATGTCTTAATGTCCATGACTATTTATCATATCACAACCTGCATAGGTATTTGCATTTCAATATCCACTATTTTTTTGGAAGAGTATATTACGCAATGTCTTGCACGAGAACATTAAACAACTTAAAATACAAACACTATCCAGCACGTGCATTTCAATGAAATACGTCACGCGGGTCCACTATTGCAACTAGTATAAATAATGAATGTACGCTTGGCACGCCAACATCAAAGGATGGCCTTACATCTGTATTTTAAGACAGGTTAAGCTGTTTTTAATAAAATACCTTCGAATAATATCCACTTTTTACGCCGCAATGACGTGAGAAGCGTCTCTTGGTAACCAGGTGACTGTTCGCATTACATCGAGATAGGGGTTTTCTAATTGTTCAGACTTTTCACAATCTGATTAAAACACAGATCCTATTTCGTTTCGTTTTTTATAGTTCACAATTTCGCTTTACTTGTCTTTACTACACTAGGATCTGGAAGAGTTGTTATCATTTTTGTATGCTTGATAACGACTTGTGAAATCTTGTTGAAACTTTGCAGTGAAATAAACCATAGTAATTGTTATTCTATAAATAATGTGTTATTTGAATAGTTGTTATCATTGACGTGTTCTGAATAGTGTGAGGTAGTGAGGTATTAGCCAATGAAACGGCCTGTTACGGCGAGCTTTAGACGTGTTTTGCACGGAACTGTGGGTAATCAACTAGTAACATCAATGCTGATTGGTTAATCAAATGTCTGACGTCATAGGGCCAAAAGCTGCTCGTATGACCTCTGACGCAACCTATCACTACAACCGGTCAGATCTTCATGTAGTGTAGGCCATCGAAAGTATAAAAAAAAACGAAACGAAATATAGATCTGTATTTTACTCAGATTGGTTCCAGACGTCATCCGGAAAGTCAAATATTGGACGAATACAAGATTTATATAGTACCTCGACAATTTTACGTTTTAATCTCAATCTTCATTTTATGATCAGTAGTGGAATACCGCGTTTTATCAGTGAAATAAAAGTGTTATTCCACTGGCTAGTTGTTTTTACCTAAAATGATTGTAAAATCATAAAATAAATAGAACATTTGTCGTTTTGTCGTAAATAACATATTTTATTTCATCTCTAAGCAAGAAAACTACGCATTCGTGAAAATATGAGTTTTCTTGCTTCTCGATGAAAAAAAATATGTTATTCACTCTAAAACGACAAATATCCTCTATGTATTCAAGAGACCGGAAACAGTTTACCATGTGTATCCCAAATAGCTCGGTTATTGGAGAAGACACCCCAAAGTTAAGGCTAGAATCATCTGTTATATCATAGTTGTTATATGAAGCATCGAATATTGACGCAAAATGAAATGAAATGGGGTTTAACGTCCTACTGTTCTGCTCCTATACTGGGCTATACTGGGCATACGTCATACAGTGCGCTAAGAGAGACATTTTTCCAGGGAAGCGGCACTATAGCCTACTCTTATATCGAATTTCGGGGGTTGGATGGCTGAATTGTTAACACGTGCTGTATCATAAAGTCTGTCATTGAGTCAGCTGGCGTGGTTTCGAATCCCCGGTTGTACGTGACAAGGAATAGGGTCGCCTGTCCAACTTTGTCGGTTTTCTCCGGGTCCTCCGGTTTCCTCCCACTGCTAAAGACCCCTATGCGCAAGCGAATTATGGACGTTAACCCCCATTTCTCTCTCTATATATATATCGAATTTCAACTGCCAATAGATCTATTACCTACACGCCAATGTATAGACGGTACCTCGGTTTTTCGTAATATCCGAACGACTAGACAGCTGTCACGTGATCTTTAGTTCCCCCTTAGTTTGATTTGCCTCTTTCTTTGTGGTTCCTTGTATTAAAAGTTTATTTAAATTTTCTAAAAATTAATTGTATCGCATTGTTTAATCAATTTTATATAATTAACCTTAATCATTTTTTATTATTTTTATTTTACAAAAAAGAAAGGCAGTCTAATATTTCATAAATCCTTTCAAACAAAATTTACAGGGAATGTGAACTTGTTCAGTCTGATTAAAATACAGATCTATATTTCGTTTCGTTTTTTTTTTTTTTTTATTTTTTCGATGACCTACACTACATGAAGATCTGATAAGTTGTTTTGGGAGATCGCGTCAGGGGTCATACGAACGGCTTTTGGCCCCATGACGTCAGCCATTTGATTAACAAATCAGCATTGATGTTTCTAGTAGATTGCCCACAGCTCCGTGCACCTCACGCCAAAAGCTCGCTGTAACAGAGCTCACATCATCCAGAACACGTCAATGATAACAACTCTTCCAGACCCTAGTGTAGTAAAGACAAGTAAAACGAAATTTTGAACTATAAAAAACGAAACGAAATAAGATCTGTGTTTTAACCAGATTGGAACTTGTTGCAAATCATAACACAACATAAGTGAAATTTGTCTGAAATCAATGAAAACTAATAATGTCTGTATCATTCAATACAGAGGAATGCCATATCCATGCACTTAATCTTTCATTAAATTAATTTTGTTTTTATTTGACAGGCTGATTGCTATAAAAGTCTGTACTATAGTGACTGACAAATCGATCCCTTTTAATATCATGCTGGTGTTTATTTATGAATAATATAATTTGAATAATATCAGATTTACCAGACAAAGCACTTCGCTTGGTCGATTGTTGTTTAGTGCATAAATCGACATCGTTGGTCAAAACAATATTGTATGGTGGCTGATTGGTATCATGTCGTGATGTCGTGGTGTCGCCCTTCATAAGGCGACAACCCGACAACCCGACATCACGACATCACGACATTATAACCCGACACCACGACAACCCGACAACACGACATCACGACATTTTTAACAAGAATGTCGTAATTTCGCGTAAAAATGTCGTATTGTAGCGTAAAAATGTCGTGATGTCGAGTTGTCGTGGTGTCGGGTTATAATGTCGTGATGTCGGGTTGTCGCCTTACGAAGGGCGACACCACGACATCACGACATGATACCAATCAGTCACCATACAATATTGTGAGGGTGATATCGGAGACAGGTTGTTATATTTTATTAGGCTTGGTGCACGCACAGGTGTCATATGTAGGGGGGATCCTACTGGGAGTGCGCCCCTATCTGCAAGCCACATACGCTCACACCAGGGATCGGAATTGCAAGTCATGAAGCAGTGCCGGTGTTTTAAAGTCATGAAGCAGTGCCGGTCTTTCGAAGTAAATATACTCGCTAATAACGTGTCCTTACAATATTAGATAGGGATCTCCCGTGTTGATAGGCTCTATTTTCAAATGTTATACAAGGATTAGGGCCTTTGCAAGAGCTAAATCTACCTTTTGCAGGTCTTTCTTTAGGCCTGAAATGTTATATATACCCTTAATTAGACATTTATTAACATGACAAGACCATAATCAACTGTCGATGCCATTGGATGTCTTTGATTTTAAGTAGATTAGAACGTTTCAGCCATTTAATGATTTAATCTTAATGTGGTGAAGCGAAGCTAAGCTTCGAACAACCAGTACGGTGGTATCAATTAGTGCACACATCTTGTCAAGCCTTCAAAAGCTACTATTTTCGAATATACTCGCTTGGTTGTATCGAGCCGCGGTGGCTCGGCGAGTAAGACTCGCGCTCGCTAGCCTAGAGGCTTTGGGTTCGCTCCCGGTGTTGACCGAGAAAGTTCCTCGGATTATTCAGTGTGGCCTTCCTTTGTCGAGTGGAACGAGAAACCAAGGTCCCGTGTACACATTGGCGTGCACGTAAAAGATCCCTTGACAGATGAATTCGATATAAGAGTAGGCCATAGCGCCACTGTCTGGGCAAATTTCTCTCACAGCACATTGAATTGCGTTTGTCCGTCTTGAAATGCCCAGTCGGTGCAGATCAATAAGATGTAAACCTACATTTCATTTCAATTCAATTTCCTAACACCTGTCAATATGAAATGGGTTTTAACATCCTGCTTTTCTGTGCCAAGGCGAGAGAGAGAGAGAGAGAGAGAGAGAGAAAGAGAGGGAGAGAGAGGAGGGGTTGAGAGAGAGACAGGGAGAGAGAGAGGGTTTAACATCCACTCGACACAAACTAGGTAATTTCGGATTATGGTTCAATTTTATTTCGATAATTCGTTTGCGCGTAAGGGTCTTCTTTAGCAATGGGAGGGAATCGGAGGACCCGGAGAAAATCACCGAGGTTTGGCAGGCGACCCTACGTACAACCGGGGAATCACACGGTTGACTCAATGACAGACATTATGATACAACGCCCCTAAAATTAAAAAAAAGACGAACATATGCGCTATGGCGATTTTAAACGGTCAGAGGATTTTTAATATGCCGTCAACGATATACACAATCTGATTACAATACAGATCTATATTTCGTTTCGTTTTTTTATACTTCCGATGGCCTACACTAAATGAAGATATAACCGGTTGCCATAGGCGTGGGAGCCGGGGGGGGGGGGCAATGAAAAATTCGACGACCTTTTTTTTCTATTAACGTTTCGGGAAAAAATATAACTAACTTATTTCTATGAAATCCACACTGCCCGAAAAGTATTTTCTCGTCTTTTTCTTGTCCACTGCATGCCCGAAAATATGCCCGAAGCTCTCTTATGATATGTATGCCCGACAAAACAGTATTGATTTCGGGCAATTTTCTCTTATGCCCCCCTGAATTACTTTGAGCTCTTACGCCTATGCCGGTTGTAGTGAAAGTTCACACAGCGGCTTTTAACTCAATCACGGCAGACATTTAATTATTAATGATTAACCAATCATTTTCCGTGCACCTCACGCCAAAAATTCGCCCTAACAGATCGTTTCATTGGCTAATAACTCAACGCGGGTTATATAACAACTCCTCCACTCGGCAAACTTTAGCAGATTCAAGTACCCTACATGTAACGGAATCTGCCGAGGTTTGCCGACTGACAACTCCTTCAGATCCTAGTGTAGTAAAGACAAGTAAAACGAAATTTTGAACAATAAAAAAAGAAACGAAATAAGATCTGTGTTTTAATCGTATTGTGATATACACGACGTTGACACCTCTGTGTTACGTCACGGCAGAACGATACAATCTCCCTTATTTGGTAACCGTTGCCTTTCTCGATAATTCAGTTGACTTTTTCATTTATTTTTATCCGTGTCACAAAAACTAAAAAGCATAGAAACTCGTGTAAAATATAACAGCTGGTTATTGGTTAGATTTAGTATAGTATTTGGATTAATACATAGGTATGTGGTTACTTATATTGTTAATATATTGAACAGTTTATGACGTATTTATATATACTTAGTGCTAAATGATAAGGCCAGCTCAATTTTATGTCATGGTCACGAGATGTAAATAGGGTAAAGCTAATATCAACCCTAACTCTAACCCTGAACCTAGCCCCAATGCTTACGATAACCCTAACCTACAATCTCGCCAACAATCACGTGCCCTATAAGCCTTATTTACATTTCAGCGACCTTGACAAAACTAATTGAGTTGGCCTTAACAAATAGATTTAGTCGGAAATGAGGTTTCGAAATCGACCACTTCCTCTTGTGAACGAGCGTACTGGACACTGAAAACTGACTGAAATTGTTTTCTAGAGTATGCCGTGGTGTTTCTAGGTTATGCACAAATTTTACCAATTCCTCAAAGGCGACTAAAGGCTGAAACTCTATTTCTGAATGTAGGGCTTTATGACTTTAACATGAGTCTGACCGGGATTACTAATCACCCCATCTGTTAACATTCTAGGTGGGCGCGATGATAACATACCCAAAACTAAGTCAAATTTGTTTCTATAGAAATTTTAAAGACAAAAAAATATTGAATCTGAGGGAATTCCAATTAGCATAAATCCAATCTGATTAAAACGCAGATCCTATTTCGTTTCGTATTTTATATTTCAAAATTTCGTTTTACTTGTTTTACGAAATTATAAAAAAAACGAAACGAAATATTATAGTTCTGTATTTTAATCAAATTGACGTAAATCACAGCTTGGTGTGTTTAGTGATTTCATAAAGACATCTTGAATAGTTTAGGAGATATACTCTCGAAACATTTTCTGTCGTGGTTTCCCCTTGTCAGTGATGCAGGACGGAGGGCCTGACAAGGACAGCTGTCTAGTCGTTCGGATGGGACGAAAAACCGAGGTCCCGTATGGCGTATGCCCGTCTTCATTAGCCCAGGTTAGGAGCAGAACAGTGGAACGTTAAACCCCATTTCATTTCATTTCATTTACTCTCGAAACAAAACCCGGAAGGACGGACGGACGGACGGACGGGTCCATTTCAATATCCATCTAACAACCCAGCAGTAATCCGACTGAATCCAAGTCGAGGGATTATCTACCGTGGATTTTTTGTAACACTGGAATGTGGTTTAACGTCCTACTTTTCTCTACCGACTCGGCTAATGCAGATGGACATGCTCCATGAAGTGTGCTTTGAGGGAATTTTTCCCGGGCAGTGGCGCTACGATCTAGTATCGAATTCCAACTGTAAAGAGGTGGAAATGGGTTTTAACGTCCATTCGACACAGCCTTGGTCATTTTGGGAATAACATATGTTTCAATTTTATTTAAACAATTCGCTTGTGCGTGGAGGTTTTTAACAGTGGGAGGGAACTGGGGTACCCGGAGAAAACACACGAGGTTGGACAGACGAGCATACTGCTTGTCATATACAAGCGGGGAATCGAAACCACACCACTTGACTCAATGACAGACTGTGTGATCTTGTGCACACGCTAACCATTTAACCACGCAACACCACCCAATACCACTCACTCAAGAAGGTTAAATCTATTTAATAAGGTCAACTTCAAGTTTGGCCAAAGGTCATGAGATGTAAACAGGGCTAGCGCTAATCCCAACCCTAACCCTAACCCTGGACCTAGCCCTAACTTAACCTCTCCCCCAAATTCTTAAACCTAACCATCTCGCCAACAATCACGTGCCTTAACCTTATTTACATCTCAGCGACCTTGACGAAAATTGAGCTGGCCTTAACAGATAGATCTAGCTCACCCAAGATCGAACAATATTCGTGTAACGTGGGTGTCTATTTTAAACTTTTTAACTTATATCAAAACCAAATAAATTTCCAATTTCACACCACGTGGTTTTATTGATAATTTGCAAGCTGTTCCGGTTCTATTCGATTTTTTTTTATTTTTAAAAGCCAGTAGGCCTCCAATTCTATTATAATATATTTTCTTTTCAAGAAAACTACATTGATTTAAAGGGCTTATAATTTTATGTAGGTAAACAGTAAACAATATATATTCTTGGAGAGAGAGAGAGGGGGGGGGGAGAGATCGTGGACTCAATTAGAGACGATAGGGACGAATCGCACGACAGTGGGAACCTAGCATAAAGCAATGCAAGAAATGAAAACAACCATAAATTGTTTCAATAGTAATTGAACTGGAATATACAAGACACAATTCTATGGAATATGGTTATTACGGAGCCATATTTCGACTAACCACGGGAGTCTGACCTTCTATCCGTATAATATGCATACACCATGCCTAACCAGACAATCTATTATACTAATATTTGTGACTGTCGTTTGTCTGTCTGTTTGTCTGTTTGTCTGTCTGTTCGGGGTTGGCGGCTACACTAGGTCTGCCCCGAGTCTGAAATTTGGGGAATAGGGGTAGCTCGGACCGGGAAGTAACATAGGCCAGGTGGCGTTAGTCTATCACTTCCGGTTTCGGGGTTATGACCCCCGAGCGAAGCCGGGCATTCTTCTAGTATATAATAAAAAACAATATTGTCTGGTTGGGCATGGTGTATTGCATATTATACGGATAGAGGGTCAGACTCCCGTGGACTAACATAGAATCCTAGACGAAACTTCGTTCATAGAGAGGTTTAACGTCTACTCGACATAAACTAGGTAATTTCGAGACTAACATATGGTTCAATTTTATTTCAATAATTCGCTTGCGCGTAGGGGTCTTTAGCAGTGGGAGGAAACAGGAGGACCCGGAGAAAACCCACGAGGTTGGACAGGCGACCCTACTTCTTGTCACGTACAACCGGGGAATCGACACCACGCCAGTTGACTCAATGACAGACGTTACAATACAACGCGCCCGTGCTAACCATTCGCCCACCCAACCCCCCTTTTCTTGAAGAAATATCTTTATAAATGCTTCGGTTGATAAATAGAATGTGTTTTATTTAACGTCCTATTTCTTAGTTCCATCCGGGATAATGAAGACAGGCATACAATACAATGAGGTGAATTTTGCCAGGGCAGTGGTCAGCGGTAATCCGATTGAATCCAAGTCGAGAGGTTATCTGACATGGATATTTTGTATCACTGAAATGAAATGGGGTTTAACGTCTTACTGTTCTGTGATAATGGCGAGTGGGGGGGCTAGGGGGGGGGGGGGCTATAAGGACCTAGGATGCCTATAAGGACCTAGGATGGAAGCCCCCCCCCCCCCAATCAAGAATTGCTTCCGCCGGCCCTGGTATACGCCTAACAGTGCTATGAGGCAAACTTTGCCCAGTGGCACTACGTCCTACTCTTATATCGAATTCCAACTGTTAAGGGATCTTTTACGTGCACGCCAATGTGTACACGGGGCCTCGGTATTTCGTTCCATCCGAAGAAGGCTGTCATAAGCTACCTTAAATCGATGTTCTCCACAACAATCTAAATGCAAGGAAAACAAAATGAAATGAAATGGGGTTTAACGCCTTTCTGTTCTGCTTCGTCTGTGCTAATAAAGACGGACATCACAATGCAGTGTGCAATAAGGGACATTTTGCCCGGGCAGCGGCATTACGGCCTACTCTTATATCGATTATTATGGTTTTTGGCTGTCTTCATAAGTCATGTGTCGCAACAAAGTTAAAGTTAAATTGTCTATAGATAGTCACAGGGTCGGATTTATCTACTTATGGGCCCTTTATAGACCAAATTCATCAGTGGGCCCTTAAATTTATATACTTTATGGTTTTGTATATATTATGTAGGCCTAATGAAATACCCTATGTACACACCAAACCGGTTTATACACTGGCACGCTGCGCGACAAATTAGCTTCAATGGACTAGTCGTTCGGGTGGGACGAAAAACCGACGTGCCTTGTACACATTGGTGTGCATGTAAAAGAACCATTGACAGTTGGAATTCTATATATTTTACATTTTATTTCAAATTTATATATTCTTTAACATTTCCTAATGATTTCGCATTAATTTTGGTATGTGTGAAATAGCTATATTTAACGCCCCTTTCCACAGAAATAGGTAATGGCGTACGCGGAATATTTGGTTAGTGGAGATCTGGAAGTTTCCTCGGTGGTCCTCCTCTGAGAAAATTGTGAAAAATCAATGGTGATTTGTGGCGCATATCTGGAATCGATTATAAATTGAAATTCACCTATTACGAAGGTACTATAGAGAATTAAACTTTGAAAGAAATGAATGTCGAAGTGATTTCGCAGATTCGCGGACAATATTTTGTGAGCCAGTCCATTTTTTTTGTACATGTGTGGTCAAAGGGAAACAACTACAGTATTTTTCCGGGCTCGAAGTATAAGGGAAGTAACTCTCCTAATCACTTATTTTGTTGACATTGACATGATCAGTGATCGATGCGTGACACAAGCACGACAACACTGAAAACATGTCGATGTCCGTGAAGGTTGGGAGTTTGATCACCCTGTTGGTTGTATTGGCTGCCTATTTGTACCGAAAACAGACGAACGACAATCTAAATGATCGTTTAGGACATGTTTTATCAGGATTGCTGAGGGCCGAAAGAAAAGTTCCACAACCAAAAACTCGAGTTGCCCTGGGATTTGGCAGTTGTTCTGATATTTTTGTCGACGCGTTATCGGTGATTGACGGATTGAACCTGTTGCCGCCAGAGACTCCAGAACATTTTGATTCCGTCAACAGCACAGAGCAACTTGCGAAATTAGCTGCTTATTTTTTCCAACACGGTGCGGCAGCAGAGTAAGTATAAAGTATACCGGTACTGGCGGTAGCCTAAATACTTGTCAAACTGGTTACACTACAAACCGGTTTATCAATCATTGAATCAATGGGCTGTGAAATAACGAAATGGAAATTCTATAAAAGCAATTTAGGCTAACATTAGTGCATCAGAATTTAGCTGACATACCCAATAAATTACAAAATCATTGCAAATATTGCACTTTGGGCGGAGGTACCACATGGGTTCTCTCCCTAAGCATGAGAAAATGTTTGAAACACTTACTGTAAATGGTGATTACTAGATTATATTCTAAGTGCAAAACCTCCAGAGACTGCTTTGCTTATCAATTCATACCTTATTTCCAGGTTTCAGGTTTTCCATTGGAACTCATTCAACAAGGGGGTTAGTCAGTAAATACTAGTTTAATAGACTGTCAATAGGGTGTAGTGCATGAGGAAGTGTATGCTTACTGTACCATTTTTAGGGTGTTACCCTAGAAAGTTTCTCAGGAATTTCCGACATGGTTTCACTTTGTCAGTGGTGCAGGATGAAAGGGTCTGGCAAGAGACAATGTGTATTCATTTGGATGGCAGAAAAAACAAGGTCCTGTGTACACATTCATGGCTCGAAATGTTCGCCTGTCTACTTGTCGCCAACAGGCGATTTTTTCGTCTGACAGGTAGCAAGTAAAACCTGCGACGGGTAACTTTTTTAAAACATTTCGAGGCCTGCACATTGGTGTGCACGTAAAAGAACCCTTGAAAGTTGGTGATTCCCCAGTTGTACGTGACAAGGAGTAGGTCTCCTGTCCAACCTCGTGGGTTTTCTCCGGGTCCTACAGTTTCCTCCCGCTGCTAAAGACCCTGATGCACAAGTGAATTACTGAAATAAAATTCAACCATATGTTAGTCCCAAAGATGCCATAGTTTGTGTCGAGTGGACGTTAAAAATCATTTTTTTCTCTCTCTATTTGTTATGAAATTTGAATTTATCTATTTCAGGAGATATGTCAGTAATGCATCATTATTTCAAACAATTCTGGACATCAGTGATAGTATCCAAGGTCGACGTTGGAACCTTGGTGGGAATGCTCCTGTGATGGCCAACAGGATGGCGTTAGAGGGACTGGATGTATTGTTAGGTGCCCGATTGACCAATAACCTGGCTAGTTCTTTAGCACCAAATGTGAAAGGTTGTATAGTTTATTTCTGTTCACACATCTTTCTGCAATTGTTCACTCACAGTGGGGGGGGGGGCTTGGATGGCCGAATGGTTAGCATGTGTGCACTGTATCATAAGGTCTGTCGTTGAGTCAACTGGCGTGGTTTCGTTTCCTCATTTGTACGTGTCAAGGAGTACTGTTGCCTGCCCAACCTCATGGGTTTTCTCCAGGTCCTCTGGTTTCCTCCCACTGCTAAAGACCCTAAACTAAAATTGAACCATATGTTAGTCCCAAAATGACCTAGTTTGTGCCCAGTGTACCTCAAACCTCTCTCTCTCTCTCTCTCTCTCTCTCTCTCTCTCTCTCTCTCTCTCTCTCAATATGTCTGATAGTGACTATGAAAGGTGCCTTGTATCTATCCAGACTTGCTGACCATTATCCGGATTAATTTCAGTGACAGGTAAAACAACATCATCCGAGGAAGATGTTCATATTGTACTGGAATATAAAACAGGTGAAAAATGGGGAAGATATGTCTCACCTAGAGCCAACAGGTAATTTACACCTTTAGTTTTAAATATCAGGAATTCTGTTTTTGTTTTTAACTATTTTTTCGATACAGAAATTTATTTAAAGGAGCTAAATCTCTAATATTTGGGACCTAGAAAAACATTATAGTACACGATTCGTGTACCAATGGTAGAATGTTTATTTTGTCTTAAATATTGGATATCAGAAGTTCATTTTTTCCCGGTAACATTACAACATTAATGTTGATTTAATTTGACAAATAATTCGTGTTTTCACTGCCAAAGACTTTAGATGATATTGAGTTAGAGACTTAGCTACTTTAATTTGAACATTAATGTATAATGCAATGCCGAGTCACTGCTCAGCAAAACATAAAACAAATTAAGTATTTAGATTTCAGACATTCTTTTTCATTTTAGAATGTTAGATTACATCTAGGGATGCAAGATCATATTTTAGGAACATTCACATTTTAGGATCCATGATCACATTTAAGGATCTAATTAAGATCACATTTTAGGATCTAATTAAGATCACATTTTAGGATCTAATTAAGATCACATTTTAGGATGTAAGATCACATTTTAGGATGTGAGATCACATTTTAGGATGTAAGATCACATTTTATAATGCAAGATCACATTTTAGGGTGTAAGATCTTATTTTAGGATGTAAAATCACATTTTAGAATCTTTTAGGATCCATGATGTAAGATCGCATTTTAGGATGTAAGATCGCATTTTAGGATGTAAGTTAAGATCTCATTTTAGGATGTTAGCTAAGATTGCACTTTAGGAACATTCCTGTTTTAGGATGTAAGATCACATTTTTATTGTGTCATTGTACAAGTTGTTTGGCACACTTGAGCTACTGTAGATTTAAGATATTTTTAAACCGTACATAAAATAGCTTTGTACATGTATTTGATGTCATTTTCACTAGACTGTGATATTTGTCATTTTATCTACATTTATATAAATATTTTATTGTGATATTATTTAGTTTTTCTAATTATGATCACCGTATGTTCGTTTGGTGCTGACATATCATAAAACACCATTTCATTGTTTTACATTTTTAAAATACAGAAATTAAACATACATTATGCAAGATCTAAATCTGTCTATTGCAGCTCTTTCTTTAGACCTGAAATGTTATCTAAATTATTAATTAGACATTAATTAACTTATCCAGACCATAATCAACTCTCGATGGCATCGTTAGCCTGCGATATTTACTGGATTATGATCCGATTTGCTGCTCAATTTTCAATCAGGATTTAATCATGAAATGGATAATCGAGACTATGTATTTTATCGTACAGATTTTAGTAATGATAATCGAGGCTAGGCCGAAATTTCAATCACTTAATTCTCAGTTCATATTGGATCAATTTGACTGAAATTTTCAGCAAATTATCTTTACATTATCTAGTTTTTAACTATTATAGTGAGAACTGCCTGCTCTTTATCTGATCTCCCATAATGTATCTTTAATTAGATTTAAACAACTTTTACTGACATTATTACACAATGCTTAGTCACTAAAAACAAAGAACTAAATGAAATAAAATGTTTTTTAATGTCCTACTGTTAACAAAGAACAAACAGTCCGTGAATACAGTACAGGAAATTCAAAATGGCGAAGTGAATAAATCAATTATATATTTCAACCCATCAAAAGACATGTGAATGTTTTCATTTAAGCACAAAATTTTATGGTGTCATGGTAAATTAATTATTGTTGAAAATGTACATAATTTATATTTATTGCTTATAAAGTATTGTTTATGTGCTTAGTATGTAAATATTTTATAAGTTTAGTTTGAAATGATCCACGATATGAATGCAAGAATTATTATGGATATTGATTATTGACAGTTTACAAGGAATTCAGAATCTGTCAAGTGATTAGCATTGGCTTTAATGGTCAACCCCGAATTATTGAAATAAAATTTGAACCATATGTTAGTCCCGAAATGACCTAGTTTGTGCTCCATCTGTCATCTCTTTATGATTTTTTTATCTGTTTTTTTTTTTTACTGTCCTTTTATGGATGTGGCCCCTGCACTTTAATGGCCTATGGGGTACAGACCAAATGATATTTTATGAAATGTTGTTTTTATTTCAGATTAATTCTACACAGTGATACGGGTAATCCATATCTTCAGTCATTGGAAAACTTTCAAGAAGAACTAAAGACGTTTAAACCATCACTGATAGTAATTGGAGGATTACAAATGATGGATAATTTCCCATTTGAACAAGGTGAATAGTTTATTCATCAGATTAAAAAAATATTATACAAGAGATAGGGAAGGGGGGACGGCAACACTCCTTTAAACCTGATAAAAGATGTAGAGAGAGGGAATGGCATCACGCCCTTAAAACTAATAAATGAGGTAGGGAGGGGGAATGGCAACACTCCCTTACCACTGATAAAGGAGGTAGGGAAGGGACACGGCAACACTCTCTTAAAGATGGGTTCCCAGAAAAGTATTTATCCAGTGGTTATTTCCAATAAAAGTATGGCAATTTTGGTATATATGGAAAGTAGAGATATCCAATCTTACTAGAAAAATACTGGATTCCCTGAAAAACACTCATGAAGCGTATACAGGACAAAAATGTAAGGGTTCCCCTAATCGACAGCCTGATGATTAGGAATTTCTGCAAGCGTGATGTCAAAGGTCACACGCGAACATTAAGCGCTTGATGTACAAGTTGATAAACTTTATGAAGAGTTAGACGTACAACACTTTCTGAGATAAAAATGACGGAAAAAGACATGGGTAGTGGATAACCCGAGAATTTAATTAGGATTTGATATTTGTAATAAATAGTAAGCGATTAAAGACAACATCGTCTTATGTGTACATGGAATTCTCCTCTTGACTTCCAAGAGAGGTAAGTCACGTGACGTAAACATGACCTGGTTTGATCGAATTTTTATAGCAGGGCATTTCTTCGCGATTACTATGTTTGAGAAGGATTTGAAGCAAAATTATGACAAATTAATTAGTTTGAATATGGTTTTAGTCCATATATACCATTAAATCACCCAGTTTGTACCGGGAATGTATCTTTAAAACTAATAAAAAAAGGTAGGGCGTGGGGGAATGGCAACACTCTCTTAAAACAAATAAAAAAAGGTAAGGAGGGGGGAATGGCAACACTCCCTTAAAACTAATACAAGCGGTAGGGAGGAGGAACGGCAACACTCCTTTAAAACTAATAAAAGCGGTAGGGAGGAGGAACGGCAACTCTCCCTTAAAACTGATAAAAGAGGTAGGGAGGGGAAACGGCAAAACTCCCTTAAAACTAATACATACAAGAGGTAGGGAGGGGGGAGTGGCAACACCCCCTTAAAACTGATAAAAGTAGCAGGTTGGGGAAACAGCAAGACTCCATTTAAACTGATAAAAGATGTAGGGACAGGAAACGGCAACACCCTTTAAAATTAAAAAGAGATAAAGTCAGCATCATTCTCAATGAGTCCTCTGCATGCTCTAAGTTTGAAGAGCTGGCCCCATGCTGACCCCATGCTGGCCCCATGCTGGCCCCATAGCATTCTCAGATTCTCCTAAACAATGATTCAAAGTTGAGAACGAAGTAATTTGACTGAAATTTTCAACATATTCTCTTTTCATTATCTATTTTTTAACTATTATAGCAGGAAACTGTCAGCTCTTTATCCGAATCGTACATAATGCATCTGGGAGTCACGGTGGCTAGGTGGTTAAGACGCTGGCTCGCTCGCCTGGAGGTCGGGTGTTCGATCCCTGCATTTGCCGAGATAGTTCATCCAGATTTCCCGGCGTGGTTCCCCCTTGTCAGTGGTGCAGAACGGAGGGCCTGACAAAGACAGCTGTCTAGTCCTTCGGATGAGATGAAAAACCGAGGTCCCGTGTATGCATTGGAATGCACGGAAAAGATCCCTTGGCAGTTGGAATTCGATATAAGAGTAGGCGATAGTGCTGCTGCCCGGGCAAAATTTCCCTCATAGCACACTGTATGGCGTATGCCCGTCTTCATTATCCCAGTATAGGAGCAGAACAGTAGGACGTTAAACCCCATTTCATTTCATTTCATAATGCGTCTTTAAAATTATTCATATTTATTTCATTAAAATTATTGTTTTTGTTTTCAGGTCAAAGATTAGAAAGGTTACACAAATTACAGAATTTACTTGCTCAAGTTTCACCCTCGACCAAAATTCATTTCGAGATGGCGTCCTTCACCGATTCAGCTTTATTAAAAGAAATTTACACAACAGTAATGATTCATTCCGATTCTTTGGGTATGAATGAACAAGAGTTACCTAACTTAGTAGGCCTGTTAACTCATGGGAGGATAACTCTGGTTTCTGAAAGCTATCCTAGAGTAGCGACAGTTCTCGACCAGATGCGATTAGTTTATAATAAAATGCGAAAAAGTCATCGTACAGGTAGAAAACTAACGCGTCTTCACGTCCACACGTTAGCCTATCAGGCCATATTAACCACGAAATCTTCATCGTGGAAAAATACAATGTCGGCAGCCGCCAAAGCTTCGTTAACGGCTCATCGACACGTCTGCGGTTCTAGTTATATAGACGTTCTCAAGTCCAAACTTATTATGGACGATTCCTTTGCCAGAAGTGTTTCTGATTCCACGGATAAAGTTAATTTCCTTGAAAACCGTCCCGTATCTTGTTGGGATGAGGACGACTACCAGATTTGTGTCGCTCCCGTCTTAGTTTGTACAAATGTTTTGCAGACGGCCGGAGGTGGAGACAATATATCGTCGGCTGGCCTCGTCCTACAGCTGTAGATATAAACATTGTACTAACATCGTCTTTCATGCACAAGGCCACGCAAAAAAAATATTCTTGCTCTCAGACAATCCTTAACAAAAATCTGACACAGGAGGAAGGTTTTTATTTTGTCAAATGAAGGCCTGGAAATAATGGTTTTAGGTGTACCTGACAAAATGTCAGGCACTAATGAAATAGTACCTGACATTTTCAACTAAGTGCCTGACATTTATTAATAATATCAATAAAAAAGACAAATCAGTGCCGGACAAGATGACAGGCACCAGAGGTTTTGTGGCTGACAAAGCCTGAATCTGTGTCTGACATTGACGACATTGTCTGTGACAAGTGTCTGATTTCCAGGCTTAATGAAGGCTCCTGGGAGAAATGACTTCTCGTAGGCACCACATTGCAAGATTCTACATTTATCTCATTGTGGTGTTTATTGGAATATATGATTATCTAGTATCAGTGGAAATCTTGATAAATGAGCCTACTTCCTGTGCGGTAATTAAATGCGACTGTTTTTATTTTTTAGAGACGCAGGATTATCTGAGAGTTAGAATATTTTTTTTATTTGGCCTACATAATTTTATCATTTATTTTAACTAACCATATTAATATTATGTGTATAAACAGAATGACAATATTAATTTCATTCGTCAGTCGTACTTGACTATATTTAGGCACGATTGATAATCAGTGCCGATCTTAGCGGTTGCACAGGGTCCGTAACTTTTAACAGAAAATTTTATAGAAATTTACAGTCAACATTCTCATTTTCAGTTAGGCCTTTCACTGTCCTTTTTTGGGGGGATGGATTTTTGGAATCAAACATCCATAGGGATCATTTTCCATGTACGCATTTCCATGGCATTTCCATGCACATTTTTTCCAGTTACATGGAATCAGTCCCATTACATTTGCGTTAGACTGACATTTTTACTGACAAAAATGCATACATGGAAAACAGTGTTAACTCTGCTAGCACTGAAAAACAATTGACTTTTGACGTGTTGAGTCCAGTCAGGTTCAGGGTATGCTACAATACTACTTTTGTTAATAGTATTATGACTATTTCCTCTGCTGTTATAACTACATCTTATTTCTGTTATACAAGGGACACAATTCTATGGAATATTCCATCCTCGAGGGTTTTCTCCTGGTCCTCCGGATTCCTCCCACTGCTAAAGACCCCTACACGCAAGTGAATTATTGAAATAAAATTGAACCGTATGTTAGTCCCATAATGACCTAGTTTGTGTCAATCCCCATCTCTCTCTCTCTTTCTCTCTCTTTCTCTCTCTCTGGAATACAATTACTGTTTCTTACTGAGCAATGTTTCCACTAGTATTCTGTGTTAGTTGAAACATGGCTCAGTAATAACCATATTCCATAGAATTGTGACCAATGTATTCCAGTTCAATTACTAAATGCTGTTGAATCATTTTATATTTGTGTTGCACTGCTTTAAACATAATGGACTGTTCTATTGCTCTTAAATGTATTCACTAATTTAGTATTATATTTTAGTTGAAGAGCCACAATTTTCAATATTACCTATATGTTTACTACATTCTAAATATAGATTTTAATTTTACATTATCAATCTAAATATAGATTTTAATATCACATTATCAATCTATGTATAGATTTTAATATTACATTGTCTTTCTAAATATAGATTTTAATATCACGTAAACCACTAAGTTATAATCAGCATTTTCTATTTAGGCTAAGCAGAGTGTAAGCAATTTAATTGCTTGATGCTTTACAATAAGATTTGGTGACCTGTTTCTCGAAATCTTAACTAAAGATAAGATCCAAATTTTAGTAGATACTTCAATTTTGATTGGCTAAGCATTAAATCAATCTAATATTATCCAATCAAATTACTAAAATTTGGATTTTATCTTTGTTAGATTATCAAACCATGATAGAAGAAAGATATTCATCATGTACCAAACTACACCAAATGAGAATGCAATATCATGACGATCATATTGTAGCTCTATTTTCTTTAAAGCTTTGGCCAAAAGAAATAATCTAGTTCTCAGACAATCCTCCCTAAAATTCTAATGGGAGGGGTTTTTTGGTTTTATTTTTTTTGTCACGTTCCAAGACACTAAATTTATCTCATCATATTGTTGATTATCCAGTATCTTTTATCTCATCACATTGTTGAATTTATGATTATCCAGTATCATTCATTATTTTTAATACAATTTATCAGGGTTGCATATACTGTTATCCGGATTCTTTCTTTAAACCGGATTCTTGCTGTAACCCAGATTCCTACTGTTACCTAGATTCTTTCTTTAACCCGGATTCTTACTGTAACCCAGATTCCTACTGTTACCTGGATTCTTTCTTTAACCCGGATTCTTACTGTAACCGAGATTCTTTCCACCGGTATTACCCGGATTCTTACTGTACCCCGGATTCTTACTGTAACCCAGACTCTTACTGTAACCTGAATTTTTACTGTAACCGGGATTCTTACTGTGACTCAGATTCTTACGGTAACCCAGACTTTTACTGTAACCCAGATTCTAATTGTAACCCAGATTCTTACTGTAAACCGGATTCTTACTGTAACCCAGATTCTAACTGTAACCCAGATTCTTACTGTATTTATTCAACCATTACACATCAATATAAGCATGTACAAAAAAAAACACTGCGCATACCCAGTGGCAAACACAAACTCAACTAAAAGACATGAAACGAAAACTTAGCAGGGGTATCTGAGAATCAAAAATTTTTTTTTTTTTCATTTGGTCTTAGATTAGTATCATGTAGTTGTAGACCATGTTTTTTTTTACAATCCATTAATTAGCCATTCCAACAACTTACATATATCAGTGCTTCTTGTCAGTGTCTTTAGTCCCCCGAAAAGCAGAGAATAAGGGAAAATGTTACTGATTTTGTACGTAACATTTCAAAATGGTTTTAGTCCCAAAATGACCTAGTTTGTGTCGAGTGGAGGTTAAACCCCATTTCTCTATCTCTCTCTTAAATGGTTTCACACTTTTCGGCAGATCAAAGACACCCTTTATCTTATAACTATCAGAAAATCAATTCACTCAGTTTTCATGCTGTTTTTTTATGGCATATAAATCTATATAGACTGTTTTGACCAAATTATATCAAATATATCAAACAGAAAAAGCAAAATCATGTGTCCACATGCCCCTGTCCTGTATACTTTTTTTTTATCGTTTAGAATTCAATACAGAGTTACTGATACATAATAGAGTCTCAATGAGGCTTCGTTATGTTAGGTAATAGAATTAAAACTGTATAAAAATTTTAACCTAGGCTACATCTATAAATGGTCACAAGGAATTAATAAAGATCAAAAATTAGTTTGTGGACCTTATCTATATTGTTTATCACTTGCTGTTCCTTCATTTGAACATTGATTTATTTTGTTATGTAAGCATAAATCTTATATTTATATATGTTATAATAAATGATGATTCCATAATAATATTATTCTAAATATTGAGGATGATTATTTCTTGTATTTGTTCAGATAAGGATTACATGTACTGTCAGAGATGTAATTGTTAAAATAGAGATTACATGTACTGTCAGAGATGTAATTGTTAAAAGGGGATTACATGTATTGTTAGATGTTATTGTTTGAATAGGGACTACATATATTTTCAAATGTAATTGTTCCTAGGGGAATTACATGTACTGTCAGAGATGTAATTGTTGAAATGGGGATGATTACATGTATTTTCAGATCTAATATTTCAAATGAGAATTACATGTAGGGGCCTACCATACTTTGAAATTCCTTTGATATACATTCTGTTTTAGGCAACACTCCAATCTGTTTTAGACCACACCCCGAATCTGTTTTAGGCCACACCGCAATTCGATTTTTTGTTCTTCGGGAATCAATTTAAAAATTTGACAAATTTTTATCAAGCCGCCTGAAAAACTAAAAATTTCATTTTCTTGTGGTATTATTGATTTGAAATTCATTTGATTATGTCTATTCCAGTACCCTACATCTAGCTAGATGTAGAGTAACGGAATCAGCTGAGGTTTGCCGTGTGCGCCTTGGCCTTATATCCTAATTCTAAAAAAACATTATCGATCCACCGGATATTTTACACCCAACGAGCTGGGGCCTTATCCATAAAGACTATTTAAAGGGTGTTCATTGGTTAATCGTTAAAATTAAGGTACAAATTTTAGCCCTTAGCCAATGAAATGGCTCTTATTTGAAAGCTTCAACATGTTCATTGGTTGAGGTTTAAAATCCAATTACAAAATTTAGCCCTTAGCCAATGAAATGGCAGCATTCTTAAAGCTTTTGTGAATAAGGACCCTGTATTTTATCTTATTTCTGTTGATTAGAAATTCATTTTATCATTTCAACAATTATTACATCTTGACTTTTTCATAGCTATTTACACTTTATACGTGGTTTTTAAAAAAGCCTATTTTAACTGACCTGTTGAACTTGCGACCAGTATTTTATTTTATTCGCTCAATAAAATTTTAACCATTTAAAAAAAGGTTTTCTTTATTATGTAGTGGAGGCTGCAGCATGTTCCTGAAGCAACAACTGCGAGTTTTACAGCATCTAGACATTGCTACACAGCTTTGCAATTCCCGAAATTATAGCTGTGTTGTCTCCCTTTAGAGGTTGTGACACAAACACACTCAAATCAAATACGGAAACCTTCACATTAAACGAACCTTAAGCAACTCAATTATCACAGGTAGACATTTTAGCTGGAAAGCGCAAGACATGGTATTTGCGATGATCGAGGTGTCGGATAGGCACTCAAGCTGGGTCAGTACCCAATCGAAATTAGTGACAAAATGAAATTGAAATGAAATGGGGGGTTTAACGTCCTACTGTTCTGCTCCGAACTGGGCAACTGAAGACGGGCATACGCCATACAGTGTGCTATGAGGGAGATTTTGCCCGGACAGCGGCACTATGGCCTACTCTTATATCAAATTCCAACTGCCAAGGGATCTTTTACGTTTTTTTACCCATTCGAACGACTAGATAGCTGTCCTTGTCAGGCCCTCCGTCCTGCAACACTGACAAGGGGGAACCACACCGGAAAACCTGGATGAACTTTCTCTGCCAATGCAGGGATCGAACACCTGACCTCCAGGCTAGCGAGCCAGCGTCTTACCCACTAAGCTACCGTGGGTCCGTGACCCCAAATTTGTGACGAAATACTCAGGGTATTACGTGAGGGGCTTGATGAGATGTAGGGAGTTGAAGATGGGGCTGCAGTGGGTAAGTGAGTGAAACACTGGTTAACTAATCAGGATATCCCTGGTTTGCTCCCGGTGATGGCTGAGAAAATTGTTCGTCATTTTCCAGAGTGGTTCCCCACTTCAATGTCTAATGACCTGGCAAAAGGACAGTGTCTAGTCGTTTGTATGATACGAAAAACCAAGATACTATGTACACATTGGCATGCCGGTAAAAGAACAGTTGACAGTTGGACTTCGAAAAAAGGGGCCGCAGTGCCAGTTGGAGCAGAAAAGATCCCAGCTGTGGGGGACAACAAATAACCAAATTTTGTCTGTTATGGTGCCGGGGGTCCTTCTTTCTGGGGAAATTTACTCACCTACATATATTTTATTTTCCCGCTCACCCCAACTGTTTCCTAGCAACCAGGGGTTTTACTAGTAAGCCCACTTCCAACTGTTCTCGGCATCCAGAAATTTCACGTCATAAAGGTTTACGCATCTTCAGATCAAATGTCAAGCCCTCTGCTCCAATAAGAAACCATGACAACACCTGCCAGTGAGCCCGATACATACCCACTGGACCACGCTTTGATCGTAGAAGCACCCGTCTCTGAAATCTGTTGGGGTTGGGGGAGGGAGTTGGATGGCACAATGGTTAGCGCGTGCGCATTGTATCATTAAGTCCGTCATTGAGTCAGCTGGCGTGATGTCCAACCTCCTGGGTTTTCTCCGAGTGCTCCAGTTTCCTCCCACTGATGAAGACCCCTACGCGCAAGCGAATTATTAAAATAAAATTGAACCATGTTAGTCCCGAAATGACCTAGCTTGTGTCGAGTCTCTCTTCCTGAAATCTCCAGCTTTAAGTTGCCTGCATCCTTTCATTTTGACGATACATCTTTTCAATTCCTGCGGCATCCTTGTTGTCTGAATACCATTATGGATTCAAAATTGTCAGCAGCACCTGAAGTCGCTCATCATGCTATGGATTTCAAATAAACCTGTCTGGCTCTATATTTTATAGGTAGCTACAAGTTCAATTAGTAACTAGACTGGGCCAAGGGAGATAAAAAGTTTTCTACTACTAGACATACATCATTAATTATCAACACAATACTCAGCATAATCTGTTGACAGCTACAAATGTATAGAACTAGGGAGATAATGTGGCTTCTATATGTATGCAATATTCTGTTATATGCCAGAGGTCAATCGTAGCCAGGTATGAAAATGGGCTTTTGAAAAATATGCTAGTTTTACTGCGTGAAAATTGACCGATATTGAGGACTATCTGACATTGTATCATTCAAGCAGTCATGACCTGTAATTATGGCCGAGTTGGAACCCATGGTCGATGCATTCAACTAAATGAACACCTACACCAGTGATTCTCAACCATTGTGCCGCAAGATCTTCCTAAATGTGCGGCGAAATTTTTTAACAGCACTCCTAAGAAAATGCGAAAAACCCTGTGATCACAATTGAGTATTCACTGGTGTCTACTGGTCAGTTCATAGCTGTGTTTTCTGGTCTATGACTAGTCTGTTTCTATGGTTGTATGCCGTCTATGACTTGCCATATTCTATTTTCCAAAAGTCAAATATTTTTCATATATTTAGTCAGGTGTGCCGCTATTTTTATTCATGTGTTCCACGGTGTGCCATTGACATAAAAAGATTGAGAATCACTGATCTACGCCAAGTTAGACAGTTTTACCTCTGAATCAAAATTAGAAGCGGAGTTATGCAAGAGCTAAATCTGCCTATTGCAGTTCTTTCTTTAGGCCTGAAGTGTTTCCTAAATTATTAATTAGACATTAACTTATCCAGGCCATAATCAATCCTCGATGGCATCGGATTTCTCCAATATTAAATAGATTAGAACAGTTCAGCCATATTTTGATTCAAGCTAAAAATGGAGGAGCGAGACTTGGCTTCAAAAAAACAGTATGGTGGTTGAAATTATTGCAAAGGTTTTGTTAAACCTTCGAAGGATAATATCTTCGCTCACAATAGAGTAATTTGAATGAAATTTTCAAATTATTCATTTTACATTATCTATTTTCGAACTATTATAACAGAGAGAGAGAGAAATGGGGTTCAAAGTCCACTCAACACAAACTAGGTCATTTCGGGAGTAACATGATTCATTTTTATTTCAATAATTCGCTTGCGCATAGGGGTCTTTAGCAGTGGTAGGAAACCGGAGGACCCAGAGAAAACCCACGAGGTTGGACAGGCACAATTATAGCAAGAATGGCTAGCTCTTTATCTAAATCTTACATAATGTATTAGTAATAGTAGCCTTCTATTTCCAAAAGGTGAGGAAAAAAAATTAAAGATACGTTATGGGAGATAAGATAACAAGATGGCAGTTCTCACTATAATAGTTAAAAACTAGATAGTGTAAAGGTAATTTGCTGAAAATTTCAGTCAAATTGATCCACTATGAGCCGAGAAAGAAGCGTTTGAAATTTTTGCATAGTCTCGGTCATCATTACTAAAATCATTAATATAAACAGCATAGTCTCGATTATCCGCTTTTATTGATCTAATTATCAATAGCCGTTAGCGGCATATAGGAATCTAATCCAGCCAACATCGAAGGCTAGCCTTGACATCGAGAGTTTATTATGGTCTGGATAAGTTAATTAATGTCTAATTGATAATTTAGATAACATTTCAGGCCTAAAGAAAGACCTGTAATAAGCAGATTTTGCTCTTGCATAATGCATGTTTAAATACAAATAAAAACAATTTCCTTTCCTTTCATCACATTTTATTGCCGATCCCAGTACTTCATAAATATTTTTACACTTTTTTTTGTATATTTTAACTTTTTTAAATTGTCAATTAAAAGGCCTCAGTTTATTTGAAAACTCTTCCCTCATAGACCTCTTTACCATCAAAATCTCCTTCCCATGTGAAATATTTTGTAACTAATTGCTTTGTTTCTGGTGCTTCTGGGTCTAGTTTCTTCCATGAGTAGGATTCATAGTCAATCTGCCAGTCTTCAGAAAGCTGAAATTATATAAACACATGGGTTTAGAGTCATCTTATTACTACACAAAATGGGGTTTAACATTCACTCGACACAGACTAGGTCATTTCGGGACTAACACATGGTTCAATTGTATTTCAATAATTTGCTTGCGCAAAGGGGTCTTTAGCAGAGGGAGGAAATCAGAGGACCCAGAGAAAACCCACGAGGTAGGTCAGACGACCCTATTCCTTGTCACATACAACCGGGGAATCGAAACTACACCAGTTGACAATGACAGACCTTATGATACAACGTGCACACGCTAACCATTCAGTAATCCAACCTCCGTTAAGTACAATTTAGTGTGGACTTCAGTTGTGAGAAATGTGAGATTGTCAACATCAACCAGGAAATTTTGCATGATATGCATACTGTTGAGAGAGAGATAGAGAAATGAGGTTTAACGTTCACTCAACACAAACTAGGTCATTTAGAGACTAACACATGGTTCAATTTTATTTCTATAATTTGCTTGCGCAAAGGGGTCTTTAGCAGTGGGAGGAAATTAGAGGACCCAGAGAAAACCCACGAGATTGGACAAACGACCCTACTCCTTGTCACGTACAACCGGGGATTCGAAACCACGCCAGTTGACTCAATGACAGTCCTTATGACCATTTGGCCATCCAACCCCCCCCCCCATACTGTTGAAAGAAATTGGGCTTCAATGGAATATTTTTCGGCTCCGACTGGGCTAACAAGACAGGCCTACACCATGCAGTGTGCTATGAGGCAAATTTTACCAGAACATCGGTGCTATGGCCTTCTCTTATTTTAATTGTCCAAATGTCACGGAATCCACAACATGCTGCTATTTTACACAGAACCTTGGTTTTCGTATCATCTTCAATGATTTTCCTTCCTTCGAAACCCTTCATCAAACCATTCTCAGACTTAAGTTGAGAATTTACTCAAACTTGTTCACCTTATTTTAACTATAATATAGCCCTTTATAATAATTTTGTTGTTTTAATGTATCAAATACACCAATAAGAAACTATGTACAAAGCTTTGTGTTTCTGGATCAAAGATATTTCTCATAAACAGTGATTGAAAGTTGAGCAAATTCTCAACTTAAGTCTGAGAATGCTTTGTTAACTCGGAGTCTGATCTGACCATAGCAGAGAATTTCATTTCAAGCCAATCTACTATTTCAAAAATTATAAAAGCATGTACCAACCTCGAAGGCAAGCTTATCCCCACGCCAAAACCAAACGCCAGAAATTGTGTTCTTCTTGTTCTCACCAAAGATTATCATGCTGCCAAAAGAATTTTTTCTCATTTTGTCAAGTCTCTGGAACATCCCTTAAAATAGAAATAAAAACAGACAATAAATTTAAAATTTCTTAAAATGAGATCAAATTATGAAATGGGGTTTAACGTTCTGATCCTATACTGGGCTAATGCAGTGTGCCATGAGGGTAATTTTGCACGGGCAGCGCCACTATGGACTACTCTTATACAGAATTTCAACTGCCAAGGGATCTTTTACGGGCACACCAATCTATACAAAGGACCTCGGTTTTTCGTACTATCCGAACGACTAGACAGCTGTCCTTGTCAGGCCCTCCGGAAATCATGAAATAAATGATTATTTGTGGATCAGCAAATTATTCTTCATAAATTTTTCAGAAGTAAAAACATATATTAAACATCATTTCCACAAATAAATTGTTTCAAGGGCATTTATTAATTAAACTGGGGAGAGAGAAAAATGGGGTTTAACGTCCACTCCACACAAACTAGGTCATTTCGGGACTAACATATGGTTTAATTTTATTTACATAATTTGCTTGCGCGTAGGGGTCTTTAGCAGTGGGAGGAAACCAGAGGACCCGGAGAAAACCCACGAGGTTGGACAGGCGACCCTACTCCTTGTCACTTACAATCAAGAATTCGAAACCACGCCAGTCGACTCAATGACAGACTTTATGATACAGCACGCGCACCCTAACCATTCAGCCATCCAACCCCCCTAATTAAACTGGAATAAACAGGTCACAATTCTATGAAATAAAATTACTGCTTATTACTGATAATGTCTAGAGATGCCTAATCAAAATGTTGTCGCTCAGTAATAAGCAGAGGTTGTATTCCATAGAATTGTGACCCACATATTTTAATAAAGTGTGATATCAACATTTAGCCATACTTCTCAATCCAAAGGATCAAGTCGCTACAAATTGTCACAGTAATCATTTTTTTTTAAAGCAAGTGATCGCTCTTCAAGAGTCTGCCGTGCACCTGAATGTCGACCGAGGGGAGGCTTTTCTCTCTCCCTTTGAAACTGAAAATCGCTCTCCTTTACAAAGTCATTGGAATGACCCTCTCACATTGAGTTATTGATCTTGAGAACCATTTACCATACATACAACTAATCACTCTCCTTAATTTCTTAATCACTCTTCTCGAAACTAGCAGAGCTTTTTTAGGGGAGCGGTTTTTTTTTTCCAATTTGTTGATTAAGGGGAGTTTTTTTCCGTCTCTCCTCTAAAATACAAACAACTAATTGTCACCACTTTTATTTACATGTATAGTTTCGTGGCTCAGGGTTCATTCTCAGTATTGGCCGAGAAAGTTCGTAAGGATTTTCTCACTGGGTTTACGCTTGCAAGTAGCACAAGCGCGAGGGCTTAGCAAGGTCCTGCATCTAATTGTTCCAAATTGTCATTAAGTGGGGTTTGGTAACTGGGTAATCACACACTATATGCATTCAACGTAATTTTAGAATATTTCAAGATATTCACCAACTTGTGTGAAAATGAAAAAGTGGATCAGTTTGCAATTCTTCAATAATAATTCAGAAGTAAAAACATATTTTAACCATCATCTCCACTTATATGCTAAATTCCCAGATTTAACATCAGAAATGAAATGGGGTTTAACGTCCTACTGTTCTGCTCCGAACTAGCCTAATGAAGACGGGTATACGCCATACAGTGTGCTATGAGGAATATTTTGCCCAGAGAGCAGTGCTGTGGCCTACTCTTATATCGAATTCCAACTACCAAGGGATCTTTAACCCGTTTTTCATCCCTATTAAACAACTGTCCCTGTCAGGATCTCCATCCTGCACCAATGATAACAGGGAAACAACACTACAAAATCCTGATGAACTTTCAGAGTACAAAATTAAGCGAACACCATAGCCCCTCCCCCATTATAAATTAAATTAACATCTGAGCACACAAGAGCAATATAGCTAAAATCATAACTGCAAACTAAAATAATTCAAATTGAATCTAATAAGGGGAGCAAGAAAACCCGAAATGACACTTTCCCTTCTGATGCACTAGAGAGAGATGGGGTTTAACATCCACTTGGCACAAACCAGATCATTTTGGGACTAACACATGGTTCAATTTTATTTCAATAATTCGCTTGCGCGATGTGGTCTTCAGCAGTGGGAGGAAACCGGAGGACCCGGAGAAACCCCATGAGGTTGGACAGACAACCCTACTCCTTGTCACGTACAACTGGGGATTTGAAACCACGCCATCTGACTCAATGACAGGCCTTATGATACAGCGCACACGTGTTAACTATTCAGCCAACGAATCCCCCTGAATCTATAAAGGGATTATCAGTATAAGTAACTGAATCCAACTTGGGAGATTATTTAAAGTTGATATAATTTTGTTATCATTTGCATGATAAAGACTAAAATCTTATCGTTGAAAAGTCACATGTTAATAAAACCAGTAATTGTTATTCCATAAATAGTTTTTGGTTTGTTACTATTTTATTTACTTATGTCAGGTTCCCACTAGAACAAGACGGAAGACAACAGTAGTGGAATCATTTCTAGATGAAGGAAAATCCAACGAGCTTAAGACAGGAAAATGTACTTTTGCATGTCATGGACATTTTTACCAAACTAGAAATGCGTTGTTATTTATGTGGATCAGTAAAAAAGTCATCTTCAGGAGTTCATCAGAAGTCTAACGTGAAAAACATCATCTCCACCTTCATATAAACATATTATAAATAGAAATCAAATGGGGTTTAGTCAATTATTAGTCAAGGCCATAATATTACTACACAATTTATTACATGATCATAAAGGAGACACCTTGAAAAAAATGAAAAAATGAAATGGGGTTTAACGTCCTACTGTTCTGCTCGGAACTGGGCTAATGAAGATGGGCATACGCCATACAGTGTGCCTACTCTTATATCGAATTCCAACTGCCAAGGGATCTTTTACATGCACACCAATGTATACAACGGACCTCGGCTTTTTCGTCCCATCCAAACAACTAGACAGCTGTCCTTGTCAGGCCCTCCGTCCTACACCACTGACAACTTTCCCGGGATATAGAGTACCCAATTAAGCACCATAGCACCCACCCACCCACCCGCACTTTCATAAATTCAATAATATCCAAGCACACAAGAGCAATATAGCTAAAATCATAACTGCAAACTAAATAATCCAAATTGAATCTATAAAGGTAAGTAAGTGAATCTATAAAGGGATTATCAGACAGTCCAAGTAATTGAATCTATAAAGGGATTATCAGACAGTCCAAGTAATTGAATCTATAAAGGGATTATCAGTACAAGTAATTAAATCCCAACTTGGGAGATTATTTATTGTTGATATAATTTTGTAATTATTTGCATGTATAAAGACGAAAATCTTATCGTTGAAACGTTGCATGTTAATAAAACAGCAATTGTTATCCCATGAATCGTTTTTGGCGTGTTACTGTTAAATAACTAACACCACTCAAAGAAGTTTTGATTTTGTTTAAACATTTAAAAATGTTGAAGCGAAAATTGCTTATTTTCTAAGAAAGTTAAAACATGATTCTTTCTAAATCTATTACAATCATAGGAATCAAACCAGCACATAACCATTCATGTAAAATAACAAGTGAATAATAGGATTTAGAAATTATCCTTTAACAAGGAATGACTTGTATTTTAAAATGCAATTATCGCTTTAAATTATCAGCATTTAGCGTGGAATAAGTCTTGAAAAGACATGGACAAGGCTTTAATGAAAAGGGGGAAAATCCGAAGAGCTTAAGACAGGAAAACGTACTCCTGCATACCATGGACATTTTTACCAAACAAGAAACATGTGGTTATGTATGTGGATCAGTCAAAATTCATCTTCATGAGTACATCAGAAGTCTAACGTGAAAAACATCATCTCCACTTTCATATAAAGATATTATAAATAGAAATCAAATGTGGTTAAACATCCTACTGTTGTGCTTCGACTGGGCTATTGAAGACAGGCATAAGCCATACAGTGTGCTATGAGGGAAATTTAGCCAGGCAGCTGCACCATGACCTACTCTTACCTATATCAATTCCAACATGCACGACCTTTTACAATAAATAGGGGGTTGGGGTGGCCAAGAGTGTAGTGCTGCGAGCTCTGGCTTGCGGTCGTGGTGACCGGTTGAAGTTGGGTTTTTAACAACCAGTTAACCGGTTCAATAATTTTTGAACTGTTACATCCTTAGTTAAAAGGAGAGAGAGAAATGGAGTTTAACATCCACTGGACACAAACTAGGTCATTTCGGGACTAACATATGGTTCAATTTTATTTCAATCGTTCGCTTGTGCGTAGGGGTCTTTAGCAGTGGGAGGAAACCGGCAGACCCAGAAAAAACCCACGAGGTTGGAAAAGAGACCCTACTCCTTGTCAAGTACAACTGGGGAATCGAAACCACGGCAAATGAACCAAAATCAAAATACAAAACACTAAATAACCACACGGCTTGGATTGAACCTAGTTAAAAAGAGACATCAAAATAATTCAGAGGAAGGCCTAGGTTGCTTGCGTTGACTAAACGTAGTTGGATGTTTATTCAACCGATATTCCTTTTCGAGATTCAACTGTAACAATATTGTAGTTGCTATTCCTATCAGAGATTCAACTGTAACAATATTGTAATTTACAAGTGATTCCTCAATTGACGTTCAGAGAATTAATATTTATAGTGGATCAGTTGAAATTATTCTTCAAATAGATTCAGAAGTCTAACGTGAAAAACATCATCTCCACCTGGGCTAGAAATAATAGACCCTCCTCCCAGCTAGTCGTCATTACATAGTCCCTGGTCAACAGGAGTCACCACTTGATAAGGCCTGCATTACTTTATCAAATTTTAAATCAAAACCATCCAATCTGATTAAAACACAGATCCTATTTCATTTCGTTTTTTATATAGTTCAAAATTTCATTTTACTTGTCGTTACTACACTAGGATCTGCAAGAGTTGTTATATAACCCTCGTTCTGTATGATGGGAGGGATTAGCCAATGAAACGGTCTGTTACGAAGAGTTTTTGGCGTTGAGGTGCACAGAACGGTGGTTAATCAAATGTCTGACATCATACGGTCAAAAGCTGTTTGTAAGACCTCTTCTAGACCTTCCACTACAACCAGTCAGATCTTCATGTTATGCAGGCCATCGAAAGTATAAAAAAACAAGCCAACAATGAGGCTGATGTCCCCCGCCGAAATCCCAAAATAAATAGATGACACATTAATTAATCGCACATTTATTTTTTTCAAAAGTATCGAGCAATCAAATTATACACTAAGTTTCAGCACTCTCTATCAGATAGAATCAAAGTTATCTTGTCCCAAAGCATCGACCAATGTTAATAATTGAACTCAGCCATGACATGACAGCAGAAAATACTCATTATCAAACTTAGTCAAGGTAATGATATAATAAAGCTATACACCAAGTGTCCTCACTCTCACTTAATTAGAACTAAAGTTATCGTGTCCCAAAGCATCAACCAATCAAATTGCTTATCCCTGCTTACTCTAAGCAAAAAATTCTCATTTTCACACTCCATCAAGGCATTCACCTAATAGCCACCTATGCCAAGTGTGAACATTCTAACTCAACTAGAATGAGAGTTATTGTGTTCTAAAGTCTCGACCAATCAAATTGCTTATCTCTGCTTAACCCAAGCACAAAATGCTCATCTTCGAACTCCATCAAGACATTAACCTAATAAACACCTACACCAAGTTTGAACATTCTAGCTCAATTAGAAAAGGAGTTAATGTGTTCCAAAGTCTCGGCCAATCAAATTGCTTATCGCTCTGCTTACCCTAAGCAGAAAATGCTCATTATCGAGACTTAGTCAAGGTATTGATATAATAAAGCTATACACCAAGTGTCCTCACTCTCCCTTTTAATTAGAACTAATGTTATCAGGTCCCAAAGCATCAACCAATCAAATTGCTTATCTCTGCTTACCCTAAGCGGAAAATGCTCATCTTCGAACTCCATCAAGGCATTGACCTAATAAACACATACACCAAGTTTGAACATTCTAGCTCAATTAGGAAGAGAGTTTTTGTGTCCCAAAAAGTGTGACGGACAGACAGACGGACAGACAGACGGACGAACCCATTTTAATAGTCCCCTGCTTTCTTCGAAAGGCGGGGGACAAAAACGAAACGAAACATAGATCTGTATTTTAATCAGATTTAAATCCATCCAAATTGTTTCCCCCCCCCCCCCCCCCCCGAGCGCTCCATTCCAGTTTTCTGATAAACCGTCCAATTGGAAACCAGAAGTTAGAATTCCTATCAAATTTCTCTAATACGGAAACTGCTGGTCAGTGAACAAACTAGAACCACAGTGGCTTGCAAATTAAGTAGAATACACTTTAATAACCACCGACCCATCCAAAAACATCCATGAAATTTACGGTACAATGCATGCCAATATCGAAAAAAGAATTTTGGGATATCAACCTTTCGTCAAAATCAGATCAGAATTGTGACCTGTAGAGTTGTCCATAAGCGAAATATTATTACTTACCACCGACCAAGTTTGAGGTCATAAAAGACATGTTACTAGATAAGTCTTCGGTATATTCACAAAACCAGATGGATTGGGTATTTTTATCGAAATGTTCCCAGAAATAAGGTATAGCTTTAGATACTGTATCTTCGTTGGAATAAACTCGTTTAAATTCATCGTAGTTGAATTCTCTGAAAATAGAACAAAAAATATTGTATAAAATTTAAATTTAGTAATTAATAAGTTAATCAACTAAATTGGCAACTTTTTGAAATGAAACAAAAATGAAATGAAAGTTCAATATCCTATCGTTCTACATCGACTGGGTAGGGCCAATTTGCTACGAGGGAAATTTTAATCAGCTGCGCTACAGACTATTCTTACATCAAATTCCAACATCAAGGGTTCTTTTAAGTGCACACAGGACTTCAGGTTTTTCGTCCCTTCCGAACAACTTGACACTGTCCTCATCAGGTCCTCCCATCCTGCACCACTGACAAGGGGCCATGCGGGAAAATCTCAAGGAACTTTCTCGGTCAACATCGAGGTCGAAATGAAATGAAGGTTTAACGTCCTACTGTTCTGCTCCGAACTGGGCTAATGAAGACGAGCATACACTATACAGTGTGCTATGAGGGAAAATTTGTCTGGACAGCGGCACTACGGCCTACTCTTATATCGAATTCCAACTGTCAAGGAATCTTTTACGTGCGCGCCAATGTGAAAAAGCAGAAACAATATAAATGTATTATTGAAAAAGATACAAAAAAATAAAAAATGAATGTAGTATTACCCTTTAGGGAAGTCAGCGAACGGATCTTTCTTTTCTTTAGGGAAGGATGGCATTTCTTCGTCAGCGGCTGGTGCAGACTCAGCTTTTGGGGCTTTCTGTAAAGACATTATACTTCTGTTAGAGCAGAATAAATAAATAGAATGAAATTATTTGAACACAACTTGTGATTTTATTAAAGATTTATTTTGTATGATGTAACGTTATTGAAATTAATGAACTACATGATTGCCTGAACATGGTGCAAGAAATGATGACATATCCATGTAAAATTTATGGCAATTATGTTTTTGAGAGAGATTAAAGTTCACTCGACACAAACTAGGTAATTTTGAGACTTAACGTATAAAATTTTATTTTAAAAATTTGCCTGCACATAGGTGTCTTTAGCGAGAGAGAAATGGGGTTTAACATCCACTCGACACAAACAAGGTCATTTGGGACTAACATATGGTTCAATTTTATTTCAATAATTCGCTTGGGCGTAGAGGTCTTTAGCAGTGGGAGGAAACTGGAGAAAACCCACGAGGTTGGACAGGCGACTCTACTCCTTGTCACATACAACTGGGGAATCGAAACCATGCCACTTGACTCAATGACAGACGTTACGAGGAGAGCATGAAGAAACAAATTTCATTCATCATGTTAACAAGATTGAAATAATTCTAATGCAATCATAATGTGAAAATATGAAATAGGGAGAAGTGGGGTTTAACAACCACTTGACACAAACTAGGTCATTTCGGGACTAACATATGGTTCAATTTTATTTGAACAATTTGATTGCGCGTAGGGGTCTTTTACCAGTGGGAGGAAACCGGAGGACCCGGAGAAAACCCACGAGGTTGAACATGCAACCCTACTCCTTGTCACGTACAACCAGGGATTCGAAACCACGCCAGTTGATCCATGACAGACCGTATGATACAACGCACACATGCTAACCATCCAACCCTCCCTAAATATGAAATACTTTACAAACCTTTTCTGCTTTTGGTGCAGGTGCTTTCTTCTCTTTAGTTTTACCACCGCCATGAATTTCAGCGTATTTCTTGGCTGAAGTCAAAATAAATGTATAAATATAAACAATTTCAAAAATTAAAGGGTGGAGAGTGTTAATGTCCACTTGACACAAACTAGGTTATTTTGGGTCTAACATATGGTACAATTTTATTTCAATAATAAAGTTAGTGTGTAGGTCTTTAGCAGTGGAGAGAATACCCAAAAGGTTAGAGGAACAAAAATGACCAAATTATGGAGGAACTGAAATGGGTTTAAACTTCCTACTGTTCTGCTCCGAACTGGGCTAATGAAACATACAGTGTGCTATGAGGGAAATTTTGCCCGGACAGCGACACTGCAGTCCTTTATATCGAATTCCATGGGATCTTTATGTGCACTCCAATGTGTACATAGGATCTTTGTTTTTCGTCCAATTTGTACGACTAGACAGTTGTCCTTGTCAGTCCCTCTGTCCTGCACCACTGACAAGGGGGAACCACACCAGAAAGAGATTCAAAGACAATTTTGATATTAACACATGAAAAACTATACAGTGGCAGGTAGCCATACTTTGGATCCAAATAGATTCAAACCGTAAGGCATAATAAAATTCAATCTGATTAGAATACAGATCTATATTTCGTTTCATTTTTAAACTTTCGATTGCCTACACTACATGAAGATCTGACCAGTTGTAGTGATAGTCGCTTCAGAGGTCATACGGGCAGCTTTTGACCCTATGATGTCAGACATTTGATTAACCAATCAGCATTGATGTTTCTAGTGGATTACCCACAGTTCAGTGCAAAACACGCCCAAAGCTCCCCGTAACAGACCGTTTCATTAGCTATTCCCCTCACATCATTCAGAACACGTCAATGATAACAACTCTTCCAGATCCTAGTGTAGTAAAAACAAGTAAAACGATTTTTTGAACTATAAAAAATGAAACGAAATAGGATCTGTGTTTTAATCATATTGAATAAAATTTAGTCTCAAAAGTTCCCCTCATCCATCCTTTTAGTGTACTTGCCTATAAAGCTCCAGAATATGTCAGATTTTAATTCATTTGATCAGGTACAAGTATCGTTATTGTCGGGACTTACAATACTACAGATGGAATTAATTCATATTCAAGCCTGGAAATAAACCACCTGTCGCAGACATTAATACACGTCCGGCACAAAGTTTAAAATCTCTAGTACAGACAGAGAAATGGGGTATAAAGTCAACTCGACACAAAAAAGGTCATTTAGGGACTAACATATGGTTCAATTTTATTTAAATAATTCCCTTGCATGCAGGGGTTTTAGCAGTGGTAGGAAACCCGAGGACTCAGAGAAAACCCAAGATGTTGGACAGGCGACCCTACTTCTTGTCACTTACAATCGGGGAATCTGAACCACGCCAGTTGACTAAATGACAGACCTTATGATACAACGCGCACGTGCTAACCATTCAGCCATCCAACCCCTACAAAATGTCTAGTACAAGTAAAATGTGTGACATGTAATCAAAAAGATAATACCCAACCCATTAATATAACAAGTTGAGTTTATAATTATATCTTTATATGATAATTTATTTACCTCCCTAACTTACACAATATGTAAATTATTACAAACGTGCCTTTTGAAGAGGATAGGTATACAAGGACCCAAGTTCACAAAGCATTCTCAGACTTAAGTTAAGAATTTACTAAACTTTCAATCTCTGTTTATGAAAAATATCTTTGATCCAGAAACACAAAATTTTGCACATAGTTTCTTATTGATGTACTTGATACATTAAAACAAAAGTTTTATAAAGGGCTATATTTCAGTTAAAATAAGGCGAACAATTTTGAGTAAATTCTTAACTGAAGTCTGAGAATGCTTTGTGAACTCGAGGCAAGGCTTAATAACGTGTCCAATATGTAAACCTCAACTATAACCAAGGAAAAGAAATTAAATGGTGTTTAACCTTGGATTTTAATATCCAAATGGCTGTCCTGAGACCCAGGTCGTACGCCACTGACAATAGGAAATCGCGATGAAGAATCTGGAGCACTTTCTCACGACCAACACAGGATCCAAGGGGTTATCAATGTTACAATGCCAGTGTCTAGCCTACTTGGCTACTGCAGCACCCAGAATGGCTAACTTAAAGAATTTAAATCTAAAGGACAGAGAGAGAAATGGGGTTAAACGTCCACTCAACACAAACTAGGTTATTTCAGGACTAACATATGGTTTAAGTTTATTTCAATAATTTGCTTGTGCTTAGGGGTCTTTAGCAGTGGGAGGAAACCGGAGGACCCAGAGAAAACATACGAGGTTGGACAGGCGACCCTACTCCTTGTCACGTACAACCGGGGATTCGAAACCACACCAGTTGACTCAATGACAGGCCTTATGATAGAGCGTGCATGCGCTACCCATTCGGCCATTCATCCCCCCCCCCATAAATCTAAAGGAGTTTCAACATCCTGTACCAAACAGACTAATTATGACAGGCATATGCCATGCAGTGAGATAAATTTTGTCCGACAGTGGCATTTCAAATTCCATCTGTCAAGGGATCATTTATGTGCACAAACGAGTACGCAAGTGAACTCTTGATTTTAACGTCTCATCTGAAGGACTAGACTCTTTTTCGATGCCAGGTCCTGTCTGTCCTGCCCCACTGACAAAGAGGATACTTGGCTCCTCAACACTAAGAGGACAAATAGAAAAACCTAGCTGAAAAATCCTAGAAATGTCTCAAATGTTGATTGTACTAAAACCTTACCATCAAATTGAGCCATTTTATCACATAAATTAATAGTTCCAATAACAGATTTAAATTCTTTCTGGTTGATGAGTGTTTTAAACCATCTGTTCACATTCTGGAAGTCATTTCTAAACGCTGGCTCCAAAACCTGAAAATTACGACAGTTAATTCTATAAAATTCCAAAAACCATGGGTCCTTTAAACAAGCATTACTATCTGGGTTTAATAAGCGAATGGAGAGCGAGAGAGATGTGTGGGGTGGGGGTGTAATGGTCACTTGACACAAACTAGGTCATTTCCAGACTAACATATGATTCAATTTTATTTCAATAATTTGCTTGCGTGTAGGAGTCTTTAGCAGCGGGAGGAAATGCGCATGCGCTAACCATTGGGCTTTAATCATCTTGAAAGTTTTCCACGATTCTAGGACATTCTAATTTCGAGCCTAGTATTCTCATCAAATTAGTACAGGTCCGTCGAAAATCCAGGAGAATCTTCAGCCCAGTCCCACGCACCGCCCATTTTGCCCCCGACACGCTGACCCCCACCAGTTGAATTGTTCCGACGAGTAGAAATATAACCTATGAAATGGCGACATGATTTTTACCAAGAGAGAGAGAAATGGGGCTTAACGTCCACTCGACAGAGACTAGGTCATTTCGGGACTAACATATGGTTTAATTTTATTTACATAATTCGCTTGTGCATAAGGGTCTTTAGCAGTGGGAGGAAACCGGAGGACCTGGAGAAAACCCACGAGGTTGGACAGGCGACCCTACTCCTTGTCACGTAGAACCGGGGAATCGAAACCCCGCCAGTTGACTCAATGACAGACCGTGTGATACAGCGTGCGCGTGCTAACCATTCGGCCATCCAACCCCCCTTTTTTTTACTAAGAGTAACTTACATATTGGTAGAGCATAAGTAGATTACAAGCCACACTAATATCAGCTTGAGATATTCTATCACCAACTAAATATGTCCTCGTTAAAAGTCTCTCATTTAATACACCTAAAGCCTTCTTGATATTTTGTTTGGCTTTCTCCGTCTCCTGTAACATAATAATAAACATGACAATTGAATATGGCGGTCAAAAAATACAACAGTCAGGGGTTTAATATAGGCTATGCCTGTTCCCCAAATACTATTCAGATACAAATCTGAATAAAAATATTGATTTAAAAATAAAAAAAAAAAAGTCAATGCATTTCGTAATTTATGTTGAAATTTGTGTTGAAACATATCATTTAATTTTTATAATAATTGTAACCATTACAATATACTCTCAATACAGATTTCAGATATTTTTCAGATGTTCCAATATCCAAATGCATTAAAATTTTTTTTACTAAATTTTGTATACAAAATCAACGAATCCTGATGGCTACTTACTCATACTCGGCTGTCACCCACAATAAAATGCAAATTTATAAATTGTTTCAGTTAAGATAATTTCAATATTTATAGATGATTTACCACAATTTGAAAGAATTCATTACTACACCTACCTTTCCCAACGGGAACCTTTTTTAGGAATTGACTGTCTCTATTCGTTTCGCCGAATTTGAAGTCAGCTGGAATAGTCAGTTTAGCACCACTATATTGGGCAGCTATCAGAGCTTTATACGCCCTGAAGTTGTTTGGGAAAGTATACAAAATCAACGAATCCTGATGACCACAAATGAAGTATATCCAGCCAAACAATTTTTTCCTCAATATCAAACCGATTACAAATTATAGACGAACCTGTTTGTTAAATTGTACTAATCCAAGACAAGGGAAGACCCACGTACAGGCATTTGGTAAAACTTCATTATCTCCAAAGTTTATCCACTGTAACACTTCAGCAGCATTCTGAGGATTTTCTCCATTTAATTTTGCATTGCCAACTAAAATGAAAACAAAAGTATTAAATGGTGGAATTCTGAAACATTTAGGGATTTAACATATCTTTCAGCTTCACCTGTGCTAGGGTCTGCACCACCTGGGCAAGGGTCTGCACCACCCGGGCTAGAGTCTGCACCACCTGGGCTAGAGTCTGCACCACCTGGGCTAGAGTCTGCACCACCTGGGCTAGGTCCCCCCCACCTGGGCAAGGATCTGCACCACCTGGGCTAGGTTCCCCACCACCTGGGCTAAAACAACAATGTGCCTTTAAAAGACAACCATTGACAAGACAGTGTTTTTGCCTACTTTTAACATCAAGATTTCTTGTACGAAATGAATGATTATCAGACGTGGTTTCCCCTTATCAGTGGTGCAGGATGGTACAAAAAAAACAAGATACTGTGTACACATTTGGTCATGGTATTATAAATGTAAGTTTCATCATTGTTGGGATAATTCTTACCGTATGCAGCAATAGCGTTACTTTCAAACAATGCAACTCCATCTTTTGACTCAAAGGCGGGTACCTGGAAAGACACATTAATAATGCATTATAATAAGAGCTATAAATATGCCTTAGTCTCGGTTGTCCAGTACTGTTCCCATGGAAACTTTTCATCTTAAAACAGTTATAACTTAGCCCACAAACTTCGAACAAAATTTTCAATATATTCCTTTATCATCTGTTTGGCAGTGTATATTTTGCCGTCCAACGTTTCTTTACTTTATTTACTATTTAGCCTATTTAGCCGTCACTTCCATTTGACATGCACAGTTGTCTGATTCCTGGACTTATCAGTGGCAATGATGCAATTGTATTCTTCCTTTGTCTAACTTTGCTTCTTTCTCCTTTCTTATAAGGAAGCAAATAGCCATACTTGAATTCCTTATGGTAGAAACTGGAGAATTATTTTTAAAAGAAAATAAGATAATAAATTTAAATTGTAGAAAAGCATTTAGAATATTATTCTATTTTGGTCGAGGGCGCATTTCTGCGGATTTTGGTTTTTAATTTAAGTACTTAGACTGTCAGTGGTTTATGTTTTTCCCATAAAATCGTGCTTCTGCGCCGAACTTGAAAGGCGAGTTTTTAATGTTCCAAAATGGTGGAATATATCAGGAATCTGACAACTGTGTATGTCGAACGGAAGTACGGCTAAATAGTAAATAAAGTAAGGAACCGTTGGACGGCAAGTATACACTTCGTATCTGTTTTAGAATTATTATAGCGAGATCAACCAGCTTTTTTTTTATCTAAATTTTACATAATACTTTTTGGGGTAAAAATGATAAAATATTAGGAGTATCCAATTGACAAATATTAAGAAAGATTAAAGTAGCTAAGTCTCTAACTCAATATCATCCAAAATCTTCAACATTGAAAACACAAATTATTTGTCAAATTAAATCAACATTCATGTTGTGATCTTACCGGAAAAAGACGGGCTTTTGATATCCACTATTTAAGACAAAATAAACATTTTACCATTGGTACACGAATCGTGTACCATAATGTGCTTCAGCTCCAGTTGTATCAAGAGACTCGAGGGATGAGGCTAGACACATTGAGCCAAATCAAACGGCGGATGTAGACTGGAATAACCAGACGCTAGAAATTTGCACTCGCTTGAGACTGCTGGCTTATTTCGCCGAACATAACTGATTTGAAATTGGAGTAAAAACGGAAACCATTGAATGTAAATCAGTTTATATACATTCATATTACAGAATTATATGCGTTGCGACCCACTTTTGTCAATTTCTAGGTCCCAAATGTTAGTGATTTAGCTCCTTTAATATCCAGATGTTGTAGGCTGGAAATTAGGTCCACCTCACAGACCGGCACAATCAAAACAGGCCTATTTCCAGTTGGTGGCAGTAACGTGGAGAAGAGTGGGGGAGAGTAAATTAAAACTAATGGGAGTCCTTATTTACTATCCCCTTCTTACATTACTAAATAATAAATTGGCAGATGGTTGCATCACTTACTGGTCGGCCACCTACTCATACTCGGCTGTCACCCACGATAAAATGCTAATTTATAAATTGTTTCAGTTAAGATTATTTCAATATTTATAGATGATTTACCACAATTTGAAAGAATTCATTACTACACCTACCTTTCCCAACGGGAACTTTTTTAGGAATTGACTGTCTCGATTCGTTTCGCCGAATTTGAAGTCAGCTGGAATAGTCAGTTTAGCACCACTATATTGGGCAGCTATCAGAGCTTTATACGCCCTGAAGTTGTTTGGGAAAGTATACAATGTCTGTAAATAAAACCAAAATATTTATTTCACATTGAACAAATATTATGTGGGCATGTCGTGATGGAAAATTTATTGTAATTCAGCATGAGATTGCTTAGATATTACAAGGATTAAATACATGCTGCCGGTTTCTACTTACACCCGACGCCATGTTCCCGATTAAAGGAAGTTACGTTGCAAGTCAATATCCGACGCCTGCGCACAAAGGCATCCGTATTCCTTCAATGCCCGGATGTCATAGTTACAGGAAAGTGCATGTTGGAAATATTAGGGATAGCACTTTAGTCGGAATTTATAATTTAAAATGGTAAGTTTGGGATTCCAAAGGTGGAATAATAGGTGCCCCAAATGTTGAATTACCAATCGGCCATATTAATTCTTGAGAATTATGAGAGATTTCTGGTGAAATCTCGAACGGTTTCAGGTTTCCAGACCGTCATCATAATCATATCATCTGACAATTCCTGAAAAGGATCATCAACACTGTTTTGTACTGCCAGAGGCGTTGCAGTTTACATGGTAGTAGCAGTAATTATGCACATAGTTCAAATTCTCTGTCTGTTCTGTTATGGCCAATGCATTCATATTTTTGCACAGGCATTATTAGCTATCCATATTAATTTGATATAAAAACCCATCTTCATTAACTTAACTTAAAACCTGGTTGGTGCAAACACAAGTACAGTCAGTAGTTAACCATTAATCCCCATTTTACTTTAGTTCCTTGAATTTGATTACAATTATAATACAATATTTAGTGAAATTGTGTAGGGTTATGAAGGTAGCCTAGCCCAAGCCTAACCTAAGGCCTGGGTAGCAATTCGACACTTTCTTTCACACCTCTACCTGTTTCTGTGGTCGTCGTCGTAGAGACATGAAATTTTCAGGGGATCAGTGCTCAGGCTGACCTTAAAAATATCTTTGTTTCACCAAACCCGACCCACAATCGAGGAGAGGGGTCGGTAGGTCGGGTTTTTTTTCAGATTTTTTTTTTCAAGAGCTAATTTGACAGCTTGATAATTTTCCGGGTGCAAACATTTGTTTTATTTTATTGGCAAACAAATCAATGACATCGGGATTTTTCTTGATGCACGACTCGCACACAAATTGCGACAAACTCACGTTTGAAACTCCCTCAACACGTTTTTAACGATCGTGCGGGTTGTGCCTTCATTTTTCTCGAGAACGGATATTGAAAATATCGTCGTCATGTTTAAAACGACGCCCCACAGACATAGAGGCAGAATCATTTCGTGGGAATGGACGTGCTTTCGTCTGCAACCATTTTGTTGAGAAGCGACACCTATGACGCTTTCGTCTTGATCAACCAGTTTCAATAATGTATCAAACCATAGCCATAGTAAAGGGAAATAACTCTCGTGATATATTTCAGGTTGACACACAAAATAAAATAAAAAGATCGCGGAAAAGTGCAATAAAATAATTTAAGTCGGGGGTGGTTTTAGTTAGTCGGTCGCGTTAGGCGAAACAAAGATATTTTTAAGGTCAGCCTCACTCGTATTCTGGGAGGTAGTCTAGTGCCAGTGTTTGTTGAATGTTGACAGTTGAACATTTTGTTCGTTTTTTGGTCTTACTAATATGCAGTTTCTCACATTTACAGTACACATGAAAGTACTACAGTAGCCTGGCCCAACCATATGATCTAGGTAGCAATTCTTGATCAATGCTCACTCACAACCTGTTGTTGACAGTTGAATTTCTTGTTTTTATTTTTGGTGTAGATGCATATCTTTCCAGAAAAGCTTCTTCCCAATTCTTCCCCTTGTCAGTGATCTCTTGGCAGTTGGAATTCGATATAAGAGTAGGCTGTAGCGCCGCTGCCCGGACAAAATTTCCCTCATAGCACACTGTATGGCGTATGCCCGTCTTCATTAGCCCAGTTTAGGAGCAAAACAGTAGGACGTTAAACCCCATTTCATTTCATTTCTTCCCAATTCTCTCAGGCAAGTGATTGATGAAATATATGTACCAGGTGTACACACCCGGTATTCACTAACTAGTCACTAGCGTGGTTCTCCATATTAGCACTTCAAATAAATCAAATGGGCTTTTGCTCACACTCTCCTTGGCATGCATGAAATCATATTTGGTGGAGATTTTTATTAACCACCTTACCATATCTTATCACTCGTTTTTTGTATTTTAGAGGAGAGCCGAATTAAAGCTCCCCTTCAAGGAACAAATTGAAAAATTCTCTCCTGTAAAAAAGCTCTCCCAGTTTCGATAAGAAGAGTGATTCAGAAATTAAGTAGAGTGATCTAATATTAAGGAGAGTGATTAGTTGTATGTAAATGGAAGATCAATAACTACATGTAAGGTGTCATTCCTGGTTACATGAATGACAATAAACATCGTCTGCTAAATATTAGCACTCGAGTCGTATGGTCAAAAATGTTTGCTATTGTCTAAAACTACTTATCAGTAGGCAAAAAAACAAACCAATGTCTTTACTGTGGTTACCTAACAGACCCTATGTTTTTTAGCCCTATTCACTGACCCTAAACTCTTCTGTATTCATTTCCCAGTCCCTATAAAACTCAGTCTTTGGAGAAATTCCAACATTTCTTAGTATTCTTACAAATCTTACTCATTAAATAAGCTAGAAATCTTAAAGGGGCATTATGGAAGAGTAGGTAAAGAGCTGGCAGTTCTCACTATAATAGTTTTAAAAAAAAAATAATGTAAAGGGAATATGCTGAAAATTTCAGTCAAATTTCTCAACTTTTAATCAAGATATTAGCGATTGAATTTTAGGCATAGCCTCGATTATCATTACTAAAGTCGATATGATAAAAAAAATAGTCTCAATTATCCATTTTTGGATTTAATCATCATGGAGCGTTGAGCAGCAGATCGGATTCAAATCCAGTGAAAATCTGACACATAATATGTCATCACTCATCATGAGTTGATTAATATCTTTTCATGTTAAAGGACAATATTGGTGTCAGTCATTATCACATATGTGATAGAACTGTTTAAACACATTCCAAATATAATTTTAACACAGAGATCAATTCTTTTTATGAATTTTCAGATAGCCTTTCACAGTCTCACACAACAACTTTTGGTCTTCCTCATGTACATGTATCTGTTATCTCTCGTCACTTCAGTGATAACTCATGTTTTCCTTTTGCGTTTGTCACTTCCGATGGTTGGAACCGTGATTATGCATCTATCGTAGCAATGATCTCTGTGTTAAAATTATATTAGGAACATGCTTAACCAATTCTATCACACAAATGTGATGTGATATTGTCCTTTAATAAATATCTAATTTTGGAAAATGGTGGCTGTAATAACCGAAAGGCACGCATTAGGTTTAAAATTTCAACGGATTCGGATTAAGCATCAAATTTTGTCTTAAGAAGCATTCGTAGTGTCAGTATTGTGTGAAAAATTGTCATATTTACCCCTTATTTCTGAAGCAATGGCCCGAAAAATCCCTCTCTGGCCATTGCTGGATTGACTTACCGGTACTTGAGCTTTTGAGGGAGTGTGTCTATACTTCCTGTTCAGCAACATGGCAGCCCTTTGTTTAATGTTTCGTGAGTCATGACGTAACGGGTCGTAACGTTTTGTAAACAATGTGGAGCTCTGTTTACCCGAATGACATTGTTACGCAGTTAGGTATTGGATGTTAATCGAACTATTGACAGGAGGTTGGATGGCCGAATGGTTAGCACGCACGCGCTGTATCATAAGGCCTTGAGTCAACTGGCATGGTTTCAAATCCCCGGTTGTACGTAACAAGGAGTAGGGTCGCCTGTCCAGCCTCGTGGGTTTTCTCCGGGTCCTCCGGTTTCCTGCCACTGCTAAAGACCCCTTTGCGCAAGCAAATTTTTGAAATAAAATTTAACCATATGTTAGTCCTGAAATGACCTATATTGTGTCGAGTGGACATTAAACCCCATCTCTCTCTCTCTTTCTCTCTCTCTCTCTCTCTCTTTCTCTCTCTCTCTCGAACTATTGACCAGTTATAATTTGGAACAGAAATTTGTTTTCATTACGGCAGTGCTTGAGTGGGATTAGGTCTAATCAAATGAAATGCTGAGAGGAGTATGCAGCAGACCATATTTCTGATATAGCCAATACAAACCAATAGCACCTATGACTATAACATAAATTTTGGATGTGCTCCATTTTAATGCGATTGAATTCAAGTCGTGAGATTATCTACCTCTGATATTTGTCAGTGCCCCTGAACCTGTGATATGAAAGGTTATACTTTGCTGTAATGATAATAATATTATAAGCTTATACATGTAGGTTAAATTGTGTGTTCTTATATTAGTTTTAAACATACATTATGCAAGAGCTAAATCTGCCTATTGCAGGTCTTTCTTTAGGCCTGAAATGTTTTCTAAATTATTAATTAGACATTAATTATCTGATCCAGGCCTTAATCAACTTTCGATGGCATCAGATTTCTCCGATATTAAATAGATTAGAATGGTTCAGCGATACTTTGATTTAATCAATTATGGAGGACCGAGACTTAGCTTCGATCAACCAGTACGGTGGTTGAAATCATTGCACACGTCTGTCAAACCTTCAAAGGCTAATATCTTTGCTTGCAATAGAGTAATTTGAATGAAATTTTCAAATTATTCATTTTACATCATCTACTTTCGAACTATTATAGCAAGAATGGCTAGTTCTTTATCTAAATCTTACATAATGTATCTTTAATTTAACAAAAAAAACATTTATTGTCATATATGTTTGTCGATTATGATTGATTGATGGAGGGTGTGTTATAAAATGATTTAACGGTTGCTATTTTGTTTATTTTACAGGGGAATGAAAACAGCCTTCCATTAGAACTTTGTTCTACCTGTAAGTTTTACAATCATTTTACTACTCCCCTATGCGTTCTATAATTAAATCAATATTTTGTGTGAATGAATTCGTGCGTACACTTCCCTTGTATGTGCTGTATTGACTACCATCTGTGCCTTTGAAATGAAATACACCAGTGTTAGGTTGTAATATTATCAGAGTGAAATCATAAGTAGTCATATTGATTCCTTTTCACTATCTGGGGAATTAATCCTGCGTTAGGTGAAGCATGTCTGATAATTATTTATTTTCTATCACTAGTATCTGTGAATTAATTCAGAGCTTCCCAACTTTTTCTACACTTGGGACTTTTTATTAATCTCTGAGGCCTTTCTTATCTGCATTAACAGACACTGTTCAGACAGCTTTCCTATGTTAGTGGTGTTAGGGGGAGAGAAAAAAGGGTTTTAAGAAACTAGGTCATTTCGGGACTAACATGGTTCAGTTTTATTTCAATAATTCACTTGCGCATTGGAGTCGTTAGCGGTTGTGGGTTGGATGGCTGAACGGATAAGCGTGCGCTGTATCATACATGTAAGGTCTGCCATTGAGTCAACTGGCGTGGTTTCCATTCCCCGGTTGTACGTGTCAAGAAGTAGAGTCGCCTGTCCAACCTCATGGATTTTCTCCGGGTACTCTGGTTTCCTTGCATTGCTAAAGGCCCCAACGCGCAAACAAATTACAGAAATGAAACTGAACCATGTGTTAGTCCCAAAATGACCCGGAGATAACCCACAAGGTTACTAACAATAGTAACATGTACATGTACGTAGAGTTTACACTAACTCTTTTTGCAAACTGATCCAAAAGCAAGTTACATCATCAACTCATAGCAAGATGATCACCATTCCTAATCATGCGACTCCTCTGCTACCAGTTTCGACGAGGTTAAATATACGAAGGGTTAGCGCATGCACGTTGTATCATAAGGTCTGTCATTGAGTCAACTTGCGTGGTTTCGATCCCAAGGAGTAGGGGTATCTGTTCAACCTCGGGGGTTTTCTTCAGGTCCTCTGGTTTTCCTCCCACTGTTAAAGCACCCTACGCGTGAATTATTGAAATAAAATTGAACCATATGTTAGTCCCGAAATGACCTAGTTTGTGTCAAGTGGATGTTAAACCCCATTTCTCTCTGCTACCAGTTACTGAAATTTATTGCGCAAATAAAAGACAACAATTTTACTTCACAAACCCTCTTTTTCCCCTGCTGATCCCTTTAATTTTGCGAATCTCCAAAATTGTTTCTTCGACCCTCAAGCGTCCACTGAAATAATTGATCCATATTATCAGTTATATAATATTTAAATTATTTAAAGGGACATTATGGGAGATTAGATAAAGAGTTGACAATTCTCATTATAAGAAATAAAATATAGATAATGTAAAGGGAATTTGCTGAAAATTTCAGTCAAATTGATCCACTCGGAACCAAGGTATTAGCGATTGAATTCCTAGCCTCGATCATCATTACTAAAGTTGGTACGATAAGAAACTTTGATTATCCATTTTGACGTTAATTCATCCATCACAAAATGTATTCAAATCCTGTAAATATCGCAGGCTAAAGATGACATCGAGAGTTGATTATGGTCTGGATTATTTAGATAACATTTCAGACCTAGAAAAAGACCTGCAATAGGCAGATTTAGCTCTTGCTTAATGTATGTTTTTAAAGTTGACTTTCAAAGATTGGATAAAAATGAGAATGAAATGATGTTTTACGTTCAATTTTATTAATTAATTAAAATGTTTTTTACAGTTGATGCAGATGAGATTAAACGTTTAGGAAAAAGATTTCGTAAACTTGATCTTGATAATTCTGGTTCTCTAAGTGTTGAAGAATTTATGACGTTACCGGAACTACAACAGAATCCACTAGTTCAGAGAGTAATAGATATTTTTGATACAGACGGTAATGGTGAAGTAGATTTTAAAGGTTTGTACCGTTTCATTTTGATTATTGGGTCTATTTTGCTGGGGAGCCACAATGGCTAAGTGGGTAAGATGCTGGGAGTCACGGTGGCTAGGTGGTTAAGACGTTGGCTCGCTAGCTTGGAGGTTGGGTGTTCGATCCCTGCATTGGCCGAGAAAGTTCATCGGGATTTTAGGATGTGCTTGTGAGAGAGACTAATATAACCAAGACTATAATACTATCCCTTTGAAAACTCTCCTGCATTGGCCGAGAAAGTTCATCAGGATTTTCCAATGTAGTTTCCCCTTGTCATTGGTGCAGGACAAGAGGGCCTGACAAGGACAGCTGTCTAGTCTTTCGGATGAGACAAAAAACCTAGGTCCCGTGTACACATTGATGTGCACATAAAAGATCCCTTGGCAGTTGGAATTTGATATGAGAGTAGGTCATGGTACTGCTGCCCGGGCAAAATTTCCCACATAGCACACTGTATGGCGTATGGCCATCTTCATTAGCCCAGTTGGAGCAGAACAGTAAGACTTTAAACTAAACCCCATTTCGTTTCACTTTCATTTCATTTCCATTTTGCTGCAGGCCTTGCAGAGTGAGGTTACTGACGGAATGCCTACGTCATATGGCTCTCCTACAAGTCAGTGGGGTCTACTCAATCCAGCGGCTCTCCCGAATTTAGCAGCGGTCAGAGCTCTCTTGATTTTTTCCCTTGGGTTTCGACTTTCAATTATCTAATTGGTCAAATATGACGTAATTTATTATAATGAATGGTTACTAAGCCAAATGATGCAAAAGTAATTTTCCACCACAAGTGATCTGTTTTTCACACAGAACCAGTTATGTTTTCATTTTATAAATCTTTTTATGTGTCAATCCATCACTCATTTATTTGAGTGCGTGAGATACATGTATGACTCTATACAAAGTATGAATCTAATAATTAAAGATACAATATGTTCGCAAAGACCATATGCTCACACAAAACAAGGATCATCTTCATGAAAATAGAGCTGCCAGCATATTTGAATAGTCCACGGCTTACATGTATAAGCTTTTCAAAAATGCAATTCTTTTTAAATTTGTCGTATCCTCTGGGGTTTGGCTCATTCACAGCAACGAGAAGGCTTTTGTGCCAGTACTACAAAATGAAGTTGTGCGACAAGTACCTGGTTTCATATAGTACTACATTTTGTACTTTGTCAAATCGCGGTTGTCCTACCAAAAGGCATATGCTGCAGTGTCCTTTCTGAAATTTACAAATTGTTAAAAGATTGTATTATTTTTTTATTTCAGAATTTATAGAAGGCATATCTCAATTTAGTGTAAAAGGTGACAAAGAATCCAAATTAAGATGTAAGTTATCTGCTTATTAAAGATACATTATGTACGATTTAGATAAAGAGCTGACCATTCTTGCTATAATAGTTCAAAAGTAGATGATGTAAAACTAATAATTTGAAAATTTCATTCAAATTACTCTATTGCAAGCGAAGATATTAGCCTTTGAAGGTTTGACAATAATTTCAACCACGTGTGCAATAATTTCAACCACCGTACTGGTTCATCAAAGCTAAGTCTCGGTCCTCCATATTTGATTAAATCAAAGTATCGCTGAACCATTCTAATCTATTTAATATCAGAGAAATCCAATACCATCGAGAGTTGATTAAGGCCTGGATCAGTTAATTAATGTCTAATTAATAATTTAGATAACATTTCAGGCATAATGAAAGACCAGCAATAGGCAGATTTAGCTCTTGCATAATGCATGTTTAAGATTAAATCTCTTGTTTCCATTATGTATATTCCTGGCAGTGATCTTGACCGTTTTATTAGTAAGTGCACGAGGACCGTACTATAGAGAGGGAGAGAGAAATGGGGTTTAACGTCCACTCGACACAAACTAGGTCATTTCAGGACAAACATATAGGTTCAGTTTTATTTCAATAATTTGCTTGAGCATAGGTGTCTTTAGCAGTGGCAGGAAACCGAAGGACCCAGAGAAAACTCAAGAGTTTGGACAGGCGACTGTCTTTTATCGAACCCAAAATTCAATCGCTAAATATTCGGTTGGTTGTGAATCAATTTGACTGAAATTTTCAGCAAATTGCCTTTACATTATCTAGTTTTTAACTATTATAGTGAGAACTACCAGCTCTTTATCTGATCTCCCATAATGTATCTTTAATGGCTGAAGTAATATATTATTACATTTAATAAATCTTTTATTTATTTTTTAATGTAGTTGTGTTTAAGATCTATGAAATGTATGTTTAAATCTTTCTCATTTTCTTTTATTTATTTTTTATTGTAGTTGCGTTTAAAATCTATGAAATCTGTGGTTAAATCTTTCTAATTTTCTTATATTTATTTTTTATTGTTGTTGCGTTTAAGATCTATGAAATGTATGTTTATCTATTTTTTATTGTAGTTGCATTTAAGATCTATGATATGGATAAGGACGGGTACATATCGAATGGTGAATTGTTCCAGGTGCTAAAAATGATGGTAGGAAATAATTTGAAAGATACACAGTTACAACAAATCGTGGATAAAACCATTATACACGCTGATACAGATGGCGACGGAAAAATATCTTTTGAAGAATTCTGTTCTGTAAGTTCATAAATATTTTATCTGTCGTCGGTTTTGCTCTGGGTTTGATTAACCAATCAGCATTGATGTTTCTAGTGGGTTACCCACAGTTCCATGCACCTCACACCAAAAATCCGCCATAACAGACCGTTTCATTGGCTAATCCATCACATCATCCAGAACGTGGGTTATATAACAACTCTTCCAGATCCTAGTGTAGTAAAGACAAGTATAATGAAATTTTGAACTATAAAAAAAAGAAATGAAATAGGATCTGTGTTTTAATCAGATTGGGTTGTTGGGCTACACTAGAGCTGAAAGTGAGGGTTGAGTGTCTGAATGATCTAACGCGGGACTTCTGATTTTAAATGGAATGACTTAGATCACAACCTTGTATATGACGAGGAGTAGGGTTGCCGTCACAAGATTACTAATTTTCTCTGGATCCAGTTTCCTCCCACTGTTAATGACCCCAAGTGACATTTTGAAGAATTTTGTTCCTTAGAGAGGTCCAGTGTACAGTGTACGATTGGCGTGTATGTAAAATAAATCCCTTTGCAGTTGGACTTCGATATAAAAGTAGGCCGTACTGCCGCTGTCCTGGCAAAATGTCCCTTATAGCACAGTGTATGGCGTATGCCCGTCTTCATTAACCCAGTCGGAGCCCGTCTTCATTAACCCAGTCGGAGCAGAACAGTAGGGCGTTAAACCCTGTTTAATTTCATTTTGTTTTGTTTCAGGTTGTTGGCACTATGGATGTTCACAAGAAAATGGTTGTAGATGTATAAATAGAATTACATTTGTTATTTCATTTTTATTGTTTTTCTTCCCCCCTCCCATGACAGCTTTCTCCCTTTTCAAGATGTTTCAATTCATACATTTTCAAGTTCTTACTATTACCACATGTGTCTCTTTATACTATTATCTTATCATACACTCAATAGCTAAACAATGACTTTCTCTCGTATTTACAAACAATAATAACAAAGGTTAGAGCTCAATAACCGTAACACATGGTTAGAGCTCAAAAACCGTAACACATGGTTAGAGCTCAATAACAGTAACACATGGTTAGAGCTCAATAACCATAACACATGGTTAGAGCTCAATTATCATAAGATTAAGAGCAAGGTGAAAACACTGTAATCAAAAACATGGTTAGAGCTCAATAACCATGATAATAAGGTTAGAGAACAAAAGTTAGAACTCAAGAACACGGTTAGAGCTCTAAAAACATAAAATTAAGGTTAGAAACTGAGCTAGAGCTAAAAAAAAAAAAAAAAAAAACATGGTTAGATCTCTATAAACATAAAAACAAGGTTAGAGTTCTGCCACCATAAGAACCAAGTTAGAGCTCTGTGACCCTAAAAAGACGGTTAGAATAACCATAAAACCAGGTTAGAGCTCAATAACCATCAAAATAAGCTAAGAACTCGATTACCATAAATCATGGTTAGAACTCAGTTGACTGATTGCAAACATCTATAAAACAAAGACGGGAGGCTTGAATAATATTTGTTCATTGTTGTTATTGTGGTGTTACGAAAGAGATTTCGTCTTAATTAGTTGAGTTGGAGCAGAACAGTAGGACGTTAAACTACATTTCATTTCATGACGTTATGAAAGAGTTATTTAAAATACTTGACAATATTAAGCTTTGTTACTGTGGTCTGTTACGAAAAATAGAGTTATCTGAAATAACTTGACAATATCAAGCTTTGTTATTGTGGTCTGTTACGAAAGAGAGGATTATCTGAAATACTTGACAATATCAAGCTTTGTTACTGTGGTCTGTTATGAAAGAGTTATCTGAAATAATTAGAGGATATTAAGGTTTGTTATTGTGGTCTGTTTATGCAAGAGAAAGTTATCTTTAGCCATTAAGTTCATATAGGATAAAACCACACACTAAATGTTAATATATCTGTTATTTCCTATCTATAATTCATAATATATCATTATCATATATAGCATCATCTGTATATCTTAGGTTTTCATATTATATTATATTATATGGTATTTTGACTTTAAGACAATACCGTATATGGTATTTTGACTTCAAAACTGTACCATATATGGTACATGGTTTTTGACTTTAAAACAGTACCATATATGGTATTGGGACTTCCATCCTGTACCTTATATGGTATTTTGACTTCAAAACTGTACCATATATGGTATTATCACTTTAAAACTGGACAGTTCATTAATTTCTTTAAAATTGTTACTATTTTCGTTTTATGAATGATTTTTATTATCTGAGATCTGTATGTAGAATGTCTCTTTAAATTGCAACAGTACCTCATATGAGTTTAGGCATAGGCATAGACATAAATGGAATGTCTCTTTAAGATACTGTACCTCATATGGATTGGGCATGGACATAGCAGCTTTGATTTCCTGTATTTGTATGTTAATTCAGTTATAGTGTTATAGCTACAGAAATTAAATTACTATTTGAATTCAATACTGGAATTAAATAACTATTTGAATTCGGATATGGCTACTGGAATTATTTGAATTGAGTTTAGATATTGCTACTGGAATTGCTATTTCAATAAAGTTTAGATATTTCTACTGGAATTAAATGATTATTTGAATTCAGTATTGAAATTAATTAACTATTTGAATTCAGATATAGCTGCTGTAATTAAATAACTATTTGAATTCAGCATTGAAATTAATTAACTATTTGAATTCAGCATTGAAATTAATTAACTATTTGAATTCAGGTATAGCTACTGTAATTAAATAACTATTTGAATTCAGCATTTGAATTCAGCATTGAAATTAATTAACTATTTGAATTCAGGTATAGCTACTGTAATTAAATAACTATTTGAATTCAGCATTGAAATTAATTAACTATTTGAATTCAGCATTGAAATTAATTAACTATTTGAATTCAGATATAGCTACTGTAATTAAATAACTATTTGAATTGAGTATTGAAATTAATTAACTATTTGAATTCAGTTCACATAAGGTTACTTGAATTAAATAACTATTTGAATTCAGTATTGAAATTCAGATAAGGTTACTTGAATTAAATAACTATTTGAATTCAGTATTGAAATTCAGATAAGGTTACTTGAATTAATTAACTATTTGAATTTAGTTCAGATCCTATAATAATAATATATAATATTTTTATTATTTTGAAATTTATAAAGAAATTATTTTTATGTGACTAGAATTATTCATGATCTGTTTGTGAATGAATCTCGCTGTGTTCAAGATCTTTCTTCTTCAGTTATCATATCCGTTTTATCATCAATTAACTAAATTTATTTCTCTTTTCACTCTTATTTATTGTTCTCGTGATTCTCAAGTCAGATTTTGAATTTTAAAAAAAAAAGACAAATTTTTGGGTGCCACATTTGTCGCTCTTCTGGCGAACCGACGAATCTGATATATTTAAGTATTGAGAATTCTGTGTTTGAAATTTGCGTTCTGTTGTTATATCTGTGGACATCAAATAATAACATTCATTTGTGATTTAATATTTCATACATATACATCAGGAGGCCAAACGGCATTTACATAAATGTTTTTATTTGATGGCTACAGAGATATCAACAATGTATCAGATTCGTCAGTTCACCAGAAATGCGACAATATGTCCTTGTTGAATAAAACAAAAATGATGCTGATCCAAAACCATTGCTCATGTTTAGTGTTATTGAATGAGCATTCGTAAACTTCGTAAATTCCTTGAAATAAACACAATTAGCAAATACAAGCTATGGCCTTAAAAGTGCTATTGTTACCAGTTAATGGAACAGAAATTTGAATTAGAAAAAGGATCATCGATTTATTTAGTATTTATCACTACTTAAATCCTATGTATTATTAAAATTGACAGAAAAAAAAAAGAATAAAAAATTTAAGGAACCCAGAGATTTTGGAATGGACAATGGGTTATCAAGAATTCAAATCTTGAAGTCATTTTCTTAACCTATAAAAACCTCACAAAGAAAACTAACTAAAGAGGTTTACTTTGATAATTTTACAATATGGACAAGCTGTACTTGAGTTAATCTTGTGGAATAATATATAACACATTATGAATTTACGACCCTCAGGTTTTTAAAAAGATCAGAAAAATCAAAAAAATTCCAAATACATTTTCTGATGATTTCACTGAACAACATGATACATTAGATAATTAGTGTGAATTCTTGAATACTCTTCTTTAGTGGTCGCTAGTATATTCATCCTCACAAACCAAGGCTGGTCAATACTTAAACATACATTATGCAAGAGCTAAATCTAACAATTGCAGGTCTTTCTTTAGGCCTGAAATGTGATCTAAATTATTAATTAGACATTAATTAACTTATCCAGACCATAATCAACTCTTGATGTCATCGCTAGCCTGTGATGTTTACTGGATTAGAACCCAGTCTGCTGCAGCTGGTTAAATCAAAAGGTGGATAATCGAGACTATGTATTTTTATCATACTGACTTTAGTAATAATGATCGAGGCTAGGTCGAAAATTCAATCGCTAAAATCTTGGTTCAGAGTTGATCAATTTGACAGAAATTTTCAACATATTCTCTTTACGTTATCTATTCTTTAACTATTATAGCGAGAACTGCCAACTCTTTATCTAATCTCCCATAATGCCCCTTTAAAATGTTGCTTCCTTTTTGTATGCTCGCATGGAAATGTGGTCGTATATAGCCGTCGTTCCCTTCCGTCCATCCTCTACAATTGCTTGGGACAGAACAAAAATGTCCCAACAAAAATCGAATGAATTGTCCCCGAGCTCCGATATAAGTTTTGAACAGCCATAGTTTTGTGAGGGTTTTGGTTTAGTCGACTCCCTATTTTCTTCAGGGTAATAAATGCTTTTTATGATTCAACGCCCATAAATTTTCCGACCTTTTACTTAAAAATTAAATTTCAAACTCAAATTATAGGTAATAAAATATGTTAATAATATTTTCCAAAAGTTCCAAACAGCATTTTTTAGATATTTCTTATTTATATAACAGTCAATTTAAAAAATACTATGATAAGTTTCAGCATATTTTTTTTTTATATGTTCAGAAAGATTCACTTTTCAAAATATGATGTAATAGATACATTGAAATAATTTTCAATAATACTATAAGTTTCAGCATTTTTTTTTTTCATTTCATTTAAGAAAGATCCGCTTATGAAAATACAAGTTAATTTTTAAAAAAAGAAAAGTTGAAATAATTTTAGTTTTATGTCCGTAAAAAATAACTTTGAAGTGAGGAGGTTGTGGTCTATTTCCTCTTGATTTCGTATCATTCCACATGGCATGTATAATTCTGTATTTATTCTCTTCGTTAAATCTGGCCTCTTGTTTTACCCTATTTTTTTATATTTGCAGTATTTGAATTTCCCAGGCCTCCGGTTCACAACACATTCCCAGATTTAAGTTAAGAATTTACTCAACTTTTAATCACTGTTTATGAGAAATATCTTTGATGAAGAAACACAAAACTTTTGCACATAGTTTTTTATTGATGTATTTGATACATTAAAACAACAAAAGTTTTATAAAGGACTACATTTTAGTTAAAATAAGGCAAACAATTTTGCGTAAATTCTTAACTCAAGTCTGAGAATGCTTTGTGAACTTGGGGACAGAACTTGGATACAGAAACGAACGGATATATCTGTATTTGATAGAGTAGATATTTTATACTATTAATATTAATGAATGAATTAAACAAGAGAGCTAGAATATATCTTTTTATTATATTATGATTATCATCAATTATCTATTATAGTCGATATAAATATGGCATAGTTTGTAGTCTTGGTTTACTAGATGTTTTGATATCCAAATATACCAAATATGTCTGGATAGATGTGACTGCATAATTTGTAATCTTGGTCTAACAGGTCTTTTGATAACCACTATTATTAATGATTTCTGGATAGATCAAACTGCATAATATATAGTCTTCGTCTAACACGTCTTTTGATAAATGCTATTATTAATGATTTCTGGATAGATCAGACTACATAATTTGTAGTCTTGGTCTATCGGATGTTTTTGATATACATTAGTGTCATACTAAAGATGTCTGGTTACATGAGACTGCATAAATTTGTAGTCTTGGTCTAACAATAACCATTATTATTAATGTCTGGTTTGATTGAGACTAGGTAGTTTGTTATTTCAAAATCTAGTCCTACTAGTGTTGGTTCTATAAATAATATATATTTTTTTTTTATCCGATCTTTGTGAATGACGTTTTCTGTGTTAAATAACAGTTCTATGTATTTTTATTACATGTTAGTTGTATATCATATATTATTATTATTATTATTATTATTATCAATAACCCTTACCCTAACCCCTGCTATTTCTCGTGTTCTACAGTTAAACAAATGAAGACAACTAATTTTAGGGCCATTTAGGACAGGTCAAATGGGGCTCAAAGGTTTAAGGATGGGCTCCAAATTGTTATTATTATTATCATCTACAACCCTTACCCTAACCCCCTGCTATTTCTCGTGTTCTACAGTTAAACAAATTTTTAGGGCTTTTAGGACAGGTCAGATGGGGCTCAAAGGTTTAAGGATGGGCTCCCACTTGTTATTGATATCTATATGGCCCTAACCCTTTCTATTTCTCGTGTGCTACAGTTAAATATTATGTACTGCAAAACAAATGAAGACAACTACTAATTTTAGGGCCATTTTTGAGGGGGCAAATAGGGCTCAAAGGTTTATTATGTACTTCAAACGAATGAAGACAATTAATTTAAGGGTCATTTAAGACGAGGCAAATGTGACTGAAATGTTTAAAATCCTCCCCCTCCCCAATCCAAAGGACTTAATAAATTCGAAAATTGATCGAAGGTAGTCAATTTTCCCCATTTCTGATTGATTCTAAGATACAAATATTGCTTCTTGTGGCATCCTGCAAACGAGAACGCTTTTAGGTCTTGGAAGGCCAAGCTGTATATATTGCACCGACCTGCTGAAATAAATGATAGAAAGATGTAAACACCCTGAATTAAATGTTAACACGGACAGGAAAGAAGCAAAAACTGGGGTAAAGAAAAAAAACATAAAACAAATATATAAAACCCCAGATTTTAATAGTAAGGACATGGCATAATACAAGTAACCCATACCATAAAATATCTCCATTATCTTCGGCCCAGTTTGTCCATTGAAAGATTGGCATTAATTACATTTATTGCCATATACCTAATCCATCGCTTAAAATATGCCAATTGTCTCAAGCCCTATTTGCCCCTTAAAAGATGTATAATCCATCGCCTAAAATATGTCATTATTCTGGACCCTGTTACCTCCTAAAATTAATAACATTTATTGGCGTATGTATAACCCATCACATAAAATATGCCCATTATCTTGAACCCTATTTGACCCTTAAAAGATGCGTAACCCATCGCTTAAAATATGTCATTATCCTGGGCCCTGTTTACCTACAGTCATTCAGAATGGATATTACACTATCTCATACTTAGTAAACATGTCAAGCTGATCAAAACACAGATCTTATTCCGTTTCGTTTTTTATAGTTCAAAATTTCGTTTTATTGTTCTTCACAACACTAGGATCTAGAAGAGTTGTTATATAACCTGCATTTTGGTTGTTACAGCCAGTTCTTGGCCTACTGTGCACCGGACTGTGAGTAAACCACTAGAAAAGTCAACACTGGTTGGTTAATCAAATGTCTGACGTCATACGGTCAAAGGCCGCTTGTATGACCCCACTACAACCAGTCAGCAACCAGTCAGATCTTCATACAGTGTAGGCCATCGAAAGTATAAAAAATCGAAACGAAATATAGATCTATATTTTAACCAGATTGTAGGAATACACCATGTCAACTCTGCTACCATATCATATTTTTTTACTTTTTTTTACATCTGCATGTGTTTTATTAAATATTGAATATTATTTTTTTCGTATTATTAGCAGTGGTACGATTTGTACTTCTCCCAAAAAAAAATGTTAAGGTGTACAATTTCCTCAAAATTAATTTTAATCCAAAAGTCATAATCGATTCTTATTATAAGCATGATATTTATAATATACTCAGTGGTTGCTATGGTAATCTGTGACACTGCTGTTTATTTCTATCAATGATAATACATCGACTTGATCACCAACTCGTTACGGAATTGAGAGGAAAATTTGGGGTCGCTTAAATCTTAAAGGTGATTTGTCTGCAATATTTTAGCCACATTGAATAATTTAACTTTCTGTGACGTTTTTCTCTAAAGTAAGGTACCAGGATGGATTAAGCCGTAAGATATTTCATATTTGAGCGATAATGAAAATGATGATGATGAATCAAGCCGTTAAGTATTTGCGAGATGTTTGTTACCTGTGATAGCAAAATAAGTTAGAGGTCTCTTGCAAAATGAACAGGAGTATTAAACAATGACATGTGACCTCCGACTCATTTTAGCGTGGTATCAAGTCTATGTTTTATTTTGGTTTAAAACACTTATTATTACAGAAAGCTGTTGTATGTTGTTTGGTGTTTTCTTGTTAATATAAATACACGTTGTTGTTTCCCATTTTATATAAATAACGTAACATATATGTGGTCATAATTCTGTGCATAGTTTTAAAATAACATTATAAAAAGCATATAAATGTTGTAGTTTGGTTTCGTTTTTTGATGAAAATTATTTCCCAGCATTTTATCTGCTCAATTAAATGTGATATACAACACTTCTCTCGAATTTTAATTAAAGATAATTAATTAATTAATGTTCTATTATTAATTAACCGGGCACTTGCTTCTTCTAGCTGACCATTTCATTATGTTGCACCATGAAATTTTTGGATCAGGAACCAGTCCGAGATCACTACACTTCTTGTTGTTATTTAAGTGGTCAGGGGTGGGGGGGGGCACTCTTCGCAAAAAGTCTAGGCTTGTCCAATTCATGTACAATTGTTTGCTTGTTTTTTGGACAATTGCGTATTGATTATCTGAATTTGATTTTTGATATGACGTTACAATTCTAAGATAGCGGCAATGACATCGGGGTTCAGTTCCTGGTCCATGGAGTACTATCTGGATATTGTTAAATGATTAGTTCTCTTTGATGTCGGAAAAACTTGTCTCATCACCAATGGAAACATGAAAGTTAAAAAAGTGTAGCTCGTGGAATTCTTTGTAAATAGGAACTGTGAAAACCTTAAAATGTTATTTCTTCCATTTGAAATCTGTTAAAACATAATTCAAATCTTTGTAGATTGATCATTTCAGTACTGTATATTCAATCTCGCAAATTTTTACAGCTTTCGTCAAAGCATAAGTTTAAATACTCCGTAATCAAATCGTCATGATGTGAAGTTCTACATCTAGACAAACTTTCAATATGTCCTGCCAAGTTTTTCCTGGTGTAATGTAACAAGTTCATAAGTTTTTCTAGCATAATGTGGTAAAAACCAGTAAATAAAATAATTTTATTCTTTTTGTTAAGCGTTCATTCTAGTACATAATGTTACAGTGTGTATTTATTTTAAATATTAGAAAATATAAGAATATTTATATATGTGTTTCTCGCCTCTCACTTCTTCAGTTTTGTGGGATTTTCAGTAAGGCAGTATGTATTTAATAGATAGTTCAGTAATTTTCCTTTTAAGCTGTGGTCAAAGGGGAGATAATAGAAACTGGTGCAGTAGTTATCTCCCCTTAGATGTTAAAGTGGAGATCACTTGGCAGACCTCGGCAGATTCCGTTACTCTACATCTAGCCTCGGCTGTATGACGTTAAGTGATATGTACTTACACCTATACAATTGTGATGCGGCACCAGTTTACTTATTAGGAAAACTTGCCACTTTTATTTGTATGATAAAACATTCTTTGAAAGGCATCATCATGGGCAACGCCGTTGGTAATCCAGGAACTTGAAAGTAGTTCCAATGGCGGACTACATCATACAGAAGAGGCTAGATGTAGGGTACTGAAATCTGCTGAGGTTTGCCGAGTGACTGGAGATAATATAAACTTGAATAGTGGTTACATTCATGTGGACACCAAAGGGGAGATAATATAAACAGGAGCTATGGTTACCTCCCTTGGATATCAAAGGGGAGATAATATTAACAGGAGCAGTAGTTACCTCCCCTTAGACCTTTTTATATATTATCCAATTTGTTTCATTCGATGTGGAAATGTACGACTATATATTTCTATGATAAATACTCATGGTTGGTGAACAGTTAAGATCATGTGATTAAATGAATTATGTTTATTTTTAAAACTAAATATATTCGTTAAGTTAGGGTAATTGTGAGTCAAAAGGGCTGCCGTAAAAATCAAAGTTAAATTTGTCTATTTACATTAGCACTGCCTGTTTAAGAGCCAGTTAAAAGTGAAACAATAATTACATGAGCTATTGGTATTTTTTTTATTTTTTTTTATTAAATTGTCTTTCCATGTAACCATGTATATTGAAATATTTGTTTAAATGAGAAAAATGGCGAATTACCTGCCCCTGCTCAGAACACCTGTCAGTGGGCTTAATCTTTTTGTTAAGGCCAGCTCAATTTTTGTCAAGGTCGCTGAGATGTAAACAAGATTAGAGCACGTGATTGTTGGCATGATTGTTGGTTAGGGTAAACATTGGGGCTAGGTCCAGGGTTAGGGTTGGGATTAGCGCTAGCCCTGTTTAAATCTCTTGACCCGTGACGAAAAATTGAGCTGGCCTTATCATTTAGCACTAACCCCCTGTCAGCACCAGCCCCCAACACCAGACAGCACTAGCCATGACTTCGTAGTGTAGCCTATCGTGACAAATTTCATCATAATTAGCTGCGAAATGATTTTGACCTGTGATAACTAGTGGTCACAACAAATGTTGATATACTATTCGAATTTAAATGCTATTTGAATATTCTATTCTATTGAAATTATCCATTTTTGGATTGCTCCTGGGTGCATTTCCAGATTTCTAGAATAAATCTGTACAAATTAATTTCTTTTCCTTTATCTGTTTGAATATTAATAAATTTCACTGAATTAACATTCAAAAATATTACATAGAAGAAAAAACAACAAAAAAGATCAAATTTCCATTATTTTTGATAGACATTGAATAACAAATACCAAAATAAAAATCAGTTTAATAACAAATACCAAAATAAAAATCAGTTTGAATAACAAATACCAAAATAAAAATCAGTTTGAATAAGCGTAAAATAAATATCTGAATTCAAATCTTGAATATTGGTATGAGCACTAGTGACGACAAAACCTAACGTGTGGATTGCACAAATAAATTGACGAAAAACAAGGTTATTGTCATGGTGCATAAATAAATAAATACACCTCAGTTATTCCAGTACAAAGGGCAGGTAACTCGTTCATTTCTCCTAATGGCTAAAAATGGTCATTTTAATGTGATGTAAGTTTGTTTTGTTTTTTTCATTTTTTTTCCCCCGCGGTAAATTTGATATAGTGTGAGAATTCTTATAGACGTGTTTTGTTATATAAGTGTTTTTATTCAAAAAAATTTTTTTTTTTCAATTTCAATTGTCACAATATACCCATTTCCACTATTGAAACACATTTTCATTTTAAACAAAAAAAGCCATTGCTAAAATTTTCTTCGAAATAAATTTTTCACGAATTACATGTTGTTCAATTATTTTGATGGAAAATGAAATGAAATGGGGTATCAAAGTTCTATTATTTTATGCCGGGGTGGCGGGGGGGGGGGGTTGGATGGCTGAATGGTTAGCGTGCGCGCGCTGTATCATGAAGTCTGTCATTGAGTCGACTGGCGTGGTTTCTAATCCCCGGTTGTACGTGACAAGGAGTAGGGTCGCCTGTCCAACCTCATGGGTTTTCTCCGGGTCCTCCGGTTTCCTCCCACTGCTAAAGACCCCTACGCGCAAGCGAATTATTGAAATAAAAATTTTAAAAAAACCATGTTAGTCCCGAAATGACCTAGTTTGTGTCGAGTGGACGTTAAATCCCATTTCTCTCTCTCTCTCTTTTATGCCGGGGGGAGTTGGATAGTCGAATGGTTAGCGCATACATGTTGTATCATAAAGTCTGTCATTGAGTTAACTGGCGTGGTTTTGATTCCCCGGTTGTACTTGTCAGGGAATAGGGTCGCCTGTCCTCCGGTTTCCTCCCACTGCTAAAGACCCCTATGGGCAAGCAAATTATTGAAATATAATTAACCATATGTTAGTAGTCCCGAAATGACCTAGTTTCTGTTGAGTGGACGTTAACCTCTCTCTCTCTTTCTCTATTTTATGCATCAACCTGTTTAATGAACACCAGGTGGTCGAATGGTTTAACACATGCACTTTAGATCATCAGGTCTGTCATTGAGTCCGTGGGGGGTGGATGTCCGAATGGTTAGCACGCGTGCGCTGTATCATACGGTCTGTCATTGAGTCAACTGGCGGGGTTTCGATTCCCCGGTTGTACGTCCAACCTCGTGGGTTTTCTCCGGTTTCCTCCCATTGCTAAAGACCCCTACGTGCAAGCAAATTATTGAAATAAAAAAAAATTAAACCATATGTTAGTCCCGAAATGACCTGGTTTGTGTCGAGTGGACGTTAAACCCCATTTCTCTCTCTCTCTCTCTCTGTCATCGAGTCAAGTGACATGGTTTTGATTCCCCGTTTGTGCGTGATAAACAATATGGTTTTTTGTCAAAGGATGTTACACCCCATTTCTCTCTCTCTAATGAAGACCAGCATACTTCACAAACAGTGGTGGATGTAGAAGATTTGGTATTTCTCTTCAGACATTTCAAGGCTTCAGCCAACACAAATTGCAAAAAAAATGATTCCACCGGCATTCATTCAGGAAGCAGGAACGACCCCCTAAATACCATATTAAAGCCATAAGGAATCTCATTAGGGGAAGTGGGTCAAATATGCTAATTAGTAACCACCAAATAAAGGCAAACAATTGTTTTTTGTCATGGCATCTTCCAAAAAATGATATGTTATCACTATCAGTATCCAGGAAATCAAAGAAACTATTATTAACAAGAAAAAATATGTAGCATCATGGGTAATATATATGCTATTAGTCTACGTTTTGTTATGGAATTGTGGGAGCTATGATGGTTCAGTGAGTACGACGTTGGCTCGCTAACCTGGAGGCCCCATGTTCGATCCCTGTGTTGACCAGAAAAGTTCATCAGGATTTTCCGGCATGATTTCCCTGGCAAGGGACAATGTATAATTGTTTAGATGGGAAGAAAAAATGAGGTCTGGTGTACTTATTGGTATGCATGGAAAGGACCCTTGACAGATGGAATTCAATATAAGAGTAGGCCGTAGTGCTGCTGTTTGAGCAAAACTCCCCCATAGCACACTGTATGTTGTATGTCCGTCTTCGTTTGCCCAGTCGGTGCAGAAAAGTAGGATGTTGAACCTCATTTTATTTACTGAATTGGTTTGAAACTCTTTTTAGCTGCATCTAAGGGGAAATCATTCTGCTAAGACAATTCAGGGTCGAGGAGAGAGAGAGAGAGATGGGGTTTACCATCTACTCAACACAAACCAGGTCAATTCGGGACTAACATAGGGTTGAACTTTATTTCAATAATTCGCTTGCATGTAGGGGTCTTTAGCAGTGGGAGGAAACCGGAGGACCCAGAGAAAACCCATATGGTTGGACAGGCAACCCTACACCTGGTCATGTACTACCGGGGAATCAAAACCACACCAGCTGACTCAATGACAGACCCTATAATTCAACGTGTAGCCCCTCACCATTCGGCCATCCAACCCAATCTGTTTCACAGAGATCTTCTAATATCTCTGTAACAGATGACTGTTTCGACACGTGACGTCACATCACACGGCGTCAATCATTGGCTCAATAGCGTGTGCATTGTTTACATAAGACGTTACTGATTCGGGCTAAATGGTGAATTTTACTTATTTTAAAACCCATTTACACTAAATAGGAAATGATGTTTACCTACAAATAATTCAAACGTCTTTACTTATTTTTCTAATAAATGAAAAAAATGTTTTAGAATTTAATTTGACGGAAGAAAAAGTTAATATTTGGGACTCATTAAGTCGCATCGATGTCATCCTTATCAGTGATTGTAGAGGCCTAGCGAAAATTCATTGCTGATCAGTGTGCATCCCACCCCCCAGGGTTGAGGAAACCAAGTAATTATATTATGATGACAATATAAAGATTGTATAATGGAAACTGCCCATTAACATTATATACCATGAAATTGTTGTGGAAACAACACCCACCTGCAGCAACAGAGTTAAAAACAACATTTGTCATCCTTTTGTAATTTATATCACATTCAAATATAACAGTCATACAAATCTGTACAAAACATCTTAATACATATACAACTTGATATAAAACATATTGATACATGTGGTAATCTGTCTAAATCCTAACATTCCATCATATGTGTAATCTGTCAATCCTAACATTCCATCATATGTGTAATCTGTCAATCCTAACATTATATCACTTGTGCAATCTATCATACCATCACATGTGTAATCTATCAAATCCTAACATTCCATCACATGTGCAATCTATCAATCCTAACATTCTATCATATGTGTAATCTGCCAATCCTAACATTCCATCACATGTGTAATCTGTCTAAATCTTAACATTCCATCACATGTGTAATCTATCAATCCTAACATTCCACCACATGTGTAATCTGTCAATCCTAACATTCCACCACATGTGTAATCTATCAATACTTTCATTCCATATGTGTAATCTATCAATACTTTCATTCCATCATATGTGTAATCTGTCTAAATCCTAACATTCCATCATATGTGTAATCTGTCAATCCTAACATTCCACCACATGTGTAATCTGTCAATCCTAACATTCCACCACATGAGTAATCTATCAATACTTTCATTCCATCATATGTGTAACCTATCAATACTTTCATTCCATCATATGTGTAATCTGTCTAAATCCTAACATTCCATCACATGTGTAATCTGTCAATCCTAACATTCCGCCACATGTGTAATCTGTCAATGCAATACCAACTTAAACGTTTTTAAATACAGGCAACCATCACACATAATGTCGGGCACAAATTCAGACTTTGTCTAGTACAATCTCATTACGTTCCGCACAAATTTGTCTTGTCTTTAGTTTTTTTACTGATATTTTTAACACATGTCCGCCACATAGTTCAAAATGTCAGGTCCAACTTCATTAATGCCCGACATTTTGTCCGGCAGAACAAAAATTGTTATTTCCAGGTCTACATTTATTATCACAGATTCTTCAGACTTTTTCCAGATTGTCAGGATTCGAGAATCGCACTGTCAATATATAAAAAATGGCCGGGAATGGAACAAGTGCGATCAATGTAGCGTGAAATGATGGATCTTCCAGCCTCGTTATCGATATCACGCCATAAGCATGAAGAATCCAGTGACCAACTAATATCGTAGCATTTCTTCCATTTGTAAAACTATTGATGAACAGACTCTTCATATTCTGAATAAACAAAAAAATAATATTATGTTTTGATCATATTTTCATTTTGTTTTCTAAAAGAAATGAAATGAAATAAATGGGTTTTAATGTTCTACTGTTCTGTTTCAACTGGGCTAATGAAGACAGGCATACACCATACAGTGTGCTATGAGGGAAATTTTTCCCGGACAGCGGCACTACAGCCTACTCTTATATCGAATTCCAACTGCCAAGGGATCTTTTACATGCACACCAATGTATACACGAGACCTCAGTTTTTCGTACCATCTGAAGGACTTGACAGCTGTCCTTGTCAGGCCCTCAGTCCTGCACCACTGACAAGGGGAAACCATGCCGGAAAATCCTGATGAACTTTCTTGGCCAAAACTGGGAGCAAACCTGCGAACTCCAAACTATCGAACCAGTAATCTGATTAAAATACAGATCTATATTTCGTTTCGTTTTTTTTATACTTTCGATGGCCTCTACTGCATGAAGATCTGACCAGTTATAGTGGGAGCTCGCACCAGCGGTCATACGAGGGTCCAAGATAATGATATATTTTATGTGATGGGTTATACATATGCCAATAAATGTTATTAATTTTAGCGTTTAAACGGAGCCCAGGATAATGATATATTTTGAACTATAAAAAAACGAAATGAAATTTTGAACTATAAAAAACGAAACGAAATAGGATCTGCGTTTTAATCAGATTGTCGAACCAGCATTTTTCTCACTTAGCTACCGTGGCTCCCTCCAAGAACAAGGGGAACAACAAGATGAGTATATTTACCTGTTCATCCATACATGATAAATGTATAGCGCTCGTTATCACAGATACAACTAATACAATAAATGGAAACGCATAATCTGAAAAGAGAGAGAGAAATGGGGTTTAACGTCCACTTGACACAAACTTGGTGATTTCAAGAATAACATATGGTTCAATTTTAATAATTCTCTTTTACTTAGGCGTCTTTAGCTGTGGGAGGAAATAATGTATGCTACAGAAACAAAATGGTTATCCAGCATCATTATGACTATCAAAAACATTTATCACGGTTTTGTATTTGATATCTAAGTCTACGGTACCATTCAGGTTAGTTCATGTAACCAACGGAAATAGGAACCGCCGGCAATTAATGAGACTTATTTCTTAACCCATTAGTACTTAGACTACAACAAACTGCCCTAACTAGGGCTCCTTAGACCACCCTGAGCTGCACACAACTGCAGTGCCCGCCAGAACCGGGAGAGAGAGAGAGAGAGAGAGAAATGGGGTTTTACCGTCCACTCAACACAAACTAGGCCATAATGAAACTAACATATGGTTCCATTTCATTTCAATATTTCGCTTGCGTGTAGGTGTCCTGGAGAAAATGCTAATAAGCCTTTTCATTGTAAACGGCGAAAACACATGCCGAAATACTGCCAAAACATGTACATGGAAAAAGGGCCTTAGTCTGTTTACACTTCTGATAAAAATACAAATCGCATCAGGGGTCATAGAAGCGGCTTCTGACCTATTACGTCAGACATTTGATTAACCAAACAGCGTTGATATTTCTAGTTCCATGCTAATCCTTCACATCATCCAGAACGCGTGTTATATAACAACTCTTCCAGATCCTAGTGTAGTACAGACAAGTAAAACAAAATTTGAACTATAAAAACGAAACAAAATAGGATCTGTGTTTTAATCAGCTTCTGTTCAGCCATGACTATTCCATCTTGTTTTTTTTTTATACTTACATAATAAACCAGCAAATACTGCATGAACAACTATAAGTATTGGTAAGAAATACAGAGCTGCGTAAATTGACTTGGTACCTCGGCCATCCACCAGTTTATAGGATACAATCGGTCTGATTGCCATTAAGAAAACCAGGGAGAAGGCATAATATACCATGACCATCGTGTACCTGTAATATCAGGTGCAAAAGTCAATAATAAATAATGGGCTATTCGGATATACAGCTTCTGTTTTATTTTCCATGGGTGTGAACGTCTATACACAGTTCAGCACGTCACCTTTTTAACAGATCATTTGATTGGTTAATCCTTAAACATCACCAAATAAGCGGGTTATTTGACAACTCTGGTGTAAAGAAGATCGGAGACAAGTAATACAAAATTTTAAACTATAAACATCAGTGAGAGAGAGAAATGGGGTTTATCATCAACTCAACACAAACCAGGTCATTTCGGGACTAACATATGGTTCAATTTTATATCAATAATTCGCTTGCGCTTAGGGTTTTTTTAGCAGTGGGAGGAAAACAGAGGACCCAGAGAAAACCCACCATTTTGGACAGGCAACCCTACTCCCTGTCACGTACAACCAGGGAATTGAAACCACACCAGTTGACTCAATGATAGACCTAGTGATACAGCGCACACGTGCTAACCATTCGGCCATCTGCCCCCAACCCCTTCTTTTTGAGGGCAGCACTCGTTGACAAAAGCTTAAGCCCCTGCCAGCTTGGCATTGTTGGTTCTTGGATTGATGTCCTGGTCCATAGTAGGCTAATACTTGTTCTATCATCATTTCCATATTCCTCCAAAATATTGGAAAGTAAATCCGAGCTTAAGTTCATTTTGCGATACTTAGAGAGGATTAACCAATCAGCATCCGTGTTCCAAGTGGCTATTTGGAATAACAACTTTAGTTTCCATGGCTGAGAATGTCTATCCACAGTTCAGCGTGCACCACACAATATGTACTCAACTCAACAGACCATATGATTGGTTTATCCCTCACCCAATAAGCGAGGTATTCAACTCCGGTGTAGTGAAGAAATTTTAAACTGTTAAAATCAGATTATTTGTGATACAGGACCCAGAGAAAACCCACAAGGTTGCACAGGCGACCCTACTCTTTGTCACGTACAACCGGAGAATCGAAACCACGCCAATTGACTCAATCAGTCAATGACAGACCTAGTGATACAATGTGCATGCGCTAGTCATTGGGCCACCCAACACTGCTATAAGAATCAGATTATTTGCGATACTTACAAAGGATAAACTATTTCTTGCGTACAATGAAGTGTTGTCGTGTAATTAGGACTTGGATTATAGAGTAACGTGTACCAGTCTGATAAATGATTAGCTTGACACGATCTAATGGTTAACGGTCCGATAGGATCAGATAAAATCAACGTCAACAAAGCTGCTAAGACACTTTCTACCAGAGCACTGACATGTAGAAAAACTACTGACCTGTCATAGATAAAAAAAAAAAAAATATTATAAAATCATGGAAAAGTGAAATGAGAGAGAGAGAGAGAAAGGTGGGCTTAACATCCACTCAACACAAACTAGGTCATTTCGGGACTAACATATGGTTCAATTTCTATTTCAATAATTCGGTTGCACGTAGGGGTCTTTAGCAGTGTGAGGAAACCGGAGAACCTGGAGAAAACCCACGAGGTTGGAGAGAGAGAGAGAAACAGGGTTTAATGACCACTCAAGTCAACACAAACAAGGTCAGTTTAAACAATGTACATGCATGTACAAGTGTGGGATTGAACCCATGCCACTTGAGTTAATGACAGACTTTATGATCTAAAGTGTATGCATTTAGTGTATGTATTAAATTTCCGGGAAATTAAATGCTTGTAAATTGGACACTCATTATCAAAATTGAATGGTCAGCTTTAAACTGGACACAAGTACTAATTCAATGATTTTTGGTGATTTTAAATGATTTTTACGAATTTTTAAACAAAGATTTGATATTAAATGAATGTGAAAAAAATTAGTTCTAAAAACACAAGATCAAATGATACCCAGGTTACAGTGTATTTTTGGTGATTTTAAACGATTTTTACAAACTTTTAAACAAAGATTTGATATTAAACGAATGCAAAATAACTAAGTGCTAGATACACAAGATTAAATGATATCCAGGTTACAGTATAAATCCCTCAAATGGCAATTTTATGGGTTTTTTTTACAGTTTTGTATAGAAATTTAATTTTCTCACCTCTTGCCTCTTGTTTTGTAGTCTATAAAGAACCAGTGTAAAGCTAGAGATAAGAGAGCCATAAACCCTAGATATAAACAATCATAGAATGATGGGGAACTATTACATTCTATACATTCAGATAGACTATTAGGTTGATAGCCACGAGGACACGCCTGAAATAATTATATAAATACATGTAGTTATAATGAATGAATAGTTATAAACAGTTTTCTATACATTCAGATAGACTATTAGGTTGATAGCCACGAGGACACACCTGAAATAATTAAATACATAGTTATAAACAGTTTTCTATACATTCAGATAGAGTATTAGGTTAATAGCCACGAGGACACGCCTGAAATAATTAAATACATAGTTATAATGGATGAATAGTTATAAACAGTTTTCTATACATCCAGATTGAGTATTCGGTTGATATCCACGAGGACATGCCTGGATGGTTTAATGGTCGAGAGCGAGACATTGCGTAATATATTGAAACAACATGAGGGACGTCAGTCCCGAGCTGTTGTTTCAATATATTACGCAATGTCTTAAGCTCAAAACCATTAAACAACTTAAAATACAGACACTCAAACATGCTTTGCAATGAAATACATCACGCCGGTCAAACATTTCAAATACACGCTTAGCACTTTGCCTGTACCATTATTTTAAATAATGGCATGCCAACTAGGTCAATGCCAACATGAAAGGACGACATCACATCGATCTGTATTTTAAATAGTTATAATGAATGAATGGTTATAAACATTTTTCTATACATTTAGATAGAGTAGTAGGTTCATATCCTCGAGGACAATCATGAAATCATTAAGAGAATATAACATGCTTACATACAGCATGTAGTTATAATAAACAGTTTTTTTGTGGATTGTCTCCTTAAACGTTATTTTGTTTTTATTATAACTGAAGCCTGTATTACGTGTAAGTGTCCACGGTACTGTTCAGTCCTGGCACTGTAATGATACAGACTTTACATGAAATGAAAACAAACTAACAATAAGGGAAACAATCCAGGTAAAATTAGAAAATATTTCCCAAACATTGTATCATACTGGTGTAAGTCATGATCATCTAATGTGCTACAAGAAATCTCAATGTCAGCACATTGAAGAAAAAAACTTTTAAAAATAATTGTTTTCTGAAATTTAGTAAAATATATTTTTATGATAAAAACTCACTCCACACTCTCCATTTCCAACATAGCCACAATATAAACCAGGACATCTTTTACCAGAACCTGAAGAAATAAAAAAAAAACATAGATAGATACAAAACTGACTTCTCAGCGAGACATAGATACAATGTAGCTAAAAAAAAACAGCCTCCACTCAGTGTACATGTACTCTCCACGGAGAGACAGATAGATTTAAATAGGCTCCACTCAGCGTACATACATGTACATTGTCAACAAGACTACAACATGGTAACAATTTGTTGTTAAAGGGGCTTCTATTTTAGTCAATTATCCATTCCTTTTGATGGCACATGTAAATTCACATAATTTGGTAACTTGATTTGTACATTTATTCTCCAAGAAGAGGGGGATATATATAAAATGAGTTCCATTTGACACAACTTATCGTCATTCTGAAACAAATCTATACTTCAGATTTAGTCCAGTTCCCCATTTATTTTTACTAACTGCTATTCACATGCCTCTACAATAGGAAAAGTCAGTTTTTAATCCAGCGTTGAAAGGTTTTGATCATATTTGTGCAATAAATGATGGGATACTTTCTTAACTAAAAGGTCTCGTGGGTCACTCATTCACAGTCTGCCCCAAGTATAAGTGTGAATGTATATATGTGACCACAAAATAGAAAGGTATTGCACCAGGCCTGAGTAAGCTTGAGTAAATAATGAACGCTGTACTACTAAACCATTTCAATCCATACTATGGAAAATATACCAAAAAGTTTTAGTTGAGCTTTAGTCAATCACAACCTGTTGAACAATCATTCCGATAGCCTTATGTCGATAATCTGGATTATACCAAGATTAAATATATACCAAAATGGCGGTTTTCATTTTCTTGAACTTGTACATGTATATATATCATGACGTCAGGTGGATTATTTTATCATGGTAAACCCAAAAATATAAAACGGTAGGCCATTATCAAGCTAACACATGGCATACATGTACCATGTCATCTCCATTTCTTTTTGTCACCTACCAGTCCGATAGGCCTACTTACCTAATTTCATAATAGTTAGATCTGAATTACGATTGACATTTTTACTGACTGTAATTGCTGGCGTCTCTGTGTCAGTGCTGGGTGAAATTTCTGTTACACAAAATGTCAACAAACAGACAATTCCAAAGACAAAATTTTCACAAAATGTACTTCTACCCATTTTTTCTCATTCGTCTGCCTTATATAATTAAAAATGTTAAATTCGAATAGAGGGAAAACATTATTTCTAACAAAAAAATATCTGAACCATTATATATTGCTTAATGCTCACTGGGGAAAAAACGGATGATAAACATTTTTATTTTTTTATGGAAGAAGACTAACTTGATTAGAATATGACATTGATTCCAAACTAAAAGATAATTTAGAAACATATTTGTAATTTCAATGAAAGATTTGTTAAAAATTCACACGGTTTAGTTAAATACAATTAGAATACATTGATAAAGAGAAATATTGATATGAAGTTGAAATTACAATCAAAATAATCTTGTTTTTGACCAAACTTGAACATCAGTGCTAATCTATTCGAATAATATCAGAATCAAGTAAAATTTGTTTTGAAGCCTTGATTAACCAGACGTTATTTGTATTCCCGATTATCCAGCTAAATCGGGTGGGTTTTTTCAATTACCCCTAAGTACCACTAGAATTTCCAGTCAACAAACTCGGTCGATGGTTGGGCTAAAATTTGGGAATAGTTTGTTTGACTGAAATAAAAAACGCACTAACTCAAATATGATTACATCGTTTTTTGTCTATTTTGATTATTTTCCCCCAAGTTCAAATCTGACAGTTGAAGTCACAACTTTATTGAGATTTTCCTTCCAATAGCAATCCCCTAAACAACGTATTGACCTCTCTTTGCGAGTAAGGTCGTCATCTAGGGTTAAGGGTCAACGACTGACGTCATCAACTGAAAACAATGGCCGTACTAATATAAACAACTTGAATTAAGTCTGTGTCCGATGCATAAAACTGATGACAGCATAGTGTCTAGTCGCTTCGGAATAAAAACAACCGTGTGGAGGGATTTATAGAGGAGTAGGCTACATGTTGTTATCTTAGTTACTGCCACCACTGCTTAATAAAGTCAAGCTTTACGTTTTTCCTCGTCATATTGAGCGACTGGATTATTCGACTGGATTATTCGACTGAATTATCTGCTTGATTTTTTTTTCGACCGGATTATTTGACTGTTTTTTCGGCTATCCCCGGCCCTAAATACCTATTTATCAGACTACTTTTGCCCCATAAATTGAACTTGAAACTATTTGGCAGGGGAGGGAGGTGCAAGCCCCCGGCTCTTTTACAGCTATGGCTATGGGTATGACTGAACTACTCGGTATTATCTTAGTTCACTGCAATTCCTGCTTATTATTGAACGGCTGTTTTTAACTTCTCATCATATAACTGTCAAAAGCACATTTTGTCAACTTGATCTGGTATGAAGACCCAACTTGATCTGGGATGTGGATTTATCGACAGTGATATTCGTCTAGTTTTATTGACTGAGATATTCGACTTGTTTTATTGACTGTGATATTCGACTGGTTTTATCATGGTATTATAAGGTCCATGGTTTTATCGACTGAGGTATTTGACTTATTTTATCGACTGAGATATTCGACTTATTTTATCGGACTGGTTTTATCGACTGAATTATTTGACTCGTTTTATTGACTGAGATATTTGACTGGCTTTATCGTCTGGATGAGGCCACAATAAAATAGTTTTATTGACTGGGATATTTGACTTTTTTCGACAATAAAATCAGTCAAATAATTCAGTTGACAGAACCAGTCGAATAATTCAGTCAACAAAACCAGTCAAATAATCCAGTTGAAAAAAAACAGTCAAATAATCTAGTCAACAAAACCAGTTGAATAATCCTGGCGAAAAAACAGTCAAATATCCCAGTCGATAAAACCAGTCGCTCAATATTAAGTACCGGTGGCAGTGAGCTAAGGTAATATAGAATAGCCCAATCATGGTCGTAGCCAGGGGCTTCACCCCCCGCCCCTCCCAACTACTTTAAAGTCAGATTTTTCGGGCAAAAGTCTTATGATCTAGGTATTTAGTTGATACATGTACTAAACGGAGAGTAATGTTTTTGGCCCGTCATCTAAGTGAATAGAATCCTACATAGGCCTGTAGTCAGGGGCTGGGGGTATTGGACGAGTCAGGGTTTTTTTTGTGACCTTGTCAAGTCGAATATTTCAGTGTATGTTTCAGTCGAAAAAAAGCAGTCGCTTGACTTGATGGTGGAGGACCATACTTTATGAATCACTAATTGGAGTGAACTAAGATAACAATAAGTAGCCTGGAGCCACGGTGGCTAAGTGAGTAAGACACTGGCTCGCTAGCCTGGAGGTTTGTTCCTGGTATTGGCCGAAAAAGTTCCTCAGGATTTTCCGGGTGGTTTCCCCCTGTCAGTGGGGCAGTCGTTTGGATGGGATGAAAAACCAAGGTCCCATGTACACATTGGCATGCATGTAAAAGATCCCCTGTATGGCATATGCCTGACTTTATTAGCTCAGTCGGTGCACAACAGTAGGACGTTAAAGCCCATTTTATTTCATTGAGTAGCCCTTTCATGCTCATAACACGGTTCCACTTTCAGGGAATGTATCTGGTCGAGTGTGTTCTCTAAGTATCGGAAATGAATACAGATTTTTCGAATAGATCTTCAACACTTTATTTCAAGAGCAAATAAATAACAGCAACAAGTAAACAACTTATATCTTCCTATAAATTGGTCCTCCAACTGGTACATAGGTTCCCTCAGCTGGTCTCTCCAACTATAATTCATCTTACATACATTTTTCTTTTTATATAAATTAGTTACTATGAAAGTATTGACATAAACATATAATTATTGAAGGATTAAGTCATTTAAACAATAGTAAAAGAAACTTAACAGACCACCCACTTTAGTTATTTAAATCGACTGACAAATTAATTGCTGTCTGCTTCTAATGACTAACCAAGTGAACCAAGATCAATAAGTAGCCTGGAACAACAGTGGCTAAGTGAGTAAGGCGCTGGTTCGCTAGCCTGGAGGTCGCGGGTTCGTTCTCGGTATTGGTGGAGACAGTTCCTCAGGATTTTATCCAGGTGGTTTCCCCTTGTCCGTAGGGCAGGACGGAGGGTGTGACAAAAACTACAGCTGTCTAGTCTTTCGGGTGGCATGAAAAACCAAGGTCCCATGTACACATTGGCGTGCATGTAAAAGATCCCTTGGCAGTTGGAATTCAATATATAAGAGTAGGCTGTAGCGCTACTGTCGGGGCAAAATTTCCCTTGTAGCACACTGTATGGCATATGCCCATCTTCATTAGCCTAGTCGGTGCACAACAGAAGGATGTTAAACCCCATTTCACTTCATTATGTAGCGGGAGTGATTAAGTGGGTAAGACGCCGGCTCGCTAGTCTGGAGGTTACATGTAGGTGTTCGATCCCTGCATTGCCCGAAAGAGTTCATCCAGATTGTCCGGTGTGATTCCCCTTTGTCAGTGATGCAGGACAGAGGGCCTGACAAGGTTAGCTGTGTAGTCATTCGGATGGGATGACAAAACGAGGTCCTGTGTACACATTGGAATAAACGTAAAAGATTCCTTGACAGGTGGAATTCGATATAAGAGTAGGCTGTAGTGCACTGTCCAGACAAAATTTCCCTCATGGCACACTGTATGGCGTATGCCCGTCTTCATTAGCCCAACAGTAGGACGTTAAACTCCATTTCATTTCATATTATTAAGTAGCCCTTTCATGCTCATAACATAGTTCGACTTTCAGGGAATGTATCGCGTGGAGTGTGTTCTCTAAGTATTGGAAATGACTACAGATTCTTTGAATAGATCTTCAACACTTTATTTCAGGAGCAAATAAATAACAGCAACAAGTAAACAACTTATAACTTATAACTTCCTATAAATCAGTCCTGCAACTAAGTTGGTCTCTCCAACTACTGTATAATTCATCCTACATACACTTGTCTTTTTATATAAATTAGTTACTATGAAAGTGTTGAAATAAGCATATAATTATTGAAGGATTAAGTCTTAAGCCATTTAAAACAATAGTTAAAGAAACTGAAGAGATCAAACACTCTAGTTGCCAGCCTGTCATAATTTATATGGAGTGACAAATTAATTGTTGTCTGCTTCTAATGACTAACCAAGCATTAATGAATGTTAAAATATAGATTTGAAATTAAAAATAGAATTAAACAATAATAAAATAACATATGACCTATACATTAGTCATGTGTATCCACCTTAAAATTATTTCAAACAAAAACATGACCCCATGTTTTAATCATTAATACAATCAAAATCCTTATTTTTCCATTATTCAAAATAACATAATCTATAACTATTTTCACGATAATAATTTCTATTCCTGTACAAAGGATTCCTGCTGTAAGGCCTAACATGTCTAAATCTGTGATCTTGAGTCTTGACGGCTGGTGCATTTGGCACTAAAACTTGAAACATCTCGCATGGCTGCAACCTTTATCATGGCAATTGGCAGGATGACACCATTAACACAAGGTTATTAAAAAAAGATACATCGTTAGTGTCCAGAACATTTTGAACACCCGCATCCTTTTTACTGGAGGTCACAGAAACCTGTACTTTTTGGGCACCCTTTGCAAAAAATTCCAGCTGTCGCTGTCTATCCCTTTGTATTTGGACAAAAGAACGATATTTCTTTTCCGGACTGGGTAATTAATTTTCTGAGAAGTCCCTTTTAAAGCCCATTTAAGCCCCTGTTTGAGACTCCAAGACACTGATAGTTGATCAAGATTTCTTATTGCTGCTACTGCTGCTGAAGGAAGAATAAAGTTGATATCCATGCCTTCTTCAATATATATTATGTACAATTTGACTAGCAGGGAATGTAGCTCTTCGACGTGTGTTCTGTTAGGATCAGAAATGAATACAGATTCTTGGACTGGATCTTCAACACTTTATTTCAGGAGCAAATAGTGCCTACATAACAGCAACAATTAAACAACTTATAACTTCCTATAAATCGGATCCCCAATTACATGTAGTATATAGGTTTCCTAGGTCTCTCCAAGTAATGATTCATCTTACATAAATCTGACATTTTAACGTGGCCTCGTCCAGACGATAAAATCCCACACATATCTCAGTCGATAAAATCAGTCAAATACTTCAGTCGATGAAACCAGTCGGAAAAACAGCCCATTGAGTAGCTCAATGTTCGTTGCCATAGCTGTAGGAGCCGAGGGCTTGGGCGGGGTTTGGTCCTCACCCGTCGCAGGAGATAATTGTACTTAAGTAGATACTAATATTGTCGGCCCCCACCTCGAAAAGAATAGTCCCTATATATGACCATAGAAACGGGGTGTTGGTGGAATGGGAGGGGCCCTGTGCGTGGGAGCGAAAATACTAGTAGCTAAAGTACATGTATCACTTAAGACTTGAAACTTGTTGGGAAGCCCCCCGGCCCCTACCCAATGCCCCCGGATCCTTCAGTTATGGCTACGAGCATGATTTGCTAATGAAGACGGGCCTACGCCATACACTGTGCTATGAGGGAAATTTTGCCCGGACAGCGGCACTACGGCCTACTCTTATATCGAATTCCATCTGTCAAGGGATCTTTTACGTCCACGCCAATGTATACACGGGACCTCGGTTTTTCGTCCCATCCGAAAGACTAGACAGCTGTCCTTGTCCGCCTCGAAAAGAATAGAGTCCCTATATATGATATGAACGTAGAAAGGGGATGCGATGGGGCCGGGGTGTGTGTGAGGTATTTGACATTTTCATGTGGCCTCGTCCAGTCGATAAAATCATTCAGTTAGTTCAGTCGAATAATCCAGTCGAATAAACCAGTCGAATAATTCAGTCGAAAAGTTCAGTCGAATAGTTCAGTCGAATAAACAAGTCGCTCAATATTAAGCAGCGGTGGCAGCGGGCTAAGATAATTAGTAGCAAATCATGCTCGTAGCCATAGCTGAAGGAGCCGGGGCATGGGGTAGGGACCGGGGGGCTTCCCAACTAGTTTCAAGAAATGAAAAGAAATGAAATGGGGTTTTAACGTCCTACTGTTCTGCTTGGAACTGGGCTTATGAAGACGGGCATACGCCATACACTATGCGATTAGGGAAATTTTGCCCGGACAGCGGCACTACGGCATACTCTTATATCGAATTCCATCTGTCAAGGGATCTTTTACGTCCACGCCAATGTATACACGGGACCTCGGTTTTTCGTCCCACCCGGAAGACTAGACAGCTGTCCTTGTCCGCCTCGAAAAGAATAGAGTCCCTATATATGATATGAACGAAGAAAGGAGATGGGGTGGGGCGGGGGGGGGGGGCGTGTCGGGATGTGGTATTTGACATTTTCATGTGGCCTCATCCAGTCGATAAAATCAGTCAGTTAGTTCAGTCGAATAATCCAGTCGAATAAACCAGTCGAATAATTCAGTCGAAAAGTTCAGTCGAATACTTCAGTCGAATAGTTCAGTCGAATAAACAAGTCGCTCAATATTAAGCAGCGGTGGCAGCGGGCTAAGATAATTAGTAGCAAATCATGCTCGTAGCCATAGCTGAAGGAGCCGGGGGCATGGGGTAGGGACCGGGGGGCTTCCCAACTAGTTTCAAGAAATGAAAAGAAATGAAATGGGGTTTTAACGTCCTACTGTTCTGCTTGGAACTGGGCTAATGAAGACGGGCATACGCCATACACTGTGCTATGAGGGAAATTTTGCCCGGACAGCGGCACTACGGCCTACTCTTATATCGAATTCCATTTGTCAAAGGATCTTTTACGTCCACGCGAATGTGTACACGGGACCTCGGTTTTTCATCCCATCCGAACGACTAGACAGCTGTCCTTGTCCGCCTCGAAAACATTAGAATCCCTATATATATGATATGAACGAAGAAAGGGGATGCGATGGGGCCGGGGGGGGGGTGAGGTATTTGACATTTTCATGTGGCCTCGTCCAGTCGATAAAATCAGTCAGTTAGTTCAGTCGAATAATCCAGTCGAATAATTCAGTCGAATACTTCAGTCGAATAATTCAGTCGAATAAACAAGTCGCTCAATATTAGGCAGCGATGGCAGCGGGCTAAGATAATATAGTAGCAAATCATGCTCGTAGCCATAGCTGAAGGAGCCGGGGGCATGGGGTAGGGACCGGGGGGCTTCCCAACTAGTTTCAAGAAATGAAATGGGGTTTTAACGTCCTACTGTTCTGCTTGGAACGGGGCTAATGAAGACGGGCATACGCCATACACTGTGCGATGAGGGAAATTTTGCCTCAAGGGATCTTTTACGTCCACGCTAATGTATACACGGGACGTTGGTTTTTCGTCCCATCCGAAAGACTAGACAGCTGTCCTTGTCCGCCTCGAAAAGAATAGAGTCCCTGTATATGATATGAACGAAGAAAGGGGATGGGGTGGGGCGGAGGGGGGGGGGTATTTGACATTTTCATGTGGCCTCATCCAGTCGATAAAATCAGTCAGTTAGTTCAGTCGAATAATCCAGTCGAATAAACCAGTCGAAAAGTTCAGTCGAATACTTCAGTCGAATAGTTCAGTCGAATAATCCAGTCGAATAATTCAGTCGAATAAACAAGTCGCTCAATATTAAGCAGCGGTGGCAGCGGGCTAAGATAATAAGTAGCAAATCATGCTCGTAGCCATAGCTGAAGGAGCCGGGGGCATGGGGTAGGGACCGGGGGGCTTCCCAACTAGTTTCAAGAAATGAAAAGAAATGAAATGGGGTTTTAACGTCCTACTTTTCTGCTTGGAACTGGGCTAATGAAGACGGGCATACGCCATACACTGTGCTATGAGGGAAATTTTGCCCGGACAGCGGCACTACGGCCTACTCTTATATCGAATTCCATTTGTCAAAGGATCTTTTACGTCCACGCGAATGTGTACACGGGACCTCGGTTTTTCATCCCATCCGAACGACTAGACAGCTGTCCTTGTCCGCCTCGAAAAGAATAGAATCCCTATATATGATATGAACGAAGAAAGGGGATGGGGTGGGGCGGGGGGGGGCTGAGGTTTTTGACATTTTCATGTGGCCTCGTCCAGTCGATAAAATCAGCCAGTTAGTTCAGTCGAATAATCCAGTCGAATAAACCAGTCGAATAATTCAGTCGAAAAGTTCAGTCGAATACTTCAGTCGAATAGTTCAGTCGAATAAACAAGTCGCTCAATATTAAGCAGCGGTGGCAGCGGGCTAAGATAATATAGTAGCAAGTCATGCTCGTAGCCATAGCTGAAGGAGCCGAGGGCATGGGGTAGGGACCGGGGGGCTTCCCAACCGGTTTCAAGAAATGAAAAGAAATGAAATGGGGTTTTAACGTCCTACTGTTCTGCTTGGAACTGGGCTTATGAAGACGGGCATACGCCATACGCGATTAGGGAAATTTTGCCCGGACAGCGGCACTACGGCATACTCTTATATCGAATTCCATCTGTCAAGGTATCTTTTACGTCCACGCCAATGTATACACGGGACCTCGGTTTTTCGTCCCATCCGAAAGACTAGACAGCTGTCCTTGTCCGCCTCGAAAAGAATAGAGTCCCTATATATGATATGAACGAAGAAAGGTGGATGGAATTCGATATAAGAGTATGCCGTAGTGCCGCTGTCCGGGCAAAATTTCCATAATCGCACAGTGTATGGTGTATGCCCGTCTTCATTAGCCCAGTTCCAAGCAGAACAGTAGGACGTTAAAACCCCATTTCATTTCTTTTTATTTCTTGAAACTAGTTGGGAAGCCCCCCGGCCCCTACCCCATGCCCCGGCTCCTTCAGCTATGTCTACGAGCATGATTTGCTACTATATTATCTTAGCCCGCTGCCACCGCTGTTTAATATTGAGCGACTTGTTTATTCGACTGAATTATTCGACTGGATTATTCGACTGAAGTATTCGACTGAACTTCTCGACTGAATTATTCGACTGGTTTATTCGACTGGATTATTCGACTGAACTAACTGACTGATTTTATCGACTGGACGAGGCCACATGAAAATGTCAAATACCTCCCCCCCCCCCCCCGCCCCACCCCATCCCCTTTCTTCGTTCATATCATATATAGGGATTCTATACTTTTCGAGGCGGACAAGGACAGCTGTCTAGTCGTTCGGATGGGATGAAAAACCGAGGTCCCGTGTACACATTCGCGTGGACGTGTATGGCGTATGCCCGTCTTCATTTGCCCAGTTCCAAGCAGAACAGTAGGACGTTAAAACCCCATTTCATTTCGTTTTATTTCTTGAAACTAGTTGGGAAGCCCCCCGGTCCCTACCCCATGCCCCCGGCTCCTTCAGCTATGGCTACGAGCATGATTTGCTACTATATTATCTTAGCCCGCTGCACCGCTGCTTAATATTGAGCGACTTGTTTATTCGACTGAATTATTCGACTGGATTATTCGACTGAATTATTCGACTGAACTATTCGACTGAACTTCTCGACTGAATTATTCGACTGGTTTATTCGACTGGATTATTCGACTGAACTAACTGGCTGATTTTATCGACTGGACGAGGCCACATGAAAATGTCAAATACCTCACACACACCCCACACCCCCCGCCCCACCCCATCCCCTTTCTTCGTTCATATCATATATAGGGACGTTGGTTTTTCGTCCCATCCGAAAGACTAGACAGCTGTCCTTGTCCGCCTCGAAAAGAATAGAGTCCCTGTATATGATATGAACGAAGAAAGGGGATGGGGTGGGGCGGAGGGGGGGGGGGTATTTGACATTTTCATGTGGCCTCATCCAGTCGATAAAATCAGTCAGTTAGTTCAGTCGAATAATCCAGTCGAATAAACCAGTCGAAAAGTTCAGTCGAATACTTCAGTCGAATAGTTCAGTCGAATAATCCAGTCGAATAATTCAGTCGAATAAACAAGTCGCTCAATATGAAAATGTCAAATACCTCCCCCCCCCCCCCCGCCCCACCCCATCCCCTTTCTTCGTTCATATCATATATAGGGATTCTATACTTTTCGAGGCGGACAAGGACAGCTGTCTAGTCGTTCGGATGGGATGAAAAACCGAGGTCCCGTGTACACATTCGCGTGGACGTGTATGGCGTATGCCCGTCTTCATTAGCCCAGTTCCAAGCAGAACAGTAGGACGTTAAAACCCCATTTCATTTCGTTTTATTTCTTGAAACTAGTTGGGAAGCCCCCCGGTCCCTACCCCATGCCCCCGGCTCCTTCAGCTATGGCTACGAGCATGATTTGCTACTATATTATCTTAGCCCGCTGCACCGCTGCTTAATATTGAGCGACTTGTTTATTCGACTGAATTATTCGACTGGATTATTCGACTGAATTATTCGACTGAACTATTCGACTGAACTTCTCGACTGAATTATTCGACTGGTTTATTCGACTGGATTATTCGACTGAACTAACTGGCTGATTTTATCGACTGGACGAGGCCACATGAAAATGTCAAATACCTCACACACACCCCACACCCCCCGCCCCACCCCATCCCCTTTCTTCGTTCATATCATATATAGGGACTCTATTCTTTTCGAGGCGGTCATGGACAGCTATCTAGTCTTTCGGATGGGACGAAAAACCGAGGTCCCGTGTATACATTGGCGTGGACGTAAAAGATCCCTTGACAGATGGAATACGATATAAGAGTATGCCGTAGTGCCGCTGTCCGGGCAAAATTTCCCTCATCCCACAGTGTATGGCGTGTGCCCGTCTTCATTAGCCCAGTTCCAAGCAGAACAGTAGGACGTTAAAACCCCATTTCATTTCTTTTCATTTCTTGAAACTAGTTGGGAAGCCCCCAGGTCCCTACCCCATACCCCCGGCTCCTTCAGCTATAGCTACGAGCATGATTTGCTACTAATTATCTTAGCCCGCTGCCACCGCTGCTTAATATTGAGCGACTTGTTTATTCGACTGAATTATTCGACTGGATTATTCGACTGAAGTATTCGACTGAACTTCTCGACTGAATTATTCGACTGGATTATTCGACTGAACTAACTGGCTGATTTTATCGACTGGACGTGGCCACATGAAAATGTCAAATACCTCACACACCCCCCCCCCCCCGCCCCACCCCCATCCCCTTTCTTCGTTCATATCATATATAGGGATTCTATTCTTTTCGAGGCGGACAAGGACAGCTGTCTAGTCTTTCGGATGGGACGAAAAACCAAGGTCCCGTGTATACATTGGCGTGGACGTAAAAGATCCCTTGACAGATGGAATTCGATATAAGAGTATGCCGTAGTGCCGCTGTCCGGGCAAAATTTCCCTCATCCCACAGTGTATGGCGTATGCCCGTCTTCATTAGCCCAGTTCCAAGCAGAACAGTAGGACGTTAAAACCCCATTTCATTTCGTTTCATTTCTTGAAACTAGTTGGGAAGCCCCCAGGTCCCTACCCCATGCCCCCGGCTCCTTTAGCTATGGCTACGAGCATGATTTTCTACTAATTATCTTAGCCCGCTGCCACCGCTGCTTAATATTGAGCGACTTGTTTATTCGACTGAATTATTCGACTGAAGTATTCGACTGAACTTTTCGACTGAATTATTCGACTGGTTTATTCGACTGGATTATTCGACTGGATTATTCGACTGAACTAACTGGCTGATTTTATCGACTGGACGAGGCCACATGAAAATGTCAAATACCTCACACACACCCCACACCCCCGCCCCACCCCATCCCCTTTCTTCGTTCATATCATATATAGGGACTCTATTCTTTTCGAGGCGGTCAAGGACAGCTGTCTAGTCTTTCGGATGGGACGAAAAACCGAGGTCCCGTGTATACATTGGCGTGGACGTAAAAGATCCCTTGACAGATGGAATTCGATATAAGAGTATGCCGTAGTGCCGCTGTCCGGGCAAAATTTCCCTCATCCCACAGTGTATGGCGTGTGCCCGTCTTCATTAGCCCAGTTCCAAGCAGAACAGTAGGACGTTAAAACCCCATTTCATTTCTTTTCATTTCTTGAAACTAGTTGGGAAGCCCCCAGGTCCCTACCCCATACCCCCGGCTCCTTCAGCTATAGCTACGAGCATGATTTGCTACTAATTATCTTAGCCCGCTGCCACCGCTGCTTAATATTGAGCGACTTGTTTATTCGACTGAATTATTCGACTGAAGTATTCGACTGAACTTCTCGACTGAATTATTCGACTGGTTTATTCGACTGGATTATTCGACTGAACTAACTGGCTGATTTTATCGACTGGACGTGGCCACATGAAAATGTCAAATACCTCACCCCCCCCCCCCCCCCGCCGCACCCCATCCCCTTTCTTCGTTCATATCATATATAGGGATTCTATTCTTTTCGAGGCGGACAAGGACAGCTGTCTAGTCTTTCGGATGGGACGAAAAACCAAGGTCCCGTGTATACATTGGCGTGGACGTAAAAGATCCCTTGACAGATGGAATTCGATATAAGAGTATGCCGTAGTGCCGCTGTCCGGGCAAAATTTCACTCATCCCACAGTGTATGGCGTATGCCCGTCTTCATTAGCACAGTTCCAAGCAGAACAGTAGGACGTTAAAACCCCATTTCATTTCGTTTTATTTCTTGAAACTAGTCGGGAAGCCTCCAGGTCCCTACCCCATGCCCCCGGCTCCTTCAGCTATGGCTACGAGCATGATTTGCTACTAATTATCTTAGCCCGCTGCCACCGCTACTTAATATTGAGCGACTTGTTTATTCGACTGAACTATTCGACTGAAGTATTCGACTGAACTTTTCGACTGAATTATTCGACTGGTTTATTCGACTGGATTATTCGACTGAACTAACTGACTGATTTTATCGACTGGACGAGGCCACATGAAAATGTCAAATACCTCATCCCGACACGCCCCCCCCCCCCCGCCCCATCGCATCCCCTTTCCATGTTCATATCATATATATTGACTCTATTCTTTTCGAGGCGGACAAGGACAGCTGTCTAGTCGTTCGGATGGGACGAGCATGAACTAACTTACTGATGTTATCGACTGAAACTGACTGATTTTATTGACTGGACGAGGCCACATGATAATGTCAAATACCTTATCCCCATATGCCCCCCTAACCCAACATATCATATATAGGGACTCTATATTCTTTTGGAGGTGGACAAGGACAGATGTCTAGTCGTTCGGATGGGACGAAAAACCGAGGTCCCGTGTACACATTGGCGTGCACTTAAAAGATGGGGGCATATGGGGATGAGGGAAAAAGTAAAGCATGACTTTATTAAGCCGCGGTGGCAATAACACCTTAAAGTTTTAATTTGAACAATCAAATTTGAACATGAGGGGACGTAAAAAATAAACAAAAACAATGATAAAAGATATTGGAATTAGTGCGTTTTTTCTTTAACTTATACTGATTACAAACGATTCCAAAATTTTAATAAGCCATCGACCGGTTTATTCGACTGACTATTTGATTTGGACTTACGGTCGACTCGGTTTTTTTGGTATGTTTCAGAAATTACGAAGTTCTAGACGAAATTGAAAATTCTGAAAAAATCTGAATTTATTCTAGATCTTTCGTAGATCAATAGTTGAGATTTTATCAAAATCTTATTGTTTGTGACTGCGGAATTAATTTGCTGCAGGATGAATATTGCGGGAAAATGGCTTCCCTCAAACATGTCAAAAAGTAAAAGAAAGTAAATAGAACAAAATGCACTTACATTGACTTAGAAAAACATAATTTAGTTTGCGCTTCTTACAGTAATACATCTTTCATTATATGGTATGCAAAAATTACACTTTATCATTTAATTTCTTTCAAATATGCCTATATGGTCATGACGTTTCTGAAATTTGACTCAAGAAATTGTGGAAAGTAAATAAGTGAAACCATGCCCATAGTTTTACCCGTAGTTTTCATTGCAGCCATGCCTGCTATTTTCGACTGCAGCCCTGTTCGAACAGAGATTGTGAATGTATGACAGGTCGTCAGAGCCTCTGGCACTGGCAGAGGGGGTAGTAGTACTCGGTTGGAGTCATAATTCTGTGGCCATTCATTAAGTTTCAGAAATCAGCTTTTATAATCAAGTTGTCTTGAAATCAAACCAAAAGTTTAGTTGATATTTATTGTGGTCAGGTTATAATAGCATGCTAGTATGATATTTATTGTCGTCATGAGTATGATCTATTGTATTCTTCAGTGTACTATTAGGCTCACTTTTTTACCAGATATTTTATATTTATATTTATAGAACGGATGCACCTACATGTAATGCATAGTGTTAACCTGTTAAGTGCGTAGGTCATTATATAACGTCCTGGACAACTGCCACTCACTGTGTGTAGGGCGTAATATAACGCCTTGGAGGTATTTTCCCAACCTATTCTTAGAACATAGTTCGTCACTTGGGGGAATTCCCCCACATCACAGCATGTGTAGATGTTATATTACATCCTGGACAACTGCCACTCACTGTGTGTAGGGCGTAATATAACGCTTGGAGGTATTTTCCCAAACCTTTTCTTAGTACATAGTTCTTCGTCACTTCGTCAAATTAATTTCACAATAGGGGGTAGTTAACGTTTTAAAAACGTCGTGCTTAACAGGTTAAGCAAACCTGTGTCGACATTGAAGTCTGAAGTTGATGTTGTCGACATTTTCTTACATTAAAGAAAGATGGCAGCCATTTCTGGTACCATTATACCGTATACAACTGTTAACATGTCCATAATCTTGTTGGGTTTTTTTTTGTTTTTATTTCTTATCGTCCCTTTGTAAAGTGTCCCTGAACATGTTATATAAAAGGGCGCACTATAAATATGCTATAATAGTAATCATGATAATACTGTTAGTCATGAATGACAGTGCTAACACCATCGGCTGATAGCTGTTCAGTCTACATACTAATATTTCTGACTGTCATTTGTCTGTTGAGGGTTGTACATGACACTTGTCCAACCTCGTGGGTTTTCTCCGGGTCCTCCGGTTTCCTCCCACTGCTAAAGACCCTTACACGCAAGCAAATTATTGAAATAAAATTGAACCATATGTTAGTCCCAAAATGACCTAGTTTGTGTCGAGTGGATGTTTAACTTTCTGTTATACTTTGTTTTTTATCACAATGTAATTTGAAATACTGTTATATTTGATTTATTGTTTTGTAGGTTCATCAATGTCGGTCATCCTGTAACCACTTGTGTACCACCAATCAATCATCCTGTATCAATGTATGCCTAGTATCCAGCTGTACAAGCTTCCATTCTTTTTTAAATAGAGTCCATAGGAACTTCCTACACTCATCAGTTCCTGTATAGACCCTAACTATATATATAGAACCCAAAGTTACATGTACTTTGTATAATAAGCCCATTGTTTAAAATCGAGCAGCATCATCACAAATACAAAACATCTTATATTGTTAGGTCAGCAATATCGAAACCCTGTATATTATAGTTCCTGGATCATCGGTACAAATCATCCTGTGTTATAGGACCATCAGTACAAGTCATCCTGTATTATAGGACCATCAGTATAAAAGATCCTGTACTTTAAAACCAACAGTATCAGTCATCCTGTGTTATAGGACCATTGGTACAAGTCATCCTGTGTTGTAGAACTATTAATAGAACAGATCCTGTGTTTTAGGACCACAAGTACAAAAGATCCTGTACGTTAAGACCAACAGTACCAGTCATCCTGTGTTATAGGTCCATCAGTACCAGTCATCCTGGATCCAGATGACATGATAGCAGCGTGTGAAACCCAGGATTTCGTGCCATTTGGCCGAGAATACATACATCATCATCCTGGTCATTTTCAGCTGCAAGTTCAAAATACTAAACATGCTGATCATGGTCTTCGACTTCTCAAATCATTTCGAGACTCACCTCATGAAGTTGGCAAGGTATGGCTACAAACATGTTTTAATTATAAGTTCTCTAGTCATTTTTTTTTTTCATTTTAACAACTGCCACCTATTTAAACATTACACCATTCAAAAACAGTAGTTTTAGTCCAAAGTAATAATTAAATTTGTTTCCATAGAAACACAAAAATTATTTCTGATTAGCAAAATATAATAGATTGTTCGCTGCCACAGTGGATTAGAGATTAAGGCACTGGCTAATTAACCTCTAGGTCCGAAGTTCAATGCCCTTATTGGCCAAGAAGGTTCCCTGGGTTTTGCCAGTAATGTTTTTTCCCCTTGTCAGTTGTTCTGGTCAGGGGACCTAGCGAGGAACAACATCGAGTCGTTCGGATGGGTAGAAAAACAGAGGTCCTGTGTACACATTGGTGTGCTAGTTAATTCACCCTTGACAGTTGGAATTGCTGTCCAGGAAATATTTTCTGTATAGTATGCTTTTCTTCATCAGACTGGTTCATGTAGTTATGGCTGTTCTATTTCAGAAAATGCAGTGGATATTCTACAGTATAGCTTTTTTCTATTGAAGAAGAAAGCAGATGTGGGTGGGCGGTCTACCTTGTGCACTTTAGATTATAAGGTCTGTCATTGAGACAAGTGGCTTAGGTAGAAGGGGGGGGGGCCAAATGGTTAGTGTGTGCGCGCCTTGTATCATAAGGCCTGTCATTGCATCAACTGACGACGTCTCGATTCCCCAGTTGTTCGTGACAAGGAGTGGGGTCACCTGTCCAACCTTGTTGGTTTTCTCTGGGTCCTCTGATTTCCTCAAGCGAATTATTGAAATATAATTGAACCATATGTTAGTCCCAAAATGACCTAGTTTGTGTCGAGTCGACGTTAAAGAACATTTCTCCCTGTCTCCCTTAATACAATCCATGCTTAATCATGGCAAGCGACTTATTGAAATAACATTGTCCCATATGTTAGTCTCGAAATGACCTAATGTATGCTTAACCCCATTTCTCTCTGTGTTTCAGAAAGAACAGTGGATATTTCGATCCCGTGAAGATGGAGAAGGAAATAAATGTGACGAGGAACTGTATGTCAGTGGTAGAACAGTTGTCTGGAGTCAAGGTGGTCAAAACGGAGTCCGTAACATCATTAAAACATTTACTGTTGATTCACCTGTTGTACAGGTAAACACCCTAGTTTTACCTAACCCCGAGTTCACAAAACAATTTCAGACTTAAGTTAAGAATTTACTCAACTTTTAATCACTGTTTATGAGAAATATCTTTGATTCAGAAACACAGAAATTTACACATAGTTTCTTATTGATGTATTTGATACATTAAAACAGCATAAGTTTTATAAAGTTCTATAAGATGAACAATTTTGAGTAAATTCTTAACTTAAACATGCATTATGCCAGAGCTATATCTGCCTATTGCAGGTCTTTCTTTAGGCCTGAATTGTTTTCTAAATTGTTAATTAGACATTAATTAACTGATCCAGGCCTTAATCAACTCTCGATGGCATCAGATTTCTCCGATATTAAATAGATTAGAATGGTTCAGCGATACTTTGATTTAATCAAATATGGAGGACCGAGACTTAGCTTTGATGAACCAGTACGGTGGTTGAAATTATTGCACACGTCTGCCAAACCTTCAAAGGCTAATATCTTCGCTTGCAATAGAGTAATTTGAATGAAATTTTCAAATTATTCATTTTACATCATCTACTTTCTAACTGTTATAGCAAGAATGGCTAGTTCTTTATCTAAATCTTACATAATGCATCTTTAAGTCTGAGAATGTTTTGTGAACTTGGGCCCTGGTTGTACTTAGTAATAAAACGATTAAAGATGCATTAGAACATGTTCGGAATATACACGCAAGCCATGTCCCAAATATACAGGCGAAACAGCACCCTGGTACACGATAGTGACTGCAACACTGAGTAATTTATCATGGCAATATCGTAGCGTTATCATGGCAATTTTCAACCAAAAAAGATACAATAAGCGTGTCCAGTCAAACCATCGCAATGACCGTACTGTACCTACCATTAGTCAAATACCTTCAAGATACATTATGTAACATATAGAGAAAAAAATGCACACTGATCAGCAGTGAATTTTCGCTAGGCCGCTACAATCATTAGAAAAATAAATAAAGACGTTTGAATTGTTTGTAGGTAAAAATCATTTCCTATTTAGTGTAAATGGGTATTAAAATAAGTAAAATTCACCATTTAGCCTGAATCAGTAACGTCTTATGTAAACAATGCACACGCTATTGAGCCAATGATTGACGCCACGTGATGTGACGTCATGTGTCGAAACAGTCATCTGTTACAGAGATATTAGAAGATCTCTGTGAAAAAGATTGAAAAAAAGGGTTGTTCAAAATATTTCAAAAATAGATAATGGGAAATGAATATGTTGCAATTGTATTTAAATCTGTTGAAAATCAAAACCATCCGAAGTTGATTATGGGCCTGGCATGTAAATAAATCTCTAATTAATGATTTATATAACATTTAAGGCCAAACAAAAGATCTGCATTAGGCAGATTTAGCTCTTAGATAATGCATCTTTAAATAGCGATTCATCTCCACGACAATATTCTGAATTATGTTTTGGCCAAACACTTTGTCTAATATTTGTTTTATTTTAGGCTTTATGGGGTACGTTTGTACTAAGTGGAACAGAGAAAAGAAACACGACCTCATCAAGTCTTGAACAAACAGGTCTGTCAAAATAATGTTAATCGTGTCGATCGAAATCTACAATTATACAAAATGAAATTCACCAAGAGATTTTAAGCAGAGTTTTAAATTTTGAATGTGTTATTGGTGTGGCTATCATAGATCTGATTCTTTGTGACTTGACTAGAACCTTTACCTGAATTCAGGATACAAAATACAAAAATTTGATCAGAGCAGAATTTGTGAAGCCGATATTCTAGGCGTAGCTGGCTCTTACGATAGGTGAGCCACAGTGGCTAAGTGGGTAAGACGCTGGTGGTCCCGTGTTCAATCCGTGCATTGGCTGAGAAAGTTCATCTGGATTTTCCGACGTAGTTTCCCCCCTTGTCAGTGATGCAGGACAGCTTTTTAGTCGGCAGTTAGAATTCGATATAAGAGTAGGCCATAGTGCCGCTACACGGGCAAAATTTCCCTCATACATGTAGCACACTGTGTGGCATATTTCGATCTTCATTAGCCCAGTCAGAGCAGAACTGTACGACGTTTTATATACATCATTACATGTGCAATATGCCCCATTTAAGTTTATGGCTACGCTGCGAAGATCACTGAAAATGGAGGTTTGGAAAATATACTTGTTTTACCGTGTGTAAATTGACTGATAGATCCCAAGGCATTCGGGTCAGTTTATAAAACAAACGGTTGTGATACAAGTTCAACCATAAATTATTAGGGGTTTTTATTATTATTTTAGGCACAGTTCAGAAAGGTATTTGTGTTATAGAATCCAGTACATTGAGTTTTTTCCAAGAAAAAGGTGGTGATTATTTGACGGCATTACCTTTCCAGGTATGTTTCAATTTTATATTGGATTTTTGATTCTTTATTTTAAGGGGGGCGGCTACCTGAAAATTCTTGGTCTGAAATATTAAAGCTATTGAATTGAAAATGGTACATGTAGTTAGCAAAGACAAAGCAGAAGTTGTATTTCCAAATACCCACTTGAAACATCGACGCTGATTGGTTAATCAAATATCTGATGTCATAGGGTCAAAAGCAGCTCCATGACGCCTGACGCGACCTCAGGCTACAACCAGTCAGATCTTCATGTAGTGTAGGCCATCAAAAATATAAAAAAAACAAAAAAAACGAAATATAGATCTGTGTTTTAATCGAATTGAGGATTAAATCTATTATATACTTCTATTGTTGGTAAGGGGGGGGGGGTTGGATGGCCAAGGGAATGATTGAAATAAAATTTAACCATATGTTAGTCCCGAAAAGATCTGGTTTGTGTTGAGTGGACGTCAAACCCCATTTCTCTTTCTCTCTATTATAGGTATCTCAAGCATGGACAATGAAGAATGGTTTACTATTTGAACGATGTCTAGCACAAGCAGAATATTCTGCTCCTAAAAAGTTGGTGTACTCAATTTGAAATTATTTTTTTTTAAAATATCTAATTTTAATTTTTGGTTGCCATGTAGACTTTGATATGCTGATGTATAATGTGGATGTATATTCTGTCGGTTCGTCGGTTACCAAGAGCTGCAGTGGCTCAATGGCTGGTTTACTAACTACTGGTTCCAAACAATGTCCAAATATATAATTTAATGGAAAATTTGACAAAATCAAATAATTAGGTCAGCAGAATATTTCATGCATAAAGTCAGGGTTTATCACAAAGCACAGTTTTATTTTGAATAGTTTTTTTTTTTGTTTTTACAACTTTGGTCTTGGACACTTTTTTTTACTGCAAAGCCTATGATCTGATTAAATTATGTGAATACACATTTCTTTTTATGTTTGTACAACTTTGGTCTTGTTTTTGCAGATTTATTGTTTACTGCAAAGCCTAAATTATATGACTAATTATGAAGTCTTTAAAAACAGTCAAGCAAACATTTAAATATAAAATAAAAAGTCAAAAAATATCGATATGGCAAAAATATATCAATACAGCAAAAATGTATCGATACAGTGTATCGCACACGATCTTATAGTAATATTTTTGACAGCCGGATCAGGAGGTGAGAAAGGAATTCCAGCGGGCAAGACCTGTCCTTGACACGTCGTACCATGTACATGTATGAAGTCGTCGTTTGATATTCAATTTGATACTGAAATCAACTTTAAAAGTGATGCTATACTTGATATATTTCAGAAATGCTCCTAATCAGACTATAGTATTCAGTATGTTACATCCTTTAGATGAAGTAGCACCAGTTATAACCGTTACAACAGGTATTTAGTTTTATATATATATATAGTATTCACTGTCAGGTAATGAAAAAGAGCTTTTACTCACCCTCTCCTTGGCTTGCATGAAATCACCCCAGTTGTACGTGACAAGGAGTAGTGTCGCCTATCCAACTTCGTGGGTTTTCTCCAGGTCCTCCGGTTTCCTCCCACTGCTAAAGACCCCTACGTGCAAGCGAATTATTGAAATAAAATTGAACCATGTGTTAGTCCCAAAATAACCTTGTTTATGTCGAGTGGACGTTAAACACCATTTCTCTCTGCATGAACTCATATTTGGTGGCGATTTTTATTAAGCGCCTTACCATATCTAATATCTCTTTTTACAGGGATCTCACTAACTTTTTATGTAACAGGAAATATTTCTAAAGTAAGGGGCACGTAAAGGATCCCTTGGCAGCTGAATTCGATGTAAGAGTAGGCTGTAGCGTGGTCTGGGTCACCCAGAACCACCCCAGGTGTTCAATGTCCGTTGTTAGAATTTGACAAAAAGTTCCATTGCCCATGCGTAACTGGTAGGTTTTTTTTTATGTGGTTGATTATCCAGTGTCTTTGACCAAGTCAAGTAAGAGTTCCAGCAATAAATCCCATTATTCTTGCATTATCATAAACAAACATGAATCGTGACCACGAATTAGGATTAATTTTTAAAAAAAACATAGATATGGTCCACGAAGAGAGAAATTTTACAATAAAAAAATTAAGAGTATTGGATATTGAACTGGCAATGCAATGAAATGGGTTTTCTGAAATGGCATTCTTAAATTAATTTCATGGGCGTCAACATCTTGTTTTAGGACTAGTTACCTCCCTTAGACTTTGTTCATGATAATGTAAAAGACCGGATAATCTAGCCAATGACCTATTATTCTCAAATGTTTACAACTCGTCCAGACTAATATTCATAGAATATTTTTCTGGATGATAGAGACTAGGTGAGAGAGAGACAGAGAGAGAGAAATGAGGTTTAACTTCCACTCAATAAAACATGTCATTTTGGGATTAACATATGGTAAAATTTTATTTCAATAATGCCAGCCATTAAGTTTCATTGTCAGTCATTCAAGACTGCCAAATATTACTAAAACCTGGGGGCTGTTTCACAAAATTTTAACTAAGATAAAATCCAAATTTTAGTAATTTGATTGGATAATATTAGATTGATTTTAGTGCTTAGCCAATGAAAATTGAAGTATCTACTAAAATTTGGATTTTATCTTTAGTTAAGATTTCGAGAAACAGGGCCCTGAGCCCTCATTTTAACTACTATATTCCAGGAGCTGGAGGATGTCCTAAGATAAGCTATTTTACAGACAACACGCAGCATATTATATTTACAAATCTGGAACCATCACTAGCATTTACGTATGATACTATGTTAGGTTTACATTCAGCTTGGAAGATACGCAGAGCTAGACAAGAGGTATAACTTTTATATTTTAATTGTCTATTTTAATTGTCTATTTCAATTGTCTATTTTAATTGTCTATTTCAGTTGTCTATTTTAATAGTCTATTTAGGGAATTTATCTCTTTATTTTAATTGTCTATTTTAGTTGTCTCTCTATTTTATTTGTCTATCTCTCTATTTTATTTGTCTATCTCTCTATTTTATTTGTCTATCTCTCTATTTTATTTGTCTATCTCTCTATTTTATTTGTCTATCTCTTTATTTTATTTGTCTATCTCTTTATTTTATTTGTCTATTTCTTTATTTTAGTTGTCTATCTCTTTATTTTATTTGTCTATCTCTTTATTTTATTTGTCTATTTCTTTATTTTAGTTGTCTATCTCTTTATTTTAGTTGTCTATCTCTTTATTTTATTTGTCTATCTCTCTATTTTATTTGTCTATCTCTTTTCTTTTAGTTGTCTATCTCTTTATTTTATTTGTCTATCTCTCTATTTTATTTGTCTATCTCTCTATTTTAGTTGTCTATCTCTTTATTTTAGTTGTCTATCTCTTTTCTTTTATTTGTCTATTTCTTTATTTTAATTGTCTATTTTAGTTGTCTCTCTATTTTATTTGTCTATCTCTCTATTTTATTTGTCTATCTCTCTATTTTAGTTGTCTATCTCTCTATTTTATTTGTCTATCTCTTTATTTTAGTTGTCTGTCTCTTTATTTTAGTTGTCTATCTCTTTATTTTATTTGTCTATCTCTCTATTTTATTTGTCTATCTCTTTATTTTATTTGTCTATCTCTTTATTTTATTTGTCTATCTCTTTTCTTTTATTTGTCTATCTCTTTATTTTAGTTGTCTATCTCTTTATTTTATTTGTCTATCTCTCTATTTTATTTGTCTATCTCTCTATTTTATTTGTCTATCTCTCTATTTTATTTGTCTATCTCTTTATTTTATTTGTCTATCTCTTTTCTTTTATTTGTCTATCTCTTTATTTTATTTGTCTATCTCTCTATTTTATTTGTCTATCTCTCTATTTTATTTGTCTATCTCTCTATTTTAGTTGTCTATCTCTTTATTTTATTTGTCTATCTCTTTATTTTATTTGTCTATCTCTCTATTTTATTTGTCTATCTCTTTATTTTATTTGTCTATCTCTCTATTTTATTTGTCTATCTCTTTATTTTAATTGTCTATCTCTTTATTTTATTTGTCTATCTCTTTATTTTAGTTGTCTATTTCTTTATTTTAATTGTCTATTTCTTTATTTTAGTTGTCTATCTCTTTATTTTAGTTGTCTATTTCTTTATTTTAATTGTCTATCTCTTTATTTTAGTTGTCTATCTCTTTATTTTAGTTGTCTATCTCTTTATTTTAGTTGTCTATCTCTTTATTTTAATTGTCTATCTCTTTATTTTAATTGTCTATTTCTTTATTTTAGTTGTCTATCTCTTTATTTTAGTTGTCTATTTCTTTATTTTAATTGTCTATCTCTTTATTTTAATTGTCTATCTCTTTATTTTAGTTGTCTATTTCTTTATTTTATTTGTCTATCTCTTTATTTTAGTTGTCTATCTCTTTATTTTAATTGTCTATCTCTTTATTTTAATTGTCTATTTTAGTTGTCTCTTTATTTTAGTTGTCTATTTCTTTATTTTAGTTGTCTATCTCTTTATTTTAGTTGTCTATTTCTTTATTTTAATTGTCTATCTCTTTATTTTAGTTGTCTATCTCTTTATTTTAATTGTCTATCTCTTTATTTTATTTGTCTATCTCTTTATTTTAGTTGTCTATCTCTTTATTTTAATTGTCTATCTCTTTATTTTAATTGTCTATCTCTTTTTTTTTTAATTGTTTATATTTGTATAATCTGTAAAATTTTGGGAGTTTTGTACATTTAATCTCCTTACGATTTTTTACAGGAATGTGGGACGTTGTCAGCATTGGTAGAAAATGTTAGTTTTTGTCATTTAATGGCAGCTACTCCAGTGACTGGTTTGAATCAATCTAGTAATAGTACAACACACTCACATTCACATTCACGATTCCGAGCCAGTCCCTTCACTAATTCACCAAATGTTTCTCCACTACGTACAAAATCTGGTAAACTGACCTCATCTTCAGCATCAAGATCACCAAGTCTTCGTGCTATGGCAGCAGTCAGGTGAGTGGTTTATAGATTTACAAATTTTATTTAATCATAATTTCCTGGTCGTGAAAAATGGATATTTACGAATTTTATATAATCAGCATAAATTCCTGGACGTGACTAATCGATGTTTACAAATTTTATTTAATCATAATAATTTCCTGAACGTGACTAATCGATGTTTACGAATTTTATTTAATCAGAATAAATTCCTGGACGTGAATAATGGATATTTACGAATTTTATTTAATTATAATAATTTCCTGTGTGTGAATAATGGATATTTATGAATTTTATATAATTTCCTAGGTATGAATAATGGATATTTACATTATGAATTATAGAAGATTTAGAAAAAAAAGTCGGATGTTCTTACTATAATAGTTCAAAAATAGATAATAAAAAATGAATATATCGAAAATAGCACTTAAATTACTTTATTCTGAGCGAAGTTATATATTTTTATAAGTTAAATAAAATTCATATGGTTACAATTTCACTGATTACCAAATGCCTCTCATTATTTATTTGGGGGATCACAGTGGCTAAGTGGGTAAGACGCTATCTTGCTAGCCTGGAGGTCGGTTGGTCAATCCCTGCATAGACTGAAAAAGTTCATCCAGATTTTCCGCATGGTTCACCCTTGTCAATGATGCATGGAGAAGGGCCTGACAAGGACAGCTGTCCAGTCGTTAAGATGAGACAAAAAAAACAAGGTCTGGTGTACACATTGGCGTGCACATAAAAGATCCCTTGACAGTTGGAATTTGATATAAGAATAGGCCGTAGTGCCGCTGTCTGGGCAAAATTTCCCTCATAGCACACTGTATGGCGAATGTTTGGAGCATAACAGTAGGACGTTAAACCCCATTTCATTTCATTTCTTTTCTGTCATTATTTAGTCGAAGTCAGTCACCAGGAATGGGTTCAAGTTCTGTTCGTAGATTTTTATCACCGAATCCTGCTAATAAATCATCAAGTCTTTCCATGCGGACACCCAGCAAACGTCAGGTACCTCTGATAGGTGTTAATAGTTTCTCAGAATGGTCGGAACCGTTACAACCTGAGGTGTGTTTTGAACATTTGTGGACTGAGCCAACTCCCACTATCAGGTAGGTTAACGATAAAACCAACTCCCACTTTCAGGTAGGTTAATGATAAAACCAACTCCCACTATCAGGTAGGTTTACCATAAAAGTATAGGTAAGATTCACTAAGCAACAAACACGACACAATCTGATTAAAACACAGATCCTATTTCGTTTTGGGGGGTTGGATGGCCGAATGTGCTGTATCATAAGGTCTGTCATTGAGGCAACTGGCGAGGTTTCGATTCTCTGGTTGTACGTGACAAGGAGTAGGGTCACCTGTCCAACCTCATAGGTTTTCTCCGGGTCCTCCAGTTTCCTGCCACTGCTAAAGACCCCTATGTGCAAGTGAATTATTGAAATAAAATTGAACCATGTGTTAGTCCCGAAATGACCTAGTTTGTGTCAAGTGAACGTTAAACCCCATTTCTCTCTCTCTCTCCTATTTCGTTTCGTTTTTTATAGTTCAAAATTGAAATAAAATTAAACCATGTGTTAGTCCCAAAATGTCTTAGTTTGTGTCGAGTGGACATTAAGCCCCATTTCTCTCTTCCTCCAATTAGCATATGCTTAATGTTGGTTTGTAAAAATCAATGTTTTAATGTAACATTTGCTAATATTCAATTTATCGTCCATTGTACGATGCCACTGTTAGCTAAGGTGCAGGACAGAGTATGGAAGAGAAAAGTATCTAGCCATTCGGATGGTATGAAAAAAACAAGGTCCCATATACACCATAGCAACTTGTTAAAGAATACAATTTAATGTATTAGAGGAGGCCATGGTGTATGACCGTCTTCATTAGCCCAGTCAGTGTAGAAAAGTAAGACATCCTCATTTCTTTTCATTATATATTTTGATTCAGGGATGGAAGTTTAGGTAAAGCCACAAAAGTTTTTTTAACCAAAGATATGTGTGGACAACAATTTCTCTGTTATCTTATTCCATTTAAACAACATTTAAGGTAAGTAAACAATTTCTCTATTATCTTATTCCGTTTAAAGGAGCCAGACTATTAAACATACATTATGCAAGAGCTAAATCTGTCTATTGCAGGTCTTTATTTAGGCCTGAAATGTTATCTAAATTATTAATTAGACATTTATTAACCTATCCAGACCATAATCAACTCTAGATGGTTATGCTAGCCTGCGATCTTTAGTGGATTATGAGCCGATTTACTGCATAACTTTATTCACGATTTAACGATTAAATGGATAATCGAGACTATGCTGTTTATCGTTCTGACTTTAGTAATAATGATCGGGGCTAGGCAGAAATTTCAATCGCTTAGTTCTCGGTTCATAATGGATCAATTTGGATGAAATTTTCAGCAAATTGCCTTTACATTATCTAGTTTTTAACTATTATAGTGAGAACTGCCAACTCGTTATCGAATCTCCCATAATGTATCTTTAATATTTGGGCCTAGAATTTTACGTAAATGGGTCGCAACACATTTAATAATGTAATATGAATGTATATAAACTGATTTACTGTTTTTACTCTGAAAATCAGCTGTGTTCGGCAAAATACTAAACTGATCATAGTATTTATTGTGCATGCTCTCAAGAAAAGAATATGGCGTCACCATTTGACATGACTTTTTGAATATGTCTAGCCTCATTCTTCGAGTCCTTTGTTTCAAATGGTGCTGATTCGTGTACCAATGGTAAAATGTTTATTTTGTCTTAAATATTGGATATCAGAAGTCCATCCCAGTAAGATCACAACATCAATGTTGATTTTTAAATTGACAAATTTTCAATGTCAAAGACTTTGGATGATTTTAAACACCTGTCTTCATTAGCCCACGGTCGGAGCAAAACAGTAGGATGTTAAACCCCATTTCATTTCACTTTAAACAGCGTTTAACTTTTAAAGTAAGATAACCTAAGGATATTTTTCACGTCTTCCATCTCCTACTATATTTTTTGTAATTTTAGATTATTAAAATTTGAAGAGAGTAATGATTTAAAACAGCTGATATTTGGTAGTTTGACAATGTTACCTGCTAAAGATGCTACTCCAATACAGGTAACCACAATTTCTATCATTAATATTTTATATAACCTGCTAAAGATGCTACTCCAATACAGGTAAACATCATTTTGGAACTAAAATATGGTACAATTGTATTTCTTTATCAGTATGAGGAAACGGGTCCTTCAGGCCCAAATTCACAAAGCATTCTCAGACTTAAGAATATACTCAAAATTGTTCACCTTATTTTAACTAAAATATAGCCCTTTATAAAACCTTTGTTGTTTTAATGTATCAGATACATCAATAAGAAACTATGTGCAAAGTTTTGTGTTTCTTCATCAAAGATATTTCTCATAAACACTGATTGAAAATTGAGTAAAGTCTGAGAATGCTTTGTGAACTCGGGGCCTGGTTAGTGAACTATTGCCTTACTCTCTGAGCAACCATGGCTCCAAGCTCTTGTCAATACGTTGCCAGAAAGAAACAAATAAGTAACGTGTATTAAATATATTTGGGATGCCAGTGCAATAAGGTCGACAGGTGCCACTTCACAAAATCTTCGAAAAATAGTATTTTTGCATATTTTTAGAACAAGGGCCTTTTTCCCGAAATTTTAACTAAGATAAAATCCAAATTTTAGTAATTTGATTGGATAATATTAGGTTCATTTTAGTGCTTAGCCAATCAAAATTGAAGTATCTACTAAAATTTGGATTTTATCTTTAGTTAAGATTTCGAGAAACAGGGCCCAGAACACTAAAATTGACATATACTTATTTTAAAATAATGCTAATGATAGATTTATTTTTAAAAAAATCTTATTCTTATTGAAAAACAACGACACTTGTCCACCCTATTGCCATAGCATCCTCAAATGTGTCATATTTTATTTATTAAATTGAATGGTATATTATGTACATATTTTATTTTTCTATAGAGTTTAGATTTATTGGTGGTATTGGAGTCTGGTGGTTTTTTATTTATATACAGTGGCACCACTAAGGTTTGATTATAATTTAGTATATTTAATCATATAAAATAATTAATGTATATTTAATATCTTTTTATTTCAATATCGGGGGGGGGGGGGGCTTGGGATACTGTATGGAGCGTTTCGGAATTGATTTCCCTCAATCAATCAATCTGGCAAACGGAATTTCGGGTGACAAGACATGTGCCAACTAATAAGAATACTATCCCAACAGATCATGGAGCCACTTTGGCTAAGTGGGTAAGACGCTGGCTTGCTAGCCTGGAGGTCGGGTGTTCAGTCCCTGTATTGGCCGAGAAAGTTCATTGGTTTCCCCACAGAGGGGTTTAATATAGGCTATGCCTGTTCCAGTGATGGAATTTTGCCCGTATATTCCAGACTTGTCCGAATCTTTTTTCCAAACGCCCAAAATTGTCCGACCGGGAATATGCCCAATCGGACATCAAGACATGGTGAATAATATTCAAAATTCCGAAATTAATATAGTTTACTGAGTGTATAACTACCACTCAACCCGATTATTGTCGATAATACGCTGGGTTTATTAGGTAATTAAGTGATCAACGTATTTATCGTGTTATACCGTCTATAGTATAAACCTACCTTGATTTAACTACTTAATCTGCCTTGATTGACTGACTTAATCCTTTGTCGGACAATTCATCAATCTAATCTTAAACAGAAGTCATTGCTTTCCTTTTGTCGAACTATTCATCAATTCAATAAGAATGATTATAAACCTTGTGGTTTCTCATTTGTCGGGCATCTTAATCGCATTGATGTGAGCCGACATCATCTATAATAAACTAATCATAGATGTCACATATCGTAAGAGTAAATAACACCCTAAATCAATGGACAGTCATTTTGTCTACGATATCTTTTACGTCTTTTAAGAATCCATATAGAAATTCTCATCCACAGTGGCACTTTCCCTTGATCTCGAGCGCGGCACGAATATTGCTTAAAATATTATTAGGCAGTGCTTACTATGAAGCTGATTTTAGCTATGCCTGTTTACAAGTGATTTAACTATTTCGGAAGTTCTGCATTCATTTGCTGCCGTATAAACGAAGACACGTAATTCTAAAGGAATATTATGGTTGTGCCGTACGGGAATTAAGTGTGAAAAATAGCGAGGTCACCAATTTTTATTACGTACGGGATTTGAATATTTTGTTGACATGTGGTTTTTAATTGTGGTATGAATTGAATACTGTACGGGAATTAAATATGAAAAATAGCGAGGTTCACCTATTTTTAATACGTACGGGATTTGAATATTTTGACATGTGACTTTTAATTGTGGTACGAATTCGTCTGCTTAAATAACGATAAGAGTTATGCCCCTTTATTTTCGGTAAAATGTCCGACAAGTAAAATTTTGAAATCCCATCACTGGCCTGTTCCCCAATCCCTATTCAGATACAAATCTGAATAAAAATATTGCTTAAAAAAAAAAAAAGGACAGCTGTGTAGTCGTTCAAATGGTACGAAAAACCGAGGTCCCGTGTATACATTGGCGTGCACATAAAAGATCCCTTGGCAGTTGGAATTCGATATAAGAGTAGGCAATAGTGCCGCTGTCCGGGCCTAGCATACTGTATGGTGAATGCCCGTCTTCATTAGCCCAGTTTAGGAGCAGAACAGTAGGATGTTAAACCCCATTTCAATTCATTTCCATTTCATTTCGACAGATCACCATAGTTAAAATGTCTGATTACCTCACGGTTTTAGCAAAATTTGCCTCATTTCAGTTGATTATTTACCTCGTGATTCTTCTCACACCACATCTGTTTCCAAGACTGGCCGAACTGTGACTGCACTCTATTACATGTCACTTGATATCAAATCAGTCAATTCTAGACGGACAATCAAGTGGTATTAAAGATAATGTTCGCGTGTGACCTTTCACATCATGCGTGCAGAAATTCCTAATCGTCAGCCTGTCGATTAGGGGAACCCTTTCATTTTTCTCCTGTACACGCTCCATGAGTGTTTTTCATGGAATCCAGTATTTTTCTAGTAAGATTGGCTATCTCTACTTTCCATATATACCAAAATTACCATACTTTTATTAGAAATAACCACGCGGTAAATACTTTTCTGGGAACCCATCTTTAAGGTCTGTAATAATTACTTTAATTTCAGATTAGTCAAATACACATCCCTTTTCTACCTCTTGGTTCTGGATCTCTAAGTTTACTGCGACCTATGACCCCTCAAGGAAGTCCAATTCGTGGCATCTTTACGTCCAGTCGACCCGCCAGCGCCATGGATGCCAGATTTGATGAAGAGGTTAGTTGATATAATTCAATAATTGTGTTTTATTCCACTCCAAATAAACCTGAGGGAGGAATATTCAAATAGGCACCATCTTTCCGTTCTGTTTTTGTTGCCATGGCAATTTTCATAAACCATTCAAGATATCTTTTTTGAAACTTGGTATTGGGTATTAGTAGGGGGCAGGATTTTATGGTAGATAATATTGTGGAACCAATGAAAATGAGATTAAACAAATTAAATTTGGTGAACTACAGGTAAAATGTTTATGAAAACCTGACTTGAAATGACACAATCTTCATATTATATGATGTTTATTATCACTATATTTTTAATTGTATCAGAGGTAAATTATCAAATTTGCCTACCATGGTTTGACTGCCCTTTTGCCTCCCTGGTCTATTAATATTTATGATTATATTTTGTTTTAGCTGTAAAATACTTAAACCCCACCCCTCTCTGTCTCTCTCTCTCTCACACACACACACAATCACCAGTTAGTACAGTACAAGATTTGCATACCATGGTTTGACTGCCCATGTTGCCTTATATATAAACTCATATTTATTATTTTAGCCCCCCTCCCCCCTTCTATAATTTATTATTATTATTATATTTTATTTTAGATCAGTCATATATCGCCAGTACAGTGTAATGCTGAAGATATTAGTCAGATGGAGAGTGATGTCATACCACCACAATGTAATACATTTATACAGAATATGAGAGATAACATAGATAATAGATTTACTATAGTAAGTAAATTACATCTATCTTCTTTGATTGGCATTTAGTAATTGGGGGGGTTGGATGGCCGAATGGTTAGCATGTGCGCGCGCTGTATCACAAAGCCTGTCATTGAGTCAACTGACATGGTTTCTAATCTCTGGTTGTATGTGACAAGGAGTAGGGTTGCCTGTCCAACCTCATGGGTTTTCTCCAGGTCCTCCGGTTTCCTCCCACTTCTAAAGACCCCTACGCGCAAGTGAATTATTGAAATAAAATTAAACCATATGTTAGTCCCAAAATGATCTAGTTTGTGTCGAGTGGATGTAGGTGTTTTTTTAAAAAGTGTTTGTCATTATAATTACAGGAATTATTAAATGGTAATTTATGTAGAACAACTTTACCGCCATTAACTAATTCTCCTGGTGGTAAGTTTTTATTTTCCTTTATATATCTTACATGGGGTGTTTCTAAACTGATACACTCTGAAAAATGTCAATAAATCCCAAATTATTTGAAGTATCAAGCTGAAATTTGTTAACCTATATGCTGATTCCAAATCAAAGCGCGGAAATATCATGTTTTGAAGCTATTTTTTAAAATAAACAAAAATCAATGTGGAACTGAATGAATTCGGCTGATATTTTTATTACTGGTTAATGAGTAGGTGTACTATAACATATCGAAAATTCAGGAGGGTGTTTTTTCTCGTTTTGGAAGTAATTTGGAAATTATTGTCATTTTTTCATTTTTCTGCATCAGTTTAGAAACACCCCACTTCGGAAAAATGTCTAAAAAATCGTCCAAATTTTTGGAAAATATTTTGGATCAAGAGGTTTCATAGGGCAACACTTATATGAAAAAATTATGAGTGAAATCGATGACGTGGGGGTTCACCCGCTGGTCGAATTGATGTGGAATGACCCTAGTGTGGATTAAACTGTCGAAAATTCGATATTTTCTGAACTTTAATGATTAGATATTTTATGCTATGAATTTTTTATTTTTTTGCGTTCATCTAGTTGACCTGTGTCTGAAGGCAATAAAACATCTGTTACCTAAAGATATTGCGCTACAAGTGTTGGGTAAATGGTACACATCACGTAATTTACCAGGTGGACTTGGCAATATGTCTGAATGGTCGCTGTTTTATAAATGTTTACTAAGCATGATGGGATATGATATAGGTCGCCTGGCTTTGACTAGTAAGGTAAGAACATATTATCTAAACTATTCAGGTTTTAAATAGCATCTTCTCCATGTTGTCACATGCTGAAAACGCTTTAGTAATGGCTCTACTCATAAAACTCTTGAAACAAGTAAGTCTTTAATACATGTCTTGACAGGAATTATGCCACAATATTCCTGTTTTTACTGGCTCCCCGGGACCAACTGAACTCGCACCAGGAGAGGTCCATATTTCTTCCCATGATTCCTTCACCTGCGTCTTTCATCAGGATTTTCCGATATGGTTTCTCCTGGTCAATGATACTGGAAGGAAGGCCTGACAAGGACAGCTGGTCAAGTCGTTCCATTGGGACGTAAAACCGAGGTCGCGTGTATACATTGGTGTGTACGTAAAAGATCCCTTGGCAGTTGGAATTCGGTATAACAGTAGGCCATAGTGCCGCTACCCAGGCAAAATTTCCCTTATAGCACACTGTATGGCGTATGCCCGTCTTCATTAGCCCAGTCGAAGCAGAACAGTGGGATTTTAAACTGCATTTCATTTCATTTCTTCATCTGCGTCATATATTTGTAATTTCACTTGTTTTGTTTAAATTATGCAAGACTCAGACGGAGGGTATAGTCATTCAGATGGTACGATAAACTGAGGTCCACCCGCGTACTCATTAGTGTGCACATTAAAAAAGCCAGAACAGTTGGAATTGTAGGTGGAAATGCAATCTGATTAAAACACAGATGCTATTTCGTTTTGTTTTTTATAGTTCAAAATTTCAATTTTACCTGTCTTTACTACACTAGGATCTGGAAGAGTTGTTATATAATACGCATTCTGGATAATGTGAGGGATTACCCAATGAAACGGTCTGTTACAGCAAGTTTTTGGTGTGACGACAACGCTGATTGGTTAATCAAATGTCTAACGTCATAGGATCAAAAGCTACTTGTATAACCCCTGATGCGACCTATCCCTACAACTGGTCAGCTCTTCATGTAGTGTAGGCCATTGAAAGTATAAAAAATGAAACGAAATATAGATCTGTATTTTAATCAGATTGGTGGAAATGCTGATGCAAAATTTCACCCCATGAAAGTGCATCTTTAATAATAATCAGGTATTAATAATGTAGATTATTATTTCAGCACGATATGGATAGTTCTATGTCACCTGTCATGTCTGCTAAACGACCTCGACACACAGATCAGGGATCAGAAGAGGTATGTTTATTTTATATATTCCGAGGGGTTGGGTGGCCGAATGGTAAGCGCGTACGCGCTGTTTTATAAGGTCTAACATTTCACCGATGTGGTTACTTGGAGTCACGGTGGCTGGGTGGTTAAGCACTGGTTCGCTAGCCTGGAGGTCGGCTGTTCGATCCCTGCATTGGCCGAGAAAGTTCATCCAAATTTTCCGATGTGGTTTCCCCTTGTCAGTGGTGCAGAACGGAGGGCCTGACAAGGACAGCTGTCTAGTCCTTCGGATGATATGAAAAACCGAGGTCCCGTGTATACATTGGAATGCACATAAAAGATCCCTTGGCAGTTGGAATTCGATATAAGAGTAGGCGATAGTGCCGCTGCCCGGGCAAAATTTCCCTCATAGCACACTGTGTGGTGTATGCCCGTCTTCATTAGCCCAGTTTAGGAGCAGAACAGTAGGATGTTAAACCCCATTTCATTTCATTTCATTGGTTACTTGTATAGTTGAATTTTACTACATATGCTTACATTCGTATTTCGTGTAGCATATAGCAGATCATGACTCATGCTGGCATTACACAATGGGTTCTTTGGGTTGTATTCCTAATTGTTTTCAAATTTGAGTGAAGTCTGTGTCACTACAGACCCAGGACTGTACAGCGCAGTGGACGCTTACGGCTAGCCCCCGGATCCATTCACTTTTTTTTAATTGTCTGTATGTTTGTGTTTTCCTGAGTATGATGTCCTGTCCGTATATTTGTTTTTTGTGTAAATTTTGTGTGGTGCAGTCCCCCTGCACTTACTATTGAGTCAGCTGGCGTGGTTTTGATTCCCCGGTTGTACGTGACAAGGAGTAGGGTAGCTTGTCCATCCTCTTGGGTTTTCTCCTGGTCCTCCGGTTTCCTCCTACTGCTTAAGACCCCTACGCACAAGCGAATTATGTAAATAAAATTGAATCATGTGTTAGTCCCAAAATGACCTAGTTTGTGTCGAGTGGACGTTAAACCCCATTTCTCTCTCTCTCTCTCTCTCTCTCTCTCTCTCTCTCTCTCTCAAATGCCGATCCGAGTTGTTTGGATATTTTAGTCAGATTTTCCATGAACATTTCTTTTGCTTCATAATTTGAATTTTCTATATGTTGTTCTTAAGAATTGGGGGAACGAGCCAAGGTGACTTGGTGAGGGGAGGGGAGAAGGATAATGTGGGATTATAACCAGAAGATCTCAGCTTGAATCCTAGATAAAATCCCTGGCTGGAAAAATCATCTAGTCGCTCTGTTTGGGCAGAGATTGTCCAGGCAAAATACCCCTTGTAGGACAGTAAGACATTTAACCCTTTTTCATTTGATTTCTTTTTCTTCAAATATTGAAAAATTTATATTTCTGCTTTTAAAAATATCAAATACCATTGTATAATATGATTTGATTGAAGGATTGGGACTACTTGGTGAATTCTAACCATCATAGATTAAGTGGAGAGAGATGTGAAGACTGTATGAACTTGACTACATGCTTGGTTATACCAGACGGATCAGTATACTCTAAACCATGTAATATAAATACTAATGCAGTTCTGTTTCTACATTTTCCGGCTATCATGTTAGCCTTACATTTAGTCTATGAGGTAAGTCGCTTTCACATATTTGGGGATTGGGTGACCGAATGGTCTAACAGGTACCCTTTAGAATATTAGGTTTGTTGTTCAGTCAAGTGGCATTGTTTCGATTCCCCTCTTCTAGGTGACAAGGAGTAGGGTCAATTGTCCAACCTCATGGGTTTTTTAAACTGCTAAAGATCCCTGTGTGCAAGCAAAAATCATCGAAATAAAATTGTACCATATGTTAGTCCCGAAATGACCTAATTTGTTTTGAGGGAACGTTAAACCCCATTCCTTTGTCCCTCTTTCTTTCACAAACTGACAGGTCTGGAAATATTCATTTTAGTAGAACCGATAAGGTTGCAACGATATCAAATGATTTTATCACAATTAATCGTGATAACAGCTGCCTGAATTATCATGATAAATTACAGGATCGTGATCATAATTTCATAATTATAATTCTCTTTTATTACGATAATTTAATTTATCATGAGATATATCATGATAGTTAACTGTACATATCTTGACAGTAGAAAACATGACATATCTTTTCAATATTTGACTCCATACAAATGACAACGCTGCGGATAGCAAAGAATTGACTTCCCCCGAGTGCTTTTGTCTGTGACTTTACAGTATAGGACAATGTGGTTGTCGGTCTTTCCAACAAGCCTAAATATGCAAAGATATGAAAATAAGTAATTAAAAATACTAAAAAACACCTGAAAGGATAATAAAAAGTCAGATGTCTGTACCAGAGTAGCGATTTATTATGTGAAAAAACAAGACTCTGGAGGACTTGAATCGAAAGGGTAGAAATGTGACCTGGGTTTCAATTGTTTATTACTGTTTAGTTGGTTTATACTCGGAGGCTAATGAATTATATAATTGTTGTTAATGACATTCAAACTGTCTTTAATTGGAAGTTTATTGGGTATTTTCTAGGAAATAAAGCAGAATGTTTTGTTAGCAGAAGAATTAAAGGAGTTAGTGCAATTACTGTTTCAGATATCCAGGTAAAAATTAGTTCTATTACTCTTTCAAATCATGTGATAGATATTGGTGTCCTGTCAGGGCTGTGGGTGACTCTCGACCAGAGTGGCTCGCTAGCCTGGAGGTTACGGCGGATTCGCTCCGGGTGTGACAGTGGTACAGTACGGAGGGCCTGACAAGGACAGCTGTCTAGTTGTTCGGATGTGACAAAAAACAAGGTCCCGTGTACACATTGGCGTGCACGTAAAAGATCCCTTGACAGTTGGAATTGGATATAAGAGTAGGCCGTAGTATATTGTGTGTGTTGTCCGCTGGTTTGTCTCCTGTATTTTGTTTACATGTAGTGCGGTCCACCTGCACTTACTATTAGACTATCGTCCTTTTTAATGTTTAATCAAAGGAGTCTGACCTTCTATCCGTAAATATGCATACACCATACCCAACTAGACAATATATAATAAACAAAATGTGAGGGATTTTCCAATGAAACAGACCTGTTTCAGCAAGGAACTTTGGGGAACCCACTAGAAACATCAACGCTGATTGGTTAATCAAATGTCTTACCTCATACGGTCAAAAGCCCCTCATATGACCTCTGACGCGACCAGGGCTGCCGACAACCAGTATCGCAGCGCAATTTGCGATACATATTTTGTCTGTTGCTAATCAAAAATTAAAATCTAACGTTTTTGATTCGCAGTAACTGCGAATCATTAATATGCCTGTCATTTTGGATATTGACACAAAGATTTATCCACATTTCTCAACACTTTCAACGTGTATAAAATATCAAATAAATTTTATAAACAAAACGGAATTCTCCGTGTGACATTTTCTTCTCAAACTACCCAGACTCAATTCATGATACTATATAATACAGGGACATAACTCTATGAATCGAGACTATTAAACCGGAAATAGGGAATCAAGTAGTACCACTCACGTTGCGAGACATGTCAATTTCGAGTAATTATATCAGTATTCAATTTGAAAAAAAATAAATTCAGTGTATCCTCCACGTATTGTAAATAAAATATAAAAAATAAATACGTGTAAATGTATTGTAAAGTGAGAAATCAAAGTAAGAATTCCCGTAAACTATTATTGTTTATATCGCGTGCGTCTAGTTAATCGAGATTATTCGTAAAATACCGCGTGCTTCCGATTGAACAAAAATAATAACACACGATAAAAAGCAGACGAAATTGTTTTCTAACGAAGAAATAAGAAGCCACTGCCAAGAATTGGCTTCAGACATAAGGCCTAACAAAAGTCTACATTCATTCAGAAATGTTCACAGCTAGCTGTAGAAGTGCTAAAATTCTAAAAAAATCTTAAGAATGAAATCTAATCATTTGCTATCAATTAAAATTAAAATAATCTTGTTATTTAGGTGTTTTATGTTGATTTGAAACTGAAAAACTGCTAATCAATTTTTAAATTTGCTAATCAACTTTGGCAAAATTGGACTTTTTGATTAGCAGTGCTGCTAATCATCTGTGAAAAATTACCGACAGCCCTGGACGCGACCTATCGCTACAACCGGTCAGATCTTCATGTAGTAGAGGCCATCGGAAGTATAAAAAAAAATGAAACGAAATATAGATCTGTATTGTAATCAGATTGTATATAATATAAAAACTATCCATTGCCTAGTTGGGTATGATGTATGCATATATACAGATAGAAGGTCAGATTCCTTTGGTTTAATCAATACTAAATGTAAGAATATTTATAATTTCAGTGATTTAGAATGTATTGAAATGTATGAATATTTATAATTTCAGTGATTTAAAAAGTATGAATATTGAATATTTAATATTTCAGTGATTTAAAATGTTATTCGTACACAGATTATTATTGTCGAGATTTTCCTCACTTATTTCACAGTGTTGATGATATCAGTCAACTTACAGAAGGTAACAGACTTATTTTATACATTTAAAATACTTCACTGTAACCCAGGTATCATTTAATCTTGTGTATTTAGCACTAATTTCTTTTCACATTCATTCAATATCAAATCTTTGTTTAAAAATTCATAAAAATCATTTAAATTCATCGAAAATCAACTGGTTACAAGTACTAATTAATTGATTTTGGGTGATTTTAAATGATTTTTACTAATTTTCAAACAAGGAATTGGTATTAAAGATACATTATGGGAGATTTGATAATGTGTTGTCAGTTTCACTATAATAGTTAAAAACTAGATAATGTAAAGGCAATTTGCTGAAAATTTCATTCAAATTGATCCACTATGAACCGAGAACTAGGGCCGTGTTGAATTGATTCCTTGTTTCTCCTCGCCCGCGCGCTTAGGTCGAGGACCCCTAAAATCGTGCGCTTAGGTTTTTAACACAAAAAAAAATATTCAAAAAATTACGTTAATAACATCTAAAAAAAATTCTACCAAACATCAGAAGTCAATTCTCGTTGTTTATTCCTTGTTACGAACTAAATAAGTAAGTGCAGGGGGGGGTCGCACTACACGCAAAACAAAAATCTACAAGATAAACCTGCGGACAAGACAGAAAATAGGCATTGCACCGAATAAACAAACATCAAATCAAGTGAATGGATCCGGTTGATAATACACATGTAGGGGCCCGCATACTATGGAATAAGTTACACTGTATATGATTGGATGAATTCCGCAAAATGGCGCGTATAGCTGTCATTTCGGCTAATGAGAAAGCATATTATAAATTGTAAGACAGTCGCTAATATTCAACCGGGAACCTGAATAATCAATTTTTTCATTGGCTAAAATTATGACACGTCATTATTATTCAAGTATTACCCAATCATATCTTGTGTAATAAATAACACACGCCTTACAAAATGGTGAGCTATGCCGGGACATAAGTAAATTCGCGTACCGGTCGGCCTAATTTATTGATGTTCAAGGAAATAATAGTGGTCCCGTTCGTTCGTTTCTGGAGTAGAACAAACGAACGAACGGGACCATGGACCTTATAATTATAAGGTCCATGTATTATAAAATAAGGTCCATGACGGGACCACTATTATTTCCTTGAACATCAATAAATTAAGCCGACCGGTACGCAAATTTACTTATCTCGACTCGACTTTGGTGTGTATTCCCAGCACTTTCACGTTCGATGATATTGTCGAAACCATCTGTAACTCAACAAGCGAATCAAATTTCGTCTAACTGGAATGTTTCCATTGTATTGTAACACAAGAATACGGAAAATTTATATCAAAATATGGTTATTTCATTTTTTAAAAAGTTAAACAAAGAAGCCACTTGTTACCAAATTTTAGTTTGTTATTAAATTTATTTAATTAAATAAATATTATCTGTGTTTTTATTCTAACCAATAATATAACTAGATTATTTATAATATTATTAAAAATAGTACACAACCCTCAGACTATATAGGTATTATGCCAGACCACTTTGTGTTTTGAAACCCACTTTGTGTTGTGTTTACCGCACTACCGCACATGATTGCCAGAGTGGTGGCAGGAGAAACAAGGAATCAATTCAACACGGCCTAAGCAGTTAAAATTTCCAGGTAGCCTTGATCATCATTATGGTCTGAATAGGTTAATTAATGTCTAATTAATAGTTTAGATAATATTTCAGGCTTAAAGAAACACCTTCAATAGACAGATATACCTCTTGCATAATGTATGTTTCCATGAATGGGAAAGAAATTAGTGCTAGATACACAAGATTAAATGATGATACCAGCGTTACAGTCAAATTAGTGCTAAATGGTTATTCATAATAACAATCAGAGTCTTTAATAAAAAGAGGCTGTCTTCATAAGGGGGGGGGGGGGGGTGGCCGAATGGTTAGCGCATACACACTATATCATAAGGTCTGTCATTGAGTCAACTAGTGTGGTTTCAATTCCATGGTTGTACATGACAAGGATTAGGATCGCCTGTCAAACCGCGTTGGTTTTCTCCGGATCCTCTGATTTCCTCCCACTGCTAAAGATGAATTATTGATATAAAATTAAGCCATATTTTAGTTTGTGTTTAGTTTTGCAGGTAATCTTATTTTATTTTTCCCCCCATATATTTCAGCTCATCTAGGTAAGATGCAGTATCCGCAGATATTTCCCGCTACAGCCCCTAGTATAGAACAATGGATATATCATCAACTACGAGGACAACCAGAAGATCCTATACCTTATATACCCCTTGTTACTAATAACATCAAAAACATCATCTCAGTAAGTATGGGATATCTTTCTTGTTAATAATAATATCAATAACATCACCCCTTCGTCAGTGATGCAGGATGGAGGGCCTGATAAGGACAGCTGTCTAGTCCTTCGGATGAGACGAAAAACCGAGGTCCCGTGTATACATTGGAATGCACTTAAAGATCCCTTGGCAGTTGGAATTCGATATAAGAGTAGGCGATAGTGCCGCTGCCGGGGCAAAATTTCCCTCATAGCACACTGTATGGCGTATGCCTGTCTTCATTAGCCCAGTATAGGAGCAGAATAATAGGACGTTAAACCCCATTTCATTTCATGTGTACGCCAATCAATGGGTACGTGGCTTTCTTGTCCCATCCAAACGACTATACATTGTCCCTTGCCGGTAAGTAAGTCTATAGCGCATCAAGCAAAAAATACTGGGAGATGCGGTGAAAAAATGCTCACCTACGATACCTCCTCATCTGGGATATTTAAAAGATAGAGTCCGAAGTGTGGGATATTTCTTCCGTAGCAACATGGAGGCGGTGGCGGGTGGGGGGTACTAACCTGTGCATGGTCCATCATTTTGATTCCCTAAAAAAAAAAATCTACGTGCAAGCAAATCATTGAAATAAGATTGGACTAAATGTTAGTCCCGAAATGACCTAATTTTTGTCAAGTGGACGTTATATTGTCATTGTAATCAGTACCAACGAAACCATGATTTATATTGACAGTGTAATCAGTTGAAGTTTGATAAGTTTGTATCTCCATTTATTGAGATTTCATTTCATGAGGTTTCTCGATGAGAAATTATACTTTTGACATGTCAATGTCCTGTAATTATAATATTATGTTTTTATTTTAGTTGTACGCCATTTTACTAAATAAGGACATATCTACAGATCAGGCTATAGATAAATGTTTGAGAAAAATAGCACCAGCAGGTTTGTTTATAATCTTTTCTGTGATATTCCGAGGAGGGAGGGCTGGTAGTCAAGGGATATGGTGCACCAATGTTCAGCTGTGTACACAGTTGTGAAGAAATTCTACCCAGTATTCACAGTTAGGTTTAAATTCTACCCAGGGCACATAGTTGGGATGAAATTCTACCAAGTGTACACAGTTGGGAGGACATTCTACCCAGTGTACGTAGTTGGGAGGACATTCTACCCAGTGTACGTAGTTGGGATGAAATTCTACCCAGTGTACACAGTTGGGAGGAAATTCTACCCAATATTCTGTTGAAGAGATGTTAGTAAACCTCATTCCATTCCGTGTTGCATTTATCTATGATAATCTTAAAAATAAAAAGTTACTATTTGTGCCGAATGTTAATGTCTTGAGCATGAAGAAAAAAAAAAGTTGTCACCCTTTACTCATGAAAAGCTTAAAAATAAAAAGCGTTACTTTTCGTACTGGATGTTAATGTCTTCAGCATCAAGAAAATAAAAGAGTTGTCACCCTTTACTCACGTATCTTGTCTGATGATAAGAATTATTTTTGCAGGTCACAGAGCACCAACAGCAGAAGTATCTTTATCACAAAGTTTTCAATTTAGTCCAGTCACAGTTCTAGCAGAAAGACTTGTACTTTCCATGACAGAATTAGGTAGGAGAAAAAAATCTAACTATTAAAATTAATGTGGTTTACTGTAATTCGACAGGGGGTTGGATGGCCGAATGGTTAGCGCGTGAGCGTTGTATCATAAGGTATGTCATTGAGTCAACTGACGTGGTTTTGATTCCCCGGTTGTACGTGACAAGGTGTAGGGTCACCTGTTCAACCCCGTGGGTTTACCCCAGGTCCTCCGTTTTCATCTCACTGCTAAAGACCTACATGCAAGCAAATTTTTGAAATAAAATTCAACCATGTGTTAGTCCCGAAATGACCTAGATTGTGTTAAGCTCTCTCTCTCTCTGTAATCCAACAAGGAGCAAAGATGGCTGACCAGGAGGTCTTGGGTTCTTTCTTGTTAGTGGCCACGACAAATTCTTAGGATATTCCAGCATGGTTTACTGTTGTCAGTGGTGCAGAATGAAATGCCTGGTAAGGAACAGTTTCGTGTCATCCGAATGGTACCAAAAATCAAGATCCTGTATTGGCATGCATGTAATAGTACCACTGATAGATGAAATTCCAAGTAGAGTAGGCCATAGCCCTGCTATTCGGACAAAATTTCTCTCATAATGCAGTGTGTATGTCTATCTTCATTTCCATGAAGTTTTTAATTTCCATACCTGAATTTGTATCATTAGAAATGTGCCAGTTATTGGCTGATTCTTATCACTGAATTATAATTAGAGGTATAATATTTTAGGTATGACAGCGAGAGATCTGGATTGTTTACCAGTGGGTGTGGCTCTACCATTTAGAGAAGCCATCATGAACTGTAGATGTAATCCACCGTTTGATTGGCCAGAGAAAGCCTATGTTTTAATTGGTAAGATGATTATAATTGTCGGATCTGATTCAGAGAAAACAGTTTATATCTTCTTTAATGCAAGAAATTTTGATATCCAACCTTTTATTTTGATATCCAACCTCATGGGTTTTCTCCGCCGAGGTCTCCGGTTTCCTCCCACAGCTAAAGACCTCCTCCGTGCAATAAATGATTACCTCTTGAATTTTGAAGGTGGGGTTGAGTGGCCGAATGGTTAACATGGGCGTGGTATCATCTGGCGTAGTTTCGATTCCCCAGTTGCATTTGACAAAGAGTAGGGTCGCCTGTCCAACCTTGAGAGTTATCTCTGGGTCCCCCTAATTCCTCCTACGCGCAAGTGAATTATTGAAATAAAATTGAACCATGTGTTTGTCCAAAATTACTTAGTTTGTGTCGAGTGGACGTTAAATTCCATTTCTCCAGTTTCCTCCCACTGCTAAAGACCCTTACGGGAAAGTGAATTATTGAAATAAAATTGAACCATGTGTTAGTCCTGAAATGGCGATGATGTTCAAATCCATTTACATATCAGCCATCTGATGATCTAGAGAGTTGCTCTAGGGTTGTCATGTGAATAAATGTCTAATTAATAATTTATATAACATTTGTAGCCAGAAAAAAGACCTGTAATAGGCAGATTTATTAATTAAAATTTGTTTAAAGATTCATTATGTAAGATTTAGATAAAGAGCTGACTGTTCTTGCTATAATAGTCCAAAAATAAATAATGCAAAATGAATATATTTTCAAATTTCATTCAAATTACTTTATTCTGAGCCAAGATGCCTGTTGACAAAGCATTCTCAGACTTTACTGAACTTTCAATCACTGTGTTGATCCAGAAACACAAAACTTTGCACATAGTTTCTTATTGATGTATTTGATACATTAAAACAAGTTTTATAAAGGGTTATCTTTTAGTTAAAATAAGGTGAACAATTTTGAGTATATTCTTAACAGAAGTCTGAGAATGCTCTGTGAACTCAGGGTGAGGTTTTTAAATTCTTGTGAATTTTAGGACTGGATCTTGTGGCCAACTTGTCCGGGCAAAATTTCCCTCATAGCACACTGTATGGCGTATGCCCGTCTTCATTAGCCCAGGTTAGGAGCAGAACAGTAGGACGTTAAACTCCATTTCATTTCATTTCATTTTGTGGCCAACTGTTTTAAAATGTTGTAAGTAGATATTGATTATTGTTTTTATTTTGAAGGCCGTGAAGATTTAACGAATAGTTTAATTGTACAGAAGAAACATGTGAGCAGTACACCAACTTGTAGAGATGACATTAAACTAAATAAAGATGATATAGATGGTATGGAATCCCTGGATATGGAGGTAGTCTTCTTCTTCTTCCTCTTCTTCTTTATCTTCTTCTTCGTCCTCTTCTGGGGGGTTGGATGGCTGAATGGTTAGCACGTGCGCGCTGTATCATAAATTCTGTCATTGAGTCGACTGGCGTGGTTTCGAATCCCCGGTTGTACGTGACAAGGAGTAGGGTCGCCTGTCCAACCTCGTGGGTTTTCTCCGGGTCCTCCGGTTTCCTCCCACTGATAAAGACCCCTACGCGCAAGTGAATTATGGAAATAAAATTGAACCATATGTTAATCCCGAAATGACCTAGTTTGTGTTGAGTGGACGTTAAACCCTCTCTCTCTCTCTCTCTCTCTCTCTCTCTCTTCCTCTTCTCCTTCTCCTTTGTCTCCGGGGGGACCACGTGGTTAAGTGGGTAAGACGCTGGCTCGCTAGCCTGGAGGTCGGGTGTTCGATCCCCGCATTGGCCAAGAAAGTTCATCCAGATTTTCCGGCGTGGTTTCCCTTTGTCAGTGATGCAGGACAGAGGGCCTGACAAGGACAGTCGTTCTGTCTTCTACTTCGTCTTCTTCTTCCTCGGGTAGGACATGTATAGATACATATAGTATACCAAATAGTAGGGTCGCCTGTCCAACCTCCTTTTTTTTCTCCAGTTTCCTCCCACTGCTAAAGACCCCCCAGACGCAAGCAAATTATTGAAATGAAATTGAATCATATGTTAGTCCCTAAATTACCTAGTTTGTGTTGAGTGGCCGTTAAACTGCATCTCTGCCTCTCTCCCCCTTACAAACTAAGCCACTGTGGCTCCCATGCTAGTATATACAACAAGGACTTGACAATATGTTTAAAATCTATTTTTATATTTGAACAGTTGTTAAAGTTACGATTTAGTGAAGATCTTCGAATACAGGAAGTGAGACGATTGTTACAGACGTCACAACCAGTCAAAGTTTCACTTGTACAAAAACCAGAAGTCAGGTATGATTACGTTTAGAAATGAAATGAAATGACATTTAACATCCTAGTTTCGTGCACCCGTCTAATGAAGATGGGCACACGCCATGCAATTTGCTATATGAGGGTAATTTTTCTTGAATTCCAAATGTCAAGGGTTTTTTATGTGCATCTCTCAACTTTTTCGGACCATCACAAGTCCAACCTCATGGGTTTTCTCTGGGTCCTCCGGTTTCCTCCCATTGCTAAAGACCTCTACATGCAAGTAAATTATTGAAATAAGATTGGACTATATGTTAGTCCGGGAATGACCTAGTTTTTGTCAAGTGGACGTTAAACACCACCTCTCTCAAAATTTTCTTGATATTGTCATCGTAATCAGTACCAATGAAAACATGATTTATATTTTTCAATATCCCTCAAATTGACTTTAAGATTGCTAATCACTACTTTATGCCATTTCAGTGATCATGAATTTATTGAAGAGAAAGAGAAACATCTTTATTGTATATGTACGAGGACGATGGCTCTACCTGTTGGCAGGTAAGACATATGGTTTCTTATAATTACAAGAGGGGGATTGAATGGCCGAATGGTTAGCATGTGCGTGCTGTATCATAAGGTCTGTCATTGAGTCAAATGGTGTGGTTTTGAATCCCCGGTTGTACGTGACAAGGAGTAGGGTCACCTGTCTAACCTCGTAGGTTTTCTCTAGGTCCTTCGGTTTCCTTCCACTGCTAAAGACCCATATGCTCAAGCGAATTATTGAAATAAAATTAAACTATGTTAGTCCTGAAATGACCTAGTCTGTGTCAAGTGGACGTTACTCCTCTCTCTATAATTCCAAGAATAATCTAGACCTTGGAATAATAATAGTTTCTCGGATGCATGCACTATTGAAATTTTACCTGATGGAAAAACAGAATATTTTTAATCCACATAAGAATAAAAATTTGACAGCGTTTATGGACTGCTCACACAACTTAGCTACTGTGAGTGTTTGTTCAAGGTGAAGGATCACCTGCCGAATATCTGGTTTCCTGACCCGCTAAAGACCTCTACGTGCAAGCGAATTATTGAAGTAATATTGAACCATATGTCAGTCCCGAAATTACCTAGTTTATGTTGAGTGGATGTTAAACCCTCTTCTCTCTCTATCTTCCCCCGGGGGTTGGATGGCCGAATGGTTAGCATGTGCGCACTGTATCATAAGGCCTGTCATTGAGTCAACTGGCATGGTTTCGAATGCCCGGTTGTACGTGACAAGGAGTAGGGTCGCCTGTCCAACCTCGTGGGTTTTCTCCAGTTTCCTCCCACTGCTAAAGACCCCTACACGCAAGCAAATTATGTAAATAAAATTAAACCATATGTTAGCCCCGAAATGACCTAGTTTGTGTCGAGTGGATGTTAAACCCCCTTCTCTCTCTCTTCCCCCTTACACACTGAACCACCGCGGCTCACATCTCTCTCTTCAAATTATATCCAGTTTTAATGTTTGTAATATTATATTTTCAGGGGTATGTTTACACTGTGTACGTATCATCCATTACCTACCGAAGCATTACCTATACCTAAACTAAATCTGACTGGTCGAGCTCCTCCAAGGTAAATATCACATATCAACACTCTTATTTCATTGGCACTTTTAATGAAGAGGTTGTGTTTTGTTTAGTAGAAATGAATATAAATGGGTTTTAATGGTCTTCAATTCTGCATAAACTGGGTTAATTAAGGGTTAGGGTTTACAGTGTGCTATGAGGGATATGTTTAATTACAACGACACTGTGGCCTAGTATGACTAAATCTATTTGTTAAGGCCAACTCAATTTTCGTCAAGGTCGTTGAGATGTAAATAAGGTTACTTTACATGATTGTTGCCGAGATTGTATGTTAAAGTTAAGGAAAGCATTAGGGCTAGGTCCATGGTTATGTTTAAGAATTTGGGTGAGAGGTTAAGTCTCCACATAAGCACTGACCTAGGATGATGAAAAATTAGTTTTCAATATTTCCTAGCTTTATTAAAAATACATACAATACATTAGATTTATATACAAAGACGATTTCACTGTTTTTTGGTGTTGGTGGCGCTGATGGTCTTCCTTGGATGGTGCTTCTGGTATTCTGGTATTTTTGTTTCTGAAGAAAAAAGAATAAATTTAGGCTCTCGGGGTTGACCTAACTGCCTAATTTGGGGTGTTATTTGCAAAAACTTAAACTAAAATATCTTAAGAATACAGCTTTTTCATTGGGCAAGAGCTCAAATATGTACAAGGATTTCAGCTCGCTCTCAACCAATGAAATGACTACATCCTTTAAATATTTTAATTCAAATTTTTGTGAATAAGTCCTCTGTCTTCTATTGATCGTGTTATTTGTGAGTTTTGTATTTGGTTGTATTTAATGTATTAATCTATTTACAGGAACACGACAGTGGAACTAACTCATATAGATACACCAGCAAAGATGGCAGTATGGCCACATTTTCACAATGGAGTAGCAGCCGGATTGAGAATTGCTAATTCAACACAAGTAAGAGTTACCTCCCTTCATCCATTTTGATCCAGGCCCTGTTTCTCGAAATTTTAACTAAAGATAAAATCCAAATTTTAGTAGATACTTCAATTTTGATTGGCTTAGCACTAAAATCAATCTAATATTATCCAATCAAATTACTAAAATTTGGATTTTATCTTGGTCAAAATTTCGTGAAACAGGCCCCTGCTCACTAAAGCCTGTACTACTATTAAATTGTTTCAACCTGAAGTAGATGATAAAAAGATACAAAATGAATTAAACCAAATATCATTTAAACATTCATTATGCAAGAGCAAAATCTGCTTATTACAAGTCTTTCTTTAGGCCTGAAATGTTATCTAAATTATCAGTTAGACATTAATTAACTTATCCAGACCATAATAAACTCTCGATGTCAAGGCTAGCCTTCGATGTTGACTGGATTAGATTCCGATATGCGACTAACGGCCGTTGATAATTAAATCAATAAAAGTGGATAATCGAGACTAAGCTGTTTATAATAATGATGTTAGTAATGATGACCGAGACTATGCCAAAATTTCACCCGCTTCTTTCTCGGCTCATAGTGGATCAATTTGAGTGAAATTTTCAGCAAATTACCTTTACACTATCTAGTTTTTAACTATTATAGCAAGAACTGCCATCTCGTTATCTTATCTCCCATAATGTATCTTTAAATATCAGCCTCACTGTTGGCTTGTTAATTTGTTATCTTTTATTAAAATAGTTTTAGCCATCCGAAATACAAATCACTTTTTCTTCTTTTTAACTAATTTTTCCGCTGTGACATGATTAGGTCTCTCTTGTTTTATGTAGATTTAAATGTTTGTGTTTTATTTTTAGATTGATTCAGCCTGGATAACATATAACAGTCCTGTTGGGAACGATATGGTCAATGATTACGCTGGGTTTTTAATGGCTCTTGGCCTTAATGGACATTTGATCAATCTAGAGACATTGAACATTCACGAATATTTATCAATGGTAAGATTCTTTACTATCAAGTGAACCACGGTGGCTCAGTGAGTAAGACGGCTTGCTAAACTGGAGGTCCCATGTTAGATCCTTCCGGCGTGTTTCCCTCTTGTTAGTGGGGCAGGACACAGGGCCTGGCAAGGGCCAACGTATAGTTTATCTGATGAGACGTAAAACTGACGTGACGTCCTGTGTATACATTGACGTTCACGTAAAATAGCCCTTTGGAATTTGATATAATAGTATAATGTCACTCATTGGACACTGTAAGGCATATGAACATCTTCGTTATCCGTGTTTGAGCAGAGCAGTAGGACGTTGAATCCAATTTCATTTCTTCACCATCAAGCAGATTCTCAGTCTCCTTAACCCTTTCAATGCTAGACGTAAATCCACTGCCTGTGCTAGACCCTTTTTTGAGGAAAAAAGGGAGGTTGGAACTGAACGCCAAGCAGTACTTATGGAAGCTTTTATGAAAAATCTTTTTGTCTGTTGGGGTGGGCATGAGGTTGGGCTAAGAGGAAAAAATAGAATTTTGGAAATTTGCATAATAATGTAGTCACGTGACGTCATGGCGGCCATTTTGGATTTCTCATTTCTCACTAAAGCTAACACGAAAACAAATTTTTAATGTAGTCACGTGACGTCATGGCGGCCATTTTGGATTTCTCATTTCTCACTAAAGCTAACACGAAAACGAATTTTTCTCCATGAAATACTTAAAAGATATTGTTTTTTTCACTGGATTTTGATAAAGATATATAAAATGAACAAAAATATCAATAGCAGCCATGAGCAATGCCGTCACGAACACGCGCATCACGTCACCTGCTGCCATGACCACGTGCGGATTGCAATAGCTTGTTTTTACTTTCGCTTTCACTTTCATCCCCAAGTCCCATATCATTTTCAAGATAGTCAGTCAATAGATCGACACGTTCGGGACTCAGGAATTGCCTACGTCTTTTACGATCCAGCAGGCCAGCATTATTATCAACATCAGAATTATTGTCAGAATCTACTGCAGACACAGGGCTATCGTGTTCACATTGGGCTTGTTCATCATGCACGAGAGACATAGCTAGCCATGGGCGGAACGTCGCGCAATAAATCACACACTTCATAATACCAATCACTGTCCTGACTACTATCATTATCAAGTAACTGGAAACGAATTATGTGTATCGCCCGCCTCGAAATTGTCCACATATTGGTCAGCAAGACGTCATTCACGACTTCGTCGAGAGTGCATCGTCTACGTTGTCACAATGCACTCCGCCATTTTACGGTTTGCTGCTTTGAAACACATGGAAATATGTTCTAGTGTATAGAAAATACAATAGATGGCACTTGCAGTTACGGTACTAATTTTAGCGAGGGCTTTACTGAGTACACGGTAATACCGGGTACGGGCATTTTACCGACATTTTATAATACCCGGTACTACCGGGTATACGCAGTGAAAGGGTTAAGGGGGTTTGGGTGGCCAAATGGTTAACATGTGCGCATTGGATCAGGAGGTCTGTTATTGAGTCAAGTGGCGTGGTTTCGATTCCCCGCTTGTACATGACAAGGAGTAGGGTCGCCAGTCCAACCTTGTGGGTTTTCTCCGGGTCCTCCAGTTTCCTCCCACTGCTAAAGACCCCTATGCACTAGTGAATAAAATTAAACCATATGTTAGTCCCGAAATGACCTAGTTTGTGTCGAGTAGATGTTAACTCTCTCTCTCTCTCTCTCTCTCTCTCTCTCTCTCTCCTTAAACAGTATTATTAGTCCCATACTGATGAAACCAGAGGAAGCTAAACCTCATTTTGCACTTCCCTGTCATTTCATTTCTGTGACTCGGGTATCGTGTAATTGAGCTGTTTTAGCAGACATTTAATACAGAAACCCCTACTAAAACAGCTCAACTACACAATACCCAAGTTGTAATGAGACCGGGGGATCACGTGGCTAAGTGGGTAAGACGCTGGCTCGCTAGCCTGGAGGTTGGGTGTTCGATCCCTGCATTGGCCGAGAAAGCTCATCCAGATTTTCCGGCGTGGTTTCCCCTTGTCAGTGATGCAGGATGGAGGGCCTGACAAGGACAACTGTCTAGTCGTTCGGATGGGACAAAAAACCGAGGTCCCGTTTACACATTGGCGTGCACGTAAAAGATCCCTTGGCAGTTGGAATTCGATATAAAAGTAGGCGATAGTGCCGCTGCCTGGGCAAAATTTCCCTCATAGCACACTGTATGGCGTATGTCCGTCTTCATTAGCCCAGTATAGGAGCAGAACAGTAGGACGTTAAACACCATTTCATTTCATTTCACTTGATGACCTTCTCCATAAACACCATTTCATTTCATTGTAATGAGACCCATTTCATTTCATTTTATTTTGCAATCTGGTTAAGACACAGATCCTATTTCGTTTGGGTTTTTTTATAGTTCAAAATTTTGTTTTACTTGTCTACACTACACTAGGATCTGGAAGACTTGTTATATTACCGACGTTCTGGTTGAAGTGAGGGATTAGTCTGTTACTGTGAGTTCTTGGCGTGGGATGCACAGAACTGTGGGTGAACCCCTAGAAACGTCAACGCTGATTGATTAATCAATGTCTGACGTCATAGTTTTAAAAGCCACTCATATGACCCCTGATGCAACCTTCCAGTACAACTTGTCAGATCTTCATGTAGTGTAGACCATCGAAAGTATAAAAAAACGAAATGAAATATAGATCTATATGTTAAACATGCATTATGCAAGAGGTAAATCTGCCTATTGCAGGTCTTTCTTTAGGCCTGAAATGTTATATAAATTATTAATTAGACATTAATTAACCTATCCAGACCATAATCAACTCTAGATGGCATCGCTAGCCTGCGATCTTTAGTGGATTATGAGCCGATTTACTGCATAACTTTCCTTCACAATTTAACGATTAAATGGATAATCAAGACTATGCTGTTTATCGTACTGACTTTAGTAATGATGATCGAGGCTAGGCGGAAATTTCAATCGCTTAGTGGATCAATTTGAATGAAATTTTCAGCAAATTGTCTTTACATTATCTAGTTTTTAACTATTATAGTGAGAACTGTCAACTCGTTATCGAATCTCCCATAATGTATCGTTAATCAGATTGTTTATTTTGTTAATGTGAATTTTATCGTGTATATCACCATGTATTATTTATTACAGGGTCAGTACATGACAACAATTGGGGTGTTGCTGGGTTTATCAGCGGCAAAGTGAGTATATATCATGAAATATACTAAAGATGTGTCCAACAAATTTTATTTTTAATTCTTTGGGGTGTGGATATTAAAATAGCGACTGAAGTCTTGTAAATGATGTTTTGTGTAATGTTAAATGATTTTGAGAATAGTAACTGAATATATTTTTCCTGCACATAGCACGTACATATAACCACTTAAATGAAAAATACAGGTTGATCAAAGTATTCTGTTGACAAGGCGTTAAGCCCATTCCATTTCATTTTTATACGCCCACATGGACCCCTCACGTCAGGGGTCAAAAGACCGACTTATGACCCTTTTGACGTCAGACATTTGATTAACCAATCAGCATTGATGTTACTAGTGGATTACCCACAGTTCCGTGAAAAACACGCCTAAAGCTCGCCGTAAGAGACCGTTTCATTGGCTTATCCCTGACACCATTCAGAACACGAGTTAAATAACAACTCTTCCAGATCCAAGTGTAGTAAAGACAAGTAAAAGGAAATTTTGAACTATAAAAACGAAACGAAATAGGATCTGTGTTTTAACCAGATTGCTTCTAGATGTCATTGGAAAACAATTAATTTGTCAATCAATTGAGATTTAATGCTTGACAGTGAGTGCTAATAACGTATACAAATGTCAAAACTTCGAGCGGGAATTTAAAATCGTTAACTTCTCGAGACTTATTACAAATGACAAATGCTATTTGAAATATTTATGTGGTCTTAGTGAAAGAAAACAATGTTGTGACTATCATTCCTAGGTTTGAAGGTCAGGTATCATATGAAAACGAATACCGATTAGTAATTTATTGAACCGGTTCAACAGTGCAACCGAACCGTGACCGGTTAACCAAGTAACCGTTTGCATCCTTATATTTCACCCTCCATCAGTGTTGCCGGATGGAGGGCTCGGCATAGAGAACAGCATGTAATTGTTCGGTTGGGATGAAAAACGGAGGTCCCATGTACATATTGAAGTGTATGTAAAAGGACACCTCTGTCATGCCCGACATGCCCGTCTGCATTAGCCCTGTTAGTACAAAAAAGTAGTACGTTAAATACCATTTTATTTCCTTTCGGAACAATGGTAACTTGTTTGTTTTTTTGTTTATTTTCTGTGTACAGGAGAGGAACGATGGATTTAGGTGTAACTCGTATGTTGAGTATTCATCTAACAGCTTTATTACCACCAACCTCCACGGAGTTAAATATACCTCATGATGTACAAGTAGCAGGTATATTAGGGGTTGGTCTCGTCTATCAGGGAACTGGAAATCTTCATATTGCTGAAGTTCTACTCGCTGAAATAGGTAAAGTTGAACCCTTTTAATTATCGGGGTTTGGATGGTCACATGCTCTATCAGGAAACTGGAAATCTTCATATTGCGGAAGTTCTTCTGGTTGAAATAGGTCAAGGTGGACCCTTTTAATTATCGGGGATTGGATGGCTGAATGGTTTAGTGCATGTAAGTTTGATAATAAGACTTTTATTGAGTCAATTAATGTGGTTGCAATTCCCCTGCTTGTGGGTCACAAGGAGTAGCGTCTTCTGTCAATCTTGTGGCTTTTCTCTGAGTCCCGACACTCAAGCAAATTATTGAAAATCATGTGTTAATCTTGAAATAACCTAGTTTGTCTCTCTCTCTTCTCTCTACGTGCAAGCAAATTATTGAAATAAAAGTAAACCATATGTTAGTCCCGAAATGACCTAGTTTGTGTCGAGTGGAGTTAAACCCCATCTCTCTCTCTCTCTCTCTCTCTCTCTCCCTCTCTTAATTACTCCCTACTAGCCTATAAAAAAACCTCATTCATTTTCATCTCCATTTTAATTACACCCTACTAGTCTTTCATCCTGGGTTATATTTGTGATATTAGTGGGTGTTTTATGTATTTTGTTTTTTTATTGGCTTTGATGCGTTGGGTTACATAATCGTAAATATGATTTAAGTGCTTTATGTTTTGAAAACATTAGTGGATTCTATTTTTGATGAGGTTTCATGTAGGGCATTTGTCAGTCGGTCAATATTTTACATATTTTGTTCACTTAGATAATGGCAAGATATTTTTTATCTCCTTTTCAAAAAAAGAAAGAAAAATTGGGTTTTTACGCCCACTCGACACCAAGACTCAGATATGGTTCAATTTTATTTCAATAATTAGCTGTGGGAGGAAACCAGAGGACCCGGAGAAAACCCACGAGGCCGGGCATGCGTACCTAATCCTTGTCACGAACAAGAGGGAATCAGCTCCACACCACTTGACACAATGACAGAAATAAAATGAGAGAGAGAGAAATGGGATTTAACGTCCACGCGACTCAAACTAGGTCATTTCTGGACTAACATATGATTCAATTTTATTTCAACAATTCGCTTGCGCGTAGGGGTCTTTAGCTGTGGGAGGAAACCGGAGGACCCGGAGAAAACCCACGAGGTTGGACATGCGACCCTACCTCTTCTCACGTACAACCAGAAATGAAATGAAATGAAGTGAAATGGGGTTTAACGTCCTACTGTTCTGCTCAGACTGGGCTAATGAAGATGGGCATACGCCATACAGTGTGCTGTGAGGGAAATTTTGACCTACTCTTATATCGAATTCCAACCGCCAAAGGTTCTTTTATGTGCACACCAATTAATACACATGGCCTTGTTTTTTCGGACCATCCAAATGGCTAGACAGCATTTCCATTCACTCTTAATTAAATTCAAGCTTTTAAGGTGGACCCCTAGGCGCAAACGAATTATTGAAAATAAATTGAACCATGTGTTAGTCCCGAAATGACCTAGTTTATGTCGAGTGGACGTTAGAATCCAGTTCTCTCGCTCTCACTCGGTAACACTTTATTTGCACGTACCAGACCTGAAAACCCCTAAGGATTCGATCCAGGAAAATCCTAGTTAAGTGATCAGTGTCCTTTTACTGCTCAAAATTCTGGCGACCATTGTTCGGTCAGGGAAACATATCTTCGAATCCAAACAAAACAATTTGCAAAAAAAGATAATTGTGTTTTTCTACACCTGACAACTAATAATAATCCAATTATCTTTTCACACATAAATATGTGCCACACTTTTATTAGGTAATAAAGAAAATAAAATTGTGGTTAATTGAAAATTGAATTAATAATTTAAAAATGACTTTTGATGTTAAGTTGTAAGTCTCCAATTAAAATCGACAAACTAATTAAGCACTTCTTTGATAAAAAAAAAAAAAAGTACCTGAACATAATTACAAACAAATTTAAAAGGATGATATTGATTTGATCGTAAAATTAACGTGCTTCGTCTTGTTGTAATATGTGTTGCTTTTTTTTCCAAGGCAAATTAATTGTGAAAATAGCTTGAAAACAACTTTTGTTATTTCAAATGTCATTGTGCACAACAAAACAACACAAATAAATTATTTCTCCCCACAAAAAAAGAGTTTACAACACGACTGTCTATTAATTAGTTTATTTGATCCAGAAACTAGTCCTACTTTCATTTTAATTGATTGTATTTTAAGGTTTTTTTATTTCCTATACATTTGTGATTTATATTATTGTTAGAGGTTCATCTTTGTTTACTTTGTGTAGTTCTACCTGCCTGCGGACATTATTGTCCCCCGCCTTTCGAAGAAAGCAGGGGACTATTAAAATGGGTTCGTCCGTCTGTCTGTCTGTCTGTCTGTCTGTCTGTCTGTCTGTCCGTCTGTCTGTCCCGTCTGTCTGTCCGTCACACTTTTTGGGACACAATAACTCTCTTCCTAATTGAGCTAGAATGTTCAAACTTGGTGTATGTGTTTATTAGGTCGATGCCTTGATGGAGTTCGAAGATGAGCATTTTCTGCTTAGGGTAAGCAGAGATAAGCAATTTGATTGGTTGATGCTTTGGGACACGATAACTCTCTTCCTAATTGGGCTAGAATGTTCAAACTTGGTGTATGTGTTGATTAGGTCAATGCCTTGATGGAGTTCGAAGATGAGCATTTTCCGCTTAGGGTAAGCAGAGATAAGCAATTTGATTGGTTGATGCTTTGGGACACGATAACTTTAGTTCTAATTAAGTGAGATTGATGAAACTTGGTGTATAGTTTCATTACATCAATACCTTGACTAAGTTCAATCATGAGCATTTTCTACTCAGGCTAAGCAGAGCGATAAGCAATTTGATTGGTCGAGACATTGGAACACAATAATTCACATTCTAATTGATGTAGAATGTTCAAACTTGGTGTAGGCTTTCATTAGGTGAATGCCTTGATGGAGTTCAATGATGAACATTGTATGCTTACGGTAAGCAGAGATAAGCAATCTGATTGGTTGATGCTTTGGGGCATGATAACTTTGAGAGAGATGAAACTCCGAATATAGATTCATTATATCATTACCTTGACTAAGTTCGATGGTGAAAATTTTCTGCTAAGGCTAAGGAGCAATAAGCAATTTAATTGATTGGTCAAGACTTTGGAACATAATAACTCTGCTTTTAATTGAGGTAGAATGTTTAAACTTGATGTAGATGTTCATTAGGTGAATGTCTTGACTAAGTTCAATGATTAACATTTCGAGCTGAAGCCAAGCAGAGCTTATCAGTTTCATAATCTTGATTCTATTTGATAGACAGTGATGAAACTTAGTCTATAGTTTAACTGTTCGATACTTTTGAAAAAAATAAATGTTCTATTAATTAATACGTGTCATCTAATTATTTTGCTATTTCGGCGGGGGACATCAGCCTCACTGTTGGCTTGTTAATAATAAAAGTCAGTAAAGATACAGGGTGACATTATTTACAGAGAGAGACAGAGAGAGGGAGTGTGAGTTTACCGTATATAGTACAGCCCTTAAATGCTTGCATCCTTAAAACAGTTTAGTTTACGTATTAGACCCCCAGGATAGTCAATATTTACGTTTACCAGGAGCTAAAAGGTTAAATCATTTATTGAGAGTGCTCAAAAGGTAAAAATGTATCTCATTATACTATCAAGGAAATCAGAGAAATGTCAGAGCTCAAGTTACCTAACAAATCAAGACAGAGGTTAACTCGACACAAACTAGGTCATTTTAGGACTAAATTGGTTTAATTTTATTTCAATAAATCGCTTGCACGTATGGGTCTTTAGCAGTTGGGGGTTGGGTGGTGGTGATGGCCGAATGGTTAGCGTGTGCACGCTGTATCATAAGGCCTGTCATTGGGTCAACTGGCGTGGTTTCGAATCCCTGGTTGTATGTGACAAAGAGAAGGGTGGGTTTTCTCCGGATCCTTCAGTTTCCTCCCACTGCTAAAGACCCCTACGTGCAAGCGAATGATTGAAATAGAATTAAAAACCATATATTAGTCCCAAAATGACCTAGTTTGTGTCGAGTGGACGTTAAACTCTCTCTCTCTCTCTCTCTCTCTCTCTCTCTCTCTCTCGTTCTCTCTCTCTCTCTGTTGCTTAAAGATAAAATGGGATTTAAAGGAGCTAGATCGCTAATATTTTGGACCTAGAAATTGACACATATGGGTTCTTTGCCAGGTTTTCTATCCTGCACCACCGACAAGGAGAAACCATGCTAGAAAATCATTGGGATCTTTCTCTCGGCCAACATTGGGATCAAATCTCCTGGTTAGCAAGACAAGGACAGCTGTCTAGTCCTTTGGATCAGATGAAAAACTGAGGTCCCGTGTATACATTGGAATGCACGTAAAAGATCCCTTGGCAGTTGGAATTCGATATAAGAGTAGGCGATAGTGCCTCATAGCACACTGTATGGCGTATGCCCGTCTTCATTAGCCCAGTATAGGAGCAGAACAGTAGGACGTTAAACCCCATTTCATTTCATTTCCTGGTTAGCGAGCCAGCTTCTTACTCACTAAGCCATGTGACCTGGCTAGGAGTCCTTTGGATGGCCGAAAAACTGAAGTCCTGTTCTCGGCAAACATAGAGATCGAACCTGATACCTTCTGGTTGAACCAGCGCCTTACTCCCTGAGCCACCATGACAACGCCTCAATTTGGTTTTAGCATCAATTCCCTCAAATAATTTAGACCTTGGGGCTCAGATTGTATGGTGCTGTCTGGCTCCCTAACAAGGAGATTATTGTTCCCAGTGTTACCCAAGGAAGTACCTCAAAATTTTCCAGGCTGTTTTCCACTGGTTAGATAAGCAGGATAGAAAACTGTCTAGTCCTTCGGATGACATTTTAAACGGCATTACATTTCGCATTTTACGGGATGGACCAGTCTAAATATATATTTATTTAATTTTAGGTCGACCACCTGGTCCAGAAAATCAAAATTGTACTGATAGAGAATCTTACTCCCTGGCCTCTGGATTAGCTCTTGGTTTAGTGATGTTTGGGGTGAGTATAGGACTTGACTATACTAATGTCCAAAAGAAAGTATACACTGTGCATTTTGTGCTGCATCAACCAAAGTCGGTTTTCTATGGTATACGGTATTTGGGTAGAATGTCAATTTGTTTCACATTTTATTTTGCTTAGAAATGTTGAGTTTGGAATGCAAGAGACAAACTCAGTAATGCTTTATCAAATGTTTTTAATCTAAACAAAACTTAGTCATACTTTTAGTGTGTATACTTTCTTTTGGACAGCTATATATTCAGTAATAAACTATAATGAAAACATCTACTAATATATTCAGTAATAAATTATAATGGAAAACAGCTATTAGTATATTCAGTAATAAACTATAACACATGCTTATGAAAAACAGCTACTAATATTCAGTAATAAACTATAACACATACATATATTGCAGCCGTAGATAAGAATTATCTCGGCTAAAAATTGCAGCTAGCTTACGACAGGCCCCCGGATCCATTCACTTGATTTGATATTTGTTTATTTGGTGCAATGTCTATTTTCTGTCTTGTCCACAGGTTTATCTTGTAGATTTTTGTTTTACGTGTAGTGTGGTCCTCCTGCACTTATTATTACAGAAAACAGCTACTAATATATTTAATAATAAACTATAAGATATACTTATGGAAAACAGCTACTAATATATTTAATGATAAACTACCGGGTATAAAACATACTACAGAAAACAGCTACTAATCTACTAATATATTTGATAATAAACTAAAAAGCACTAAATATGTGAATGTATAATGACAATCGCAGCTACATAGTAGATCACCTCACAATCCACAAAATTCATTTTTTTAGGTGGGGGGTTGGATGGCCGTATGGTTAGCGCTTGCGCGTTGTGTCATAAGGTTTGTCATTGAGTCAACTGGTGTGGTTTCAATTCCCTGGTTGTACTTGACAAGGAGTAGGGTTGTCTGTCATACCTCATTGGTTTTCTCCAGGTCCTCCTGTTTCCTCCCACTGCTAAAGAACCCTACGCACAAGCGAATGATTGAAATGAAATTGAACCATATTTTAGTCACAAAATGACCTGGTTTGTGTCGAGTGGATGAAAACTCTCTCTCTCTCTCTCTCTCTCTCTCGTTTTTATTAGGTACATGTATACTTCTTCTAACCTACTTCTAACCTAGCATGGAAAGTTCATCAATGTTATTAAGAAAAATAGATATTATATAAATCATTTCCCCTGCCTTTTATTACATGTAGATTAATTAGCTAAATATATTAGAGAGGAATCAAGTTTCGGATTCATTCAGTTCTTGTCTGTGGAAGCAGAAATTTAATGGCCACAAAGCAAAACATTTCTAAGTTCATGTATACTTCAGAACCTTTGATCTAGATTAAGCATGGAAATTCATCAGTGGGATTAAAAAAATTATTTAATTGGCTTCCCCAACCAGTTGATTAACTTTCGGCTAGACTAAATGATGATTCCTGTATGTCCCAAATTCGTTTTTTCACAGTACATGTATACTTCGGAACATCTCACCTAGATTTGCTACGGAAGTTCATCCGTGATATTACGAAAAACATTACACGGCTTCTAGATTTAGCAAGGCTGTTAATCAGTGTGACTAAAAAAATGATTTAATTGGCTTCGCCAACAAGTTGATTAAAGATACATTATGGGAGATTTTTATAGAGAGTTGGCCATTCTTGCTATAACAGTTCAAAAGTAGATGATGAAAGAAGAATATATTGAAAATTTCAGTCAAATTACTTTATTCTGAACATAGTTATCATCGTTGTAATATTTGACTAGAAATGGTAGTGAAATGTGCCTTCACCTTGGCCGAACGTTTGATTGACAGGCGTTAACTCCACCTACATATCTCGATTATCAAGTAAAGTTTTCAATGGCATGCGGAAACGCTCTACAGCGGCCTCGCTAAGTACAATCTATCATTTAGCCTCGATCTAACTGACGTATTCTCATCAGGGTGCGCCATATTTGAATTTATCAATAAGTGAAATCCTATTTAAATCCGAGCTGTAGCCGAGCCATCCGTGGGTCTACAGAGTTGATTTTGGGCTTGTTGTTTAAATAAAGATCTAATTTATAATTTCTATAACATCTGAAGCCTAAATTAAGACTTGCAATAATCAGATTTTGCTCTTGCATAATGTATGTTTAACGAAATGAAATGAAATGAAATGGGGTTTAATTTCCTACTGTTCTGCTCCTATGCTGGGCTAATGAAGACGGGCATACGCCATACAGTGTGCTATGAGGGAAATTTTACCTGGGCAGCGGCACTATCGCCTACTCTTATATCAAATTCCAACTACCAACGGATCTTTTACGTGCATTCCAATGTATACACGGGACCTCGGTTTTTCGTCTCATCCAAAGGACTAGACAGCTGTCCTTGTCAGGCCCTCTGTACTGCATGACTGACAAGGGGTAACCACGCCGGAAAATCTGGATGAACTTTCTCGGCCAATGCAGGGATCGGACACCCGACCTCCAGACTAGCGAGCCAGCGTCTTACCCACTTAGCCACGTGATCCCCAAGTTGATTAACACTTGATATATAATGTAATATGATGACTCTCTGTGGTCACAAATTCGTATGCCACTTATATTCAGATGCAAGAAAACGGACAATCCATAACCTTCAACATAATCATAAAACAATTAGTTGTCTGTTGTGTACATAATTTATTTTCTTATCAAAAAGATTTAAATCTCCATAAACAACTCTTAAGTCATTCCAAGCCCTGCACTCTGTATAATCATCTAAGTCTCTATATTATCCATGATGTATCATATATGCTCTATATTTTATGTAATTATATGTAAATATTTATAATGTGTACATGTACCTAAATCAGAGAGAGGGGTTACACATAGGCATAGCCTGTTCCCTAATCCAAATTCAGATTTAATGAATAAAAATATTGTTTAAAAAAAAAAAAAATATGATGATTGGACAAACTGATGATTCCAGTATGTCCCAAATTCATTTCTTCTCACAGGGTTCCCGCGGTCCTTGAAAATCCTTGAATATCCTTAAATTTAAAATTTCATTTTCAAGGTCTTGAATATCCTTGAATTTCGCGGAAATAGGAAAATATCCTTGAATTTCAGTTGAGATCCTTAATTTTGTTTCAAATGTCTTCAATTCCTTTTAAATATGAGATCATAACGATAGTTGGTAATATTTGGTTATTTTTAAGATGAAAAATTGTAACTTTAGGCTAAAAAATGTCCTTGAAAATCCTTGAATTTGACGTATATTTATCCTTGAATGTCCTTGAAAAAATGTTTGACGAAGCCGCGGGAACCCTGTTCTCAGTACATGTATACTTCAGAACATCTAACCTGGATTTGCCACAGAAGTTCATCCGTGGTATTACGAAAACCATTACTTGGCTTCCTCGACAAATTGATGATATTAGATATATAAAACTTGATATGATTCGATGTTTAATGAATTCTCTGGGGTTTTTTTTTTTGTAATTACAGAAAGGAAAGCAAGGTATGGGATTATCTGACCAAAGTATGGCTAATATATTGTGTCATTTTATGACTGGTGGACAAAAAAGACCTTTAGTAAGTCGTAATATATCTCTTGGTTTTAATTTTTTTGCAAGGATAATAGAAAATCGAGATACTTCAACTTATTTCTGAGAACAGGTAGTCATTAATTAAAGGGCCAATCCCGATAATATTTTGGAGATTAAAACTGCTTAATGTTGTGTTAAAATCCTCTACCTTAGGGCCGAGCAACTTAAACCCGTCAGTCTTCATCTGGTAATGTAGACCAGTGTCCCAAGCTGTATTATGTGGTGTCTGGATAGAACCAGACTTTTATTTTATAAAAATAAGGAGTAGGTGAAATTTACCTTTCGTTATCAAGTACAGCACGTGTGTCATTCATTGTATAGACCTCTAAAAGAACGTGAATTGATTATCAGATCACCCAACGAAAAAATTGACCCGAAATCTTAAAAGGGTTACGTGTCCGGATAAGCAGTTTTGACGTTCACATCCAAACGACTCAATATTTTGAGCTGAAATGTTGAGACAAGGTAATTACACCACTCCTCTATATTTTGACGCTTAAATTTCATACGTACGCAGACTTTTATTTTTGAGATTCTGTTCAAATCGGGATAGTCCCTTTAAGGTAAAGATTTCTTTAATTTTTTTTTTATCTCTCTGTTCAATTGTTCACTAATTTTATATTGAAGATGCATTCCCACTATAGTATTTATAGGCTAGTTGTTTCTAATAAAAGTATGGTGTATATAGAGAATCTCCTACAAATATTTTTGGGTATCAAAAAATATCAACACAAGTCGATAAAGTAAAAAAAAAAAACGAGGGTGGGTGAGCCAAAGCATTCCCTTGATTTATGTTCTCTTTTTATGATATATATTTTAGCCTGGTCCTTACAGAGAAAGATATAATTCACCAAGTTATCTAATCAAGGTCAGTCAGGTTTATATTGTTGTCATCCATGACGGCTTAATCCCTGGGGGGTTGGATGGCTGAATGGTTAGCACGTGCGCACTGTATCATAAAGTCTCTTATTGAGTCAACTTGCCTGGTTTCGAATCCTTGGTTGTACATGACAAAGAGTAGGGTCGCCTGACCTACCTCGTGGGTTTTTTACCCAGGTCCTCTGGTTTCCTCCCACTGCTAAAGACCCCTACGCGCAAGCAAATTATGGAAATAAAATTGAACCATGTTAGTCCCGAAATAACCTAGTTTGTGTCGAGTAGACATTAAACCCTCTATCTCTCTCTCTCTCTCTCTCTCTCTCTCTCTCTCTCTTAATCGTGCTTTAAATGTACTCAAATTTGTTTTTTAACATTTAATTAAAGATGCAGTATATAATATTTAGATAATAATAAAGCTGGCTGTGCTTGCTATAATATTTCAAGCATAGATAATGAAAAATGAATTTATTGAAAATTTCTGTCATAAAACTGGTTGCTGAGCGAAGTTATCAGGCCTTGAAGTGTTCATCATGAGATAGTCTTGATTTTCATGTACCATTGTTATGATAATAAACAAAGTCTTGATTATTCATTTTTATACTGGATTATTTGCAGCAAACCACAATTCTGTTCCAATTTTGTCTAGGTCAAACCACAGATTAACTGGACTACAAGAATTCCTGTCCCACACCATTACATGATATCTAATATTGATATATTTATTGTAGAAGAGTGATAGTGTGATATATTGATATATTTATTGTAGGAAGGTGATAGTGTAAATATTGATGTTACTTCTCCAGGTGCCACTCTAGCTTTAGGCATGTTCTTCTTCAATACAAATAACAGGTAAATATTTAGATATATTACATTCATTCCTTCCCAAATAGGAGCCAAGCTGGCTCCATGAGTAAGTTCATCAAGTTAGTACTGCTGGTAAGTCTTCTTGCTTGTGACTATTGGAAAATGAAATGAAATGAAATGGGGTTTAAAACCCTACTGTTCTGCTCCGACTGGGCTAATGAAGACGGGCATACGCCATACAGTGTGCTATGAGGGAAATTTTGCTCGGACAGCGGCACTACGGCCTCCTCTTATATCGAATTCCAACTGTCAAGGAATCTTTTACATGCACGCCAATGTGTACACGGGACCTCGGTTTTTCATATCATCTGAATGACTAGACAGCTGTCCTTGTCAGACCTTCCGTCCTCCATCACTGACAAGGGGGAACCACGCCGGAAAATCTTGGTGAACTTTCTTGGCCAAGTGACTATTGGAGGTTATTGTGAAGACAGCACCCACTTTCATCTACTGCTGGTGAGCCTTGCTTGTGGCTGTTGGGGGTTATTGTCAAGACAGCACCCACTTTCATCTACTGCTGGTGAGCCTTCTTGCTTGTCAAGTCAGCAACCACTTTCATCTACTGCTGGTGAGCCTTCTTGCTTGTGGCTGTTGGGGGTTATTGTCAAGTCAGCACCCCCTTCTTTCATCTACTGCTTGTGGGTCTTCTAGTGACTATTGAGTGTTTCAGTCCAAGCTATTGTCATTGGTTACTTCAGCCCTCTCAGAATCTTCTTTAAACTATCTCTGCTGAGTATTCTTGTGACTTTTTGGGGTTTTAGACCAGGCAGCACCTCCCTCAAAAAATTGCTGCTGAGTATATTTTGGGTTTCAGTCTAGGCAGCACCTCCCTTAAACTATTGCTACTAAGTATTCTTATAACTATTTGGGGTTTCAGTCCAGGCAGCACCTCCCTTAATCTATTGCTGCTGAGAATTCTTGTGATTATTGGGAGTTTCAGTCCAGGCAGCAGCTCCCTTAATCTACTGCTGGTGGGTCTTCTTGTGATTATTGGGGGTTTCGGTCCAGGCAGAACCTCCCTCAAATTATTGCTGCTGAGAATTCCTGGGGTTTTCAGTCCTCCCTTAAACATACATTATGCAAGACCTAAATCTGCCAATTGCACGTCTTTCTTTAGGCCTGAAATGTTATCTAAATTATTAATTAAACATTAATTAACTGATCCAAACCATAATCAACTCTAGATGGATTAGGTTCCGATTTGCCGTTTCACTTCCATTCATGATTAAATCATGAAATGGATAATCAAGACTATGTTTTTTATCCTACCGACTTTAGTAATGATGATAGAGGCTAGGTCGAAAAGTCAATCACTAAAATCTTGGTTCATAGTGGATCAATCTGACTATAATTTTCAGCACATTCCCTTTACATTATCTAGTTTTTAACTATTATAGTGTGAACTACCAGCTCTTTATCTAACCTCGCATAATGTATCTTTAATCTATCGCTACTGAATATCTCTAAGTGATTTTATGGACAGATTAATTAAGCTAATGTAGGTCAGACAAATATCAGATTTCACGAAACCTTGTAATTATCTGTGAAACCAGGAAAGTTATAAAATACTGATATAGTATGTAGGTGTAGAGAAAACCAGCTGTAGCTGATCAGGACAAAACAAGGAAATAAAGCAAATGTCATCATTATATTGGGAGCAGTGTTCTTTTTGAAGGGTGGGTGGGTATGGCTGAATGGTTAGCGTGTGCGCGCTGTATCATAAAGTCTGTCATTGAGTCGACTGACTTGGTTTCGAATCCCCGGTTGTACGTGACAAGGAGTAGGGTCGCCTGTCCATCCTCATGGGTTTTCTCCGGGTCCTCCGGTTTCCTCCCACTGCTAAAGACCCCTACGCGCAAGCGAATTATTGAAATAAAATTAAACCATATGTTAGTCCCGAAATGACCTAGTTTGTGTTGAGTGGACGTTAAACCCCATTTCTCTCTCTCTCTCTCTCTCTTTTTGAAGGAAGAGGGATTGGGTGGCGAATGGTTATTTTGAATGGTTAAGGCGAGCATGTTTAACTCCCTCTCTCTCTCTTTCTCTCTTTGAAGGAAGAGGGATTGGGTGGCCAAATGGTTATTTTGAATGGTTAGGGCGAGCATGTTTAACTCCCTCTCTCTCTCTTTCTCTCTTTGAAGGAAGAGGGATTGGGTGGCCAAATGGTTATTTTGAATGGTTAGGGCGAGCATGTTTAACTCCCTCTCTCTCTCTTTCTCTCTTTGAAGGAAGAGGGATTGGGTGGCCAAATGGTTATTTTGAATGGTTAGGGCGAGCATGTTTAACTCCCTCTCTCTCTCTTTCTCTCTTTAAAGGAAGAGGGATTGGGTGCCAAATGGTTATGGCGAATGGTTAGGGCGAGCATGTTTAACACTTTCTCTCTCTCTAGTTTGTGTTGAGTGAAAGAACGGACATTATCTCTCTCTCTCTTTCTCTCTCTCTCTCTTTCTTCAACTGCTAAATACCCCTAAAATCGAACCATATGACCTAGTTTGTGTTGAGTGGGCATTAAAGATTAAACCCTCCTCTCTCTGTCTGTCTCTCTCTCTCTCTCTCTCTCTGTTAAAAATGATAATTAGATATAGATCTCTGACTTTGATCTGTGGTAGACAGATGTACACCACAATCCTGATGTAAGAAGATCGTCTGTAAAACATATAAAAGTAATTATTTTGAACAGGAAGAAAATTTAATTTACTGTGTAGACAGTATAGATCTGTAATCAAAATGCTGACATGTCATTTTATGTAGGGAAGAATTTTTTTACAAAAGGACAAGATTGTTTTTCACAATCATTCTGATATAAACTGGTCCTAGTTTTCATTAGCCTCGCAGGTGCTAAGCTCTGTTTCATCTTCAAAAACTGATATAAACTGGCCCTCGTTTTCATTAGCCTCGTAGGTAGTTGCTAAGCTCTATTTCATCTTTAAAAACTGATATAAACTGGTTCTCTTTTTCATTAGCCTAGTAGCTGTAAACTTACCCTCGTTTTCATTAGCCTTGCAGGTGCAAAGCCCCATTTCATCTTTAAGAACTGGCAAAAAATTTACCATTGCTTTGTCTTTCGCAAACTTTGCCATATAGGTGCCACAGCCACGCGGGTAAGATGTTGGCTCGCTAACCTGGAGGTTGGGTGATTGATCCCTGCATTGATAAAAATAGTTCATCAGGATTTTCTGGCGTGGTTTGCCCCTTGTCAGGGGTGCAGGATAGAGGGCCTGTCAAGGTACGATGTTCGTTCAGATGGGACAGATCCCTTGGCAGTTGGAATTTGATTTAAGAGTAGGCTGTAGTGCAGCTGTCTGTGCATTATTTTCCTCATAGCACATTGCTTGGCGTATGCCAATCTTCATTAGCCCAGTCGGATCAGAACAGAAGAACATTAAATCCCATTTCATTTCATTCCAGGGGAGTTGGATGGCTGAATGGTTAGCGTGCGCGCGCTGTATCATAAAGTCTGTCATTGAGTCGACTGGCGTGGTTTCGAATCCCCGGTTGTACGTGACAAGGAGTAGGGTCGCCTGTCCAACCTTGTGGGTTTTCTCCGGGTCCTTAGGTTTTCTCCCACTGCTAAAGACCCCTACGCGCATGCGAATTATGTAAATAAAATTAAACCATATGTTAGTCCCGAAATGACCTAGTATTGTGTCGAGTGGACGTTAAACCCCATTTCTCTCTCTCTCTCTCTCTCTCTCTCTCTCTCTCGCTCTCTCATTTCATTCCACACAATAATTTTTAGTTTAGTTACCTCAGTCTGATTAAAACACAGATCCTATTTCATTTCGTTTTTTATAGTTCAAAATTTTGTTTTCCTTGTCTTTACTACACTAGGATCTGGAAGAGTTGTCATATTACCGACGTTTTGGATGATGTGAGGGATTAGCCAATAAAACAATCTGTTAGGCGAGTTTTTGGCGTGGGTTGCACGGAACATAGGGTTAAAAGCTGCTCGTATGACCTCTGACACGACCTCCCACTTCAACCTGTCAGATCTTCATGTAGTAGAGACCATCGAAAGTATAAAAAACGAAACGAAATATAGATCTGTATTATAATCAGATTGTGATACGTTTGAAAATGAAATTTTAAAGGAGTTTTACGTCTAACTCAACATTTTCCATAAGATTCAAAATTAAAAACACAAATTAGAATTCAATATTGATCAATTTCAATCACTATGGATGTTGTTATCTTGCAAAGCGGGGTTGGATGGCCGAATGGATCATAAGGTCTGTCATTGAGTCAACTGGCATGGTTTTAATTCCCCGGTTGTAGGGTCGCCTGTACAACCTCGTGGGTTTTCTCCAGGTTTTCCGGTTTCCTCCCACTGCTAAAGACTCCTACGTGCAAGCGAATTATTGAAATAAAATTGAACCATGTGTTAGTCCCGAAATGACCTAGTTTGTGTTGAGTAGACGTTAAACCCCATTTCTCTCTCTCTCTCTCTCTCTTACTCTCTCTCTCTCTCTCTCTCTCTTCTCTCTCTCTATCTCCCTCTCTCTCTCTCTCTCTCCCTCTCTCTCTCTCTCTCTACTCTCTCTCTCCCTCTCTCTCTCTACTCTCTCTCTCCCTCTCTACTCTCTCTCTCTCTCTCTCTACTCTCTCTCTCTCCCTCTCTCTCTCTACTCTCTCTCTCTCCCTCTCTCTCTCTCTCTCTCTGAAAATGGTTTGTAACTAAACATTAAATACAGAAACTCCTGCTAAAACAACACAACTACATGATACCCAAGTTGTAGTGAGACTCATTTCATTTATTTTAATGTTCCATAGAATAGAGGGCTTTAAGTCTGATGTTCAGAGGACAAAGTTGAACTGGTTTAACATTCCCTTGCTTCACTTTAGCGTCTAAGCTGCATTTTACACCAGGCCCCACCAGGCCCCACCAGGCCCCGAGTTCACAAAGCCTTCTAAGACTTAAGTTAAGAATTTACTCAAAATTGTTCGCCTTATTTTATCTAAAATAAAGTCTTTTATAAAACTGTTGTTGTTTTAATGTATCAAATACATCAATAAGAAACTATGTGCAAAGTTTTGTGTTTCTTCATCAAAGATATATCTCATAAACAGTGATTGAAAGTTGACTAAATTCTTAATTTAAAAATACATTATGCAAGAAGTAAATCTGCCTATTGCAGGTCTTTCTTTAGGCCTAAAATGTGATATAAACTATTAATTAGACATTTATTAACATGAAAAGACCTTAATCAACTTTCATGCCATCTTATGTGTTGGATTGTCACTGGATTTGAATCCAATCTGCTGCTCAACGCTCATTGATGATTAAATCAAAAAATGAATGATCGAGACTTTGTTTTTTATTGTACCATCTTTAGTAATGCTGACTGAGGCTAGGCCAAAAAATCAATCACTAATATCTCGGTTCAGAGTAGAGCAATTTTCACCATATTCCCTTTACATTATCTAGTTTTTAACTATTATAGTGAGAACTGTCAGCTCTTTATCTAATCTTCCATAATGTATCTTTAAGTCTGAGAATGCTTTGTGAACTCGGGGAACCAGAACTGAACTGTTAGTGTTAAGCTTAAATACCTTGAAGAATGATAACGACATTTCAATATGATGATATTAGAAGAACAGTCAACCAATTATAAACTCATTTAAATCTGGTTTTATACCACCACCAGTATTCTACTGAACTGTAACTACATACGATACTGAGACTGTCTGGCTACAATTAGACATGAAGATAATTCACTGACATTTTAATTCATAACTCAACAAATTTAGTCCAAAAAACTAATTAAGTATGGGGATCACATGGCTAAGTGGGTAAGACGCTGGCTCGCTAGCCTGGAGATCGGGTGTTCGATCCCTGCATTGACCGAGAAAGTTCATTCAGATTTTCCAGCGTGATTTCCCCTTGTCAGTGATGCAGGACGGAGGGCCTGACAAGGACAGCTGTCTAGTCGTTCGGATGGGACGAAAAACCAAGGTCCCATGTACACATTGGCATGCACGTAAAAGATCCCTTGAAAGTTGGAATTTGATATAAGAGGAGGCCGTAGTGCCGCTGCCCGGGCAAAATTTCCCTCATAGCACACTGTATGGCGTAGGCCCGTCTTCATTAGCCCAGTTTAGGAGCAGAACAGTAGGACGTTAAACCCCATTTCATTTCATTTCATGTCTAATTCTTCAAGAATTTTGCGAAGTATTTATTCTGATTCCTTTTACTAAAATATCCAAAATGTTTAATGAAATGGTGTTTAACGTCCTACTGTATGTACTGCTCCGACTGGGCTAATGAAATGAAATGTGGTTTAACCTCCTACTGTTTTGCTCCGACTGAATTGTTTAATTAGTCTTTGTGTATATGAAATATGTAAAATGGATTAGAACCGCATGGTGGTCGGATGGTTAACGCTTACATATTGCATCAAAAGTCAAGTGGTGAGGTTTCGAATCCCCGCTTGTACGTGACAAGGAGTGGAGTTGCCTGTCCAACCTCATGGGTTTTCTCTGGATCCTTTGGTTTCCTCCCACTGCTAAAGACTCCTACGCACAAGCGAATAAATGAAATGAATGGTAACCATATGTTAGTCCCAAAATGTCCTAATTTGTGTCAAGTGGACGTTAATCTCCATGGACCTTATAATGTATGAACCTTATAATAAATAAGGTACATGCTAATATTTGAATATGGCGACCATTCAGGGCAGAGGTCCATATTGAAAGTAGATAGTACTCTGTGTCCTGACTGTAGATGTAATAATGTAACTTAATCTCAGAGTAAAACATTCTGGGTGGTATATATCGTAAATCCCACTCCACCAATTACTGCTGAGTGGGTGAGAGGAGCGTTTATATGATATAATTACTGATAAGGCCAAAGCTATTAAATTATTAGACCTCACGAGTTTCCTCCGGGTCCTCCAGTTTCCTCCCACTGCTAAAGGCTCCTTCCCTCAAGCAAATTATTGGACTGTATGTTAGTCCCAAAATAACCTAATTTGTGTCCTTCTGCACTTGATTTTCTGATCAGCGCTCTAGAAAACGATTATTATTATTATTATTATTATTATTATTATCTGGTTACCCCCATGTCAGTGATGCTGGACAGAGGACCTGACAAGGACAGCTGTCTATAAGCTAGTTGTTCGGTTGAGATGAAAAACTGAGGTCCTGTGAATACATTGGCATACACTTAAAAGATCTTTTGGCAGTTGGAATTCGATATAAGAGTAGGCCTTAGGGCTACTACCTGCGCAAAATTTCCATCATAGCACACTGTATGGTGTATGCCCATCTTCATTAGCCCAGAAACAGTAGGACGTGAAACCCCATTTCATTTCTGAAAATTGTCTGTGATTAAACCCCATTTGATTTAATTTGATTTGTTATTTTTCAGTGCTGTAGCAGAATGGTTAAAGGCACCAGATACACAATTTATGTTAAATAACGTTCAGCCCGATTTCCTTCTATTACGGGTAAATATTAACATAATTTTATTCTTTTAAACATGGTGAAATTCAATAAGCTAGGGGGGCCGAATGGTTAGCAATGTCGAAGACTTTAGATGATATTGAGTTAGAGACTTAGTTACTTTAACTTCCCAGGGGGGTTGGATGGCTGAATGGTTAGCATGTGCGTGCGCGTTGTATCATAAGTCTGTCATTGAGTCAACTGGCGTGGTTTCGATTCCCCGGTTGTACGTGACAAGGAGTAGGATCACCAGTCCAACCTCGTGGGTTTTCTCCAGGTTCTCCGGTTTCCTCCCACTGCTAAATACCCCTAAACGCAAGCGAATTATTGAGATAAAATTAACCATATGTTAGGTCATTAAACCCCATTTTTCTCTCTCTCTCTCTCTCTCTCTCTCTCTCTCTCCATTTTTTTTTCTCTCTCTCTCTCTCTCTCTCTCTCTCTCTCTCTCTCTCTCTCTCTCTCTCTCTCGTCTAAGCTGCATTTTACACCAGGCCCTGAGTTCGCAAAGCCTTCTAAGACTTAAGTTAAGAATTTACTCAAAATTGTTCGCCTTGTATTTATCTAAAATAAAAGCCTTTTATAAAACTTTTGTTGTTTTAATGTATCAAATACATCAATAAGAACCCATGTGCAAAGATTTCGAGGTAATTAGCTATAATGTAGGTTTTCCGTCAAATATTGATGTTATGGAGTGTGCCCTATTAAAACAAACATATAAACGACATAGGAGCCACGGTGGCTAAGTGGGTAGGACGTTGGCTCGCTAGCCTGGAGGTCACGTGTTCGATCCCTACATTGGCCGAGAAACTTCATCAGGATTTTCCGACGTGGTTTCCCATTGTCAGTGGTGTAGGATGGGTGGCCTGACAAGGACATCTGTTTAGTCTTTCAGATGGGACATTGGCGTTTACATTGGCGTGCACGTAAAAGATCCCTTGGCAGTTGGAATTCGATATAAGATGAAGCATGATGGGCAAACACACACACAAACACAACGATGTCTTTGATTTTATTTATGGGGGGTTGGATGGCCGAATCGTTAGCACGTGCACGCTGTATTATGAGGTCTGTCAGCTGGCATGGTTTCAAATCCCCAGTTGTACGTGACAAGGAGTAGGGTCGTCTGTCCAACCTTGTGGGTTTTCTCTGGGTCCTCTGGTTTCCTCCCACTGCTAAAGACCCTACGCGCAAGCGAACTATTGAAATAAAATTAAACCATGTGTTAATCCCGAAATGACCTAGTTTGTGTCGAGTGGACGTTAAACCTCATCTCTCTCTCTCTCTCTTCTCTCTCTCTCATTTTATTTGTATAGATTCCGAAACTTGGGTTGGTTGTTGGTTATAACTGATTATTGAATTAAGCACATACCTTGAAAAAACAACGTCGAAGCTTTAACTTGGTTGTCATGTACATGTACATTAACTAACACCGTTTTCGATTTTAAAATATTTTTTTCTCTCGCTAAGAGAATTGATTTTTTTGAGGTAATTAGGTTTGTTATGGACTTAAACAAGAACAGTAATTATATAATGATATACCGACGGCTTCAACTTGGAGATTAGATTTTCATGAAAAGAAAATTTAATTCCTAGCCTCGTTTGATGTGAGAAGCCTGAAGAAGACAGCTTCAATATGCCAAAGACTGGAATGGCTATTAATTACAGACATTCTATTAAACAACATATTCCACTTCCACCTAAAAAGCCACGCAAGCAGCAGTTGGTCCATGATTATCTTGCCTGGTTTTCACCTTACTGGCTGCGATGTTGACATCTGTGTCAAAAACACAATGTGTTAATTTTGTATCTGTGTAAATCTGTCTTGCACACGACTGACTTATATATTAATATTTCTATTAATATCCGAATCAGCAATATTTACCATGGATGTCGTTAAAGTGGCGACCTCCATTAACTGTTGGGAAATATTCACCCCACCCCACCCCACCACCACCACCACCCCCTCCACTCTTTTTCTTGGATTGTTTTAATTCATTAGATTTGATGCAATATTTATTACTATAAATGTCGTTAAAGTAACGGTCTCCATTCGTTAGTCCCTGGATCCATTCCCTTGATTTGATGCACCATTTCCACTGTCGTTAATCTGGAGGTCTCCGTTAACTTTTGCAAAATATTTCCCCCCTTTTTTTCTTGGATTGTGTTTCCCTTATTGTTTTAATTCCCATATGTTAGTCGCAAAATGACCTGGTTTGTGTTGAGTGGACATTAACCCTGTCTTTTTCTCTCTCTCTCTCTCTCTCTCTCTCTCTCTCTCTCTCTCTCTCTCTCTCTCTCTCTCTCTTTGCACTTTAGAACTAAAAGGTAAAGGATGATACATTTTCCCTGGTGCAGATAGTGCCATTATAAATGCATTGTATCCTTCCGGCGTGGTTCTCCCTTGTCAGTGATGCAGGACGGAGGGGCTGACAAGGAAAGCTGTCTAGTCGTTCGGATGGGACGAAAAACCGAGGTCCCGTGTACACATTGGCGTGCACGTAAAAGATCCCTTGACAGTTGGAATTCGATATAAGAGTAGGCCGTAGTGCCGCTGTCCGGGCAAAATTTCCCTCATAGCACACTGTATGGCGTATGCCCGTCTTCATTAGCCCAGGTTAGGAGCAGAACAGTAGGACGTTAAACTCCATTTCATTTCATTTCATTGCATTGTATCCTTACGTCTTCATTAGCTCGGACAGTGCAGCTAAGTAGGACATTAAACCGCATTTCATTTCATTTTTTACATCAAGATAACAAAGAAAGAAAGGAATTTTATCTTAAATATCAAGAGTGTCTTCATTCGCTCAAATGGTGCAGAAAAGTAGTTTCATTTTTTTGTATCACAATAACAATTTTAGAAACAACATACAAAAATTGGTGAAATAAATAAAGAATGAATATAAGGCCACACTAGAAAAATATTCTTGTTATCAGACAAGATTTGATGTGGTAGGGCGTTTTTGATTTTTGGGTTTTTTGGTCAAAGTCTGGATATCTAAGGTTTTGTTTTTAAGAAACACAACCTGTCCAACCTTGTGGGTTTTCTCTGGGTCTTCCAGTTTCCTCCCACTGCTAAAGACCCCTACACGGGAGTGATTTATTGAAATAAAATTGAACCATATGTTAGACCTTGTGAGGGGTTGGATGGCTGAATGGTTAGCATGCGCGTGCTGTATCATAAAGTCAGTCATCGAGTTGACTGTTGTGGTTTCGAATCCCCCGGTTGTACGTGACAAGGAGTAGGGTCGCCTGTCCAACCTCGTGGGTTTTCTCTGGGTCCTCCGGTTTCCTCCCACTGTTAAAGAGCCCTACGAGCAAGCGAATTATTGAAATAAAATTAAAAAAGCATATTTTAGTCCCAAAATGACCTAGTTTGTGTCGAGTGGACGCTAAACCCCATTTCTCTCTGTCTCTCGTTAGACCTCGTTTTTGTCAAGTGGAGGTTACCCACCCTCTCTCGCTCTCTCTCGCTCTCTCTCTCTCTCTCTCTCGCTCTCTCTCTCTCTCTCTCTCTCTCGCTCTCTCTCTCTCTCAGAAACACAAAATTATTATTAATTTGATATTTATTTAACTTTTAATAAGAACAAAAAATATTATCTAAGAACCAAAATATTTTTTGTGTGTGTGGCCTACTCTTTAACAATCATTTTGATTAAGTGCAATGAAATGATGCAGGTAATTGTGTTTCTATTGCAGACGCTGAGTCGCGGTTTGGTGCTATGGGAGTCGGTGATGCCAACACAAGAATGGGTATTGAGTAACATCCCGGAGGTAAACATATCTTACGTCTGCTTGTTTAACTCATTAATTGTCGTCTGCTATTTAAATTAACCTTTCTACTTTCTCTCTCTGACAATAAACACATCAGTATTCAATAGCATTATCATCAGGTGTACGTAAATAGGGATATATTAGTTATAGGTACATTATGATCAGGTGTACATAACTAGGGATATAGTAGTTAAAGATACACTCTGAATAGGTGTATGTAACTAGGGATATATTAGTTAAAGATACACTCTGAATAGGTGTATGTAACTAGGGATATAGTAGTTAGATACATTATGTAAGATTAAGATAAAGTTCATTGGGATTTTCTGGGTGATTCCCCCTTGTCAATGGTGTATTACAGATGGTCTGGCAATGAACAATGTATAGTTGTTTGGATGAAACGAAAAAACCAAGGTCTCATGTACATCTTGGCAAGTAAAATAACCTTTGACAGTTGGAATTCGAAATAAGGGTAGGCCTCACTGCTCTCTGGCATATATCTATCTTCATTAGCCCTGTCGGTGCAGAAAGTCGAATGTTAAATCCTCATTTCTTTTACATCAAAAAGCAGGTTCAGCTCTTGCATAATGCATCTTTAATTATTATCTGGTGTTTCAATTAACCGTTCTACCATCTCTCATATATCCTATTTTTCTATCACCGTTTGTATTTTTGCGAGATGTATCATTATTTTTGTAACACTTAACATATTTTGATGTTTTTTTGTTGTGTAAACAATATCGCTGTTGTCGTTTCTGTACTGATTTAACATGCAATTCAACTGTGGCTGGCTTTTCTTTCATTTGTACTTGTTTTGATATTTAGAGTAGCGTTATATATAGCGCTGGTACGATATGTTGTTTAATTGGTGTATCACGATTCACCTCCTCAAATCATGAGACACTGAATCGATGTATCACACATTTTTTTTTTTATGTTTTTGGGGTGTTTTTTTTGTCGCTTCAGTAAGTAGCCTGTACTGTAGGTACACAAACACTCCTAATTTTGATCCACATCAATATCGTGATATGAAACAGTTTTATTTTTCCTACATCGACAGGACTAAAAATATCAATTATTCATTTATCCGGTTGTTTTCTTGGTAAATATTGACCTGGTTATGAATCGTGATACGAATCGTATCGTAGCACCTGAATCGCAATACATATCGTATCGTGACTGCAGTGGCAATACCCAGCACTAGTTATTTATTACCTGTTTCAATCATTTGACCTTGTGCTGAATCTGAATTTAAAGTGCCGCCATTGAAATTGGTAAAATCGGTAGATTTAGCTCTAACATAATGCATCCTATAATGTTATTTATTTCACATTCTGATCGTTTCGTCAAGTACTCAATCTGAGTTTAAAGTGGCGCCATTAAAATGGGTAAAATCGTCAGATTTAGCTCTAACATCATGCATCCTGTAATGATAATGTTATTTATTTCACATTCCGATCGTTTGGCCATGTGCTGAATCTGGATTTAAATGGCTCCATTTAGCTATTACATAATGCATCCTATAATGTTATTTATTTCACATCCTGGTTCTGTTCACCTTGGGGGATTGGATGGCCGAATGGTTAGCACCTGCGCGCTGTGTCATAAGGTCTGTCATTGAGTCAACTGGCGTGGTTTCGATTCCCCGGTTATACGTGACAAGGAGTAGGGTCGCCTGTCCAACCTTGTGGCTTTTCTCCGGGTCCTCCGGTTTCCTCCCACTGCTAAAAACCCCTACGCGCTCGCGAATTATTGAAATAAAATTGAACCATGTGTTAGTCCTAAAGTGACCTAGTTTGTGTCCAGTGAAGGAGTGAACCCCATCTCTCTCTCTCTCTCTCTCTCTCTCTCTCTCTCTCCTTTGACCTTGTGCTGAATCTGGATTTAGCTCTAACATAATGTATCTTTAAGTTATTGATGTTTACAGATTGTGAGTAAATATGCGTTCAAAGATGGTGTTGATGTTAACGATGATGGTAGCGTTGATTATGAAACTATGAGGTAATAATATATAAAATGATATTAATGCTTATAATTGAGGATACTAGTGCAGTAAGGTGGGAAAGTGCCGTTGTTTTTAAAAAAAAGATCATATGATTTTTTTTAATTAAATCTATTTTCAGCAGATTTTCTTAACAACTTCTTTATTTTAATCATTTTTATCACTGTATATGTCAATTTTAGTCTTCTGGTCTAAAAATATGCAAAATTACTATTTTTGGCAGATTGTGTGAAATGGCACTCATTCACCTTATTGCACTAGCATCCACAATTGGTTGATAAAGGGCTGCGACTCAGAACAAATCCTGGAATAAATAGGTTTAGACCTGGGGGTCACAGTGCTGGCTGGCTAGCCTGGAGGTAAGGTGTTCGATCCCTGCATTGGCCGAGAAAGTTCATCCAGATTTTCCGACGTGTTTCCCCATTGTCAGTGATGCAGTCTGGGGGTCTGACAAGGACAGCTGTCTAGTCATTCGGATGGGATGAAAAAACAAGGTCCCGTGTGCACATAAACGGTCCCTTGACAATTGGAATTTGATATAAGAGTAGGACGTAGTGCCGCTGTCCGGGCAAAATTTCCCTCATAGCACACTGTATGGCGTATGCCCGTCTTCATTAGCCCAGTTCAGAGCAGAACAGTAGGACGTTAAACCCCTTTTCATTTCTTTTCGGGTTTACACCTGCTACACAGTCTTGTCAGTGTGTTGCTAAGGAATTTTATTTTTTGGTTATTTTCAAAGGATTGCTTCCTTTTCGATCCAGGGGGAGGTAGATGGCCGAATGGTTAGCGTGTGTGCGTTGTGGTTTCGATTCCCCGGTTGTATGTAACAAGGAGTAGGGGTTGCCTGTCCGAACTCATGGGTTCTCTCCTGGTCATCCGTTTTCCTCCCATATGTTGGTCTCAAAATGACCTAGTTTGTGTCGAGTGGATTTAAACCCCATTTCCCTCTCTCTTTATTTTCTTTGCTTTGTATTACTGGAGATTTCCATAAAATCTCTCTCTCTCTCTCTCTCTCTCTCTCTCTCACACAAACCAGTGATTGTTTTCCAGTGTTGTTTTTATGGCATATATTAATTAAACTAGATATATACAGGTCATTTTTCTATGGATTACAATTACTATTTATAACTGACGTTTCAACTAGGTTACTTGCTCAGTAATAAACCATAATTATATTCCATCAATTTTAATCAACACCTCTGGCTTGATTTGTTAGGTAACGCAGGTAACTTGAGCTCTCTGACATTTCTCTGATTTCCTTGATAGTATAATGAGATATATTTTTACCCTTTGAGCACTCTCAATAAATGATTTAACCTTTTAGCTCCTGGTAAAGGTAAATATTGACTATCTCGAGGTCTAATTTACAAAAACATAAACTAAACTGTTTTAAAGATGCCTGTAAAACTCAGAAAAATAGAGAAAATACTAAAATACTGAAAAAACTTTTTTAATACTAATTACCGAAAAAATCTGAAAAAATTAGCATAAAAAAAAGCTTTTGGGTACTTTTCGAATTGTTTTCAGAATTTTTCAGTACTAAACTTAGAAAAATAGTGAAAATGCTATGAAAAATACTGAAAAAACTTTTTTGATACTATTTAATAAATACTCAATAAAAATACCGAAAAAACTTTTTTCATAATAATTACCCCAAAATAGCGAAAATAATCCAAAATATATTTGAAAAAACTTTTTTGATATAATTACCCCCCCCCCCCAAAAAAAATGAAAAAATTATAATGAAAATTTTTTGGGGTTACTTTTTGTAATGTTTTCGGATTTATCGGTACTTTTGAAATTTTTTCATATTTTTTCGGTGTATAGTACAGCCAGCATTTCATTGGTTGCAATAGCTCGCTAGCCTGGAGGTCGGGTGTTCGATCCCTGCATTGGCCGAGAAAGTTCATCCAGATTTTCCGCCGTGGTTCTCCCTTGTCAGTGATGCAGGACGAAGGGGCTGACAAGGAAAGCTATCTAGTCGTTCAGATGGGACAAAAAAACGAGGACCCGTGTACACATTGGCGTGCACGTAAAAGATCCCTTGGCAGTTGGAATTCGATATAAGAGTAGGCCGTAGTGCCGCTGTCCGGGCAAAATTTCCCTCATAGCACACTGTATGGCGTATGCCCGTCTTCATTAGCCCAGGTTAGGCGCAGAACAGTAGGACATTAAACTCCATTTCATTTCATTTCATTGGTTGCAAGTTAAAAATCCTAGTACCGGTACAAATTTTAGCTCTTAGTCTGCAATGATAGACATGAGAATAAATCAGATATTTTTGTTTTAAGTTTTTGTGAATACGGACCTAGGTTCCTTGAATAGAATTAAAGGAAAATTTTAGGGTTTTTTGTAAATACGGACCCAGTTGCCTTGAATAGAATTAAAGGAAAATGATATTTTTCATACTGATACCTCCCTGGAAATTGGGTAGTAGGGGCGGTGTGTATATGACAAGGAGTAATGTCACCTGTCCAACCTCATGGGTTTTGTCCGGGTCCTCTGTCTTCCTCCCACTGTAAGAGACCCCTACACACAAGCGAATTATTGAAATAAAATTGAACCATATGTTAGTCCCGAAATTACCTAGTTTTTGTCGAGTGACTCTCCCTCTCCTTGGACATTTGAAATTATTATCATTGTACATTTTTATAGCGCACACCTTCCTCGAATAAGTGCTCACATTTACTTCTCACATCTGTACTTGTGTCCAGTTTAAAGCTGACTGATTAATTTTAATTTCTCAATCACTGTCAAAAAATAAATAACTCAATTGATTATTGATGTATAATGATTAATTTTTGAACAGTGGTCAAGAAATTAAATACTTGTAAATTGAACATTCATTATCAAAATTAATCAGTCAGCTTTACACTGTACGCCAGTACAATTTAGTTGATTTGGGGTGATTTTAAATGATTTTTAAACAAAGATTTGATATTAAATGAATGTGAAATAAATTAGTGCTAGATACACAAGATTAAATGATACCTGGGTTACAGTGTAAAATGATGTACTACTAAGAAAACCTCGAAGAATTTGAAAACTAATTCAAAATTGCAAAATGAATGGGGTATAAAAAATCTGCATTATCCTTTGAACTCACCAGAAAGAAATATGTTTTTGATCTGTATTATAATTACATTCTGATGGATTATTGAGGACCAAAAATAGATGTCTGCAAAAACTTCGTTATTTTCTTAATGTTTTTATACCTATTGACTCCACTCCTAGCAGACAATTTAGAATATTCTACTTCAGAAAGAATTAGATTTCTTTATAGCATAATCATATCCAAAAGAACAGAAAAAAATCATCAACTAATTACCCGAGTTAAAGGACAATATTGGTGCCAGTCATTATCACATATGTGATAGAGCTGGTTAAACACATTCCAAATATAATTTTAACACAGAGATCATTGCTACGATAGCTGAGTAATACAGGTTTCCTGAATCAGAAGTGACGAACGCCAAAGGAAAACACGAGTCATCCCTCTATAATAACTGATTGATATGACAAGTGATAACAGATACACGGCCGAATTTCTGCTCACTAATAATTCCTTCGAAGACCAAAAGTTGTTATATGGGACTGTAAGAGGATACCTGACAATTCAATAAAGTAATTGAATGTCATTAGATATTTTCTTTTTTTGTTTTTCTTTCGTGTTCACTTATCTAGTGGCAGTCAATTCTTTTTATGAATTGTCAGATATCCTCTCACAATCTCACACAACAATTTTGGTCTTTGAAGGAATTATTAGTGAGCAGAAATTTGCCCGTATATCCGTTATCACTCGTCACATCACTTGTGTCACTTCCGATTCAGGAAACCTGTATTACTCAGCTATCGTAGCAATGATCTCTGTGTTAAAATTATATTTGGAATGTGTTTAACCAGCTCTATCACATATGTGATAATGACTGGCACCAATTAATATTGTCCTTTAAGTTGTTTGAATAGCTTGATCTAAAATTGCATTGATCTTCAGCGATTACTTAGCCTTCATTTTTGGGGCGGGCGGGGGTCAAGGAAATAAATGATAGTATTGACCTATATGAAAACTTTTATTGCACTTCTATCCTCACTTCTCCATTTTTAAATTAAATCATTAAATGGCCAAACTATTCATATAATGGCATCGATAATTGATTATGGGCTTTTGTCATGTTAATATAGGTCTAATTAATAGTTTATATAACATTTAAGGCCTAAAGAAAGACCTGTAATAGACAGATTTAGCTCTTGCATAATGTATCTTTAATTGATCAAGAATGTTCAAACTTGGTGTAGATGTATTGAAGGTGAATGCCTTGACTGGACAAACAAGTATTTAAATACCACCCCCCATAAAAAACCTGGACAAACAAGTATTCAAAGAGTAACCTGGACAAACACATATTCAAATAGTATACGTACCAAAATAACCTTTGACAAACAATTATTCAAATAGTATAAAAAAACAAGCATCAAGTACCAGGTATTCAATTAATATTCCCAAAAAACCTTTGACAAACAAGAAAATTCAAATTGTATTAAAAAAAAAACGAGCAGCAAGTAGTAGGTTCCAAATAATAGTCAGAAAAACCAAGTACATTAAAAAAGAAAACAGAGCATCAAGTATCATGGTTCCAAATAATAGTCAAAAAAACCTAGGGAAAAACAAGTACATTCAAATAATCATCTTTTAGATGCATTTAGTAACTGGATAGAGCAATAAATTATAACTTATGGAAGAACAATTACTGATTAATTTAGGTGACGTTTCAAAGAGTATTCTCTCAACTGCTTGAAAACGTTGAGAGAATACTCTTCGAAACGTCACCTAAATAAATCAGTAATTGTTCTTCCATAAGTATGTGTTATAGTTTATTACATTCAAATAGTATAAAAGATACATTATGTAAGATTTTTAGTAAAGAGCTAGCCATTCGTGCTATAATAGTTTGTAAATAGATAACGTGAAACAAATAATTTGACAATTTCATTCAAATTACTCTATTGCGAGAGAAGATATTAGCCTTTGAAGGTTTGACAAGACGTGTGCAATAATTGCAACCACCGTACTGGTTGTTCGAAGCTAAGTCTCGCTCCTCCATTTTTAAATTAAATCAAAATATGGCTGAATCTATTTAATATCGGATAAATTCGACGCCATAGAGACTTGATTATGGCCTGGATCAGTTAATTAATGTCTAATTAATAATTAGAAAACATTTCAGGCCTAAAGAAAGAACTGCAATAGGCAGATTTAGCTCTTGCATAATGTACGTATGTTTAAAAAACAAGAGCATTAAGTACCAAAAAACCTTTGAGAAACAAGTATTCAAATTACAATACCTTGTTGTACTTGTTGACAGACATAAAGATTAATGACTTGATGATATACAAGCTAATACAGGTGTTGATGTAACCATATAATTATTAATTAATCACCTTCATTTTCATCTTTTTTCTTTCAAGTCAAGCCTACTGTAGTCTAATAGCTGGTGCATATATGGTGATGGGGCTCAAGTTTGCTGGATCAGCCAATCAAATGGCTTTTGAAATTTTGGTATGGACATTTGATCTTTTCTAAACAAGTATGCTTTTAGTTTTGGTCGTACTAATATGAACATGAAACACACCATTATGTTCCTTCATGTCATTTCAGCTGTATGACGTCATATCAAAAATTGGTCTCTATCCATCTCGAATGGGGACTCACGTGGCTAAGTGGGTAAGATGCTGGCTTGCTAGCCTGGAGGTCGGGTGTTCGATCCCTGCATTGGCCGAGAAAGTTGATTCAGATTTTCCGGCATGGTTCCCCCTTGTCAGTGATGCAGAACGGAGGACCTGACAAGGACAGCTGTCTAGTCCTTCGAATGAGACGAAAAACCGAGGTCCCGTGTATACATTGGAATGCACATAAAAGATCCCTTGGCAGTTGGAATTCAATATAAGAGTAGGCGATAGTGCCGCTGCCTGGGCAAAATTTCCCTCATAGCACACTGTATGGCATATGCCCGTCTTCATTAGCCCAGTTTAGGAGCAGAACAGTAAGACGTTAAACCCCATTTCATTTCCCTCTTGAATGAACAGTTTTCCAAAGAATGAGCAATTTGATTAAAATAAAGATCTATATTTCGTTTTTTTTTTTTTTTTTATTCTTTCGATGACCTACACTACATGAATATTTGACGGGTTGTACTGGAAGGTCGTGTCAGGGGTCTATGACCCTATGATGTCAGACATTGATAAATCAATCAGCGTTGACGTTTCTAGTAGTTTACCCACAGTTCCGTGCACCTCACGCCATTAACTCGCCGTAACAGACTGTTTCATTGGCTAATCCCTCACTTCAACCAAAACGCTGCTTACATAACAACTCTTTCAGATCCTAGTGTAGTAAAGACAAGTAAAACGAAATTTTGAACTATAAAAACAAAACGAAATAGGATCTGTGTTTTAATCAGATTGAATAATGAGCATGTGGAGTTTCAAGTTAATCGTACTCGAATTTGCCAAGCCTTAGGATTTGCTTAAAGGAGGGGGGTTGGGTGTCCGAATTGTTAGCACACAACATTGTATCATGCGGTCTGTCATTGAGTCTACTGGCGGGGTTTCGATTCCTCGGTAGTACATGACAAGGAGTAGGGTCGCCTGTCCAACCTCGTGGGTTTTCTCCGGTTTCCTCCCACTGACGCGCAAGCAAATGATTGAAATAAAATTGAACCATATGTTAGTCCCGAAATGACCTAGTTTGTGTCAAATGGATGTTAAACCCCCATTTCTCTCTCTCTCTCTGATTAACAAACCAATAGGTCTGGGATTCGATCCCATTGTTGAGCGAGAAAGTTTGCCATAATATTAAAGCATTGTTTCCCCTTGCCATTGGTCCATGATGGAAAGCCTCTTAAAGACCAGGGTCTAATAGTTCAAGTGGGATGCAAAACTGAAGACCTGCACCTAGGCGTGCACATAAAAGAACCCTTATCGATTGGAATTCATTTGCTGTCCAGGTAAAATATCCCTCATAGCACACTGTAGGACATATTCCCTGGAGCAGAAAAATAGGCAGTTTAACCCCATTTCATTCATTCATTTATTCATTCATTCATTCGTTCATTTTTCTCAAGTACATGAGCTGAGGTATGTAATCACATGGCTGCTTATTATTTTAGATGAAGGGGGGTGTGGATGGCTGAATGGTTAGCATGTGCGCGTTGTATCATAAGGCCTGTCATTGAGTCAACTGACATGGTTTTGAATCCCTGGTTGTATGTGACAAGGAGTAGGTTGCCTGTCCAACCTTGTGGGTTTTTCTCGGGGTCCTCCGGTTTCCTCCCACTGCGAAAGTCCCCTACGCACAATCGAATTATTGAAATAATATTAAACCATATGTTAGTCCTGAAATGACCCAGTCTGTGTCGAGTAGACGTTAAACCCCATTTCTCTCTCTCTCTCTATTTTAGATGAAACAGATGAAGTTATGTCTGCGTTTGATATCCTCTCCATCACGAGTGGAGCTTGCTGGGAAATCTTTGGTAGAAAATTGTTTATGTACTTTGTTACTGGCGTTATCATTGGTAAGTAAACTTGTTGTAGAAGAAAAAGTTGTAGACTATTATTGGAGACCACTAGATCGACGAGGTTCCTGCACATTTTAGCACATATGATGTCATGATGTCGTTGTTTTTTGTATTTTAGAGGAGAGCCGAAAAAAGCTCTCCTTAATCAACAAATTGAAAAAATCGCGCCCCTAAAAAAGCTTTAGAAATAAAGAGAGAGTGATCTGCTATTAAGGAGAGTGATTAGTTGTGTGTATGGGAAATGGTTCTGAAGATCAATAACTGCATGTAAGGGCGTCATTCCTGGGTTCATAAATGACGTTATAAAGAAGAGTGATTTTCAATTTTAGGAGAGGGGGAAAAAACTTCAGGTGAGCAGCAGGCGCTCGAGAGCGATCGCTCGCCTTAAAAAACAAAGACTGCATATTAGGGTTAGGGTTAGGACCTGCAGATATCGTCAAAGTCTCGAAATGGAAACAGGGCTAGCACTAACCCTAACCCTGGGCAGAGCCTTATCCTAACCCTAACCCACAATCCACCTATGACGTCATATGTGCAGGACCGTCTACGATCTAGTGCTCCCCAATATTATTAAGAATTTTTATACGGCGCTATATCCACAAACAAACATGCACGTAAAAGATCCCAGCGACAGTGAATAAGTAATTAACAGAAATCTATTTTTCAGGTTATGGCAGGAACAGGAAATTTAGAAGTACTAAGATTATGTAGAATGTTAAGAAAACGAGTGGGACCACAGCATGTCCATGCTACATATGGATCTCATATGGCAATCTCCATGTCTCTAGGGATGTTGTTTCTCGGAGGTGGAAAGTAAGTATGATATGATAAACAATATGAGAGAGAGAGAGAATTAGGTCATTTCGGGACATATCATGATTCAATTTTATTTCATGTTAGTCCCACAAATACTACCTGTGTAACATCCACTCAACTCAAATTAGCTCATTTTGGGGTAAACATACGGTTCAATCTTATTTCAACAATTCGCTTACGCGTATGAAGCTTTATCAGTCGGAGGAAACTGGAGGACCCAAAGGAAACCCACGAGGTTGGACAGGCAACCCTACTTCTTGTCAGGCACAAGCGGGGAATTGACACCACGCCACTTGACTCAATGACAGATCTTATGATTTCGTGCACACAAGTTAACCCACCCCCACACTGCCCCCCCCCCCCCCTCCTCCAACACCAGGATTCCATGGAATTGTATCTGAGTATTTCCAGTTTAATTACGAAATTTCATTGAAAGATTACAGAAAAAAAACATTATATATAAGGGTCTGGGGTGATCAATTCAGCATCTCGTAATTTAATACGTGAATCATGAAAAAGTGAACCGTGATACATTGATTATAACGCTATATTGTGCCAGCACTGATCTGGGGTAATTTATTAACAGGCTTGGAAATAATGACTAATGTATACCTGACAAAATATCGGGGTTTAATGCTGACAAAATATTGGGGTCTAATGAACTGGGACGTGACATTTTGACACAAGTCTGTGGTAGAAGAATAAGGGCGTTTACGGCTGGCCCCCGGATCCATTCACTTGATATTTGTTTATTTGGTGCAATGTCTATTTTATGTCTTGTCCGCAGGTTTATCTTGTAGATTTTTGTTTTGCATGTAGTGTGGTCCTCCTGCACTTACTAATAGACATCAAGTCACAGTCTAGCTTAAAGGCTACCTGTCATTATCCAGTTGTGCGGGGGGATCACGGTGGCTAAGTGGGTAAGACGCTGGCTCGCTAGCCTGGAGGTCGTGTGTTCGATCCCAGTGATGCAGGACGGAGGGCCTGACAAGGACAGCTGTCTAGTCATTTGGATGAGACGAAAAACTGATTTCCCGTGTACACATTGGCGTGCACGTAAAAGATCCCTTGACAGATCGAATTCGATATAAGAGTAGGTCGTAGTGCCGCTGTCCGGGCAAAATTTCACTCATAGCACACTGTATGGCGTATGCCTGTCTTCATTAGCCCAGTTTGGAGCAAAACAGTAGGACGTTAAACCCCATTTCATTTCATTTCATTTCCAGTTGTGCGGCACTGCCCTCTCAAGAAAAACATTGGGAATACAATGACGTCCTACTTCTCTACCCTATCCAGGCTAATGAATACAGAAAAAGTTTAATGAATACATACTACGTATTGATGTGTGTTTTTCAGGTATACGTTTAAAACAACGCCAGATGCTATAGGAGTCATGTTATGTGCTTTTTATCCTAAATTTCCTACACACAGTAATGACAACAGGTAGGTACATAAAGAATACTGACAATATGTAGGCACATTAAAGATGGGTTCCCAGAAAAGTATTTATCAAGTGGTTATTTCCAATAAAAGTATGGTAATTTTGGTATATATGGAAAGTAGAGATATCCAATCTTACTAGAAAAATACTGGATTCCCTGAAAAGCACTCATGGAGCGTATACAGGCCAAAAATGTAAAGGGTTCCCCTAATCGACAGCCCGACGATTAGGAATTCTGAACACGTGATGTCAAAGGTCACACGCGGACATTTAACTCTTGATGTACAAGCTGATAAACTTTATGAAGAGTTAGATGTACAATATTTTCTGAGATAAAAATGACGGAAAAAGACGCGGGTAGTCTAAATCCGAGAATTTAATTAGGATTTGATATTTGTAATAAATAGTAAGTGATTAAAGACAACATCGTCTTATGTATGCAATGAATTCTCCTCTGACTTCCAAGAGAGGTAAGTCATGTGACGTAAACATGACCTGGTTTGATCGAATTTTTATAGCAGGACATTCCATCGCAATTACAATGTTTGAGAAGGATTTGAAGCAAAATTATGACAAATTAATTAGTTTGAATATGTTTTTAGTCCATATATACCATTAAATCACCCAGTTTGTACGCAACAACCCATCTTTAATGACAACAGATCGATTTAATAGATTTAAACTAATTAAATATGTTAATCAAACTTTGATTTATTTATTTTTATCAAATTTTAAATAGGTACCATTTACAGGCATTCCGTCACTTGTACGTACTGGCAGCTGAACCCAGATTACTGTTGCCAAGAGATGTAGATCGAGGTTTAGCCTCGTACGTTCCGATACAAATCAGATTTAAAGAATCGTCACAGTATTCCTCGTCTGATTTGATATTTAAAACCTATGCTCCTTGTCTTCTACCAGAACTCAATTTATTAGAAGAGGTAGGTGGTTGATTTGATCGTAATTTTTCTTGTTTTTGACTGCTTATTGAAATGAAACTGGGTTCAACACGGCTAATAAAGATGGGCATTATGCTTTGAGGGAATTTTGGCCTGGACAGCGATAATTTCTACTGCTATTCTTCGAGTTCCATCTGTCAGGGGTTCTTTTAATTTTCGTGCATGCCAACAGACCTCGCCAAAAAAGTTCATCCAGATTATCCGGCGTGGTTCCCCCTTGTCAGTGATGCAGGACGGAGGGCCTGACAATGACAGCTGTCTAGTCATTCGGATGGGACAAAAAACTGAGGTCCTGTGTACATAGGCATGCACGTAAAAGATCCCTTGACAGTTGGAATTCGATATAAAAACAGGCCATAGTGCCGCTGTCCGGGCAAAATTTCCCTCATAACACACTGTATGGCGTATGGCGTATGCCTGCTTCATTAGCCCAGTTCGAAGCAGACAGTAGGACGTTAAACCCCATTTCATTTCATTTCATTTGTTCCATGAAAACAATCAGACCTGGACCTCCTGGTTAGTGAGCCAGCGCCTTACGCACCGAGCCACCATGGCACCTTAACTGATGGATAGGGGCTGTTCGTGGGGGGGGGGGGTCTACTGGTTTAACGTGTACATGTGACATCATAAGGTCTGTCATTGAGTCAAGAGGCATGGTTTCAATTCCTCACTTGTATGTGACGAGGAGTAACGTCGCCTGTCCAGCCTCATTGGTTTTTACTGCGTCCTCCGGTTCCCTCCCACTTCTAAAGACCCCTACGTACAAGCGAATTATTGTTATAAAACTGAACCATATGTTACTCCTAAAATGACCTAGTTTGTGTCAAGTGGAGGTTAAAACAATATGTAAAGTATTTTTCTGAAAAATGAAAATGTCAACATTAATCCTTGTTAATTAATTAATTTTTTTTTCCATTAATTTAGATCACTATATTGGGTCCGAGATATTGGCCAATAGTATTCCATGTCGATAAAAACTGGAGTATATTAAAGTAAGTAACTTTTAATAACATCCACTCGCCAAGGAAGCGAGCTGGGCCCATAATCCACAGGTCCATGGATCGAGTTAGGGTTGGGGTATAGGGTATAACTCTAACTCAATATCAATCTGTTTAAAATACAAATAACCAATCAGCGTTGATGTTCCTAGTGGGTTACCCACAGTTCCATGCACCTTATACCCAAAACTCGCCGCAACAGACTGTTTCATTGGCTATATAACAACTCTTCCAGATCCTAGTGTAGTAAAGACAAGTAAAACGAAATTTTGAACTAAAAAAACGAAACAATCTGTGTTTTAATCGGATTAACTCCCTCAATATTATCCAAAACATGAATTTGAATTCAATTTTGTTTATGGGTTCTTGTTATCCAATAGGGGGGGGGGGGGTCGAGTGGTTAGCACGCGCGCGCTGTATCATAAGACATGTCATTGAGTCAACTGGCGTGGTTTCGAATCCCCGGTTGTACGTGACAAGGAGTAGGGTCGCCTGCCCAACCTCGTGGGTTTTCTCCGGGTCCTCCGGTTTCCTCCCACTGCTAAAGACCCCTACGCGCAAGCGAATTATGTAAATAAAATTAAACCATGTTAGTCCTGAAATTACCTAGTTTGTGTCGAGTGGACGTTAAACCCCCATTTCTCTCTCTCTCTTGTTATCCAACACTTTAAAATCTGTTCTCGCCCTCAGGGTTCTCTACGATCATCTAGACTTCATGTTAATTATATAGATATAATGCTGGGAGACATACCACCAACTTCTCATGATTACGATACTTGGAGGCTAGCAGACGACATAAGATACATCAGTTGGCTAGCAGGCGTTGTATATTGAGAGAACCCCGTAATGAAAGACAGGCAACCCCAAATACAATACACAGATCACCATTACTGAGCTACTTTTCCGCTAGGCAATCCCACTCGTTGTTAAATAGAATATATACGTGACAAAATTCTATGGAATTTCAAATTCAATTATAGTAGAATCTGTACGAGCAGCCATTCCTATTCAGTGACATCTCCTTGTAAGAGGTTACAATAAATTCCCCCGGTAGAAATTCTATTGTTTCACGGTCACTCCTCTAACACGAATAGCGGTCACTATATTACTAATAAATATAGCACATTAGTGCTTATTCAATGGTGGCCATTGTTGAATGATACCATCTTGTCATACTTCGTAGCACCTCCGCTAATCCTGTGATTAATAATTAATTATCTGGACCACCACTAATCAGGTAAAAGGAACTGTGAAAATAACAATAAACCCGGGATTATCTGTTAATTAATCTTTTGTTTTATTAAACGACAAACCCTGATCATTGTTTTCACATGTAAATTTTCTTTATTTTAACCTCAAATGTAAATCGACACTACTCCATTCTTCAAGCTGTCATAACTTCGTTTAGAATGAAGTAATTTGCCTGAAATTTTCAATATATTTTTCATTATCTGGTCATCTCTTTATCTAAACCTTCATAATATATCTTTAATAGCACTGTAACCTGGGTATCATTTAATCTTGTGTATCTGGCACTGATTTCTTTCACATTCGTTTAATATTTAATCTTTCTTCAAAAATTCATAAAAATCGTTTAAAATCAACCCAATTAATCTAATTTGTTTAAAACTGACCATTGTCCAATTTACAAGCGTTTAATTTCATGATCACTGTTAAAAAATAAACAACCCAATTGATTATTGATGTATAATGATCAATTTTTGAACAGTGGTCAGGAAATTAAATACTTGTAAATTGGACACTCATTAGCTTTAAACTGGACACAAATTGGATGATTTGGGGTGATTTAAAATGATTTTTACGAATTTTTAAACAAAGATTTGATATTAAACGAATGTGAAAGAAATTAATGCTGGATACACAAGATTAAATGATAGCCAGGTTACAGTGTATGTTTTGAGATCACTATTATACAATCATAGCAATCATTCTAGCACTTAAACGCGTCTCATAGAAATATTTTTTTGACGGGTTATTCAATGACTACACATATTTCTGACGAAACATATGAAAATAATTCTCACACTTTTAATACAATTTAGATCTAAATTCACATCTGACAATGGAAAAACATGTCAATTACTTATGTAAGATAAGCTATTTTCACCTACGAACCATTGGCAACATCAGACATGTATTAACGAAGGATTCGACTCATACATTGGTTCGGTCGCTGATATTCTCCAGGTTGGACTACTGCAACAGTCTTCTGAGTGGCCTAAATCAAACCTCGCTCAAAAAACTGCAAGTAATACAAAATACAGCAGCCAGGATAATTCACCGCTGTTCAAAACGGAACGTATACTGCACCCCTTCTGAAAGACCTGCATTGGCTGCCTATTCACTTACGAATCAACTACAAGATTCTATGTTGTGTATATAGATGTCTAAACAGTTCCAGTCCAAAATATTTATCCGAACTAATCCAGGTGCACAATCCTCAACGAAACCTATGATCCCAAGACCAAAAAAAATGCTTGTAGTTCCTAAATATAACCTTCAAACTTTCGGATACAAATCATTCAAACTCAGTTTTCCTAATCTCTGGAATCCCCTGCCACTGAGTGTTAAATCTGCTCCTTCAATGGAATCGTTTAAAATTAGATTTAAAACGTATCTATTTCCACGTGAATATGACCATTAATGACCAAGACAGTTGAATAGTGAATTATTGACAGTGTACATATGTTAGCGCTTTGAGCATGCATTTATGGATGGATATATGCGCTTTATAAATATACATTATTATTATTATTAAATTAAAATCAATTCAAAAAAACAAGATTATTTAACATTACTTTTATTACTTATGAAGGTTTATATTTAACAACAATCACATCAGCTTCGCTCTACTCAGGCAATGTCTGTTCAAATAAATTTTTTAAATATTTTCTACTCGCTTATGGTACTTGGAAAGTGTATCATTTCTTTTCTCTGGAAAACTAAGTCCACATAATGGCAGTTGGAATATCCAAGGGAGTTGTCTCGATTGTCAAGTTCTGTGGTTAAACAGGTGAAGGATAATGATGTCTGGTTGACCGAGACAACCTGCATGCGTATTATTGTTATAGTAATAACACCGTTCAACTGATAATTTCCGTTACAGATTCTCGATATAAAAGTTACTTTTGACCTTCTTGCATTTTATTTATATTTTTATGCCGAAGGGCTTTGTCATTGATGTTGACATTTTAAATTTTCTGTGTTGTTCTTTGCGTGTGTTCTTTGGTTAGTGCCTCCAACCATACTATGATTATTTGGTTGAATTGCTGTAATATAGTGTGGAGGTTGAGTGTACTTTAGATCTGGATGTTCTTCTGGATGGCCGAATGGTTAGCATGTGTGAGCTGTATCATACGGTCTGTCATTGAGTCAACTGGTGGGGTTTCGAATCCCCTGTTGTACATGACAAGGAGTAGGGTCGCCTGTCCAACCTCGTGGGTTTTCTCCGGGTCCTCAAGTTTCCCCCCATTGCTAAAGACCCCTACGCCAGGGTTCTTAATCCATTTTGAAATGAACCGGCCACGGTTAGGCCTAACGGATAGTCGGCTTCTCAACAACAAACATGTTAGTTTATGCATACTCTATTCACGTCAGTAATTGCATAATTCACTAATTGCATAATGTATTTGGGATAATAATAGCCGAAACTCCGTATAAACAAGACCTTAGTAATTGCATACTTGCATTCATACATCGCTATAATATCCACATTTATAGTCATATTATTTCAGCAACTTACATTGCATATTCCTACTTTTGGTTTCATCCAACTAAACGGAAGTGATTATTTTTAGTATTACCAGTATACAATTTTCGGGATTTAATGCAGCAGGACTAGTTCGGATATCTGAGAGGATCTCTTCCTCAATTTCACTGGATATTAAAGAAATAAATTCACCACAATAAATTAAAATCACAATATATTTTTTTGTCATTTCATCATCCTGCTGTTCTGTCAAATCGTTCAATTATTGTTCATAATTTTCGATGGCAATGTTTCTTTTTGCTATGGAATACGCATTTCGGATTAACGCCCGGTTTGAAACAATTTCTAATTCTATAGATTTGGGAATTAAACTCTTTGTTCTGTCATCGTCTTTCTTTGCTGCGTAGGTATGATCGTCAGATTAATACGGTCTTTTATTGCCGATAATTTGGTTGACCTATATTGCACGTGGGAGAATCTCCGGCTTTTGGAACTTCCATTGACGACGTGAATGCTTAAAGTTCAAGGTCAACGCCGCCATCACTATCTTCAGTTAAATCTCGTTTACGTTTCTTGGTGTCATTCTGCGAGGTGTTCAAGTACTTGGCATGATTACCTCAATTAAGTTGTTTATTTATGAAATAAGCCGAAGGTATTCATTGTAATGATTGACTCTTTGATGGGTTTCTTAATCGACGAGTAATAATTAATTCTTTGTAATCGGCCGAAAGTCGATTGATTTATGATACCATTAGTGGCCGGTTCATTGTTTTAACAATCGGCCTGATAATTAATTCTTTGTAAATCGGCCGAAAGTAGATTGATTTGTGATACCTTAGTGGCCGGTTCATTGTCTTACCAATTAGCTAGATTAAAGATCAATTGGCTAAAGCCGACAAAAAACAACCGATTAAGATCCCTGCCCTACGCGCAAGCGAATTATTGAAATAAAATTGAACCATATGTGACCTAGTTTGTGTCGAGTAGATGTTAAACCACTTTTCTCTCTTTCTCTCCTAACCCCTTTATGTTTTCTCCTACTACTAAGGCTAATTATTGAGAGAGAGGGAGAGGCTTTAACTCCACTCGACACAAACTAGGTCATTTGGGACTAACATATGGTTCAATTTTATTTCAATAATTCGCTTATGTGTAGGAGTCTTAAAGTTGTGGGAGGAAAACGGATGACCCGGAGAAAACCCATGAGGTTTAACAGGCGGCATTACTCCTTGTCATGTACACTCGACACAAAATAGGTCATTTCGGGACTAACATATGGTTCAATTTTATTTCAATAATTCGCTTGTGTGTAGGGGTCTTAAGCAGTGGGAGGAAAACGGAGGACCAGGAGAAAACCCACAAGGTTGGACAGGCGACCCTAATCCTTGTCACGACAACCGGGAAATTGAAACCACGCCAGTTCATTCAATGACAGACCTTATGATAGAATGCGCAAGCACTAACCATTCGGCCACCCAACCCCCTAAAATATATAAAGATGAAAATGAAATGGGTTTAGTTTAATGTCCCGCTTTTCTGCACCTTTTGAGAAATGAAATGAAATGGGGTTTAACGTTCTACTGTTCTGTTTCGACTTGGCTAACAAAGACAGGGCACCTATATTGGGCTAATGAAGATGGGAAACGAAACCACGCCAGTTGACTTGTGATTCAACACGCACAGGCTAACCATTTGGCCATCCAACACCCCTTTTGAGATAGGGGGGGTTGGATGGCCGAATGGTTAGCATGTGCGTGCTGTATCATAAGGTCTGTCATTGAGTCAACTGGTGTGGTTTCGATTCCCCGGTTGTACGTGACAAGGAGTAGGATCGCCTGTCCAGCCTCGTGGGTTTTCTCTGGGTCCTCTGGGTTCCTCCCACTGCTAAAGACCCATATGCGCAATCAAATTATTGAAATAAAATTAAACCATATGTTAGTCCCGAAATGACCTAGTTTGTGTTGAGTGGACATTAGACCCCATCTCCCTCTCTCTCTCTCTCTCTCTCTCTCTCTCTCTCTCCTATTGAGATATAAATGTTGCATATATTAGTTCAAAATTTCGTTTGAGGGTTGGGTAGACTTTAGATTCCAAGGTGTGTCATTGAGTCAAGTGACAAGGATTAGGGTTGCTCACTGTATGGCACACTGTATGGCATATGCCCGTCTTCATTAGCCCAGTTTAGGAGCAGAACAGTAGGACGTTAAACTCCATTTCATTTCATTTCATAGCATGCTGTATGCCGTATGCCCTTCTTCATTAGCACTGTCGGAACAGAAGGATGGCAACTTTTGTGTTTATCGTATACAGGCCACATTTCTGAATGGATCATCTTGGAACTTGGCATATGTATTCATATAGCCTAATTATGGCAACTATTGTTTTTGGTGCATGCCCCCACCCCCAGGGGTAGAGCCACACCCACTTTTTGACAATATTTTGTCTGTAAGTAATCTACAGGTTGCGATTATTAACAGGTTTGGATCAAATTCGTATGATCCACCATAGGGTTACATGTATTTAATTAAATGTAGCATATGTTAGTCCCAAAATTACCTGTCTGACTTTTCCTTCTCTTTAAACATACATTATGCAAGAGCTAAATCTGCCTATTGCAGGTCTTTCTTTAGGCCTGAAATGTTATCTAACTTATTAATTAGATATTAATTAACCTATCCAGACCATAATCAACTCTAGATGGCATCGCTAGCCTGCGATCTTTTGTGGAATGTGAGCCGATTTACTGCATAACTTTCCTTCTCGATTAAACGATTAAATGGATAATCGAGACTATGCTGTTTATCGTACTGACTTTAGTAATGATGACCGAGGCTTATGGGAATTTCAGTCGCTTAGTTCTCGGTTCATAGTGGATCAATTTGAATAAAATTTTCACCAAATTGCCTTTACATTATCTAGTTTTTAACTATTATAGTGAGAACTGCCAACTCGTTATCGAATCTCTCATAATGTATCTTTAAGATAATTATTATATGTAGTTAAATAGATCAAGGCTTGGTTATGTCTTACGTCTGTTTTCTATAATAATTATAGATGAGATTATAATTATATATCAATTTATAATTACTGTACATATATAATATCTTCATTATTTTCCTTCAAACAGATCTCTACTAGAGAAAGGTCAAGTATTATCCGTCAAACAACGTGCTGGTCATCTCTCTTACGCAGAAGATCCACAGGTAATTATTGATAATTAATTTAACCTTCGTCACATTTTTATATAATACAGATTTGATTACTAATAATTTTATTTTTCTGTTCTCAAAATTACGAATTAATGATGGCCTTCCTGGCATTTTGGTTATTATACTCTTTTCATCTGATTTTAAATGATAATTATAATCTTACTGTGCTATTAAATTCTGTCTTAGTTTTTATCCTTTATTGATAAGACATAAAGCTTTTAATGCATTGGGGTGGTGGACATAGACGTACGGGGGGGGGTGGTGGACATAGGCGTACGGGGTGGTGGTGGTGGTTGGTGCCCAAAAAATGTAGTTAGGTTCTTAGTATGTTACATAATAATAATAAATTTGCTGTTAAATTGGACACATTCAAGAACACAATATCTTTTTTTATACAACTTTTATAAAGTATAATTGTGTGCCCCAATTTTCCCAGTATTTGATGCCCAAAATGGGGGGGCTCGTACGCCTATGGTGGTGGATGTAGGTGAATGGTTAGCACGTGCGCGTTGTATCACAACACTATAACCAAGGTTTCATTTAATCTTGTGTATTTAGCTCTGATTTTCTTTCACATTTGTTAAATATCAAATCATTGTTTAAAAATCATTTAAAATCACCAGATATCATCCAATTTGTGTCCAGTTTAAAGCTGATCATTCAGTTTTGTGTCGAGTGGACTTTAAACCCCATTTCTCTCTCTCTCGATATGGTTGGGGGTAGGGGCCAAAAGAAAACCTAAATGATGTACAGGCAAGGAACTTGGTAAAGGGCTTGTCCCCAAACTGTCCTGGAATAAAATGAATCTTATCAAGTTCGTAGCTTGGGGAATATCACCTACACTTCATTTATTATTTTATATACATGACAAGCCTATAATCAACGGGGGATTGGATGGCTGAATGGTTAGCGCGTGCACACTGCGTCATAAGGTCTGTCATTGAGTTTCAATTCCTCGGTTGTACGTGACAAGGAGTAGGGCCCAAACTCCGAACTCGTGGGCTTTCTCCGGGTGCTCCGGTTTCCGCCCACTGCTAAAGAGCCATAAGTGCAAGCAAATTTTTGAAATAAAACTGAACCATATGATAGTCCCGAAATGACCTACTCTCTCTCTCTCTCTCTCTCTCTCTAAACCATGAAATGGATTAGAACATTCACAAGATTTAAATATTTAACAATAAAATGGACATCAAAGACTTATTCTTGATTGCCAAGTACTTTAGCTACGATAATAAACAAGTTCACTCAGAATAAAATAATTTGAATGAAATTTTCAATATTTTATTCGTTTTTCATTATCTATTTTGAAATGAAGTGAAAATGAAATGAAATGGGGTTTAATGTCCTACTGTTCTGCTCCGACTGGGATAATGAAGACGGGCATACGTCATACAGTGTGTTATGAGGGAAATTTTGTCCGGACAGCGGCACTACGGACTACTCTTATATCAAATTCCAACTGTCAAGGGATCTTTTACGTGCACGCCAATGTGTACACAGGACCTCGGTTTTTCTTCCCATCCAAACGACTAGACAGCTGTCCTTGTCAGGCCCTCTGTCCTGCAACACTGACAAAGGAGAAGCATGCCAGAAAATCTGGATGAACTTTCTCGGCTAATGCAGCGATCGAACACCCAACTTCCGGGCTCTCTATTTTGAACTATTATAGCAAGAATGGCCAGGGCCCTGTTTCTCGAAATCTTAACTTAAGATAAAATCCAAATTTTAGTAGATACTTCAATTTTGATTGGCTAAGCACTAAAATCAATCTAATATTATCCAATCAAATTACTAAAATTTGGATTTTATATTAGTTAAAATTTCGTGAAACAGGCCCCAAGTCTTTATCTATGTCTGATGTAATGCATTTTGAAAGGGCCATTAGCTAAGATTAGTTAAAGATAGTTCAAAAATAGATAATGAAAAGGGAATATGTTGAAACTTTCAGTCAAATTTTTTCACTCTGAGCCAAGATATCAGCGATACAATAAAAGTGTTGCCTCGATTGTCATTGCTGCCATTGTTAAGATAATAAACAAAGTCTCGATTATCCATTTTTTTACGGTAAATCATCAACCGCAAAATGTATTTAAATCTACTTAATATAGGAGCCATCCAATGGCACGTTGTTTCATAAGGTCTGCCATTGAGTCAACTGCTGTGGTTTTGATTCCCCTGTTGTACGTAACAAGGAGTAGGGTCACCTGTCCCACCTCGTGTGTTATCTCCGGGTCATCCGGTTTCCTCCCACAGTTAAAGACTCCTACACGCAAGCGAATTATTGAAATAAAATCGAACCACGTGTTAGTCCCGAAATGTCGTAGTCTGTGTCGTTAAATCTCATTTTTCTCTCTCTCATCGCCGTTATATCATAAGATCTTGCATTTAGTCAAGTGACATGGTTTCGATTCGCCTCTTGTACATGACAAGGTGTAGGGCCGTCTGTCCAACCTTGTAGGTTCTCTGGGCCCTCCGGTTTCCTTCCAACAGATCAGAAATAAAAAGCCCTATAGCAAGCCAATTTTTGTGTCACATGGACGTAAAACCCCATTTCCCTCATTCTCTCCTGTTACTGTCAATCCGTCACACTTTTTTGGTACTCAGTAACTCTAATTGTCCAACCTCGTGGGTTTTCTCTGGGTCCCCCATTTTCCTCCCACTGCCAAAGACCGCTGTGCGCAAGCGAACTATTGAAGTAAAATTGAACCATGTGTTAGTCCCGAAGTGTGTCGAGTGGAGTGAACCCCCCCCCCCTTTGTCTCTCTCTCTCTCTCAGCAGACCTGAAAATAATGATTTTCGTTGTACCTGACAATACTGAACTGTTACCCGACAGTTTTAACCGATTATCGAACATGTATAATAATATCCAACCTCATGGGTTTTCTCCAGGTCCTCCGGTTTCCTCCCACTGCTAAAGACCCCAACGCTCAACCGAACTATTGAAATAAAATTAAACCATATGTTAGACCTAGATTGTGTTGAGTGGACTTAAAACCCATCTCTCCCTCCCTCTCTCTCTCTCTCTCTCTCTCTCTCTCTCTCTCTCTGTCTCTCTGTATTATAATAACACAGAATAAAGAAATATGACAGACATCATAATTCTAGAATCAGATATCAGACATCATGGCACAGTGAGTATGGCACTAGAACACTAACCAGGGCAATTGGTTTCACAGAGGTACGAGGGCTGGCTGAAAAGTTCTAAGCCTATTTAGGGGGGTTGGATGGCTGAATGGTTAGCGTGCGCGCGCTGTATCATAAAGTCTGTCATTGAGTCGACTGGCGTGGTTTCGAATCCCCGGTTGTACGTGGCAAGGAGTAAGGTTGCCTGTCCAACCTTGTGGGTTTTCTCCGGGTCCTCCGGTTTCCTCCCACTTCTAAAGACCCCTACGCGCAAGCGAATTATGTAAATAAAATCAAACCATATGTTAGTCCCAAAATGACCTAGTTTGTGTCGAGTGGACGTTAAACCCCATTTCTCTCTCTCTCTCTCTCTCTCTCTAAGCCTATTTGTGAAAGACCTATACGAAGTCGATGGTATCCATTTATTTTTCTACTTAGTCCCATTCCAGGTGTACACTCTTTTGCCAACGATGTCGCAAGGCTTGGATTCTGGCAGAAACGTGTCAGATTCCCGACGTCCTGTGACAATCTGCGCCATATTGAAGCAGATCATGATAATTGTTTGAAAAAGGAACTAACCAGTCGCATTTTCCTAGCATTGATGACATATTTTTTAGGGTGACTAAAGAAAATTACTTCCCGATAATGAGCAGTCCAGAGCTTTGGCACCCATCTCGCGTACATTTTTGTCATTCCTAACTCGTTAGCAATAACAATAGCGAATATTCACTGCTGACTAGTTTTTAACCAGGGTATTGGGTCGACCCTGTTGCTGGCGGGGAAAGTTTTCCCCTTTTCACGTGTGCAGGATGTTCAGATGAGGTGAAAAACTGAGGTCCTGTGCACGTATAGAATTCCTTAACAATTGGAATTTGAAATAAGAGTAAAGAAAGATCTGCAATAGGCAGATTTAGCTCTTACATAATGTATGCTTAAGCCCCATTTCATTTCAGGGGTCAGAGGAGGGAAGGGGGGATGGCCAAATAGTTAGCACGCGTGCTGTATCATAAGGTCTGTCGTTGAGTCAACTGCCCTGTTTTCGTTTCCTGGTTATACATGACAAGGAATAGGGTTACCTGTCCAACCTTGTTGGTTTCTCCAGGTCCTCCAGTTTCCTCCCACTGCTAAAGACCCCTACACGCAAGCGAATTATTGAAATAAAATTGATTTAGTCCCGAAATGACCTAGTTTGTGTCGAGTGGACACTAAACCCTCTCTCTCTCTCTCTCTCTCTTTGACAGCATTCCACACATGGTATGGCTATTATGAAAAATATAATCTGACTTCCAGTTCTAGACTGCTCTAGCAAGTGGCAGGATAGTTAGCAATTCTATTTTATTAGGTGCCAACAATAATGTTCGGTGTTAAAAGTATGTGAATGTCATTATCTAGACATTAAGTAATTATCCAGACAGAATTAAACTGATCATCAGACTGAAGAGCAAGATGTTGGGTGTTTAGATCTAACGAGGTTTTAATGGTGGGTTTAGTTTATTTACCTAGATGATAGATATTCTACTTTGTGTAGGATAAAGTCCTCGACTTCGGTTATGAACAGAACACAGTTTTTATGGGAAACAATCACTGGTTTTATTCTAAAAGCATGACGTTTCGACAAGTATCCTCTTATCGTTATCAAGCGCAATGACTTCGGTTATGCTGAGGAAAGAAGGACTTAAGAACATAATCGAAGGTTTTTTTCTGAAGTCTTTCTTCCCCATCATAACCGAAGTCGAGGACTTTATCTTGCTTATAAACCGTCTATCTTTACATGTACGTAAAGTGAGAATATCCCAGAATTCCAGCAAGAAAAACCTTATATCATGTTTTCTTATGGAAAAAAAAAACCTACCCTGGAAGAATAACCCAATACAGGTTTAAAGAAAAATTCTCAGAAGATTAACCCCGAATTCCTCTCAATATATTCAGACGGCAAGTTATTCCAGGCATAGAATATATCCTAAAGATCAAAGAGATTTATCGTTATAGGTTATATATATAATGATAATTACTATTTGCCATGTTATGGACGAAATGAAAGGAAATAAAAGGGAGTTTAACATCCTACTGTTCTGCTCCAACTGGGCTAATGAAGACAGACATACACCATACGGGAAAGCCATGGTGGCTAGGTGGGTAAGACGTTGGCTCGCTAACATGGAGGTCGGGTGTTCGATCTCTGCATTGGACCGAGAAAGTTCATCTTGATTTTCCGTCGTGGTTCCCCCTTGTCAGTGGTACAGAACAGAGGGACTGACAAGGAACAACGTATAGTCGTTCGGATGGATACGAAAAATTGAGGTCTAGTCTACACATTGGTGTGCACGTAAAAGATCCCTTGGCAGTTGGAATTCGATATAAGAGTAGGCAATAGTGCCGTTGTCTGGACAGTTCTTGCTATAATAGTTAAAAAAATAGATAACAGAAACAGAATATGCTGAAAATTTTAGTCAAATTGCTCCACTCTGAACCAAGATATTAGCGTTTGAATTTTAGACCTACCTAACCCCACTCATCATTACTAAAATCGGTACAATAAAAAACATTGTCTCAATTATCCATTTTTGGATTTTTTCATCAATGAGCGATGAACAGCAGATCGGATTCAAATCCAATGAAAATTGAACACATAAGATGACATCGAGAGTTGATTATGGTCTGGATAAGTTAATTAATATCTAATTAATAACTTATACAACATTTTAGACCTGCAATAGGCAGATGTAGCTTTTGCATAATGTACGTTTAATGAATATGAAAGAGAGAGAGAGAGAGAAATGGGGTTTAACGTCCACTCGACACAAACTAGGTCATTTCGGGACTAAAATATGAAAGAGAAAGAGAGAAATGGTGTTTAACGGCCACTTGAAACAAACTAGGTCATATGTTTCCATTTTCTTTGGAGGTCGGGTGTTGGATCCCTGCATTGGCCGAGAAAGTTCATCCAGATTTTGCGGAGGGCCTGACAGGGACAGCTGTCTAGTCGTTCAGAGGGATGAAAAACTGAGGTCCCATGTACACATTGGCGTGCACGTAAAAGATCCCTTGACAGTTGGAATTTGATATAAGAGTAGGCCATAGTGCCACTGTCCGGGCAAAATTTCCCTCAGCACACTGTATGGCGTATGCCCACCTTCATTAGCCCAGTCGGAGCAGAACAGTAGGACGTTACACCCCATTTCATTTCATTTCATGTTTCTATTATATTTTAACATCCAACCTTAAGAATGACCAAATGTTTTGGTTTTTCATCCAAAGTAAAAAACAAAACTGAAGGTCAACTGGGTTAAATATTGAGATAGAGAAACTAATTATTCAGTAGACTGTATTGATGCAGGATTTCTTTGATGGTCTCGGCACTAATTGTATAACAATTCATATGAGAATAAGAATATCTCTCAACTACAAAGAAATTATTTTCCCCTTTATTTAATCTCTTGTGCTTTGTAGCTGTGTGTCGTTATGAATTATATTTGTGAGGTTGATGTGCATGTCATGAGAATCATTTAATCCAAGGAGTTGTGTATCGTAATTATATTTATATAGTCTCCAGTCAACAGGGCTCTATTTTTCCTGTAATTATCAATTAATTTATCTCACATTCGTTTAATATCAAATCTTTGTTTTAAAAATTCGCAAAAATCATTTAAAATCACCCCAAATCAACTAATTTGTACTTGTGTGTATTTTAAAGCTGACTGATTAATTTTGATAATGAGTGTCCAATTTACAAGTATTTAATTTCCTGACCACTGTTCAAAAATGAATCATTATACATCAATAATCAGTTGGGTTGTTTATTTTTTTAACAGTGGTCGAGAAATTAAAGGCTTGTAAACGGGACACTCATTATCAAAATTGAATGGTCAGCTTTAAACTGGACACAAATACAAATTAGATGATTTTTGTTGATTTTAAAAAAATTTTACGAATTTTTAAACAGAGATTTGATATTGAACGAATGTGAAAGAAATTATTGCTAAATACACAAGAGAGAGAGCTAGAAATGGGGTTTAAAGTCCACTCAACACAAACTAGGTCATTTCAGTATCAACACATGGTTCAAATTTATTACAATAATTCGCTTGCACGTAGGGGTCTTTAGCAGTGGGAGGAAACCGGAGGACCCGGAGAAAACTCACGAGGTTGGACAGGCGACCCTAGTCACCCTACGCTTTGTCATGTACAACAGGGGAATCGAAACCACGCCAGTTGACTCAATGACAGATTGTATGATACAGCGCGCCATGTGCTAACCAATCGACCATCCAATGCCCTCGGCTAAATATACAAGATTAAATGATACCTGGATTACAGTGCAGAAGAGTATTAGGCCAAACCAGATTTTGAATAATAATAATATAACCGTGCAAGTTATAGTATAATTTAAATCTTGAATATTTAAGATAATGCATTATTAATTTTAAAAGTGAAAGCCTTCAAATTGAATTTATTTAAACTCTCAGGACAATAACTATTCTATTCTTTTAAAACATTAATTGTATGTGTGCTATTAAAAGGTGACTAGCCAAGGGTGAAATGTTATGTAATCCTAATGACATGTTAATTTATTATAATCCCTTATTGTTTTTAAAACTGTTATAGATAGAAAGTAACTGACAATATGGCCTGTCTGGTGAACATGCCAATCATATGATTAATCTATTAATTGTTTTATTTACCATTGTTTTATTTCTTATATTGTACATTATTACATCAATGCTTATTTATGTCAACACTTGATCTAGCCAAGTGATTAGAAATAATTCCATATAAATATGTGATTGTACTTGATACGTCAGTCATTTAGGTCTATCCGACTTAGTAGCATAAGGTACTAGTCGGTTATCCGCGGTCCTGTAAGTGTATGTAGATAATTGTTATTATAAGTTTCCAGTATTAAAGATTTGAAGAACCATTCCAGACTCTTGTAATATCTGACGGACCTCACAATAATAAGAGAGAAGGGCAGAAATGGAGTTTAACGTTTACTCGATGCAAACTAGGTCTTTAGTTAGGTGGAAACCGAGAAATCCCACAAGGTTGGATAGGCGATCCTACTCTTCAACATGCATGCATTACCCATTCGACCCCCATCCCCAAATAATATTTTAAAAAATGGAGCTTTTCCTTTGATACAATATTGAAATAAATATGTTGTATATTTTCAGGGATATAGAAGTATCCTGGCGAAATCCCTGACATCAGATCATTCCAGTCATGGTGCCAGTAATGTAAGTTGATATATACTATTATCCTGGATAAGTTAATTAATGTCTAATTAATAATTTAGAAAACATTTCAGGCCTAAAGAAAGACCTGCAATAGGCAGATTTAGCTCTTGCATAATGTATGAAAATTCCCTGAGTGGCTGCTTAATACAGATTCTACTGTAATGGGTCGGAGTGGGAATCGTGTAAGAATCTTTAATTGCACAGCACTGAGATTACCTGGTCAAGATAAAATCAATACAAATTAAAGAGTGTCAGTGAAAATAAACGGAATGATAGTTGTAGGTTAAGATTTGGGTCAGTGACAGGTATTGTGTAAGAATCTATAATTGCATAGCACCGAGATTACCCAGTCACAACGAAGACAATGGTTGGCCAGATTTTCTCTCTCTATACGGCTAGTCTGTTATTATCATTATGGATGGATTTAAAATAATAATTATTGATGGCTAATGATTTTATAATCATCACCTTTAAGTCGGCTTTCTATATACCTTAATTATATATCGGGTTTTCATTGTGGCTTGATTTTTCTCCTTATCTAGATTTTTCTAATTATCCCTCAGCTTTCGGAGAAAATAAGGAGTCACGGTGGCTGAGTGGGTAAGACACTGGCTCGCTAGTCTGGAGGCTGTGTGTTCGATTCCTGCATTGACCGTGGTTTCCCCTTGTCAGTGGTGCAGGATGGAGAGTCTGACAAGGATAGCTGTCTAGTCATTTGGATGGAATCAAAAACCAATGTCCTGTGTACACATTGGCTAAGTGGGTAAGGCGCTGGCTCGCTAGCCTGGAGGTCGGGTGTTTGATCCCTGCATTGGCCGAGAAAGTTCATCCAGATTTTCCGGCGTGGTTCCCCCTTGTCAGTGATGCAGGATGGAGGACCTAGTCATTCGGATGGGACGAAAAACCAAGGACCCGTGTACATATTAGTGTGCACTTAAAAGATCCCTTGGCAGTTGGAATAAGATATAAGAGTAGGCCCTGGTGTCACTGCCAAGGCAAAATTTCCCACATAGCACACTGTATGCTCATCTTCATTAGCCCAATTGGAGTATACCTGGTTTGTGTCGAATGGACATTAAACTCTCTCTCTCTCTCTCTCTCTCTCTCTCTCACTCTCTACTCTCTCTCTCTCTCTCTCTCTCTGGTTACAAGTGAGATAGAATGTTTACATGTTTTTTACTTTAAGACTAAATACCCGCCTGTCCATCACACCTTTTGGAACACAATAATTTGGTTTCTCGTGGAGGTGGAAGGTTTAAGATTTGGTGTGGATGTTTGTTATGTGAGTGTCTGGACTGAATTTGATCATGAATATTTCTTTTTTGCTAAGAAAAAGCTGTTTGTCCGTCTGTCAAACCTTTTTTAAACACAATAACTCTGCTTTTAATTGAGGTAGCATGTTTAAACTTGGTGTAGATGTTCATTAGGTGAATGTCTTGACTTGAGTGTGATGATGAGCATTTTCTGTTTTTACTGAAAAGCTTTTTTTTACACCACTTGAAAATAACATTGTTTTTAATTGGTGTAGATCTTCACCGGGTGATTGTCTTGACCAAGTTCCATCAGGTGCATTTTGAAATCGATCACTTCTAGATCTTTATGGTGCGGTGATTGACCCAAGATTCTTGATTCCATTTCAGGTTCCACAAAGTCCATATTCTGTCTTGTTTTCTAGTTGCTTTTGTTATTAGTTCTAAAACAATTATTTGAACATTCACAGACTGATAGAGTTTTAATTCTTGTTTACATACACAGAATGATGGAGTTTTAATTCTTTTTTTTAAAGATGCTTTATGTAAGATTTAGATAAAGAGCTGACAGTTCTCGCTATAATAGTTCAAAAATAGTTAATGGGAAAGGAATATATTGAAATTTTCAGCCAAATCAATTTTCATTGGCTATTATTATTACGATAATAAACAAACACTTGAGGGGGGTTGTCATTGAGTCAACTGGGATGGTTTCGATTCCCCGGTTGTACGTAGGTTCCTTGAAGGGGTGTTGGATGGCCGAGTGATTAGCATGTGCGCGCTGTATCATAAAGTCTGTCATTTAGTCAACTGACGTGGTTTCGATTTCCCTGTTGTACGTGACAAGGAGTAGGGTCGCCTGTCCAACCTTGTGGGTTTTCTCCGGGTCCTCCAGTTTGCTCCCACTGCTAAAGACCCCGACGTGCAAGCAAATTATTGAAATAAAATTAAACCATATGTTAGTCCCGAAATGACCTAGTTTGTGTCGAGTGGTCGTTAAACCCCATTTCTCTCTCTCTATAAGTCCTGCAGTAGGCAGTTTTAGCTCCTAAACATACATTATTTAAGAGCTAAATCTGCCTATTGCAGGTCTTTCTTTAGGTGTGAAATGTTATCTAAATTATTAATTGGACATTATTTAACTTATCCAGATCATAATCAACTCTCGATGTCATCGCTAGCCTGCTATCTTTACTGGATTAGGATCCAATCTGCTGCTCAACGCTCATTCATGATTAAATGGATAATCAGGACTATGTTTTTTATCATACCGACTTTAGTAATGATGATCAATCGCTAAATTCAATCGCTAAATTCTCGGTTCATAGTGGATCAATTTGCCTGGAATCTTCAGCAAATTCCCTTTACATTATCTAGTGTTTAACTATTATAGTGAGAACTGACACCTCTTTATCTAATTAAGAGATAAACACTTATCGACATTGTAACATGCTATTTTAGCATTTTAAAAGAAATTACTAAAACGGAGAGGTGTTATTGTCCAATCGACAGTGTCTAATTGACCAATCAAAATGCAAGATTCACCCTTAAGCATGTTACAATCTCCCATAATGCATCTTTAAATAAATGTTTTGTAATCGGTCTTCGATGTCAATTATAACTAATGGATTTCAAGCAATTGTTGTCTACTATGATAAATATTTAATATTATTAAATACAAAGAAATTATCAACAAATAAAAGAAAGATATATCGATCTAGAATTATTTTAATAGCTCATTATAGAATCCTTTAACACTTGCTATATCCCAAGATTGTTATTATTTTTTAAATTGATTTACTGGTATAACGTTTTTATTTGTGCTTATAAATTGTTTTGTGATATAATTGTTAATTGTTTTTAATTTGATTTACTGGGATATTGTTTTTATTTGTGTATATAAATTGTTTTTGTGATAATTTAGCCGGCCTAGAATAAAATCACCTATGTTTGGCACAATATAGCCCGATTGGTGATTACTTGCCATTAAACCACATTTCATTCATTCATTCATTCATTGACTGCCCTGGTTCCTTGAAGGGGTGTTGGATGGCCGAGTGATTAGCATGTGCGCGCTGTATCATGAAGTCTGTCATTTAGTCAACTGACGAGGTTTCGATTTCCCTGTTGTACGTGACAAGGAGTAGGGTCGCCTGTCCAACCTCATGGGTTTTCTCCGGGATCTCTGGTTTCCTCCCACTGCTAAAGACCCCTATGCGCAAGCGAATTATGGAAATAAAATTGAACCATATGTTAGTCCCGAAATGACCTAGTTTGTGTCAAGTGGATGTTAATCTCCATGGAACTTATGATATATGGACCTTATATATGGACGTTAAACCCCTTTTCTCTCTCTCTCTCTCCTTGAAAAAATTTGGAGAAAATATTGATACTGGTACATCACTGACAGATCAAAACTATTGCTCCTTAGATCGTGTCAAACAGTCGAAGTCATGAGAATGGCTTGTCATGTTTTAAAACTGTATACCAGTCCTTGGAAATCACAATTATTCAATTCATATGTCCTGGGGGGGGGGGGGTAGCGGTCTCTAAGCACAGGGCAGTTTCAGTGGGGGGGGGGGGGGGGTATTTTAGAACTGTATACCAGTCCTTGAAATCACAATAATTCAATTCATATATCTTGGGTGGTTTATCAGTCTCTAAGGACAGGGCTGTTTGAATGTCTTGGATAGGGGTGGGGGGATGCTTGTTGTACAAATGTGTGTTTATTAGTTTATAAATTACTGCTTGGACTTCAGTTTAAATCTCTACTCTGACAGCCCCGAAATTGTGCATATTATGAAAGAACACAAGTTTTTAGGCACTACGCAATCCTCGGCAGATTCAGTTACTCTACATTAGCCTCGACTGTATGACGCTAAGTGATATGTACCTACGCCTATACAATTGCGATGCGGCACCGGTTTACTTATTAGGAAATTTTGCCGCTTTTAAAAAGATGTTATCAAAATTGCATCATTTGAAGAGTGTAGAATTTTCAGTTCAAAGTTGGTCTTGTCTGAAGAAAATCGAATAAACTTGAAAGAAAAACAGTTTCAGATTTTGAGATATTTGTATGATAAAACATTCTTCAAAGGTGTCGTCATGGGCAACGCCGTTGGTAATCCGGGAACTTAAAGTAGTTCCTATGGCGGACTTCGTCATACAGCCGAGGCAAGATGTAGGGTACTGGAATCTGCTGAGGTTTGCCGCGTGAAGTTTCAGGTAGTCCAGGTGATAAACTGGGGATGTTGTTCCGACAGGTATGAAGGAACACAAGTTTCAGGTAATCCAGGTGATAAACTGGGGAGTTGTTCCGACAGGTGTGAAGGAACACAAGTATCAAGTAATCCAAAAGATAAACTTAGGATATTGTTTCGACAGATGTGAAGGAACACAAGTCTCAGGTAGTCCAAATGATAAACTGGAGATGTTGTTCCGACAGGTGTGAAGGAACACAAGTTTCAGCTAGTCCAGGTGATAATCTGGGGATGTTGTTTTGATATAAACGTAATGTCAGACAAGAAAATCTCTAGTCTAGTTTTAGATTTATATAATAAATGTTTTTATTGCAGCCTGAAGTAATTAAATCCTTTACGTCTGACAAGAGAATAACAGCTCTAGCAGAAGTTTTTCTCAGACCAACATCTGCTCTGGTACGCAATTTTAGAATCATTATATTATTCCAAGTTATAAATGATATTATTCCAAGTTATAATTTATAAATAATATTATTCCAAGTTATAAATGATATTATTCCAAGTTATAAATGATATCATTCCATGTTATAAATGATATGATATTATTCCAAGTTATAAATGGTATTAATCCAAGTTATAAATTATCAGTTATAAAATGAGGTCCTGTGTACACATAAAAGAGTCCTTGACAATTAAAATTTAATACAAGAGTACGCCGTAGCACTGCTGTCCAGACAAAATTTTGCTTGTTATACACTGTATGGCGTATACCTATCTTCAAAGGCCTAGTCAGAGCAGAACAGTAGGACATTAAACCTCATTACATTTCATTTCGTATCTTTACAGTGCATGCAAACCTGTACTGAGAGCCTTGGTATTTCGCTCCATCCTAACTACTAGTCTCTGTTACTTGTGATGCCATTAACCAAATCAAAAACACACTTTTATGGATAACAATTACTATGGTTTATTTCACTGCGACGTTTCAACAAGGTTTCACAAGTCGTTATCAAGCATATACACAAAATTTTGTGTATATTTTGTGTATATGCTTGATAACGACTTGTGAAACCTTGTTGAAACGTCGCAGTGAAATAAACCATAGTAATTGTTATCCATAAAAGTGTGTTTTTGATTATGTTCCAATTACTAAATGCCATTCAAAGAATAGATGCCATTAACACACGGAACCCAATCTGATTTAAAGACAGATCTATATTTTGTTTCGTTTTTATATACTTTCGATGGCCTACACTACATGAAGGCCTGACCGGTTGTAGTGAAATATCGTATCAAAGGGTCATACACGTGGCTTTTGACCCTATGATGTTTGATTAACCGATCAGCGTTGATGTTTATAGTGGGTTACCCACAGTTTTCTGCACCTCACGTCAAGAAGTTGCCATAACAGACCGTTCCATTTGCTAATTCCTGGCATCATCCAGAAAGTGGGTTATAGAACAACTCATCCAGATCCTAATGTAATAACAAAAATGAAACAAAATGGATCTGTGTTTTAATCAGATTGCGTGGAATCAGGCTTAAAGATCTTGACCTACACAGGGATCAAACCTGATACCGACTGTATGAAAATAAAATGAAATAGCGGTTTAACGTCCTACTGTTTTGCTCCGGACTGGGCTAATGAAGGCGGGCATACGCCATACAGTGTGCTATGAGGGAAATTTTGCCCGGACAGCGGCACTACAGCCTACTCTTATATCGAATTCCAACTGTCAAGGGATCATTTACGTGCACGCCAGTGTGTACACAGGACCTCGGTTTTTCGTCTCATGGTGTATGCCCCTCTTCATTAGCCCAGTTGGTGCAGAAAGGTAAGATGTACCTAAAAACACAATTCATTTGCTTCACTCTTTCAATAATTGATCTAATCACACAACACTCTAACAATTTTTTAAGATTTTCTTCAGGGATTTGTTGGGGGGTTTTTTGCGCTAATTGTTCATTTTAGATAATAAGTCTTGGACGTCTGCTAATGGGATTTTGTTCTCCCTGATTGCAATAAATACTAAATAGGTTTTTAAGTGGTATTGCTTTGCACCCGTTTTACTTGTAATTGTTAGGTCACCGACATTAGATTAGGACAAAAATCAATTCATTGCTGTCTCATGGCAAGATAATAGCGATAGATGAAAATCTGGGTTTATGAAAGCGGAATATATTTCATCAGAAACCATTTACAGATACATTCTTGTGGGAATTATATTTGTAATTAGACTTATTTGTTTAATAATAGAAATGGAATTGGATCTTTATCAAGCATAGTGTGCACTTGTCAGGGTTGACGTCTCCGAGGCCAACAAAAAAGAGAGAGAGACTAGAGAAATGGAGTTTAACGTCCACTCGACACAAACTAGGTCATTTCGGAACTAACTTATGGTTTTAATTTTATTTACATAATTTGCTTGCGCGCTGGGGTCTTTAGCAGTGGGAGGAAACCGGTGGACCTGGAGAAAACCCACGAGGTTGGACAGGTGACCCTACTCCTTGTCACGTACAACCGGGGAATCAAAACCACACCAGTTGACTCAATGACAGGCCTTATGATAGCGCGCACGTGCTAACCATTCGGCCATCCAACCCCCCCTAGGCCAACAAAGAAAATGTGCCGATTACGAGGTTTGTGATTGAGTCAAGTGACAAGGATTAGGGTTGGGGTACACTTCAGATTACGAGGTTTGTGATTGAGTCAAGTGACAAGGATTAGGGTTGCTCCCCGAAACTCTTGGGTTTTCTTCTATCTGATTAAAACACAGATCCTATTTCATTTTGTTTTTTTATAGTTCAAAATTTAATTTTACTTGTCTTTCTCTACACTAGCATCCGGAAGAGTTGTTATATAATCAGCATTCTGGATGATGTGAGGGATTAGCCAATGAAAGAGTCTGTTACGGCAAACTTTTGGCGTGAGGTGCACGGAACTATGGGTAATCCACTAGAAACATCAATGCTGATTGGTTAATCAAATGTCTGACGTCATAGTGTTATCGTGTGTACGTTGGATCACAAGGCCTGTCTTTGAGTCAAGTGGCATGGTTTAGATTCCCTGCTTGTATGTGACAAGGAGTAAGGTCATGTGTCTACAGTCGTGGGTTTTCTCCCACTGAAAAAGACCCCTACACACTATTTGTTAGTCCCAAAATGACCTGGTTTGTGTCAAGTGGACGTTAAACCCCATCATGGATGTCATGGATGATATCTTGCCTAGTCACATATATATGGAATGGATTGTTAAGCTATTTTAGCCCTTGGCCAATAATAGAGCAGAATTGTTAAGCTCCTGAAAACCTGAAGCTTCTCCTTTAGATGAAATTCACCTTGGATGCTTCCTTGCAAAGACATTGTGTCATACCCCCAAAAAAGCCGGATCAAGCCTATTTTTGCGGCTTACTCTGGCAAGTTTCTTGGGGCTTGTTTATGATGCCACCCTGAAGTTTTTGTGAATAAGAGCCCTGGCAGTAGGTTTAAGATCCACTGACAGTAAGCCAGCCATACACAGGAGCTTTTTGAGTTTTTGGTCCCATTCGATTGACAAGGCATACATTCATTGTCAACCCTGAAGGTGTCACTCCTGATAAGTGCAATCCGGTTTTGTAAAAATATTCATGCACGCTGAATCATATGGTCTGTCATTGAATCAGCTGGCATGGTTTCGATTCCCGGATTGACGTGACAAGAAGTAGGGTTTTCTCCGGGTCCTCCAGTTTCCTCCCACTGCTAAAGCGAATTATTGAAATAAAATTGAAACATGTGTTAGTCCCGAAATGACCTAGTTTGTGTTAAGTGGACGTTAAACCCCATTACTCTCTCTCCCTTTAATATAGCACTTGAATTTAATTTATCATCCATGTTCATGTCGTCTGCAGAAACAAGAGACTGCGTTCAGAATGTATAATAAAATTCTGTTGTATATTTTATATCCCATTAAAACATCTATAATTGATTGATTCTGACAAGAGAATTATTTAAAAAAAAAGATTAAGCCGTTAGCGGTTATTAACACAGAATCTGCGTGTATTCCGTTAATATTGATTCTTACTCAGGTGTTAAGTAAATTAAACACAGTTTAAATGAGCCATTAGGTAGTAATAGAAATACATATGATATAACAACATAATTATCTCTAACAGATTATGTATATCTCTAGGATGATTTATAGTGTATGAAATACATGTGATGATAATCCTATGGTATAACACTAGCAGATTATATATATTTATGATTTATAGTGTATGAAATACATGTGATGATAATCATATGATATAACAACATTATTATCTTTATCATTTACAAGGACTTTTTTTATATGCCCACATTGAAATGTGGTTGTATATTGTTGTCGCCCCCGTCCGCCGGTCGGTCCGTCCGCCAACTCGGCGTCCCGAAGCTAGAGGCTAAAGTTAATATCCAATTGACTTTAAATTTATACACAGTGTTTAAGGTCATGACACGAAGAAGCCAATTGATTTTCAGCGATTTCCATAATTACTGCCAGAGTTATGGCCCTTGATCACATTGAAAAGTATTGTGGACGTTCTAGAGACTAAAGTTAATATCCGATTGACTTTAAATTTATACACAGTGTTTAAGGTCATGTGACGAAGACGTCTATTGATTTTCAACGATATCCGATAATTACTGCTTTAGATTGATAAACAGAGTTTAAGGTCTTGAGACGAACAAGTATATTGATTTTCAATGAATTTTGATATCTTGAACAGCTAAATCCATGATATTAAATGTTTCATATACTAAACGTTAGCATGAGGCAGAACTAAAAGCCAAACAAATTCTAATGATTTTCGAATATTTACTTGAACAGCTAATCCATGATATTAAATGTTTCGTATACTGAAAGTCAAACAATTACTAATGATTCTCTGATAATTACTTAATGAGTTGTTACTCTTAATCAGATTTTAGTGTATTATGAATTTTTCATTACCAACAATAGAAAAAATATGCGACAACTCCTGTTGAATGCTCAGACGACTTAGCTGGTGTATGTTTCGTTGCCTGGCAACCTATCTTTATATAGTTGTATTATATACTATTCAAAAAAAGTAGGGGATATTTGATTTTTAAGTGTTATTAAAGTCACCTAATGAAACTGACGAAGAAACAAATGACAAAATGAAATGAAGTTCACATTCATCGATTTATTCCAAATGATCGTTAGACTAAGTAAGGCACAGACTGACCATTATAAGGGTAAAATGATACCCGGGGTCAAACAGCAAAGTTACCACAGCATCACAACCAAGTCAGTAACGGGTAAATCCTCCTCTGTTTGCCAAACAAGCATTGATCCGACGTGGCATACTCCTAATGAGACGTCTAAGGTCATTTTGGTCCAGATTGTCCCATTCCTGTTGCAACGCAGCAGCAAGTTCTTGGACATTGGCAGGACGTTGTTGACGTTGACGTAACCTCTGTCCAAGCATGTCCCAGACATGCTCGATGGGGGAGAGGTCGGGACTCAGTGCTGGCCAAGGTAATGTGGTGATGTTCTGTTGTTGGAGGTAACCTGTAACGATCCTGGCCCTGTGACATCTTGCGTTGTCATCCTGGAAGATGAAACGGCGGCCATGACGTCGTGCGAACGGCACAACATGGACTGCCAAGATGTTGTCCCGGTAGTACTGGCCTGTAACACGCCCTGCAACAACATGTAAAGCCGTTCTTCCAGCAACAGTGATGCCTCCCCACACCATAACAGAACCACCCCCAAATCGATCATGTCTGATGACGTTAACGTCTTGGAAGCGCTCGTTTCGACGACGCCACACCCTCCTACGTCTGTCCAAAAAATCAACAGTGAACCTTGACTCATCTGAAAACATCACATTGCTCCAGCGTCGATTATCCCAGTGTTAACGATCCCTACACCAACGACGTCTTGCCTGAATGTGATGATCTCTCAAACAAGGGATCACGCGAGGACGTCGGGCGCGAAGGTGACCCCTATGCAGTCGATTCCGAATCGTCTGGCCACTCACTCTCACACCAGTGTCTGTTTGAAGACGAGCGCTGATCTGATTTGCTGTGATGACATGATTTCTCAAGGCCAAGGTACGGATAAATCGATCCTGGGCTTGAGTTGTCGCCCTTGGTCGACCTGAGCGTGATCTGTCCTGTACAGATTGTGTATCACGGTATCTGGACCATAGCCTGCTTATGACAGACTGAGAAACATTCATCGTCCGCGCCACAACCGCCTGTGTTGTGCCGATCTGTAGCATGCCAAGGGCACGTAACCTTTCATTTTGGGTAAGCCGACGCATATCAAAATTTGTTTTCTGGTCACTAAAACAATTAAACTGATGTTTCCACCCTGGAATTCAATGCCACAATGACTGTAACATTCAAAGTCAGAGTCGTGCAAATCTTGGGTTGGACCCCCATGATGATCCCAAGCATCACCTGCATTCCATGCGGTAGCTATTGGTGCGTTTGGACGTCACATATAACTGGAAATGTTTCTTCTGTTAGGTTCTATAGTGACTTTTTTCGTAGTCATTTGCATATTTTAGTATTATGCCCCCAAAATCAAATATCCCCTACTTTTTTGAATAGTATATAAACATGTTCAGGATGTTTTTATATAGTTGTATGATATAAACATGTTCTGGATGTTTTTATATAGACGTATGATATAAACATGTTCTGGATGTTTTTATATATACTGAGCGCCATGGAAAACGCATCACTTAGTTTTTGGTATAACAAAATGATCCTGTAAACATATCTTATTTATTTTGCTTTTTATTGTGAACAATTTTCAAATGGGAACACATCAATAACAACACATTTGTACACTTATGGATGTTTAATCTGTAATCAAGGGTACAAAGTCAGAGGGGTCAAAACCAAAAGTACGACACAGATGTCAGTAGCGCGTGTGTCCTCCACGGGCCATCATCACGGTAGGCTACAGCATTAACGCGACCCCTGCAAATGTGTAGGGCGGTCCGGTGATGAAATGTGAAGCCTCCCCACACCATTACACTTCCCCCAACGGCCATCAGCGTGATAAAGATGAAAGCGACTCTCATCACTGAAGAGCACACTTTGCCAGTCTACTCTTCTCCATGTCTGGTGTCCTTGAGCCCATATCAAACGCCGCTGACGGTGATGATCCCTGAGGATAGCTCCAACATAAGGTCGTCGTGCACGGAGTCCTACTACTCTTAGACGACGTCTTACGGTGTTGGCACTTACTGGTCCTTGTCTTTCGACGACTGCCGCACATGTTTGAGTCGCTGGGCGGAATCTGTCACGCAGATGAGTGACCCGGATGTAGCGGTCTTGAGTCTGGGTTGTAACGCGTTGTGGACCAGGACGTTGACGGTCACGTGTTGATCCAGTAACTCGAACACGTTCCACCAACCTTACAGTAGTGGACTGATGACAATTGAAGTGTCTGGCAATAGCACGTGTAGACATGCCAGCTCTGGACATTCCCATGGCTTCATTCCGTTGATTTTCAGTATGTCTCTGCATCTCTAGCTTGATTCCTTCACACGTCCAACAACAAATTACTACAGATTGACGTTTCACAGTTCATGTACTGCACATTAAGTTGAAAACATGCTTTTAAAGGGCTCACACACAATGCTGCACGTGAATATTGGGTTTTTCATGTGCATCTCGTGCAATTGTTTTTTGTGCAGACGGGCCGATATTTTTTGCGTTTGGGAGCATTGTGTGAAACAATAGTTTATAGTATTGCATAATATTATACATACAAAACCACCTAGTAATAAAATATTTGGGGGAAAGAAAGTGATGCGTTTTCCATGGCGCTCAGTATAGTTGTATTATTTAAACATGTTCTGGATGTTTTTATATAGTCGTATTATATAAACATGTTCTGGATGTTTTTATATAGTTGTATTATTTAAACATGTTCTGGATGTTTTTATATAGTCGTATTATATAAACATTTTCTGGATGTTTTTATATAGTCGTATTATATAAACATGTTCTGGATGTTTTTATATAATTGTGTGATATAAACACATGTTTTATTTATCTTTCGTTCTTGCTTAGAATTACGAAGCAGTGCAGGAGTTATCAACAGTGTTGTTTGAATGTGTAACGCAAGAAAAGCCTGAAGCAATTTGTTCTCATTTTATTCTCGAACAGGTAATTATTGAAATATATTTAGTTGTATTTATTGTACTTTTGTCATCCCTGATCTTTTTGGGGTGTGGGGGGGGGGGACCAATGGTTTAATGCATGCACGTCAGGTCACAAGGTCTGTCGTTGAGTCTACGTGACAAGGAGTAGGGTCGCCTGTCCAACCTCGTGGGTTTTCTCTGGGTCCTCCGGTTTCATCCCACTGCTAAAGACCCCTATGCGCAAGCGAATTATTGAAATAAAATTAAACCATATGTTAGTCCTGAAATGACCTAGTTTGTGTCGAGTGGACGTTAAACCCCATTTCTCTCTCTCACTCTGTCATTGAGTCAAGTGGCATGGTTATGACTCCAAAAGGTTGTCTGTCAAACCGCCAAGGTTTTCTCCAGTTTCCACCCACTGCTATGAATTTGAACCATCTGTTAGTCCCGAAATGGTCTAGTTTGTGTCGAGTATTATTTACCTCAGATTAACAAGATATTTTTAGCATTGTCACAGGTTTTGGACGAGGTATTGCAAAGATTAATATCTCTGTAAAAGATGACTGCTTTACCATGTGACATCATATCACGCGGTCTCAATCATTGGCTTAATGGTGGTTGCATTGTTTACGTAAGACTTGGTGCCTTTTACTCATTTCACATACCCATTTACACTAAATTGGAAATTTACCCACATAGACTTGAAACACCATTATTTATTTTTCTAATGCTTACAAAATTTGTTCTAGAATTTAATTTACCGAAGGAAAAAAGTTAATATTTGGGGCTCATTAAGTCGCATCGATTTCATCTCTATCAGTGACTGTAGCGGACTAGCAAATATTCACTGCTGATCAGTGTGGTAAATCAACTGAAATGATGACAGACCTACTGATAATACATCATTTAAAAAAGTTGAAATAGCCTCAAACAAATAATAGAATAGTTATTTTTTCAAGGCTCTTTGAACTGTAGGGGTTTTCTTCTACTTGTTTGAACTGTGGCTATTTTGTCTATTTGTTTAATGAAAGTCAATTTAAAGTGATAATTTAAAACTGATTGATTTGGATCCTGAATTGTAATGTGCCTAGAGTAAAAGTCGTCCAGTAAGACGAAATCTGCTTTATTCTAGAAAGATAATCACTGTTTGATCTGATGTTTGATCTGAGAGAAAGAGAGAGAGAGAGAGATTAACCTCCACTTGACACAAACTAGCTCATTTCGGGACTAACACATGGTTTAATTTTATTTCAATAATTCGCTTGCGAGTATGGGTCTTTAGCAGTGGGAGGAAACCGGAGGACCCAGAGAAAACCCACGAGGTTGAACAGGCGACCCTACTTCTTGTCACGTACAACCGGGGATTCGAAACCACTGCAGTTGACTCAATGACAGGCCTTATGATACAGTGCGCACATGCTAACCATTCGGCCATCCCACTGCTAAAAAAAAACCTATGCGCAAGTGAATTATTAAAATAAAATCCAACCCTGTGTGAGTCCCAAAATGACCTAGTTTATGTCGAACGTTAAGCCCCATTTCTCCCTCTCTCTCACTTGCTTGATAATGATTAGAGAAGCCTAGTTGAAACGTCGCTCAGTAATAATCAGTAATTGCATTTCATAGAATTGTTACCTGTATATTCCTGTTCTATTACTAAATGCCATTGAAACAAAAGTTGCATTATGTAAGAACTGAATCTGCTTCTTGCGGGTCTTTTTTTACGGCTTCAAAGGTTATATATATTATTTTTTGATATTTATTTATTCTTGCGACAAGTTCATAAGTGGATATTAAGTGGATTAGCAGATCTGTGCCTTAGAATCGGTTAATAGAAAATTGAGACTTTATTTATTATCATAGTAATGACAAATGAAATGGGGTTTAACGTCCTACTGTTCTGCTCCTATGCTGGGCTAATGAAGATGGGCATACACCATACAGTGTGCTATGAGGGAAAATTTGCCCGGGCAGCGGCACTATCACCTACTCTTATATCGAATTCCAACTGCCAAGGGATCTTTTACGTTTTTCCGTATCATCTGAAGGACTAGACAGCTGTCCTTGTCAGGCCCTCCGTCCTGCATCCCTGACAAGGGGGAACCACGCCGGAAAATCTGAATGTACTTTCTCGGCCAATGCAGGGATCGAACATCCGACCTCCAGGCTAACTAGCCAGCGTCTTAACCACTTAGCCACGTGATCCCCCATAGGAATGACAAGTACACTATTCTTGTCAAATCTTCATTCATAACTTCACTTAAAATAAAGTAATTTGACTGAAATTTCGTTCTATATTTTTAAACTAATTATAGCGAGAACGGCCAGCTCTTTATCTAAATCTTATAAAATTAACAATCCATCTTAAAGAAATGTTTTGAATGAGAAATGCCATTATCCAGGCACACTTTCTCTCCCATAACAATACATGGCACGTGTTCGTCATCGTGATTCCTGTTGGTGCAGCAGCCAGCAGGACGTTAACCCCTCGTTTAATTTCATTACCAGAAGAGTTGGACGTTCATCCCCAGGTAATTTCACTCCGTCAACAGTCTTATTATACCAATGTATGTTCAGTTTTATCTTACGGTCAATTTTCTTGGTCTATGTATGTTTCACTAATCAACAGATACCGAAAATTCTGCAAGATCTTTTGAAAATCTTTGATTGGCAGTGTGAACAAGCTCAGGAGATATTATTTTGCTGTCGTCACAGGTCTAGTTGTGTAGTTTGCAAAAATTTAATGACTGCTCGTAACTATGGCTCAAATATTAAATACATGCACACGCAGGAAATAATTCTCTTGTAATACAATTACAGTGCATTACCAAGCGACGTTTCGACTAGGCTTCTGTATTTTTTTAATAATAAGCCGTAATAGTTTCCAGTGCAATTCCTGTGTGTCGATTCAACTTTATATCAACTTGTACCATTTTTAAATGAAGTTTTCCTGGAGGTCGGGTGTTCGATCCCTGCATTGGCCGAGAAAGTACATCCAGATTTTCCAGCGTGATTCCCCCTTGTCAGTGATGCTGGACGGAGGGCCCAACAAGGACAGCTGTCTAGTCCTTCGGATCGGACGAGAAACCAAGGTCCCGTGTACACATTGGAGTGCACGTAAAAGATCCCATGACAGTTGGAAGTCGATATAAGAGTAGGCCATAGTGCCGCTGTCCAGGCAAAATTTCCCTCATAGTACATTGTATGGTGTATGCCCATCTTCATTAGCCCAGTTCGGATCAGAACAGTAGGACGTTAAACTGCATTTCATTTTGAAATGAAGTTCAGGAATCTGTCTAAAAGAATAATATAAACTACTTTAAAGATGCCGGTCCAACCTCGTGGGTTTTCTCCAAGTCCTCCGGTTTCCTCCCACTGCTAAAGACCCCTACGTGCAAGCAAATTATTGAAATAAAATTTGACCATATATTAATCCCGAAATGACCTAGTTTGTGGACGTTAAACCTCATCTTTCTCTCTCTCTCTCTCTCTCTTTCTCTTAAAGTTGCCTGTGTAATTTAATGATATATTTCGATATACGTGTAGAACAACACATAAGCGCTCATTTCGTCACTCAAGGTGACAGTCTGTCTTTTAGCGATACCCTTGGATATTTGTCTTGTAGGCGCCCCATGGGAGTTTTTCCATTAATCTATTATTTTGTTATTAGAAATGACAACCCAATAACTGCAATTTACTGACACTCTTATATTTTTCTAGTAAGATCCAGGGCTGTCGGTAATTTTTCTTAATTGATTAGCAGCACTGCTAATCAAAAAGTCCAATTTTACCAAATTTGATTAGCAAATTTAAAAATTGATTAGCAGTTTTTCAGATTCAACATAAAACACCTAAATAACAAGATATTACTTTAATTCATAACAAATCATTAGATTTCATTCTTCTCTTTTTTTTTTAGCACTGCCACATGTAGTTGTGACAGTTTGTGAATATGATGTAGACTTTTGGTCAGGTCTTATGTCTGAAGCCAATTCTTGGCAATGGCCTCCAAAGCCCCATTCATTTTAAATTTTATTTCTTCGTTACGTTAGAAATCTTGGTTATAAAACAATTTCGTCTGCTTTTTATAGTGTATTACTATTTTTGTTCAATCGGACACACCTCAATTAACTAGACACACATGATATAAACAATAATATTTTACGTGAATTCTTACTCTGATTTATCATTTTACAATACGTTAACATGTATTTATTTTATTTACAATACGTGCGGGATACACTGGATTTATTTCTTTAAAAGTGAATACTGATGTAATTACTTGAAATTGACATGTCTCTCAACGTAAGTGGTACTACTTGATTCCCAATTTCCAGTTTAATAGTCCCTATTCATAGAGTTATGTCCCTGTATTATATAGTATAATAAATTGTGTCGAGAAGAAAATTTCACACAGAGAATTCAGTTTTGTTCATAAAAATTTATTTAACATTTTATATACGTTGAAAGTGTTGTGAAAGCCTTCTAGTCTTCAAAATTTGGATAATCTTTGTGTCAATATCCAAAATGACAGGCATATTAATGATTCGCAGTAAGATTTTAATTTTTGATTAGCAACGGACAAAATATGTATCGCAAATTGTCAGCAGCCCTGGTAAGATAAGTTATTTCTGCTTTCCACATATGTCAAATACACCATATCTAACCTATAAATATTTTTGTGGGAATGCATCTTTAACACATATTTGCTAGATGTCTGATAAAATCGAGATTGATTTATTAAAATTTATATATCTATTATAGATACAATCTTCAGGAAAATACTTTGATATATTCAATCAATGGCTTATTGTATTTATACGCAGGAATTAGTTTCATTCTCATTACAATATGTTTACGAGTAGATTGTTGATAACCTCATCAAGGTCATGGTCAACACTAACGTCAGGCCATATAAACAAAATATTCTGGTTCTCAAACAGTGCGTTATAAAAAGGGGGCATTGGATGGCCGAATAATAAAGTAATCAAACTTTAATAAAAGGGAGCAATTAGAAATGAAATGAAATTAAATGGAGTTTAATGTCCTACTGTTCTGCTGTGAACTGGGCATACGCCATGCAGTGTGCTTTGAGGGAAATATTGCCCAGACAGCGGCACTACGGCCTACTCTTATATCGAATTCCAACTGTCAAGGAATCTTTTACTGCACGCTAATGTGTTATTCTTCCTCTCTCTCTCTCTCTCATTCTCTCTTCTCTCTCCGCCTACCACACAACTTCTTGTGGTCCTTTTAGATAGATTGGATCATTTATGGATCATGGGGATCATGTGGGTAAGGCGCTGGCTCGCTAGCCTGGAGGTCGGGTGTTCGATCCCTGCATTGGCCGAGAAAGTTCATCTCGATTTTCCGGCGTGGTTTCCCCTTGTCAGTGATGCAGAACGGAGGGCCTGACAAGGACAGCTGCCTAGTCGTTCGGATGGGACGAAAAACCGAGGTCCCGTGTACACATTGGCGTGCACGTAAAAGATCCCTTGGCAGTTGGAATTCGATATAAGAGTAGGCCGTAGCGCCGCTGCCCGGGCAAAATTTCCCTCATAGCACACTGTATGGTGTATGCCCGTCGTCAATTAGCCCAGGTTAGGTGCAGAAGAGTAGGACGTTAAACCCCATTTCATTTCATTTCATTTATGGATCATATTTCCTCATTTTCCCAGTGATAAAGTTTCTCTCGTTCTCTCTCTCTTTCTCATCTCTACAGACCGATGCAGAGAATTGTTATTGTAATAATGTGAATGAATCTCCTCCTCCCAGCACCTTGGAGTATAATTTCAGTTACATCTTTCTCCCTCATTATCAGATGTAGATCGCAGGATAATTGTCAGCCATGAAAGAATGGACTTAGATTAAAGATTAAGCAGTCAAATCGATGGTCTCCATTTCCTGCTAATGTTAATTAAGTTAATTTACGATTGTCCAGTGCCATTGATTGTCAGTATAAGTGATCAAAGTTGGGTACATGGACTTGATAAATAAGTCAACTGGACACTTCTAAATTAGACCGAAAAAAACATCTAATAGAGTTATCTTCCTAAAATAAAAATGGGGGCATGGCCAATATCTGAGAACCAGAGGAGTGGTGAAAGGGGGTGGATGTCTGAATTGTTAGCGTGTGCGCATTGTATCATAAGGTCTGTCATTGAGTCAACTGGCTTGGTTTCATTTTCCTGGTTGTATTTTATAAGGAGTAGGGTCGCCTGTCCAACCTTGTATAGGTTTTCTCCAGGTCCCCCGGTTTCCTCCCACTGCTAAAGACCCATACGCGCAAGCAAATTATTGAAATAAAATTGAACCATATGTTAGTCCCGAAATGACCTAGTTTGTGTCAATACTATCATGGATGTTAAACCCCATTTCTTTCTCTCTCCCTCTGAGAACCAGAAAAATTTTATTATTTGGTCTGTATCAAAATATACAAAAAATGTTCACATTAAAAATAAATATGCTGTAGCATGGTGGTGAAGCATAGAGCTATCCTAAAGCCCTGTTTAGGTGCCCTTGCAGTCTGATGCGATTGTGTGCCAGCTGCATACAAACACCCATTTACAAATGAAGAGCCCTGGGGAAGAACGATCTAAGTCACTTTTTCAATGAACCCCAGTTAATGGCGCCATCTGGTAGCAAATTGTATAGGCTTTCTGTGGAACAATCAATTTTAGGTAAAAACGATTGGAGTCACATTGAACCAAGGCTCTTCTGAAATGGCCTCCCGGACAAATACGTCCATCGTACCCTTTATTTGACCTTAATTTGGTTGAAAAGTTGAAGTCAGTTGTACTGGTAATTATAATTCGTATTAAACATCATTTTGAAGTTGTAATAAACCTACTCGTTGTTCTGAAATGAAATGGGGTTTAACGTCCTACTCTTCTGCTCCTATACAGTGTGCTATGAGGGAAATTTTGCCCGGGCAGCGGCACTATCGCCTACTCTTATAGCGAATTCCAACTGCCAAGGGATCTTTTACGTGCATTCCAATGTATACACGGGACCTCGGTTCTGTTCGTGTCAAGCAAAGACAAAAATCTGACTTAGATCGTTCTTCCCCTGGACTCTTCAAATGGATTCTATCAGAATATACAACAAATGTTGCAGAAGCAAAAAACTATTGTATTAATATACTCAAAATGTTATTATTTCACGTCTGGTGGCATTAAAAATAAACATGCTCTGGCATGGTGGAGGGAGAGAGAGAAATGGGGTTTAACGTCCATTCGACACAAACTAGGCCATTTCGGGACTAACATATGGTTCAGTTTTATTTCAATAATTCGCTTGCGCGTAGGGGTCTTTAGCAGTGGGAGGAAACCAGAGGACCCGGAGAAAACCAACAAGGTTGGAAGGCATGGTGGTGAGCACAAAACTCAAAATACATAATAATAAATTTTCAATTTAATTTTTCAGTTAATTCACAGGTGTCACAACAGTTCCCATACAACAGGTGTAAGCCAGTTAAAACTGGTTCTAGCCTATTATACCAGTCGACTCCGGATTTCCAGAATGAACCCTGATACACCAGAATCTCTGTTAGAAATGGAGTTTTTACTTTGTCTAAAGGCCCATCTAGAAGACATTCTTGACGCGTGGCAAAAAGGTAAATTAGCCTAAGATGGCATTAGTTCATTTTAAACAATATTAATTATGATTGGATAAAGAAAATTCTACTTGTCAGTCTCCCCTGTTATATTGAGTCACGGTGGCTAGGTAGGTAAGACGCTGGCCCGCTAGTCTGGAGATCGGGTGTTTGATCCCTGCATTGGCCGAGAAGGTTCATCCAGATTTTCCAACATGGCTTCCCCTTGTCAGTTGTGCAGGACAGAGGGCCTGACAAGGATAGCTGTCTAGTCGTTTGGATGGTACGAAAAACCTAGGTCCCGTGTATACATCAACATGCTCGTTAAAGATCCCTTGACAGTTGGAATTCGATATAAGAGTAGGCCATAGTGCCGGTGCCCGGGCAAAATGTCCCTCATAGCACACTGTATGGCGTATGTCCGTCTGCATTAGCCCAGTTCGGAGCAGAACAGTAGGACGTTAAACCCCATTTCATTTCATCTAGTCGTTCGGATGGGATAAAAAAATTGAGGTCCCGTGTATATATCGGCATGTACGTTAAAGATCCCTTGGCAGTTGGAATTCGATATAATTCGGGTCCTACAGTTTCATCGCACTGCTAAAGAACCCTACGCGCAAGCGATTTAATGAAATAAAATTGAACCATGTGTTAGTCCCAAAATGACCTAACTTGTGTCGAGTGGCCTTTAAACCCCATCCATCAGTATTTATGGAACTGTAGGCAATCTCTCTCTCTCTCTCTCTTTCTCTCTCTTTCTCTCTCTCTTAAGTGACAGTGCTGAATCAATATTTATGGAACTGCAGGCAATCTCTCTCTCTCTCTCTCTCTCTCTCTCTCTCTTTCTCTCTCTCTCAAGTGACAGTGCTGAATCAATATTTATGGAACTGCAGGCAATCTGCTCAAATCTTGCTATGCCATTGTTAAGTAATACTAATTGAAATATAAGTCAAGGAGTCAGTGAAGAGTTCAATCACGTTCTGTATTATTTCGCTATCTTCCTGTTTACGTAAAGCACAATTAGAGTGCAAGAACCTTCTAATAATCACCAGTGCAAATATCATTATACTTTAACTCTTTTGTACAAGAGAGACATACAACTTGATTAACTGTATACTAGACACAAACTTCTTCATTTAAAGGAGCTAAATCACTAATATTTGGGACCTAGGAATGGGTAGCAACGCATACAATAATGTAATATGAATGTATATGAACTGATTTATATTCAATCGTTTCTATTTTTACTGTAATTTCAAATCAGTTTTGTTCGGCGAAATAAGCCAAATAGTATTTATTGCGCATGCTCTCCAAATAAGAATATGACGTCACCGTTTGACATGACTTGTGGAATATGTCTAGCCTCGTTCTTCGAGTCCCTTGTTACAAATGGCGCTGAAACGCATTAAGGTACATGATTCGTATACCAATGTTAAAATGTTTATTTTGTCTTAAATATTGGATATCAGAAGCCCATCTTTTCCAGGGAAGATCACAACATCAATGTTGATTTAAATTGACAAATAATTTGTGTTTTCAATGTTAAGACTTTGGATGATATTGAGTTAGAGACTTAGCTACTTTAAGTACCAAATAATGTTTTTTAGCAGGGGGAGGAAACGAAAAGACCCAAGTTTTTTGTATAAGAGAGAGAGAGAGAGAGAGAGAGAGAGAGAGTAATGGGGTTTAACGTCCACTCGACACAAACTAGGTCATTTCGGGACTAACATATGGTTTAATTTTATTTACATAATTCGCTTGCGCGTAGGGGTCTTTAGCAGTGGGAGGAAACCGGAGGACCCGGAGAAAACCCACGAGGTTGGACAGGCGACCCTACTCCTTGCCATGTACAACCGGGGATTTTCGAAACCACGCCAGTCGACTCAATGACAGACTTTATGATACAGCGCGCGCACGCTAACCATTCAGCCATCCAACCCCCCAGAGAGAGAGAGAGATAGAAATTAATTTAAACATACATTTATGCAAGAGCTAAATCTGCCTAGGTGTATTGAAGGACTTTAGGCCTGAAATAATACATAAATTACTAATTAGACATTTATTAACTTATCCAGACCATAATCAACTGTCGATGCCATCGCTAGCCTGCGATATTTAGCGGATTGGAATACATTTTGTGATGGATAATTTAATGTAAAAATAGATAAACGAAACGTTTTTATCGTGCCAACTTTAGTAAAGATGATGGCAGCTAGCCTAAAATTCAGAGTCTAACATCTCGGTTGAGAGTGTAGCAATTTGTCTGAAATTATCAGCATATTCTCTTTACATTATCTATTTTTTAACTATTATTGCAAAAACATCAGCTCTTTATCTAATCTCCTATAATGCTCGGGGGGTTGGATGGCTGAATGGTTAGCGTGCGCGCGCTGTATCATAAAGCCTGTTATTGAGTCGACTGGCGTGGTTTCGAATCCCCGGTTGTACGTGACAAGGAGTAGGGTCACCTGTCCAACCTCGTGGGTTTTCTCTGGGTCCTCCGGTTTCCTCCCACTGCTAAAGACCCCTACGCGCAAGCGAATTATGTAAATAAAATTAAACCATATGTTAGTCCCGAAATGACCTAGTTTGTGTCGAGTGAGAGTGGACGTTAAACCCCTCTCTTTTTCTCTCTCTCTCTCTCTCTCTCTCTCTCTCTCTCTCCTATAATGTTCCTTTAATGTATGCTCGACATAAACCAGGTGATTTCGGTATTGAATCATTCTCTAGAGTTTTTAGAAGTGGGAGGAAAACCAAAAATGACCTAGTTTGTGTTGAGTTCATCGTAAACCCCATTTATATATTTCGCTGGTCCCTTGGGTGGCTCCTCCCACTGCTAAAGACCCCTACGTGCAAGCGAATTATGAAAATAAAATTGAACCATGTGTTAGTCCTAGTATGTGTCGAGTAGACGTTTAACCCTATTTCTATATTTCTCTGGTCCCTTGGGTGGCCGACTGGTTACCGCGTGCGCGTTGGATCAGGTCTATCATTGAGTCAAGTTGCATGGATTCAATTCCCCACTTGTACGTGGCAAGGTGTCGCTTAGCCTGTCCAGCCTTGTGGGTTTTCTCCAGGTCCTCCAGTTTCCTCCCACTGCTAAAGACCCCTACATGCAAGTGAATTATTGATATAAAATTGAACCTGATAGGTTTGTCCCGAAATGAACTTTAAACCCCATCTCTCTCTCTCTCTCGAGTGGACGTTAAATTATTGAAATAAAATTGAACAATGTTAGTCCTGAAATGACCTAGTTTGTGTCATGTGGACCTTAAACCCTCTCTCTCTCTCTCTTTCTCTCTCTCCTAAATGACCTAATTTGAGTCACATTGTTTACACATTACTGGGGTATTAAATTATTATTATCACTGGCCATTGATCTCATCCCTAGTTCTAATTCTGAAATTATAAGGCAAGAAGACCTTTAACAACCATACTATTTTAGCATATAACTGAAACAAAATAAACATGCTTTGATATTTTTTTCTTTATAAGGAAGCTTTTGTCACATCTGTTGCTATTGCGATAAGACAAACAACATTTTTAATTCTTCTTCTTCACATTTTTATGAATTAAATCCAGTTTTTGTCATGTCGCCTCCCACTTGAGGTTGACTGATCAAATATGGATTGTTACGGCATGAATTTATTTTTAAATCTCGGGATGATGTTATTGTTTTATAAAGTATTATGAAGACGTGATCTGTTGTTTAGTAGAAAAATTGAGACTCGATCTGTCATTTAGTAGAAAAATTGATTTGTTCGAAGTCACGTAATCGTATTGGTGATTTCCGGTTATTGCACCTCTGTTTGCAGTTAAAGTGGGTTTGATACACTTGTAGTTCTTGAATCTGTTTTTATTTTCAAGGGCTGTTCTTTAGATTGGATTGGTTTCTGTTCCCCACAACTGACGGGGTTTCGATTCCTCGGTTGTACGTGACAAAGTATAGGGTTGCCAGTTCAACCTCACTGGTTTTCTCCTTCAGCTTAAGACCTCTACGTTCAAGCATAGAACTAGAATACTAACGGGAACGCCCACCGTGTGACGTCACTACCTTATGTGACGGCGGGCCTCTGACGCTGATATCGGGCACAGCTTACTTCCGGTTTCTGCTCGCACTAACAAAATGCCTGGCGCGAATTGTGTTTTGTTCGGATGTTCCGCCTGCAATAAAAGAAATCGGGGTTGATCATTCTATCGCTTACCCAAAAACAACATAGAGTGGAGAGAGAATCATTACGTATCATACAGTCTACCAGATCAGACCCGATAAATGACAAGACCTTGACAATATGTTCAAGACACGTTGAGCCGGATTATTTCGTTGAAAAAGTAAGTGAAAACTCAAATCAAAAGAAATTAATTATGTAGATTCTAGTTGGCAGTCCACCCTGACAACCTACAATGAAGTTAAGTTAAACCCATACTAGCTGAATGTCTGTATTTTCATGTTTGCCCGTTAGATTTTACCCTTTCTCTCATCAAAGTTGTATGCATATAGGTTTGTTTACATTAGTGCCGTAGCTAGGCCTAGTCTACTTGCAATTTGTTATGAAATTGACGAATACTTCACCCGATGAGTGTGTGACAGCATGACGATTCTCTCTCAACAATCTTCTTTTACTTTAATTTTATGAATTACTAATTATTATTTTTTTTTAAAGGTCAAAGTTTTAACTGAGCAGCTCCATAAAAATTAAAATTGTATATTTATTTATGACTGACCTTGACCTGTCAAATCCTTTTACTTTTAAATTCCGAAATAATCTTGTTCCCGGTATGAATAATCAACAAGCATGGAAAAAAAATTAATTATATCTGAACCTTTTGTTTTGTATGTAGGAACCTTTTTATTTTGATTTTATGAATATTTCAGATGTTTACAAAAATTCTGGGTCCACATATCGAAGATTAAAAGAAGGGTTAGGGAGACTATCAACCTTAATTCTTCTACAGAAAAGCGTAACAACAAAGAAATTGAATCCAAGGAAGTCACCGGTAACTTAAATTTCTGTTAACTTAATTATGAATATGAACATTCGATGTTTCCTTATAAAAGATCAGTATATGAACATTTAATTCATCAATATTAAACAGACATTATGCAAGAGCTAAATCTGTCAATTGCAGGTCTTTCTTTAGGCCTGGAATGTTATCTAAATTATTAATTAGACATTAATTAACTTATCCAGACCATAATCAACGCTCGATGGCATCGCTAGCCTGTGATATATACTGAATTAGAGCCCAGTCTGCTACTTCTGATTAAATCAAAAAATCAATAATCGAGACCATGGTTTTTTTTTATCGTACCGACTATAGTAATGCTGATCGAGGCTAGGCCCAAAATTTAATCATTAAATACTTGGTTCAGGGTGGATGAATTTGACTGAAATTTTCAGCAAATTCCCTTTACATTATCTATTTTTTAACTATTATAATGAGAACTGCTAGCTCTTTCTGTAATCTCCCATAATTTTATTTATAAATACTTGTATGAATATCCGATTCTTCTTTATATTTACTTTTGTAATTTTTTCGATTTTATTCAGAAACCGAGAAAATTATGAATACATGTATCAGAATCCAATTCTTCTTGTTTTAATTGAATTTTATGAATTTGTCTATTTTATTCAGAGTCCAAGGAAAACCGAGGAAACTCAATGTTTACATATGAACGAAGTAACCTTTCAGATGTTGCAGAAATCATTTTTATGTCAAATGTCTGCTTTGTGGCTATGTCAGTCTTCAAGTGATTATATCTATCTGTTTAAAACTGAAGATAAAAGTGTAACATACCATTTAACCATTGACAAGGACTTGAATTGTGAAGTACAATATAATAATTTTTGTTTCCTGTTCAAATTAAAGTTACATCTATAGATTTACTTATAAGAACTGTTGAGAATATGAAGATATGTGGGGGCATAACATCAAAACATTTACAGTCTTATTCTCAATGTCAGCCTACAACTGTAAGATATATCAGACAGGTTGATATTTTCATGAACACAAATAAGTCAACATAGAAATTACGAAAGCTGTGTACTTGGTTCTGTATGTAATAGTTTTGTTGAGGACACTCAAAAAGAAATTTGTTTAAGTTGTCGACAGATTAACAGAGATTTACAGAGAAAGTAAATAGTAATAATAATAGTTTATTTCACATATATGGCTACATAGCACATTGCATATTCAGATTTTGATTGACAATATATAATTCAAAGAATCAATATTTACATACTTGTAAATGTAATTTACAATTCAAAAATAGCTTAGCAATAATATATAGTTGCCATATAAACGAGCAAACAGTGATAGAATATAATCATGTGGTATGAATTTGATTAAAATGTAGATTTTACTCCATTTTGATTTATTTCTTCCAACTGACTCGACTCCACATAGATTTGAGGTCAAATGAGAAGTTATAGAGTTAAACTGTGATCAGTGATGTCAGGTATTTTATTTACAGCACTTTGCTGCAAGCATTTCACACAATGAAAGTAACAAAAACACAGATTATACAGATAATTTCACACAACAAAATAGAAAGTGTATAATTAAACTAAACATTTCCTGGCTCTATTGGAATTAATATCAATATTGGAAGTATAAAAATATAAATGTGATTGAATCTAGGATTAAATCTAGAACTTAATCAGCAGTGTTCTACAGATTTTTTATTTCTTGTTATTACTGTATTGTAGTTAATAAGTAATGAAAAGAAAACAAGGCCCCAAGTTCACAAAGCATTCTCAGTCTTAAGTTAAGGTTTTACTCAAAATTGTTTGTCTTATTTTAACTCAAATATAGCACTTTACTAACTATTGTTGTTTTAATGTAAATATATCAATAAGAAACTGTGCAAAGTTTTGTGTTTCTGGATCAAAGATATTTCTCAAAAACAGTGATTGAAGGTTGAGCAAATTCTTAAGTCTGGGAATGCTTTGTGAACTTGGGGCCAGGTTGATAATAGTAAACAAAATATATCGAGACGCAATGAAATAGCACCTCTGAGATGACGTGGCATAACTTTGCACCTTCCACAAAACCTAGCTTTTTAAAAGCTGCATCATATACCCCACGTGTGTACCAGAAAAATCAACATACTGATTCTGTTGGGTTTAATTTTTTTGATTGAGAATTGTTCGGGGTGCGTTTACGCAATCTTCAAAACATTCTCACATGTTATCATCGTAATATGATGTTGTTACATCCTTAATTGCAAGATTAAAGCAAATCTTTAAAACAAAATTGAGCTGAAAAGTACTAAGTAGGGCGTTAAACCTGGATTCATTTCAAACAAGATTTACATTCATCCATTTATAAAAGTGATGTATTTTTTTTATTGCATCTCAGTATAAAATATTAACAATGATAACAAAATTTATATAAATTTTATACAGGTGCACAACTTGTAATGTGTGAGCTTTATAAATGTATTAAATTATTCTTAAATATACATTATGTAAGATTTTGATAAAGAGCTAGCCATTCTTGCTATAATAGTTCGAAGATAAAAAATGTAAAATGACTAATTTGAAAATTTCATTCAAATTACTCTATTGCGAGCGAAGATATTAGCCTTTGAAGGCTATTTTAGAATATTTCAATTAATTGATGATACAAATTTCATCTTAACACACCTTATATAAACAATTCAACATAATGCTTTGAAACGTCTAACGTAAACCTTTTCAAATGAAACTTCGATTTAAAAATATTTTCGAACCCTCTGGACAAGTAAAATAGGATGTAATGGATAATTTACACAACAGGTGGGACACTTAAACATCTAGTACTTAGATAGAGATATTATTTATTTTCTGGAGCTTTCAAGCCAGCAAGAGTGTTATTGTCCCTTTAAAGTAAATATTATACAAAATAAAAGAAACTGTTCCAAAGCAATTTGGGATCACGTGGCTAAGTGGGTAAGACGCTGGCTCGCTAGCCTGGAGGTCGGGTGTTCGATCCCTGCATTGGCCGAGATTTTCCGGCGTGGTTCCCCCTTTTCAGTGATGCAGTACGGAGGGCCTGACAAGGACAGCTGTCTTATCCTTCGGATGATACGAAAACCCGAGGTCACCTGTATACATTGGAATGCACGTAAAAGATCCCGTGGCAGTTGGAATTCGATATAAGAATAGGTGATAGAGCCGCTGCCCGGGCAAAATTTCCCTTAAATCACACCTTATGGCGTATGCCCGTCTTCATTAGCCCAGCATAGGAGCAGAACAGTAGGACGTTAAACCCCATTTCATTTCATTTCCAAAGCAATTTGATCGTTTGAGAAGAAAAAAAATATATAGACATGGTCGAGACTATAATGAGTTTCATAACTTGCCCATTTGCTACGAACACTATGTGACTATATGCATGTATGTTGTATATGTAGAAAACTTACGGATGCTACTGGAACGACAGGTTGAGATGTCTCAAACAAATCTTTAGCAAAGAAAAGCTGTAGTAAAGAATACACATTTTTTTTTTATAAACAATATTTTTATTCAAGATGTCTGAATGGGATTGGGGAACAGGCTTAGCCTATGTAAAACCCCTTGTTATAAACAAGAAAAGGGCACTGGGAAACCAGCCAAAACTGGCACGGACATGCCAAAGGCTAACAACAATATACACAAAACAATAAATAAAAAAAATAAAATGTGAATGTCATCATAATTTATTAATAATAATTTTATAATATGTAGTAGAAAATGATACACAAACGTGTGTTCGGATAATTTAATGTCCGAAAATAAATGGTTTATACTCCCGATGGTATGTTATATAACTAATTTAAAAAAAACTCATTAAAATTATGAATAACTTACATCTATTACACCGTCAAGTTCTTGAAATTCCAGGACGTCGTACGCTTCTGCCATGTTGACATACGGCCGGAAGTTACTTGTGCCTTATTGACTTCGCGCATGCGATGTACAACATAATTATGTCATCACCGTTATACGTCACCGAGTGGGCGTTCCCGTTAGTGTTCTAGTTCTATGGTTCAAGCGAATTATAAAAATAAAACTGAAGCATATGTTAGTCCTGAAATGACCTAGTTTGTGTCAATGGATCAATCTCTCTCTCCCTCTCTCTCTCTCTCTCTCTCTGTTGGGTGATAAGCATTTTTGACTTAGTGAGTTTTTTTGTCTGGTCAAAACTTAGGAACACATAACTCTGCTTCTAATTGATGCAGATTGTTTGAACTTGTCTAGATGCTCGGTAGACAACTCTTATTGTTGTTATGATATTTTTTAAATGTTATATTTATCGGTAATATGGTGAATTCATAATTGTTAATCCATAGTGAAAATATATTTGAATTGTTTATGTTTATAGATAATTTATATTTGAATTGTTTATATTTATAGATGATTTATATTTGAATTATTTATAGATGATTTATATTTGAATTGTTTATATTTATAGATGATTTATATTTGGATTGTTAATATTTATAGAAAATATATTTGAATTGTTTATATTTATAGATAATAATGTATTTGAATTGTTTAGATTTATAGATAATATGGTGAATATGTATTTGAATTGTTTAGATTTATAGATAATATGGTGAATATATATTTGAATTGTTTATATTTATAGATAATATGTTGACTATATATTTGAATTGTTTATATTTATAGGAAATATGGAACTAATAGTAAACTATATACAGGGTAATATTATAAAAGGTGAAGATATTGGTAACCTCTCGTCATTTTTAACCTGGTTTGATTTTCCTACACCGAGTCAGTTTAAATCTTTATCCTGGAAAAGTAAGCTTAAATGATTCTTATTTTGCACACGGAGAACTATCGCCTTCGAGGCTAGATCTCTGTCCTGAATAACCACCATATCCCCAAATTAGTATACTATTTTGTAATGCGGTTCTATTCCTTTTCACATCTGTCATACACTCACAGACTATTTATTCATTGTCATTGAGTCAACTGGCGTGGTTTTGATTCCCTGGTTGTACATGACAAGGAGTAGGGTCGCCTGTCCAACCTTGTGGGTTTTTCCTTCCAGGGCCTCTGGTTTCTTCCAAGAGGATCGCCTGTCCAATCTCGTGGGTTTTCTCTGGGTCCTCTGGTTTCTTCGCACTGCTGAAGACCTGTACGCGCAAGCGAATTATTGAAATAAATTGAACCATATGTTAGTCCCAAAAGTTTGTGTGTGTGTCTCTCTATCTCTATTCATTGTCAATTTTATTAAATGGCAGTGGAATAAATACTTTGATTAAAGTTGCAATTGCAAATTTTCAAGTTATATTTTTAAAACGTATTAAAATAAAGCCTTAAAATAGATGGTATCCATAAACAGTCCTACCTTGTTAAAGAATAATCCTATTAATCCTATAATTCGCTATTATTGCCAGCTGAGAAATTGGCAAAAATATCATTTTTAACTTCAAATTCCAACGTTCGAAAATGGCTGCCCCATGTTGTCAATAGCAAAACAGGGGAGGTAATTGTGTTATTATTTCCTGTGTCATAGATTTTTAAGGGTGGGAAATAATGCCCATGATTGTATAATAGTGATTTGATAACCTATTGAGCAAAAGACATAGAAATAATTATGTTTTGACTTTTCAAAATTCCCAGAGAACTAGGTTAAGTTAAGTTTAGTATTACCGAAATTGAATTAAAAAAGAAAAAAAAAACCTGGGATTTCTCCTTTAAAAGAGCTGTGTTCGATCCCTGTATTGGCTGAGAAAGTTCATCAGGATTTTCCGGCATGGTTTCCCCCTTGTCAGTGATGCAGGACGGAAGGCCTGACAAGGACAGCTGTCTAGTCTTTCGGATGATGAGAAAAACTGAGGACCTCTGTAAACATTGGTGTGCACTTAAAAGATCCCTTGACAGTTGGAATTCAATATAACAGTAGGTCATAGTGCTGCTGCCTGGGCAAAAATTCCCTCATAGCACTCTGTATGGCATATGCCCGTATTTATTAACCAAATCGGAGCCGAACAGTAGTACATTTAACCCAATTTCGTTTTATTTTCTAGCGGTTCCATACAACTGACTATAAATTAAATCAATAAAAATCAGTGCTGCTATGCTTAAATTAATTTTGTTATTTTTTTTTTATTTACAGAACCAGTTACATTACCTGTATTATGTCGAGATCTAAAAGGTGTAAGCGTTACCACGACGATGAGAATATTATCAGCTTTACAAGTGACAAGTTGATAATGAATTATTACGTCAATCGAATAAAACAATGACAGTGCTATAGAAAACATAAAATCTCATGACAATTATAGTTTGAAAATGCACAGTGCATATCTCAAAAACTCAAATATCAGTGCTTCCCACTAGACTGTTAAAAGGTGAAATGGATTCAAATAAATGAATTGACATTTTGGCGTGAAGAATGTCAGAAAAAAAGTGCTGAATCTGATTATCATGATATTGTTTAAGTTGTATGTTATTTTTGTACTTTAGGACTTGTAATACACAGGGCTGTCATTTCACAATTTTGACTGGCTGGCTGTCGATTTGGACTGACTGGCTGTCAATTTGACTGGTTGACGGTCAATTTAGACTGGTTGGCTTTCCATTTGACTGGCTGGCTTTCCATTTGACTGGTTGGCTGTCAATTGGACTGGTTGACTGTCAATTGGACTGGCTGACTGTCAATTTGGACTGACTGACTGTCAATTTGACTGGTTGATGGTCAATTTGACTGGTTGATGGTCAATTTGACTGGTTAACGGTCAATTTAGACTGGCTAGTTGACAATTTGACTGACTAGCTCTTAATTTGACTGGCTGGCTAGATTGACTGTCAGTTTGGCTGGCTGCCAATTTTGACTGGTTGACTGTCCATTTAGACTGGTTGGCTGTCAATTTGACTGTCAGTTTAGACTAGCTGGTTGTCAATTTAAATGGCTGGCCATCAATTTGATTGGCTGGAGAATTTACCTTTCTGTCAATTTGGACTGACTGACTGTCAATTTAGACTGGCTGACTGTCAATTTAGACCGGCTAGTTGTCAATTTAGACCGGCTGGTTGTCAATTTAGACTGGCTGGTTGTCTATTTGACTGGCTGGCCGTCAATTTGATAGGCTGGAGAATTTACCTTTCAGTCAATTTACACAACCTTAAAACAAAAATTACAGTTAAATTTATGGTTTTATATGTAAAAAAAAAGGTAACCCTTGCCAATACAATTGATATTTTCTCTTTCGTTTCATAAAATCCATTTAAATCTCCGTCATCCAATGTTCCAGAGAGTTGATTAGGGGCTCGTCATGTGGATAAATGTCAAAATAATAATTTATATAACATTTAAACCAAAAGAAAGATTTGCACATTTAGCTTTTACATAATGCATCTTTAATATCAGAATCATACATTGGTTTTATGCTAGACTAGATATATTATTAATAATTTTGGTTTTTTTTCGAGTCAATCTGATTAAAACAAAGATCCTATTTCGTTTCGATTTTATAGTTCAAAATTTCGTTTTACTTGTCTTTACTACCCTAGGATCTGGAAGAGTTGTTACCATTGACGTGTTCCGAATGGTGTGAGGAATTATCCAATGAAACATTCTGTTATGGCGTTTATGTTTTGCACGGAACTGTGGGTAATCCACTATTAAACACAATGCTGATTGGTTAATCAAATATCTGATGTCATAGGGTCAAAAGCCGCTTGTATGACCTCTGACGCGACTTATCGCTAAAACCGGTCAGATCTTCATGTAGTGTAGGCCATCGAAAGTATAAAAAAACGAAAACGAAACGGAATATAGATCTGTATTTTAATCAGATTGGTTTCGAGTTGGTTAAGGATTGTTTTTTTAAGGTTGTTCTATGGTTGAAATAATTCATTCCACTTGATTTGTATGACTGACATTCGGTCACATGATATGACATCCAGACGGGAGCTTGCTGCACACAGTCTGATACAGTCTATCCAAAAATGACAAAACTGACCAAGAAAGACAAATACTGATCACCGAATATGATTAACACAGAGAGAGAGAGAGAGAGAGAGAGAGAGAGAGAGAGAGTTTAGATCCAGTCACAAATGGTTAGTGTGTGCGCGTTGTATCATAAGGTCTGTCATTGAGTCAACTGGTGTGGTTTTGATTCCCCAGTTGTATGTGACAAGGATTAGGGTCGCCTGTCTAGCCTCATAGGTTTTCTCCGGGTCCTCCGGTGTCCTTCCGCTGCTAAAGACCCCTACGCGCTAGCAAATTATTGAAATAAAATTAAACAATGTTAGTCCCAAAATGACCTAGTTTGTGTTAAATGGACATTAAACCCTCTCTCTCTCTCTCATATTAGCCCAGTCAGCGCATTTTTGGTCATTTTTTCAGGTCATGTCCTATAAAATCATGTTTATCTTGTAGGTATTATATGTAAATATTATATTGTTATGCTTTACAGCAATAAAACTAACAATTGTATCAAACCAGGCTGAGTTGTTTTTATATCCAGGAACCACGGTTACTCCTTAAGAGTTAGAAATCGGGTGTTGACTAAAAGAATTCGTCAGGAATTCTACTTGTCATCTGTGCAAAGCAAGGGACAATGTGTAGTCCTTCGGATGGTATGGAAAACCAAGGTCATATTTACACATTGGTGTGCACATAAAAGAACCCTTGGCAGTTGAAATTTGATACTAGAGTAGGCCTTAGTTCTGCTGTAAGGGCAAAATTTCCCTCATAGCACACTGTATGGCATAAGCCCATCTTCATTAACCCAGTTCGGAGCACAACAGTAGGACTTTAAACCCCACTTCATTATGTCATTTTGAAGAGAGACTTATCAAGCGGTGTGGGATTAACCATGGTTGGGACCCTGGGGCCTTGTGCATGCGGGGGCCCCAACCTAACACAAGTGACCTAGACTTAGTCAGTACTATTCCACACAGATGAATGTAACTAAATCAAACCTAATTTAAAGTCAGTCAGTGATAAATAATGGGGAGAGGATCACAACGTTTACAATCCCTGCAATAATCCACATTCTAGCCCGACACAAGGGAAGAGACATTGATATTGAAAGGATCATAACGTTTAAAATCCCCGCAAAATTCTCCATCCTGGCCTCCTCCGGTTTCCTCCCACTGCTAAAGACCCCTACGCACAAGCAAATTATTGAAATAAAATTAAAACCATACGTTAGTCCCGAAATGACCTAGTTTGTGTCGAGTGGACGTTAAACCCCATTTCTCTCTCTCCATCCTGGCCTGGCGCGATTTAAATGCGTTTTGTTCGAACCAAAACCTGAAATATCATAAGTAATGTAGTCTATACAGAAACTAAAACTTGAATATAAATGAGTTCAACATTACCTTGATTCCACCTCCTAGTAGCACAACAAGTTGTAACCAAAACATTCCCGCTAGAGAGGATTTTATACGTTTTCTTGATACACTTTTCCTGCTAAATAAACAAAACAGTGAAACACAGATATACAGGGCCGTAACTAGCTCATAGCAACGGAGGGTGGGGTGGGGGGTTCTCAGGGGTGCTGTAAAATTGATGAACAATGTAATGTATATCTATTGTTTTTATGGTCGACAATTTTTTCAAAGTACGACGCCGGATTACACTGAATTCTTGGATGTTAACCACGGGCCCAACATGGATTGAAGGGGCCTCGATGCCCAGAACTTTGAAAATCCGGTGGAAGGCCTCCACTGCCCCCATAACTGTCACTTACAGATCCTTATACCACGCAACTGCGATTTGATTAATCCATTAACTCTGCTTAAAACTTGTCATTCAGGTCCAGCGTTAACAAGCTTTATCATTATTAATAAAGCTAATTAGATATACTGCCAGTCTGAACAAGAACTTATTTTTTCTATTCTATGTTTTTACCCTATTTCCTTTTTTTTTGATATTACGCCTCGATGTGTAATCATTTTGATTAAATGAACCTGTCCATAATATTATATTATAATTTATTGGACGTTAAATTTGTAATAAACAATAACATGAATTCAATTCACCATATTAATATAAATGGATCATAGTCTGTGTCGAAATTATATTTACCGTGACACGACCTCGGTTTTTCACCCCATTCGATGTAAGAGTAGGCCATAGTGCCGCTGTCAGGGCTTAATTTCCCTCATAGCACACTGTATGGCGTACGCCCGTCTTCATTAACCCAGTTCGGAGCAGAACAGTAGGACGTTAAACTTCATTTCATTTCACGACAGACATTGAGTGTTCTAGTAGACAAATATAACAGTAAGTGATATGAAATTGAATAGGCCATTTATTATCAATAAACGACAGGAAAATAAAATATATGTAATAACAATAATGTAACAAAAATAGACTAGAACACAAAAATACCACATTGGAAATGATTATTATGAATTTAAATATACTAATTACCTAAATACATTTTTATTTAAGGATATATTATGGGAGATTAGATAAAGAGTTGGCAGTTCTCACTAAAATAGTTAAAAACTAGATAATGTAAAGGGAATTTGCTGAAAGTTTAGTCAAATTGATCTACTCTGAACCGAGAATTTGGCGATTGAATTTTGGGCTTAGCCTCGATCATCATTTCTAAAATCGGTACCATAAAGAACATAGTCTCGATTATCCATTTTTTAAATTTAATTATCAATGAGCGTTAAACAGCAGATAGGGTTCTAATCCAGTAAGTATCGCAGGCAAGCGATGACATCGAGAGTTGATTATGGTCTGGATATGTTAATTAATGTCTTAGATAACATTTCGGGCCTAAAGAGAGACCTGCAGTAGGCAGTTTTAGCTCTTGCATAATGTATGTTTAAAGAGAGAGAGAGAGATGGGGTTTAACGTCCACTCGACACAAACTAGGTCATTTCGGGACTAACATATGGTTTATTTTTTATTTCAATATTTCGCTTGCGCGTAGGGGTCTTTAGCAATGTGAGGAAACTAATGTATGTTTAATAAAGATGAGGTGTAGTACTATGGGCCCAATCTGTTTCACAGAGAATTACGAGTCTAGTAGTAATATCTCTGTCAAAGATGATTGCCTTAACACGTGCTGTCACAGCACGCGGCGTCAATCATTGGCTGAATGGCGCGTGCATTGTTTACATAAGACGTTACTGCTTCGGAGAGAATGCTGCCTTTTAGTCATTTTAATACCCATTTACACTAAATAGGAAATAATTTTTACCTACAAATTCCGTCGAACGCTTTTATAATATTTTTCCAATACAAGAAAGTCAAAACGTAATTATTTCTATGTCTTTTGCTCAATAGGTTGTCAACTCACAATTATACGATCATAGGTGTCATTCTCACACTTAAAACTCATTTACACACGAAATAATAACACAATTACCCCCCAATTACCTCCCTTGTTTTCTATTCTCCACCATGGAGTAGCTTTTTTCAAACGTTTGAAAATGAAGAGGAAAATGATATTTTTGCCAATTTCTCATCTGGCAATAGTGAATTATAGGATTATTCTTTAACAAGGTAGGACTATTTATGGATACCATCTATTTTCAGGCTTTATTTTAATAAATTTTAAAAATTTGCAATTTCCGCTTTAATTTGTCGCAGGAAAAAAGTTAATATTTCTGGCTCATTAAGTCGCATCGATGTCATCCTTATCAGTGATTGTAGTAGCGGCCTAGCGAAAATTCACTGCTGATCAGTGTGCCATGGGCCTTCTGTCAGACGTGGAGAGCGGGCGTCGCAAAACCGATCGCCACATCCTACGTATGATCCATGCATCTTTTCTTACTACATATATTAGTAGCCTTGTGATCGTTTAAAAATCTGTCTCTAGCTGCCTTTACTTCCCCTTCACGTTGTGTATTTACTTCTTACTGTTTTCTAAAGACGTTTGTCTTCTCAGTAGTTAAAATAATGCAACAGTTCATTTTTACATTTTATATATCATAGCTGCTTACATGTACATAATATGGTACAATGCATTCTCTCTCCCTCTCAAACCTCATCCAGTCAGGCTCGCTCGGCGAGTCTGCTGATAGAAATTGCTACATCTTTAACCTTCTGGAATCAAGCTGCTGTCCAGGAACTCAGATCGTAATGTCTCCGGAATCTAATGAAAATCCGTCTTAAAAGTTTACCATGATCTTTGTTATAGGACTCATGGATATCACGCACAGAATAAGCTACTCATGACCATGAACCTGTACAATTACTGATTATGATTGATTACTTTAGCCAAATGATGTAATTAGTAAATTTCCAAGCACGCGTAATCTCGTATTTTATTGACACATGTTTTGGCGCTATAACACTTTTTATGTGTCAACCCGTCACTTATTCTCTAACTTGATTTAAGTAAAAATATGTGAATCTACTAACTTGCCAGAGATATTAATTAATACAATATAATGCTATCATTACTTATAAGAGCACAAATTCTAGCAATATTAATACAGAAGGCGGATGAAAATAAAAGTTAAAAACAATTGAATTGGTCCTAAACATCAAGGACGACAATCAACAGGAAATTATAATATGAAACACAATCTACAACTCGTGTTATTTACTTACATCAATTATAAACATCAATTACTTAGTTATAAGAACATGACATCTTCGCTGCCATCTTGGAATTGTGATGTCATACCAAAAAAGTCGATCGATTGATGCGCATTTGTCCAAAGAAAAAGCATGCATGTTTGTTGAAACTCGAATAGGCAGAGTCGTCACTTTTTTCTTAAAACTGTTTCCGGCGTGGATCCCCCTTGTCAGTTAAGCTGGACAAAGGGCCTGAAAAGGACAGCTGTCTAGTCGTAAGGATGGGACGAAAAACTGAGGCCCCATGTACACATTGGCGTGCACGTAAAAGATCCCTTGACAGTTGGAATTCGATATAAGAGTAGACCGTAGTGCCGCTGTCCGGGCAAAATTTCCCTCATAGCACACTGTATGGCGTATGCCCGTCTTCATTAGCCCAGTTCGGAGCAAAACAGTAGGACGTTAAACCCATTTCATTTTTTGTTAAAACTGTCGGCACAAGAAGAACCATAATACTAATATTACCAAATGTATACATGTATGTAACCAGATTTATTAGATCAACCCAATTTCAATCAGGTTAGATAACAGAGATTGACAGCCATTGTGGATTGGGCCATCCATCATTTGAAAATATATATATAGAGAGAGAGGGGGTTTAACGTCCACTCGACACAAACTAGGACATTTCGGGACTAACACATGGTTCAATTTTATTTCTATAATTCCCTTGCGCCTAGGGGTCTTTAGTAGTGGGATGACCCGGAAAATAACGAGGTTGGACAGGCGATCCTACTCCTTGTCACGTACAACCGGGGGATCGAAACCACACCAGTTGACTCAATGACAGACCTTATGATACAGCGCGCACGTGCTAACCATTCGGTCACCCAACCGCGCACCCCCCCCCCCCACCCATTTGATAAGAATTAATAATTAACTCATAAAACTTTGTAGAGTCTCTTTATTTACAAATTACAATAACACACTATATAAAACATAAACTTATAAGTGAAATAAACACCGAGCAAGAATCTCCTATTTATATGCTGATTGGAACACATGCAAGCCATAGAATGAATGAATCCAGCGAAGGAAGAATAAGTCATTTTTAATAGAAGCTAGAGGGTCAATTCCAGGAACCCTAATGAGGAGTAGTTGGACGTTAAACCGCACCCCATTTCATTTCCAAAACCCCAATGTCCTTAATGTATTTGGGAAGACCCATAATCAAGTTTAACAAGCACACTGATGATAAACCCCTGCTAAATGAGTGCGTCTAATACACAGTAGGTGTTCCCTAGATTCAGAGCTGTTTAAAAAAAAAGCGTTAAATCTACTTTTCTTAAAACTATTAGCAAATTCAGAATATCGGCACATAATTTAAATATAGAAGTAGGTCGATACAATAAAATAAAACGTAATGAAAGAAAATGCTCACTTTGTAACCTGGACGATATAGAAGACGAATTTCATTTTATTTTAAGCTGCCCTTGTTATAATGAACTGCGTCACCAATTTATCAAACCATACTTTTTACGAAAACCTAATATATTTAAATTAATTCAATTATTAAGTACAACTTCAACATCCGAAATACGGAATCTGGCCAAATTTCTCATTTCTGCAGATAAGAAAAGAACCACTCTATTAAATAATATTTAAACATGCCACATTACCTGACCTAACTAGAATGTCCCCACCCCCTTCTTTGATTTGACTGTCACCTGGTTATTATTATGGTAATAATCTAGCTTATTTTCCCAGATTCAAAGCCGTTTTAGAAGATCGGAAAGAAAAATAAATTAACGGATGGTTTTATGAAGTTTATAATGTTTACTGATTCTTTCCGTCATGTTTAAATTAAATTTTTGTAGGCTAGCAATTTAATACAATGTATTTACCCCCCAACCCTATACTTTTTGTCTGTTTATACTTAATTGCCATGTATATATTGTGTTCGTGTATATGTAATTATATCATGTTTGTATTTAATTGTCATGTATATTGTATATAGTGTGTATGTAACTATAATGTTTGTGTATATATGTTATCTGATAAGTCAGTAGACTTAAAGAAATAAAGAATTGAATTGTATATGGGTCAATCCTCCGGCCTGTAGTTACGCTAGCCATAACCCAATCTGTTTTACAGAGAATTGCGAGTCCTCTAATATCTCTGTAAAAGATGACTGCCTTTAACACGTGCCGTCACAGCACGCGGCGTCAATCATTGGCTGAATAGCGTGTGCATTGATTACATAAGACGTTACAGCTTCGGGCAGAATGCTGCTTTTTAGTCATTTTAATACTGATTTACACTAAATAGGAAATAATTTTTACCTACAAATACTTCAAACGTCTTTATTTATTTTTCTAATACATCAAAAAAATGTTTTAGAATTTAATTTGTCGGAGGAAAAAAGTTAATATTTGAGACTCATTAAATAAGTCGCATTGATGTCATCCTTATCAGTGATTGTAGCGGCCTAGCAAATATTCACGGCTGATCAGTGTGGCCATAACCAGGAAGTCCGGATTTCAATCCGAAAAAGTTTCCCGTTTCGTTTCGTGGAGGGGGTCGGGTGGGTCGGGTGGCCGAATGTTTTAATGTATACGCGTTAGATCTTAGGGTCTGTCATTGAGCCAACTGTCGTGGTTTCTATTCCCCGCTGCTACGTGACACACAGACACACCCAGACCTACCATTACACACACACACACACAAACAGGGCGATGGCATAATACGTTAGGGCAGGGGGGGGGGGGCGGATCGTGGTACACCGGCCTTGCTGATAAAATATATACATGTATAGATATCTATGGGTTTCATCGGACCTTGAGGGATGTTCTGACTACCTCCTCCATCCCCTCTCCTTAGGCCTGTAGACAAGACAGCGACGGTGAGGTGTTGTTGACAGTCAGTAATACGGTGAGTTTATGAGGTTTGACGGTCGGGGATTACTAGACCCCGTGCTCAGATCTTATTTAATGTTTCAGTCTGAAAATGTTGCTTCTTAAGTTCTTTTAATACTAATACATTTATGGCATTTTTTTATTTATTATTCTAAGAAACAGACACGTTCATGACAACGGGAAGAAAAATCATGAATGATCTACTTCTTAGGGATGACGCATGAAAACCAACAAAAATTACACAATGTACACACTTGTGTATTTCCATTGGGATTCTTTAATGGCAGATCACGCCATGTCATTAACAACTTAGATGACTGACTGACTGTAGATTTGTACTCGGCTCCCGTAGGCTCGTTGAGCTATACCGACGACTTCGTCACGAGGAGACTTGTATTTTATCACCCAATAACACATTTCTTAACGTATCATTTTGAAACTTTGAATACTTTTTCTTTAAACCCCGAGGAACATCCCTATTTTTTGTGGTGCATGCCCAACCCCTGGGGGCAGAGCCACGCCCATTTTATTTTTGTGTGTCTGTGTGTCGCCTACAGGTCGCAATTCTTAATCGATCGTCTTGAAAATTTTTCATACTTATTTCCTTATACCCCAAGGACGATCCCTATTGTTTTTGGTGCATGTCCGCCCCCCTGGGACAGAGCCACGCCCAGTTTGTGCGTGTGTCTTGTGTGTCGCCTACAGGCCGCAGTTCTTAACAGATCCGTTTGAAACTGTGCATACCTATTCCTGATACCCTCAGGATGATCCCTATTGTTTTTGGGTGATTGCCCGACCCCCAGGGGCAGAGACACACCCATTTTTATTCTTTGTGTGTCGGTGTGTTGCCTACAGGTCACAGTTCTTAATGAATCGTTTTGGAACTTGGCCTATGTATTCCTTATAGCCTAAGGACGGCAACTATATTGACTTTGCTGTATGTCCCGACCCCCAGGGGCAGTGCCACGCACAATTTTTGCGTTTAGCGGCCGAAGGACACAATTCTAAATCGATTATCTTGGAACTTATACCCTAAGAACGTCAACTATTGATGCTGGTGCATGCCCCCCTCCCCCCCACACACACACCCACGCCCCATTTTTCTATTTATCGTCTACAGGCTGCAACTCTGAATGGATCATCTTGGAACTTTGCATATTTATTCCTTATACCGTAAAGACAGCAACTATTTATTTTGGTGCGTGCCCCGATTCCCTGGATGGTGTCACGCCCACTTTTTTGTTAATATTTAGTCTGTAAATTGTCATATTACAGTCATTGCAGCCGTTTCATATTTCATTCTCTTAATTTTAAAAAGTACCATATCAATCAAAGCAGGAATGTGGACGTATATTCCAGCGTTAGCGATGCTCTTGTTATATCAAATTATATCAGCACTAGTCGATAAAGTAAAAAAAAAACTCTGCAAAACCTCGTTATGTTTTTACTTTATCGACTTGTGTTGATATGTTTTTTTTATCAAAAGAGAGAGAGAGAGAGAGAGAGAGAGAGAGAGAAATGGGGTTAAACGTCCACTCGACACAAACTAGGTCATTTCGGGACTAACATGTTTCAATATCATTTCAATAATTCGTTTGCGCGTTGGGGCCTTTATAACAGTAGGAGGAAACCAGAGGAAGCGGAGATAACCCACGAGATTTGAGAGGCGACCTTACTCCTTTTCACGAACAACCGGGGAATGGAAACCACCCCAGTTGACTCAATGACAGACCTTATTATACAACGTACACGCGCTAACCATTCGGCCATCCAACCCCAATGACTCGTAGGAGAATCTCTTTACAACCAGAAGCTCGCATGTGGCTAAAATTTAATATAATTATTATTTATTTCAATAGAATATATTGTTTACATACGCTGTTGATTATTTACGATGAAAGGGAACCTGTTAGAAGAACAGCCAGAAGGCATCCATGCAATCCGAATCCAGCTCCTCACTGTAAAACGTTACTTAACATGTCAAATATTGTTGTTTATTTTGCCGTCATGTAATAAAATTGCTTGTTTGTTATGCGTCCGTTATGCGAGAAATTATACCTTAATTGTTTAAAATCCAGCCACAAGGGACCCTGCTTGGTTTACTTAAAGGACAATATTGGTGTCAATCATTATCACATGTGATAGAACTCGTTAAACACATTACAAATATACTTTTAACACTGGGGTCATTGCTACGATAGATGCGTAATGAATGTCTAAACAATTAGAAGTGACGAATGCAAAAGGAAAACACGAGTTATCCCTCCATATAACTAACTGAAGTGAAGAGTGATAACAGATACACGATCGAATTTGTTGTTATGTAAGACTGTAAGAGGATATCTGACAATTCCCAAACATAAACAACTTTTGGTCTTCGAAGAAATTGTTAGTGAGCAGAAATTCGGCCGTGTATCTGTTATCACTCGTCACTTCAGTCAGTTATATAGAGGGATAAATTGTGGTTTCCTTTTGCGTTCGTCACTTCCGTTTGTTGAAACCTTCATTACGCATTTATAGTAGCAATGATCTCTGTGTTAAAACTTTATCTGGAACGTGTTTAACCAATTCTATCACATATCACCCTCGGTTACCCAGTGTACCCATTTCGTTCTACTCCACTATACCCTGGGTTAATCCATAAGGTTTCCACGATTTCAAATTATCTGCCCTGGCCTAGAATGTAGCTACAGTCTACGAACCAATCAGAAAACAGTTTACAAACCAATCGTTTCGCCATCGTTTTTATAAGGGTAGATAACCATATTCATGTCCATTTACTAAAAGATTTATGTAAATAATGTATATATTTATAATTTATTTATATTTAATTGTATTATCAAAATATGTAGTATGTGTTGTTGATTTCAAATATGTATAACATCTATATGTTTGACTTTTGTTATTATTATTACTATTCGTTCTTTGTCTGAAATATGTCATTCTGTTATGTTTATTATTATTGAACTTATACTTGGCAATTTGATTCACAACAACTTGTCTACGATATCACGTGGACATAAAATTCCGGGAACGAACGAACGATTCTAAATAAAACTAATGACCCTACATTATATGAACGTCTGGTCTTTATTAACATAATATATAATTGGTTGTTAATAATTACGCAATTAGACTAGGCCAACTCCTAACATTGTCCGACGAGAGTTACTTCCCTTTGCCAACTTCCTTTTCAAATAACAATTTATGGGATTGGTCGATAAAAATAGCACAATCATCAAGGGCGGATAACTTGATAACGTGTCTCCCCCATAGATTAACCCAGGGTATAATGGAGTAGAACGGAATGAGTACACTGGGTAACCGAGGATAATCACATATGTGATACTGACTGACACCAATATTGTCCTTTAAGAGCTGCATGTGGCATTGATTGTAAAACATGTATTTTACAGCAGACATCATATGATGATAGTTGACATTTACAAGCCAATCTACGTTCAAAACATATCGTGGAGTAGTCATTACTTGATCAAAGACAAAAAAAAAACATGCGTAGGAGTCTCTCTACAATAATATTTAATTAGATTAGCTTTAGTTGATTTTGTTATTTTATTCACATAACATCATTTAACTATTCTTTTCCCCAATATTCGGTTATGTCAAGAAACAAAAAAAACATGTCATGGTTCAGACTGATGAACTAACAACATAATCAAAAATGGGATTAAACCCCGAAGGAAAGCCACGTAATGCTGAATGACCCGAGTGCTTCACACAAATTTGAAATATAATCCATTAAATGTTCTAGACTCTATCGCGTGTACGGCAATGAGTGTATCTCCCTCTCATCACCCCAACGCTTACGTTTAAAATTCGTCGTCTCTATCATCCCAACAAATATTCTACGTTGAAGACTAGGACGAGGAGTTTCTGCTTGACCGAGACTATACAATTGGAAGCATCTATCACATTCACAAACCTTTTGGCCAGGCTGTAGGGGTGTGTGACATCGATAGTTTCTATGTGTATTACATATCGTCGAGAAGTATAAATATAGTTTCTATGTGTATTACATATCGTAGAGAAGTATTAATATAGTTTCTATGTGTATTACATATCGTAGAGGAGTATTAATATAGTTTCTATGTGTATTACATATCGTAGAGGAGTATTAATATAGTTTCTATGTGTATTACATATCATAGAGGAGTATTAATATAATCTCTATGTGTATTACATATCGTCGAGAAGTATCAATATAGTTTCTATGTGTATTACATATCGTAGAGGAGTATTAATATAGTTTCTATGTGTATTACATATCGTAGAGAAGTAGTGATATAGTTTCTATGTGTATTACATATCGTAGAGGAGTATTAATATAGTTTCTATGTGTATTACATATCGTAGAGGAGTATTAATATAATCTCTATGTGTATTACATATCGTAGAGAAGTATTAATACATTTTCTACGTGTATTACATATCGTAGAGAAGTATTGATATAGTTTCTATGTGTATTGCATATCGTAGATAAGTATTAATATATTTTCTTTGTGTATTACATATCGTAGAGAAGTATTAATACATTTTCTATGTGTATTGCATATCATAGAGAAGTATCAATATAGTTTCTATGTGTATTACATATCGTAGAGAAGTATTAATATAGTTTCCATATGTATTACATATCATAAAGGAGTATTAATATAATCTCTATGTGTATTACATATCGTAAAGAAGTATTAATATAGTTTCTATGTGTATTACATATCGTAGAGGAGTATTAATATAGTTTCTATGTGTATTACATATCGTAGAGAAGTAGTGATATAGTTTCTATGTGTATTACATATCGTAGATAAGTATTAATATAGTTTCTTTGTGTATTACATATCGTAGAGAAGTATTGATATAGTTTCTATGTGTATTGCATATCGTAGATAAGTATTAATATATTTTCTTTGTGTATTACATATCGTAGAGAAGTATTAATACATTTTCTGTGTGTATTACATATCGTAAAGAAATATTAATTCGGTTTCTACTGTATGTGGCTGTAGACTGCGATAATATATTATTACAGCAGATATCTAATTGGTCATAACATAATGGTTCAATTTTTTTATGTCAATAATTCGCTTGCGCGTAGGGGTCTTTAGCAGTCGGAGGACCCTGGGGAAACCCACGAGGTTGGACAGGCAACCCTATCCATGTCATGTACAATCGGGAAAATCGAAACCACGTCAGTTGATTCAATGATAGACCTTAAGATACAGCGCGCACGCGCTAACCATATTGATGTTATTTTGCCGTTAAAGTCTAGGAACCTCTAATATTTAAGACACAGCCTACATTTTTAAATCAGTACACGGATCGTGTACTCTCGGCTGCCATTTGTAATGAATAAAAACAAACATATCCTACAAGACAATGCGGAAGTATTTAGTAACAGCTGATTCACAAATGACAAAATAATAATTAAAAAAAACCGTGTAGAATGGACGAAGCAGGCGTAAACGACTGTCGCTTAATAAACACAATTAATCAGAAATTACAATAACAATCTTATAAATTGAATATAAATCACTTTATATACATTTATAGTACATCAATACGTGCTTTTAGAACCATCATCATTTATTCTAATAAGCCCCGTTTACACTTGACCACGATAAGCGTGTCGTGCTCGCCACGGTACAAGACCGCGATAAATTTAAAGAAATTGGCTCGTTTACATTACCGGTCTCGGAACCGTGCCAGGCACGCCAAATGTGGAACTCTTCACAGAAAAGTTAATTTCAGTGCCTTAGCAAGTTACCCGGATGAAAACAATTATACAGTCCATACAGTTCCACGCGCAACCATTTTAACAGAACTGATGACAGCTAGAGCTGTTAAAGTTCGCGGGAAAAAAAGGTCAAGGTTCATTTGGCGCATGAGCAGTAATCCGTACAGAGAACCGTTCTCAGACGGTTAGCGTTTACAGTACAAAACTTTAACCGTGTCGTGCCTGGCACCGTGCCGAGACCACCTTACTTCAGTGGGCCAAATTGGTACGGTACTCGGCAAGGCAGGTTTATGTATGATCCGTTTACACTATAAAAAAACGAACCGTGCCGTGCCTGATACCGAGTCTGGCACGCTTAAATTTTGTAATGTAAACGGGTTTTATTGTGACGCGCGCCGTATAATAGTAATCCGTCACGGAATGATGACATTAGACGGTTTTCAGTACTTTTATCTATTCTTTTTGATTGCTATTGTTTCCCTAAAGAAATCTTTGTTTTTAGTACATGGTCGTCATGGACATCTGACCAAGTAGGCTACTAGGTGTATGTACTGCAGTTACTTTAAAGATGAATCTCGTAAGATTTTTAGATAAGAAGCTGGGGTCCCGTTATCTGTTTAACGATGGCATTAATCGGCTGTCAGTCGAAGTATACCCTTAACAAAAATTCCTATAGATTACCATTCTAGTTTTCTGTAGAATTCTAAGTATAGGTTGTGATGAATTAAAAACTATACGAATTGGCAATGAGGAAGTTCTTCCATGTTCGGTTGTCCGTAATTTAGGGTTTTTTCTTCGATGAAAATGGTCTTTTATCTAGTCACGTTACTTAAGTATGCCAGTCAGCGTTCTTCGCCCTGCATAAAATGGGTTGTTTTCGCAACGTTTTAAACCGCACCTTTACTGAATTGCTTGTTCACGCTTTCATCACCTTATGCCTTGATTACTGTTATAGTGTTTTGCGTGATCTCTATCTTAGCCCTCTTACTAAACGTCTCCAATCTATCTAAAACTCTGTTGCACGACTCATAACACGCACCCGTAAGAATGAACATATCACCCCAATTCTCCACGGCCGCACTGAATTCAAAATTCTCACTTTCACTTATAAATGTCCCAATCAGCTAGCACCACCTTATCGCTCTTGGGCCTGTTTCACGAAATTTTATCTAAGATAAAATCCACATTTTAGTAATTTGATTGGATAACATTAGATTGATTTTAGTGATTAGCCAATCAAAATTGAAGTATCTACTAAAATTTGGATTTGATCTTTATTTAAGATTTGGAGAAACAGGGCCCAGATCTTTTAACACTGAAAGTTCCACAGAGGCGGATCCGCTCTTCAGCTGGGGTACTTGTTATTGAGCCAGCACGACCGTTCCTCCATCCTCCAAGTGACGTACGGCAAGCGTGCCTTCGTTAATGCTGCCCCTCGATTATGGAACTCTCTCCCTATTTCTATTCTCAATAGGGGGAGGGGGGGTGGATGGCTGAATGGTTAGCACGTGTGCGCTATATCATAAAATCTGTCATTGAGTCAACTGGAGGGGTTTCGATTCCCCGGTTGTACGTGACAAGGAGTAGGGTCGCCTGTCCAACCTCGTGGGTTTTCTCCGGGTCCTCCAGTTTCCTCCCACTGCTAAAGACCCCTACGCGCGAGTGAATTATGGAAATAAAATTCAACCGAAATGACCTAGTTTGTGTCGAGTGGACGTTACCCCCCCCCCCCCCTCTCTCTCTCTCTCTCTCTCTCTCTCTCTCTCTCCGCAATGCCTCCTCCAAAGACTCCTTAAAAAAACCACATCAAAACACATGTTTTGCTAAATCACTACCCTGAATGATTCACTTACACTACTATCGCTTTTATTTTTACTTTGTTTTTATGTCGTATTATATGTTTTTATGTCATATTGTGTGTTTATATGTCATATTATGTGTTTATATGTCATATTATATGTTTTTATGTCATATGTTTTCATGTTATATATGTTTTTGTATTACGCATTGAGATTATTTTTACGATGTAATGCGTATAATAAGAAATAAATATTATTATTATTGATTGAATTTTAGGCTAGCCTCGATCATCATTACTAAAGTCGGTACAATAAAAAACACATTATCCATTTTGACGTTAAATCATCCATCACAAAATATATTCAATCCAGTAAATATCACAGGCTAGCGATGGCACCAAGAGTTGGCTATGGCCTGGATAAGTTAATTAATGTCTAATTAATAGTTTAGATAATATTTCAGGCTTAAAGAAAGACCTGTAATAGGCAGATTTAGCTCTTGCGTAATGTATTTTTAAATATACCAGATTCGTCGATTTATACATGTGGTAGTCTGAGCGTTGATATAATTATTACTGTAGATGAATATAGAATGGCTTTTTAATACTCTGTCTGAGAATGCTTTGTAACCTCTGGGCCTGGTCTACATGTGTTTGGTGGTTCATCATAGTAAGTCTAGATTTTCACATACGAAATGAAATGAAATGGGGTTTAACGTCCTACTGTTCTGCTCCTATACTGGGCTAATGAAGACGGGCATACGCCATACAGTGTGCTATGAGGGAAATTTTGCCCGGGCAGCGGCACTATCACCTACTCTTATATCGAATTCCAACTGCCAAGGGATCTTTTTCGTCTCATCCGAAGGACTAGACAGCTGTCTTTGTCAGGCCCTCCGTCCTGCATCACTTCCAAGGGGAAACCACGTCGGAAAATCGGGATGAATTTTCTCGGCCAATGCAGGGATCAAACACCCGACCTCCAGGCTAGCGAGCCAGCGCCTTACCCACCTAGCCACCGTGGCTCCATTTTCACATACCATTGCTACGATAATAGGCAATATACATATAAACAAAGTCTTGATTATCGATTGAACGTTCAATTATTAAATGGCGACTGAATTCTAATCCATTTAACGTCTCGGTCATCCGATGGTCTAGAGAGTTAATCACCCAAAAAGAGGTACATTAGGCAGATCTAACTCTAACATAATGTATCTTTAAATAGTGGACGAATATACTCTCAAGACACCTAACTTATAAACACCTACATAGGCCTACGCAGAATAGTGAGAGAGAGAGAGAGAGCCAGAGAGAGAGAGAGAGAGAGAGGGAGAGAGAGGGGGTTTAACTCCACTCGACACAAACTAGGTCATTTCGGGACTAACACGTGGTTCAATTTTATTTCAAGAATTCGCTTGCCCGTAGCAGTGGGAGGAAGCCGGAGGACCCGGAGAAAGCCCACGAGGCTGGACAGGCGACCCTACTCCTTGTCACGTACAACCGGGGATTCGAAACCACGCCAGTTGATTCAAAGACAGACAATATGCCTACACAGAAGACAAAATGAAATGAAATGGGGTTTAACGTCCTACTGTTTTGCTCTCCGAACTGGGCTAATCAAGACGGGCATACGCCATACAGTGTGCTATGAGGGAAATTTTGCCCAGACAGCGGCACTACGGCCTACTCTTATATCGAATTCCAACTGTCAAGGGATCTTTTACGTGCACGCCAATGTGTACACGGGACCTTTGTTTTTCGTCTCATCCGAATGACTAGACAGCTGTCCTTGTCAGGCCCTCCGTCCGGCATCACTGACAAGGAGGACCCACGCCGGAAAATCTGGGTGAACTTTCTCGGCCAATGCAGGGATCGAACACCCGACCTCCAGGCTAGCGAGCCAGCGTCTTACCCACTTAGCCACCGTGACCCCCCCCCCCACCCACAAGACACCTAACTTATAAACACCCACATAGACCTACTCAGAATAGTGAGAAAGAAATGGGGTTTTACGTCCACTCGCCAACAACTACGTGCCCTAGTTTGTTTACATCTCGTGACCTTGGGGAAATCTACAGGTTTTTTTTCCAGAAATATATCTAATCGTACTTCAAAGGACATACTTTCAGGCCATAATGACGTCATTGTAGTTTTGTATTTTAGTCAAAATTCCATTTTAGGAAAATCAGAAGTGTCTGTTGACATTAAATGAAAATAATAATGGAATGGTATTTAACGTCCTACTGCTTGATGTTGAAGTAGGTTAATTGATTTCAACGAGAATAACACATAAAAGTCGGAGAAGGGGGAGGGAGTAAGCCTTCAAGGGTATTATCTTTAAGATATATATTAGTTGAATATCAAGAGTTGATTAATATCTGATTGTAGAAACTATGGCGTTCCTGATATTCTAAAAGTACGTTGATGACGTCAGTTGCTATCCGGAGGAGAAGCTAAGAGAACATAGCTAACAAAAGGTTAAGATATACTGATGTGTTTGTTTTTAGCTACGATTAGCTGCCTTTATTTTCAACATGGAAACTTAAAGGGCCAATCCCGAAAATATTTTGGAGAATAAAACTGCTTAATTTTGTATTAAAATCCCTTAAAATCCTCTACTTTAGGGTCGAGCAACTAACTCAATATATGTAATACGTTTTCAAACAACTTAAACCCGTCAGTCTTCATCTGGAAATGGAGACCGGTGTCCCAAGCTGTATTACGCGGTGTCTGGATAAAACCAGACTTTTATTTTATAAAAATAATGTGTAGGTGAAATTACAGCACATGTGTCATTCATTGTACAGATATAGACCTCTAAAGGAACAGGAATCGGGTCACCCAAGGAAAAAATTGACCCGAAATCTTAAAAGGGTTACGTGTCCGGATAAGCAGTTTTGACGCTCACGTCCAAACGACTCAAATTGAGCTGAAATTTTGAGGCAGGGTAATTATACCATTTCTCTATATTTTGGGAGCTTAAATTTCATACGTACTAGGACTTTAATTTTGAGACTCTGTTCAAATCGGTATAGTCCCTTTAATTTCTTTATTAACCCACGTAACATCCTGTAAAACGTCACAATGATCGCTCTAGGTAGGCTGACTGATATCCGATCATCAGAAACGAAACTGAAAGCGAGACTTTTACTCTTGGTCTTCGTTTCATCAGACCTTTTCCCGACCATTGTGTTTTAGCAAAGTGACCTCCTGTTACCCCAGATATACGCCAAAAGACGCTAGGGATTACATGTATTTTAAAACTTTTCGAGCCGGGGGGGGGGGGGGGCGCCACCCGTCCCTCAGTAGTCCCATCACACTCACCCCAGTTTACATAGACAAATGGTCAATATGTCCCCCGATAGGTGTTAATTAATGCAGGCTGAAAAGTGTTGATCTGACTGATAGCAGAAAATGGGATGTTCCTGATGATATTCTATGAGGTGGTGTCTGATCGATCACTATTTGGTTGTGGATTCCTGTGTTGTTGGTTTGGTTTTTTTTCATCTAGGACTTAAGTCTTATACGTTATATTTATTAAGGGTAGAATTAGGGATTGTATTTCCACCTTTGCCAGAAATAGAATTGATTTGGATTCGCTGTAAACAAGACGTGATGGAATGGCGTCTTTATTATGGTTAATTAAACAATAGATGAAGTTTGGGAATCGTGCCTGGGGCTAGCAACTGTGTCGGATGTAACATAGTAATGAGTGGGAGACGAAATGAAATGAAATGAAATGGGGTTTAACGTCCTACTGTTCTGCTCCTATACTGGGCTAATGAAGACGGGCATACGCCATACAGTGTGCTATGAGGGAAATTTTGCCCGGGCAGCGGCACTATCGCCTACTCTTATATCGAATTCCAACTGCCAACGGATCTTTTACGTGCACGCCAATGTATACACGTGTTCGATCCCTGCATTGGCCAAGAAAGTTCATTCAGATTTTCCGGCGTGGTTTCCCCTTGTCAGTGATGCAGGATGGAGGGCCTGGCAAGGACAGCTGTCTAGTCGTTCGGATGGGTTGAAAAACCGAGGTCCCGTGTACACATTGGCGTGCACGTAAAAGATCCCTTGGCAGTTGGAATTCGATTTAAGAGTAGGCTGTAGCGCCGCTGCCCGGACAAAATTTTCCCTCATAGCACACTGTATGGCGTATGTCCATCTTCATTAGCCCAGTATAGGAGCAGAACAGTAGGACGTTAAACCTCATTTCATTTCATTGACTGACCTTTATAAGTTCAAATGCCTTCTACGTGTGACATCACATCACGTGGCGTCGATCATTGACTTGATAGCGAGTTCATTTTGTACACAACGTAAACTGGTTCGTTGCAGAATGGTACCTTTTATTTATTTTACATATTCATTTACATGTACACGAAATAGGAAATATCATTTATCCAGATAAAACCCAAGCATCTTCCTTTTTTTTTCATATACCCCAAGAAAAATGTTCTAAAATTTAATTTCCCAAAGGAAATTTGTTAATATTGTGAGCTAATTAAATCGCACTAGAGTCATCTCTCCCAGTGATTGTAGCGGCCTAGCGAATATTCACTGTTGATCAATTTGATTCTTTATTAGTAGAGTAGCACACTGATCAGTAGTGAATTTTCGCTAGGCCGCTACAATCACTGATAAGGATGACATCGATGCGACTTATGAGCCAGAAATATTAACTTTTTTCCTGCGACAAATTAAATTCTAAAACATTTTTTATGTATTGGAAAAATAAATAAAGGCGTTTGACGTATTTGTAGGTAAAAATTATTTCCTACTAGCAGGATACCCGGCTTCGCTCGGGGTTCATAACTCCGAAACCGGAAGTGGTAGACTAACGCCACCTGGCCTATGTTACTCCATAGTCCGAGCTACCCCTATACCCCAAATTTCAGACTCGAGGCAGACCTAGTGTAGCCGCCAACCCCGAACAGACAGACAGACAGACAGACAGACAGACAAACGACAGTCACAAAAATTAGTATAGATTTAGTGTAAATGGGTATTAAAATGACTAAAAGGCAGCATTCCGCCCGAAGCAGTAATGCCTTATGTAAACAATGCACGCGCCATTCAGCCAATGATTGACGCCGCGTGCTGTGACGGCACGTGTTAAGGCAGTCATCTTTGACAGAGATATTACTAGACTCGTAAATCTCTGTGAAACAGGTTGGTAGAGTAGGGGTTGGATGGCCGAATGGTTAGCGCGAGCGCACTGCATCATAAGGTCTTTCATTGAGTCAACTGGCGTGGTTTCGATTCCCCGGTTGTACGTGACAAGGGGTAGGGTCGCCTGTCCAACCTCGTGTTTTTTCTCCCAGTCTCCCAAAAAATCCCTACGGGCAAGCGAATTATTGAGCCATATGTTAGTCCCGAAATGACCTAGTTTGTGTCGAGTATACGTTAAACCCGGTCTCTCTCTCTCTCTCTCTCTCTCTCTCTCTCTCTCTCTCTCTCTCCTAGAACAATTGCCGTATCCGCCCCTGTAATGAGTGTAAATAGTTTAGATATTAATCATTATAAAGATTAGATCTGGACTATTGTAATATATTTCCCAGTTATTGACGTATTTCCACATGACCTACTATATATAAAAACATTACATATTATTACACATGTCGGTGTAGAATTTCATTAATAACAAAAATATTGATTTTGGTTGGACACAATAGAACTATTATTGGGGTAGATCGGACATCGAGTACGCAGTCGGGTACGTAGCTTTGAATGATCTAGAGGGTGGCAAGTGGCGGGTGGGTCGCAGTGTTTGTGAAACGTGATCGCGCCCCCTTTTAGATACAGCGACACAGGCCTGTAGCCAGGCGTGGGTGCCCCCCCCCCCCACGCCCCACAAATACACACTCCGTCTTTGCTTACTTACTTATGTCCTTACTTGCTTATTACCTTAATTGCGTGTTTGCTTACTTACTTACGTATTACTTGCTTGTTACCTTAATTAGGGCTAGGTCCAGGGCTAGGGTTAGTGTGGGTATTAGCGCTAGCCCTGTTTACATCCCCTTGACCTTTGACCAAACTTGAAGTTGCTCATATCAAATAGACCTAACCAGTTATTCACGTTATATTAGCCGACTTGTACAACAAATAAACAGCGATAATTGAAAAAAAAACCCAACAAAAAACTTATATTAATTGCCTCCTGTGATTGAAAAGCGTCCCCACCCCCTCATACCCCTCCACCTCTGCATACCCCTTCTTTGATTGAATGGTCGCCTCCTCCCTCATACCCCCTCCACCTCTGCATACCCCTTCTTTGATTGAATGGTCGCCCCCATCCCCTACCCCTTCCACTCATGCATACTCCTTCTTTGATTGAATGGTGCCCCCTCCCCCCACACCCCTCTCCTTCATACCCCCTACCCCTATCTCATACTTCTTCTTTGGTTGAATGATTGCCCCCACCCTCCCCTACCCCTGCATACCCCTTCTTTGATTGAATGGTCGACCCCCCTCCCCTACCTCATACCCCCTACCCCCTCTGCATACTCCTTTGGTTGAATGGTCGCCCCCCCCCCCTTTCCTCTACCCCCTTCACCTCTGCATACTACTGTATGAATGGTTGTGTACCTTTAAGTTTATTTCTATATTATTACTCATATATTATCGATATCACCCTCGCTGGAAGCGGACTTTAACCTCAACGAACAATAAAAACTTCTATATTAGTCGGATATTTTATTAAAACGTGTTCCCGATATGTTACGATGCATTTACATAACGTTATTATTAATGTTATCCCGCTCACGAAGTTTACATTATAATAGATGAATAATACTCCTGGGGATAGAACTCGGTGAATTATTCAATCACCTGAACTCAATAACATAGCCAGTGGCGGATGCAGGTGGTGGCTCTAAGGACCCCGGCGTCACCTAAATAAATCCACTTAAACATACATTATGCCTACGCAAGAGCTTAATCTGCCTATTGCAGGTCTTTCTTTAGGCCTGAAATGTTATATAAATTATTAATTAGACATTAATTAACTTATCCAGGCCATAATCAACTCTCGATGGCATCGGATTTCTCCGATATTATATAGATTAGAACGTACAGTTCAGCCATATTTTGATTTAAGCTAAAAATAGAGGAGCGAGACTTAGCTTCGAGCAACCAGTACTGTGGTTGAAATTATTGCACACGTCTTGTCATACCTTCAAAGGCTAATATATTCGCTCGCAATAGAGTAATTTGAATGAAATTTTCATATTATTCATTCTACATTATATATTTTGGAACAATTATAGCAAGAATGGTCAGTTCTTTATCTAAATCTTACATAATGTATCTTTAATATTCTTTAAATTTCTGGGTGGTGGGGAGGTGGTCGAATGTTTAGCGCGTGTGCGCTGTGTCATAAGGTCTGTCATTGACAATGAGTATGGTCGTCTGTCCAACCTCGTGGGTTTTCTCTGGTTTCCTCCCACTGCTAAAGACCCCTACGCGCAAACGAATTATTGATTGAAATAAATTGAACTGAAATGACCTAGTTGTGTCGAGTGGATGTTAACATCTCTCTCTCTCTCTCTCTTTCTCTATCTATCTCTCTCTCTTTCTCTCTCTCTCTCCCTCTCTTTCTTTCTCTCTATCTCTCCCCCTCTCTCTCTTTCTATCTCTCTCTTTCTCTCTCTCTCTCTCTCTATCTTTCTCTCTCTCTATCTATCTCTCTAACTCTCTCTATCTCTTTCTCTCTCTTTCTCTCTCTCTATCTACCTCTCTCTCTTTCTCTCTCTCTATCTACCTCTCTCTCTTTCTCTCTCTATATCTTTCTCTCTCTCTTTCTCTCTCTTTCTCTCTCTCTCTCTATCTTTCTCTCTCTCTATCTATCTCTCTAACTCTCTCTATCTCTTTCTCTCTCTCTATCTCTCTCTATCTACCTCTCTCTCTCTCTAACTCTCTCTATCTCTCCCTCTCTCTAACTCTCTCTATCTCTTTCTCTCTTTTCTCTCTCTCTATCTTTCTCTCTCTATATCTTTCTCTCTCTTTCTCTCTCTATATCTTTCTCTCTCTCTTTCTCTCACTCTCTCTCTATCTTTCTCTCTCTCTCTCTAACTCTCTCTATCTCTTTCTCTCTCTCTCTCTATCTACCTCTCTCTCTCTCTAACTCTCTCTATCTCTAACTCTCTCTATCTCTTTCTCTCTTTTCTCTCTCTCTATCTTTCTCTCTCTTTCTCTCTCTATATCTTTCTCTCTCTCTCTCTCTATCTTTCTCTCTCTCTATCTATCTCTCTAACTCTCTCTATCTCTTTCTCTCTCTCTATCTCTCTCTATCTACCTCTCTCTCTATCTCTAACTCTCTCTATCTCTTTCTCTCTTTTCTCTCTCTCTATCTTTCTCTCTCTCTATCTCGCTCTATCTTTCTCTCTATCTCTCCCTCTCTCTATCTCTCCCTCTCTCTATCTCTCTTTCTCTCTCTCTAACTCTCTCTATCTCTTTATCTCTCTATCTTTCTCTCTCTCTTTCTCTCTCTTTCTTTCTCTCTCTCTTTCTCTCTCTCTATCTCTCTCTCTCTATCTCTCTCTCTCTATCTCTAACTCTCTCTATCTCTTTCTCTCTTTTATCTCTCTCTCTCTTTCTCTCTCTCTCTCTCTCTATCTTTCTCTCTCTCTAACTCTCTCTATCTCTTTCTCTCTATCTTTCTCTCTATCTTTCTCTCTCTCTCTCTCTATCTTTCTCTCTCTCTCTTTCTCTCTTTCTCTCTCTCTATCTCTCTCTATCTCTTTCTCTCTCTCTCTATCTTTCTCTCTCTCTCTATCTTTCTCTCTCTCTCTATCTTTCTCTCTCTCTAACTCTCTCTCTCTCTATCTTTCTCTCTCTCTCTATCTCTCTTTCTCTCTTTCTTTCTCTCTTTCTCTCTATCTTTCTCTCTATCTCTCTCTTTCTCTCTCTTTCTCTCTCTCTCTCTCTCTCTCTCTCTCTCTCTCTCTCTCTCTATCTATCTCTCTCTTTTTCTCTCTCTCTCTATCTTTCTCTCTTTCTCTCTCTCTTTCTCTCACACAATCAACATATAAGCGTAAATATATAGAGGATATTTGTCGTTTTAGACTGAATAACATATTTTATTTCATCGAGAAGCAAGAAAACTTATATTTTCACGAATGCGTAGCATGAGTGAAAATATAAACGTTTTCTTGCTTAGAGAGGAAATAAAATATGTTATTCACGACAAAACGACAAATGTTCTATTTATTTTATGATTTTACAATCAATTTTAGGTAAAAACAACATGGACTACTGCTAGCCAGTGGAAAAACACTTTTATTTCAATGATAAAACGCGGTATTCCACTACTGATCATAAAATAAATTTGTATATGTCAACGAACTAGAATGAATTTATTTGGCAGGATCCGCCCGGGGTTCTTTCTTTTCTTGTATCTGTTTGTCGGGAATGTCGGAAATAAGAATGTCACAAACTGTTTAAATGGTAATGTAACTAACTGCACTTTATAGTTCACTTATCATGGGATTTTCCGACGTGGTTTCCCCTTGTCAGTGGTGCAGAACGGAGGGCCTGACAAGGACAGCTGTCTAGTCCTTCGGATGAGACGAAAAACCGAGGTCCCATGTATACATTGCAATACACGTAAAAGGCCCCTTGGCATTTGGAATTCGATATAAGAGTAGGTCATAGTGCCGCTGCCCGGGCAAATTTACCCTCATAGCACACTGTATGGCGTATGCCCGTCTTCATTAGCCCAGTATAGGAGAAGAACAGTAGGACGTTAAACGCCATTTCATTTCATTTCATTTCATTTCATTTCACTTATCATGCGTTTATTCTAGGAAAATTCGGACGGAAAAGGTGCCAAATTATTTAATCGGCAACCACTTCTATTGCACCCCGCCCCTATTTTCAAAATCCCTTCATCCACGACTAAATCTATTTGTTAAGGCCAGCTCAATTTTCATCAAGGTCGCTGAGAAGTAAATAAGGTTAGGACACGTGATTGTTGGCGAGATTGTAGGTTAGGGTAAGCATTAGGACTAGGTCCAGGGTTGGGATTAGCGTTATCCCAGTTTGCATCTCGTGACCTTGGACCTTGTAGAGAGATGGGGTTTACGTCCACTCGACACAAACTAGGTCATTTCGCGACTAACATATGGTTCAATTGTATTCAATTATTCGCTTGTGTGTAGGAGTCTTTAGCAGTGGGAGGAAACTGGAGGACCCAGAGGAAGCCCACGAGGTTGGACAGGCAACACTACTCCTTGTCACATACAATCTGGGAATCTAATCCACGCCAGTTGACTCCATGACAGACCTTGTGATACAGCACGCACATGTTAACCATTCGGTCATCAACCCCCCCTGCTATTATAGCAGCAACGATCATATATTTATCTTACATAATGTATCTTTAACAACCCACACTAATGTAACAAATTACCAACAAGTCAATTTCAACGTGGTTAATATAGGAAACATTATCTGTATTAGAGATTGGCGGATCTTCACAATATAACAGCTAATATGGCGGCTATCTGACAGTTTGCGTGATAAGGTGATCGGCTCTGTCAACGTATGACAGATTTTCCCGCAAAAATATCAAGTGCTGTTTTCTGAGATGCTTAATCGATTCTGTTGATAAAAAAAACACAAATTGATTTTACCATAACTGATTCTATTAAGATGACTTTTTATTCTAAAAAAAAAAAAAAAGCTTGCCTATCTGATTTAAATAGAATAAAGTTGTTAAGCGTGAATACCATTCACCATCGTCCATAAACTTGATTGATTTTAATCGACACATCTCGACTTTGTGAATTGATTTTTGTGGAATAAAAGGGTATTAAAAATCACCAAGTGACTAGAAAGGTCAGGGATGCTTATAGAAAATGCGGAGCCCAATTTGGGAGGACCGAAGTTACGGAATATGAATACATTGGAGAAACAGAGAGAGAAATGGGGTTTAACGTCCACTCGACACAAACTAGGTCATTTCGGGACTAACATATGGTTTAATTTATTTAGCAGTTGGAGGAAACCGGAGGCCCCGGAGAAAACCCACGAGGTTGGACAGGCGACCCTACTCCTTGTGTCATGTACAACCGGGGATTCGAAACCACGCCAGTCGACTCAATGACAGACTTTATGATACAGCGCGCGCGCGCACGCTAACCATTCAGCCATCCAACCCCCCTGGAGAAACAGGATATTAAAAAAATTAAGTTGGTGAACTGTGGGGTCCCTTTCTAGTACGGGGCCCAGTTTGGGGAAATTAGTCAAATGTGTCAAACTTTACAACTTTAGATATCCATGGGTCGTGACATGTATTCGAAGTATAAACAGATCCTATTGCGTTTCGTTTTTTATAGAGTTGTTATATAACCCGCGTTCTGGGTGATGTGAGGGATTAGCCAATGAAACGGTCTGTTACGGCGAGTTTTTGGCGTGAGGTATACGTACGGAGGAACTATGGGCAACCCACTAGAAACATCAACGCTGATTGGTTAATCAAATGTCTGACGTCATAGGGTCGACAGCCCATATGACCTCTGACGCCGACCTTCCACTACAACCGGTCAGGTCACAGGTCTTCATGTAGTAGAGATTATTGAAATTATAAAAAAACGAAACGAAATATAGATCTGTATTTTAATTAGAAAGAGTATTAAAATGCCATTCTATATTCATCTACAGTAATAATTCTATCAACGCCCAGACTACTATTCTGGCGAACCGACGAATCTGGTATATTTAAACATACATTATGCAAGAGCTAAATCTGCCTATTACAGGTCTATCTTTAGACCTGAAATGTTATCAAAATTATTAAAGATACATTATGGGAGATTCGGTAACGAGTTGGCAGTTCTCATTATAATAGTTAAAAACTAGATAATGTAAAGGCAATTTGGTGAAAATTTCATTAAAATTGATCCACTATGAACCGAGAACTAAGCGACTGAAATTCCCATAAGCCTCGGTCATCATTACTAAAGTCAGTACGATAAACAGCATAGTCTCGATTATCCATTTAATCGTTTCATAGAGAAGGAAAGTTATGCAGTAAATCGGCTTACAATCCACTAAAGATCGCAGGCTAGCGCTGCCATCTAGAGTTGATTATGGCCTGGATAGGTTAATTAATGTCTAATTAATAATTTAGATAACATTTCAGGCCTAAAGAAAGACCTGAAATAGGCAGATTAAGCTCTTGCATGATGCATGTTTAATTAGACATTAATTAACTTATCCAGACCATAATCAACTCCTGATGGCATCGCTAGCCTGCGATATTTATTGGATTACCTTCCGATTTGCTGTTCGACTTCCATTCATAATTAAATCAAAAAATGGATAATCGAGACTATGTTTTTTTTTATCCTACCGACTTTAGTAATGATGATCGAGGCTAGCCCCAATATTCAATCGCTAAAATCTCGGTTCATAGAGGATCAATTTGACTGAAATTTTCAGCAAATTGCCTTTAGATTATCTAGTTTTTAACTAAACTATAAACAAACTTATGGAAAACAGCTTAAAGAATAGTTTTTTTTAACTATTATAGTGAGAATTGCCAGCTCTGTATCTAATCTCCCATAATGTATCTTTAAGTATTGAGAATTATGTGTTTGAAATTTGCGTTCATACATATATATCAGGAGGCCTAAATGTAAATGTAATTATTTGATGGCTACAGAAATAACAACAGAACGCAAATTTCAAACGCCTAATTCTCAATACTTAAATATATCAGATTCGTCGGTTCGCTGTTAGAATATTGGCGAGATGGCATCGGGCCCCAAATATACTAGTCAAATCGACCAAATAATTTTAGGTCATTGCGACCAAGATTCATTGGGTCAATATTAATTGGGTCGATTCGACCCAAACATTGTACATGTACAGGAAAATAAAACCCCTTGATGAAGTGGCCTTTGATGATTAAAATAAATGGCCTAATTAATATAGACGTATTTAATAGTATTAGATTAAAGCCCGTTTTTCAATACGTCCTATTATCGTCCTTTAATGGCAGTTGTCAAACAACTGAGGTCTGGTATCAATCGGGACACTGTTTCTCGAAATCTTAACTAAAAATAAAATCCAAATTTTAGTAGATACTTCAATTTTGATAGGCTAAGCACTAAAATCAATATAATATTATCCAATCAAATTACTAAAATTTAGATTTTATCTTAGTCTTCTAATATCTCTGTAAAAGATGACTGCTTTCAACACGTAACGTCACATTACGCGGCTTCAATCATTGGCTCAATGGCACGTGCATTGTTTACATAAGGCGTTACTGGACACTGGTTTGGACAGAATGGTGCCTTTTACTCAACTTAATACCCATTTACACTAAATAGGAAATAATTTTTACGTACAAATACATTAAACGTCTTTATTTATTTTTCTAATACATAAACATTTTTTCTAGAATTTACTTTGTTAGAGGACAAAAGTTAATATTTGTGACTCATTAAGTCGCATCGGTGTCATCCTTATTAGTGATTGTAGCGGCCTAGGGAATATTCACTGCTGATCAGTGTGATGGGTAGCATTGAGTCAAGTGGCATAGTTTCGATGCTATATTTATTTGTGAAAGGTGTCAGACCACTTGTGTAAACTCAGTGATTGTAGCGGCCTAGCAATTATTCACTGCTGATCAGTGTGGTCTGGTATAACGAGTTTGTTGATAACGAACGGGAGTATTTTTATCTTTTTTGATGATTGTCTCCCTTATTGTTATCTTGTTTTCATTTTGAGTAAAGCTGGGTCGCTATAGCCTGGAGGTCACGTGTTCGATCCCTGCATTGGCCGAGAAAGTTCATCTGGATTTTCCGGCGTGGTTTCCCGCTTGTCAGTGATGTTGGACGGAGGGTCTGGCAAGGACAGCTGTCTAGTCATTCGGATGGGACGAAAAACCGAGGTCCCATGTACACATTAGAGTGCACGTACAAGAACCCTTGACAGTGGGAATTTGATATAAGAATAGGTTGTAGTGCCGCTATCCGGGCAAAATTTCCCTCATAGCACACTCTATGGCGTATGCCCGTCTTCATTAGCCTATTAGCCCGGAACTGTAATGCTCAGTGGACACGGTTAGATCTATTTCATAAGGCCAAGTTCAAGTTTGGTCAAAGGTCACGAGATGTAAACAGGGCTAGCGCTAATTCCAATCCTAACCCTAACCCTGGACCTAGCCCTAATTCCAACCCAAACAAAAATGGGTCCCCTAAATTTCCAATCTGGTTAAAACACAGATCCTATTTCGTTTCGTTTTTATAGTTCAAAATTTCGTTTTACTTGTCTTTACTACACTTGGATCTGGAAGAGTTGTTATTTAACTCGTGTTCTGAATGGTGTCGGGGATAAGCCAATAAAACGGTCTGTTACGGCGAGCTTTAGGCGTGTTTTGCACGGAACTGTGGGTAATCCACTAGTAACATCAATGCTGATTGGTTAATCAAATGTCTGACATCAGACAGATCTTTTGACCCCTGACGTGACCTATGGCTATAACTTGTCAGATCTTCATGTCGTGTAGGCCATCGAAAGTATAATAAACGAAACGAAATATAGATCTGTATTGTAATCAGATTGGTAAATTTCCTGGGGCGACTCACTTTCCTGGGAACAAAAATGTCGACCTCAGTTGCAAAGATTTCTACACCTCAAACCATTATTCCAGGAAAACTTCATGAAAATTTACCTCTATGTTATCCCGGCGCCAGATGGAGAATTACAGTCCTCTAAATTCTAAACAGTCGGTGTTTATCTCCTAAATGTCACAACGACATTAAAACATATCAATTGCAATGTTTATGCAGAAGAATAGACCGTATGAAAATAGAACCGCCACATGAATCTCTCTCACAGATAAACCCAGTTATAAATGGCGCCATGGCGGGATGCAGAGCAGGTGTCAATCAAACTGAGAAGATCAGTATTAGGTCAATGATTTAGTAGAGCGCCGCCTACCTGCTGTTTTGGTTGTAAGCTTGCATATGCTATTTATATAATAAAGATGCATTGTGTAATAGTAACTGCAGGAGGGCCACAATGAAACAACGCCCGCGGGCCATTTTAACTCTCAACTCAAACAGGGGGGTTGGATGGCCGAATGGTTAGTGTGTGCGCGCTGTATCATAAAGTCTTGTCATTGAGTCAACTGGCGTGGTTTCGATTCCCTGGTTGTACGTGACAAGAAGTAGGGTCGCCTGTCCAACCTCGTGGGTTTTCTCCGGGTCCTCTAGTTTCCTCCCACTGCTAAAGACCCCGACACGCCAGCGAATTAATGAAATGAAATTAAAACCCATATGTTAGTCCTGAAATGACCTAGTTTGTTTCGAGTGGACGTTAAACCCCGTTTCTCTCTCTCTCTCGCTCCCTGGTTAGCGAGCCAACGTTTTGCTCACTGGACCACCGTGACGCCCAAAATTTGAATAAGTGTCTTGGGTGTTTTGTGTTTAAATCCTGTGTGAATGTGACACAGACATCGCCTTATAAATAACAAGCTTATCCGATGAATTATTCAGATACTCAGACCAATTGCAGGATATAAAACGTGTTATTTTCCTGTCAAACGTTTCCCCGGAAACAAAACACGAATATTATTTTCCTATAAAACATGACACTTTGGTATTTATTTCTAGTGATGTGTTCTCTCTTCTTTGTCAATGTCAAGGTTGAAAATTGTAATAATATTGATAATGAGCAGTTACGTTGAAGGAAGGGGTGGCAAAGTGGGTAAGGCCCCTGGCTCGCTAGCCTGGGGGTCGGGTGTTCGATCCCTTGTCAGTGATGCAGAACGGAGGGCCTTACAAGGACAGCTGTCTAGTCGTTCGGGTGGGACGAAAAACCGAGGTCCCGTGTACACATGGACGGAAATGAGATGGGGTTTGATGTAATGAAATGGGGTATAACGTCCCACTGTTCTGCTTCGAACAGGGCTACCGAAGACGGGCATACGCCGTACAGTGTGCTATGAGGGAAATTGTGTCCGGTCAACGGCACTATGGCCTACTCTTATATTGAATTCCAACTGTCAAGGGATCTTTTACGTGCACGCCAATGTGTACACGGGACCTCGTTTCTTTCGTCCCATCCGAACGACTACATCACTGACAAGGGAGAACCACGCTGGAAAATCTGGATGAACTTTCTCGACCAACGCACGTTGTTGAAGGACTTTCTAACAAGAGTTTTACATAAAGACGATTAAAAGAAATTGAAGCACGATAAATCAATCATAAGTCTGTTATGAAACTTCACCAGGGAACTCTGTACAAGGAAACGGAACTAAACCGCTACAAAACGCCAGACAGTATTCACGTTGTCGACTAAATTTAAATGAAGCCTTTTGGACACGACTGGTGTCTGGTGTGTCTTCTGATTAGTTGAAGATTATAATACGGTGTCTGTGATTCTCCTAAAACGGCGAATGGCGAACACCAAACAAATAGGGAAATTGCGACTTGACGATCGGGGTTCCTTTATTTCCCGCGTATTTTTTTTATTCTGCTATAGAGATTGGAACTACCGGGAAATTCACAACGAAACGAAGAAATGCCATGTGCTGATAATACGAGAAGGCGTCTATTTTAAATACCATTTTTAAAGACATGTCTTCTATACGCCTTCGTTTCGTTGTGAATTTCCCGGTAGTTCTAATCTTTACAGCAGAATAAAAACATACGCGGGCAATGAAGGAATCCAGATCATCATGTCGCATTATACTTATTTTTTTGGCGTTCGCCAGTTGCCGTTTAGGAGAATCACAGCCACCGATTATAATACATGGCGAGGAAATAGATGAAAACATGGAGTAGGTCTAAGATAGTATTCTAGACAGCGTCATTTTTATGGTTTGGGGTTCTAGCAAACTAGGTCCTCTCAATTCCATGAGACTATAATTATGTCAATAAAACGGAAAATCCTTAAACTTTTCTGAGAAATTTATGTCTAAAACCAAATGATGAAGACGTGGAAGTCGCGATGTCACAACCTCTGATTAAACGCTATACAGTTCACGTGTCTGTAGATAACGTAGCTATAATTTCTGGAATTGTGAAGTAATCTAGCAACGTCCAGATGTTGTAAAACTCGCAGTTGTTGCTTCAGGAACATGAGGTGTCTTTAGCAATGGGAGGAACCAGGGAAAAATCACCGAGTTTAGACAAGTGGTCTGACTCCTTGTCACGTGTAAATATGCCACTTGACTCAATGACATGCCACCCATCACACTGATCAGCAGTGAATATTTGCTAGGCCACTACAATCACTGATAAGGATGACATCGATGCGACTTAATGAGCCACAAATATTAACATTTTTCCTCCGACAAATTCTAAAACATTTTTTTTTATATATTAAAAAAATAAATAAAGACGTTTGAAGTATTTGTAGGTAAAAAATATTTCCTTTTTAGGGTAAATGGGTAATAAAATGAGTAAAAGGAACCATTCTGCCCGAACCCGTAACGTCTTATGTAAACAATGCACGCGCCATTCAGCCAGTGATTAAAGCCGCGTGATGTGACGTCACGTGTTGAAAGCAGTCTTCTTTTACAGAGATATTAGAAGACTTTCGTAATCCTCTGTGAAACAGATTGGCCACCCATTAGACCATTCATCCCAACTCCTCCCCCTCCCCTCCTATATTAATTGGTACGAACACATAAAAATGGGCACCGAATGATTTTAAATTCCTTATACGGGTTTATTTGGTGTTATAAATTAAACCACAACGAAGATATAGTTGATTTTTATTCAGCAAGGTGCCAGCGGCCACCGACTTATCACAGGAAATACAGCAGACTGTGAGGTTGGTCAAAGACAGTGATGAGCCCAGAAACAGCTCGTTCAAGGTCATACGATATAATAAATAAAACGGTGATAAATTGAATGTCTACGATTATTGCACATGGGAATTAAAGGACACTATTGGTGTCAGTCATTATCACATATGTGATAGAATTCGTTAAACACATTCCAAATATAATTTTAACACAGAGATCATTGCTATGGTAGATGCGTAACGAACATCTGAAAAAAACGGAAGTGACGCCAAAAATGACAAACACGAGTTATTCTTCTATATAACTGACTGAATTAACGTGCGATAACAGAACACACGGCCGGATTCCATTTCACTGATAATTCCGTTGAGACTGTAAGAGGATAACTGACAATTCAAAAAAGAATTGGCTGTCACTAGACAAGAGCAAACGAATAAATTAGAAAAAGTCCGTGCATTACCATGTTTTTTTTAAATATACATTAGTTAAGAGTTTTATTAAAAAGTTGGCCATTTTTGCTATAATAATTCAAAAATTGATGATAAACATTGAAAATGTTGAAAATTTCAGTCAAATTACTTTGTTCTGAACGGAATTGTCATTGTTGGAAGTTTGGACTAGAAATAGGCATCAATTGTGTCTGCACCGTCTATGAGAATTGGCGATCGTTTGATTGACAGACGATAACTCCGCTCACATATTCTCGATTATCAAGTAACATGCTTTTCATCACCAGTTTCCGGTAGTGACATCAGCGACTAACGGTAAACGTTAGCTTGGTCCGCCATTTATTGATTTAATTTTAAATGGACGACTGTTTAAATCCAAACTGCATCAAAGCCATCCGTTGGTCTACAGCCAATTCTTTTTATTGAATTGTCAGTTATCCTCTCGCAGTCTCATATAACACCTTTTCAGCTTCAACGGAATTATCAGTGAAATGAAAAGATAAAATCCAAATTTTAGTAGATACTTCAATTTTGATTGGCTAAGCACTAAAATCTATCTAATATTATCCAATCAAATTACTAAAATTTGGATTTTATCTTAGTTAAAATTTCGCGAAACAACCCCCGGATTTTAACAAAGAGGTGATTGGGAAAATATTTCAAAAAGTGCCGCTAACTTCAATACAGAATTTGAACATATTTAATTATTATCTTTCTAATCGCCAATCCCTTCTTTACTTTGAAAACTATATTATGAAAGTTGATATATGGGGGGTGGATGGCCGAATGATTAGTGCCTTAGGTCGATTTTCGGGTTTTACGTGACAAGGAGTATGGTCGCCTGTCTAACCTCGTGGGTTCTCGGGTTTCCTCCCACTCTTAAAGACCCCTACGAGCAAGCGAATTATTGAAATAAAATTGAACCATATGTTATATCCGAAATGACCTAGTTTGTGTCGAGTGGACGTTAATCTCTCTCTCTCTCTCTCTCTCTCTCTCTCTCTCATTTCAGCGCCAATTAAACAGGCATTTTATGCAAGAGCTAAATCTGCCTATTGCAGGTCTTTCTTTGGGCATTAATTAACTTATCCAGACCATAATCAACTCTCGATGCCATCGTTAGTCTGCGATATTTACTGTATTTGAATACATTTTTGTGATGTATAATTTAACATAAAAGTGGATAATCAAGACTTTGTTTATTATCGTACCAACGGTAGTAATGACGATCGAGACTAGCCTAAAATTGAATGGCTAATATCTCGGTTCGGAGTGAAGCAATTTGACTTATACTTTCAACATATTTTGTTTTCATTATCTATTTTTTAACTATTATAGCGGGAACTATCAGGTCTTTATCTATTCTCACCTAATGCCCCTTCTGTCAGACGTGGAGAGCGGACGCGGGAAAACCGCGGGCAAATTTCTACATCTTTTCCCGTCTGGAATCAAGCTGCTGTCTGGCGATTGCTCACAAATATGATAGTTTTGTAGCTTGGGTTTTTGGATCTTCAATTATTTATTGGTCAAATATGATGTAAATAATCAAAGAGATTGGTCAATTTAGACAAATAACGTGGAAACCCACCCTTATACGGAAAATGGAAAAATACCGAAGAAACTTCCCACAAGATATATGTTATCAACCTATAAGAATTGAATGTTTAGCACATTATGACTCTTTTTTTTATATAACAATATGTCATTCATTCACTACATATATGAATCTAATAACTTGCCAAAGATATTAATTAATACAATATAATGCCATCAATTTTCTCTATTCCTTGTCTATAAGTTTGAAAACAATGTCGCAAGGACAATATTTCTACATCAGTGACCATGACGTATTTCTTGAACGCCTTTGATTGACATCTGTAAATAATTGATATTGGTGTTTTATAGAACTGAAACTTTTAACCTTAATATTTTGATTTTGTTTTCTTCATCAAACGTTAAATAATCGTATTAAGCCGTGAAGAACATTAGATATTATCCGAAAATAAGGTCAGCGACGATCCACAACTTTAAAGTAGCTAAGTCTTTAACTCAATATCATCCAAATTCTTCGACAGAGAAAACACGAATTATTTGTCAATTTATATCAACATTGTGGTCTTACCGGGAAAAGGTGGGCTTTTGATATCCAATATTTAAGACAAAATAAACATTGTACCATTAATACACGAATCGTGTACCATAATGCGTTTCAGTGCCATTTGTAACAAGAGACTCGAAGAACGAGGCTAGACATATTCCACAAGTCATGTCAAACGGTGACGTCATATTCTTATTTGGAGAGCATGCGCAATAAATACTATCGGTGCAGTCTGGAGTAACCAGACGCTAGAGATGGGCATTCGATTGAGACTTCTTGCGTATTTCGCCAAACTGATTAGAAATTATTGTAAAAACAGAAACGATTGAATGTAAATCAGTTTATATACATTCATATTACATTATTATGTGCGTTACGACCCATTTGTGTCAGTTCGATCCCTGCATTGGCCGAGAAAGTTCATCCAGATTTTCCGGCGTGGTTCTCCCTTATCAGTGATGCAGGGCCTGACAAGGACAGCTGTCTAGTCGTTCGGATTGGACGAAAAACCGAGGTCCCGTGTACACATTGGCGTGCACGTAAAAGATCCCTTGACAGTTGGAATTCGATATAAGAGTAGGCCGTAGTGCCGCTGTCCGGGATAAATTTCCCTCATAGCACACTGTATGGCGTATGCCCGTCTTCATTAGCCCAGTTCGGAGCAAAACAGTAGGACGTTAAACCCCATTTCATTTCATTTGTGTCAATTTCTAGGTCCCAAATATTTGCGATTTAGCTCCTTTAATGTATTTCTTGAACGCTTTTGATTGACATCCATGTAAATGTTTTTAATTGATATTCGTCTAGCTCGTTCTATAACTAAAGCTTTTAACAAGCGTTTCTATATATGCCTATTTATGGTCAGACTGAAATGTAATACTTCTGCTCGAACGATATTTTACCTTTTCTACTAATAATGGCGCCTGTTGTTTAATCATCTGTGACGTAAGGATCGTCTGGACGACGTATTCTCGAGACTCTTAATAACGAGGCTATTATTCATAGATGTTATTTTTCTTCTTGGGTTTGGATTTAGCAGAAGACATCAAATAACGAACTTAAAGGGCACTATTGGTGTCAGTCATTATCACATGTGATAGAACTGGTTAAACACGTTTCAAATATAATTTTTTAAGACCGAGATCATTGCTATGATGGATGCGTAATGATGATTTAAAAAAATACGGAAGTGACGAAAGCAAAACGAAAAAAAAAACAAGTTGTCCTTCTATATAACTGACTGAAGTGACGAGTGATGACAGATACACGGGCGAATTTCTGCTCACTAATAATTCCTTCGAAGACCAAAAGTTGTTATGTGAGACTGAGGGGATATCTGACAATTCAAACGAGTAATTGAATGTCACTAGATAAGGGAAAACGAAAAAAAATAGAAGGAATTATTAGTGAGCAGAAATTCACCCGTGTATCGCGCCTGTTCACTTCAGTCAGTTATATAGAAGGATAACTCGTTTTTTCCTTTTGCCTTCGTCACTATCGTAGCAGTGTTAAAATTATATTTGGAACGTGTTTAACCAGTTCTATCATATATATGATAATGACTGACACCAATATTGTCCTTTAAACAGTGAAGTATGTTTTTTTTGGGGGGTTATTCTTTTCATATACACGTTCTGTATATAGTTTATAGTTTATGCCACCACTGTATCTTGCTCAGTTTGATCAGATCACATATAAATCAACACGGTGAATGAAATGAAAATGGCGGCTACACTAGAGCTATCCTGAGACTGAGATATGGTGTATAGGGGTAGCTCGAACGGGGGAGTAACATGGGCTATGTGGCGTTGGACTACCACTTCCGATATCGGAGTTAAATTACTTTCAACCCGCGCAGCGCCGGGTCATCCACTAGGTTATTAATGAATGACAAGGTACAAAATTGAATTGATTATTGAACAATTTCTAAAATATGAAATATGATATTGTCTTAGATTGTATTGATCAAAGATATTGTTATAGTAACTTGACTCAGCAACCAGCAATAAACATCCACCCCATCTCAACCCAGAACGCAGGGTTGTTATCTGCCGGGCAGAGAGCACAAAGTTATTGAAATTCCATGGCACGCTCCTTCAGAGAGATTCTTGAACACGCCACTGAAAGATATCTTCTCCAAGACGAACAATGAATTACTTATATAACCGTAATCACGACGGGGAAAGTAATAATCAACATTTCTAATGGTAAGCCATTATTTTAATTAAAAGGCCAATAGACATGGGACGGATCAATCTAGCTAATAAATACAAATATTAGAAAGTTGGTCTTCCGTCTTGTATAATGAATGCGGGGTTAATATTATCCTCTGTTGAACAATAACAAATGGATTTCTCCGTCATGAATTTTGACAGTTCTATATATGTGCTAGTAATCGATCCTGTCTCCATTACACACAAGTATATATTATCATTAGTATAAGGATGATATATAAGAGTAGAAACGTGTTCTTCTCTATAGACACTGGCCTACCTGGACTAACCATCTAGATTATATTTCATCTAATCTTTCTTTCTTGTTTTCTTTTTTAAAGTTGTAATAATATTTATAACATGGATGGGAAATCTTCCTTTGTTCTTTTCGGTGAATAAGCAGATTGTTTTCCCTCTAGTAGATTGGGTGTAGCTTAACCGTGCAATAACTAGACATATTCAAAGTTATTGCACACTTTTTCTGGTTTACACTAGTTTTAGTAGAAATCATATAGAGAAGTGGGGTGCAATAACAATAAGCATGTTGAGCAGTTGTCAATGTTACAAGTCATTTATAGCACCCTCCATTCGTTAACAGATTTAACTCTTCGGCCTTCGGCCTCTGGTTAAACCTGTTAACTCATGAAGGCCGTGCTATATATATAACTTATTAAACATGCATTATGCAAGAGCTAAATCTGCCTATTACAGGTCTTTCTTTGGACCTGAAATGTTATCTAAATTATTAAAGATACATTATGGGAGATTTTTATAAGGAGTTAGCCATTTTTGCTATAACAGTTCAAAAATAGATGATGAAAGAATATATTGAAAATTTCAGTCAAATTACTTTATTCTGAACATAGTTATCACCAGTGTAATTTTTGACTAGAAATGGGATTGAATTCCATCTTCACCGATTCTTAGTATGGCCGATCGTTTGATTGACAGGCGTTAACTCCACCTACATAATCTCTGCTGTCTTTTGTCTGCTGTCACCATATCTGAATTTGTGTTTTACCTTTTTGGATTTTTATAACAATTGGACAAAATGAGTTAGAGGGTAAATTTTCATTCTTACTTGTATTTTAGGCATGCATTAAATCAATTGAATATAGGACATAATCTATAGGTATACACCAGTGGCGTCGTGCCTATTGGGGAAATAAAAATATTTTTATTGATATTATTAAGACAGAAGACCTGTCCGTCTGTATTAGTCATCACACGGTCTCCAGGAATTGTATAATTTGTCATTATCTGTGTTTAGTTTGTTGCGCTTTAAATAGTTTAGATGTCATTTGTTAGGGCATCGCTCAAAAGCGGCCTCGCTTCGTACACTCTATCATTTAGCCTCGACCCGGGAGTATGACGTCAACGTAACGGTTAATCTCCGCTCACGACGCCATTTAAAATTAATTCAGTCAACGAAATCCCGTTTAAATCCAAGCTGAATCCAAGCCATTCGTGGGTCTACAGAGTTGATTTTGTGCTTGTTGTGTAAATAAAGATCTAATTTATAATTTCTATGACATCTGAAGCCTAAATAAAGACTTGCAATAATCAGATTTAGCTCCTGCATAATGTATGTTTAATTAGACATTAATTAACTTATCAAGATCATAATCAACTATCGATGTCATCGCTAGTCTGCGATATGTACTGGATTGGAATCCGATCTGCTGCTCAACGCTCATTGATGATTAAATAAAAAAAATGGATAATCAAGACTATGGTGTTTTGTTTTATCGTACCGACGTTAGTAATGATGTTCGAGGCTAAGCCTAAAATTCAATCGCTAAATTCTCGGTTCAGAGTGGATAAATGTGACTGAAATTTTCATGAGCTGGAATCTTGTAGTCTACACCATCATCGTCATATATAACTTTCATCAAATTCCCAGTAGCAGATTGTGAAAGATTTTGCCCCCGACTTTGTCACTTCGAACTTTTCAACCTTGGCATTGTATGTCTTATCACTAAAAGAACCTTCCTGAGCCCAATTGTGCAGTAATCTTCTCCCAACAACAGATCTATCATATATCTCCAAGAGAATCTCGAACAATAGGTTATCCAGAGACGGAAATGCAGCAGTGAAGTCTGGATTATCACTATTAGAATACATCAGTTCCTTCAACCTTTTTTCGGTTTTTTCTCCTCTCAGCTTGCTCCCTTTTTTGCATTTTGTTAGCAATACGCATGGATAGTTCTTTCTGAGGCTCTGTCATGGACTTCTGTGTTTTTCTTCTCAATTGAGCTGCAAGTGATATGGACCGTTTGATTACACCCTGTTGTTTTGGACTAGCTCATTGATGCAATATACTGAACTGTCTTGTTTTTTCCCCATAATTTTAGAAGACACAAAAAGGATAGTGGCCCTGGGAGCTCTGGCACTAAACATTCCCATAACCTCCCCCGAGTCAATATTATGGGTACCCGCACTTTACAGGATTCGTCCCCGGTCATCTGTGTCCTCAGTGGCATAATAGTTCTTGTATTGTCGTAGGATGACGTCAACAACTGCTCTGGGAACGGCTTTCATCATTACTGAGAATTTTGATTGATCGACATCATCTTTCCATATCCTTTCATCTTCGTTATGGTCAACAACATCGCCAAAGAAATACTCTTTCAAGTCGGCTACTTTTACGCTTTCCAAACACTTCTTGACCTCAAGAAAAGCATCCGTATGATGCATCTGGTTCTCTTGTCCCCGGAAAAAACGCTTCATCAGGGGGCCAAAATGACTTTTCCAAGAACAGCAAGGACTTTCAACTCCAAGAACGCAACAGGGTGCTTAAAGTCTTCTATTAAGCTTGTCTTTAAACTCGTGTTGTTGAGGCATCTAGTAGTGAGGTAATGGTTTATCAAGTCATAGTTTTATATGAACACTGCAGCGAGCTTGAACAAGACATGAAGTCTCGGTTTCCCCTGTAATGCACAATTAGTGATTTGGGTAGGTTATGATCAGACAGGAATACACGAAATCCATGGAGGTCTCCCCTCCCTCACTGTCTTTGTAACGCATCTTGTTAATAGCGAGGGTAATCCGTTCAGCAAAACAACCACTCCCACAGAGTTTTGGTTTATCGCTTTATAGTGAATGCAGAGTTGATCGACTTTTTGAAGCAATACTGTCCAAAGGATGCAGGTGACAATTTACTTCAAGCAAAGTTTTACCGAAACATTTGTTCACCATTCTAATTGCTGCGTGATTAGCTGCTGTCCTGTCCTATCAGTCATGGTACTGTTTATGTGTGATACAATTGTCTCTTTTACCTCACTGAATTCAGCATGTTGGTGAAAATCACAATAGGTTATTGCTAGATGGTCAACTGATTCAACTACATGTATATGAGAAGTATAGTCCACAGCTGTTCCTCCAGCAAGCTGATCAAGAGCCACTACCAAACACTCCCCTTTCGTAGTAGTGTGAATAGCATTCACATAAAGACCCTCCTGTGTCGTTGCGTCAAACCCCACAGTAACATTTTCAGCGCGATAAATAAGTTCTGCTACCTGAAGATCACTAATTAGACCAAGTTCTACGATCATATTTTCTACAGTACTTCTCCCTGATATGTCCTTTGCTTCTAACTTGCATCCGAAGCTTTTTGCGAAAGAAAGAATTTGATTTGGAATCTCTGCAGTTGGAACCATGATTCTCATTCTGAAGTGATACGCTTTCCCTTCCTTACTGAATTCACTTTTCAATTCTGCACTGGATGACTTAACATCTTCAAGGTCCTCTTCCTGCTGAAGAAACCTGTCTTGGTATACAGTTTCAAGTTCTTTCACTCAATCCACACCTGCGTTCCGTACTGTCTCTTTCTCAGCCTCTTCACTGACTGCTTTTTGCTTGACACAGTTCTTGTTTTGCAGATTTATCCTGATTTGCCAGTGATTGTTTTAACCTTGCAATGGTTGCATCCCTCCTTTTTAATTTCTCATTCAGCTTCTTGGGACACAGTTTTAACCTTTGAAGCTGGTCTTTATTACGAGACTGTTCCTTTCTCAGGGCATTTTTCTCCTGAATACACTTCCGCAAATTATCTCTAAGAAGTCGACAGTTCCCACAAGCACCAGTATGTCTAGTTTTCAGAGGCGATTTAGAGTCGTTTGTGTTAGCATCCAAGAGGCGTCTTCGCACACCCCGTGGAGTAACCGTTAAAATCTTAAAATACGCTGCACACAGCTTCTCAAACTGATTAAATTCCTTACAGTCAGTCAGTTTTTTGAATTTTTTAAAACGGTTCACCAGTCGTAAAACTGAATTTTCTGTCACGTCCTCTGTCATCAAATCTCTTAGGTTTTTAAGAGTTTCCTTCACGGCATGATTTGATGACATGAAGACATGGAGGACGTGACCATTCTTCCAACTCTCCGGAGCAGCAGCACTATAATTACTCCGTAAGAAGGTTTCTGCAATTCCAGGAGCCTGTGGAAATGGTCGGTATTTCTTCTTCTTGGGTGGCATTGTTTCAGCTGAAAATACCTGCAAAAATAAAAACACCTTTTTAGACTTGTCATGTTATGGGGGAAAGGGGGTGGGGGGTAATCTACTTAATTAAGTCCACTATATTTAAAAATTGTGTTCATTGATTGCTCTATTCGGGTATTTTTCTTTTATTGAAAATGATGTCATAACCTCCTGTTGACATCTATCTGCACTTTTATCAAAGACCTATGGAGGTTCAAATAACTTACCTATTTCATTTACCGATATGGATTGATGGTCACTATTCCATGCTTTCATGGAAATTGGAACCTGAAAAAGGGGAAAAAAAACCCACTTTACTTTTACTAAAATAAGTATCACATAATCTGTCATTTCAAAGATAGAAAACAAAGCCACGTACTCAATGTTTACAAATATTGATGACGTGGTCCAATCAGAAGCCGTATCCGTGGTCACGTGACCTTGTTAGACTAGCGCAGCAGATTTTCCTTCAAACATCCACAGTTTAAATCTTCCGTCATCTGAGTTATGTGAGGATTCAAAACCCAAATCATCCCCAAAACCTATTCTATGATAACTAATCTTGTCATATATTGCTATATTTCGTGTTTATATAAGCTTTTAATACTACAAAAATACGAGGTTTGTTGACATGACCAATGTCGATTCGACGAAAATTTCCAACATGGCGAACACTTCGAAACTGCACTTAATATTTTGGCTCCGCATCTACCGATGTCATTAAAAACTCACAAAATTAAAGTTGAATATATATATTTTCAAATCAATATATTTATTACTTACACTAGGGCCTATGCTATCCTGGTATCCGTCCCAAAAATCGTGTTGTTTTCGACTTTCACTCGGAGCAGCTAGAGTAAAAATTCGAAAACGAGGCGAAAAGCTAGTTGTTTATTTACGAAAATAACCACATTTGAAGCCGCGGTTTCGTACGAATGGACAATCCGACAAGGAAGAAAAGCCAATACGCAAATCGCACTTGCGTATTTGTGACGTGACTCGTGACGACGAAATTACGTCAGCGGTTCACCGTGTCGTTGGCGTACCTACTAAATATAATGGCCACCTACAGATTTCGTCAAGGTCACGAGATTTAATCAGGGTTAGGGAACTTGATTGTTGCCGAGGATTGTGGGTTAGGGTAAGCTCTAGGGTTAGCGTTAGTTCTGTTTACATCTCGGGACCATGACGAAATCTACAGGTGCCCTTTATTTAGATCTAACCAACAACAGGTATGATGTACGAGCTTAAAGGCTCAATACCACTCTTGTTGTAACTGAATAATATGTCCCAATCTTTATTCTGGTCAACAAATTGTACTATTTTAAAATATTCCAATTAATTGATGATACAAATTTCATCTTAACACACCTAATTCAAAAAAATTGGAAAAATTCAACATGATTTGAAAAGCCTGACTTAAAGCTTTTCAAATGTGACTTGGATTTAAAAATATTTTTGAACCCTCTGGACAAGTAAAATAGGATTTACTGGATAATTTACACAACAGGTAAGACACTAACACATCTAGTACTTAGAATAAGGCTATTTTGTTATTTTCTGGAGCTGTCAAGCCAGCAAGAGTGTTATTGTCCCACCCGAGGGTAAACTATTATGATTAAACATACATTATGACGTCACATTAATAATGACGTCATTGTATTAATCATATTAAACATACATTATACAAGAGCTAAATCTGCCTATTGCAGGTCTTTCTTTAGAACTGAAATGTTACATAAACTATTAATTAGACATTAATTAACCTATCCAGACCATAATCATCCCTCGATGCCATCGCTAGCCTGCGATATTTAACGGATTGGAATACATATTTTTAAAAATAATTAAACGTAAAAATAGAAAATCGAGACTTTGTTTTTTATCGTACCGACTTTAGTAACGATGATCGAGGCTAGCCTAAAATTGAAAAGCTAATTTTACTGAAATTTTTTAGCATATTCTATTTATGCTATTTATTTTTTTAAAACTATTATAGTGAGAACTGTCAACTCTTTATCTAATTTTTCATTCCGACTTCAATATTTTACTGTTCATCTCGTTATGAAATTTCCTTAAAATTGAAACTAATGAAACACAGTGGGCATTTTTTTTTTATTCTCAGTCAGATCTCGAACAAGGTTCCTCCTGTGTATGGCATCTTATATTATTCTAGATATATTTAATTGACGCGTATACTATCTCCCTGATAATATCTGTCTACTACATCGTTAACACTGTTCATCACGTGCATTTTGCATACCGATAGTTCATTGGTAGCTCAATTTAGCTTCTTCCATCACCGTCATTAGCTCTAATGTGTTGGAATAAACCTTCTAAAATCGTGATCAATTAGTTGTGACCAAAACAAAGGCTCACCAGAAGTAAAATAAAAACTTCCTGAATTATCACCACGCTTACACTTTTAAAACAAAACAAGCGGTTGGCATACACGATACGCCGAGATTCTGTAAGATATGGATAGGGAACAGGGAAAATCGATAGGGCTCAACCTCTCATTGTCCCAATGCTACACATCGAATATGAAACTGTAGCCTATATCGTGTTCACAAGGTTTTTGGCAAAGTTTGGTAACTCGATGGGGTTTGTCGTCTCATGACCCCAATGCTTCACATCAAATGTGAAAAAATAAAACACAGTTAAAACGCAAACCCCTGTCGCTTCCACAAGGTTTTCCAGGGGGGTTAACTCCGGAACAGAATGCTGATTATCGGTATGATTCTTGCTCCCGTGTTCTCAATTCATCACAATATAAAGCTCACAAACTTTGTGAGAATCGAATTCAACCAAGATCTTTTGATCCTCAACATCTAAAACGGTCAAAAATTGAGGCCTAAATTAAAATTTGCATACTATTGACATTTGTATTTATAGCTGCGTATCGGTATTATTGGCAGTCCAAAGAAACGCCCAAAGGCAGACGAACCTTTACTGTAACATGCAGCTGACTACTTGCGTCAACAATTGCTTTATTTTTCGACATTTACATACAATCCACGAAATTGAATCGAAACCAAACGCATTGATTGATGATCACAATGATTGTTAATGACACACTTGCTAAATTTCCTCATGCGATCTTTTCAGATTCACAAGGATACATAACATACCATGATACCATCTTTTCAAAGCATGAATTTTAGATTCTCCAAGCACGGATTTTTCATTTCGAGGCACGTCCGTGTCTGTAGGCACGTTAAAATAGGCCCTGATGCACGCGCCATTGAGCCAATGATTGACGCCGCGTGATATGAAGTCACGTGTTGAGGGCAGTCATCTTTTACAGAGATATTAGAAGACTTTCGTAATACTCTGTGAAACAGATTGCGGTTTTATGTCTAATAGTCGACAGTTTGTGAACAAACCCACTTCCGCTTTTATGATATAGGACACAGCTCACCAAATATTCCTACGCCGTCACCCCGAAACAAGGGCCAAAGCTATTTTTAGTTTAGCTTCTCTCTCCCTTTTCCTTTTACTCCCTTTTGCATGGCGATTTTTGTTGACTTTTTGGTGTAGAATCGAAGAAAAAGGGTTGAAAATACATTTTCTGCCAGGTTTTGGTGAATATTCATAATTTTGAGGCGGAAGGATACAAGAGTTGAGAGGTTGGTTAGGTTAAAATGTAGGGCCGAAAATTGCTTGTTTTCTTGTCTCTATTTCCAGCTTGTGTATCTCAAGTTTTTCATGTTGAACCTCATACATGCTTTTGGGCAAGAGGTTGCCACATGTTGCTCTATCTGTTGTAAAAGCGTTTTACCCAACGAAAATTTTGGGAAAAGTTAGAGCCGGTCTAAGATACGAGAATTAACATTGAAGTCAATGGGGGAATTTGTAGTGATCTGTGGCCTTGTGCGGTGGTTATTTTTATACGGTCAAAATCTGTCTACATTAATAAATTTATGTGTGCAGATAAAGCCCGTGATGAGATATGGCTGGTTTTATCTCTAACAGTCGACCGTTTGTGAACAAATCTACATTCGCTTAGATAAAGCCAGTTTGAAATGTGACTGATTTTATGTTCAAGAGGCGATAACAAACCCATTTCTGCTTTGAAATGAAAATTTCATCAGATGGAGGAGTGGTTTTCAGAGATCCAAGTCACAATCGTCCCTTGTGATCTAAGGATTTTTCACCCCCCCCCCCCCCGCATCCATTTTGACTTGTCACCTAGTAATTTTCGACTTTTGTAAGCGCCCATGTATCATAAGGTCTGTCATTGAGTCAACTGGCGTGGTTTCGATTCCCCGGTTGTTTTTGACAAGGAGTAGGGTCGCATGTCCAAACTCGTGGGTTTTCTCCGGGTCCTCCGGTTTCCTCCAACTGCTAAAGACCCCTGCGCGCAAGCGAATTTTTGGAATAAAATTGGACCATATGTTAGTCCCGAAAAGACCTGGTTTGTGTGGTGTGGACGTTAAACCCATTTCTCTCTCTCTCTCTCTCTCTCTCTATTCGCAAAAGATGTGTTCACGAGATTATCTTTATTCGTAAACACAGTGATTACGAGATAATCTTTATTCGTAAACACGGTGATTACAAGATAAATCTTTATATCTAAACACAGTGATTACAAATAACGCTGACTGTAAGCAATATAATTGTTTCTGGATACTTTTAATAAAGCAATTTGCAATACCAGGGAAGCCACATATTTTTTTATTCACTCACTGTTTTACTTGTAATTATATTTCTTTAATTTGAGTTGGATATATTTTAGTTAGGAAACGAATCAACATGGGGTGATTGTTCGACCATTTCTAAGATGAATTCTACTTCATTAGAGTCAATGAATGGTCGATAACGAAGGCTTCCGATTGACTGCACAATTATCGAGGACAGCAGAAAGACGTTGAACAGAACACCACAAGAGATGATCACGTATTGTTTTTCTTTGTATCAAACGAAACAGCTAGCGGAGGAAATTAGAAAAAGGCTAACTTTATTAACAAAGGACAAGCCTGGTCTTGATGTTAAAGTTAAAAACAAAAACTTCACTTCCTTTATGAAGATGTCATAAAAAAAAAAGTTCATAGAAGTGATGATGCCGTGATGGTCGATAATCAACAAAGAAAACCCGGAGTGGGCGGATTAAGTTAATTTGAAAATGGGAGGGGGAGGAGGGTGTGGCACCCGCAAAAAGGAGATATGTCCCCACCACTACCCAACTTTTTTTGTGTTGGGTATATATTGGTCATAATCCGGGGATCCATTTGAAGCTCCGGCTGTTGCACTTCGTTCGTTCTTGGAGTTTTACGTCCACTTTTACCACGGTTGATATCGTCGACAAGCTGTTGCACTGTATGAGTAACCCTTTTATACCCTTTTACGTGGGCTATTTTATACCAAGAAAGGTTTACGTGGGTAATTTTAACGTTAGTAGACATACACATGTTTATAGTTCTGCCAGTTCGTCAGGGCATGTGAAATGAAATGAAATGGGGTTTAACGTCCTACTGTTCAGCTCCGAACTAGGCTAATGAAGACGGGCATACGCCATACAGTGTGCTATGAGGAAAATTTTGCCCGGACAGCGGCACGACGGCCTACTCCTATATCGAATTCCAACACGGAACCTCGGTTTTTCGTCCCATCTGAACTACAAGACAGCTGTCCTTGTCAGCCCTCTGTCCTGGACCACTGACAAGGGGGCAACCACGCCGGAAAATCTGGATGAACTTTCTCGGCCAATGCTGGGATCGAACACCCGACCTCAAGGCCACCGTGGCTCCATATGGAAAGAAACTGTGTCACACACGGGTCCGTTAAAGATGATTTTACACACAAATTGAAGGACTGCAGGGTATTCTCAAAGTCAGAGATAACCCAAGTATATCATCAAGTCACATTTATAGCACGGCTTTCATGAGTTAACAGGTTTAAACATCGAGGCCGTAAGCCGAGATGTTAAACCGGTTAACGAATGAAGCGTGCTATGAATGACTTGTAACATTGACACCTGCTCAGCATGCTTGTTGTTATTGCACAGAAAACCCACCCCACTTCTGTATATGATTTCTACTAAAACTAGTGTAAACCAGCAAAAGAGTGTAATAACATTGAACATGTCTAGTTATTGCACGGTTACCCCCCCCACCCTATCTACTAGAGGGAAAACGATCTGCTTATTCAACGAAAAGAACAAAGGAAAATTTCCCATCCATGTTACAATTATTATTATATCCTGATTCCAGAGCTGTGGCAAGATTCAGCCCCCCCCCCCCCATGGGGAAAACTACGACCAAGAGGATTCATATTTGGAGCTACGTCTTCACAGGATTTGTTGGATGAGACCACCTTCAGAATATTTGGAGATATACCTAAATATCTAAATCAGAGAGATGATATCTTAATAGGATTAAGATCTGTGTTATACGGGGGCGATCCGTGTTATGGCCAGTAATTTGTTGACATTCATTGACGAAATCTGCAAGTGACCTTAATATTTAGACCTAACCCGTTTAAAAGAACTCTTGGCAGTGGGAAATTGAAGAGAGAGAGAGAGAGAGAGAGAGAGATGGGATGTAACGTCCACTCGACATTTCGGGACTAACACATGGTTCAATTTTATTTCAATAATTCGTTTGCGCGTAGGGGTCTTTAACAGTGGGAGGAAACCGGAGAAAACCCACGAGGTTGGACAGACGACCCTACTCCTTGTCACGCACAACCGGGGAATCGAAACCCCGCCAGTTGACTCAATGACAGACCGTATGATAGAGCGCGCACGTGCTAACCATTCGGCCATCCAACACCCCAAATTGAAAAAAAGAGTAGTCTATCCGGGTAAAATTCTGGTAGGACGCCGCATTATATAGCCAACGTTACTATAAACATGGCAATTACTATAAAAATGACCGAATTATCACATTGCGTTCCACAATTAGAAATTATGAGAAATATTTTCCGGTAGAAGGGTTCACTAGCCAGCGGGTTCATAGGCGTACGGGCTCGATGACAGTTAGGGGGGCAGAACGCGATATGCCCGAAAAAATTTCGGGTTTACAGAGAGCGCCGGTCTTCCCTGAGAGGCGAAGAGAGCGGAGCTTACCTTGCCCCCGCCCCCACCCCGAGGTGGCTGACTTGAATTCCAATCAATCGTTTACAGTCCACGAAGACGGGACCGTTGGGAGAAAATTTTGAAAATTTAACTGCCACAAACGCCTTTTCCTGCTATTCCAGCCTGTGAATACAGCAACTTCAATTTGGTCCAATATAGCCTACCTGGCTGACCGGAATTCCAAACAAACAATCAATCGTCGCTGGGTTCGGGGGTATACCCTCCCGGAGAAAATTTTGAAAATTTAACCACCGCAAATGCGTTTTCTGCTATTCTAGCACGTGTAAACTCTAAAAGTATCCAACGGTTTTGTAACCGAAATCCCACTCTGAATTCCAACCATCCAATCAGACTGTTGCAGCTGCATTCACAAATAATAATCGATGCCCGAAAAATGTCGCACAAAGTAGAGTGACTCCTGGCAACATTTGTTAATACATAGTCAATTCGTGGTATTCAATTAAAAGAAAAGTAAAATTAGTGTTATATTAGGGCTCGATAACAGTAAGGGAAGCAAAACTAAAAATGCCCGAAAAAATTTCGTGTTTACAGACAGCGGCGCCGGTTTTCTTCGAGAGGCGAAGAAGCGGAACTGACCTTGTATGGACCCCGCAAGAAAATTTTGGAACATTTGACAGCCGCAAACGCGTTTTCCTGCTATTCCAGCCCGTTAAATTAGTGTTTTATTAGATTTCGGGCACTTTAATTTGCCAAGTAGATGAAATAATTTTTTTTTCACTATAAGAAATGCCATAAATTAATATGGGTATCAAAAAACATAATCCGAACCCTAACCCTGATAATAGATATCGTTGGACTAATGAACCTGCGGACTAGTGCACCTGTCCTTAACTCAACCCCTATAATAGATATCGGTGGACTAATGAAATCGCGGACTAGTAAACATTCCCCCGGGCAGCTCCCACAGGTTTCGATTAGCATTTCAACGCGATCAGTTCTTTCACTAAGTCTTGCGGGAATTTTCAGTTACTCTCTAAATTTAAATTGTTTTGTTAAAATAAAATGGAAAACCCGATCCCCATGGACATGCTAGGTACACATCTTTAGTGCGCAGTCACCAGTGGGAGATTAAAATACGTTTATTCGAAATGAATTAGAGACATACTTCCATAAATAGCTGTGGGGTCGTGGTAGTCGATCGATTGATGCTCTGGAGTTCGCATGCTGATCCATCCTGGCTAATGACGACTGACAGACTACGTCTTAACACTCAACAACAGCTTACCTGAAAGGAAAACTTGGACGAAATTTGAAATGGAGCTAGGATCCTTCAAGAAATCTAATATCTATCGTTTCCAGGGACGTGGCGACCCATGATTTTGCACGAGGTACAAGATCCCGTCCGGGCCCCCAAAACAATATTTATATGTGTGTGCGGGGAAGGGAGAGGGTCCCTCCAAGTGTCACCGGGTAATATTGGGCTGTGTGGAACATGCTATAGAGTATCTGACTCACGGTATATGTTTGACATTGGTTGAGCATTACGATTATGATTATAATGTTGAAAACCGCATTGAAACCGCGTGATGTTTTGCTATTTTGCGACGGGCGCAAAACCTCAAGGGGACGCAAAAACTCAAAACCATGACGCAAAGCTCGTGATTGCTCCCTCTCACTTAGCCCCTGATCATTTCACAAGCTTATCTGGATACAGAAAATCAACAGGGTTCTGTCCGATTTTAATGATTCGCCCACCAAGTGTGAAACAAAAATCCTTGTGTATTTTCTTGAATCTTGTTGGTTGTTAATATTTCTATATTCTTTGGTGAACAAATAATCAACACGAATTTCAGCACAGAATTAATGTAACAAATCAACATGAATTTCAGCAGACAATTAATGTAACAAATCAACACGAATTTAAGCAGACAATTAATGTAACAAATCAACACGAATTTCAGCAGACAATTAATGTAACAAATCAACACGAATTTCAGCAGACAATTAATGTAACAAATCAACACGAATTTCAGCAGACAATTAATGTAACAAATCAACACGAATTTCAGCAGACAATTAATGTAACAAATCAACACGAATTTCAGCAGACAATTAATGTAACAAATCAACACGAATTTCAGCACACAATTAATGTAACAAATCAACACGAATTTCAGCACACAATTAATGTAACAAATCAACACGAATTTCAGCACACAATTAATGTAACAAATCAACATGAATTTCAGCACACAATTAATGTAACAAATCAACATGAATTTCAGCACACAATTAATGTAACAAATCAACACGAATATCAGCAGACAATTAATGTAACAAATCAACAATGAATTTCAGCACACAATTAATGTAACAAATCAACAATGAATTTCAGCACACAATTAATGTAACAAATCAACATGAATTTCAGCACACAATTAATGTAACAAATCAACATGAATTTCAGCACACAATTAATGTAACAAATCAACATGAATTTCAGCACACAATTAATGTAACAAATCAACACGAATATCAGCAGACAATTAATGTAACAAATCAACAATGAATTTCAGCACACAATTAATGTAACAAATCAACAATGAATTTCAGCACACAATTAATGTAACAAATCAACATGAATTTCAGCACACAATTAATGTAACAAATCAACATGAATTTCAGCACACAATTAATGTAACAAATCAACATGAATTTCAGCACACAATTAATGTAACAAATCAACATGAATTTCAGCACACAATTAATGTAACAAATCAACACGAATATCAGCAGACAATTAATGTAACAAATCAACAATGAATTTCAGCACACAATTAATGTAACAAATCAACACGAATATCAGCAGACAATTAATGTAACAAATCAACAATGAATTTCAGCACACAATTAATGTAACAAATCAACATGAATTTCAGCACACAATTAATGTAACAAATCAACACGAATTTCAGCACACAATTAATGTAACAAATCAACATGAATTTCAGCACACAATTAATGTAACAAATCAACATGAATTTCAGCACACAATTAATGTAACAAATCAACACGAATATCAGCAGACAATTAATGTAACAAATCAACAATGAATTTCAGCACACAATTAATGTAACAAATCAACAATGAATTTCAGCACACAATTAATGTAACAAATCAACATGAATTTCAGCACACAATTAATGTAACAAATCAACATGAATTTCAGCACACAATTAATGTAACAAATCAACATGAATTTCAGCACACAATTAATGTAACAAATCAACATGAATTTCAGCACACAATTAATGTAACAAATCAACATGAATTTCAGCACACAATTAATGTAACAAATCAACATGAATTTCAGCACACAATTAATGTAACAAATCAACACGAATTTCAGCACACAATTAATGTAACAAATCAACATGAATTTCAGCACACAATTAATGTAACAAATCAACACGAATTTCAGCAGACAATTAATGTAACAAATATTGGTATAACTGCTTAATGGTAAACGAGAGAGAGAGAGAGAGAGGGTTTAACGTCCACTCGACACAAACTAGGTCATTTCGGGACTAACATATGGTTCAATTTTATTTAAAAAATTTGCTTGCGCGTACCGGTCTTTAGCAGTTGGAGGGAACCGTAGGAAACCGGAAGAAAACCCACGAGGTTGAACGCTTAATAGTAAATAAGCTCCAATATGGATATGGGGATTGACATAAACGTGTGTCTCCAAATATTCAAATACAGGTACCTAAAGTTTATCCTTAGGGATGTGATCTGAAGTTGATCTCCTTATGACAAGTTTGTAGACTCACTCATTTGGATCTATATATCACCATGCATCACCTATAGTTCTATAAATCTATCGTCTATACCACGGTAACTAAAACGCTATGTTATACTAGCAGGCAATCAGCCATTCTGGTTGAAATACAGATTTATATTTGGTTTCGTGTCTTTAAACTTCAGATGCCCTCCACTACATGAAGATCTGATCGGTGCACCTCACGCCAAAAACTCGCCGTTACAGAACACGGGTTATATAACAACTCTTCCAGTTCCTAGTGTAGTAAAGACGAGTAAAATTTTGAACTATAAAAAACGAAACAAAATAGGATCTGTGTTTTAATCAGCTAGATTGCAATTGAAAAACATTTCAAGCTGTAATTATCTCACATTAGGTCACAAATACTTTCTCTAGCACTGCTTTTGGCCCCACCCAATAGGCCTATGCTATGTGGGAGCGGCGCTACGGCCTACTCTTAGTTCGAATTCCAACTGACAATACTTCTTTTACATGCGACCTAGCCTGGTCCTCCGTCCAGCACCACTGACAAGGGAAAACAGCGCTGGAACATCCCTACAAACTTCCTTGGCCAACACAGGGATCTTACTTGAGCCAAAATGGGGTTCCGAGGGCATATCCCGGGACAATTTTTAAACTAAAAGATTTTTATATTGATGAACGCACTGAAACTGCCGATTAATTCCTTGATATATTTATTGCCAATCATTAAAAACATTACCGGACACGTGACACATTAAAGCACGTGCCGGAAATTGGGCGCCAAATTAATTTGACCGGAAATGGATAGAAATCAGACATGAAAAAGAATGGGATATGAATACTGACTAATTCCATGTACATGTAGAAACGAAGTAGGTTGTTATTATTGAATGTGAGATGGTGATTAAATATTGATGAGGTCTGGTAATTGGTATAATTCACCAACCCAAGGTTGAATATAGTTAGTTCGCACGAAACAATCAAATAACACGAAATATTTAATTTACGTTTTATTATCTTCGGTTTATTACTACAGGCCCGGCGGAGTGGGGGGGGGGGTAGGTGGGGCTTTAGCCCCCCCAATAATTTGGCCGCAAGTACTCTTTTCTCCAGGTTATTGCGGCCCCTGGCCCCACGCCTTTTAGGACCTAGGATGGAAGCCCCCCAATGAAGAATTGCTTCCGCCGACCCTGTACTAGAATTTTTTTCAGTTCTTCAAACAAGACGTCTTACAACTTGGAAATTTCTTAATTTTAACACAGACTTTAACTTCTTTTTTTGCTTTTTCAGAGAAGACATTATGCAATGTTAAAATTCCTTGTTTTTGCACGCACACATTTGCTTCTTTTTCATTCCATGTGTCAACGACTTCAGACTTCAAAACTGACTAAGCAGGCATAAACGATTGCCGTTCAATTTGGACAGTTCACGTATTTCACCGAACATAATTGATTAGAAATTAAAATATTTTTTTTGCAAGAATTGAATATAAATCACTATATATATATTCATATTACATTAATATGTAATTTAGACTGACTTTTCGTCTATTTTAAGGTTCTTAAATAGAGCCATTCGCCCCTTTAAATTTAGAAAACCCAGGAGCAGAGATTCATTAGAAATATTACAATGAGACTTGATTCTGTCAATAAGCTGTTGATATTCTGGGGGGCGAACTGTGCCAATTGGAATTTACCAATGTGCCATTTGGAATGGACCAAAGTGTTACATGGAATGGACCAAAGTGCCACTTGGAATGGACCAATGTGCCATTTGTAATGGAGCAATGTGCCATTTGGAATTGACCAATGTGCCATTTGGAATTGACCAATGTGTTACTTTGAAAGTACCAATGTGTTACATGGGATGGACCAGTGTGCCATTTGCAATGGACCAATGTGTCACTTTGAACCAATGTGTCATATAAAATTGAATGGACCAATGTGTCAGATGGTATGAATGGATCGATATGCCAATGGAAATGGACCAATGTGTCACATGAAATGGTCCAATGTGCTATTTGCAATGGACCAAAGTGTCACATGGAATGGACCAATGTATCATTTGCAATGGACAAAAGTGTCGCATGGAATGGACCGAAGTGTCACATTGAATGGACCAAAGTGTCACATTGAATGGACCAATGTTTCACTTTTTCCATAGGTTGGCCATCGAGTTTATTTGTTGCATAAAAAACACTGATCAAGAAGTCTAGCCAAATTGATTTTTCTTCTACTATTTTTAGGCCTATTCTATCTCGCTGACAAGTCTGATTGACAACAAGAGGGGGCTGGGTGGTCATAAGATCTGTCATTGAGTCAAGTTGTTGAGGTTTCAATCCCAAGCCTGTTCGTGACAAGGAGAAGGGAGGAGGACCCAGAGAAAACCAACAAGGTTGAGCACCTGATCCTACTCCTTGTACGTACATTTCTAGAGACATATATTTTGTTTTTTTATAGCCAAAGAAACAAAAGAGAGAGAGAGAGAGAGAGAGAGAGAGAGAGAGAGAGAGGGGGTAACTTCCACTCGACACAAACTAGGTCATTTCTGGATTAACATATGCTTCAATTTTATTTCAATAATTCGCTTGCTCGTTTGGATCTTTAGCAGTGGGAGGAAACTGGAGGATCCGGAGAAAACCCATGAGGTTGGACAGGCGACCCTACTCCTTGTCCATACAACCGGGGAATCAAAACTACGCCAGTTGACTCAATGACAGGCCTTATGATACAGCAAACGCATGCTAACCATTCCGCCATCCAACCCTCCACAAAAGAAACCAAGATAATAACTCATCTAAGAGCATTGTCACGTACAACCAGGGAATCGAAACCACGCCAGTTGACTCAATGACAGACCTCATGATGCAGTGCGCACGCGCTAACCATTCAGTCGGCCCTCCCCCCTCCCCCCCCCCTGCCTTCCAAAGAAACCAAGATATTAGCTCTTCTAAAAGCAGAAATTTGCAGACAAGTCCCAATTACCCAAATACATTTTAAGAAAAAATTGCCTGCCTTTTTGTTGATGCTAATTCAGTAAATAAAAATTTGTAAGTATTTCCATGCTCTGGTACTAATTTTTAGAAAACCACGAGTGGCTCCTAATGAGAGGTTGAAAATTGGCATAGACAATTTAAAGGTCTATAGAGATAAAGTTGTCCGTCTCAATTGATCTGGTTTAATTGCTCCACAAGGAAGATAATCTTTTTCTCTAATGAGAGACAATGTAGGACTTAACGAAGTAAAAGTTACAATTATTATTGTGGACATTTTGACCTGGGAGTCAATTAAAGACAGATTTATTCAGAGGTAGAAATCATTTAGATGTGGTCGTGATAGTGAGTTGGGAGTTTCATTTCACCATATATTCAAGATTTGTTTGGATAATATTTGAATTGTATATTGCGATCACATCGTAAACAAAAGCGATTTCAGTGTAGGTGTGAAAACTTGTTTCCACCATTGTGAATCCAGTGAATGTTAAACCCCATTTGTCTCTCTCACAGGGATCACAATGGCTAAGTGGGTAAGACGCTGGCTCGCTAGCCTGAAGGTCAGGTGTTCGATCCCTGCTTTGACCGATAAAGTTCATCCAGATTTTCTGGTGTGGTTCCCCCTTGTCAGTGATGTAGGACGGAGGGCCTTACAAGGCCACCTGTTTAGTTGTTCGGATTGTTGCGAAAAAAAACGAGGTCCTGTGTACATATTGGCCTGCACGTAAAAGATCCCCTGACAGTTGGAATTTGATATAAGTGTAGACTGTAGTGTCGCCGTCCGAGCAAAGTTTCTCTTATAACACACTGTATGGCGTATGCCCGTCTTCATTAACCCAGTATAGGAGCAGAACAGTAGAACGTTAAACCCCATTTTATTTCATTTCTCTCTCTCGCTTTACTTGTGGAGCCATCATGGCTCTCACAATAAAAAAAAAACGTCTGAATTGGAGTCTAATTTAGATAGATAAGCTGCCAATATGAACTGTTTATGTTCATGTGTAGTCAATTGGCCTGTCATTAACATACACTGGTTAGGCCTACCTCTAATAAAAACAGCAGTGCATTTCTTCAGCTTTGTATTGTTTCTGAATATCCCCTACTTTTTTTGAAGAGTATATAATTGTGCAATCTTTTTCGAACAAGCCAAACCCAGTCTTGTCTTTTCCAAAATTGTACAAGTACACGTTTGTCACTTTGATATAAATGTGAACATGTAATCCCTGGCTTTTAAAGTAATTAGTTTCTGGTTTCCTCCCACTGCTAAAGACCCCTACGTGCAAGCGAATTATTGAAATAAAATTGAACCATATGTTAGTCCCGAAATGACCTAGTTTGTGTCAAGTGGACGTTAAACCCAATTTCTCTCTTTCTCTCTTTCTCTCACCTGGGCTAGCTGGCCTGAGATGATGTATGGTTAGTGGGGTTAGCGTGTGTGCGTTGTATTATAAGGTCTGTCAATGAGTCAACTGGCATGGTTTCGATTCCCCGGTTGTACGTGACAAGAAGTAGGGTCACCTGTCCAACCTCATGGGTTTTCTCCAAGTCCTCCGGTTTCCTCCCACTGCTAAAGACCCCAATGCGCAAACGAATTATGAAATAAAATTGAACCACATATTTGTCCCAAAATGACATAGTTTGTGTCAAGTGGACGTTAAACCCCATTTCTCTCTCTGTCTGTCCTCCGGTTTCCTCCCACTGCTAAAGACCCCAACGTGCAAGCGAATTATTGAAATAAAATTGAACCATATGTTAGTCCCAAAATGACATAGTTTGTGTCAAGTGAACGTTAAACTCCATTTCTCTCTCTCTCTCGCGCTCATCCCCGCCAGCTGGCTTACTGGCCCAAGATAATGTACCAGAGAGTCTGGATTAATTTCCAATTCATATGCACATAGTGAGATAATGGACAGAGGCTAGTTAGGTTGTTAGTTGAACACTGCTCTTTATCCACCCACCAACCTGTCTCAAATCTTGTTATTAGCCGAGGATAATTACATGCTGTGAAACGGGCTTTTTAAATGGCATTTCTTGGTTTCGCGTGGTGTTATTTCTGCCATCAGACACAATAATTTATAATAGCAAGTAGTTTATTGAATTCATGTCCAATTATGAATTCTACAAATTAGATAGACAAGACTGTAATACAGAAATTAGTTGAATGGGAGGAGAAGGGGGAGGGGGAAGCACAATCTGATTAAAACACAAATCCTATTTCTTGCTGTAGTGAATGGATTGGGGGGCTAGCTGTATACATAGTACTTGGTAATAGAATGCAAACGTCCGCCGTTTCGGCTCCAAGAGGTCATTCGAAAACTTATATTTCTTTATTCTGGTCACAGTAACTCAATTTGATGTTATACGTCCCTTTCATACAGAATTTGTATACTACATTACATTTACCTTGCACTATCCTACCAGTGGTCGAGGCCTGGAAATAACGGTTTTAGATGTACCTGACAAAATGTCTGGCACTAATGAAATAGTATCTGATATTTTCAACTTAATGAGGGACATATATCAGTGCCGGACAAAATGACAGGCACCAGAGGTTTTGTGTCTGACAAAGCCTGAATCTGTGCCTGACAACGTCTGTGACAGGTGCCTTATTTCCAGGTTTGACCCAGTCGCAGCAGAATAGACTGCAACACAGGGATAAAGTGAGGTTCCCGTTACCCCATCTTTTCCCACTGGAGAAGCTGTCAGGGATTTAAAGAATTGTAGTGTTTCATAAACATAACTCTAACATAGTTCTAGAAAGAATTTTTGAGTTTGGTATCTTTCAGACCAGCCGCAAGAAACCGGGTAAAAAATTTGTATGTGCGGGACCAAAAGTCTCTGCAGCCAGCCAGTGTGCGATCTTCTGCCGAAAACACGCAAGTGACGCGTAAGTCTCACGCACACAGGTTACTAACATTTTCCCCATTATATAATTGATTGATTAGACATTTATTAACTTCCCAAGACCATATATAACCAACTCTCGATGCCAGTTAATGATTTAATTTAAAAATGGATAATCAAGACTTTGTTTATTATCCTAGCAATGGTAGCAATGACAATTGAGACTATAATGTTTTTCAAACAGCAATTACTTGGCTCAGAATGAATAATTTGACTGAAATTTTCAACATATTCCCTTTTCCTTATGTATTTTTCAATAATATAGCGAGAACTGTCAGCTATTTATCTAAATCTTACATAATGCCTATTTAATATTATTAAAAATAAAACGAAAAATGGTATATATTAGTGCCAATATAAAAAAAAATGAAAATGTTTGTGTCAATAAAAACAAAATGAAAATGGTATGTTATAGTGTCAATATAAACAAAATGAAAATGGTATATATTAGTGGCAATATAAACAAAATGAAAATGTTTGTCTCAATATAAACAAAATGAAAATGGTATATGTTAGTGTCAGTATAAACAAAATGAAAATGTTATTAGTGTCGATATAAACAAAATGAACATGTTAGTGTCAGTATAAACAAAATGAAAATGTTATCTGTTAGTGTCAATATAAACAAAATGAAAATGATATTAGTGTCGATATAAACAAAATGAAAATGTTAGTGTCAGTATAAACAAAATGAAAATGTTAGTGTCAGTATAAACAAAATGAAAATGTTATCTGTTAGTGTCAATAAAAACAAAATGAAAATGATATTAGTGTCGATATAAACAAAATGAAAATGTTAGTGTCAGTATAAACAAAATGAAAATGTTATCTGTTAGTGTCAATATAAACAACATGAAAATGATGTATGTTAGTGTCGATATAAATAAAATGAAAATGGTATTAGTGTCGATATAAACAAAATGAAAACGTTAGTGTCAGCATAAACAAAATGAAAATGTTATCTGTTAGTGTCAATATAAACAAATTGAAAATGGTGAATATAAACAAATTGAAAATGGTATATGTTAGTGACAATATAAACAAAATGAAAATGGTATATGTTTGTATCAATATAAAATGAAGTATTGTTACGACTAAAGTCACAAGACGCTAAACCCCCCATGCCTTTCTTTGTGAGACAAAAACAAGTCACGAAAATCTTTTTCAATATCCTGTTATGTCAGATCCCCTGATGGCACTCAGAAATAAATCTCCACAATAATCAATGAACCAACTTTCTTTTCTTTCAGGAAGTCTTCCAGTACTTGTGTAATGATTTCAAATAAAGATACATCAATACTTTTAAATTACTCCGGATGAATCTATTGTAAAATATATATATGGCCGTAGCTTGAATAAGGTTGAACAGAATCTATGATGGAAATCCTGTCGCTACCTAGCTATTTCCGTCCTATTGATAGATCCGATTTTGATTATGACAAACTACATGAAAAGGTTTAGCCAGAATTAGATAATAAGTAGCTAATATAGATAAATGATGTTCAGTGTGACGAGGAAAATGATATCTTTCAGATAAACCCTGAGAGGTGGGGTTAACATTCATGAGAGGTGGGGTTAACATCCATGAAAGAGAATTTGGGGTTAACATCCATAAGAGAGAGAGGTGGGGTTAACATTCATGAGAGAGAGGTGGGGTTAACATTCATGAGAGAGAGGTGGGGTTAACATTCATGAGAGAGAGGTGGGGTTAACATTCATGAGAGGTGGGGTTAACATTCATGAGAGGTGGGGTTAACATCCATGAGAGAGAGGTGGGGTTAACATTCATGAGAGGTGGGGTTAACATTCATGAGAGGTGGGGTTAACATCCATGAGAGAGAGGTGGGGTTAACATTCATGAGAGGTGGGGTTAACATTCATGAGAGGTGGGGTTAACATCCATGAAAGAGAATTTGGGGTTAACATCCATAAGAGAGAGAGGTGGGGTTAACATTCATGAGAGAGAGGTGGGGTTAACATTCATGAGAGAGAGGTGGGGTTAACATTCATGAGAGAGAGGTGGGGTTAACATTCATGAGAGAGAGGTGGGGTTAACATTCATGAGAGAGAGGTGGGGTTAACATTCATGAGAGAGAGGTGGGGTTAACATTCATGAGAGAGAGGTGGGGTTAACATTCATGAGAGAGAGGTGGGGTTAACATTCATGAGAGAGAGGTGGGGTTAACATTCATGAGAGGTGGGGTTAACATTCATGAGAGGTGGGGTTAACATTCATGAGAGAGAGGTGGGGTTAACATTCATGAGAGAGAGGTGGGGTTAACATTCATGAGAGAGAGGTGGGGTTAACATTCATGAGAGAGAGGTGGGGTTAACATTCATGAGAGGTGGGGTTAACATTCATGAGAGGTGGGGTTAACATTCATGAGAGAGAGGTGGGGTTAATATCCATGAGAGAGAGGTGGGGTTAACATTCATGAGAGAGCGGGTGGGGTTAACACCCATAAGAGATAGGGTGGGGTTAACATCCATGAGAGAGAGGTGGGGTTAGCATCCATTAGAGAGAGTTGGGGTTAACATTCATAAGAGAGAGAGATGGGGTTAACATTCATGAGAGGGGTGAGGTTAATATCCATGAGAGAGGGGAGGGGTGGGGTTAACATTCATTAGAGAGAGGTGGGGTTATCATCCATGAGAGAGATTCAGCCCAACAAGGGTTAACCACAGACTAGGTCATTTCGGGACTAGCATATGGTAGAAAACCCAGCCGTTTGCCTGAAAATAGAAGAGCTTCCCTGAAATGTATGGTTTGTTGTTGAATGTTTCCTCGTAATTAGAGAGAGAACTGGGTTTAATTTCCACTAGACAAAAAACTTTATTTTGGAACTAACTTATGGTTCAATTATATTTCAATAATTTGATTGTGAAATGGCCTAGAGCTCTTTAGCAGTGGGAGGAAACAAACTGACAGGGGATCCAACTGGGAATCGAAAGCAACGGTGGCTCAGTGAGTTAAGGTGCTGACTCATAAACCAGGGGTTGAGGGTTCGATCCTTGTGTTGGAGTAGAAAGTTCCCTGGTGCAGGAAGGAGGGTCGGACAAGGACAGCATGTGGTTGTTTAAATGTGAAGGAAAACCGAGTTCCTATGAACAAGTTAGCGTGTACGTAAAGAAACCCTTGACATTTGGCATTTACTTAGGCTTTGACATGTATAGTAAACTAGCGGTTGAACTAGTGTAGCATGGGCATACCCCGGAACTGGAACCGGAAGTGGTAGTCCATCACCACCAGGCCTATGTTACTCCATGGTCCGAGCTACCCCATATACCATGTTTCAACCTCAAGACAGCCCTGAACAGACAGATGAGAGAGTAGAGAGAGAGAGATGGGATTTAACCTCCACTTGACACAAACCAGGTCTTTTCGGGACTAACATATAGTTAAATTTATTTCAATAATTCGCTTGCGCATAGAGGTCTCTAGCAGTGGGAGGAAACCGGAGGTCCTGGTGAAAACCCACGAGGTTGGACAGGCGACCCTACACCTTGTCACATACAACCGGGTTCATTAGTCCACCAATATATATTATCAGGGTCAGAGTTAGGGTTCGTATTATGGTTTTTGATACCAATATTTATAGTATTTTTAATAGTGAACACCTCTTGGGACTAACGACAAAATTTCTCTCATAGCACACTACATGACTTAATCTCAGTCAGTCAGTGTAGGAACATTCAACTACGCTTCATTTTTTTATTTCATTATTGGTAATCAAGTTGAACTGAATGAACTGATGGAATTCCACTTGACTGGCTGAAAGACAGCTTTAATGATGGTGGTTAAAAAAAACAGCATGTGAAATGCGGATCATTAGGTGATTTATAACGATATAATGATAGTGATGGAATGATGGTATACGAGGTGTCGCGTTATATAAATAGATCGGTCTCAAGGAGTCGAGTAAATTGATCAACATGGCTTTACTGTAGATTTTTAAGTATTGGTGACTATTAACCATTGATTTTAGACTTGTAGCTTTCTTTCGATTATACACAGGGAGAGAGATGGGGTTTAATGCCATTTTATTTCAATAATTTGCTTGCGCGTAGGGGTCTTTAGCAGTGGAAGGAAACCGGAGGACCCAGAGAAAACCCACGAGGTTGTATGGCCGAATGGTTATCATAACGTCTGTCATTGAATCAACTGGAGTGGTTTTGAATACCCAGTTGTAGTGACAAGGTGTAGGATCATGTGTCCAACCTCGTGGGTTTTCTCAAGTCATTATTTCATGCCATGAAATGGGGTTTAACATCCTGTTGGTTTGCACCAACCGGGCTAATGAAGATGGGCATAAGCCAGACATGTTGCCTGAACAGCCGCACTATGATCTGTCATTGGTTCTTTTAAATGTACACCAACAAATCAAAATGATAATGTAAGTTTACGATTTTACTGGATATTCCCTGAAATAGAAAAGTCGTCCGTTCTACTTTCATGAAGAGGCCTTCGTAGTATTATGATAAGAGGCTTAACAAATTCTGGCTTTAACTGAACATTCCCAGAATAACTGATCCTGCGACGCTAGACTCGGAGTTCACAAAGCAGTCTCAGACTTAATTTAAGAATTTACTCAACTTTTAATCACTGTTAATGAGAAATGTCTTTGATCCAGAAACACAAAACTTTGCACATAGTTTCTTATTGATGTATTTGATACATTAAAACAACAAAAGTTTTATAAAGGGCTATATTATAGTTAAAATAAGCCAAACAGTTTTGAGTAAATTCTTAAGTCTGAGAAAGGCAAACAATTTTGAGTAAATTCTTAACTTAAGTCAGAGAATGCTTTGTAAACTTTTGGCCAGGTATTATCAGAAGCATGTTTTTGTTATTGTTACCATTTCTCAGCAGGTAAACTGTACTATTTATTTTTTTTATTTAGGTGAATTTAAGTAGGACATTATTTTGTTCTACTAAGATGAACAGGACGTAATTCCCAGCAGGTAGCAGCAATGTATCTGTAGATTAAATACTGTTTACTTTAATCTATATGCCGCTACCTATGTAACATGCGCTAAGTGGGTAAGACGCTGGCTAACTAGTCTGGAGGTCCCGTGATCCCTGCATTGGCAGAGAAAGTTCATCAGGATTATCCAACGTGGTTTTCCCTTGTCAGTGGTGCAGGACAGAGGGCCTGACAAGGACAGAGGAAAGAGAGAGGAAATGGGGTTTAACGTCCACTCGACACAAGCTAGGCCATTTCGGGACTAACATATGGTTAAATTTTAAGTCAATAATTCGCTTGTGCGTAGGGGTCTTTAGCAGTGGGAGGAAACCAGAGGACCCGGAGAAAACCCATGAGGTTGGACAGGCGACCCTACTCCTTGTCACGTACAACCGGGGATTCGAAACCCAGCCAGTTGACTCAATGACAGGCTTTATGATACAGCGCGCACATGCTAACCATTCGAGCCATCCACCATGGGGACAAGAACAGTCGTCTAGTCGTTCGGATGGGACGAAAAACCAAAGTCCCATGTATTCGATACAAGAGTAGCCTGTAGCGCCGCTGTCCGTCCAAAATTTCCGTCAGAGTGTATGCTCGTCTTCATTAGCCCAGTCAGTGCAGAGAAGTAGGATGTTAAAACGCATTTCATATCAAACAACTTTTATATGGACAAAATGTTATAGTAAAATAATAAGGCACCAACTCAAGCATACTTGTCCGAACTGGCAGAGCGTTTTTAGGAGACCAATTTGTGCCGCTTGAAAATTAAGGAGAGTTTTTTTCACGTCACCGGCTAAAAATAAAAAATAAGGACTTCCTTCAGGTGTGTAACTGTACCTAATAAACACATCAGTCATCTATGATTTTTATATTGACTGTAAAAATTATGGAATAAGACGACAAGAAAAACATCGATCACAATTCGATGTATTCTAGGAGATGTATTGATCATAGTAGCTTTTATATAAATGTCTTTTAAATCATATTTGATCGTATTTAATAATATATAGTTTATATATTAAAGGAGAATTATGGGAGATTAAGATTTGGAAATTTTTAAGAAGACTTTAAAAATGTATCTGTTTCAAAGAACATTCTGCAAATAACAATTTGTATTATGTGTTTATTTAATTTAATTTATGTGTAGGTGTGTATGTATATATATATAGGGGGTGGGGGGTGGTGGATGGTTGAATGGTTAGCATGTGCGCGCTGTATCATAACGTCTGTCATTGAGTCAACTGGCGTGGTTTGGATTCCCTGGTTGTACGCGACAAGGAGTAGGGTCACCTGTCCAACCTCGTGAGTTTTCTCTGGGTACTCCATTTTCCTCCCACTGCTAAAGACCCCTGAATTAAAATTAAACCATATGTTAGTCCCGAAATGACCTAGTTTGTGTCGAGTGGACGTTAAACACCATTTCCTCCTCTCTCTCTCTATATTGTTCATATAAAGCGCCACTGAATACATCAAAGATGTAATAATGAGTGCTATATCAAATTCAATAAACATAAACATAAAGAGCTGACAGTTCTCACTATAATAGGTAAAAGCTAGATAATGTAAAGGGAATATTCTGAAAATTTCAGTCAAATTGCTCCACTCTGAACCAAGATACTAGCAATTGAATTTTCAAGATACTAGCAATTGAATTTTAGGCCAAGCCACGATCATCATTACTAAAGTCGGTACAATAAAAAAACAGACTTGATTATCCATTTTTGGATTAAATCATCAATGAGCTTTGTACAGTAGATCGGATTCAAATCCAGTGAAAAACTGACACATAAGATGACATCAAGAGTTGATATGGCCTGGATAAGTTAATAAATGTCTAATTAATAATTTATATAACATTTAAGGCCTAAAGAAAGAACTGCAATAGGCAGATTTAGCTCTTGCATAAATGTATGTTTAAATAATTGATAGTTTAAACATTTCAGGCCTAAAAAAAGACCTGCAATAGGCATAATGTATGTTTAATACCTATTATTAAAGAGTTAATGTCGCGAGTAACATCTGTCCGTGTTTTTCCCTCGTGATATTTTACCAATAGAATACAGTGTTATGTTTCTAGGCCATTTGTCTGTTAAACTAGAATATATTAGTATTAACGCATTAATCGAGATCATGTAATCTGTAATAGATAGGAATTAGTAATTTAATAGTCTTGTTACCACTGGTCACAGGAGGTAGACAAATATATTATACAGGTCTAGTTTAATCATTCTTCTGACAAGGACAGCTGACTAGTCATTCGGATGAGATGAAAAACTGAGGTCCCTTGTACACAGTGGCGTGCACGTTAAAGATCCCTTGACAGTTGGAATTCGATATAAGAGTAGGCCATAGTGCCGCTGTCCGGGCAAAATTTCCCTCATAGCACACTGTATGGCGTATGCCCGTCTTCATTACCCCAGTTTGGAGCAAAACAGAGTAGGACGTTAAACCCCATTTCATTTCATTTCATTTCCTTAATCATTCTCATTTCACAAGTATGTAGGAAGCCATCGTTTTCTATATTTCACTGAAAAAAAGCTGTACTCAATATGCTTTAGATCTTATGGTCTGGGAGGTGGATGGCCGAATGGTTAGCATGTGCGCGCTAAATCATATGGTCTGTCATTGAATCAACTGGTGTGGTTTCGATTCCCTCGGTTGTACGTGACGAGGAGTAGGGTCGCCTGTCCAACCACGTGGGTTTTCTCCAGTTTCCTCCCACTGCTAAAGACCCCTACGCGCAAGCGAATTATTGAAATAAAATTGAACCATATGTTAGTCCAAAAATGATCTAGTTTGTGTCGAGTGGATGTTAAACCCCATTTCTCTCTCTCTCTCTTACGGTCTGTCATTAAGTCAACTGGCGTGGTTTATGGGGCAGATCCAAAGCCCACGCCCCCTGCTCAGCTACATAAAAATTTGTAAAACAACACTTATAATGAGAAAAGTGTCATGGTCGGTCGTGTGCTTTATCCTTTATCATCAGATGGTGGAATGGGAAGGGCATTCAAAGCACGAGATAATGATATAGACATGTGTGTTATCACAATTAATTAATGCATTGCATTATTGAAATTGAATCACAATGACATTGTATTAATTCATTATAAAAATTGATGTCAAACGGGGTGTTGGATTTCTCTCTTTAAAGAGCTCAGTGTGTATGTATATATGCCAAAATGACGATACTGACAATGTATTTCTCAACAATTTTCAAGAGGATGTCCCTCCCCCCCCTCCTAGGCAGGCCTCCCTCAGACAGCCCCCCCACAAAGGTACATTGCCTCAGGTCCCGGTCAAACCCATTCCTGCAAAAATTTCACTCCCCAGGCAGCCCCCCCCCCCACAAAGGTACATTGCCTCAGGTACCAGTCAAACCCCTTCCTCAAAAAATTCCCCCACCCCCTCCCACAAAGGTACATTGCCTCAGGTACCGGTCAAACCCCTTCCTGCACAAATTCCTGGAACAACCCCTGGTTTTCAATTCTGAGCTGTATGCTACAAATAGTAGGGTCACCTGTCCAACATTGTGGGTTAGTTACACACCTGCTGTAGGTAGTCAGATTTCTATACTTGGCTGGTGAGGGGGGAGGGGAAAAAAAGCTGCTTTTAATTTGCAAATATCAAAAATCACTGTCCTTAAAAAACTTTAGACAGGGAAGGGAAGCTTGAGCAGGCAGATGAAAATCCAGTCAATACCGTGGTATATCCAACCCCTGCACTTTAGATCATAAGGTCCTGTCATTGAGTCAAGTGGTGTGGTTTCAATTCCCATGAGTAGAGTTGTCTTTCCAATCTTGAGGGTTTTGTCCGGGCCAAAAAATGGATTATAGAAATCAAATTGAACCATATGTTAGTCCCAAAATTACCTTGTTTGTGTTAAGTGGTAGTTGAACTGGTGGCTGAGAAAGTTGCCCTGAGATTTTCCAGCGTTGCCATTGTCAGTGGACCAGGACAAAGGATCTTACAAGGATAGAGTCTAGTCAGTCAGTTGGTATGAAAAACCAAGGTTCTGTTTTTACATGGATGTGCTTGTAACAGTTGGAATTTGATTTAAGAGAGTAGGCCATAGTGCAGCTGCCTGGGCAAAATTTAACACATACCACACTGTATGGTGTATGCCCATCTTCATCAGTCTAGTCAGCACAGAACAAAGGGACATTAAATCTCATTTCTTTTTATAATGCAATAACCATCGACAAAGCTATACCATAAGATATTGATTACGGGTGATTTGATTAGTAATTAGAAATTCCAGACATATAAATTATACATAGAAATAGACCAGAGTAAAAGATAATACTCTAAAATGTAGTCATTAATTAAAACTAACGGCAATACTATATACCGGAAAACAACGGAAAACAACCGGAAAACACTAAATACCGGAAAACATCCTAAATACCGGAAAACACCCTAAATAGGTAACCCGGAGCCTGGTCCTCTGTGTGCGGTTTTGGACCAAGTGAGCGCCGATGAAGGAAGGTCAAGGTCATGTTAGTTTTACAAATAGCCCCCCCCCCCCAAAAAAAAAAACCGATTTTTTTTTTTCTCCCAAATTTTTTTGACAAAAAAAAAATTTCTATCCCCCCCCCCCCCCAAAATAAAAATTGAATTTTTCAGAAAAATTGGTTTTACAAAAAAAACATTCCGTAGGAAATAATTTTACAGAGAAAAATACTGGAAAAAAAATTTGAATTTTTTTTTGAGAGAAATTTGGGAGAAGAAATTCTTAAAAAAAATCTGAAAAGAAATTTTTCTTTGACCGTAGGCGATCGCTCGCTTGTATGTTAATGAGCTTATTTCATCAGCGCTTACCTGGTCCAAAACCACACACGAGGACCAAACTCCGCATTACTAAATAGCTACCGAAAAACTTAGAAGAGTAAACTGTGCCCGAGATTTTTTTTAGAGAGCGCCGCGCCGCGCCGCTCAGGGAGAGATCATCGTCAGGGTGGGACGGGGGGTGGAATTGTCCAGTCATGTGACGAACATAAATCTTCCATTCCTCAACCCATATTATTTCCACAGTCATTGTCATTAATCACAAATTACGGGATGATATACGAAAATGCAGGTTTACTTTGAAATCGTGCAAATGATACTTTTCCATCTACAATCTTCAGATCAAAGGATGCAAGTTCTTACACAGTGTAGCATAATTTGTGCAACAGAAGACATCTCGAATATCGATTATCGGAAAAAACATTTTCTCGGGGACATTTTTTTCGGATTACACATTCGGTGTAAGTCTTCAGCCACCAGGAAGTGGTTAATATAGTAATGTTTTATTACGATAGTAGTACATAAAACAAATTGGTTGCCTGAGGTTCTCGGGGGGAAAGTAGCCTCATCGGCTAGAGTCCTCTATTTCACAAACAAAAACAACAATTGCTTCCTTGAAAATTTATGGATCAACCCTTTTCACAGACGTCCAGCTTACCACTTCCCGTCAATGCAGTAAGATAGAATATGTAGTTTCCTCATGGACAATTGGGCGAAAGTTGGGGTTTTCTCAAGGAAAACTGGTCAACGAGTTGGGGAATAAAGCTCGAAAAGTAATCTAGAAAAAAAATCCTGTGTGCAGCCCTCGGATTATGATGGAATATGTTGAATATTATTATGGTTCAAGTGATTATATTTGACCCTGGAATGAAAGTAAGCTCAGAAACAAGTAGATTTTTAGCCCTTCCAACGAGATGGATAGCTCTTGGAAAGGATAGACACTTTTCAGATTAGAGCCTGTCCGAGAATTGCGTGGCATCCATTTCGTTTGGTGATTAGGACACATAGCGGTTAAACCTGGAACTTCAACTCGAACTATTCAGAGATTTATTAACTCGCTTTTGATGATACTTGCTGTTTTATGATGCGATTTTTTGTTACCAAGGGAGGAGTTGGCCTAATCGTGCCTTCCACTAATTCGTACAACCCTGATGCCAGCGTTACTAGTAAGAATCAGGAGACCGGCGCAACCGGCATATAACGGGGCCCTCAGAGGGCTGTGTTTAATCTACTGAAATACTGAAACACTGAAATCTACTAAAATTTACTGAAAACTAAAATTAAAATACAAAATAAAATATGGTCAATGATGGAGGTAGACTGATTGCGTCTTTTAAAACATTCAAAACATAATAGGCATCAACAAAATTTTGGAGAAAAAAAAATCGGAATTTTTTTTTTTTTTTTTTTTTGGTGGGGGGGGGGGCTTTTTTTAAAACGAACATCGTAATGACCTTGACCTTCCTTCATCGGCGCTCACTTGGTCCAAAACCGCACACAGAGGACCAGGCTCCGGGTTACCTATTTAGGGTGCTTTCCGGTATTTAGGATGTTTTTCGGTATTTAGTGTTTTTCCGGTGTTTTCCTGTATTCAGTATAAAATGGTGTTTTCCGGTTGTTTTCCGTTGTTTTCCGGTTGTTTTCTGGTGTTTTCTGGTTGTTTTCCGATGTTTTCCGGTATATAGTATGGCCCAAAACTAATCCAAGACCTATATAAACTAATTTATGGGTTCAGGTAAAAATACCGTCTGATTAAAACACAGATCCTATTTCGTTTCATTTTTTATAGTTCAAAATTTCTTTTACTTGTCTTCACTACACTAGGATCTGGAAGAGTTGTTATCATTGACGTGTTCTGGATGGTGTGAGGTATTAGCCAATGAAACGGTCTGTTACGGCGAACTTTAGGTGTGTTTTGTACGGAACTGTGGGTAATTCACTTGTAACATCAATGCTGATTGGTTAATCATCTGACACCATAGGTCAAAAGCTGCTCAGTCAAATCTACATGTAGTGTAGGCCATCGAAAGTATAAAAAACGAAACGAAATATAGATCTGTATTTTAATCAGATTGGTAAAAATTTCGTCTAAGGCCCTCGCCACATTACTAGTTATTTAGAGACTAAGTGGGTAAGACACTGGCTCGTTAGCCTGGAGGTCGGGCGTTCGATCACTGCATTGGCCGAGAAAGTTCATCCAGATTTTCCGGCGTGGTTTCCCCTTGTCAGTGATGCAGGACAAGAGGGCCTGACAAGTACAGCTGTCTAGTCGTTCGGATGGTACGAAAAACCGAGGTCCGGTGTACACATTGGCGTGCACGGAAAAGATCCCTTGGCAGTTGGGCAAAATTTTCCTCATAGCACACTGTATGGCGCATGCCCGTCTTCATTAGCCCAGTTTAGAAGCAGAACAGTAGGACGTTAAACTCCATTTCATTTCATTTCACTTGATGACCTTCTCCATAAATCACCTGGTTGATTATCACTGGATCCTCCTGCAGGTCTGTTTCGCCCCTCCCTATGAAAAAATTGTCAACCATTAAAAAAAATAGATATACATTCTCCGTCAATTTTACAGCACCCCTGAGAACACTTCCCTCCCCCCTCGTTGCTCTGAGCTAGTTATGACCCAGTCATTGAAATAAAATTGAAACATAATATGATAGTCCCGAAATTACCTAGGTTGTGTAAATTGGCAGATTAGTTCTGTAGTCAGTCAGTTTTAAATATGGTGGCTGATTGGTATCATGTCGTAATGTCGTGATGTCGCCTTTCATAACGCGACAATCCGACAACAAAGATAGATTATGTAGGATTTAGATAAAGAGCTAGCCAAAAATAGATAATGCGAAATGAATATATTGAAAATATCATTGAAATTGCTCTCCTCTGAGCAATGATATTGAAGGTTTGACAAGATGTGTGCTTCAATTGTTACTCCCATACTGGTTGTTTGAATCTAATTCTTGTTTCTCCATTTTTAAATTAAATCAAAATATGGCTGCACTATTCTAATATCAGAGATATCCAGTGGCATCGACAGTGATTATGGTCTTGTCATGTTAATTAATGTCTAATTAATCATTTAGATAACATTTCAGGCCTAAGAAAAGACCCACAATAGACAGATTTAGCTCTTGCATAATGTAAGTTTAAGTAAGGATGTGTCAGTGTGGCAAAATCCAAAGCCTTGGTATTAAACCAACTCCCAAATTTATAGTAATTTATAATGCAACACAGTTCTTTTGATAACAGGGTGGTTGGGTGGTCTAGAGGTTTAACGTGTGGTTGTGAAACCACAAGGTCTGTCATTGAGTCAAGTGGCAAGGTTTTGATTGCCCGCTTGTACGTGACAAGGAGTAGGCAGTTGGGTTGCCTGTCCAACCTCATGGGTTTTTCGCTGGATCATCTGGTTTCCTCCCACTGCTAAAGACCACGATGCATGGTCCACCAGTTTCCTCCCACAGCTAAAGACACCTACGCCCAAGCGAATTAGTGAAATGAAATTAAACCATTTGTAAGTTCCGAAATAACCTAGTTTGTGTTGAGTGGAGGTTAAACCCCATCTCTCTCTCTCTCTCTCTTCTCTCTCTCTCTCTCTCTCTCTCTCTCTCTCTCTCTCTCTCTCTCTCAACAAGATTTCACTGGGTTGTTATCAGTTGTAATGTGTTATTTTATGTTCAAAGATTATTATAATACAGTATTCCAAATATCTTATATTCCTCACAGATTTGGTATAAAGCGACTTACTGACACAGAATAAAGAAATTTACTGGCTATATAAAGAATAAAGAAACTGTTAAAAGAACCAGAGGTAATGTTGACAGTAATTTATTACTTCTTTTGTCATCTCCTCAGTACAAGTCTGGAATTCAAGCAAATATCACGGATATTGTCTAGCACATTCTCTTTGGTGTCCCATCAATGCCATCATTATTTGTGCTCTCTGTCTTGGAGAACACAACCCCGAAACAGCTTAACAAACACAAGATGCTTGGTGTGAAGCATGGGTTCAGACAGTAATTAAAACATAATTAGATTCCATTAAAGTTGCAATTGCAAATTTTCAAGTTATATTTTTAAAATTTATTAAAATAAAGCCTTAAAATAGATGGTATCCATAAACAGTCCTACCTTGTTAAAGAATAATTCTATTAATCCTATAATTCGCTATTGCCAGCTGAGAAATTGGCAAAAATATCATTTTTAACTTCAAATTCCAACGTTGGAAAAAGGCTGCCCCATGTGGTCAATAGCAAAACAGGGGAGGTAATTGTGTTGTTATTTCCAGTGTCATAGATTTTTAAGGGTGGGAAATAATGCCCATGATCGTATAATAGTGATTTGATAACCTATTGAGCAAAAGACAGAAATAATTATGCTTTGACTTTCTTAGAAATTTGAAATTCTTGCTTTAAAGATATGAGTTTATGGAACTATCAAACAATGGGTTGATTGGTGTGAAATGTTATTTATTAAATGACGAATGAAGCCTGAGTTCTGAGGGTAATTAAAACATAATTAGATTACAGTAATAAAGATATATGTGTTTATTAAAACTATCATACAATTGCCCAAAGAACCTCATAAATAAACTCAAGATGATTGGTGTAAAATGTTATTTATTAAATGACGAATGAAGCATGGGTTCTGACAGTAATTAAAATATAATTTGATTACATTAATAAAGATATGAGCTTATTAGATAGAACTATCAAACAATTGCCCAAAGAACCTCATGCTTTTGAAGATATAAAAAATCTTCACATGCCGTGGACTGGACTAGCAAGCCCACTCAAAACTGTAACAAGGAAGGGTCCCCCCCCCTTTGAAAAAATTGTCAACCATAGATATACATTGTCTGTCAATTTTACAGCACCCCGAGAACACTTCCCGCCCCCCTTGTTGCTCTGAGCTAATTACGGCCCCGAGCCCACTTCTACAGCACTTGATATTTGTGTCTAGGTATATGTTTAAATCCCTCCAATTGAATCCTTAACCCCCAATTTATAATTACTTCTTGTTTATCTGGGGATCACGTGGCTAAATGGGTAAGACGCTGGCTCGCTAGCCTGGAGGTCAGCTGTTCGATCCCTGCATTGGCCGAGAAAGTTCATCCAGATTTTCCGGCGTGGTTCTCCCTTGTCAGTGATTCAGGACGGAGGGGCTGACAAGGAAAGCTGTCTAGTCGTTTGGATGGGACGAAAAACTGAGGTCCCGTGTACAGATTGGCGTGCACGTAAAAGATCCCGTGGCAGTTGGAATTCGATATAAGAGTAGGCCGTAGTCCCGCTGTCCGGGCAAAATTTCCCTCATAGCACACTGTATGGCGTATGCCCGTCTTCATTAGCCCAGGTTAGGAGCAGAACAGTAGGACGTTAAACTCCATTTCATTTCATTTCTTGTTTATCTAGTTTAAAGGTCACCGGAAAAGCTTCATAATATATAATATATAATAGTCGTAAATTTCCGCCAATAAACAAACTGTGACGTCATTTTAGTCCTTCTGCTCAAAGAAATATAGACTAGAATATGAGCAGAAGGACTAAATTGACTTCACGGATTGTTTATTGACGGAAAGTTACGATTACACACAGAGAACGGCGGAAATTACTAACGTTAAAATTTACCTGTTGCAGGGAATATTGACATTCGGGTTCCTGTTACACTTACGGAAAGGATATGTTGACATAATTACTTTCTTTATTTAAAAAAAAATTAAGCTTTTCCGGTGACTTTTAAACATATGTTTCTATTGCTCTTTTGTTACTTGGGGTGTTGGATGGCTGAATGGTTAGTGCGTGTATGTTGTATCATAATGTCTGTCATTGAGTCAACTATCGTGGTTTTGATTCCCCGGTTATATGTGACAAGGAGTAGGGTCGCCTGTTCAACCTAGTGGATTTTCTCCCGGTCCTCCGGTTTCTTTCCACTGCTAAAGACCCCCTATTATTCAAATTATTGAAATAAAATTAAACCATATATTAGTCCCGAAATAACTTAGTTTGTGTCTCTCTTTCTCTTGTTATTTGTACTTATAATTAATTTCCGCATTGACTTTAATATTAATTCTGGCCTCTTTGCCCACCTCCAACTTTTCCCCAAATTTTCGTTGGGCTGAATGCTTTTTATACGGCCACATTTTCATGTGGACGTATATTGTTGTCGCCCCCGTCTGTTCGTCCGTCCACAATTGTTTGTGAGCTTGTTCTCTGTCCATCTCTTGCAAAATGTGGGCGTATCTTGCATGGCAACCGCTTGTTACTACAGACAGAGGAACAAATGTTCATGTCTTTGCACTAAAATTTGTACGAGGTTGACCACCAAAATTTTGAGATACACAAACTTGAACAGGCATACTAAAAAACATGTAACTAGTTGTCGTACATATCGCAGTAGCCAACCTGATAACCTGTTAGCCTTCCGCCTCCAAATCATGAATATTTACCAAAACCTGGCAGAAAATGTTAATTCAAACCCTCTTCATCCATTCTAGACCCAAAATTCAACAAAAATGTGCATGCAAAAGGGGAGAAAAGAGAGAGAGAGAGAATTGCTATAAATAGACGAAATACAATTTAATGAAATTTAATGGTGGTATGCCTCCATATAATATACTATACCAACGATTAAAGAAGCCCGAGAAATCAGACTTACATGATATGATGTCTAAAAAAACATCAATGAGTTGTTTCTCATCAAGTTTACGAAATAGGGTGTAAAAAACATGTCAGTGAAGCTCATGTACTTTTACATTATCAAGTTCAGACTGGCCATTACGAGATGGTGTTTAAAAAAACATCAATCTAGCCCATGTAGTTTTACATTGTCAAGTTCAGACTGGCCATTACGAGATGGTGTTTAGAAAAACATCAGTCTAGCTCATGTAGTTTTACATTCTCAAGAGATGATGTCTAAAAAAACTCAACAATGAAACGTAAGTTTAAGAAATGGTGCATTAAAAACTCATCAGCTGAAATCAAGTCCATGTACTTTTACATCGTCAGTTTTTAGAGCGGTCATTGAAGATGCCTTCCCATGTACAAACTAGGTAATTTGATGATACAGTAGAATCTGTATTACGCAGCCATTCACAGGAATTTGAATGACTGACCGCTTAAAGGCTCAATACCACTCTTGTTTTAACTGAATAATATGTCCCAATCTTTATTCTGGTCAACAAATTGTACTATTTTAGTATATTTCAATTAATTGATGATACAAATTTCATCTTAACACACCTTATTTAAAATTTTTGAAAAATTCAACATATTGTTTTGAAACGTCTAACGTAAACCTTTTCAAATAAAACTTCGATTTAAAAATATTTTCGAACCCTCTGGAAAAGTAAAATAGGATGTAATGGATAATTTACACAACAGGTAGGACACTTAAACATCTAGTACTTAGATAGAGATATTATTTATTTTCTGGAGCTTTCAAGCCAGCAAGAGTGTTATTGTCCCTTTAACGAAAGTGACCTCTTAATAAAATCTCAGTGTTTGTAGCGCTGATGTCAAGTAAATATTAGGCTTGGATGTATTGGGAGAAAACATCAATACTTGCATCGGTAAAATTTGGCCGTCGCTGAAACTTTCTTTTAGTGAAAATTCTTTGACTCAAATCTCTGATGTAAATGTGTGATTTTGTACCAATACTATATACCAGAAAACACCGAAAAACACCAGAAAAAAACCGGAAAACACCGGAAAACACCATGTCATACTGAATACCGAAAAACACTGGAAAAACACTAAATACCGGAAAACACACTAACTACCGGAAAATACCCTAAATAGGTAACCAACACCAAAAACAGTTATAATTGCATATTCTAAAAATAAAAATCTTAACGATATCCTAGTGCACAGTAAATTAGATTAAATAGGACCAGTCTCCACCCTAACCCAAAACAAACCATATATCAAATCCTATTCCTAACCGTTAGTAAATAAAATCAACTAGATATAAGAATCCCTAGCCCTAACCCGGTGATGTGGAACAAACACGTTTTTTTTAGAAAAAATTCAATTCGTAGTAGGAAACACACTAATGTGGCTCTCCTCCGAGAGCCTCAAATTTATTCTTTTTTCTTCTTCAGAAACAAAAATACCAGAATACCAGAAGTACCATCCAAGAAAGACCATCAGCGCCACCAACACCAAAAACAGTGAAATCACTTTTGTAAATTAATCTAATATATTGTATGTATTTTTACTAAGACTAGGAAATATGGGGAACTAACTTTTCATCATCCTAGGTCAGTGCTTATGTGGAGACTTTACCTCTCCCCCCAAATTCTTAAACCTAACCCAGGCACACAGAGGACCAGGCTCCCGGTTACCTATTTAGGGTGCCAGTCTCCAGGTTACCTATTTAGGGTATGTTCTGGTATTTAGTGTGTTTTCCGGTATTTAGTGTTTTTCCAGTGTTTTCCGTTATTCAGTATAAAATGGTGTTTTCCGGTTGTTTTCTGTTGTTTTTCGGTTGTTTTCCGGTTGTTTTCCATTGTTTTCCGGTTGTTTTCCGGTATATAGTATTGCCGGTGTGATGTATTCGTAATATTTATCTATTTTTGTAAAGAAAATCTTTGAGTTAATTTTATTTTATCAACAACAGCAAATGTCCAAAAAACTAGCCGATCGTGACAGCTTTGTCAGTACTTATAGTTTATTTAATCAATATCATGACCACTTACAAGGAGATGTTGCTGAATAGGAGTAGCTGATCGTACAGATTCTACTGTATATTTGGACTAAGAACATATTTAAACTTATTAATCTATCAAAAAAATTGCTCCAAATCCCTCTCAAAACATTGTATTGTCAAGGAAATTCCCCAATCTTTAAAAAATCTATTTAAAGTTGCAATTGCAAATTTTCAAGTTATATTTTTAAAATGTATTAAAATGAAGCCTTAAAATAGATGGTATCCATAAACAGTCCAACCTTGTTAAAGAATAATCCTATTAATCCTATAATTCGCTATTGCCAGCTGAGAAATTGGCAAAAATATCATTTTTAACTTCAAATTCCAACGTTGGAAAATGGCTGCCCCATGTTGTCAATAGCAAAACAGGGGAGTTAATTGTGTTGTTATTTCCTGTGTCATAGACTTTTAAGGGTGGGAAATAATGCCCATCGTATAATAGTGATTTGATAACCTATTGAGCAAAAGACATAGAAATAATTATGTTTTGACTTTCTTAGAAAATTTGAAATTCTCTCTTTAAAGAAACTATGTTTGTGTCACTACCAACCCAAAGGAGAATTCATTGCATATAAAGTAAATTCTGGGATTATCCCCAGCCCTCAGAATCTGTTGTACGTTTAAGTTTCTAATTTTTTCCACATCAGCTCACAATCCTGTTTATTAAAATATAGTGGGTAGGACGCTGGCTCGCTAGCCTGGAGGTCAGGTGTTCGATCCCTGCATTGGCCGAGAAAGTTCATCCAGATTTTCCGGCGTGGTTTCCCCTTATCAGTGATGCAGGACGGAGGGCCTGACAAGGACAGCTGTCTAGTCTTTCGGATGGGACAAAAAAACCGAGGTCCCGTGTACACATTGGCATGCACGTAAAAGATCCCATGGCAGTTGGAATTCGATATAAGAGTAGGCCGTAGCGCCGCTGCCCGGGCAAAATTTCCCTCATAGCAAACTGTATGGCGTATGCCCGTCTTCATTAGCCCAGTTTAGGAGCAGAACAGTAGGACGTTAAACTCCATTTTATTTCATTTTATTTCTTAATATATACATTAAGCGCTTCCCAATAAAATGAGGTCACACAATCAGACAGCCCTAATAGTCAGGCTGCCAATTAGTGACACCCTTTACATTTTTGTCCTGAGGGCACTCCATGGATGTTTTTCAAGGAATTCAGGATTTTTCCAGGGAGAGGGGTTTAATATAGGCTATGCGCATGCCTGTTCCTCAATCCCTATTCAGATACAAATCTGAATAAAATATTGCTTTAAAAAAAAAAAAAAAAAAAAATTGTTCCTGCGTTCCATATATATATATATCAAAATTGACATACTTTTATTGGAAATAACCACCCGATAAAAACTTTTGTGGGAATGTATCTACGAGAAATGGTGGATGAAAAAACTTATCAATCAAGCCCAATGTACTTTTACATTGTGAAGTTCAGAGTCGTCACAATGACGTGTAAAAAAAACCCTTGAAGCCATTGAGAGAGAGAGCGGGAGACATGGGGTTTAATGTCCACTCAACACAAACTATGGTTCAATTTTATTTCAATAATTCGCTTGCACTTAGGGGTCTTTTCTTTAGCTGTGGGAAAAAACTGGAGAACCCTGCGTAGGGGTCTTTAGCAGTGGGAAAAAACTGGAGAACCCTGCGTAGGGGTCTTTAGCAGTGGGAAGAAAACAGAGGACCCGGAGAAAACCCATGAAGGTCAACTAAATATTAGACAAGGACATTGAATCTTATCTCATCAACACAGCCTCTGTTCTTATTGGATTAGGGAATCCTTTACTGATTTGTTAAAAAAAATCTTATCATTCAAGCTGAAATTCTCTTCTCAATGCAAAATGAATGAAATGAAAGGAGTCAGGTTGTTCTTTTTTTGTGCTAGGAAATCTTTCATTTAAATTCATGTCTGATATGTCGACAAAAAAAGTAGACTGAATTTTGCTTAGTCCGGTTGTTCTTTTTCTGCACTAGGGAATCTTTTATGTAAATTCATGTCTGATCTGTCGAAAAAAAGATAGACTAAATTTTGTGGGAGTGAAACATTTAAAGGATCAGAGGTCAACTTTAAATACTATAAAATATCAATAAATATCTTGTTTATCGCTTCATAAATCTGTCTTTGTCAAATAAACGGTTTAAGGCAACTCAGCTGTGAAATTGCTTACGGAACCAGTTGATAAATGACATACGTTTTCTAATTTATCACGTTAGATTTTGAAATAGAAATACTGTAATCCAATGTATAGTTATTGTGGAATTAGAATTAATTTGTGAATTTATTCAATAAAAGCATTTTACCTACTAGAGAGACGGATTAGTTGTAATCTCTATTAGGCAATGAAATGAATTAAGACATTTATCTAATGTGAAAATTTCAATAAAATCTTCTTTGTGTCTAGAAATAAATTGTGAATAGAAATTTAAACTTTTGTCTTTTTTTTTAAGTGAATGAGGAAAAGGAATTGTGGGTTTTGATATGTTTCAATGAATGAAGTAAAATGGAGTTATTGTTTAGGTGTTTTTTTAAAAAAAGGAATTGGGTTTTAAACGATGTCTGTCTGTTGCTAGGATTTGTCCATGAGTTATTGCAAAATACTAAGAGTTTTTTTTTATACTTTTGTTTTTGGTATCTTGTAAGGGCTTTCAATTCAATATGTAGCCAGTCGGTCAATTTTTGACGTACCGATAATTACTTTGTGTAATTCAGATATTTTTCCCCAATAAAATATGCGAATTTTTAGCAATATTTAAATATGTTTTTTTTTTCATGCTTTTGCTTTTGCTATTAGATAAGAGCTTTCACATCAAGAGCTTTCAAAGTATCAAGATTTGTTTTTGTGCTTTTAAAGCTCTGATTAGCAAGATATATTTTTAGGGAGTCATTGAAGAGCTGTATAAATAAATACAGAAATGAACAGAAATGAGGTTTATCGTCCTACTTTTCTACACTAACCCAGTCAAAATTCATATTTTATTATCGTATGCATTGCGACCCATTTGTGTCAATTTCTAAGACCCAAATATTAAAGATTTAGCTCTTTTAAATGTTCGACAAAATACGCAAGAAATTTCAATCGAATGGCAATCTCTAGCATCTGGTTATTCTAGTCTACACCGATAGTATTTATCGCGCATGCTCTCCAGATAAGTATTTGGTATCACCGTTTGACATGACTTGTGGAATATGTCTAGCCTCATTCTTCGAATCCCTTGTCACAAATGGCGCTGAAACGCATTCTGGTACCAAATTCATGTACTAATGGTAAAATGCTTATTTTGTCTTAAATCTTTATCTTTTCCGGAGGGTTGGATGGCCGAATGGTTAGCACGCGCACTCTGTATCATACAGTCTGTCATTGAGTCAACTGGCGGGGTTTTGATTCCCCGGTTGTACGTGACAAGGAGTAGGGTCATCTGTCCAACCTTGTGTGTTTGCTCTGGGTCCTCCAGTTTCCTCTCACTGCTAAAGACACCTACGCGCACGCGAATTATTGAAATAAAATTAATTAAACCGTATGTTAGTCCCGAAATGACCTAATTTGTGTCGAGTGGACGTTAAACTCCATTTCTCTCTCTCTCTCTCACATATATGAAATGGCACAACAAAGGAAGTGCTTCAGGAGATGAATAAGAAAATGTAGAAAACGTAAAAAAAAGAACAAAGGGACGAAAGTTGTTGAATTTCAAGCTAATCATTTTTAAAGGCAACAGATGATTACAGCTACAAGAACCTTGATAATCCATTTATAAAGTGAGTTTTCCTTGCATGAGATTAATAACCTTAGGGAATCGCAGGAAATTATTTTTAGTTCACAATTAATATTTCAACAGTGATCTTTTAATCTAGAAAAACCTCCAAGATCTCTTTTAACATTTCTGATGTAAGAATTGTCAGCTTCAAGTACTCACTATACATTTATGTCTTAATACATAAAGTGCCTAGACATTATTTTAGCCAAGATTATGAATAATGATTTGAAGTAATATATTTTCCAAAAAAATATGCACATATCAGCCTATTTACAGATTTTTAAGGACAATATTAGTGTCATTCATTTTCACATATGTGATGGAACTGGTTAAACACATTCAAATATAATTTTAACACAGAGAAAACAAGAAAAATAGAAAAAGTCTGTCCATTTCCATGTTGTTATTAAGTATAGAATGAATAAAAACAAGGGAATGTACAGACTATTTTTATTTTTTTCATACTTTTTTTGAATCATCAGATATCCTCCCACATTCTCACAGAACAACTTTTGGTCTTAGAAGGAATGATTAGTGAGCAGAAATTCGCTTGTGTATCTATTATCACTTGTCACCTCAGTCAGTTATATAGAAGGATAACTCATGTTTTCCTTTTGCGTTCATCACTTCCCTTTCTTGAAACCTTCATTACGCATCTCTGTGTTAAAATTATATTTGTAAAGTGTTTAACTAGTTCTATCACATATGTAATAATGACTGACACCAATATTGTCCTTTAACCAGTTCTATCACATGTGATAATGACTGACACCAATATTGTCCTTTAACTAGTTCTATCACATGTGATAATGACTGACACCAATATTGTCCTTGAACCAGTTCTATCACATGTGATAATGACTGACACCAATATTGTCCTTTAACCAGTTGTATCACATGTTATATTTCCCTTATAGCACACTGTATGGCGTATGCCCGTCTTCATTAGCCCAGTTTAGGAGCAGAACAGTAGGACGTTAAACCCCATTTCATTTCATTTCATTTTGGTCATCAAATGAGAAAGTATATTATAATAATATCAGACATCTGACAAACAGATTACCAGTTATCAACAGTTCATGACACACATGATATATAAGATAAAGGCCGACAAACGGCGACAGACGAGAAACGCTGTCTTCCCTAGTATTCCACCATAGCTGTCCCACAGTGCAACGTCACACGTGCAGCTTAACATGTTACCGTAAAGTTATTAAAGAGATATACAATATGCATAACTGTATAAAGCAATACCCACAATGAAGATCGGACAAGTTGTAGCGAAAGGTTGCGTCCAAGGTCATACGAGCGACTTTTGACCCTATGATGTCAGACATTTGTTTAACCAATCAGCATTGATGTTTCTAAAGGATCCCCCACAGTTCCGTGCAAAACATGCCTAAAACGCACCGTAAATACCATTTCATTGGCTAATACCTAACACCACCCAGAACACGTCAACGATAACAACTCTTCCAGATCCTAGTGTAGTAAAGACAAGTAAAATGAAATTTTGAACTATAAAAAACGAAACGAAATAGGATCTGTGTCTTAATCGGATTGTGATAGTAGCGGCCAAGCGAATATTTGCTGCTGATCAGGAATATGAGTTGTCGAGTGATATAATTCTGAGCAGCTGTCTCATAGATAGGCCCTACCTTAATAGTAAGTGCAGGGGGACTGCCGCGTACAAAACAAATCTACGGACAAGACACAATACGCAGAAATCACAAACAAACGTACATATCAGATTAAGTGAATGGATCCGGGGGCTAGCTGTAAACGTCCACTGCGCTGTACAGTCCCGGGCTTGTAGTGATACAGACTTCACACACAAAAAAATGAAAACAAACAATACGGAAAATAACCCAGAGAAAACCTTTGTGTCATACTTGCACGAGTCATGATCTGTTATCTGCTATATGAAATATGAATGTAAGCATATTGAAGGAACAAATTACCTATACAAGTAACCATATCGGTAAAATGTATAGAAAAATCCCAGGTACAACTAAATGGTCTATGTTATAACGAGAAACATTTTAAGTGTTTAACGGAATTAATGAATATTGACTATAAAGTTAAAAGGCATATGTTCCATCCACTACAAAACAGATATTTTTCGAGTTTCTTCAAATCAATACCAATAATTTATTGATCGTATAGATAATTTACCGAGTAATGATAGAAAACATGCAATCATTTTTATTCTGACCACTTACCTCGAAGTTATCTTCAAGTTACTTCACACATCAGTAGACCCAATGAATTATTGATTTCTTAATCTGGAAATAAAGTTTTAAATTTTACGTTCTGCTTGTCTGCAGCATCTGGGGTAATTAACACGAGAATAGACCATGCAGTATGCTGTCTGGGGGGAGGGGGGCACGGTGGCTAAGTGGGTAAGACGCTGGCTCGCTAGCCTGGAGGTCGGGTGTTCGATCCCTGCATTGGCCGAGAAAGTTCAGCCAGATTTTTCCGGCGTGGTTCTCCCTTGTCAGTGATGCAGGACGGAGGACCTGACAAGGAAAGTTGTCTAGTCATTCGGGTGGGATGAAAAATCAAGGTCCCATGTACACATTGGCATGCACATAAAAGATATCTCGGCTGTTGGAATTCGATATAAGAGTAGGCCGTAGTGCCGCTGTCTGGGCAAAATTTCCCTCATAGCACACTGTATGGCGTGTGCCCAGTTCGGAACAGATCAGTAGGACGTTAAACCCCATTTCGTTACATTTCATTTCGTGCTGTCTGGGACAATGGCCCGGCTAGATGTTTCTGCCTTCTTTGAATTCCAGCTACCAAGGGTTCTACCTTCTGAATGACTGGACATTGTTCCTAGCCAGGCCCTCTGTCCTGCCCCACTGACAAGGGAGAATCACGCTGAAATATTTCTCTGCCAACACCAATATTGAATTCCACCCCTGTAATTAGACACTGTTTCTAGCCAGGACCGCCGTCCAGCACTACTGGACCTATCACTATTAATCAGGGAGGTTGGTTGGCGTTGTATCATAAGGTCTGGCATTGAGTCAACTGGCGTGGTTTCAATTCCACGCTTGTACGTGACAAGGAGTTGGATCGCCTATCCAACCTCATGGGTTTTCACCTGGTCCTCCGGTTTCCTCCCACTGCTAAAGACCCCTACGCGCAAGCAAATTATTGAAATAAAATTTAACAAGATGTTAGTCCCAATATGACCTAGTTTGTGTCTAGTGGAATTTAAACCAACTCTCTCTCTCTCTCTCTCTCTCTCCCTCTCTCTCACTATCAATCAAATCTTTCACATTAAATTAAGCATTTTAATATTAGCTTTGTAATCGAATGTGTTTTGTTTAAACGGTTAGCAGAAACTATGATAATAATAACAACCTGTGAAGTGATATTGATATCTATTTATTTAGACATTATATCGCCTGGAAACATGTAGTAAATTAAATATTTGGATATTGTCAACAATTGGCTTAATAATCAAATGCGTTTTATTTTAACCTTTCACAGAAATTTCACTGAAATTACAAAAATTGGAATGTAATAGGGTTTAAAGTAGCGTAAGTATCTAACTCAATATCATCCAAAATCTTCGACATTGAAAACACGAATTATTTGTCAATTTAAATCAACATTGATGTTGTGATCTTACAGGGAAAAGATGGGCTTCAGATATCCAATATTTAAACAAACATTATGCAAGAGCTAAATCTGCCTATTGCAGGTCTTTCTTTAGGCCTGAAATGTTTTCTAAATTATTAATTAGACATTAATTAACTCATCCAGGCCATAATCAACTCTCGATGTCATCGGATTTCTCCAATATTAAATAGATTAGAACAGTTCAGCCATATTTTGATTTAAGCTAAAAATGGAGGAGTGAAACTTAGCTTCGAACAACCAGTACGGTGGTTAAAATTATTGCACACGTCAATTTCTAGGTCCCAAATATTAGCGATTTAGCTCCTTTACCATCATGCTATTATCCATCAAATAGGCTAGGAAGATGGGATGATGATAACAAACTGTGATCAATGATGCTGTTATCTATTTGTTTAGCTATTTAGTAACTTAAAAACAGAAAAGCTAATCGATGTTTTTAATTCAACTGTACTAAGTAGTATAGAATGAGATAAATTTTTTAAATATTAAATACCTTCGACTTGTTTTATATTAGCAGCCGAAACAGATTTATCAGAGAGAGAGAGAAATGGGGTTTAACGTCCACCCGACATAAACTGGGTGATTTCGGGATTAACACATGGTTCAACTTTATTTCAATAATTCGTTTGCGTGTAGGGGTCTTTAGCAGTGGGAGGAAACCAGAGGACCCGAAGAAAACCCACGAGGTTGGACAGGCGACCCTACTCCTTGTCACGTACAACCTGGGTTTCGAAACCACACCAGTTTACTCAATGACAGACCTTATGATACAGCGCGCACGTGCTAACAATTCGGCCATCCAATCCCCTGTTTTATATTATCAAGTATGATAGACTGGTCCAAAATAATAAGCTTAAAACAATTTCAAGGAAATGAAATGCAATGGGGTTTAACGTCCTACTGTTTTGCTCTGGCTGGGCTAATGAAGACAGGCATATGCCATACAGTGTGCTATGAGGGAAATTTTGCCAGGACAATGGCACTATGGCCTACTCTTATATCGAATTCCAAATGCCAAGTGTTCTTTTACGTGCATGCCAATGTATACACAGGACCTTGGTTTTCCGTCCCATCTGAACAACTAGACAGTTGTTATTGCACCACTGACAATTCCAAACCACGTCAGAAAATCCTGATGAACTTTCTTGGCCTATACAGGGATCGAACACGCAAAACAATTCCATGGTTACCTTTGTATAGGTATATCTTCATCTTTTATATACTGTACAAGTCCAAGGTCTGTCATTGAGTCAGCTGGCGTGGTTTCGATTCCCTGATAGTATGTGACAAGGAGTAGGGACGCTTGTCCAACCTCGTGGGTTTTCTCCAGGTCCTCTGGTTTCTTTTCACTGCAAAAGACCTCTGCTTGCAAGCGAAATATTAAAATAAAATTGAACCATATGTTAGTCCCAAAAAATGACCTAGTTTATATCAATGGACCTCTCTCTCTCTCTCTGTTTAAACCACATCTCTGTCCCTCTCTCTCTCTCTCTGTTTAAACCACATCTCTGTCCCTCTCTCTCTCTCTCTCTGTTTAAACCACATCTCTGTCCCTCTCTCTCTCTGTTTAAACCACATCTCTGTCCCTCTCTCTCTCTCTCTGTTTAAACCACATCTCTGTCCCTCTCTCTCTCTCTCTCTGTTTAAACCACATCTCTGTCCCTCTCTCTCTCTCTCTCTAGTTTAGTTAATAGACTGGTCAGTGTTTGAAGTATATTTGTATATTTATCCAGGATGGGTTAACAAATCATTTTAATTGACATATAGTCTAGACGAACACTGGGTTCAATGTAAATATCCCTATGTTGTCTTTGTATAAACTTTTGTTGGAATTGAAATGAAATGAAATGGGATTTAACGTCCTACTGTTCTGCTCTGAACTGAGCTAATGAAGATGGGCATATGTCATGTAGTGTACTGTTATGAGGGAAATTTTGCCCGGACAGTGGCATTATGGTCTACTCTTATATCGTATTCCAACTGTGAAGGGTTCTTTTACGTGCATGCCAATGTGTACACAGGACTTCAGTTTTTCGTCCCATCCAAACGACTAGACAGCTTTCCTTGTCAGACCCTCCTTTCTACACCACTAACAAGGGGAATGACGCCGAAAAATCCTGATGAACTTTAAAGATACATGTAAGATTTAGATGTAAGCTACATGTGACTCAGTGACAGAAATGAAATGAAATGAAATGGAGTTTAACGTCCTACTGTTCTGCTCCTAACCTGGGCTAATGAAGACGGGCATACGTCATACAGTGTGGTATGAGGGAAATTTTGCCCGGGCAGCGGCGCTACGGCCTACTCTTATATCGAATTCCAACTGTCAAGGGATCTTTTAGGTGCATGCCAATGTGTACACGGGATCTTGGTTTTTCGTCCCATCCGAACAACTAGACAGCTGTCCTTGTCAGGCCCTCCGTCCTGCATCACTGACAAGGGGAAACCACGCCGGAAAAATCTGAATGAACTTTCTCGGCCAATGCAGGGATCGAACACCCGACTTTCAGGCTAGTGAGCCAGCGTCTTACCCACTTAGCCACGTGATCCCCTGACTCAGTGACAGCCTTTACCATCACATCAGACCGTTCACAAGGTTACGCATATGGGACCATATGCCTTGTCATGTACCAGCTTGACATGGGGAAGGAGGTTGGGTGGCTGAATGGTTAACATGTGCGCGCTGTACCATAAAGTCTGTCATTGAGTCAACTGGCGTGGTTTCGAATCCCCGGTTGTACGTGGCAAGGAGTAGGGTCGCCTGTCCAACCTCATGGGTTTTCTCCGGGTCCTCCGGTTTCCTCCCACTGCTAAAGTTGAACCACGTGTTAGTCCCGAAATGACCTAGTTTGTGTCGAGTGGACGTTAAACCCCATTTCTCTCTCTGTTTGACTAGGGGATTGGTGGATGGGGGGGGGGCAAAGGGGGAAGGGGTCGAGCTACATGTGACTTAGTGACAGCCTTTACCCTCACAAGGTTAAGCAGATGGGACCATATGCCTTGTCATTGCAAGTAAAGCCAGTATTAGGACAGGTCCGAGACTGTACAGCACAGTGGACAATTACAGCTTGCTCTGGATTCATTCATTTGGAATGATTTTTGTTGTTTATAGCTTGCAATGTCTGTGTCGTTTGTTTCTAGTCCCTAGGCATCTATTATTGGTTTTGTTTGCGTGTTTCTCTTTAATTTTTTTATTGTAATAAACATAAATAAAGAGCACATTCTTAGAATATTTCAATAATTACATGGCAGTTGAAAAAAAAAAAAAGCAGGTTTAACAATAATTTTTTGTTTTTTTCAATCCTTTAGAGACTTGTAAGATATTAATTATTCATAGAGTTTAGTTTTTTTTTCGACTGGTGTGTAGTACAGAGGGATAGAAAATTATTTCATAGGTTAAAAGTTTATTACAATGTATTGATGTTTGTAAGACTCAGTGCTGGTAAATTGATCTTCGTGGTCCGTTTTATATTGCATTACACTTGACTACATTCACACAATACGGATGGCGAGTGATTTCCAGGGAATTAACAGAAGCCTGAGCTCGATAAATAACGGGTAGCACGGTACCTGATTAACGGCTTGGAACAGCAGAAACATCTTGTGGGGGTAATCAGTGTGTTTGTGTTGTGGTATTGAGTAAAGATAGAGAGTGTTGCTGTTTATTTATAAGCTGTGATCTAGAGAGAGAGAGAGAGAGAGAAACTGTTTATAAGCTGTGAACTAGAGAGAGAGAGTAGATGTGTATAAGTTGTGAAGGAGAGAGAGACAGACAGAGAGATGTGTTATTATTATTATTAGCTGACTGTGATGCAGTCTATTCAATATGACTGTAGGCAGGATATAAACTGTAGAGTTTTACAACTCACACGAACCTATATGCAGACAGCTGAACAAGTTAGATTCAGGTATATTGAGTTCTTTTTACGTACAAAGGCTGTCAAATGTTACAAACACACTCACACAGAATTACACACAGCCAATCAAATGAACAGAAGAACTTTTGGATTGTTCTGATTAGTCCAAGACAAGTTTGTTTCTGTTTTGTGTGTGTGTGTGTGGTTTTTTTCATGTTGTGGGATTAGTTTGTTCAAAGTTATAGTTTGATATGTGTGTTATAGTCGGACTACCTAGCGTTATGTTATTATTGGAGTTTTATGGTGTCAAGTGAACAGATATAGGTAGCCTGTTGTAACTAACCTGTTAATGTTAAAAAAACTATAATTGATCAAAAATGTAATTCAGGAAAATTGAAAAGAAGATTTTTTAGAATTTGATTCAACTTGATTCTGTTTTTGTAATTCTTACCAAAAAAAAAAAAACTCTAGAAACTGGAAACAAATTCTTAATTTTTGCTGTTCGTAATTCAGGAATTTGGACAGGAGATTTTATTTAATTTGAGTGCAATTTAATTGTTTTTGTGATTCTTCAGAAAAAACAACTTTAGATACGAATTATTTTTGATGAATATTTTGTTTTATCAGCTGAACTGATCAAATTGTAATTCATGAAATTGGAAACAGATACTAAGTTTTTGTGTGTTCTTACCCAAAAATTAGTTTTGATTAAGATTTTGCATTATTAAATGACGAATGACATGGACAGATAAATAAGCTAACAAGAAAAAAAAAAGGTCAGCTATTATAAGGAATCAAGTTTTGTTGCTTTTATTTTGTTTTTGTGTTCTGATGCCAAAAACTTAAGTGGTATAGGAAACAGAACTGCTTAAAAAACACCATAAAGTGAATAACCGTTATAAATTGCTTATATCTCAAGAAGAAGAACAAATAGCTTGGCGAGATTGAATTCACATGCCAAGTACCGAGCATGTTTCATTCACTGCGATGTTTTTGTTTACAAGAATGCTGAGCATTTAACCTCATCCTAGACATGATATAGAAAGTGACGTTAGAAATTTATACGAAGGATTATTAAACTGAAGTGTCAGAAGTGTTTTTTAATTACTGCGTTCCTTATCCACGACTCCGCCATAATGAAGTTTTTTATTAAATGAGAGTATTTTTATGGTTTTTACACGGCGCCAAGATGAAAATACGGATTTTATTATTCCAACTGATTTTGTTAATTTCTGCGTCCCCGCCAGTCCTGTCAAGTTTAATTTCATTTTGTGATTTTGAAGATAATTATTCCTGTCCCTGGCAGACAACGGAGCAAAATGGATTTAGTACAAAAAAGGCAATAGACGTCAGTTCCAGAGGTTTTCCAGAAAAAGATGCATCAACAGGAACGGACCAAGGTAACTTTTTTTTTTTTTTTTGTTCTTATAACTTTTTTTTCTTGAAAAAATTCCCCCCAAAAAGAGAGAGAGAGAGAGAGACCTCCACTCGACACAAACTAGGTCATTTCGGGACTAACATATGGTTCAATTTTATTTCAATAATTCGCTTGCACGTAGGGGTCTTTAGCAGTGGCTAAATAAATATTTTTTTAATTTTTACAATAAATAAATATATCATTTATTATTAATTAGTGAGCAGAAATTCGCCTGTGTATCTATTATCACTCCTTACTTCAGTCAGTTATATAGAAGGATAACTCATGTTTTCCTTTTGCTCTCGTCACTTCTGTTTCTTCAAATCTTCATTATGCATTTATTGTAGCAACATCTATGGCAAGGTTTGGGGGCATTGGTGTGGAACTTTTCACCACAAGAGTTCCACAAGATACTGGGTTTCTGAAAATAAATACATTCCACAAGACTTTCGACTTAGAATAATATTCATAGAGTGTTTTGGGTCTGTGATGTTTTTCACCACAAGAGTTCCACAAGATTTTGGACTTAAAAAAAATATCAATTTTTTCAAAAATTTCTTCTCATACCTCCTATGTGCCTGTGTGGTACCACATTCCACTAAATTTTCGACTTAGAATAATTTTGGTAGAGTGTTTTGGGTCTGCTTTTCACCACAAGAGTTCCACAAGATATTCAACTTAGAAAAAATATCCTTTTTTTCAAAAATTTCTTCTCAGACCTTCCCATGTGCCTGTGTGGTACCACATTCCACAAAATTTTCGACTTAGAATAATTTTCATAGAGTGTTTTGGGTCTGTGGTGCTTTTGAAATTATATTTGGAACGTGTGTATCTGTGATCGCTCGTTACTTCAGTCAGTTATATAGAAGTATAACTCGTGTTTCCCTTTTGCTCTCGTCACTTCTGTTTCTTCAAATCTTCATTATGCATCTATCGTAGCAATGAATTCGGTGTTGTAAAGTGTGTATCTGTTATCGCTCGTTACTACAATTAGTTATATAGAAGGGACCTATATTTGGAGCATGTTTAACCAGTTCTCTCACATATTATGTGATAATGGCCGACACCAATATTGTCCTTTAATCCAGACCGGGGAGATTTAGTATAGATTAAGACCGGGAAAATAAAGGTGCAATTTAAAATAATACATTGGTTATAAAGAATTGTGAAAATGAGAACCAATGAACAGAGAGAGAGAGAGAAAATGAGTTTAACGTCCACTTGACTTAAACTAGGTCATTTTGGGACTAACATATGGCTTAATTGTATTTCAATAATTCTCTTACGCATAGGTATTTCTCTCCCCCCTCTCTCTCTCTCTCTCTCTCTCTCTCTCTCTCTCAAACAATATTTTATTCAATACAATCTTACAATTATACTTGTTAAAGTCAGGGTTTTTTCATAAAGGACAGTTTTATTTTGAATAGTTTTTTTTGCTTTTACAACTTTGGTTTTGCCTTGGGGCATTTGTTTACTGTAAAATGATGGATTATGTAAATACACATTTCAATTTATTTCAATGGATTTTTATGCATAGGCCTACGGCATATCTCATGTCAAAGTCTTGGAAACTGTCCAAAAGAAACTAATAATGTTCTTTCAAAACAAACTTTTGCCCTGTTTAATGGACTCTTAATAACTTATTCCTATTTAATTTTATGGGGGGTTAGGTGGCCGAAAATGGTTAGTGTGCGTGTTGTATAATAAAGTCTGTCATTGAGTCAATGACGTGGTTTTGATTCCCCGGTTGTACATGACAAGGAGTAGGATCACCTGTCCAACCTCATGGGTTTTCTCCAGTTTCATCCCACCGGTAAAGACTCCTACGCGCAAGTGAATTGTTGAATTAACATTGAACTATATGTTAGTCGCGAAATGATCTAGTTTGTGTTGAGTGGAGGTTAAAACCTCTCTCTCTCTCTCTCTCTCTCTCAGAATGCAGACATAGTAAGGTCTTTTACCTTACATTAAAACACATTGATTGACGTGCGGTGACACTGTAAGTATCCAAGATAGAAGAGAGTGAGAAGAGTGTGATTGTACTGAATCTGTCACAGACAGAGCCAGAGGCTACAAACATTACACCTAAACTAAACCTTGTGTACTGACTACTATTTATTCAATCAACCAGCCTTGAAACTATAACTTGTTTTTCTTTTTTTTAAAATATTGTTTGTGTGCATCAATCCAACACTCAACAAAAACACGTGGGTATTCCTAATTAACCTTCTTTAAAGATGACATTATGTAAGATTTAGTTAAAGAGCTGACTGTTCTCGCTATAATAGTTCGAAAATAGATAATGTAAAATGAATAATTTGAAAATTTCATTCAAATTACTCTGTTGCGAGCGGAGATATTAGCCTTTGAAAGAGAGAGAGAGAGAAATGGGGTTTAACGTCCACTCCGTTTTCCTCCTACTGCTAAAGACCTGTACGCGCAAGTGAATTATAGAAATAAAAATTGAACCATATGTTAGTCTCAAAATGACCTAGTCTGTGTTGAGTTAAACTCTCTCTCTCTCTCTGTCTCTCTCTCTGTCTCTGTCTCTCTCTCTGTGGATTCTAAATAAGTCTATTAATAGAAAATCATCAGATGAAATAAACAAGTATTGATAAATGTTTCCACGTGAAAGCGTAAATGCTTGAACCAATTAGCCACACTTTGTTGTTAATTTCCCGGAGGATTATCAGAAAGACAAAACAACGCAAACCTGACACCAGCAGGTTATGGGTAAAATTAATAAATACTCTGTTTCCAGATTCTTTTGTCGGATTTTGTTTTTTTCTTTTACCACCATTCATGGTTTCCTGTAAATTTTTCCTAAGAATCTGTTTAGTAGCAGCAGCATGTTTCACCATTTTTTCAGCCATGTGCCTTGCCAAACCAAAAAGCAAACTGCTTTTAAAGGGACTATCCCGATTTAAACAAAGCCTCAAAGATAAAATCCAAGTCCGTATGAAATTTAAATGCCAAAATATAGGTGAATGGTGTATTTACCTTATCTCAAAACTTCAGCTCAAAATATTGAGTCGTTTGGACGTGAAAGCCAAAAATCCTTATCTGGATATGTAACCCTTTTAAGATTTTGGGTCAATGTTTTCGTTGGATGATCTGATAATCGATTCCCGTTCCTTTAAAGGTCTATACAGTGAATGACCCATGTGCTGTACTTGATAACGAAAGGTAAATTTCACCTACACATTATTTTTATACAATAAAAGTCTGGTACACCTGTCTCCATTTCCAGATGAAGATTGATGGATTTAAGTTGTTTGAAAGCGTATCACAAATATTGAGTTAGTTGCTCAGCCCTAAGGTAGAGAATTTTAAGGGATTTTAACACAAAATTAAGCAGTTTTATTCTCCAAAAAATTATCGGGATTGACCCTTTAACCAAAAAAGCAAACTACTTCAGCAAATTATTGACTACGTCAGTACAATTTTCGTTGTTACTACGTAACAGAAATTTTCAAATAATAAAATAAAAATAAACTTTTTTTAAAAGACACAATGACAAAATAAGCAGAGAGCTTTGAAACAGGTCCTTCGCTTGTGACCTGGCAAGCACGCACTGACTCTCGCTGGCAAGATGCAATCTTACGGAATCTAATAATGTTAATATTGGGTGTTGAAAAATTTAAAGGGAGTATGATCTTTAGAGAGAGAGAGAGAGAGAAATGGGGTTTAACATCCACTCGACACAAACTAGGTCATTTCGGGACTAACATATGGTTTATTTTTTATTTCAATAATTCGCTTGCACGTAGGTATCTTTAGCAGTGGGAGGAAACGGGAGCACATAGAGAAAACCCATGAGGCAGGACAGGCGACCCTGCTCCTGGTCAGGTACAACCAGGGATTCGAAACCACACCAGTTGACTCGATGACAGGCCTTATGATACAGCGCGCACGTGCTAACCATTCGGCCATCCAACCCCCCCTTGATCTTTAGTTGAAGAAAGAAACATTTTCTATTCAAACTTAGATCACAGAATACGAAATACAATCGGTTCCGATTTCTAAAGCATTTTCTATTCAAAATTAGATCACAGAATACGAAATACAATCGGTTCTGATTTCTAAAGCATGTCGGCAAACCTGAAACCTGTATAATTATGGATAAATTTTAAATGCAGGCTTCTTATTAGTTGAAGGTGTAAGAAAAAATTTCTATTAAAATTTAGCTCACATAATCGAATAAGCCGCCATGGAAATTTGTTTCTATCAATTTTAATATTTGATTAGCCTTCAGGCTCAACTACAGATTTTAGTTCTTCCGGAAGACCTATTGAAATTTTACTTTTTAATAATTACTAGAAACTGCATGTGTATTAAGCAAATCTATTTTTTTAAAATAAGGAAATCTGTCATTGTCAATTTTAGAAAACCTCAATTTGATTAAAACACAGATCCTATTTTGTTTCGTTTTTTTTTTTAGTTCAAAATTTTGTTTTATTTGTCTTTATTACACTAGGACTATATATAACTTATACTTATATAACCTGCATTCTGGATGATGTGAGGGATTAGCCAATTTAACGGTCTGTTATGGCGAGTTTTTGGCATGAGGTGCGCGGAACTGTGGGTAAACCACTAGAAACATCAATGAAATGAAATGGGGTTTAACATCCTACTGCTCTGAACTGGGCTAATGAAGACAGTCATATGCCATGCAGTGTGCTATGAGGGAAATTTTGCCCAGGCAGCATCACTATGTCCTACTCTTGTATTGAATTTAACTACCAAGGGATCTTTTACGTGCACACCAATGTGAACACGGAACCTCAGGTTTTTCGTCCCATCCAAATGACTAGACTGCTGTCCTTGTCATGCCCTCCGTCCTGCATCACTGACAAGGGGAATCCATGTTGTAATATCCCAATGCATTTTCTCGGCCAATGCAAGGATCAAACACGCGACCTCCAGTCTAGCGAGCCAGCGTCTTACCCACTTAGCCACCGTGGCTCATCTCTAAAAGGAATATCTATCTAATAATGGTTCAATTCCATTCAGTATTTATATAAAGATGCGTGGAATTGAAATTTCATCGATCTATATGCTTCTCGCTAAGCAATAATTATAAGCCGCCATTTTGTTGTCTGCGACAATTTTTTGATAGGCCTGTTTTAAATCAGATTGAATCAAAGCCGGGACTTTATCTATCTTTGGTATCTTGATTTTTTTTTTTTAATTAAATGTTAAATAATCAATCTGAGTACATATTAGCATGGATTAAGCCATAAGAAATTTGATATATTAGCGACAAATGCCATTGGCGTATCGTTACTTTAAACATACATTATGCAAGAGCTGAATCTGTCTATTGCAGGTCTTTCTTTAGGCCTGAAATGTTTTCTAAATTATTAATTAGACATTTATTAACCTATCCAGACCATAATCAACTCTAGATGGCATCGCTAGTCTGTAATATTTACTGGATTATGATCCAATTTGCTGTTCAACTTCCATTCATAATTTAATCATGAAATGGATAATCAAGACTGTTTTTTATCATACAAACTTTAGTAATGATGATCAAGGCTAGGCCGGAATTTTAATTGCTTAATTCTCGGTTCATAGTGAATCAATTTGACTGAAATTTTCAGCAAATCACCTTTACATGAACTAGTTTTTAACTGTTTTAGTGAGAACTGCCAACTCTTTATCTTATCTCCTATAATGTATCTTTAAGCAAATGTTGTTTTACGAGAGGGTTGGTAAAAGCCAGCAGGTGTGCGAATATTACATTAAAAACCTGCGTAGAAAACTCATTTATTGCTATTAGTTCTTACAATCTCATTTTATGTGTTTTTCATTCATCTTTTTGAATTATTTTAAGGTTGTAAGGGGTGGGTGGGTGTATGGCTGAATGGTTAGCACGTGCACGCTGTATCATTAGGTCTGTCATTGAGTCAACTGGCATGGTTTCGATTCCCCAGTTTTATGTGACAAGGAGTGTTTTCTCTGGGTAGTCTGGTTTCCTTCCACTGCTAAAGACCCCTATGACAAAGAGAATTAGTGAAATAAATATGTTAGTCCCAAAATGACCTAGTTTGTGTCAAGTGAACTTTAAACCCCCCATTCTTCCACCCTCTCTCCCTCTCTCTCTCTCTCTCTCTCTCTCTCTCTTTTTGAAAAAAAAATATTATTCAGATATTTGTTAATATTTTATATCATAGGAAAGAGTTAAAAGATTTTTGTGCTCTTTGCCCTGTAGAACACAACCCCCCGAAACAGACAAACAAACACAAGATGATTGGTGTGAAATATTATTTATTAAATGACAAATGAACCATGTAATTAGATTACATTGAAGATACATTATGGGAGATTCGATAACGAGTTGGCAGTTCTCACTTTAATAGTTAAAAGCTAGATAAAATTGATCCACTATGAACCGAGAACTAAGCGGTTGAAAATTTCCGCCTAGCTTCGATCATCATTACTAAAGTCAGTACGATAAACAGCATAGTCTCGATTATCCATTTAATCGTTAAATCGAGAAGGAAAGTTATGCAGTAAATCGGCTCATAATTCAGTAAAGATCGCAGGCTAGCATAACTATCTGGAGTTGATTATGGTCTGGATAGGTTAATTAATGTCTAATTAATAATTTAGATAACATTTCAGGCCTAAAGAAAGATCTGCAATAGGCAGATTTAGCTCTTGCATAATGTGTGTTTAAAGATATGTACTTATTAGATCTATGAAGCAATACCTGAAGAATTTACCTGAGGATCAGACAATTGTTGGGCTGAATGGAACTCCATCTATCTGGCCTGAAACTGCTCCAGTGGAACCTGTGAAGCTTATTGGGGAAGACAGTGTTACATATATAATAATAATAATGACTTTATTTTCTGAGGGCACATATTTAGTACATGAGTTCTAATTTTCAACATGTCCCTCCTACTCTATAAAACTAGCAACTACACAGTAATAATATTTACAAAGTTCATATATATCATATTATATAATTATAAGCTTATAATAAAAAAAAATATATAACAAACAAGAAAGAAATAAAAAATAAAAAGAAGCCAAATAAACATACATTCAGAGGACAACAGTAATTAACAAGGGTTCAAAGATTTAACGTGTTTTACTAACTCCTTTTTGAAGATAAAACTTGCAGACGCATGTTTCACAGTTTGAGGTAGTGAATTCCAGAATATAGAGGCGGTATATTGGAATGTACTTGTCATTGCCATTTTTTTACTTTTTTGAATTGCTAATTTAAGTTGACTTTCTGTCATGGTAGTTTCGGTCAATTTAGAATTTTCACAGAATGCGTTATATAAATATGATGGTAATTTGTCTCTTAGTATTTTTAAGGTGAGCATTCCTTGGTTGTATTGACACTGTAACCCAGGTATCATTTAATCTTGTGTATCTAGCGCTAATTTCTTTCACATTTGTTTAATATCAAATCTTTACTTAAAAATTCGTAAAAATCGTTCAAAATCACCAAAAATCATCTAATTTGTACTTGTGTCCAGTTTAAAGCTGACTGATTAATTTTGATAATGAGTGTCCAATTTACAAGTATTTAATTTCCTGACCACTGTGGGATCCCACATTTCACATCAGTAACAGTTGAATGACATGCCCCTAAAAGACTACTTGTTGCTTTCAAAATTCCAGATACGATCAAATTAGTTTATGGGATTTTGAGTCAAATTTGTATAATTTTAATTTTTGGAGGATTAATATAAATTTATTATATAAGTTAATGATTTAAAAATATAGTCTTTCGACATCCTTAGAATTTTTGGTCCTATAGAGTCAATACCGGTAGCCCTACCTGGATCGAGCATATTTAGATATTTGTGTACATCTGCACATGAGATATAATTTATGGTAAATTCTTTGTCAGGGGGTATTGTTTTTTGAACAAATTTATCAATCTTTTCACAATATTTATTGGAAAGGGGGTTATATACAGGCTTTATATTATCGGTAACATTGGTAAAATAATTATTCATAATATTAGCAATATCAGATAAATCATCATATTATGTATTATTATCTGATTTAATAGACATCGGATAGGTACAATTCGTTTTATTTCCCGTAGCATTGTTAAAAAATTTCCAAATATGTTTTGAGTCTTTGTTCTCTTGAATGGCAGTTTTGATATATTTGTTATTAAATTTTTGGTTTTGTTTCGCCGAAGTCTGTAGTTGATATGATCATTTTTTCTCTTGTAAAAATTGATTTTTAAGCTTTATTAATTTCTGAATTAAACCATTCTGGTTGTTTATGATTTTTTATTCGTTTTCGTTTTTTTGTTGCATGCAGATTAAAGATAGCATTAAATAATTCATACCATACTTCCAATGCCATATATTTGGATTATCTACAGTTTCAATATCTGAAAAGCTTTGAAGAGAAAGGTCATTTAAAAAAGCATATTATATTCCTTGAAATGTTTGAAATTTCTATATTCGATTTCAAAATAACAATGCCACCTGATGTTTTCATCATTTTCTATGATAAAAATAACTGGATAATGATCACTAAGACCATAATCTGGATTATTTAATTCTATAACCGTATCGTATCGAGAGAGTTTGTATATAGATATTCTATTATTGTTTGACTATTCTGAGTACACCTCGTTGGAGAATCAACAAGTTGGTGTAAATTGTTTATCTTAAAATTTCAGACCATTGTTTAGGAATGTTCAGTTTAAAATCTATACTATTCAAAAAAAGTAGGGGATATTTGATTTTGGGGGCATAATACTAAAATATGCAAATGACTACGAAAAAAGTCACTATAGAACCTAACAGAAGAAACATTTCCAGTTACATGTGACGCCCAAACCCACCAATAGCTACCGCATGGGATGCAGGTGATGCTTGGGATCATCATGGGGGTCCAACCCAAGATTTGCACGACTCTGACTTTGAATGTTACAGTCATTGTGGCATTGAATTCCAGGGTGGAAACATCAGTTTAATTGTTTTAGTGACCAGAAAACAAATTTTGATATGCGTCGGCTTACCCAAAATGAAAGGCTACGTGCCCTTGGCATGCAACAGATCGGCACAACACAGGCGGTTGTGGCGCGGACGATGAATGTTTCTCAGTCTGTCATAAGCAGGCTATGGTCCAGATACCGTGATACACAATCTGTACAGGACAGACCACGCTCAGGTCGACCAAGGGCGACAACTCAAGCCCAGGATCGATTTATCCGTACCTTGGCCTTGAGAAATCGTGTCATCACAGCAAATCAGATCAGCGCTCGTCTTCAAACAGACACTGGTGTGAGAGTGAGTTGCCAGACGATTCGGAATCGACTGCATAGGGGTCACCTTCGCGCCCGACGTCCTCGCGTGATCCCTTGTTTGAGAGATCATCACATTCAGGCAAGACGTCGTTGGTGTAGGGATCGTCAACACTGGGATAATCGACGCTGGAGCAATGTGATGTTTTCAGATGAGTCAAGGTTCACTGTTGATTTTTTGGACAGACGTAGGAGGGTGTGGAGTCGTCGAAACGAGTGCTTTCAAGACGTTAACGTCATCAGACATGATCGATTTGGGGGTGGTTCTGTTATGGTGTGGGGAGGCATCACTGTTGCTGGAAGAACGGCTTTACATGTTGTTGCAGGGCGTGTTACAGGCCAGTACTACCAACAACATCTTGGCAGTCCATGTTATGCCGTTCGCACGACGTCATGGCCGCCGTTTCATCTTCCAGGATGACAACGCAAGATGTCACAGGGCCAGGATCGTTACAGGTTACCTCCAACAACAGAGCATCACCACATTACCTTGGCCAGCACTGAGTCCCGACCTCTCCCCCATCGAGCATGTCTGGGACATGCTTGGACAGAGGTTACGTCAACGTCAACAACGTCCTGCCAATGTCCAAGAACTTGCTGCTGCGTTGCAACAGGAATGGGACAATCTGGACCAAAATGACCTTAGACGTCTCATTAGGAGTATGCCACGTCGGATCAATGCTTGTTTGGCAAACAGAGGAGGATTTACCCGTTACTGACTTGGTTGTGATGCTGTGGTAACTTTGCTGTTTGACCCCGGGTATCATTTTACCCTTATAATGGCCAGTCTGTGCCTTACTTAGTCTAACGATCATTTGGAATAAATCGATGAATGTGAACTTCATTTCATTTTGTCATTTGTTTCTTCGTCAGTTTCATTAGGTGACTTTAATAACACTTAAAAATCAAATATCCCCTACTTTTTTTGAATAGTATATATTGATATCACCCATAATATATAATGGTATATTTGAACTATTAACAATATATAATATAAAACAATTATTAGTATTTCTAGTTTTATCAATCATATTTTTTTTTCAAAACGCCTGAAAGACAGTTATATAAATGTTTTGTAATATGAAATCATTATTAGTATACTAGCAGGATACCCGGCTTCGCTCGGGGGTCATAACTCCGAAACCGGAAGTGGTAGACTAACGCCACCTGGCCTATGTTACTCCCTGGTCCGAGCTACCCCTATACCCCAAATTTCAGACTCGGGGCAGACCTAGTGTAGCCGCCAACCCCGAACAGACAGACAGACAGACAAACAGACAGACAAACAACAGTCACAAATATTAGTATAGATAGATATGGTTTATTGATCAGAAATTTTATATCAAAACACAGCATTTTCTAATTAGTAACAATTACGATTATTAGTTTTTATAATTTTATCAAACAGATATCTTGTTAAGCTCATCATCAGCAGTCAATGTTCGCCAATCTGATTAAAACACAGATCCTATTTCTTTTCGGTTTTTTTATAGTTCAAAATTTCGTTTTACTTGTCTTTACTACACTAGGATCTGGAAAAGTTGTTATATAACAGGCGTCCTAGTTGATGTAAGGAATTAACCAATCAAACGGTCATAATAATGTAATATAGTTCTTCACTCCACGTCTGTTGTTTTAGTCATATACGAATCTGAGGGTTGAGGACGGCTTGAGGTCTAAACTGTGCACATACTAAACTTACAATAAACTATAACACATACTTATGGAAGAACAATTACTGATTTATTTGGGCGACGTTTCGAAGAGTGTTCTCTCAACGTTGCTTGAAAACGTTGAGAGAACACTCTTCGAAAGTCGCCCAAATAAATCAGTAATTGTTCTCCCATAAGTATGTGTTATAGTTTATTGCTCTATCCAGTTACTAAATGCCTCTAAAAGATCACTAAACTTACACTGTCTTGAGGTCTAAACTGTGCACATACTAAACTTACGCTGTCTTGAGGTCTAATCTGTGCACATACTAAACTTACACTGTCTTGAAAACAGACACTAAGCTGATTGATCGACATTTTAATTTAACAATAAGTATGCTTCACGGAATAGGATGTTAAATGCCATGTTATTTGTTATTGTTATGGTTTAAGGGGCATTATGGGAGATTAGATAAAGAGCTGGCGGTTCTCACTATTATAGTTAAAAACTAGATAATGGAAAGAGAATATGCTGAAAATTTCAAATTGCTCCACTCTAAACCAAGATATTAGCGGTTGAATTTTAGGCCTAGCATCGATCATTATTACTAAAGTTGGTACGATAAAAAACAAAAGTCTCAGTTATCCATTCTTGTGTTTGATCTTCAATGATGAGCATTGAACAGAAGATCAAATCCAAATCTGATGAAAATCTGACATGTTAGATAGCATTGAGATCTGATAATGGTCTTTTCATATAACAGTTCAGGCCTAAAGAAAGACCTGTGATAAGCAGATTTAGCTCTTGCATAATGTATGTTTAAAAATTAAAGATTAAATAAGTTTGGCCTTAGGTAAATTGTTTTGTAGTAACAGTAATAAAAAGATACATTAAAAACAGGAAAATTTTGTAAGGATGAAAATAAGATTTAGCTGTATGATTTGTGAATATTTTAATCCTATTTGTACATACCTGGCCTGGATTATTTTATACAATTTGTCCAGTCACCAGAAATTCAATTAGTAATTTGAATTCAATCATCATGGCTGACTGCAGCACTGCACTCTATCAGAGCATAACTATTAAAAACTAATATTGAGAGAAAGAAATTTAAAAAAACGAAAATAATTTGATATTTTTTAAAAGTATAATTATCAGTAATATAGAGGTTTGATTTTGATGAATCAGATGTGACTTAGAAATGTCCTACTTTTTTGTGAAAGAGAGAGAAATGAGGTTTAACATCCACTCGACTCAAACTAGGTCATTTCGGGACTGACATATTGTTCAATTTTATTTCAATAATTCGTTTGCGCGGAGGGGTCTAAAGCAGTCACGTACAACTGGGGAATCAAAACCACACCAGTTCACTCAATGACAGACCTAATGCAGGACATTTAGCTGGCCCACTCTTATTTAGAGTTCCGTCTGGGACCTTTTACGTGCACGCCACTGTGTAGACAAGACCTCGGTTTTTTCTATCATACCAAAAATGAATTATTGAAATGAAATTGAACCATAAGTTAGTCCTGAAATGACCTAGTTTGTTTCGAGTGGACATTAAACACCCCCCTCTCTCTCTCTCTCTCTCTCTCTCTTTCTTCATATTTTGGCAAGAATTTTTTAGGGGGGAATGAAATGAATTTAAAGTAGCTAAGTCTCTAACTCAATATCATCCAAAATCTTCAACATTGAAAACACGATTTATTTGTCAAATTAAATCAACATTCATGTTGTGATCTTAATGGGAAAAGATGGGCTTTTGATAGCCAATATTTAAGACAAAATAAACATTTTACCATTGGTACACGAATCGTGAACCATAATGCGCTTCAGCCCCAGTTGTATCAAGAGACTCGAGGGACGAGGCTAGACACATTGCACCAAATCAAACGGCGTATGTAGACTGGAATAACCAGACGCTAGAAATTTGCACTCGCTTGAGACTGCTGGCTTATTTCGCCGAACATAACTGATTTGAAATTGGAGTAAAAACGGAAACCATTGAATGTAAATCAGTTTATATACATTCATATTACAGTATTATATGCGTTGCGACCCACTTTTGTCAATTTCTAGGTCCCAAATGTTAGCGATTTAGCTCCTTTAAGGTCCTGTCAACACAATACTTTGGTCATGTTGAGACTAACATGTCGTTTTCAGGTGTACATAAATTCTCTCTGACTTGGAAAATACCAAAAATTAATGGAATTGTCATATTCTATGGAAATGTCAACAAATTAACTGTCTGCCTAAAATGTTCAAGTAATAATTATAAATTTATTTGTCGGAGACTCACATAAAGGTGTGAAATCAATAGATACCAACGTAATTGATCAATTTGAATAATTTGGGTTGTTTGATAAATGAACCAATACTATTGATTGTGTATGGGGGTTAGACTCTATATTTAACCTTTAGTCTGGCTTGTTGAGACTTTAAATAACATCTTGATGGTACTCGATCATCCAGACATTCCAATCAGGGCTCTTGTTTCTGTCATGGGTGATTGACTTGTTGAGACTTTAAATAACATCTTGAATAAAAGTCAAATTGAATCCCATGATGGTACTCGATCAGCCAGACATTCCAATTAGGGCTCTTGTTTCTGTCATGGGTGACTAATATTGGAACTATAGATCTGCTGTAGATCTGGAGTGACTGACAGTGAAACTAACCTGCTGTAGATCTGGAATGACTGACAGTGAAACTAACCTGCTGTAGATCTGGAATGACTGACAGTGAAACTAACCTGCTGTAGACCTGAAGTGACTGACAGTGATACTAACCTGCTGTAGATCTGGAGTGACTGACAGTGAACTAACCTGATGTAGATCTGGAGTGACTGACAGTGAAACTAACCTGCTGTAGATCTAGAGTGACTGACAGTGAAACTAACCTGCTGTAGATCTGGAGTGACTGACAGTGAAGCTATAGGTCTTGAGTAACGGACAGTAAAACTAACCTGATGTAGATCTGGAGTGACTGACAGTAAAGCTATAGGTCTTGAGTGACTGACTGTAATACAGGGCTTTCACTTCAAAATTTTCACTGCAGGTCATTTTTGGCACGAAAACTTAGCAAAATAATTCATATTTCATGCTTTTATTCATGGTAAGGTATTGTGAATTCACGTGTCTATACCACTTTGTCAGCATGGTGTACACATGAAATGAAATATTAGTAAGGCTTATAATAATTATTCATTAATGAAATATTCCCTTTTGGCTACTTAAATAATTGAAATAGCTGAATTGGCCGTAAAAAAATCATTCCAGTACCTCACTGACATGTTGTAGATCTAGAGTGACTAACAGTGATACTATCGATCTATATCATAAGATCTGTCATTGAGTCAACTGGCCTGGTTTCGATTCCCAGGTTGTTCGTTACAAGGAGTAGGGTCGCCTGTCCAACCTTGTGGGTTTTTTCCGGGTCCTCCGGTTTCTTCCCACTGCTTACAAGACCCCTACGCGCAAGCGAATTATTGAAATAAAATTGAACCATATGTTAGTCCCAAAATGACCTAGTTTGTGTCAAGTGGACATTAAACCCCATTTCTCTCTCTCGCAAAAAAAGTAGGACAATTTTAAGTCATCAAAATAAAACCTCTATATTACTGATAATTACACCTTTAGAAAATAAAAAATATCAAATTCTTTTCGTTTTTTTAAACCAGACTTATTCTTTTTCTCTCAATATTAGTTTTCAATAGTTATGCTCTGATAGAGTGCAGTGGTGAAGGAGAGAGAGAGAGAGAGAGAGAGTAAGGCTAACGCAAGTCAAGTGGCATGGTTGTCAACCTCGTGGGGTTTTTCTCGGTCCTCCAGTTTCCTTGCACTGCTAAAGACCCCCTATGCCGAAATGACCTAGTTTGTGTGGAGTGGATGTTATTATTTCTCTCTCTCTCTCTCTCTCTCTCTCTCTCTCTCACAGCATTTAATGCAGGTATATTATATCTAGCCTGTTTAAACTGAATGTTAACAGCAGTTCTATCAGACAATGGTTGAATATTGTAAAACGTATTAAACAGTCTTTTGTAACAGGTGCAGGCTGATTTATCTAACATTGCTATTTTCTCATTAGCATCTTTGTAATGAATTCGTTTTCATTTAAAGTGGGAGTCACAAGATTTATTTGATTTAATTGTGTAAAAAAAAATTTGGTGTGCTCTCGCCCCGGAGAAAGCAACCCTGATAGGAATAACAAACACATGACTGAAGCAGCATGGGTTATGGCCACGGAGGGGAGGGGATGGCCGAATGGTTAGCGTGTGAGCGTTGTGTCATAATGTCTGTCTTTGAGTCAACTGGCATGGTTTCAATTCCCCAGTTGTATGTTACAAGGAGTAGGGTCGTCTGTGAGTTTTCTCCGGGTCCTCCGGTTTCCTCCCACTGCTAAAGACCCCTTTGCGCAAAAGAATTATTGAAATAAAGTTGAACCATATGTTAGTCCTGACAGGTCCTAGTTTGTGTCGAGTGGACTTTAAACCCTCTCTCTCTCTCTATCTGGGTTTAATTGGAGTATTAAATGATATATACTTATTACAAAGATCAAGCAATTTCCCTAACAACCTTGTGCTTCCGAGGATCAAATAATTATTGGGGTGAATTGAAACCCATCTATCTGACAAGATACAGCTGTAATCAAGACACGATTGAGCTGGCGTGACACAAACAATTTATATGGAAAACAATTGAAACAGTGTGTTTATGTGTACAATAATCTATGCTAATATTTATCACTGTGGTTTGTTTGTCTGCCTGTCTGTTGGTCTCTGTCTGTCTGTTCAGATTAGGGCTGTCCTGAGGCTGAAATTTGGTGTATAGGGGTAGCTTGGACCAGGGAGTTACACAGACCTGATGGCGATAGACTACCATGTCTGGTTTTGGAGTTACAAGGGCACAACTCGTGCAGCGCTGGGAACAAACGCTGGTAGAGATCTAATTTATTTATATTATTCTTTTGATGTGTAATAATTCATGTAAAATCATATTTTGAGGTTGAACATGGACAGAAGTAGGCCGTGCTCTATGCCACATACAAAAAACATGAAGAAAACAACCATTCAGTCAAAGGGATGTTGGATGGCTGAATGGTTAGCACGTGCATGTTGTATCATCGGGTCTGTCATTGATTCAACCGGCGTGGTTTCGAATCCCCGGTTGTATGTGACAAGGAATGGGGTCGTCTCTTCAACCTCGTGTTTTTTTGGGGGTTTCCTCCCACTGCTAAAGACCCCTACGCACAAGCGAATTATGTGATTCCCAGGTTGTACGAGACAAGGAGTAGAGTTGCCTGTCCAACCTCATGGGTTTTGTCCGGGTCCTCCAGTTTCCTCCCACTGCTAAAGACCCCTACGCACAAGTGAATTATTGAAATAAAATTGAACCATGTGTTAGTCCTGAAATTACTTAGTTTGTGTCGAGTGGATGTTAAACCCTCCCTCTTTCTCTCTACTGCCTAATTCCTTTTAAAGGGATTATCCCGATTTTAGCAGAGTCTCAAAAATAAAAGTCTATGTACGTATGGAATTTAAGCGACAAAATATAGAGGAATGGTGGATTTACCTTTTCTCAATATTTCAGCTCAAAATATTGAGACGTTTGGACGTGAACGTCAAAACCGCTTATCCGGACACGTAACCCTTTTAAGATTGCAGATCAATTTTTTCGTTGGGTGACCTGATAGTCTATTGCCGTTCCTTTAGAGGTCTTTACAGTGCAGGAACAATGTGCTGTACTTGATAACGAAAGGTAAATTTCACCTACACCTTATTTTTATAAAATAAAAGTCTGGTTTTATCTAGACAGTATAATACAACTTGGACACCGGTCTACATTTCCAGATGAAAACGTATCACAAATATTGAGTTAGTTGCTCGGCCCTAAGGTAAAGGATTTTAAGGGCTTTTAAAACAAACTTTAGCAGTTTTATTCACCAACATATAATCGGCATTTGCCCTTTAAATTGATTTTGATTTCATAAAATGGTGGATAACATTGAAGGAAATTTATGGATTTACAAATTACTGAGAAATAGCTAGTTCATCGTATCCATGGAAATAAATACTGATATATTTCTTACTGTTTAAAGATACATTTTGGGAGATTAATTAAAAAGAGCTGGCAGTTCTCACTATAATAGTTAAAAACTAGATAATGTAAAGGGAATTTGCTGAAAATTTCAGTCAAATTGATCCACTCTGAACCGAGAATTTAGCGAGTGAATTTTCAGCCTAGTCTCAATTATCCATTTCATGATTAAATCATAAATGAAAGTTGAGCAGCAAATCGGATCCTAATCCAGTAAATATTGCAGACTAGCGATGACATCGAGGGTTGATTGTGGTCTGGATAAGTTAATTAATGTCTAATTAATAATTTAGATAACATTTGAGGCCCAAAGAAAGTCCTGAAATAGGCAGATTTAGCTCTTGCATAATGTATGTTTAATAATAAAATATTGTTTGTTTTCGAAAGCCAAAATGTCCATGATCACTAATCAAATTTAATATTTTTGTATCTGTCCCTTCTGTATTTCAAAATAACGCATTCGGAGACAAATCGTGGTCTTTACTTATTTGTCATCTCTATTTTGAACGCTATTAAATTGGTCTGGTGATCTACATGTAGGCGTAAGATGAAAAATACAACTTGCTGGGCCGTTTTTTTTATTTTATTTTTAATCTAAAATATACAGACTTCTTCCACCTGGCACGGTGAACCGGGTTGACAAAAGCATAAATCAAATTCTTATTATTACGCTTGTTCCCCGATGATCATGTCTGTGGGTTTTTTTTTTTAATAATTGCAATCTAAGGAGAAAATAGCTCATAATAACTTATTTTTGATAACAATCCTATTTCGCACAATGAAACGTGTAGGTTAAATAGATTATTGAGTAATGCGAATAATTTTAAGATATTGATCACCAATTTTTTCTTGTAGCATTAGGCATTATTTGAAGTTTCAAGAACGTCTCAAGAAATTAACAACATGTTACCACATCAATGTTATTAAAATATAATTTTATACGTCGTGTCTTATTGGAACATGTGTTGTAATTGAATAAAAACATCGCGTGCCTCGTAAACATGTTGAATTATTTTGTACTTTTAGTATTAGGCGACATTTTATTATGCTGTTATTTTTAATGTATTTGTCCTGTCCTTTGAGGTGTAATAATTTTATGTTGTATATAGATTTAAGACAAAATGTTATAAAGAAACAGGCTATTTACCTTAAAGAGACACGATGCGAGAGCTAAATGGTAGATTTAAGAAAAAATGTAATAAAGAAACAAGCTATTTACCTTAAAGAGACACTATGCAGGAGCCAAATTGTAGATTTAAGACAGAATGTAATAAAGAAACGAGGTATTTACCTTAAATAGGTTGATCCCTGCATTGGCCGAGAAAGTTCATCCAGATTTTCCGGCGTGGTTCCCCCTTGTCAGTGATGCAGGACGGAGGGCTTGACAAGGACAGCTGTCTAGTCCTTCGGATGTTACGGAAAACCGAGGTCCCGTGTATACATTGGAATGCACGTAAAAGATCCCTTGGCAGTTGGAATTCGATATAAGAGTAGGCGATAGTGCAAAATTTCCCTCATAGCACATTGTATGCCCGTCTTCATTAGCCCAGCATAGGAGCAGAACAGTAGGACGTTAAACCTCATTACATTTCATTTCATTTCACCTTAAAGAGGCACAATGCGAGAGCAAAATTCAGTTATTGACAAGTGTTTTAGAGCTTCAGATGTTAAATATATATTTTGTTATCTAGACATTTATTGACATGACAAGGCACTAATGCCCACCATATATGTAAAGGTTTTTTTTACGTGCACGCCAATGTCTACAAGGTACCTCTGTTTTTCATCCCATCACTTTCTTTGTCATCCGAATTTTCAGATCAGTTGTATCATTAAAGGAACATTATGGGAGATAAGATAAAGTGCTGTCAGTTCTCACTATAATAGTTAAAAACTAGATAATGTAAAGGGAATTTGCTGAAAATTTCAGTCAAATTGATCCACTCTGAACCAAGATTTTAGCATCGATCATCATTACTAAAGTCGGTACGATAAAAAACATAGTCTCAATTATCCATTTCATGATTAAATTATGAATGGAAGTCGAACAGCAAATCGGAACCTAATCCAATAAACATCGCAGGCTAGCGATGGCATCGAGAGTTGATTATGGTCTGGATAAGTTAATTAATGTCTAATTGATAATCCGTTTGTACGTGACGAGGAGTAGGGTCGCCTGTCCAACCTCGTGGGTTTTCTCCGGGTCCTCCGGTTTCCTCCCAATGGGTTTTCTCTTTTGGTCCTCAGGATTCACAGCTAAAAAAAACCCTATGTGCGATCGAATTATTGAAATAAAATTAAACCATATGTTAGTCCCGAAATGACCTAGTTTGTGTCGAGTGGACGTTAAACCCCATTTTTCTCTCTCTCTCTCTCTAATTAATAATAACATTTCAGGCCTAAAGAAAGACCTGCAATAGGCAGATTTACCTCTTGCATAATGTATGTTTAACTAAAACAAGTTTTCCACAAAGCTGTGATTATTGTTTATTTTTAAAATTATACAATTATATTTGCATGATATATGATGTGGGTTATTATCTTGGTGTTTAGTAGGTTATTATCTTGGTGTCTAGTGGGTTATTATCTTGATGTCTAGTAGGTTATTATCTTGATGTCTGTGTCTAGAAGGCTTTTATCTTGGTGTCTAGTGGGTTATTATCTTGATGTCCAGTGGGTTGTTATCTTGGTGTCTAGTGGGTTATTATCTTGGTTTCAAGTGATTTATTATCTTGGTGTCTAGTGGGTTATTATCTTGGTGTCTAGTGGGTTATTATCTTGGCATCTAGTGGGTTATTATCTTGGTGTCTAGTGGGTTATTATCTTGGTGTCTAGTGGGTTATTATCTTGGTGTCTAGTGGGTTATTATCTTGGCATCTAGTGGGTTATTATCTTGGCATCTAGTGGGTTATTATCTTGGTGTCTAGTGGGTTATTATCTTGGTGTCTAGTAGGTTATTATTTTGGAGGGGATCACGTGGCTAAGTGGAGGTCGGGTGTTCGATCCCTGCATTGGCCGAGAAAGTTCATCCAGATTTTCCGGTGTGGTGTCCCCTTGTCAGTGATGCAGGACTGTCTAGTCGTTCGGATGGGACAAAAAAACGAGGTCCCGTGTACATATTGGTGTGCACATAAAAGATCCCTTGGCAGTTGGAATTCGATATAAGAGTAGGCCGTAATGTCACTGCCCGGGCAAAATTTCCCTCATAGCACACTGTATGGTGTATGCCCGTCTTCATTAGCCAAGTTTAGGAGCAGAACAGTAGGACGTTAAACCCCATTTCATTTCATTTCATTTTATTATTTTGGTCTCTAGTGGGTTATTATGTTTTTTTCGTCCTCTCGTACTATTAAAGTTCATTCATCTGTTTTAAGCTTACAAAATAAGTCTATTATTATGACCACTTTCTCCGATAATCTCCTTTATTAGACTTTATTGTTGACATCTGAGAACATTGGGCAACATATGGTGACACAGATATGGGGGTTTTGAATCTTATTTTTTGGTGTCTTGGAGAGAGAGTTTAACGTCCACTGGACACAAACTAGGTCATTTCAGGACTAACACATGGTTCAATTTTATTTCAATAATTCGATCACACGTAGGGGTTTTTATCTGTGAATCCGGAGGACCAAAAGAGAAAACCCCTGGGGTTAGACAGCCAACCCTACTCCTGGTCATATACCACCGGGGAATCGAAACCACACCATTTGACCTTATGGTACAACGCACATGAACTAACCATTCGGCCCATCCAACCCCGCCATGAACCATATAAGTAAGTTAATATAAATAAATAAATTCCTCACCACAAGGTTGTATTTTACGATGTAAAACGTTTTATACGTTTAAACAGTTTGATAAATATTGATTTTGATCTCTGAAAATAGATCGGCATTACAGTAGAGTATGCAAGTAATATTTGTAAACACATTTATAATCTAAGAAACGTGACATTTTCTTTTCAAGAAATTTTAATTTTAGTAAGTAGAATTAATAAACCATGAATTAATTATTTGAAAACCTTCTCTAAAGAGCAATCAAACACTTTAATTCTGTAAAGCATTTTCCTTTTCACTTTGTATTATCTCTAGTTATTTTTTTCCAATCAAAGCCTCTAACTTTGTGGGTTTTCTTTGGGTCCTCCTGTTTCCTCCCACTGCTAAAGACCCCTACGCCCAAGCGAATTATTGAAATAAAATTGAACTCTGTTTGTTAGTCCCAAAATCACCTAGTTTATGTCGAGTGGACGTTAAACTCAATCCTACTCTCTGTGATAAATCTGTCTCGGCTGCTAATATAAAACAAGTCGTGTGTTGTGTGGACGTTAAACACCATCTCTCTCTCTCTCTCTCTCTCTACTCTTATATCGAATTCCAACTGTCAAGGGATCTTTTACGTGCACGCCAATGTGTACACGGGACCTCGGTTTTTCTGTCCCATCCGAACGAATAGACAGCTGTCCTTGACAGGCCCTCCGACCTGCATCTCTGACAAGGGGAAACCACACCGGAAAATCTTGTAGAATTTTCTTGGCCAATGCAGGGATCGAACACCCGACCTCCAGGCTAGCGAGCCAGCGTCTTACCCAACTAATATAAGCCTACTTTCCATGGTTTTGTATCCTGTTCTTTATGCCTTTAATTACTGCTTAAACCAAAAAAATACATTCTTTATTCTTCGAACTTGTTTTGTTTCTTTCAACGATGAGTTCAACAACTGATTATCAGAAGTGATGAGTGAATCAATATGAATAAAAACTAAAGCCAGTTGTTTATCAGACAGAAATATTGATAAAGGATTAATTGTGTCCTGCTGATGGACTGTTGATGTTCATTGAGCAATCAATAAAAAATCGGTTTACTACCTAGAAAAATATTATTAAAATATAATTAATGATAATAAGGATAGAAGCACTGGGTCCACGGGATTTTCAGGCGAGTATACGAAAAGAAATGAAACAGGGTTTAACGTTCTACTGTTCTACTAGGACTGAGCCAATGAAGACAGGCATATGCCATACAGTGTGCTATGAGGGAAATTTTGCCCCTACAGCGACACTGCAGCCTACTCTAGTATGAAATTCCAACTGTCAAGGGATCTTTAAGTGCACGCCAAAGTATACACATTTTATTGTTCGATCCGAACCACTAGAGAGCTTTCCTTGTTAAGCCCTCCACTGTAACCCTGGTATCATTTAATCTAGCACTAATTTCTTTCACATTTGTTTAATATCAAATCTTTGTTTCAAAATTTGTAAAAATCATTTAAAATCACCTAAAATCATCTAATTTGTACTTGTCACCAGGAGGTGATGTTGTTGGAAGCGAAAGAGAGAGAGAAATGGGGTTTAATGTCCACTCGCCATAAACTAGGTTATTTCGGGACTAACATATTGTTCAATTTTATTTCAATAATTTGCTTGCGCGTAGGGGTCTTTAGCAGTGGGAGGAAACCGGAGGACCCAGCGAAAACCCACGAGGTTGGACAGTCGACCCTACTCCTTGTCACGTACAACCGGGGATTCAAAACCACGCCATTTAACTCAATAATTCAGCCACTCGATAGTTTGTGTCGAGTGGATGTTAAACCCTCCCTCTCTCTCTCTCTCTCTCTCTCTCTCTCTCTCTCTCTCTCTGACTTGCTTTTAAATGAAGCAGAAAGTGCGGGTTTGTGGTTTAGAAAAGACGTGTATAATGGATGGCTTGTTACAGGCGAGTTTTTAATGGTAAAGGAAGGATGCCAGTTTCTAAAAACGAATGTATTGGCAATTTGATAAAAGTGCATGTTTGTGATTTCTAAAAAAATCGCACAAAACAAACCAGTTGCACTTGAGATTCAACAGCAGACTGATTTAGTCTTTGATTTCCATCCATCTTCACTCTTGACTGTTGTTAAAAAATCAAGTATGGGTCCTCGTTGTTGAGATTTACGTCAATGATTGACGTAGGTGACCTCTCGTGATCGGCACTAGGTCACTCCTTCAACTTGGTTTATACGATACTATGAGATCAGTCATGTTGGATAATAAAACAATATAATAATTGATTATCGTTATATCAAGGGTGTGTTTGGTTTTTATAATCTAATCAATCTGTGTGTAGCAGTAGTAGGTCGTGTAGATAGACATCCCTGCAGAATTATTGGAGCATTCCAGATAGACATCCCTGCAGAATTATTCAAGCGGTCCAGAAAGACAGAAAGACATCCCTGCAGAATTAGTCAAGACTTTGTCCTATACTTCACATAAGTCCAGGAGCCCCTTACACAACATTGATGATGGAGCCACAAGTGGGTCAGTGAGTAGGGAGCTGGCTCACCAAGCAAAAGGTCATGAGTTAACTGCTTTTAAGTTAACTAAAAAGTAAACTGCTTTAGCAAATTATTGACTACGTCAATACAATCTTCGTTGTTACTACGTAACAGAAATGTTCAAATATTAAAAAAAAACCTTTTTTTTAAAAAAAGACACAATGACAAATAAGCAAAGAGCTTCGAAACACGTCCTTCGCTTGTGACTGGGCAAGCACGCATTGATTTTCGCGGGCAAGATGCAATCTCACGTGATCTCATAATGTTAATATTGGGTGTTGAAAAATGCTGATAAGATTCATCAGGGTTTTCAAGGGTTACCTGTTGTATTTGTTACAGGCCAAGGGCCTGTTCAAACAGTAGAGGGGATCTGTTATTGAGTCAAGTGGTATGGTTTTGATTGCTCGCTGGTATGTGACACGGACAAGGGTCGCTTGTCTGTCACCTCGTGGGTTTTCTCCCACTGCTAATGACCTTTACACATAAACAAATTATTGAAATAAAATTGAACAATATGTTAGTCCCGAAATGACCTAGTTTGTGTTGAGTGGAGGTTAAATCTCTCTCTCTCTCTCTCTCTCTCTCTCTCTCTTTCTCTCTCTTGTGTCCTTACTCTGCTTTAAAGGGATCTAGTTTCGTTCTTTATATGATCCAGGTTTGTTTTATTAGACCACTGTCACATTGCACACATTACTATAGAAATAGAAATTACGGAAGTCAGCGTTGACAAGATGTTAAACACCTTTCCATTTGTGACATTAGTCTTCATGATAGTAGGATCTCAAAGGATTTTAAAATAGATTGGATATAAAAGATAAGCCAATTTATGAACAGATCTTTTAAGATGAGCTCAAGGGAGTGAATTATGGGAGATATCCTCAGTCCTGGAAACCACGACTTACTTGTGTCTGACATTTTGAACTTTGGGTGAGAGATTTATGTTAATATTTATGACTGTCGTTTGTTTGTTTGTTTGTTTGTTTGTCTCTCTGTTCAGGGCGGCGGCTACACTGGGGGGGTCCCGAGGCTTAAATATGGTGTTTATTTATTTATTTTATTTATTACATAAATTTATATAACGCAGATTCCACTATAAAGTGTTCGAATGCGCTTAACAAAAATAGTATAAAATCATACAAAATGAAATAAATTCATATAAATAAAACTATAATGGATAAAATTATTCAAAAATAAGTTGTCTATAAAAATTATGGAACCTCTTTAAAATTATAAAACATAGATAAATTATGTAAAAGCTTGTACAAATAGGTGAGTTTTAAGAAGTGATTTAAAAGTTGGTAAGGTGTGACACTAGGGTCCTTAACAGCAGGATGAAACTGGAGGACCCGTAGAAAACCCACAAGGTTGGACAGGCGACCCTACGCCTTGTCTTTAACAGGATAACAGAAAACCAAGTTAGTGTGGACCTTTACTGGTATATCGATTCTGAAGATAACAGAAATCACATCAACCCATGTCCTGGTTCAGTTATTGTTTAACTCTTTTATAGCCACTCGCAACAAGTCAGCTGGCATGGTTTTGATTCCATGGCTGTACATGACAAGGAGTAGGGTCGTCTGTCCAACCTCGTGAGTTTTCTCCAGGTCCTCCGGTTTCCTCCCACTGCTAAAGACCCGTACGCGCAAGCGAATTATTGAAATAAAATTGAACCATGTGTTAGTCACAAAATGACCTAATTTGTGTTGAGTAGACATTAAACCCCATGTATCTCTCTCTCTCTCTCTCTCTCTCTCTCTCTCTCTCTCCTCTCTCTCTCTCTCTCTCTTTGTAAAAGATAGAGTCATGTGAAGTGTAGCATGGACTACAACCTATTGAATAAAACTAAAAGAACAGGAACCTCCCAATAGGGTTTGCTGAATGTTAATAGATTCGCATGAATGCATTAAAACAATAAATGTATCTATAAATACTTGTGCTCTTTGTGTTACATCTATCTGTTACATCTATAAAACACGCTAAATAAATATAATATTATATAATATAATATGGGTTAATAGTCAACAATTATTGATCGTTTACTCACATGTCTGCAAGGTAAATGTTGTGGTATATGTGTTGATCACATGTTGATGTTACTAAATATTCACCTGATGTGACAACTCCTGTGGTTTTAATTCTCCGGTTGTACGTGACAAGGAGTAGGGTCGCCTGTCCAACCTTGTGAGTTTTCTCTGGGTCCTCCGGTTTCCTCAAACTGCTAAAGACCCCTATGTGCAAGCGAATTATTGAAATAAAATTGAACTATGTTTTAGTCCCGAAATGACCTAGTTTATGTCAAGTGGATGTTAAATCCCACCTGATAGACCTCTCTCTCTCTCTCGATCTCTCTCTTTCTCCTTAGAGAGAAGAGGTCAATATGTTTTTGTTATTCCTATCCAAATTGAACAAATGGCCTGTGACTGACCTTACAAATATGTAATTCTATTACTTTTTGTAATGAGCTTTCTGTTTATTGCGACAGACTTTGTGTAATTTACAGATCGCTTGTATTGGATAGGGAGATTCTTTGTTCTCGTACATCAGTCAAACTAACTGATTATAAAATAATAGATTTCTCTCCATTCTCTCAGCCGGACTGACTGACAGATTATAACATCTCATGAATATCTCGTAGTAAATTCAATATATATATATATCTCTCAAGGTTATTTATAACATGAATGTCTTTTATTAAGTTCAATATATATACATATACAATTATATAGTAATAATTTTATATATATATCCAAATATACTGAACGCCATGGAAAACGCATCACTTTTTTTCCCAAATATTTTATTACTAGGTGGTTTTGTATGTATAATATTATGCAATACTATGAACTATTGTTTCACACAATGCTCCCAAATGCAAAAAATATCGGCCCGTGTGCACAAAATTGCACGAGATGCACATGAAAAACCCAATATTCACGTGTGAGCCCTTTAAAAGCATGTTTTCAACTTAATGTGCAGTACATGAACTGTGAAACGTCAATCTGTCGTAATTTGTTGTTGGACGTGTGAAGGAATCGAGGTAGAGACGCTGAGACTTACTGAAAATCAATGGAATGAAGCCATGGGAATGTCCAGGGCTGGCATGTCTACACGTGCTATTGCCAGACACTTCAATTGTCATCAGTCCTCTATTGTAAGGTTGGTGGAACGTGTTCAGTTACTGGATCAACACGTGACCATCAACGTCCTGGTCCACAACGCGTTACAACCCAGACTCAAGACCGCTACATCCGGGTCACTCATCTGCGTGACAGATTCCGCCCAGCAACTCAAACAGGCACAGCAGTCGTCGGAAGACAAGGACCAGTAAGTGCCAACACCGTAAGACGTCGTCTAAGAGAAGTAGAACTCCGTGCACGACGACCTTATGTTGGAGCTATCCTCAGGGATCATCACCGTCAGCGGCGTTTGATATGGGCTCAAGGACACCAGACATGGAGAAGAGTAGACTAACAAAGTGTGTTCTTCAGTGATGAGAGTCGCTTTCATCTTTATCACGCTGATGGCCGTCAACGTGTGTGGAGACGTCTTGGGGAACGCCTTGCAGACTGCTGCGTCTTCGAAACGAATCGACGGGGTGGGGGAAGTGTAATGGTGTGGGGAGGCTTCACATTTCATCACCTGACCGCCCTACGCATTTGCAGGGGTCGCGTTAATGCTGTAGCCTACCGTGATGATGTCTTGCAACCAATTGTTGTTCTGATGTTTCGAGCGCACCCACAACTTCAGCACTTCCAACAGGATAATGCACGTCCGCATACCGCCCGTTTTAGTATGGACTACCTGGCTGCTAACAACATCAATGTCTTGGACTGGCCAGCCATGTCTCCAGACATGGCACCGATAGAACATGTCTGAGATGAGATTGGACGCTGTCTGTATCGGAGACCACTGATGCACACCATTGCTGCTTTAGAAGCTGCTCTTGTCCAAGAATGGAACAATTTGCCCCAGGCCTTCTTTCAAACATTGGTAAATTCCATGCGATGTCGCTGCACAGCGTGCGTAAGAGCCCGTGGAGGACACACGCGCTACTGACATCTGTGTCGTACTTTTGGTTTTGACCCCTCTTACTTTGTACCGTTGATTACAGATTAAACATCCATAAGTGTACAAATGTGTTCTTATTGATGTGTCGCCATTTGAATATTGTTCACAATAAGAAGCAAAATAAATAAGATATGTTTACAGGATCATTTTGTTATACGAAAAACTAAGTGATGCGTTTTCCATGGCGCTCAGTATATATTAGGAGCCACGGTGGCTAGGTGGTTAAGACTGTGGCTCGCTAGCCTGGAGGTTGGGTGTTCCATCCCTGCATTGGCCAAGAAAGTGCATTCAGATTTTCCGGCGTGGTTCCCCCTTGTCAGTGATGCAGTACGGAGGGCCTGACAAGGACAGTTGTCTAGTCCTTCGGATGAGACAAAAAAACGAGGTTCTGTGTAAACATTGGAATGCACGTAAAAGATCTCTTGGCAGTTGGAATTCGATTTAAGAGTAGGTGATAGTGCCTCTGCCTGGGCAAAATTTCCCTCATAGCACACTCTGTGGCATATGTCCATCCTGCATCACTGACAAGGGGAAACCACGCCGGAAAATCTGGATGAACTTTCTCGGCCAATGCAGGGATCGAACACCCGACCTCCAGGCTAGCGAGCCAGCGTCTTACCCACTTAGCCACGTGATCCCCTTTAATGAAATGGAGTTTAATATCCTACTGTTCTGCTCCAATACATTTTAAAGGAGCCATGCCTCTAACTCAATATTTTCCATAAGATTCGAAATTAAATACACCGATTAGAATTCAATATTGATCAAATTCCATCAATATTAATGTTGTTATCTTGCTTTGAAACTATAGAATCCTAATATCCAATATTTAAGACTCAATTAACATTTTATAATCAGTACACCCTACTCCTTGTCACGTACAACCAGGGAATTGAAACCCCGTCAATTGAATCAATGACAGACCGTATGATACAGCGCACAGATGCTAACCGTTCGACCAGAAATAATGTCATATATGAATATATCTCATGGTAATTTCAAGCATGAATATTACTAATTTATTCATATGGTTATTTCAAATATGAATATCTGCAATAAAATATAACACATACTTATGGAAGAACAATTACTGATTTATTTTGGTGATGTTTCGAAGAGTATTCTCTCAACGTTTTCAAGCAAGTACAGTAACAAATGTGTATGGCATTTATATATCGTCAGTGAAGTTGCAAAAGGTTGTATCTTGGGTTTTTGATGAAAAATGATTTTTTGCATTTCTGATTTCCCCATCGTTGTGCATCTTTTTATCTAATAATCATATTTCTAGTCCAATTGAATAATTATTTATGATCATCAGAAAGAAGCAACAAAAGATCGTATGAACTATATTAATTTCTAATTTTACGTGTCAAATTGTCGTAACTCGGTGGATTTCTTTAAATGGACTGTATGAGATTTTTTCCTGGTTGATACAACGTCGAACCGTGAAAGATGAATCTTGTATCTTTTATAGAAAAACAGTAACAAAGAAGGTACGGCCTTTTGCAACTTCACCGACGATATAGACAAGCAATAACAACAAATCGGAAACATCTCCCAAATAAATAAGTATGTTTTATAGTTTATTGCTCTATTCAGTTACTAAATACCTCTAAAGGATTATGAATATCTGCTAGTAAATTCAATGTATATCGGTGTACATCAATAGATTAATAAATCTGTTAGAGGATAGTAAAGCGCAATACAAACTTTTTATTATATACACTACAACTCCGTTATAAATCCGATACTCATTATAGTCTGCTAGTAAATTCAGTGTATACCCATATATATCTATAGAGTAATAAATCTGTAAGGGGGTATTAAAACATAATACAAACTTTTTCTTATGTACATACATATTAGAAATTCAACCTTGTGGGTTTTCTCCAAGTCCTCCGGTTTCCTTCCACTGCTAAAGACACCTACGCGCATTGAACCATATGTTAGTCTTGAAATGACCTAGTTTGTGTCGAGCGTATGTTAAAACTCTCTCTCTCTCTCTCTCTCTCTCTCTCTCTCTCTCTCTCTCTCTCTCTCTCTTTGTTTTAACTTCTGAAGATGGCTGAATTAAGAGCAGACAGCTAACTTTTGATTTGTTGTTCATGTATATATTAGAATGAAAAAAGTGGTTGATTTTTTTAATGGATGCACTTGCTAAAACCTCATATTTCTGCATACTTTTTTACCTGAAAGTAAAATCTTTTATTTATTTTATATATATATATTAAAGTAGATAAAGTACTTCTATGTTTATGGTGGATAAATACATACAAAAATTAAAAATACGTCCAGGTAAAAAAAAATCAACATCTTTTATTTTATCATTCTGATATACTTTTAATCACTTTATAGCCGTCTGCCATTCATAGGTGTCTATTGATGTTATATACCATATGTTGCATTAGATGTTGCATTATATGTTGCATTATATGTATGAATAAATGAAATGAAATGAAATGGGGTTTTACGCCATACAGTGTGCTATGAGTAGGGTGACCCACCATAAATAAATATCTCCATATATCTCGACAATTTCGCCACAATATTTATATATATGCCAAGCCTCAAATCAGTTTCACACAATTATAGTCACTAAATAAACGATCATGTTGTACTTAATAAGCTATGACCATTAATCATCTATAAATAATAGACTGAAAACTGGTTCCATGTGTCGTCCATAACATCCAGACAATTTTGAGTAAAAGATAGGTTACGTGCCCTTGTTTTGAAATTAGTCTCGCTTAACCAGACTATCGACCATTCTAGGGCTGATTGACAGGTCGGGATAATCAAGACTACTTTTTTACGAAACATAACAGAAAGCTAGAACAAGAAATTGAATTTAGAAATGAGCACGTTAGCTAGCTCAAGAATTGTTTTAAGAAGCTTGAAAAAGTAAAATGAAACTACTGCTAGTATCATGTTCCTGTCTAACCCGAGTGTTTCTGAGTATTATTTGTACTAAACCAAAAGATGCCGCTCTTAACGGTACAGTTAATGATAAAGCGATTTAAAAAATGAAACGAACGTAATTTCTAAATCTGCTGTAATAACCAAGAAGCTTAATTTTACTGCTATTCAAAATCGTCAACAATAATTTTTTTACGGCTGTAATAGTTGATAGATTTGTAGAGAATTGCACGTGCCATGGCTATTTATAGTATCATACTGTCAGAAAGTTGGCCTCGACACGGCGAATGTGCACGCTTCAGTGGTAGTCTCGAACTATCAGCGGTTGACTGTATTTCTGTAGGTGCGTGTGTCACCCTACTATGAGGGGAATTTTGCCCGGGCAGCTGCACTATTGACTACACTTATATGGAATTCCAACTGCCAAGGGATCTTTTATGTGCACGCCAACGTATACACGGGACTCATATTTTCGTCCTATCTGAACGACTAGACAGCTGTCCTTGTCAAGCCCTCGTTCTGGCACCACTGACAAGAGGAAACCACATTGGAATATCCCGATGAACATTCTCAGCCAATGCAGGGATCGAACTTGTGACCTCGAGGCTATTGAGCCAGCATCCTACCCACTTAACCACCCTGGCTTCTATATGTATGGATAAATTTTAATTATTTATATACATCATTGATATCTGAAGATGCCTATAGAGAGAGCAGACAGCTAGCTTATTTTTTAATTTTTACTGATCAATAATAAATGGTTTAATTTTAGCTAGTTGATTGTAAACACAAATGAGTAATACAGGTCCCTGCTTGAATTTTTCAACACCCAATATTAAAATTATGAGATCACGTGATATTGCATCTTGCCCGCGAAAATCAGTGCGTGCTTGCCCAGTCACAAGCGAAAGACGTGTTTCGAAGCTCTTTGCTTATTTGTCATTGTGTCTTTTTTAAAAAAGTTTTTTTTTAATATTTGAACATTTCTGTTACGTAGTAACAACGAAGATTGTATTGACGTAGTCAATAATTTGTTAAAGCAGTTTACTTTTTAGTTAACTTAAAAGCAGTTTGTTTTTTGGGGTTCATAAAGCACATGGCTGAAAAAATGGCGAAACATGCTCCTGCTACTAAGCAGATTCTAAAGGAAGATTTACAGGAAACCATGACTGGTGGTAAAAGAAAAATCCAAAATCCATTAAAAGAATCTGGGAACGTAGTTCCCTCTAAAAAACAATGTAATGAAAAAACTAAAAATATTTCAAGGTCAAACGAAGGCCTTGCCTCATCTTCGTCCAGTAAATCCAAAACGACGAACAAACAATCTGACTCCGTAGAATCTAGTTCATTTCCACCCGATATGTAGGAAATAAAAAGGGGCTTAAAGTCCTACTTGGATCAGAACAGTAGAACCTTAAACCCATTTTCATTTTATTTCATTTTCATTTCCTTCTTCGGAATCAGCCAGGCTAATGAACTACACATAGAAGATCCCTTGAATTATAAATAGGAAATGAAGAGGGGCTTAAAGTCCTACTTGGATCAGAAGAGTAGAGCGTTAAACCCCATTTCATTTTATTTCATTTTTATATCCTACTTCTGAATCGGGCAGGCTAATGGACTACACATTGGAAGATCCCTTGACATTTGGAACTGGATGAAAGGGAGTTGGAAACATTGTTGTCCAGTGAAAATATCCCTTATTGCATGGCATATGCTCGTCTTATTAGCCTAGTCATTGGTAGCGGGTAAGATGCTGCATCGCTAAACAGAACGGCAAGGGTTTGATCCCAGTTTGCGTTGAGAAAGTTCACCTTGTCTGTGGGTGCAGGACGGAGGGCCTGTGTACTTGTTCGAATGTACGTAAAAGATCCCTTGGCAGCATAGCTTTGTTGTCCAGGTAAATTCCCCCCATAGGTAATAATATTATAGTCTTGACTAATTATTGTTTATAGATTCATAGACAAGCAAATCGGCACCTGAAACAACAGAAATCTACATGAATTGAACTAAAGGTTAATAAACACATTTGTCATATGCTATCTTCATGGTCAGGAATGCAATGTGTCTGTTGACCAAATATAGTAAGGTATGGTGTAAGGATGTAAGGTATGGGGTATGTCTATTCCACATTTGGAATCTAGGACTGTGGTCAGTCTATGATGTCAATCAATTGGGGTGTGTGCACTATAAAAGAGAGTAGGGGGATAGCATTCGGCAGAACTCACACCGCCTGTCATTTCTGCCTTATACTTATTTGAGAACGAGGAAGATTTGTGATTAACACGTACTTCCAGTTTATTCAAATAAACATAAAAAGGAAATGAAATGGGGTTTAACGTCCTACTGTTTTGCTCCGAACTGGGCTCATGAAGATGGGCATACAGTGTGCTATGAGGGAAATTTTGCCCGGACAGCGGCACTATGGCCTACTCTTATATCGAATTCCAACTGCCAAGCGATCTTTTACGTGCACGCCAATGTGTACACGGGACCTATTTTTTTCGTCCCACCCGAACGACTAGACAGCTTTCTTTGTCAGCCCCTACGTCCTGCATCACTGACAAGGGAGAACCTCACCGGAAAATCTGGATGAACTTTCTCGGCCAATGCAGGGATCGAACACCCGACCTCCAGACTAGCGAGCCAGCATCTTACCCACTTTGCCACGTGATCCCCACATAAAAAGGAACGTGAACTGTAGTTGTAGTCACAACGTGAAGATTAAAGTTCCAGTGAGAGAGAGAGAAATGAGGTTTAACGTCCACTCGACACAACTAGGTCATTTCGGGACTAAAGTATGGTTTTATTTTATTTCAATAATTCGCTTGCACCTAGGAGTCTTTAGCAGTGGGGGCAAACCGGAGGACCCAGAGAAAACCCACGAGGTTGGACAGGCAACCCTACTCCTTGTCACGTACAACTAGGAGATCGAAACCCTGCCAGTTGACTCAATGACAGACTTTATGATACAACTCGCACATGCTAACCATTCAGCCATCCAACCCCCCAAAAAGATCCAGTAGTACTACACATAGCAAACTGTAATGCGTACATCCATCTTCACAATCTGTTTCACAGAGTATTAAGAATGTCTTTTAGTAACTCTGTAACAGATGACTGCTTTCAACATATGATGTCACATCAAGCAGCGTTGTGCATTGTTTACATAAGATGTTACTGGTTGAGGCAGAATGGTGCCTTTTATTCATCTTACATACCCATTTACACTAAATAGGAAATATTTATTATTTTTCTAATAAGTAAAAACATTAGTCCAGTTGTTGCAGAAACTAGGACACTAAACCTCATTACGTGTCATTTTGGAAGTAAAAATAACTATAATATAGTTTATCATTGATTTATATTGTTGTCTGGTAGTAGTAGTACTTGCCATGCTTGTAAACAGACCAGATGTCACAGTGACTTCATCGTATTATTGACTTTCTGGTCCGCAAAATATTCATAACATTCCTAATGTATTGTTTGGTTTGGTCGGAAAAAATTATTTTATTGATGTAATTTTGTTTTTTTTTTATAAAAAGGTTGTTAGAAATTTATTAGAAATCACCATAATCAATTGTTTTATACTGCCTGAGGGGGTGGATGGCCGAATGGTTAGCATGTGCGAGCTGTATCATAAAGGCCGTCATTGAGTCAATTGACGTGGTTTCGATACGTGACAAGGAGTAGGGTTGTCTTTCCCATTTCGTGGGTTTTCTCTGGTTTCCTCCAACTGCTAAAAACCCCAGCGCAAACGAATTATTCGATCCCCAGGTTGTACGTGGCAAGGAGTAGGGTCGCCTTTCCAACCTCATGTGTTTTATATGGGTCCTCCAGTTTCCTCCCACTGCTAAAAACCCCTACGCACAAATGAATTATTTGATTCCCAGGTTGTATGTGACAAGGAGTAGGGTAGCCCGCCTATCCAACCTCGTGGGTATTCTCCGGGTCCTCCAGTTTCCTCCCACTGCTAAAAACCCCTACGCACAAGTGAATTATTGAAATAAAATTGAACCATGTGTTAGTCCTGAAATTACCTAGTTTGTGTCTAGTGAATTTTAAACCCCCCCCTCTCTCTCTCTCTCTCTCTCTCTCTACCTCTTTATTTTATGGGTTTTTTTCTGCTATTGTAGTATTTTCACACTGATCCTATTGTTTTGTTTGGTCTGTATCAGTTGTCATACTGCCCCAGTTACGAGTTTCATAGGTTTATTCTTTTCATCTATTGCTGTAATGTTTTATTAAACATACATTATGCAAGAGCTAAATCTGTCTACTGCAGGTCTTTCTTTAGGTCTGAAATGTTATCTAAATTATTCATTAGACATTAATTAACTTATCCAGACCATAATCAGTTATCTGATGGGCCCGGAGGTATAGAGAGTTAAGTTTTAGAAAAAAAAAATTGTTGGTATAGATTATTAAAAAAAAACCCCATGGTTACTTGATCGTTAAGAAGAAGGAAACTGGTGACTTTTCTGAATGTGGGTACCTAGTGGCGTGGGTAGGATAAGAATCAGATTCTTTCACTCCATCTTTTCTCTTAAAATTGTTGAATTAAAAACTATAAGCCACCTGCCCGGGATTTTGCGCTGTGGGACTCTAGCCCATCCCCGTTCCCTTTGAGGATCTTTTCACGGTCAGGGTAATCAGGGCCTAGTCCGGGCCTGTAGAGCGCTATAATGATGGTATCCAATCATGAAAAACGAAACTGAAAGTGAAAATATCATTTAAGTCTGTTTTGTTAAGTGTTGAAAATCACGATGTTTTTCAATATTTTTGCCAATTGCAGACCACTTTCTGACAAATGACAGCATGATTTATCATTAATATGTCTAGAAACAACTTGCTATCCATTCGGCCATACCACTACAAGTCAGGACCCCAGTAACTACCATTCGAATCCAAACCCCCTTTTTTATTAATAAGTTAATTATTTTATCAATAAGTTAAAAAGTTGAATTTTTTTTATTGGAAGTCCAAAATTATTGTCAAACTGCTCTAAGTTGATTTTCTTTTATTGGAAGCCCAAAATTAACTGTCCTGCTGCCCTACTGTTTTGTTTGATGTTTGTAAATTTAATTGCCATACTGCCCTAATTTCTCCATTTTATAAAAGGTTGATTACTTAATAATTGCTCAAAATCAATTAACATGTATTTTAAAAGTGAGTTCAATCAAAAAATAATCAACTCTGGATTGGTGGCTTAAAAATAGTTCCTTGTTTTACACAGATCTCAATTACATAAATATTGTAGAGATCCTTTCATCCGTAAATGTACAGACTTATCAGGATATGACTTTGGTAATATCAATCGATTTTATGTCTGGCTTTATTCTATTAAAAGATACATTATGTAAGATTTAGATAAAGAGCTGTCCATTCTGGCTATAATAGTTCCAAAATAGATAATGCAAAATGAATATATTGAAAATTTCAATCAAATTACTTTATTCTCAGAATTCCCTGGTTGTACGTGACAAGGAGTAGTGTCGCATGTCAAACCTTGTGGGTTTTCTCTAGGTCCCCCGGTTTCCTCCCACTGCTAAAGACCCCTACGCGCAAGCGAATTTTTTAAATAGAACTGAACCATATGTTAGTCCCGAAATGATCTAATTTGTGTCGAGTGGACCACAGTGCTGGTATATTTGAGTCTTAGACTTGCATTTCCATTTTTAAATAAAATCATTAAATTGCTGAACGATTCTAGTCTAGTTCAAATCTCGAGCATCCAATGATATTGAGAATTGATTTTGGTCTTGTCATGTTAATAAATGTCTAATTAAAAATTTATATAAATTTAAGGTCTAAAGAAAGACCTGCAATAGCCAAACTTTGCTCTTTAAGTGTGGCTATATATCATGGTGCAACCCCTTGGCAGAGAGAGTGGTGCATTTTTAAGGGGCCTAGCTGTCCAGGAGGAAGCATCTAGCTGTTCAGATCGTGCAAAAAGAAAACAGAGAGAGAGAGAGAAATAGGGTGGCCGTTAACACAAGTCAAGTGGCATGGTTGTCAGTTTCCTTGCACTGCTAAAGACTCCCACGCGCAAGCAAATTATAGAATTATGTTAATCCCGAAATGACCTAGTTTGTATGGAGTGGATGTTAATCTCTCTCTCTCTCTCTCTCTCTCTCTCTCTGTAGGGGTGTTGTTATTTTTTGTTACTATGATATATTATTAAATATTGGAATGTTGCAAGTGCATTACATACACTAAAAGGGCTTTATCTGTTAACTGAGTTTGTTACAATTCTTCAGCTTTCTGGCACTTATTTTTATATTAGCCTGATCCTCATTCTGTAGATCTACCTGATCCTCATTCTGTAGATCTACCTGATCCTCATTCTGTAGATCTACCTGATCCTCATTCTGTAGATCTACCTGATCCTCATTCTGTAGATCTACCTGATCCTCATTCTGTAGATCTACCTGATCCTCATTCTGTAGATCTACCTGATCCTCATTCTGTAGATCTATCTTACGGATTGTAATTAGATATTTGAGTGATCTATTTTTGTTAGGACAAAAAAATGCCTTCAGGATTTTTCAAGTCTGGTTCTTACTTGTTAGAAGGGGGTTGGATGGCTGAATGGTTATTGTGTGTGCGCTACATCTTAAGGTCTGCCATTGAGTCCACTGGCATTGTTTCGATTCCCTGATTGTACATGGGAAGGAGTAGAGTGGCCTGTCTAACCTCGTGGATTTACTTCAGGTCCTCCGGTTTCCTCCCACTGTTAAAGACCCCTATGCACAAGCAAATTTTTGAAATAAAAGTGAACCATATGTTAGTCCAGAAATGGGGGGGTTGGATGGCTGAATGGTTAGCGTGCGCGCGCTGTATCATGAAGTCTGTCATTGAGTCGACTGGCGTGGTTTCGAATCCCCGGTTGTACTTGGCAAGGAGTAGGGTCGCCTGTCCAATCTCGTGGGTTTTCTCCGGGTCCTCCGGTTTCCTCCCACTCCTAAAAACCCCTACGCGCAAGCGAATTATGTAAATAAAATTAAACCATACGTTAGTCCCGATATGACCTAGTTTGTGTCGAGTGGACGTTAAACCCCATTTCTCTCTCTCTCTCTCTCTAGTCCAGAAATGACCTAGTTTGTGTCGAGTGGACAGTAAACCACATCTCTCTCTGTGTTTAGTACTGAGATGTAAGAACGTTCAATGCCATTTAATTTCATTTCTTCCGGGTAATGATATTTTGATGAAAGTGATTGATAACTTTAATTAAGCTGAAGTGAAAAAAAATGTTATTAAATCGTGTCTTTTTTTCTCTCTTATGATTAAAATAAATCAGAAATGAAGTATCATTTCATTTATAAATTATTTGACATTATTGACGATAAAGGAGTAATTGATTATTGAAAACATTATCTTGCCCATTATCAAATGCCAAATGTGAGCTGTTTATTTTTAGGGAGCCATGGCAGCTCAGAGATTAGAATGTTGGCTTGCTAACCTGGAGGTCCCTTCAATGCTCGATCCCTGCATTGACCGATAAGTTCATCTGGATTTTCCGGCGTTGTGCCCCCTTGTCGATGGTGTAGGATGGAGGACCTGTCGAAGGACAACATATAGTCATACACAGTTAACGTATAAAAAAAACCCTTGAGAGTTGGAATTTGATATAAGAGTAGGCCATAGTGCTGCTGTCCGGGCAAAATTTCCCTCATAGCACATTGCATGGTGTATGCCTGTCTTCATTAGCCCAGTATAGGAGCAAAACAGTAGGACGTTAAACCCCATTTCATTTAATTTCATTTCATTTGTTTACTTTAGTGTTTTGCATGGATACAGTGAGGGAGGCATGGGGGTTGTTACTCTTGATTAGTTTCTAGTGTCTCGTAAATGCTTATTCTGAATTAATAGTTAACGTAGCTAAGTCTCTAACTCAATATCATCCAAAGTCTTCGACATTGAAAACATAAATTATTTGTCAATTTAATTCAACATTGATGTTGTGATCTTACCAGGACAAGATGCGCTTCTGATATCCAATATTTAAGACAAAAAAAACATTTTACCATTGGTACACAAATTGAGTACTATAATGCATTTCAGCACCATTTGTAATAAGGGAACAAAAGATCGAGGCTAGACATATTCCACAAGCCATGTCAAACAGTGACCTCATATTCTTATCTGGAGAGCATGCGCAATAAATACCATCGGTGTAGACTTGAATAACCAGACACTAGAGATTGCCATTCGATTGAGACTTTTGGCATATTTCGCCGAACTTAACTGATTAGAAATACGTACAGAAACGATTGAATGTAAATCAGTTTATATACATTCATATTACATTATTATGTGTTGTGACCCATTTATTTTAATTTCTAGATCTAAAATATTAGTGATTTAGCTCCTTTAAATAGTCAATTTTAGAACTCTCTCTCTCTCTCTCTCTCTCTCTCTGAGAGTGGTTAACAATGTTTTGATGCAACACTACAAGAAATAACCTGTTTAGTGTGAATAGAAATGTCTTCTCCAAATGGTTATAGAAATGATTCACAGAATGAGAAATGTTGCCAAATATGGATACACATTAAATCTCTGGTATTTGTATTGCTTTTAAAAATGCATCAAGATGCTTCTGATACTTGAAGAGCAATCAGTAAAGAGTTCTTGAGAGTTTTTGAAACACGTTTAAACCATTTTATGCACTAAATTTTCAACAAGCAAATCAAATTAGATGAAATGGGTTTTAACATCCTACTTCTTTGCTCTAGGTCGACTAATATGCTTTGAGCATATAGAAACATATAATATAATCTGGGTATCATTTAATCTTGTGTATCTAGCGCTAATTTCTTTCACATTCGTTTAATATCAAATCTTTGTTTCAAAATTCATAAAAATCGTTTAAAAATCCGGAAAAATCATTTAAAATCGACCCAAATCATCTTATTTGTATTTGTGTCCAGATTCAAGCTGACTGATTAATTTTGATAATGAGTGTCCAATTTACAAGTATTTAATTTCCTGACCACTGTTCAAAAATTAATCATTATACATCAATAATCAATTAGGTTGTTTATTTTTTAACAGTGATTGAGAAATTAAAGGCTTGTTAATTGGACACTCATTATTAAAATTGAATGGTCAGCTTTAAACTGGACACAAGTACAAATTAGATGATTTTAAATGATTTTTACAAATTTTGAACCAGAGATTTGATGTTAAACGGATGTGAAAGAAATAAGTGCTAGATACACAAGATTAAATGATATCCAGGTTACAGTGTAAACGCCAAACAGTGTGCCATGAGGGAAATGAAATGGGTTTTAACGAACGTTTTACTTGTCTGGAACAAGTGGGCTAATGAAGACAGAATCAAAAAGTTGAGTGTGGGTGTGCAAATCAAAAGAAAGACTTCCGATCTGTTCTTCGTCTAAAATTAGATGTTCTTTTATGTACACTGATAGCACAGAATGTCTTGGTTTTTCAATCAGAACTGAATGAATAAATGGAACGTGGGCTTAATGTCTAATCAACATAGTACCTCAGTCATTGTATGGCAATTTAGTCACTTGCCCAAACTCGTGGGTTTTCTCAAGGTCCTCCGGTTTCCTCCCACTGCTAAAGACCATATAACGAATAAATAAAAGAAAATTGAAACTTATGTCAGTTCTAAAATGGCCTAGTTTGTGTTAAGTGGATGTTAAACCCCATTTCTCCCCTCTCTCTGTTAATCTTCCTCAGATTCACGCTTGACTTGGGTGCATAGGCGTACGAGCTGGGGGGGCTGGGGGGGCGGCTGCCCCCCCATTTTGGGCACCAAATGCTGGGAAAATTTGGGCTCACAATTGTATTTTGTAAAAGTTGTATAAAAAAAGATATTGTGTTCTTGAATGTGTCCAATTTAACAGTGAATTTATTATTATTATGTAACATACTAAGGACCTAACTACATTTTTTGGGCACCAACCACCACCGCCCCCCCAGTCAAAAATTTCCCCGTACGCCTATGCTTGGGTGGAGCCTTTTTTTTATGTCCCACACTTTCTTTGAATTATCAGTGCCACCCGAAGACTCTCTTGACCATCAAGGGGCCAGTTCTTTCACCACTCACCCTTTCTAGGTGTTGAGTGACCAAAGGGGTTAACGTATGGTCTGTCATTGAATCAAATGGCGTGGTTTTGATTCCCTGCTTGTACGTGACAAGGAGTAGGTTTGTCTGTCCAACCTCTTGGGTTTTCTCCGGTTTCCTCCCACTGCTAAAGACCCCTACGTGCCTGCGAATTATTGAAATGAAATTGAACCATATGTTAGTCCCAAAATGATCTAGTTTATGTCGAGTGGACATTAAACCCTATTTCTCCCCTCTCTCTCACCCTATCTTCTCAGACCATGTCTTAAGTCAACCCTTGGTACTGTCTGAAACCACAAAACTACTTGCAAGGAACAATGTATAGTTGTTAGGATGGGACAAAAAACTGAGGTCCTGTGTACATATTGATATGTGTGTGTGTGTAAAAGGACCCTTGGCAGTTTGAATTCGATATAAGAATAGGCCGTACCGCCGCTGTCCATGCAAAATTTTCCTCATAGCACACTGTATGGTGTATGCCTGTCTTCATTAGCCCAGTCATAGTAGAACACCCGATTTTATTTTAAATTTTCTAGTTGAGAGCCAGTTGTCTGAAACCATAAAACAAAAAGGGTGGTGTGAGAGAGAAATGGGGTTTAACGTCCACTCGACACAAACTAGGTCATTTCGGGACTAACATATGATTCAATTTTATTTCCATAATTCGCTTGCGCGTAGGGGTCTTTAGCAGTGTGAGGAAACCGGAGGACCCGGAGAAAACCCACGAGGTTGGACAGGCAACCCTACTCCTTGTCACGTGTAACCGGGGAATCGAAACCACGCCAGTTGACTCAATGACAGGCCTTATGATACAGCCCGCACGTGCTAACCATTCAGCCATCCAACTCCCTATCATGGATGGTATTAAACAACAAAAAAAAACTTGGCTTGTTGAGGTCATTTAACTCTTGTTGGAAATTGGCTGTTGTCCAAGGTAAACAATTACTACAATTATAGGTAACGATCAGAATTATTAGTAATGGTCACAACTTGTCAAAATATGTAAAAATGGCAGCAGCAACAATGATGATAATGAGATATACATAATTAACGAAAACTCGATTTTCTCCTTTTTTCTTCAAGAATTTCAGAACTATCTGCTCTTCTTAATCTGGTGGAATTGTTAATGTTTACGTTAGTTGTCAGAAGAATGCTGGCATTTCTAAATGGTATTTTTAATTGGCATTTCTAAATGGTATTTTTAATTGGGGATTTTGTTTACCCCGCCGCTGTCTTCATTAGCCCTGTCGGTGCAGAAAAGTAGGACGTTAAATTCCATTTCATTTTATTTAATCTGTGATTTTACATCTGCTTCTGGGAGTCACGGTGGCTAAGTGGGAAAGACGCTGACTAGCTATTCTGGAAGATCGTGTGTTGATCCCTGCATTCATCTGGACTTTCCACTTGTCAGTGGTGCAGGACAAAGGGCCTGACAAGGACAGCTGTCTAGTCGTTTGGATGGGACAAAAAAGCGAGGTCCTGTGTACACATTGACACTTTGGCAGTTGGAATTCGATAGAAGAGTAGCCATAGCAAAATTTCGTTCATAGCATTGGTTGAGAAAGTTCATTGGGATTTTCTGATGGGGTTTCCCCTTGTCAGTGGTGCAGGACGGAGGGTCTGACAAGGACAGCTGTCTAGTTGTTTGGATGGGATGAAAAACCGAGGCCCCGTGTACACATTGATGTGCACGTAAAAGACCCTTGGCAGTTGGAATTCGATATAAAAATTGGCTGTAGCAAAATTTCCCTGTATGACTATAGCACACTGTATGATGTATGCATGTCTTCATTAGCCCAGGGGGGTTGGATGGCCGAATGGTTAGCACGTGCGTGCTGTATCATAAAGCCTGTCATTGAGTCAACTGGCGTGGTTTCGAATCCCCGGTTGTACGTGACAAGGAGTAGGGTCGCCTGTCCAACCTCGTGGGTTTTCTCCGGTCCTCCGGTTTCCCCCCACTGCTAAAGACCCCTACGCGCAAGCGAATTATTGAAATAAAAAAATAAACCATATGTTAGTCCCGAAATAACCTAGTTTGTGTCGAGTGGACGTTAAACCCCATTTCTCTCTCTCTCATTAGCCCAGTCGGAGCAGAACAGTATATTCTCGAGCCCATTTTCCATACTGGTGTAGCCACAGTGGCAAAATTTGCCTGCTGCATGTGGTATGGCCGTCTTCATGAGCCTGGTTTGTGACCTGTGCTTCGAGTCCTGGGGTTGTACAATCAGGGGATTTAACCCTGAGTGTGACCAGACCTCTGTATTGAATAATTTTAAGTACATGTAAACAGAATTCTCCTTTCCGGCTTCCACCCCCGTTATTAACTTCGAGTCATTGAGATGCCATTTTCAGCTTTCTGAAGAAAACAAGACGCCTTATAAAAAGAAGATGAAAAAAGATCATTATGGGATTTTGGACAGTAATCCAGATTTATTTGTTGTAAAGAACCTTGCGGGGTATATTTATGGATTGCTGACTGAAAATAGAATAAAGCAGACAGTTAATGTGAATAATTTACAAATTTAAATTGTAGCTCTAAACACATGCAATTTATAAATCATGTATTTTGATTCAATTGGAGTATTTTTTTTTCGAAGAAAGTAGGCTGTCCGTCCGACTGTCCATCATATCTTGATGGAGTTCAAAGATGAGCATTTTCTACTTGGGGTAAGCAGAGATAAGCAATTCGATTGGTTGATGCTTTCGACACATAACTTTAGTTCTAATTAAGTGAGAGTGATGAAACTTAAAGTATTGTTTTATAACATCAATACCTTGACTAAGTGCGATAATAAGCATTTTCTGCTCAGGGTAAGCAAAGTGATAAGCAATTTGATTGATCGAGACTTTGGAACACAATAGCCCCCTTCTAATTGAGGTAGAATGTTCAAACTTGGTGTAGGTGTTTATTAGGTGAATGCTTTGACTGTGTTCAATGATTAACATTTCCCACTACAACTAAGCAATTTCACTGGTCAATGCTTTGGGACAAGATAATTTTGATTCTATCTTATAGAGAGTGATGAAACTTAGTCTATAGTTTCACTACCAGGTACTTCAAAACCTTGACTGAGTTTGATCGTGAACATTTTATGCTTAGACTAAGTATAGATAATCTATTTGATTGCTCAATACTTTTGAAAAAGATAAATGTACAATTAATTATTATGTGTCATCTACTTATTTTGGAATTATTTATGCTGGGGACATTAACCTGATTGTTGGCTTGTAATAGATTATTACGACATTTTAAGTTTTTTTGCTAAAAAGAAAGATTGGCATTTACATCTTCTGCTTGATCTTCGTGTCTTGAATGTGAATTCAATGGCTGTTATTTGACGTGGGTGTGACAACCTGGATAATTAAATGATCTCTTTCCACCCATGCCATTTATAAATTGCCGATTTTGAAAATAATTTAAGAGATTTACGTGAAATGAGATGAAAAATTAAAATGTGTGTGGGCTAATGATTAGCTTAAACAAGATCTAAAAAGTTGATTTTAAAAAACTTTGATCAACAAAACTAAAAGTGTTTTATTTTTATCAAATCAGGGGCGGATCCAGGAATTTTTGCAGGAAGGGGTTTGTCAGGTTCCTGAGACAATGTATCCCCACCCCCTCCCCCTCGCACATGGTCTCTATCGTCATTTTGGCGTATATACATACACATTGAGCTTTTTAAACAGAGAAATTCAACACCTCGTTTGACGTCAATTTTTATTATGAATTAATACAATGACATTGTGATTCAATTTCATGGATGCAAAGCTTTAATTGTGATATCACATAATGTCTATATCATTATCTCGTGCTTTGAGTGCCCTTCCTGTCCCACATCTGAAGATAAAGGATAAAGCACACAGCCGAGAAACTTTTCTCATAAAAAGTGTTGATTTACAAACAAATTTATGTAGCTGAGCAGGGGTTGGGGGGGGGGGGGTATTGTTTGACCCCCAAACCCCTCCTCTGGATCCGCCCCTGAAATTGACACGTTACGTTAAACATACATTATGGTAGATTAGACAAAGAGCTGGCAATCCTCACTATAATAGTTAAAAACTAGATAATGTAAAGGGAATATGCTGAAAATTTCAGTCAAATTGATCCACTCTGAACCGAGATTTTCACGATTGAGTTTTCGGCCTAGCTTCGATCATCATTACTAAAGTCGGTATGATAAAAAACATAGTCTCAATTATCCATTTCATGATTAAATCATGAATGGAAGTCAAACAGCAAATTGGAACCTAATCAAATAAATATCGTAGGCTAGTGATGACATAGAGAATTGATTATGGTCTGGATAAGTTAATTAATGTCTAATTAATAATTTATATAACACTTCAGGTCTAACGAAAGAACTGAAATAGTCAGATTTAGCTCTTTCATAATGTATGTTTAACTAATTCAGTTTTCCTGAAGATTCAAATAAAATGAGGGATCACGGTGGCTAAGTGGGTAAGGCACTGGCTCGCTAGCCTGGAGGTCGGGTGTTCGATCCCTGCATTGGCCGAGAAAGTTCATCCCGATTTTCCGGCGTGGTTCTCCCTTGTCAGTGATGCAGGACGGAGGGGCTGACAAGGACAGCTGTCTAGTCGTTCGGATGGGACGAAAAACCGAGGTCCCCTGTACTCATTGGCGTGCACGTAAAAGATCCCTTGACAGTTGGAATTCGATATAAGAGTAGGCCGTAGTGCCGCTGTCCGGGCAAAATTTCCCTCATAGTACACTGTATGGCGTATGCCCGTCTTCATTAGCCCAGTTCGGAGCAAAACAGTAGGACGTTAAACCCCATTTCATTTCATTTCATTTCATTTCAAATAAAATGATTTACCGATAGATTCAAATAAAAATATAAATTGTTGATTCACAAAATAGTTGATTTACAAAACTTTGATTAACAAAACTAAAAAGGGTTTTATTCTTTATCAAATTATCTCGTAATGTTAACTAATTTAAAAATTAAAAATGTTAATGATTTACTGATAGATTCAACCAAAAAAAAAAAAAAATTGATTTACATAACTTTGATCAACAAAATTATGCAGTTTTTATTTTTGTCTGTTTGTCTGGAAATGTAAACTAATTTAATTTTCCTGAACATCAAAAATTAAAATGGGTTTGGCTTAATGATTTACTGGTAGATTCAACAAAGAAAAAATAAAGAGTTGATTTACAAAACTTTGAACAACGGAACTACGAAGCTTTTATATTTATCTGATTGTCTGGAAATGTTAGCGCAGGAACTAATTCAATTTTTCCATGATGTGATATTTAAATAGCTTATGGCTTATTGAATTATTAAAAAGATGTGTATTTGCACAAACCTGATCGAGCAGACGAACTAGGACAAACAAGGGAAGCCAGAGTTAATAGAAAATTGTTACATCAATTGATATAAACTATGTAAAGATCAATAAAACTACGAATTGAGTGTAATTGTAATTGAATGTTTTTATGTTGCAGTATTTATCCAAGTTTATTGACAAATCCATAAGAGTACAATAATAAATAAACAGAAGCCAACGACCTTGACTGGTCAGCGACTTATGTGCTAATGTATTTCATTTGTAGTTCAGCATCGGATCTTATGTTTCATAATTAACCCTGTTTGTCATAAAGTCAAGTGGTGATTACCCAAAGATCTTGGTAACTTTAGATGTTCGAGCAAATTGGAACGTAACTTACTGGATTATGGCCCTGATTGTACGAAAAATAGCAGTTGGGAATTTAATATTTGTAGATACGGAATTGACCAAAATTTGCTCTAATATTCCTTTTAGAGATTCATCTTTCACAATATGTAGGATGAGATTTTATGTCTTCTTTCATATCATATTTCACACATAAACAGGGGCTCTAATTTAGCCCAACATGATTAATAGGAAGAGGTGCGGGGGTTGGGATGTATTTTAATGACTACTCGTATAATGCTCATTTGATTAATGTTTTTATTGTAATTTTGTTACAGTAATTTATTTGTTTTATTATTAATAAATGACATTTTAAACCATATCAACATGTTTTGTTTGATTGAAATATAGATGATTTATTTATGGATACTATTTTAATAATCTGAACTCATACCATGTAATTACTATATTTACAGCTAAAAATACTTTTGATCTTTATCTTTCCTTTAATTAGCACGTGTGCGCTGTATCATAAGGCCTGTCATTGAGTCAACAGGCATGGTTTCGATTCCCCGGCTGTACGTGATTAGGAGTAGGGTCGCTTGTCCAACTTCTTGGGTTTTCTCCGGGCCCTCCGGTTTCCTCCCACTGCTAAAGACCCCTATGTGCAAGCGAATTATTGAAATAAAATTGAACCATATGTTAGCCCGAAATGACCTAGTCTGTGTGTGTCAAATGGATGTTAAACCCCATTTCTCTCTCTCTCTCTCTCTCTCTCTCTCTCTCTCTCTCTTTCCTTCAATGTGCCTACATTTATATTTCATGTAGCATAATATCATGTCTCACACTAGTACTAGTATTATACAACGTTTGGGAAATATTCCCGTATTGTTTGTTTTTATTTTTGCGTGAAGTCTGTATCACTACAGGCCCGGGACTGTACAGCACAGTAGACGATTACAGCTAGCCCCCAGATCCATTCACTTGATTTGATGTGTACAATTGTTGTTTGTGATGTCTGTATATATTGTGTCTTGTCCATAGATTTGTCTTGTATATTTGTTCGTGTGTGGTGCAGTCCTCCTGCAATTTATGTTAATGTTACAGTCTATTTGTAAACTTCAATAACTATTACGTCTGGAGAGGAGTCAACATAGGCCTGGGGGGAAGGGGGTTGGATGGCTGAATGATTAGCGAGGGCGTGGTGTCATCATAAGGTCTGTCATTGAGTCAATTGGCATGGCTTCGATTCCCTGATGATACGTGACAAGGACTAGCCTGTCCAACCTCGTGGGTTATCTTCGGGTTCTGTGGTTTCCTCCCACTACTAAAAAACCCTACTTGCAAATAAATTATTGAAATAATATTGAACCATCTGTTAATCCAAACATGATAAAATGTGCACACGCTAAAAATTAAGCCATCGAACCCCCCGGAATTACTCAGTGTGGTTACCCCTTGTCAGTTGTGCTGGATGGAGAGCTTGGAAAGGAACATTGTATAGTCGTCCTGATGATATAAAATAAAAACCTTTGACAGTCTTGAGTTAGACAAAGGATAGGCAGAATTCCCTCATAGTACACTGCATCGATCGTATGCCCTTTTTCATAAGCCCAGTTGGTGCAGAAAAGTAGGATGTTAAACCCCATTTCATTTAATCTCCGATTCTCTTATTATTCTCATAATGAAAGAAGTTGTACGGTTGTCATTAAAAGACCGAACCACCTTGGCTCTGGGGTGATTAAAAGGTAATTTTCAGATCTGTACTCAATATCACCGCCGCTAAAATGAGCTTTGATGATGTCTGGTAGGAATTACTTGTAATACTTGATACAGTTTATTGAACTGTATGTACATTCAGTATTATATATCGAGAGAGAGAGAGAGAGAGAGAGAGAGGGAGGGAGGGGGAGAGGGGGAGGGAGAGAGAGAGAGAGAGAGCATTTTGGAACTGACATAAGAGAGAGAGAGAGAGAGAGCAGTAGGGCATTAAACCCCATTTCATTTCATTTCACCTTTGGAATTACATCCACTCGACACAAACTAGGTCATTTCGGGACTAACATATAGTTCAATTTTATTTCATTAAATCGCTTGTGTGTAGGGGTCTATAGCAGTAGGAGGAAACTGGAGGACCCAGAGAAAACCCACGAGGTTGGACTGTGACAGACCTTATGAGTGAGCAGTTGGAATTTGATATAAGCGTAGACCATAGGGCCACTGCCTGGGCAAAATTTCCCTCATAGCACACTGTATGGCGTATGCCCATCTTCATTGCCCCAGTCGGAGCAGAACAGTAGGACGTTAAACTTCATTTCATTTCATTTGCTAACTGTGATTGTTTCACTGTGATCCAATCTTGCCTGCAATTGTTCATTGTATTGTCCTTGTTAATTAAAAAGTAGTTAATTCCTTGTGTCTTATAAGGAGGCAATTCACTGTGGCCTTTGGAGTCAATTTTCTCTTCATTAAATATCGATATATAAGTATCGGCTGTATGGAATTACACAATAATTGAAGGGTATTGGCACTAATACTGCGTTATAGTGAAACCACTCATGAAATCCGTACCTCAGGGTATCATTATAAACACATTATTACACTCATCTTTAGATCTATGAAGCACGCTTGGAGAAGTGAGAGGCCTTGAATTAAATATATACTTCCTTTTAATCTTTTCTGTATCTCGTCTGAAAAATGTTTTCTTAATGCTTCTACCAATTCATGGTATGTAATGATAGAATAAAAAAGTGTTGTATGTTTTCTTAGAATGTGTGATTTTAATTATACTTATCTGGAAATTACTGTGTGTTACCGAAATAAATATGATATGAATGTAAATGAACTTGTACATCATTTCTCCTCAATGATTAAAATGTTTTTATCAATGAACTGACTTGAAATGGATATTTTAAAGAGGAATTAGAACTGACACTAAAACTCGGGTATCGTGTATATGTACCATTTTAGCAGGAGTTCCTTTATTTAATGTTTAGTTTCAAACCATTGTTGGAAAACTGTTCAAATTCGTTAAGAATCATCAAAAAATATCGGTTTCCTACTGTCCTGTAGTTTAAGATGGTCGTCTACTTAGATAATGAATGCTAGGCTTACAATTGTTTACTTTCCCCAAGTGGTGTCGAGTAATTAATTAGTGTTGGGTTTACAATTGTTTACCTCCCCCGAGTGGTGTTGAGTAATTAATTAGTGTTGGGTTTACAATTGTTTACCTCCCCCATGTGGTGTTGAGTAATTAATTAGTGTTAGGTTTACAACTGTTTACTTCCCCTAAGTGGTGTTGAGTAATTAATTAATGTCGGGTTTAAAAAAAAAAAAACTTGATTTGTTTTTTTACTAGGGTTTTGCAAGGCGGTAGCAGGACGGAGGGCATGGCAAGGACAGCTGTCTAGTCATTCAGATTGGACGAAAACCATGGTACCGTGTAAACATTGGTGTGCATGTTAAAGATCCCTTGACAGATGGAATTTAATAAAAGAGTAGGCCGTAGTGCCGCTGTCCAGGCAAAATTTCCCTCATAGCACACTGCATGGCGTATGCCCGCCTTCATTAGCCCAGTTCGGAGCAGAACAGTAGGAAGTTAATCTCCATTTCATTTGATTGCAAGGAGGTAGTCTGTTAATTGTGTTAAATCCAAGGTATTTTTTATAATTTTTGGCCGAATTGTTAGCATGTGCGTGCTGTATCATTAGGTCTGTCATTGAGTCAACTGGCGTGGTTTTGATTCCCCAGTTGTACGTGACAAGGAATAGAGTTACCTGTCCAACCTCATGGGTTTTCTCCAGGTCCTCCGGTTTCCTCCCACAGCTAAACACCCCCTACATAAAACTGAACCATATGTTAGTCCCAAAATGACCTAGTTTATGTCGAGTAGAGGTTTAACCACATTTCTCCCTCTCTCTCTCTCTCTCTCTCTCTCTCTCTCTCTCTATCTATCCTGGTGTTGTCCCAGACAGTAGGCTGACGATGAAAAGTAGTATGTTAAACCCCGATTTCATTTCATACCCCACATAAACTACAGAGTTAATAAAAGCAATAAAATACATGTTTTTGATCTGATTTGGTCATAAAGAGGCAATTTATTTTATTTTATAGAACATAGTATTCAAATAGCTTTATTATGAAGATCTGCTTAAGGCTTAAAGTAATATTGACCTTGTATTGTCAGAACTATGGCTATAAGTTATAGCTTTGCAGAAATGTCGGATATTACACTCCATTTCATTACATTAGTAAGATTGGCGTAGAACAGTAGGACGTTCAACCCCATTTCATTACATTAGCAGATTTGTGTAGAAAAGTCGGACATTTAAACCCAGGCGCAGAAAAATCGGATATTACACTCCATTTCATTACATTAGTAAGATTGGCGTAGAACAGTAGGACGTTCAAACCCATTTCATTACATTAGTAAGATTGGCGTAGAAAAGTTGGACGTTAATTTATTGTAATATGAGTTGAAATAATGTTAGATTTGGGTTGTTTTGGGGTGAATTTGGGTGAATCGTGCTTGCCTTAATTAGTGTAAGAGAACCTGACACAGTTGGTGTATATGATATCGTAAAAGATTATGTTTAGACTCAAAATTGGCATAGAAACGATGTAATCAGTTAATTTAACATACAGGTAATCTTATTTCTATAATTCCATTTACTTTTACCTGTCAGAATTATATCTATCTTATATAGTATCAGGTATATTATTAGTATCAGGTAGATCATAAGTATCAGGTATATTCAGGTATATTTCGTAGTTTTAAAATAGACCGGTTTTACGAGACAAGGAGTAGGGTCACCTGTCCAACCTTGGGGGTTTTCTCCGGGTCCTCCAGTTTCCTCCCCCTACGCGCAAGCTGATTATTGTAATAAAATTAAACCATATGTTAGTCCCGAATTTACAATTTGAAATAAAATTGAACCATATGTTAGTCCCAAAATGACCTAGTTTGTGTCGAGTGGACGTTAAACCTCATTTCTCTTGCTCTCTATAGTAGGCTACATGACTCTGTATTTAAGGGGGGCTGGATGACCGAGTGGTCAGGCATGTGCGCGTTGTATCATAAGGTCTATCAACGAGTCAACTGGCGTGATTTCGAATCCCCGGCTCTCCGTGACAGGGAGTAAGGTCACCTGTCCAATCTCATGGGTTTTCTCCAGGTACTCTGGTTTCCTCCCACTGCTAAAGACCCCTACGCGCAAACAAATTATGGAAATAAAATTGAATTGTTTGTGTCTAGCAGACATTTTTCAACACCCAATATTAACATTATGAGATCACGTGAGATTGCATCTTGCCCGCGAAAATCAATGCGTGGTTGCCCAGTCACAAGCGAAGGACGTGTTTAGAAGCTCTTTGCTTATTTGTCATTGTGTCTTTTTTAAAAAAGTTTTTTTTTTTTTTTAATATTTGAACATTTCTGTTAGGTAGTAACAACGAAGATTGTATTAATTAAACCCCATCTCTCTCTCTCTCTCTCTCTCTCTCTCTCTCTCTCTCTCTCTCTCTCACTTTCCCTCTATCTCTCTCTCTCTCACTCTCTCTCTCTCTCTCTCACTCTCTCTCTCTTTCTCTCTCTCTCTCTCTCTCTCTCTCTGTATTTAAAGGATATGTGGTTGCTGTACAAGATGATACAGGTTGTCCGTTAATGATATAAACTTGCCAAGAGCCATTATAATGAAGTTAATATCTTAAAAATAATGAGACAAATCGAAAGGTCAACATATCGAACAGATATTGATCGTAGAAATATGATATACTCCTAATTACTGTTTTGCTTAAAGAGAGATAAGAATAAATTTAAAAAACTGCATAATAATAATGTTCAATGAGCCAGGAATGTCTTTAATTGAGCATCGGAAGTGTGCTGGCGCGTGCAGAACACTTTTTTCTTATCTCTCCTACTTCCATTAAGATAGCGTTGATGAAACAAACTGGCAAATTATTGCCACCATCAAGTCAGCGGGATGGCAGCCCCTTTATCCCCCTCAGAACACAGAACATATTTTTTGAGCATATTGCCATCGCAGGGTCCGAGGGATCCGACCACCCCAGCCCCTCCTTGCGAACTCAGGACATATTTTGAATTCTCTTACATTTATTGAAATAGTATCAATCACACAATCTTGATAAGCGCTGAACCATTTTGGCCGCATCCCACCCTAATCTGATACATGTATGCTCCTAAATTAACAAAGATATGTCTCGTAGATCCTTATTTTACATAATTCTTGGAAAATCCCCCAGATCTTGTTTTCCTCCTCCCCCCTCCAACTCAAATAATTGTTTGCTGAATCGAAAGCCATTTATCTATTAAGACACAGCTCCAATCGAAAGCCCGATTGAGCTGTCATGTCCAACAACCATTATTTAAATCAGATTTACTTACTTGTATTTCATGTTTTCACTCTTGATTTCACCTCACCATATTTTTATGTCTTAGACAAAAGAATAATTATATTTCTGTTATTCTTTCAGCCCACTCACTATAAAGTTTTTTTTGAAATACTCGCATGAATTTAATTGTATTTAAAGGAGCTAAATCGCTTATATTTCGGACCTAGAAATTGACACAAATGGGTCGAAACGCATATAATAATGTAATGTGAATGTATATAAACTGATTTACATTCAACCGTTTCTGTTTTTACTGTAATTTCTAATCAGTTATGTTCGGCGAAATACGCCAGAAGTCTCAATTGAATGGCAATCTTTAGCGTCTGGTTATTTCAGTCTACACCAATAATATTTATTGTGCATGCTCTCCAGATAAGAATATAGCATCACCATTTGACATAACTTGTGGAATATGTCTTCCCTGTAAGATAACAAGACCAATGTTGATTTGAATTAACAAATAATTCGTGTTTTCAATGTCGAAGATTTTGATGATATTGAGTTAGAGACTTTGCTACTTTAAAGTTACAATTTCATATTTTCTAAGAAAGTCAAAACATAATTATTTCTATGTATTTTGCTCAATAGGTTGTCAACTCACTATTATACGATCATAGGTTATCTTTCTCACACTTAAAAATCTTTACACTGGAAATAATAACACAATTACCTCCCAATTACCTCCCTTGTTTTCCTATTCCACACCATAGAATAGCTATCTGCAAACGTTTGAATTTGAAGTTGAAAATGATATTTTTGCCAATTTCTCAACTGACAATAGTGAATTATAGGATTAATAGGATTATTCTTTAACAAGCTAGGGCTGTTTATAGATACCATCTATTTTAGGGCTTTATCTTAATACATTTTAAAAATATAACTTAAAAATATGAAATTGTAACTTTAAATTAATCAGATTTAATTTACATTGGTCATTTCAAGTTTCCACTCTTCATTTCACACTACCATATTTGCATGGACGGATCCAGGAATTACTGCAGGAGGGGGTTTGCCAGGTTCCTGTTAAGGAAATTTGACAGTTGACAATGCACGATGCCATCATCGTCTCCAAATTAAGTAGGCGTACATACACACTGAGCTTTTTAAAGAGAGAAATCCAACACCCCGTTTGACGTCAAGTTTTATTATGAATTAATACAATGTCATTGTGATTCAGTTTCATTGATGCAAAGCATTAATTGTGATATCACGCATGTCTATATCATTATTTCACACTTTGAATGACCATCCCATCCCACCAACTGATGATGAAGGTTAAAACACATGACCGACCGTGAAAATTTTCTCATAAAAAGTATTGTTGTACAATTTTTTTTTATGTAGCTGATTGGGGTTTGGGGTGGGGGGTGGCCGTGGGCAGTGGGGGGGGGGGAGTGGGGGGGGCAGTGGGCGGTGAACGGGGATCTCTGCCCTGATTGATATGTCTTATATAAAAGAGTAATAATTATTTTGTTATTGTACAAGATTATTCACAATAAAGCTTTTATTAATACCCAGATGAGCTTGTATTATAACGAGATATGACTTAATTTTTTTTTCTCTTGTTTATTCCATGTATAGGATATTTAATTAACCTAAATATGCTTTAAGGTTATAGAGTCCATTGTTTATAAGGAGAGAATTTAATATTATGAAACCTTGACATGGATCTGCTGTTGAGAATTAATTAACCGGTTAAATAGATCTGACTATTTATTTCAGAGAGAGAATTAGTTATCATGAGAGATCACTCAACACGACATTCACAATGGTGAAACAAAACTCTTTTCTAGACCAGCCCTGTTGTTTAGGTTATATTTGTGTGTTTTCACTGGCAGTAAGATTTCCTGTTGGGGGGTAAGGGGCAGAGAGAGAGAGAGAGAGAGAGAGAGTGAGTGAGTGAGAGAGAGAGAGGGGGGGTTATACTTGCTTGTTTTCACTTGTAGTAATATTTCCTGAGCGGTGGGGGTGAGAGAGGACCCTTTCGGAACAAACTTATGGTTAAATTTTATTTCAATAATGTGCATCCATGTAGCAGTGGGAGGACCAGTTGAGCACCCCCTCCTCTCCACCCACCAACCTACCCATATTGGTGGTGTCCAATTTACAAGTGTTTAATTTCTCGATCACTGTTAAAAAATAAACAGTGATCGAGAAATTAAACACTTGTAAATTGAACACTCATTATCAAAATTAATCAGTCAACTTTAAACTGGACACAAGTACAAATTAGTTGATTTTAAATGATTTTTACAAATTTTTAAACAAAGATTTGATATTAAAGGAATGTGAAATAACTAAGTGATAAATACCCAAGATTAAATGATATCCAAGGTTACAGTGTAGATCATAATATAATCATTATCAAAACATAACTGTTAATCATGGTTATATGAGTAGTATTAATGAGAATATATGAAGTAAAGAGAATCTATATTTATCAATGTTTAAAGATACATTATGTAAGATATAAATAAAGAGCTGACTGTTCTTGCTATAATGTCCAGCCAGCCATTGTCCTGCCAGCCACTGTCCTACCAGCCATTGTCCTGCATTGTGCTGCCAGCCATTGTCCTGCATTGTCCTGCCAGCCATTGTCCTGCCAGCCATTGTCCTACCAGCCATTGTCCTGCATTGTGCTGCCAGCCATTGTCCTGCCAGCCATTATCCTACCAGCCATTGTCCTACCAGCCATTGTCCTGCATTGTGCTGCCAGCCATTGTCCTGCATTGTCCTGCCAGCCATTGTGCTGCCAGCCATTGTCCTACCAGCCATTGTCCTGCATTGTGCTGCCAGCCATTGTCCTGCATTGTCCTGCCAGCCAATGTCCTGTTGTCCTGCCAGCTATTTTCCTGCCTGCAAAATTGTCCGGCCAGCCATTGTCCTATTGTCCTGCCAGGCAGTTGTAAACTATAGCAAATCAGGTAGAACTTAATTTATAAGCTGTATAGTATTTACACCTGTTGTTAATTGAAGGCCTTGTGGGTTTTCTCCGGGTCCTCCGGTTTCCTCCCACTGCTAAAGACCCCTAAGCGCTAGAAAATTATTGAAATAAAATGAAACCATATGTTAGACCTAGTTTCAGACAAAGGACTTTCTCTGTGTTATTAAAGTATATATATATACAGGTAGAATTTCATCCAACATGTGTTAACTATGTGGACTAAGGTTTTATTTGTCCCAAGATTTAATTAAAGTAGTAATATTGTTATTGATTTATAAAAAAACAACCTGTCCAGTATTAGTAGTAATATTGGGAATAATTTATTTCAATCAAATAGAGAGAGAGAGAGGGGGGGAGAGAGAGAGGGGGAGGGGGGAGGGGGAGAGAGAGAGAGAGAAGAAAAGAGAGGAGAGAGAGAGAGAAGAGAGGAGAGAGAGAGGGAGGGAGAGAGAGAGAAGAGGAGAGAGAGGAGGAGGAGAGAGAGAGTAGAGAGAGGGTAGAGAGAGAGAGAGAGAGAGAGAGAGAGAGAGAGAGAAAGAGAAGAGAGAGAGAGAGGAAAGAGAGAGAGGGAGGAGAGAGAGAGGAAAGAGAGAGAGGGAGGGAGAGAGAGAGAGAGAGAGAGAGAAGAAAAGAGAGGAGAGAGAGAGAGAAGAGAGGAGAGAGAGAGAGAAGAGAGGAGAGAGAGAGGGAGGGAGAGAGAGAGGAGGAGGAGAGAGAGAGAGGAGGAGAGGGAGGGAGAGAGAGAGAGAGAGAGAGAGAAGAAAAGAGAGGAGAGAGAGAGAGAAGAGAGGAGAGAGAGAGGGAGGGAGAGAGAGAGGAGGAGGAGAGAGAGAGAGGAGGAGAGGGAGGGAGGGGGGAGAGAGGAGAGAGAGAGAGAGTGTTAAACCCCATCTCTCTCTCTCTTTATTGGAGTTATCAATGCCAAAGTTTGTATTTTTCACAATTTGAAATATTATCTAATTACATGAGTGGGCTAGGTCTCATCTCATGGTTGGGTAACTACTGTGCTAGATGTATTTCACTGTTCAACCACTTGGTATGGTTTGATATCAAAAAAGACCAGTAGGAGATTTTATTTATCACCCAATCCTTTCTTACATGCACAAATTTGTGTAAATCGATATCTCCTAAGTGATATATCACACAAGCGATATCTACTGTAGCATGTATATATTATTGGGTGATATAAGGGAAATTTTCAAAGACTGCTTTCTCAGATTTCAAATTCTTTTACCTGCATGCCAATAGGATCACAACCATCCATCGGAACGATTTGACTTTAACATAAAAATGAATAAGGTTAAGTTTAACGATTTTTTGGTGGGTTCTCAATATGGTTATTTCAGAAGAAATGTTTTTAATCCCATCCGAATGACTAGATTTCACCCTTTGAATAAATACGGTTAAATTCAAATGGGTAGGTTCCCATTATGTTGCTTATTTCAATTTGTTCAATTTTTTTCCTCTCATCCAAAAGACTAGACTACGGTTAAATTTAATTGGGTAGGTTCCCAATAGGTTGTCTATTTCAAATTGTTTAAATGAAGTTTTTCATCCCATCTGAATGACTTTAACTTTAGAATAATTGTCCAGATTTTCCGGCGTGGTTCTCCCTTGTCAGTGATGCAGGACGGAGGGGCTGACAAGGAAAGCTGTCTAGTCGTTCGGATGGGACGAAAAACCGAGGTCCCGTGTACACATTGGCGTGCACGTAAAAGATCCCTTGGCAGTTGGAATTCGATATAAGAGTAGGCCGTAGTGCCGCTGTCCGGGCAAAATTTCCCTCATAGCACACTGTATGGCGTATGCCCGTCTTCATTAGCCCAGGTTAGGAGCAGAACAGTAGGACGATAAACTCCATTTCATTTCATTTAGAATAATTGCAGATAAATTTAAATGGGTAGATTCTCAGTAATTTGCTTATTTCCATATATTGTGAAGTTTATTGAACGCGACCGTGCATGAAATTAATTTTATGTATGTATGATTATTTATGATTGTAGATGTAATAAATTATATTTGAAATGGTGATTATATCATTAACATGTTTATGACGATTACTCGATACATATCAGCATTGATACACTGCACAAAGCTCTACCCATTTGTACTCTTAGAGAAATTAAAATTTATCCCGCATGAAATGAAATGAAATGGGGTTTAACGTCCTACTGTTCTGCTCTTATGCTGGGCTAATGAAGATGGGGATACGCCATACAGTGTGCTATGAGGGAAATTTTGCCCAGGCAGCGGCACAATCGCCTACTCTTATATCGAATTCCAACTGCCAAGGGATCTTTTTCGTGCATTCCAATGTATACACGGGACCTTGGTTTTTCGTCTCATTCGAAGGACTAGACAGCTGTCCTTGTCAGGCCCTCCGTCCTGCGTCACTGACAAGGGAAAAACCACACTGGAAAATCTGGATGAACTTTCAAGGCCAATGCAGGGATCGAACACCCGACCTCCAGGCTAGTGAGCCAGCGTCTTATCCACTTAGCCACCGTGATCCAGCATTAACGTACATATAAAAGAACCCTTGACAATTAGGATTAAATTGCCGTCTGCGAATAATCATAAGGGTGGTTGTACGTGACAAGGGGTAGGGTTGCCTGTCTAACCTTGTGGGTTTTCTCAGGGTCCTCCGGTTTCCTCCCACTGCTAAAGACCCCTATGTGCGAGCAAATTATTGAAATAAAATTGAACCATATGTTAGTCCGGAGGAAATGACCTAGTTTGTGTCGAGTCAACATTAAACTCTCTCTCTCTCTCTCTCTCTCTTTCTCTCTCTTTCTTTCTCTCTCTCTCTCTCTCATCATTAGATCTTAAAACCCCAATTCATGTCATTTCAATTTCTTTCATTTTAAAGTTCTACTTAATCAATTGTGGTGCTCAATAGAAAATAGATAGATGCTTGCGGTTCTCAATTTTATTGTACAAAAAAATATCTACCCACATTGTACATCTACAGCTCACTTAATTATATTGCCGCAGAACAGAATTAAAATATTTTTATTGGTATTTTATATTGAAATCTAATTCAATCCTGTTATCATCAGTAGGATTCTCAATAAAATTTATTGAGATTAGAATTGGAAAATCGGTATTTATTAGATGAACTCATTGAAATAAAATCATGAAATCTCTACTAGAAAAGATAAGGGAATGAATTATGTACTATTAGATAATTATATAAGGGTAGGAATTGTGTAATAAAAAGTAAGATCATGGATTAATTCAGTGGAAAATTTCTTGTTTAAAGGTCATCGAAAAAGCTTCATAAATTTTTAAACAGTGCAAGTAATGATGTCAACATATCCTTTTCATAAGTATAACACGAACCCGAATGTCAATATTACCTGCAACAGGTAAATTTCAACGTTCACTGCCTTTCGAAGAAAATGGGTGTGTCCATCCGTCACACTTTACACAATAATTCTAATTGAGCTAGAATTTCAATTTCAAACTTGAATAAGCAGAGATGCGCAATTTGATTAGTTAATGCTATGGGACACAATGACTTTAGTTCTAATTAAGTGAGAGTGATGATGAGCAATTTGATTGATCGAGACTGTCAAGCTCGACAAGTTTGGTTTAATTGAGCGTATATGATAACATCCACACCTTTACCTTTACATCAATACCTGGTCTATTAATATACACCTGTTCTTCTCTCAATCTGTTTAAAACACAGATCTATGTTTTGTGGGAGGTCGCTTCAGGGGTCATATGAGCGGCTTTTGACCCTATGAGAGTCAGTGGTCCTCCTGTTTCCTGCCATTGCTAAAGACCCCTACGCACATGTGAATTATTGAAATAAAATTGAACCAAATGTTAGTCCTGAAATGACCTAGTTTGTGTCAAGTGGACATTAAACTCTCTCTCTCTCTCTCTCTCTCTCTCTCTCTCTCTCTCTCTCAGATGTAATAATAAGAAATATGTCTATGAAATTCAATATAATTACTAGGATTTCAATAAGATCAGATTCTCAAGTTAATTGAGTTGAGATCTGAAAAGACGACAAAAAAAACTTATATAATATACCAGCTAACCTGTACATTTTTGTGGTTTTTTACAAAGTTATTAACTCGAGCTTTGGAAGTGAGCCAAGGTATTTTGTCTAATTTTCATCCAGATGGTAAACTACCTTGATTATAATTGTGGTTAGTTAACAACAGATCGTGCTGAGTGACACAGTTCTTACAGCGGTATTCTGTCATAGTTCACGAAGCCAATTACCCTACACAGTCTTGGCGTGCCAAGAAGAAGGCAGTGACTCCATGAAACCATTTCGGAGCGAAATTAGAAACAAGTTTTGTGAAATTATCGCTGTTAACTGTGATGTAGAAGCTACCATACATAGCCCAGCTTAACCAGAGCGGGGCCTTGGGCCTGACTAGAATCGCGTAACACAAGGTTGGACAGGTTATCCTACTCCTTGTCATGTACAACCAGGGAATCGAAACCACACCATTTGACTCAATGACAGACCTTATGATGCAACGTGCATGCATTAACCATTCGGCCAACCCCTAGATTTAAAGTCCCTCAAATGGGGGGTTGGATGGTCGAATTGTTAGCACGTGCGAGCTGTATCATAAGACCTGTCATTGAGTCAACTGGCGAGGTTTCGAATCCCCGGTTGTACGTGACAAGGAGTAGTGTCGCCTGTTCAACTTCGGGGGTTTTCTCCGAGTCCACCGGTTTCCTCCCACTGCTAAACGAATTATTGAAATAAAATTAAACCATATGTTAGTCCCGAAATGACCTAGTTTGTGTCGAGTGGACGTTAAACCTCATTTCTCTCTCTCTATCTCTCTTAAAGTCCCTCAAACGAACTTCCAAGACTTAAATCATAATTTGAAGCTAATATTGTAATGTTTATATTTCAGGTCACTACATACTGGCAGTTGGAGAGACTGGTGAAGAACTACACCAGACTACCAGAACATTGTTCAGTCCCTGTTATCCAGCAGAAGAACAGGTGTGTTCAATCCATTTTAAAGCAGTAGTTAGTGGATCGAAGAAAAATGAGAAGCTATTGGTTTACGTCAATAACCACTGTGGTACTGATAGCGCTGAGTTACCTAAACGACCATTAATAGGACCAATAAACCCACCTGGACCACTGACTCATACAAACGGCAGGTAAAAAACATATCGTTAAAGATACATTATGTAAGATTTAAATCAAAAGCTGGCCATTGAATATATTGAAAATTTCAGTAAAGTTACTCAATTCTGAGTCAAGTCGGTGCAGAACTGTAGGACGTTAACCCCCATTTCATTTCTCTCGACCATTAAATCACACCTGTCCAACCTTGTGGATTTTCTCTGGGTCCTCCTGTTTCCTCCCACTGCTAAAGACCCCTACGCACAATGAATTATTGAAATATCGTCACGTTTTTGGCGAACCGTCAAATCTGATATATTTAAGTATTGAGAATTATGCGTTTGAAATTTGTTGTTATTTCTGTAGCCATCAAATAATAAAATTTATGTAAATGGCATTCGGTGTTCTGATGTATATGTATGAAATATTAAATCACAAATTTCAAACACATAATTCTCAATACTTAAATATATCAGATTCGTCGGTTCGACAGAAACGCGACAATATATTGAAGCATATGTTGGTCCCGAAATGATGTAGTTTGTGTTGAGTGGACATTAAACCCCATTTATCACTCTCTATTTATTTAGTAATTAAGGCGTGAGACATAAGCCCCTCTTTTTTCAAAGTTTTTCAAAGATTTTTCAAGTTTCTAGTCTTTTCTTAATTTTTGGCCCTGGTTTTTCTGTGATCTTCTCTTTTATATATGAATTGAGATTGAAAAATCGCAATCCATTATTTTATTACAAAGTTGATTGATTTTGATGTTGGTAAAAAGAGCATGTTAAAGTCATAAAATCGTTGGCAGTTCTCACTATAATAGTTAAAAACTAGATAATGTAAAGGCAATTTGCTGAAAATTTCATTCAAATTGATCCACTATGAACCGAGAACTAAGCGATTGAAATTTCCGCCTAGCCTCGATCATCATTGCTACAGTTAAATCATGAAGGAAAGTTATGCAGTAAATCGGCTCATAATCCACTAAAGATCGCAGGCTAGCGATGCCATCTAGAGTTGATTATGGTCTGGATAGGTTAATTAATGTCTAATTAATTATTTAGATAACATTTCCGGCCTAAAGAAAGACCTGAAATAGACAGATTTAGCTCTTGCATAATGTATGTTTAATTTTTTTATTTTTTTATTTTTTTATTTTTTTTAATTTTTATTTTTTTAACATTTAGCACTCAAAACTTTTCTGCAATTTACTACAATGTTAAGGGGATTTTTTTGTGAAGAAAAACAATTATTATTATTCAACCGGAAATGTATTAAATATATCATTAAAAACACTGATAGATACAACTCTTCTGTACTGGATAAAATGACAGGTGACAGAGGAAGTGTGTTTGACAGAGCCTATACCTGATGTCTGTGACAGGTGCCCTTTTCTCCAGGTTTGACAAACAATGATAAATATTATTTTAAAGGAGCTAAATCTCTAACTCGATGTTTTTCATAATATTCAAAATTAAAAACATGAATTAGAATTCAATATTGGTCCATTTCAATTAGGGGGGTTGGATGGCTGAATGGTTAGCACGTGCGCGCTGTATCATGCGGCCTGTCATTGAGTCAACTGGCGTGGTTTCGAATCCCCGGTTGTACGTGGCAAGGAGTAGGGTCACCTGTCCAACCTCGTGGGTTTTCTCCGGGTCCTCCGGTTTCCTCCAACTGCTAAAGACCCCTACGCGCAAGCGAATTATTGAAATAAAATTAAACCATATGTTAGTCCCAAAATGACCTAGTTTGTGTCGAGTGGACGTTAAACCCCATTTTTCTCTCTCTCCATTTCAATTAATATTGATGTTATCTTGCAGTGAAACTATGGGATCCTAATATCCAATATTTAAGACACCATTAACATTTTATAATCAATACACGAGTCGTGTATTCTATAGTATTGGATGTCATTTGTAATGAACAAAGAAAAACTTGTCCTACAAGACAAAGCAGAAGTGATTGGTAATCACAAACCCCAAAATAATAATTATTTTAATAGAAATTACAATATATATTTAAAAATTTGAATATATATCACTTTACATACATTAATATTACATTAATATTTGCTTTATGACCCACTTTTGTCTTTTTTAAAGTTTCAAAGTTTCAAAGTGTTTTTATACGCTCACATTTTCACATGGACATATTATGCCATCGTCCCTGTCTGTCCGTCCTGTCACATTTTTTTTATCAAAATTTTTAACTTTTTTTGAAGAAAATTAAAATGTATTTTTATATTGGCACATGTCGGACTGTAACTTCTTGGATTATTGCCCTTGATATAAAAAAAGTTGTGGTTCTGTTTTTAGAATGTCCTTTGATTGATATATTTACGTAAAAAAAATAACCAGGAACATTAGAAGAGTTCTTGCAGGTTTTCTAGAATAAAAGACTGGTCTTAAAATATTAATTATAATGTACTAAGATACTTGTGATTCTAAACGTAATTTCCTGCGTTCCCCTAGGGTCATTAATCACATGCAAGGAAAACGCACTTTATAAATGGATTATCAATGTTGTTGCCGCTGTCGTTGTCTGTAGCCTATAACAATAATTAGCTTGAAATATAACAACTTCTTTCCTCTTTCTTTTTTTACGTTTATTACATTTTCCATTTCTTCTCCTGAAGCACTTCCTTCATTGCGCTATTTCATATTTGATAGGAGGATTTTGCTCGTTGGGATCCGGGGGACACTGACCTGCTTTTAATATTGTTTGGGTGGTGTGTGGTTGCTGTTGTCCTCTGGCTATGAGAGAAATGAAATAAAATGAGGTTTAATGTCCTACTTTTCTGCACTGACTGGGCTAAGGAAGACGAGAGGCAAATTGTGCATGGATAGTGGCACTATGGCCTACTCTTATTTCAAATTTCAACTGTCGAAGGTTCTTTTACATGCGGGGGGTTGGATGGCCGAATGGTTAGCACGTGCGCGCTGTATCATAAAGCCTGTCATTGAGTCAACTGGCGTGGTTTCTAATCCCCAGTTGTATGTGACAAGGAGTAGGGTCGTCTGTCCAACCTCATGGGTTTTCTCCCACTGCTAAAGACCCCTACGTGCAAGCGATTTATTGACATAAAATTAAACCATATGTTAGTCCCAAAATGACCTAGTTTGTGTCGAGTGGACGTTAACCCCATTTCTACATGCATGCCAGTGTGGACAGGGATATAGAAATGGTCTGAATCCGTCTTGGTTCGGTTTCCAGAACATATCTCGGAAACACCTTGGATGTCCTTACACCTTGAATGTCCTTGGACCAGTTTACACATCAACCTATTATAGTATTTGAGTCTTTTTGGTATTTATAGATTTCTTGGGAGTTAATAAAAAAAAAAACTGAAAAAAAAACTGACTTAGTTTTTTGTATACAATTATTTTCAGAAACCATTCAAGATATCGTTATGAAACTTTCAATCTGATTAAAACACAGATCCTATTTCGATTCGTTTTTCATAGTTCAAAATTTCGTTTTACTTGTCTTTACTACACTAGGATCTGGAAGAGTTGTTATATAACCCACATTCTGGTTGATGTGAGGGATTAGCTAATGTTACGGCAAGTTTTTGGCGTGAGGTGCACGGAACTGTGGGTAACCCACTAGAAACATCAGCGCTGATTGGTTAATCAAATTTCTGACATCATAGAGTCAAAAGCCGTTCGTATGACTCCTGAAGCGACCCTCCTCTACAACTGGTCAGATCTTCAGGTAGTAGAGGCCATCAAACGTATGAAACGAAATATAGATCTGTATTTGAATCAGATTGTGAAACCTATTAACACGTGTTAGATCGTAAGGTCTGTCATATGTTCGCTTACGTTTTCGTATCCTCTAACAAGCGGTTTCGCAATCCGACGTACGATAATAACTAGATGGCGTTAATTTCCACTCCACGAACTTCTCGGTCAAGGCAAAGTTTTCAATCGATTTTTCGGCAGATGTGCAACAAATAAAGCAGAATATTTCTTGTGAGCACATTCTAAGAACGCTACACAATCAACAATATACACAAAGGCTCAAAAAATGGTGAAAAATTCAATATATGAGACAAGAAACATATTCGTTGGCATACCTACGTAAATCCAGCTCCATACGCGTAACGTTTTTCACGGGCCGAACACTCATTATGGATTGACGTCACAAGTACACACGAATCGATGACGTTTTCGTTTTCATATTCGTTTTTGTACCGGTGCGAAAGGTCCCTATTGAGTCTAGTGGCGCGGTTTCGTGCAAGCGAATTATTGAAATAAAATTGAACCATATGTCAGTCTCGAAATGACCTAGTTTGTGTCGAGTGGACATTAAACCCCATTTCTCTCTCTCTCTCTCTCTCTCTCTCAGTTAAAAAAAATTTGTGTGGATTTAGAAATGTTAATCTGTTTGGGTACATAGAGCTTGAGTATATTTAAGTGGCGTGAATAATCAGTTATTGTTCGATTAATGCAAACGACAATCGACTGCTTTATCTCCCTATCCCACCCAATAACCGGAGGAAAAAAAACGTGTTTCCTGATAAAATGGTTATTGCTTTGTTATCCAGTAGAAACACATTCTTTTCATTTTTTTTTTACATAATGATATGAATATTGGTTACAATTTTCTAATCTCGACCCTATTTTAATTAAAAAGTATATATAGAGTTCTCATTTGCATGTATATAAAAGCACTATATGATATTGTCTGGTGTCGAACAAAGAACCATTAGTGCGAAAATCAGTAGTGTCGGTTTTGATTGATCATAAAAAACAGATATTAAATTTTTATTTTTTTTGTCACATTGATCATTTTTCTTTTTCTTTGCTTTACTATTGAATTGTTCAGGGTAGAGTGAAAAGAAGAAAAGTCCATTGTTTGAGATAGTTCCCCGAACTTATTTTATTGCTGTTAAACAATAACATAATATGCTATTACTTGTCTTTTTCAGTTGGTTCGAGCAATCAATTTATTTGAATAAATCGCCTATGATGACTTCATATCAGATAATATTGGCTGCAGATGTGCCCCAGGAGGACTCGTATATAGCCATCGACAGCATATCACTGAAATCTTGCCAGAAAGGTGAGAAATAAAATGAAATGAAATGGGGTTTAACGTCCTACTGTTCTGCACTGACTGGGCTATGAGGGAAATCTTGCCCGGGTAGCGGCGCTACGTCCTACTATTATAGCGAATTCCAACTGTCAAGGGATCTTTCACGTTTACGCCAATGTGTACATGGAACCTTTGTTTTTTTGTCCCATCCGAATGACTAGACAGATAACATTATGCATAGCAGGCTAATGAAATCTGTCATAGTCCATGCAGGCTCATTGAGTAACGGTCTCTCCCATACCCGTTTGATGCTGTTGTGCGCCATGGTGACTCAGTGAGTAAGGCACTGGCTAACTAACCATGTGGAGGTTTGTTGTTTCAATCATGGCTGAGAAAGTCCCTAAGGAGTTGGGGGGTTGGATGGCTGAATGGTTAACGTGCGTGCGCTGTATCATAAAGTCTGTCATTGAATCGACTGGCATGGTTTCGAATCCCCGGTTGTACGTGACAAGCAGTAGGGTCGCCTGTCCAACCTCGTGGGTTTTCTCCGGGTCCTCCGGTTTCCTCCCACTGCTAAAGGCCCCTACGCGCAATCGAATTATTGAAATAAAATTAAACCATATGTTAGTCCCGAAATGACCTAGTTTGTGTCGAGTGGACGTTAAACCCCATTTCTCTCTCTCTCTCCCCTAAGGAGTTGGACCCAAAACTAGATCCAGTGTACACATTGGAGTGCACGTTAAACAACCCTGACAAGTGAAAGTCTGTGAAGAGTAGACAGAAACTGCTGTCTGGGCAAAATGTCCCCTCATAGCACATGGCATGTTGTATTTTCTTTAGCTCCATTGAATTGAGAGAGGGAGAGAGAGAGAGAGAGAGAGAGAGAGAGAGGTTATTTTATTTTCAGTAATTTGCTTGCATGTTGAGGTTTTTAGTAGCCAAAAGAAATCAGAGGCCTGGGACAGGTGACCCTACTTCTTGTCACTTAAAAGTGTTTGATAAAAACCACACCATTTGACCTTATGAACCAAAACACATGCATTAGGCCACTCGACCACCTACTCCCCTGTAAAGTATGAAGGTTGTGGATATAGTAGATTTGGGCTCTATATAGAATTTGTACACTTACATTCTCAAGTCTTTGATCAATGAAAATCTAATAATAAAAGAGATTTCTATATGCATATTGCATACCTTTCTTTAATTTAATAATAGAAACGATTTCTGTCTACTGCATACTTTTATTTAATTTAATTTAATAAAACTTCAGTCAACTGCAAAAGAAAGGAGTAAAAATTCTAATTTAATTTCAGATCAATATTTAATTTATTTGCAAGACATATTGGTTAATGCAATGAATCAACTTGCACTTTAAAGTATTTCTTTATAGTCGTGTTATATCTTTATGTAGGAGGCGTATCAGCTCAAGCAGTGCGTAATATTTTTTCGTCCTATATTCAGCAAAATAATGTTGAACAAGCAAACAAACATGCAACTGCAAATATCATTGTTGTCTGTCCAACCTCGTGGGTTTTCTCCGGGTCCTCCGGTTTCCTCCCACGGCTAAAGACCCCTACGTGCAAACAAATTATTGAAAAAAAATTGAACCATATGTTAGTCCTGAAATGATCTAGTTTGTGTTGAGTGGACATTAAACTCTCTCTCTCTCTCTCTCTCCCTCTCCCCCTCTCTCTCACTCTCTCTCTCTCTCTCTCTCCCTCTCCTCTCTCTCTCTCTCTCTCTCTCTCTCTCTCTCTCTCTCTCTCTCTCTCTCTCTCTCTCTATCTCCCTCCCCCCCCTCTCTCTCTCTCTCTCTCTCTCTCTCTCTCTCTCCCCTCTCTCTCTCTCTCTCTCTCTCTCTCTCTCCCCCCCCTCTCTCCCTCTCCCCCTCTCTCCCTCTCTCCCTCCTATCTATCTCTCTCTATCTTTGGCTACATTGGCTGGTAAATTTTGAAGTAGAGAGATATTCTTGAGAGCTATGGATGAGGTCTGTCATTAAGAAATCTTACAATACATTAGACAGACCTTATATTGAGATTGACACAGCTTACAGTTGACCGCATCATTTCTATATTTAATATGTCTGGTGAACATTTTAGATGCAATTATGTGATAGAATACATAACTCTTATTTATTAAAAAGATATTTACTCGGCCTCACAGGACCCCTCTGCCCGGTGTCGAGGGCAGACCCTCTCCCGAGGTCCGGGAGACCTCTCAGCCTCTACGGGTCTCTCTTGTCCCTCCTTTGTACCCTTTTCCCTGCCTGCTTGTAAACTAGGCTTTTTATATCGGTTAAGGCACGCCATAGTTAATACCATTAGTAATCAGGACAATGAAAAGTAATTATTAAGATTCACACATCTTAGCTCAAGACAAAAGGTGTCAATACGTGTTAAGCCTGAATCTTATACCATATAGACACTCCGAGTATACATGTTTGTACAATCCATTAAATCTTACATAATACTATTTCAACAACCTACACCTGATATATAGATTAAATCTTACAATTAATCTGTCACTTAATATATGTCTAAAATTGAGTTACAAATAAAATATGAATTAAGAATACAATATTGAAATTTAGATCCCAAATGATATTGTATTACAATTATTTGTCATGCGATTGCAGATTGACATGACATTATATCATCGCCATATTGTGTCAGAGCGTCTATTTAGTTTCATGTGTAGCAAATAATATCGTTCGAACATGCTTATTACACGTATCATCTGTAACGAACGCAAATTATTTGTCATGCGATTGTCTTTGTGCATATGAATCCTCTATAATGAAGGGCGGGGGAATGTAGGTGGTCGAATTTTTAACACATGCACGTTAAATCAGAAGGTCTGTCATTAAGTCAACTGGCGTGGTTTTGATTCCCAGCTTGTACGTGACAAGGATTAGGGTCACCTGTCCAACCTCGTGGGTTTCTTCCCACTGCTAAAGATCCCTTATGCGCAAGCGAATTATTGAAATAGAATTGAACCATATGTTAGTCCCGAAATGACCAAGTTTTTGTCAAGTGGGCATTAAACCCCATTTCTCTCTGTCTTTAACGAATGCATGCAAATCATATATGACGGGGGGGACACGGTGGCTCAGTCAGTAAGGGCGCTATCCCACAAAACTGAGAGTCACAGATTTTAGCCACCTCCTAATCTACTCATCCCCAAAAAACACCACATTTAAACACGAATGATTAATGTGAATCTTCTGTGGTGGCTCAGCGAGTAAGGTGCTGGCTTACTAATCAGGATCCTGTTATTGGCCCAGGCAGTACCTCAGGACTTTCCAGGGTTGCTTCCCCTTGTCAGTGGAGCTCTCCTTATCCCCATCTCTCCCCACTCCGTACTATTCCCAACCCAAAAATACCCAGATAAATCACAACACTGTGGTCAACTTTTATATTACTAGAGCAGTTTTAAGTAGCTCCTAAGTGGGTAAGACGCTGGCTCGCTAGCCTGGAGGTCGGGCGTTTGATCCCTGCATTGGTCGAGATTTTCATCCAGATTTTCCAGTGTGGTTTCCCTTGTCAGTGATGGGACGAAAAAACAAGGTCCTATGTACACATTGGCGTGAACGTAAAAGATCCCTTGACAGTTGAAATTCGATATAAGAGTAGGCCATAGTGCCGCTGTCCGGGCAAAATTTCCCTCATAGCACACTGTATGGCATATGCCTGTCTTCATTAGCCCAGTTCATTTCATTTCATTAAAAGTGTTGACACTTGATTATCACTGATCTGACTATTGTCAATTCTAAGGTTTCGCTTAATAGGCCTATTGGCATCCAAAGATTATAACAGTCCAGTCAAGACCATTCTTGCTTAAGACAATCACTTTAGGAGGTTTAAATCAAAATATTAAACTTTAAATCAATGACAGACAGGCTGATAATATTAAAGTCAGCCATATTGTCTGTATATATGAATATAGAATTAAGATATAAATTATGCATTCTTAAATAAAATTTGAAAAAGAAATTAAATTTAATATCACTATTTGGTGATAGTTATATATTAAGTGTTTTGTTGCTGTAAAGGAATATGGGATTGTATATTATACATGATTTTGTTGCTGTGAGGCAATTGCAATATGGGACTGTATATAATATATGATTTTGTTGCTGTAAGGGAATGTGGTTGTTATTGTAAGGGAATAAGGGACTGTATATTATATATGATTGTGTTGCTGTAAGGGAATAAGAGACTGTATATTATACATGATTTGTTGCTGTAAGGGAATAAGTGTGATTTGTGATATGATTTATTTGATTATCGGTAATCATATTGTCTGGGTCAAGACCAATGATTAATTAACATTGTAATAAACTCTTTAGTTTGTTAGAGAAGTCTGGTCGTATTATTCAACTGTCATTGACCGTCTTGTTGAATAGGCTATGATATTAACTAAATATTTTCTATGTCAGTCAGTCAGTTATTGTCACTAACAGAATCGTGTCTTAATATCGTTGCCATATGATGACAAGACCTCCCAGTGTATTCTTATAATCACGTTGTACCATATGGAGTCCCCGTTCTTTTCAACAAATCGAATCCAAACACCGGCTTGATTGGTTTCCTTCTTGTGCTACGCGCTTAATTTGGTCTTGAGTGTGACCTAAAATTATTGTATCTAAATATTGAGTTGACCAGATGTTAGGTAATGTCATAACATTTTAGACACTTGATTTGGTCTCGAGTGTGACCTGAAATTATCGTATCTAAATATTGCGTGAATGTCATAACATTTTAGATAAGATAAGATCTTTTTGGTGTCAGGTCACATTGTAACCCAGGTATCATTTAATCTTGTGTATCTAGCACTAATTTCTTTCACATTCGTTTAATATCGTTGAGTCAACTGGCATGGTTTCAATTCCCCAGTTGTATGTGACAAGGAGTAGGGTCGCCTGTCCAACCTTGTGTGTTAGTCCCAAAATGACATAGTTTGTGTCGAGTGGATGTTAACTCTCTCTCTCTCTCTCTCTCTCTCTCTCTCTCTACTGAGGCTATCTATTAATTTGGAAATTTGAGGCAAAAATAAAAATGGAAATTATCTTAAAGCAATTGAAATAGTTTTGTGGGATATCACGCCCATCAGAATGAAATGTATATTGCGGGGGAGGGAGGAGAAGGGGGGTGGGAAAGGGCTTTAGTAGAATATCGAGTAGTCGGAGTAGAAGACTAGGACCTTAAACCCCATTTTATTTTATTTCTATGATTATTGGATGTTTTATGAACAGAAAGCAAGCATGGAAATTTACAAAATTATTAAAATTACTAGTAAATATGCTAATTTTTGTTTTGCGTGTGGTGCGGTCCTCCTGCACTTACTATTAGAGTAGAGTTTTAACCCTCCGTACTGTAGAATGTTCTTTGGGTTTTGCTCCGGTTTGCTCACTACACTTATTATTTTAGCCTTTATTGTCCAGATTATTGCCCTTATTGTTAAAATCATGACGTCAACTGGCAGACTATCGCCATTGAGGAGACGACCACTGTCAAGATTGGTCGCATTATTTCTACTATGTCTTTTTTGTATTCCTGATTGTTTTCAAATTTGAGTGAAGTCTGTGTGCAATGTCTATTTTCTGTCTTGTCCGCAGGTTTATCTTGTAGATTTTTGTTTTGCATGTAGTGTGGTCCTCCTGCACTTAATATTAGATTGTGACCTTCATGAGGTTGGGTGATCAAGATTCCTGGTCTATACATTGTGTAATCCATGGCCTATACTAGATGGAATTAAACTGGAACGGTATGTTTCACTCAGGAAAAAATCAATTTTTCCTGAATTCTGGGGATCAGAAAAGGGTAGGGTGTTATACATGGGTTTTAACAACCCTTCTTGGCTAACCTATTTCTTTTCATGGTTCCCCCTCCCCCCCTCAAACCTTTGAAAATAAATTCTTGTAGTTATATCAGTTAAAGGGACATCACTCTGTATTTTCTCATTTGGTTTCAACTTTCAGTTGGTTCCAGCTAAACAACAAAATTCATGATTATTTTTAATTAAAATGTCTTAGGTTTCCTGCGTAGTAATTTTAAACCTATATTTGTATTTTCTTGGTAGATAAGTTATCCACAATATTGTCTTCAGGGCTTCTTCAGCACTCGTATTGACCTTTGACATTCTGATATTCTATACATTGTCTTGCCTTAAGTCTATAGACATAGTCTAAGGGATGATAAGGTCTAATTAATACAACTTGCCAGTGGTAGATATAGTAAAGATTATGTATGTTTACTGGTCTGAGCTAACTTTATACGAACAGCGCCGGCTTTAGGACATATCGGGGGGGGGGGGGGCAGGGATGGCCGAATTGTTAGCATGTATCATAAGGTCTGTCATTGAGACAACTGGTGTGGTTTTGATTCACTGGTTGTACGTGACAAGGAGTAGGATCGTCTGTCAAACCTCGTTGGTTTTCTACGGGTCCTCTGGTTTCCTCCCAATGCGAAAGACCCCAACGTGCAAGCGAGTTATTGAGATAAAATTGAACCATGTGTTAGTCCCGAAATGACCAAGTTTGTGTTGAGTGGACATAAAACCCCATTTCTCTCCTCTCTTTCTCTCTATATAGATACCCCGGTTGTATGTGACAAGGAGTAGGGTCGCCTGTCCAACCTCGTTGGTTTTCTCCGGGTCCTCTGGTTTCCTCCCACTGCTAAAGACCCCTACTCTTCACTCTCTCTCTCTCTCTCTCTCTATCTCTCTATCTCTCTCTCTTCCCTAGCTAGCACATATCAGTCTGGTGCTAGTCATAGGATATTTATATTGTATTTCAATGCTAGTTGTTATATTTTACCAGGTTATTAAACATACATTATACAAGAGCTAAATCTGCCTATTGCAGGTCATTCTTTAGGCCTGTAATGTTATATAAACTATTAATTAGACATTAATTAACTTATCCAGGCCATAATCAACTCCCGATGTCATATTATGTGTCAAATTTTTACTGGATTTGAATCCGATCTGCTGCTCCATGCTCATTGGTGATTAAATCCAAAAATGGATAATCGGAACTCGGTTTTTATTGCACCAACTTTTAATAGTAATGATGATCGAGGCTAGGTTTAAAATTCAATTGCTAATATCTTGGTTCAGAGTGGTGCAATTTGACTGAAATTTTCAACATATTCTATTTACGTTATCCATTTTTTATCTATTATAGCGAGAAGGTGTGTCGTTTGCATTCTGATTCTGTTATTTTTTTAAGTACCAGGCCCCCAAATTTCCTCCCAATCCTAAAGACCCCTGCGCAAGTAAACAATTGAAATGAAATACATGGTTCGAAATCACCTAGTTTATGTCAAGTGGAGAGAGAGAGAGAGAGAGAGAGAGAAATGGGGTTTAACGTCCACTCGACACTAACTAGGTCATTTCGGGATTAACATATGGTTTAATTTTATTTTTAATAATTCGCTTGCGCGTAGGGGTCTTTAGCAGTGGGAGGAAACCGGAGGACCCAGAGAAAACCCACGAGGTTGGACAGGCGACCCTACTCCTTGTCACGTACAACCGAGGATTCGAAACCACGCCAGTTGACTCAATGACAGGGCTTATGATACAGCACGCACGTACTAACCATTCGGCCATCCAACCCCCCTATGTCAAGTAGACATTCAATCCTATTTCTCTCTCTCTTTTGATGTACCCATGAATGATCTGACTGGTTGTGTCTGTTTGTATTAGTATATTGTTGGTTTTGTTTTAATTTCAGATAAAATTCCACCAAGGGCCGTGAGTTCGTTTGATAAATGTGATATAAGTATCGGATCATGTGGTTGGTTAAACAGTGCTGAAACTACGGCCAAATGGAGATTAAGTGACAGACATAAATCGTGGATGTCAAACACCAGAAATGGTACGTTTACAAGCTCTTGTTATTTAGAGGGCGGTTGGATGGCCGATTGGTTAGCATGTGCACGCTGTATCCTGAGGTCTGCCATTGAGTCATCTAGCGTGGTTTCAAATCCCAGGTCGTACATGACAAGGAGTAGTGTCGCCTGTCCAACCTCGTGGGTTTTCTCCGGGTCCTCCAGTTTGTGGATGTTAACCCCATCTCTCTCTCTCTCTCTCTCTCTCTCTCTCTCTCTCTCTCTCCCCCTCCCTCCCTCTCTCTCTCTCTCTCTGTCTGTCTCTCTCTCTCTCTCTCTCTCTCTCTCTCTCTCTGGTTATTAAGATGTAGAGGAGTAAACACAATATTAGGTCTGTTTTCAATGTAGGCAGTTTTACAACATTTTCGACCCACGTTTTCAAAAGGCAAATAAGTCAATCTAATGCAATGGTAACGCATACATGGAAAACAAGCTGAAGGGACCACTACTGTCCAACATCGTTTTCTCAGGGTCCTCTCACAGCTAAAGACCCCTATGCGCAAACGAATTATTGATGTAATAATTATCGAAATAAAATCGAACCATATGTTAGTCCTATGATGTCCCTGGTTGTAAGTGACAAGGAGTAGGGTTGCCTGTCCAACCTCGTGGGTTTTCTCCGGGTCCTGCGGTTTCCTCACACTGCTAAAGACCCTACACGCATGTGAATTATTGAAATAAAATTGAACCATGTGTTAGTCCCGAAATTACCTAACAGTTGGAATTCTATATAAGAGTAGGCCGTAGAGCCGCTGTCTGGGCAAAATTTTCCTCATTGTACACTGTATGGCATATGCCTGACTTCATTATAGCCCAGTCGGAAGAGCAAAACAGTAGGACATTAAACCCTATTTCATTTCATAGGCCGTTGGCATCATAAAAATCACCTGTTAATTGGAAGTCAAAATAAGAGTTGACTATGGCACAGAGTGTGGCACAATGCCTGTCTTTATTTTCCCAGTTGGTGCAGGACAGTAGGATGTCTCAAATCTTTAAATGAGGTTGTCTCTATTAATTTGTAACATATATTATCATTATTACTGTCTGGTTCTAATTTACCTGTTTTAGTACTGATTATCTTATATCATTCTACCAAGGGTCAATTATCTATTCTTGTTTTGTTTTATTTATTGTCTTTATGCTTTCTTCTGGTTATTAATAAATTTGGTGTTAGCCAAAATATAAATAAATAGGCTGACTAGATGGATATTTATCATTAACTTGAAAATGTCGTTATTAAATAATAGAGAAACATATATACCTTGTGTTATGTTTTGTTATGAAACGTAGGATGGATGTTAAAGTATATTTAATTATATTTCTCTATTGCAGGTGAATATGTATATGTTGAAAGGCAGAAAAAAACAAGTAGCAGTGTTAAATAGTGTGGTCCATCCTAAACCTAGATATACGTCGGATAATTGTACGGTAAGTTGTAGTAAATAATCAAATAATGTGGTTCCGATCCTAGATGTAGGGTCGTCTTTCCTACCTCATGGTATGGTTTCGATACCATGCTTGTATGTGACAAGGAGTAGGTTCTTCTGTCCAATTCGTGGGGGTTGGATGACCAAATGGTTAGCACGTGCAAGCTGTAGCATAAAGCCTGTCATTGAGTCAACTTGCTTGGTTTTGATTTCCCCATTGTACGTGACAAGGAGTAGGGTTGCCTTCAAACCTCGAGGGTTTTCTCCGGTTTCCTTCCACTGCTGAAATAAAATTAAACTGTATGTTAGTCTTTCACTCTCTCTCTCTCTCTCTCTCTCTCTCTCTCTCTCTCCAACATCGTGCCGTGGTTTCAATTCCCAGTTTGTACGTGACAAGGAGTGGGGTCGTCTGACCAACGTCCTGCCATGGTTTTGATTCCCCAGTTGTATGTGACAAAGAGGAGGGTTGTCTGTCCAAACTCGTAGCATGGCATGGTTTCAATTCCCAGGTTGTACGTGACAATGGGTAGGGTCGATTGTCCAGCCTTGTCGGTTTTCTCTGTGTCCTCCAGTTTCCTCCCACTGCTGAATAAATAAAATTGAACCATATATTAGTCCCGAAATGAACTAGTTTGTGTCGAATGGATGTTAAATCCCATTTCTGTCTCTATCTATCAATTAAGTAGTACTTTAAACTGAATGAATGGAATAAATTTTAACATCCTACTTCGTGGTTCAATTCTGTACTAGTACCATTTCCCCAGCAACAAAAGAACGAATGGTGTACAATGTCATTTATTAATGATAAGTAAGAAGAAATGTGATTTTAATAAAATACAAAAGTATTTAATGTATGTGTACAGCTAAGATTAAAAATGAACTCATATTTCAGTGTTAAAACTTTGGTTGGATGTCTTAAAGGCTGTATGCATTATTTGAGTTTTCGCTAAAATATCAGATTTCTTGCAGCTTAATTCACGTTACTAATTATGTCCTCAGATTGATTATTTCATATTTAATTTAGATAAGAATGTCAAAATACCGATTCTAGATATAAAATCTCCCTACATGGATTCAACGATATTCTTATTACAGAGAGAGAGAGATGGGGTTTAAAGTCCACTCGAAACAAACTAGGTCATTTCGAGACCTACATATGGTTCAATTTTATTTCAATATTTTGCTTGCATGTAGGGGTCTTTGGCAGTGGGAGGAAACTGGAGGTTAGACAGGCGACCCTACTCCTTGTCAGGTTTAACCAGGGAATCGAAACCAGGCCAGTTGAACTTATGATACAACGCGCACTCTCTAACCATTCGGCCATCCAGCCCCCCATTCCTATTAAGAGATTCACCTTTTACAAAGATCTAGTTGGGATTCCAATTTGATTAAAGTGATGAATCAAGACTTTAACAAAACAATGAATGAATCTGCAAATTCATGAATCAATGTAATTATTCCCAAGCAGTATTTTCTCTCAGCCTTAAATTGAGTTATCTCCCTTTCATCATTTTACTCATTTTTATAGATTCTCATTTGTTTTTGTCTCAATAAAGTTTTAAATTTTACGTTTACTTGGATGTCTGACACTCAGTTGAGGATGCTATTGCAATGAGGTGAACAAGTGCCATTGTTTCTAAATAAGGTCGGGGGGTTGGATGACTGAATGGTTAGCAGATGGCGTGGTTTCAATTCCATGGTTGTACGTGACAAGGAGTATGGTCGTCTGTCCAACTTCGTGGGTTTTCTCCGGGTCCTCCGGTTTCCCCCTACTGCTAAAGACCCCTACGCGCAAGTGAATTATTGAAATAAAATTGAACCCTATGTTAGTCCTGAAATGATCTAGTTTGTGTCGAGTGGACGTTAAACCCCATTTCTCTCTCTCTCTCTAACTAAGATCATTTGAATTTCAAATAAGATCTATTTTTAGTAGATTTTCTTACCAACTTGTTCATTTTAATCATTTTATCATTTTAATCACAGTATACGTCAATTTTAGTCTTCTGGTCTAAAAATATCCAAAATTACTATTTTTGGCAGATTGGGTGAAATGGCACATGTCGACCTTATTGGGCTAACATCCTCACTTTTTAAATTACAAATTACTTTATCTAATTCAGATTTTTAAGATATTTTATCCAAAGAATATGGCAATTTTAAGAATTATCCTTTTTTAAAGCCGTAGAAAAACTATAAATTAATCTGTATATTCTGTGTTTTGATGTTAAATTTCTTTGAAATTCTAGGGTGGTTTCAATTCCCCGATTGTACGTGACAAGGAGTTGGGTCACCTGTCCAACCTAATGGGTTTTCTCCAGGTCCTCCGGTTTCCTCCCACTGCTAAAGACCCCTACGCAAATTACTGAAATAAAATTGAACCAAATGTTAGTCCCGAAATGACCTAGTTTGTGTCGATTGGACGTTAAACTCCATTTCTCTTTCTCTCTGTTGATTACCAATGATACTGAGACAGGGAAAGAGTTTTCCTGACCCTGTTCCCCAATCACATTACCATATCCTGAATAAATCTTTTTTTTTTTTTAAAAATAGTGAGATTGTCTATCACTGTACCTATCTAAACATGTCCAAGGGTACAGGATGTTGGTAACCAACAAGTTGTCTTCATTAAAAATACATTATAGGAGATTCGATAACGAGTCGACAGTTCTCACTATAATAGTTAAAAAGTAGATAATGTAAAGGCTATTTGCTGAAAATTTCATTCAAATTGATCCACTATGAACCGAGAACTAAGCGATTGAAATTTCCGCCTAGCCTCGATCATCATTACTAAAGTCAGTACCATAAACAGCATAGCTTTCGATTATCCATTTAATCGTTAAATTGTGGAAGGAAAGTTATGCAGTAAATCAGCTCATAATCCACTGAAGATCGCAGACTAGCGATGCCATCTAGAGTTGATTATGGTCTGGATAGGTTAATTAATATCTAATTAATAATTTAGATAACATTTCAGGCCTAAATAAAGACCTGCAATAGACAGATTTAGCTCTTGCATAATGTATGTTTAACATATAGATCAAAATTTATTTTCATTTTAGGTAGGATTTTATTATTTGATGTCGGATAATATTGAGTCGAGACTGAAGCTGGAATGGAGAAAACCTTGTTATGACATGTCAGCCAAGTTTTTATGGGAGACTACAGGAAGAGAACCGTTAAAATGGTACCATCAAGTTATAGAGCTCAATGTAGATAGCAGGTTAGTTGTCATGGATACTAGTTAGTTGGTGATGTGTGTATCCGTCTTTTTTTTATTTGGGGTTGGGGGAGCCATGGTAGCCAAGCATGGAAATGATTTTATTATAGTTTTACCTGACATGGGGGCGTTGGATGGCCAAATGGTAAGCACAGAAGGTCTGTCATTGAGTCGACTGGCGTGGTTTCGATCCCCCAGTTGTATGTGACAAGGAGTAAGGTCGCCTGTCCAACCTCGTGGGTTTTCTCCGGGTCTTCTATTTTCCTCCCACTGCTAAAGACCCCTACGTGCAAGCAGATTATTGAAATGAAATTGAACCATATGTTAGTCCCGAAATGACCTAGTTTGTGTTGAGTGGACATTAAACCCATCCCTCTCCAATAAGGTCGACATGTGCCATTTCACACAATCTGCCCAAAATAGAAAATTTGGATATTTTATAGACCAGAAGACTAAAATTCACATATACTGGGATAAAATTAATAAAATGATAAAAATGAACAAGTTGTTAAGAAAATCAGCTGAAAATAAATTTATTTGAAAAATTTAGATAACATTTCAGGCCTAAAGAAAGACCTGCGTGAATAGACAGATTTAGCTCTTGCATAATGTATGTTTAATGAACTGTTTGACCCTATCTGGAATAAAAAGAACTCTGTAAGTTTAAGCTGTCATACGATATCACTATTATTATTATTATTATTATTATTATTACAAAATTTATAGAGCGCCCCTTTCACAGATGTGTTCAAGGGCACTTTACAGTGTAACAAAAACATACATTCAAAAAGTAAATAACATCAAAAATGTTAAAAATACATTTAAAAAAAAAAGCAGTTATTTCTAAAAAATACATACAATAGACAAAATAATGGGTGTTAAAATTTGTTATAAGCCTTTAAAAATAAGAAAGTTTTAATCTGTTTTTTAAAATTGACCAGTGATGATGCCATTCGAATATTAAAAGGTAATTGATTCCATAAAATAGGCGCTTGATAACTAAAAGAACGTGCCCCGTAACTAGAAAGATTTACAATTTTTTGCTTTAAAAGTAATTTATCAGATGAACGTAGGGTTCTGTCTGGGGTGTATAATTCTAAAAGTTCAGATAAATACTTTGGTGCTAAATTATGAAGGCATTTAAAAGTTAAAATCTATTCTATATTTAATGGGCAACCAGTGCAGCTGAAAGAGAACAGGGGTTACACTTGTATATTTAATCGTCAAGGTTATTAATCTAGCAGCAGTATTTTGAATTCGTTGGAGTTTGTTAATAAGTTTAAGGGGTAAGCCAGCTAATAGAGGGTTAAAATTATCGAGTCTTGACGTCACAAGGGAGTTAATAAGAGTTTTTGTTGCATCTCTTGATAAATAGTTCCGTATTTTACCAATACTGCGAATATTGAAATAACAAACTTTAGATATATGATTAACTTGTGCTTCTATATTCATAAAATTATCGAACATCTCACCAATATTTCGACTAAAAGCAGTAGAGTTAATCTCACAATCACCTATAACAATGGATAAGTTAGAATGTACATATTTATTTAATTGATATTTCGATTCCAAAAGAAGAAATTCTGTTTTATCGTCATTTAATTTAAGACAATTCTTAGACATCCATAGTCTTAGTTCACTAATACAATCTTCAAGTTGTTGTTTAGATAGGTTAAAAGAAGATGGATATCACTAAATGCCAAGCAGACAATATATCACCTGTTTAATACATAAATGGACTATAAAACTTTATTTTTATTTCTTATATTTGTTACCGCCCACTGTTGGAAAATCGAATATGAACATTTGTTAAATCAGTTTTATAATGCCTGCATCTGTCAATCACCAGGGGACACTGGCGTTTTCAAAACAGATTATAAATAGTACCTCTAACACAGCATTATCCATAATATACCAAATTAAAGGGGCTAACTCAATATTATCCATGATATTCAAAATTAAAGGAGGCTAACTCAATATTATTCATGACATTCAAAATTAAAGGGGCTAACTCAATATTATCCATGATATTCAAAATTAAAGGGGCTAACTCAATATTATCCATGATATTCAAAATTAAAGGGGCTAACTCAATATTATCCATAATATTCAAAATTAAAGGGGCTAACTCAGTATTATCCATGATATTCAAAATTAAAGGAGCTAATTCAGTATTATCCATAATATTCAAAATTAAAGGGGCTAAATCAATATTATCCATGATATTCCAAATTAAAGGGGCTAACTCAATATTATCCATGATATTCAAAATTAAAGGAGCTAACTCAGTATTATCCATGATATTCAAAATTAAAGGAGCTAACTCAGTATTATCCACGATATTCAAAATTAAAGGGGCTAACTCAATATTATCCATGATATTCAAAATTAAAGGGGCTAACCCAATATATCCATGATATTCAAAATTAAAGGAGCTAACTCAATATTATCCATGATATTCAAAATTAAAGGGGCTAACTCAATATTATCCATGATATTCAAAATTAAAGGGGCTAACCCAATATATCCATGATATTCAAAATTAAAGGAGCTAAATCAATATTATCCATAATATTCAAAATTAAAGGAGCTAACTCAATATTATCCATGATATTCAAAATTAAAGGGGCTAACTCAATATTATCCATAATATTCAAAATAGGGTCGTCTGTCCAACCTCATCCGTTTTCTGCAAGTCCTCCGGTTTCCTCCCACTGCTAAAGACCCTTCAGTGCAGGAGAATTATTGAAATAAAATTGAACCATATGTTAGTCACAAAATGACCTAGTTTGTTTTGTTATCGCCTCTTGGGTTTTCTCCGGTTTTCTCCCACTGCTAAAGACCTTTACACTTAAACAAATTATTATTGAAATAAAATTGAACATATGTTAGTTTGTGTTAAGTGGGTGGTTACTCTCAAATGGCCCAATGCATGTGTTTTGGTTCATAAGGTCTGTCATGGATCGGAGGGGTTGGATGGCTGAATGGTTAGCACGTGCGTGCTGTACCATAAAGTCTGTCATTGAGTCAACTGGCGTGGTTTCGAATCACCGGTTGTACGTGGCAAGGAGTAGGGTCGCCTGTCCAACCTTGTGGGTTTTCTCCGGGTCCTCCGGTTTCCTCCCACTGCTAAAGACCCCTACGCGCAAGCGAATAATTGAAAAAAAATTAAACCATATATTAGTCCCGAAATGACCTAGTTTGTGTTGAGTGGACGTTAAACCCCATTTCTCTCTCTCTCTCTGTCATGGATCGATCAAGTACTTTTAAGTGACAAGAAGTGGGGTTGCCTGTCCATCCTCGTCAGTTTTCTCCAAGGCCTCTGGATACTTCTGACTACTAAAAGACCCCAAAATGAAAGCAAATTACTGAGAATAAAATAACCTAGTTTGTGTGCGTGGAGTCAAATCTCTCTCTCTCTCTCTCTCTCTCTCCCTCTCTCTCTCCCTCTCTCTCTCTCTCTCTCTCTCTCTCTCTCTCTCTCCAGAATTATACCACGCCCCTCTAACCCATAACCTAATATCTTTCGGTCCACCACTGCAAGGGATTTAATTTTCAACAAATATACGATCATTGTGATAGATAGAACATGAATAGATTTTAAACATAATAAGAATATAAAATCACACATGGCCAGATGTTGGCCTCTTGTTTAATGAGCTTTGATCTTTTTAGGGTCTAGTATTTAGAAATCTAAAAAAAAAAAACAAATCAGTTAATAGTCGGATCATTGAACCAATGAAATCAATAAACTTCATAATCATTGACATCTGTTCTTGTAATTTGTAGATTTATTTACATCTCGTTTAGAAATCTAAAAAGAACCGAAAAACAAAACAAATCAGTTAATAGTCCGATTGTTCAACAAGTGAAATCGATCAGCTTTATGATCATTGACATCTGTTCTTGTAAATTGTGGAATTTATCACAATAAATATAAACGTGTAACTTATAACAAAAAATCTGATTTTTATTTGATTTTTATGTGAATGTTTTTAAGCAATAAATTTTTTTACAAGGGTTTGATGGTCTTTTACTTGCAAAGTGTGATATATGAAGCAAAATTAGAAATTCTAGTGTTGAGTTGAATTCCTGGTCAGTGCTCTATTGTAGTACACAAATAATGCTGAAGCTGGGTGTGTGTGTGTGTGTGTGTGTGTGGGTGTGTGTGTGTGCGGGGGAGATGGGGGGGGGGGAAATCGTCTAACACATTTGCTTTAGATCAGAGAAAGAGAGAGAGAAATGGGGTTAAACATCCACTCGACACAAACTAGGTCATTTTGGGACTAACATATGGTTCAATTTTATTTCAATAATTCGCTTGCGGCAGGGGTCTTTAGCAGTGGAAGGAAACCGGAGGACCCGGAGAAACCCACGAGGATGGACAGGCGACCCTACTCCATGTCACGTACAACTGGGGAATCGAAACCACGCCAGTTGACTGAATGACAGACCTTATGATACAGCGCGCACGTGCTAACCATTCGGCCATCCAACCCTCCACTTTAGATCAGAAGGTCTGTCATTTAGTCACTTGTATGTGACAAGGTGGGGGGGTTGACTGGCCAACATTGGGTGTTTTCTCGGGATCCTTCGGTTTCCTCCACCTGCTAAAGACCCCTACATACCATTGACAACATGTTAAAGCTCTATTGATGACAGTAGCGGGGTTGGATGGCCAAATGGTTAGCACGTGCACGCTGTATTATAAGGTCTGTCATTCAGTCAACTGGCGTGTCCAACATTGTGGGTTTTTCTCCGGGTTTCCTCCCACTGCTAAAGACCCCTACGCACAAGCAAATTATTGTAATAAAATTGAACCATATGTTAGTCCCGAAATGAGTGGAGTTAAACCTCATCTCTCTCTCTCCATGCTGGGCTGGAGAGAAATTTTGTCTTGAAATGAAATGGGTTTTAATGTCCTACTTTACTACTGCATCTGGGGATCACGTGGCTAAGTGGGTAAGACGCTAGCTCGCTAGCCTGGAGGTCGGGTGTCCGATCCCTGCATTGGCCGAGAAAGTTCATCCAGATTTTCCGGCGTGGTTCTCCCTTGTCAGTGATGCAGGACGGAGGGGCTGACAAGGAAAGCTGTCTAGTCGTTCGGATGGGACGAAAAACCGAGGTCCCGTGTACACATTGGCATGCACGTAAAAGATCCCTTGGCAGTTGGAATTCGATATAAGAGTAGGCCGTAGTGCCACTGTTTGGGCAAAATTTCCCTCATAGCACACTGTATGGCGTATGCCCGTCTTCATTAGCCCAGGTTAGGAGCAGAACAGTAGGACGTTAAACTCCATTTCATTTCATTTCACTACTGCATCTAGGCTTATGCATGACGATAGGAGTAATTAATGTAACCTGTTTTATAATTTCAGTTTTATATTAGTTTTTACTGCTGATGTGGCTGAGCACGCTATGGAAGGTATAGGTGTTGCTATAGATGATATCACATTTAGTCCAAGCTGTTATTCTGCATCACATAGAGGTACTTCTTTAAACTATCAAATTTCTCTGTTAGGTCTAACATAGACTGACCCTGCAGCTTTGAGAATATGGCCATATCCGAGGCAACGGCTGTTCGCTCAAAACTGACAACTGACGACAGCTAGGTATGTCCAGTTTGTAGAGTGCACACATTAACAGAGAGTTCAAGCAAGAAGTCCAGCCTTCTATCGACGTGTGATATAGATAAGTAATATGGTAGCTTTGTTCATTTTCAAGGTACTTCTTTCTTTGTCAGTTTTCACGTTTATCGTACTCGAATTGGCAAAGCTTTAGGTTTTTATTTGAAATACATCGCCCCAAGAAGCAGGGTTTTTATTTGAAGAACGTTTCCCCAAGAAGAAGAGCTTTTATTTTAAGCGCATCGCCCCAAGAATTAGGTTTTTATTTGAAGCGCATCGCCCCAAGAATTACGTTTTTATTTGAAGCACATCGTCCCAAGAATTAGGTTTTTATTTTAAGCGCGTCACCCCAAGAATTAGGTTTTTATTTGAAGCGCGTCACCCCAAGAATTAGGTTTTTATTTGAAGCACATCGCCCCAAGAATTAGGTTTTTATTTTAAGCGCGTCACCCCAAGAATTAGGTTTTTATTTGAAGCGCGTCACCCCAAGAATTAGGTTTTTATTTGAAGCACATCGCCCCAAGAATTAGGTTTTTATTTTAAGCGCGTCACCCCAAGAATTAGGTTTTTATTTGAAGCGCGTCACCCCAAGAATTAGGTTTTTATTTGAAGCACATCGCCCCAAGAATTAGGTTTTTATTTGAAGCGCATCGCCGCAAGAATTAGGTTTTTATTTGAAGTGTGTCACCTCAAGAATTAAAAGATTAACTAGTCTGTGGAACCAGTTTATGGTTCAAAGACTATGACCGTATATGGAGAGCAATTAACAATTATATACATTACAAAACTAGAGGTTGAACAGCAAGACTCCTTTAAAAGGGTATTAGAAACTGGACAGGCCAATAGAAATCCTCCCTGATCATACAATCCTGCTGGTGGACAGGCCAATAGAACTCCTCTTGGATCAAATGATCCTGCCGGTGGACAGGCCAATAGAACTCCTCCTGGATCAAACGTTGGTGCTGGTGGAAAGCGTAGTAGAGGCTGGACAAGGCAATTGAACTTCTCCTGGATCAAACGTTGGTACCAGCGGAAAGTGTAGTAGAGACTTGACAGACCAATAGAACTCCTCCTGGATCAAATGATCGTGCCGGCAGAAAGCGTAGTAGAGGCTGGACAGGTCGGTAGCCCTGCTTAGGTCCTGGATCAAACAAATGTGCCGGTGGAAAGAGCAGGAGAGGCTGTAGCTCTTGGATCAAACGATCGTGCCAGCGGAGTAGACATAAATAGATATTTGAAAATCCCTGCTCAACAGTAGTCTAGAACAAAAACAGACTTTAGGTTTAAATAATTGAAATTCAAATGGGGTTTAAAGTCCTCCGACAGGTGGTAGAAAGAAAAGGTGCTTTATTCATCTTCATTACGTTTTGGGTTAAAAAAAAAGCTTCATGATATCAAAGTCTGTTTCTGTAATGCTGTTGAGCATTATATATTATGTTTTATTAAACATATATTATGCAAGAGTTAAATCTGACTATTGCAGGTCTTTCTTTAGGCCTGAAATGTTATATAAACTGTTAATTAGACAGTTATTAACAAAACAAGAGGATAATCAACTCTTTAACTGCTTGAAAACGTTGAGAGAATACTCTTCGAAACGTCGCCCAAATAAATAAGTAATTGTTCTTCCTTAAGTATGGGTTATAGTTTATTGCTCTATCCAGTTACTAAATGCCTCTAAAAGATCATAGATTAGAATGGTTCGCCATTAAAAAATTTATTAAAAATGGGAAAGTCTTGAATATACCAGTGCCCTGATTACCACAATGCACACATCTTGTCAAAACTACAAACAGTATATAACTGGGCTCAGAATGAAGTAATTTAAATGAAATTTTCAATATTTTCATTTTACATTATCTATTTTGGAACTATTATAGCAAGAATGGTCAGCTCTTTATCTAAATCTTACATAATGTATCTTTAATATTAGTGTATGTTTGGTTGTCAGTTGTTATATATTTAGTATTAAGAAGTAGCCTCTTTCATCCTGTGTATGGTTTTAGTTTATTTAGTCAGTTAACTCAGTTCTTTAATAGTCTTGTTCAACTAGACACTTCATATATCTTGTAGTCTTGCTTTTCTATGTCATCTGTAGTTTCCACCTTGTTTGGAGTGAGTAGTAATCCGTTACTTAGATACTATCCTAACATCCTGTTTCACCTTTAGTCACTTTTTCTTACATCTCCATCTTGGATGCATCATTTTCTGAATTCACTAACTCAGTGTTTCGCTCTTTTGTACATGTCTATATGGTTTTCATCAGATCTATAATTCTTCATTTCTTGTCTTCTACTTGTTCTTCTTTCTGTAAATAATTGGCTGTTTTGTTCCTGTGTGTATTGTAAATAAACTGTATAGCTGTGTTCCTGTTTTGTCTCTTGGTTCAACCCGCGACCTGGAAAGGTGGATAGTCCGTCGTCCATCGATCCTGCTACATTATATTAAAATTATTTTTCAATATATACCCTGTTGATTTATTACTTTGGTATTTACTGTTTTATAGCCTCAAAGCCAATTTTTTATTTTATTTTTATGCTACATGGGGGGGTTTTATGCTACATGGGGGGGGTTGGATGGCTGAAAGGTTAGCACATACACACTGTTTCATAAGGTCTGTCATTGAGTCAACTAGCATGGTTTCGATTCCCCGGTTGTACGGGACAAGGGGTGGGGTCGCCTGTCCAACCTTGTGGGTTTTCTCCGGGTCCTCCGGGTTCCTCCCACTGCTAAAGACCCCTACACGCAAGCGAATTATTGAAATAAAATTGAACCATGTGTTAGTCCTGAAATGACCTAGTTTGTGTGTGCTGTATCATAAAGCCTGTCATTGAGTCAACTGGCGTGGTTTCGAATCCCCGATTGTACGTGACAAGGAGTAGGGTCGTCTGTCCAACCTCGTGGGTTTTCTCCGGGTCCTCTGGTTTCCTCCCACTGCCAAAGACCCCTACGCGCAACCAAATTATTGAAATAAATTTAAACCATATGTTAGTCCCGAAATGACCTAGCCTGTGTCGAGTGGACGTTAAACCCCATCCCTCTCGCTCTCTCTCTCTCTTTCTTTGCTACAAGTAATAAATTAAGTACTATAGATAATCCTGTCATTGTCAAAATTTAAAATTAATTTAATTATAATGTAGGGTAATTATTATATATACTCTTCCAAAAAAGTAGGGAATATTCAGAAACAATATAAAACTGCGGAAATGCACTGCTGTTTTTATTAGAGGTAACCAGTGTATGTTAATAGCAGGCCAATTGCCTACACATAAACATAAACAGTTCATATGGGCTGCTTATCTGACAGCCCCGTTTCACTCGCAAAGAGATACACTGTCAAAAGTGAAAATGGACGTTTTTATACGCCCACATTGTATGGCAGGACGTTATTTATACATCATGAAATTATAGGAGGTATAAAAATTCAATGATATATGTGATCAGCTACAAACAAAACAAGTGAAAATATTGATTTTGATCGAAATTGAGATTTTCACAAAAATGAGTCTATAAATATACCATCTATCGATCTAAATGATCAAAATAACAATAAAACATTTTGAAACAACATTATTTGGACATTTTGTAAGCATCTCTTATAAATGAAATTGGATATTATTGTTTCAAATTTTATTATCACCATGGGTCGAAAATGTGAGAACAACAACGAGTTGAATAACGACCTTTCTTGAATGAGAAAACGGTCTGCCAATGCACTAAAATGAGTGCAAACATCTCTTATGAATGAAATTGAAGTTTCTATCATTCTATCAGTGATTCGAATTCTGATACCTGAAAATAACAAAAGACCTATTGTACACGCAACGAACACGCAAAGAACACACGTATAGCTGTGATGGCTTCCTTATGATCAAGAAACTAAACTTGATTACCTAATAAACAATCTTCAGGCAAAATGTACTTCATAGCACGCTGCATGTTGTTTGCTGTGTTCATTAGCCCAGTCATGCAGAAAAATAGTAATGAAATGAAATGGGGTTTAACGTCCTACTTTCTGCTCCAACTGGGCCAATAAAGACGGGCTAATAAAGTTTGCTGTGAGGGGAAATTTTGCCCCGGCAGTCGCACTATGGCCTACTCTTACATTGAATTCCAACTGCATCTTACCGACTGTGGCTCCCACTTAGCCACCGTGGTTCCCAGAAAAGTAGAGTGTTAAAGCACCCATTCATTTATTTTTATGGCTTGTTTTGAATTAACCCTTGATGTTTTGTTTTTAACAGGTTCAAATGGAAAACATCATTTTGATTTTGAATATGAATATGAATATAGCTGTGGACCAGGTGAGAATATTTTTTACATCCTCACACTTTAAAACATAATCCTTCATTCAAGGGATTATAAATCTCTTGTAAATTACAATATTGGGGAATCCCTTGTAAATTACAGTATTGGGAATCCCTTGTAAATTACTGTATTGGGGAATCCCTTGTAAATTACATTATTGGGGAATCCCTTTTAGAATACAATATTGGGAAATCCCTTGTAAATTACAATATTGGGGAATCCCTTGTAAATTAACATATTAGGGAATCCCTTGTAAATTACAATATTGTGAAAGTTGAATCTTTAGAAGGAATAACAATCTTAAAGTGATTTGTCAGACATTTGACATCCACTACACACAATGTATATATAGTCAACAAAAACCAGCGCCACCACTGATTCTCACTGAACTCAGTTATGAATCCGAATGAATCCAAGCTGGGAGATTTTATAATCTAGCGTAAATATTTTGGTTATCTTCTCTTAATTAAACATGCATTGTGTAAGAACTAAATCTGCCTATTGCAGGTCTTTCTTTAGGCCTGAAATGTTTTCTAAATTATTAATTAAACATTAATTAACTGATCCAAACCATAATCAACTCTCGATATCATCTTCACTGTACTATGAGGAAAATTTTACCACTTTGGCTCACTCTTACATCGAATTCCAACTGGCAAGGGATCTTTTATATGCATGCCAATTACAGGATCTCAGTTTTTCATCCAATCCATTGATTGATCATGATGTAAAAGCCATTTATTCTAGAGGGTTTTCATGCTAAAGATACATTAGTTAACAGTTTTATAAAGAGTTGGCCATTCTTGCTATAATAATACAAAAATAGATGATAAAAAAAGAAAATGTTGAAAATTTCAGTCAAATTACTTTGTTTTAAACGGAATTGGCACTGTTGGATGTTTGGACTAGAAACAGGCATCAATTGTTTCTGCAGAATTGTCGATCGTTTGATTGAGAGATGATAACTCCACCCACATATTCTCAATAATCAAGTAAGAAGCTCAATGGCTATGGTAGCCTCGCTCGGCAGGCCTGTCATCTCCTGTTTCCGGTAGTGACATCAGCGACTAACAGTAAACTTTCACTTGGTCTGCCATTTATTGATTTAATTTTAAATGGACGACTGTTTAAATCCAAACTGTATCCAAGCCATCTATGGGTCTACAGAGTTGATTTTGAGCTTGTCATATAAATAAAGGTCTAATTAATAATTCCTATAACATCTGAAGCATAAAGAAAGACTTACAATAGGCAGATTGCATAATGTATGTATGTTTAAACTGACACAACTGTTTATAAGAAATATCTTTGTTCCAGAAAGGGAGCCACGGTGGCTAGGTGGTTAAGACGCTGGTTCGCTAACCTGGAGGTCGGGTGTTCGATCCCTACATTGGCCGAGAAAGTTCATCTTGATTTTCCGTCGTGGTTTCCCCTTGTCAGTGGTCAGAACGGAGGGCCTGACAAGGACAGCTGTCTAGTCCTTCGGATGAGATAAAAAACCAAGGTCCCGTGTATACATTGGAATGCACATAAAAGATCCCTTGGCAGTTGGAATTCGATATAAGAGTAGGCGATAGTGCCGCTGTCCAGGCAAAATTTCCCTCATAGCACACTGTATGGCGTATGCCCGTCTTCATTAGCCCAGTATAGGAGCAGAACAGTAGGACATTAAACCCCATTTCATTTCATTTCTTTGTTCCAGAAAAACAAAACTTTGCACATGGGTTCTTATTGAAGTATTTGATACATTAAAACAAAAAAAGTTTTTTAAAAAGGGCTATATTTTAGTTAACATGTGAACAAATTTGAGAAAATTCTTAACCTAACTTTAATCACTATGTAAATATTTTTTTATATTTGCTGTTTTCAATTCGTTCTCAAGCAGTTCTATGGCGTCTACCACCAAAACAACCCGCTTCTTGTTGCTTAGCTCTTCTAACAACGCCATAAATTTTCTCATCAGATTTTTTATGTCTTCAATTTCCTTTTTATTAGTGAGTAAATCCTCCATCGTCATACCCGTTATTTGGTTCGGGTCTAAATAATGATCCAATTCCAGGGAAAGGCGCTTGAGTACGCCCGATATGACTGTAATAATAAAATTCCTACGGTAAAACTTCGAAGGTTAATTATAGGTCATGATCTTAGAGCAGGGGCGGATCCAGGAATTTTTGCAGGAAGGGGTTTGCCAGGTTCCTGAGACAATGTATCTCCCCCCCCCCCCTTCCCACATGGTCTCTATGGTCATTGTGGCGTATATACATACACATTGAGCTTTTTAAACAGAGAAATTCAACACTTCGTTTGATGTCAGTTTTTATTATGAATTAATACAATGACTTTGTCATTCAATTTCATGGATGCAAAGCATTAATTGAGATATCAAATAATGTCTTTTTCATTATCTCCGTGCTTTGAATGCCCATCCTGTCCCACATCTGTCGATAATGGATAAAGCACACGGCCGAGAAACTTTTCTCATAAAAAGTACTGATTTACAAAAAAATTTATGTAGCTGAGCAGGGGAGGGTTTCGACCCCCCAAACCCCCCCTCTGGATCCGCCCCTGTCTTAGACATAATTAACAAATCTTTATAGATACCTACTTTCGATAAAAGCCATTTTAAATACAGAATATCAGACATCTTATAGGTTTTTTTTTTTTAAATGAGTGTCTGAAAATAAAGATGTCTAATACTTTGTAATGTTAACATTTCCTAGATATGTTGTACAAATAATATGTTCTTAAAAGGACAATAACACTCTTGCCGGCTTGACAGCTCCAGAAAATAAAAAATAGCCTTATTCTAAGTACTAGATTGACCTGTTGTGTAAATTATCCATTAAATCCTATTTTACTTGTCCAGAGGGTTCAAAAATATTTTTAAATCCAAGTCATATTTGAAAAGCTTACCATCAGGCTTTTCAAATCATTTAGTTGAATTTTTCCAATTTTTTAAATTAGGTGTGTTAAGATGAAATTTGTATCATCAATTAATTGGAATATTGTAAAATAGTACAATTTGTTGACCAGAATAAAGATTGGGACATATTATTCAGTTACAACAAGAGTGGTATTGAGCCTTTAACCATATAGATGCTTCTATTTAACTTAGTGGGTTGGATGATCGAATGGTTGTATGTGACAAGGAGTAGGGTCGTCTGTCGAACCTCATGGGTTTTCTCCACGTCCTCCGGTTTCCTCCCACTGCTAAAGACCCCTAAGCGCAAGCTAATTAAATAAAATAAGATTGAATCATGTTATATAGCAGACCACTCAGAGCTGCAATGCAGTAGGGTAGTACAAAAAATGCAGTAGAAACCATGATTTGGCAGTAGATTTCTAAAAGCATGCATATTCGCACGTCCAAGGGTAATTAACTTAGAAATTATATATTTAACTACAAGTGTCAAATTTTTAAAGGGTGATAAATATAGATACAGTGGACTCTGTCACATCCGACATCGTAAGGGATCGTTACAATATTTCGGATCACACAGCGTGTCGGAATACCGAGCCTTCTCCAAAACCCAAAATACTGTAACTTCGAAAACCGGAAGTATTTTTATATTGTAGCTTCGAATCACCAGAATGCTATTCCCTTTAAAAATGATAAACCTTTCTGTACTTTCATCAAAATTTTATTACATTAAATAATCAACAATAACAATGCATGTGTACAATATATTCATAAAATAATTTACATGTAATATCAATGCATTCGTACAATATATTTAAATTTTGAGTTGGTGTAAAATCGTTTCTTACTGCAGTTTAAATTATCGGCAAACTTCTGTTTAAATTCATCTTTACACTTTAATATGTCTGACACTGTACATGTAGCTCGGCCAATTGAATACTTAACGGCTAATTCCTTCTCAAAATCTGCTATAAGTTGCCGCTTTACATCTAATGTCAAATCTGTTCGGGCACGCTTTGCAGGACGTTCAGACAGTTTGAATACAATAATGTATAATGATTCTTCAATCGCGGCAATTTTTATATAATGTCGCGGTATTTGACATGAGTAACTAAAATCAAATACCAAGCGCACTCTTACAAGAGATTATAAATTGTAAAATAATCAACAAAGAATTTTTTATAACATTATCAAAGTAATCAACACAGACCGGCGCTTGCGAGTTTTAATCTCACCAATTGATTGGTGATTGCTTGTTAATCTTTTCTGGCTTCACACCCATTGAGTTTTAATCTCACCGATAATTGGATGCTTCACACCCACCGTTTGAAGTACGGATTATATGGTGTCGATTCAATGGAAATTATGTGACGGGACGGCTGATTGATGTCGTAATCCGGACCATACAGAATCCGGATTTACCAGCGATTTTTTGGCTGAAGTAATAAGGAAATAAATCGGGACATGAAAATCATGTCGGATGTCACAGCAATCCGGAGTGATCAGACATCGGATGTGACAGAGTCCACTGTATAAATAAACACAAGCAATGCTAACCATATAAAATTTATGTACCGTAATCAATCAAATAACTATAATCTTAAAATTGAATATTATAGCCTACAGAAAGAAATAATGTCAAATAAATATAAATAGTTAGATATACCAAATAACTTTTTAAAAATTTCCTATCATTCGTCATTCTGGAATTTTTTTGTCAATATTATTTTATATAAGATAGGCTATATTGGTGCAGTGTGCTTATCATATTTTATGGTATTTAAGCATATTGGAAACTGTGTCAATAATTATTAACTCTAAAATGTGTTGAAAACTATTTGATTACAAATCTATTAGATAAATTACACCTTACAATAACCCAAAATCGATGTTGATAACCAAAGGTCGCGACCTTTTTTGTTTATATGCAAAGAGTTGCGTCCTTTAGTTCCATAATTTTGGCAAGAAAATTAAAAATGCAGTAGATATCAGTTACCACGCAGTAGAGCGGTACATGGGGCCATTTCAAATGATGCGGTAGAGTTGACAGATCGGCATGTTATTCCCGAAATGACCTTGTGGACGTTAAACTCCATTTCTCTCTCTCTCTCTCATCACAATAATATGTAAAGACTATTAGTCCAGAAACGACTCTATATAAACAGTTTATTGACTTATGATTTCATATGACAAATTATAAATACATATTTCTCTACAATAAAAATAAACTACTGTTTAAACCAAATGGAATATCTGGCTCGCTAGTCTGGAGGTCGGGTGTTCATTCCCTGCATTGGCCAAGAAAGTTCATCTGGATTTTCCAACGTGGTTTCCCACAGCTGTCTAGTCATTTGGATGGGACAGAAAAAAACGAGGTCCCGTGTATACATTGTATAGCACTATGGCCCTTGAGACAATTTTGGCTCTTTATAAAATTGTCTCTTCAATTTGGTCTATAAAGTCAAATCATAAGTACTAAATGAACGTGGTTATAGTTGTTCGTAAAAAACAGTGATGTTTTAGTTAAATTATAATCATTGTCAAAATAGTCCACAAATTTTAGCTGTTTATTGACCTATGGTCGGTTGACCAAAAATAGGTAATGTTGCCTGTCTTGTTTGTGGGAAATATAGAGTTTTATTCCTTATATGGCGTGGAAATTCATGTCAAGGAAAGTAGGGGGGTATAAATTAGGGTGTAGAGGAGAGCTAGATTAGAGCTCACCCAGAGATTCTTACCAGTCATTATATATTTGAGAACGAGGAACCTGCAAAGTTATTTCCAGTTTACTAATAAAGCTGTGAAATCATTGTTGCTGTAGTATTATTTACGATCACAAGGAACACAACAAATAAAGAAGTCCGGTAGTACTACAATTGGCATGCACGTCAAACATTCCTTGGCAGTTGGAATTCGATATAAGATTAGGTCGTAGTGCCGCTGCCCGAGCAAAATTTCCCTCATAGCACACTGTATGGCGTATGCCTGTCTTCATTAACCAAGTCAGAGCAGAACAGTAGGACGTTAAACCCCATTTCATTTCATTTCATTTCAAATGGCATATAGTTTTAAAATTAGCTGACGGACATACGTTAACCAGGAGGAACAACGTCAGGAAATCACAATGAACTTTCTTGGCCAAGGTAGGGAATGAACACAGAACCTCAAGGTAAGTGAGCCAAGATGTTACTCACTGAGCCACCGTGAATCCCCCGTCGACATTCGATAATTAGCTTCCGTTTCCATTTTTAGACACGCATGTACGATTATGACTTCTGTTGCTAGGGGAATTATCTGATGGTAGGGTGTTTAGTTGATGAACAATGTTGACTTCTGTTGCTAGGGGAACAATCTAACAACAATATTGACATGTACTGATGTGTAATTGATGAAACAATTAGATTCTTTGATAATATTAGAATAAACACCTCAGTTAGTTTATGAGGTTTATTCCCACGAAGGTGCAGTTATTGACCATAACGGATTAAAGGAGGTCATTTTCAACGCCTTCATGGGAATCCAGCACCTAGTGATTAAAATGGATTAAAAATGTAACAATGGAGTTAAAGATTGTTATGATAAGAATTTACACTTTCATAATCCCTAATATGACTAATTAACTAACATTTAAACAGGTTTGGCGTAGGACTTTAAGAAATAAAAACAAATTAATTTAATTTTGCCAAATAAGACACCCTGTCTAAATACTCGACTAAAGTTAATTCCTCTTCTTCGTCTTCTTTTTAATTCCTGGAGCTGGCTTTGGGCATATATATGTCTCTTCCTTGGTGGTTCCTGTCCCACGTCATACTGTGCATTTCTAATTTCATTAATATTTTGCTCTTGTTGTAAAAATGCGATCATTTCAAAAACATTTCGGATGACCTTTAACGACTAGCTTCTTGATCATTGAATGCCATCCTTCCAGAGTGAACACTACTTGGATGATTTGATGATATTCATCATTAGTTGCCAATTGGTGAATAAAATTCAGAGTGAACATAAATTCATAAAATCTTTAACACTGTTAATTGGGTCCTAATAAGAACATGCCTCTCTTCAAACAAAAGCCGACAAGTCGATATCTGCGCCTTCGTGGAAGGATTAATTTTGGTCACGCTCTGTAACGTCGCCTTTGTGGGAATACACTGTTTATGAGCAGTACTGTAATAATATTATGGTTTTGATTAATTATTCTCCATTGTCAAAAATATTAGCTATGGTATGAGTTTGTTTAAAATGAAAATTAAATTGTTTATGAAATATTGTGAAGATAACAGGACATTGGGGTCTAAAGCCGAGGATAAATTCTATTTCACTCATGTGAGGAATATTCCATTGTCCATTTAAGGATGGGGGGTTGGATGGTCGAATGGTTAGCACGCGCACGCTGTATCATACGGTCTGTCATTGAGTCAACTGGCGGGGTTTCGATTCCCCGGTTGTACGTGACAAGGAGTAGGGTCGCCTGTCCAACCTCGTGGGTTTTCTGAGGGTCCTCCGGTTTCCTCCCACTGCTAAAGACCCCTACGCGCAAGCGAATTATTGAAATAAAAATTAAAAACCATATGTTAGTCCCGAAATGACCTAGTTTGTGTCGAGTGGACGTTAAACCTCATTTCTCTCTCTCTCCATTTAAGGATAGTACTGACGTCATTAAGCATCAGAGTCAATCATCATAATTAATTGTGTAATATTTGACCAATTAAATAATACATAGCAAAGTCAAGGCATATCAAATGTTTGAGGTCTGGGCGATTCCTTAGACTACCATGTGAATTCTAGAGGAGAGGATATAGCAAGTTCTTTCAGCAAACTCACACTAGCGAGTTAGGTGGGATCGAGAGATAGAGAGAATGACTTTAATTTTAATCTATGCTTGTAACCTATGTATCCAGCTCGATATAAAACTGAAGAAACCATACTTTTGTTCCTGTAATCTTGTTTGTTAATAATACAATATTTTGGGGATTGATAAAAAGATATACACAACATGAGATGTTAAAGAAACATTTAAAGATACGTCCTAACCAGTTAAAGAATTACTAATATAACCAGAGACAATTCTAGACAATCACAAGTCTAATAAAATATGTAGCAGAGGAGAGGGTATGCGTCGCGTGATGGATGTGGGGAGTTTTTAGGCAGTTGTGCTTTTCACATCTAACCAGGGACTCATAGAACTGCAGTTGTACACGACAAGGAGTAGGGTCACCTGTCCAACCTCGTGGGTTTTCTGCGAGTCCTCCGTTTTCCTCCCACTGCTAAAGGTGCAAGCAAATTATTGAAATAAAATTGAAACATATGTTAGTCTCAAAATGACCTAGTTTGTGTCGAGTGGATGTTAAACCCCATTTCTCGCTCTCGCTCTCATAGAACTGCATCGTATGACATATTTGATTTGTTTGGCGAACTGCGTAGTGCTACAGCACCTGTAACATAAAAGTGGATGATAAATTAAGCCATGGATGTAAATGTATAGAAATAGCCACCCACTAAAATAACTTATTTTTTTTGCGGTTTATCATCATGATGTATTTATTAATGGATTGTTTTAATTCATTGTTACTGAAATGATTGTCTTTGTTTATAACATTTAAAAAAAATTAACGGCCGATATTTTGATATGCAATGATAGGTTATCGTATTGATTTTCTTGTCTGGAACAATGCCATAGCACACCAATAAAACATTTGTATTTACAAACGTTCCAGGAAAAAAAGAAATATCATGATTAATTGTAAAGGAAATTTAATTCATAACTCTTTGTTAGATATCTTGAAGATGATGATAATAACATTTCAAATTTTATATCAACTTTTTTTATGCGCCCACATTTTCATGGTCTTAAAAGCGAAGTCATGGTTATGGTATCTCAAAACCATCGTTTATAACAATTAACGTTTTGTAAGTGTAATAACTCCTCAGAGAACGAAACTATATTCTATTTTCATCAATCTGATTAAAACACAGATCCTATTTTGTTTCATTGTTTTTATAGTTCAAAATGTTGTTTTACTTGTTTGTACTACACTAGGATCTGGAAGAGTTGTTATATGACACGCATTCTGATTGATATGAGGGATTAGCCAATGAAATGGTCTGTTAAAACAAGTTTTTGACGTGAGGTGCACGGAACTGTGGGTATCCCACTAGAAACATCAACGCTGATTAGTTAATCAATAGTCTGACCTCATAGGGTCAAAAGCCACTTGTATGACCCCTGATGCGACCTCTCACTACAACTGTCAGATCAACATGTAGTGCAGGCCATTGGAAGTATAAAAAAACAAAACGAAATATAGATCTGTATTTTAATCAAATTGTATTTTCATGTGGATGTATATTATCGTCCGTCCGTCCGTCCGTCCGTCCGTCCGTCTGTCCGTCCGTCCGTCAATGTGTCACAATTTTTATTAGAATTTGATAAAACTTGAAATATAGGTTTATATCCCAAAGATCTGGATTTCTTTCGATATTCGCGCATATCAGACCATAAATTCCTGGATAATGGCCCCTGATTGTACGAAGTGTCATGTTTTTAGCTTGTGGACCCTTTAGAGGTCACAATATAGAGCTCACAATATTTATCCAATTTTATAAACTGTTCAAATATATCACTGTTACACCATAATGGTTAAGTTAGAATTTTCTGAAAAATAGTCACATTTTTTATCCGATTTTGATGAAACTTAAAATATATGTTTATATCGAAAAGATCTTGGTTTCTTTTGATATTGACGCCTGTCAGATCTTAACATCCTGGATTATGGCTTCTTATTGTACAGAAATCACATTTTATTAGCTTGTTAGGGGGTTGGATGGCTGAATGGTTAGCGTGCGCACGCTGTATCATAAAGTCTGTCATTGAGTCAACTGGCGTGGTTTCGATTCCCCGGTTGTACGTGACAAGGAGTAGGGTCGCCTGTCCAACCTCATGGGTTTTCTCCGGGTCCCCTGGTTTCCTCCCACTGCTAAAGACCCCTACGTGCAAGCGAATTATTGAAATAAAATTGAACCATGTGTTAGTCCTGGAATGACCTTGTTTGTGTCAAGTGGAGTGCTGCAGGATGTGGGTTGGGGGTTGGCTGGTCAAAGGCACAACTTCTAGTCATTTGAATCAGATTAAATGAAAAGTTGGAAATGGAAATAAAGTTTGGCCGTAGCACAAGCAAAATTTTACTCATAGCACACTTCAGTTGCATATGCAATTCTTCATTGTTGTGTGTGTTCTTTCATACAAGATGCTAGTTCACGGTCAAATGATAAAAAATTAAGCGGTTGCCATACAAGATAAGCTAACAGAAAACAAGCTAACAAGAGAGAGAGAGAGAGATGGGGTTTAACGTCCAATCGACTCAAACTAGGTCATTTTGGGACTAACATATGGTTTAATTTTATTTCAATAATTCGCTTGCGCGTAGGGGTCTTTAGCAGTGGGAGGAAACCGGAGGACCCGGAGAAAACCCACGAGGTTGGATAAGCCACCCTACTCCTTGTCACATACAGTCAGGAAATCGATGACAGACCTTATGATACAACACATTCACACTAACCCCCTCGGCCATCCAACACTCCTACATTATTGATATATTGGAGGGGAGTTGGATGGCCGAATGGTTAGCACGTGCGTGCTGTATCAAAAGGCCTGTCATTGAGTCAACTGGCGTGGTTTCGAATCCCCGGTTGTACGTGACAAGGAGTAGGGTCGCCTGTCCAATCTCGTGGGGTTTCTCCGAGACCTCCGGTTTCCTCCCACTGCTAAAGCCCCCTTCGCACAAGCGAATTATTGAAATAAAAATTAAACCATATGTTAGTCCCAAAATGATCTAGTTTGTGTCGAGTGGACGTTAAACCCCATTTCTCTCTCTCTCCCTAAGCTGTTCTCTCCAACTAATGATTCATCTTACATCTTGCATATATTTGTCTCTTTATATATAAATTAGTTACTATAAAAGTGTTATTAAGTCTTAAGGCATTTAAAACAATAGTTAAAGAAACTTAACAGATCAACCACTTTAGTTGCCAGTCTGTCATAATTTAAATTGATTAACAGATTAATTGCTGTCTGCCTATAATAACTAACCAAGCCAGTGATGGAATTTCAAAAATGTTCTTGTCGGGGCGTAACTCTTATCGTTATTTAAGCAGACAAATTCATACCACATTTAAAAATCACATATCAACAAAATATTCAAATCCTGTACAAAATAAAAATGGATGAACCTCGCTATTTTTCATACATTATTGATATATTGGAGCGGGGTTGGATGGCTGAATGGTTAGCACATGTGCGCTGTATCATAAGGCCTGTCATTGAGTCAACTGCCGTTGTTTTGAATCCCCGGTTGTACGTGACAAGGAGTAGGGTCACCTGTCCAACCTCGTTGGTTTTCTCCGGGTCCTCCGGTTCCCTCCCACTGCTAAAGACCCCTACACAAATTATTGAAATATAAATTAAACCATATGTTAGTCCCAAAATGACCTAGTTAGTGTCATTAAACCCCATTTCTCTCTCTCTCTCTCTCTCTCTCTCTCTCTCTCTCTCTCTCTTGATAGCCTAATCTAACCCACTTGTACTCTTGTTTAAAGACCCTACGCGCAAGCGAATTATTGAAATAAAATTAAACCATATGCTAGTCCCGAAATGACTGAGTTTGTGTCGAGTGGACGTTAAACCCCATTTCTCTCTCTTTCTCTCTCTCTTGATAGCCTAATCTAACCCACTTGTTTCTGACATATTTCCACACTCATGAAATTGATGTTGATAAATAGATGTCATTTACTTACAGTAAGATGAAAGGTAGAAATGATGTGTTCTGATTGATGAATTTATTAGTATCAATAACGAGTTCATTACATTAAAAAAAAATTAAACACAAGTCACAGTTTTCACAAGTGTCATTCTCCAAAAAAATATAAAGAAATTGGTGTTTTTTTTAAAACGGGATATCCGTTCAATCATATGTACATGTCTTGAATCTCTGGGTTATCAATCATGCCATCAAAATAGAATTTCAAAGAATTTCATTTTATAGCCAGTGCTGGATTTTGTATAGAGCCTTAAGATCTACAGCAGTGGTTTTCAACCTTTTTTTTGGCCAACGGCAAATAGCGTCACACCGTCAGTGAGTGGCAGTTTTCCAGGACGTTATATAACAACCTACGCACTTAACGGGTTAACACTGTTCGACTTTCAGGGAATGTAGATCGTTGACGTGTGTTCTCTAATTATCAAAAGGCAATTTTCAACATTATAATCATAATGCTCAACTATAGTGTCAAACGTATACTGTGGGTGATCAGACATGCTACAAATCAACTCTAGCATGTTCAATACAGCTCAATTTACCCGGTGGCACTGGAAGAGACTGCCACCCAGCCCCTCCACCATACACACATATTGTTTTTTGGGGGGTCCCGATGGTATCTGGTTCCTCATGAAAAATCATGCTCCTGTGTGTTATAAGGGAAATTCTGCCTTGGCAGCGGCACTTTAGTCTACTCTTATATTGAATTCCAACTGCCACAGTATTACAAGCTCATGTTGTTTATAGGGTTAATCAACATTCTTCATACAAAAATTCACACTGATCCGCAGTGAATATTCGCTAGGCCGCGACAATCACTGATAATTATGACATCGATGCGACTTAATGAGCCACAAATATTAACTTTTTTCCTCCGACAAATTAAATTCTAAAACATTTTTTTTTATGTATTAGAAAAATAAATAAAGACATTTGAAGTATTTGTAGGTAAAAATTATTTCCTATTTTAGTGTAAAAAGGTATTAAAATGAGTAAAAGGCCCCATTCTGCTCGAATCAGTTAAGTCTTTTGTAAACAATGCACGCGCCATTGAGCCAATGATTGACACAGTCATCTTTTACAGAGATTAGAAACTTTTCGTCATGATAGATTTTAAACGTGATGACATTGTCTCAATGTTGTCGTCTTTTATGTTTCTGTATGCAGTGACATAAATTATGCACTATTATTTTTCATTTTGATTTTTTATGTTTCGAGTTTAAAAACTGGTGACATTGCCTCATTGTTGTTTTCCTTTATGTTTTTGTACCCAGTGACGTAAATTATCCACTATTATTTTTAATTTGATATTTTGAGTTTAAAGACTGGTATTTGAATTACTGACAGAAAAAAAAATTAATCCTTTGCCTGGTTGAAAAGATATATTATGTAAGATTTAGATCGATAGCTGGCTGTTCTGGCTATAATAGTTCAAAAATAGATTTTCCTATGTTGTTTCCCCTTGTCAGTGGTGCAGGACGGAGGGACTGACAAGGAGACAGCTTTCTAGTCATTCGGATGGGACAAAAAAATGAGGACCTGTGTATACATTGGTCCTTTGGCAGTTGGAATTCGATATAAGAGTAGACTGAAGTGCCGCTGCCCAGGCAGAATTTCCCTAATAACACACTGTATGCTCGTCTTCATTATCCCAGTCAGAGCAGAACAGTAGGACGTTAAACCCCATTTCATTTCATTTCATTTCTCTTCTGTGCCACCGATAAGGAGAAACCACGCCGGAACATTCTCACACCCAGATCTCCTAGCTAGTGAGCCCGTCGTGCCCCATTTTGCACACAGAGATATATTAATTTCATACTTCAAGAATAGATCTCTGCCTTGAATGGTCGCAATATCCAAAAATTGAAATACTATTTTGTAATGTGGTTTTACATCATTTTACATTTGACAAACACAGTAAGATCAAATAAACCTTTTCAATTTCATTAATGGAAGCAGAATCAATTCTTCCCAAAATTCTGGAAGTATGTCAGTCAACTAGAGTGTCTGTTCTCAAGCTGAGCTAATGTCATATAGTAATGATGATACTATATGTGTTGTCCCTTTAATGTGGGGTAATAGGGTGACCCACCATATGTGTGTGTTAGTTGTATTTTACGTCCGCTTTCACCGAGGTGATATCGCAGACAAATTATATAATATCTCCAAATATCTCGACAATCACGGCATAATATTTATATATATGCCAAGCCTCAAATCAGTTTCACACAATTATAGTCACTAAATAAACGATCATGTTGTACTTAATCATCTATAAATAATAGACGGAAAACTGGTTCCAAGTTGCGTCCATAACATCCAGACACTTTTGAGTAAAAGATAGGTTACGTGCCCTTGTTTTGAAATTAGTCTCGCTTAACCAGTCTATCGACCATTCTACGTCTGATTGACAGAAAGCTAGAACAAGAAATTGAATTTAGAAATAAGCACTTTAGACAACTCAACAATTGTTTTAAGAAACTTGTAAAAGTAAAATGAAACTACTGCTAGTATCATGTTCCTGCTAAAGAAAGTGATTCAGAGATAGTATTTGTACTAAACCAAAAGATGCCGCTCTTAACGGTACAGTTAATGATAAAGCAATTTAAAAAATAAAACAAACGTAATTACTAAAGCTGCTGTAATAACCAAGAAGCTAAATTTTACTGCTATTCAAAATCGTCAACAATAGATTTTTTACGGCTGTAATAGTTGATATATTTGTAGAGAATTGCACGTGCCATGGCTATTTATCGACTCAAAGCGAGTGCGGGGTAGTCAGAAATCAGTTCGAGACACCCAACTGAAGCGTGCACATTTAGCCGTGTCGAGACCAACTTTCTGTAAAGTGCACGGGTCATCCTATGTGTGAGAGAGTGTACACTCCAGTGAGAGAAGTCAGTTAACTTGTGGTTTTCACTGTGTGGTTTTTCTCAGTTTATTGGAATAAACACCTCTAGAAATTATAATACTTCTGTCATCTAATTATATAAATAGGCTAAAGGCCTATTCCACAATAATTGTAGTCAGACAGCTTAAGTTTAGTATGTTAGTGCCCTACTCAATGAGAGAGAGAGGGGGGGGGGTCAGAGGAGGGGGAGAGGGGAGGAGAGAGAGAGGGTCAGCACCCTACTCCTTAGAGGGATTCGAAACCATGCCACTTAACTCAATGACAGAACTAATGATTTCACACGCACCCGTTAAACCACTAGGCCACCTCAACTTACTCAACCTACTGAGGGAGAGAGAGAGAGAGAGAGAGAGAGAGAGAGAGGGGGGGTCAGCATAAACCAAGCAGGTTGGACAGGTGACCCTACTCTTTAGACCTTGTGATTTCACACGCACCTGTTAAACCACTAGACCACCTCAACCTACTGAGCCTCCAACCTACATAAAGACAGTCTGACATTTTTGTTTTATCAGACTAAAATAAAAATATGTCTCGTCATTTTCAGGTAAGATTGATTGTTTTACCTGATGATTAAATTAACTTATATACCTGTCTGTCGCAAACAAAGTATCAAGACAGTGTCAACCAATCAAATAATGTTCTGAATGTGAGGTCGTAAAGGTGACTCAATTTTCTCTGACAGTAAAAATTCATTAAATTGTCAGATCTTTATAATGAAAAAAAAAAGGTTCCGCCAGATAAGATAAGGTTTGTATTATATCAAAAACGCCAATGGCATGCAGCATACAGAGAGTAATAAGCGAACTTCCTGGTTCGTGATTATGATGCATATCCCTGTAGTGACTGTATTTGTTCGAAGGATGAATTAATTGGCTTCTTTATGTAGAACTTTGATGGAATCTTTTTGTTATCATAAACACGGACAGGGGGTAAACCACATGTCTTTGTCATGAAAGACTGGAAGAAATACACTCGATAACATCAGGCTGTGAGCTTCATTTGATTTTTAAGATCAAAAAGTTTTGGTTTATATACGACTTCATTTTTATTAATATCCACTCAATCTCGGATATTTATTGTGAATCATATTTAGTCAACTGACAAGTAAATGTTTAAATATAAATATCCTATGTCATAACATTTATTTTAGATTGTTCATTAGCCATACTCGAAAATTAATGATAGCTGTTAGTTTTTATTGCTACACATGGTTGTACAATTCTGTCCAACAATATTCCTCTGAATGCCCTCCATAGCACACCACTGACACATAAGTATGTTTTAATTAAATAGATGGGGGGGGGGATGGCCGAATGGTTAGCACGCGCGCGCGGTATCATACGGTCTGTCATTGAGTCAACTGGCGGGGGTTTCGATTCCCCGGTTGTACGTGACAAGGAGTAGGGTCGCCTGTCCAACTTTGTGGGTTTTCTCTGGGTCCTCCGGTTTCCTCCCACTGCTAAAGACCCCTACGCGCAAGCGAATTATTGAAATAAAATTGAACCATGTGTTAGTCCCGAAATGACCTAGTTTGTGTCGAGTGGATGTTAAACCCCATTTTTCTCCCTCTCTCTCTCTAATTAAATAGACATTATGCCAGGGCTAAATCTGCATATTGCAGGTCTTTCTTTAGGCCTGAAATGTTTTCTAAATTATTAATTAGACATTACCTAATTAACTTATCCAGGCCATAATCAATTCTCAATAGCATCAGTTTTTTTCCGATATTAAATAGATTAGAACAGTTCTTTCATATTTTGATTTAAGCTAAAAATGGAGGAGCGAGACTTAGCTTCGAACTACCAGTACGGTGGTTGAAATTATTGCACACGTCTCGTCAAACCTTCAAAGGCTAATATCTTTGCTCGCAATAAAGTAATTTGAATGAAATTTTCAAATTATTCATTTTTCATTATCTATTTTCGAACTATTATAGCAAGAATGGTCAGCTCTTTATCTAAATCTAACATAATGTATCTTTAACATATAATTAATTCCATACTTCGTACTGGGGGATCACGTGGCTAAGTCGGTAAGACGCTGGCTCGCTAGCCTGGAGGTCGGGTGTTCGATCCCTGCATTGGCTGAGAAAGTTCATCCAGATATTCTGGCGTGGTTTCCCCATGTCAGTGATGCAAGACGGAGGGCCTTACAAGGACAGCTGTCTAGTCCTTCAGATGAGACGAAAAACCGAGGTCTGGTGTATACATTGGAATGCACGTACAAGATCCCTTGGTAGTTGGAATTCGATATAAGAGTAGGCGATAGTGCCGCTGCCCGGGCATAATTTCCCTCATAGCACACTGTATGGCGTATGCCCGTCTTCATTAGCCCAGCATAGGAGCAGAACAGTAGGACGTTAAACCCCATTTCATTTCATTTTCATACTTCGTACAACAATATATTCTCGTTGTTGGGCTTTGCTCCTGTTTGCTCACTACACTTATTATTTTAGCGTTTTCTGTGATTCTATCCGGATTATGGCCTTATTGTTAAAATTGTTTGACTTTCTGGTTCATGACGTCAACTGGCAGACTATCGCCATTGAAAAGATGACCACTGTCAAAGAGAGAGAGAGAGAAATGGGGTTTAACGTCCACTCGACACAAACTAGGTCATTTCGGGACTAACATATGGTTTAATTTTATTTACATAATTCGCTTGCGCGTAGGGGTCTTTAGCTGTATCATAAAGCCTGTCATTGAGTCAACTGGCATGGTTTTGAATCCCCGGTTGTACGTGATAAGGAGTAGGGCCGTCCCACTGCTAAAGACCCCTACGCGCAAGCGAATTATTGAAATAAAAATTAAACCATGTTAGTCCCGAAGTGACCTAGTTTGTGTCATGTGGATGTTAAACCCCATCTCTCACTCTTATCCAACAGATATCCTGTATTAAATTACACTAAACCTAAATTTAAAGTAGCTAAGTTTCTAACTCAATATCATCCAAAGTCTTCGACATTAAAAACACGAATTATTTGTCAATTTATATCAACATTGATGTTGTGATCTTACTTGGAAAAAATGGGCTTCTGATATCCAATATTTAAGACAAAATAAACATTTTACCATTGGTACATGAATCGTGTACCATTTCAGGCCCATTTTTAACAAGATAGAGGCTAGACATATTCCACAAGTCATGTCAAACGGTGACAGCATATTCATACCTGGAGAGTATGCGCAATAAATACTATGTAGACTAGAATAACCAGACACTAGAGATTGTCATTCGATTGAGACTTCTGGCATATTTTGCTGAACATAACTGATTTGAAATTAGAGTAAAAACAGAAACGATTGAATGTAAATCAGTTTATATACATTCATATTATATTATTATATGTGTTGCGACCCATTTTTGTCAATTTCTAGATCCCAAATATTAGCGATTTAGCTCCTTTAATTACTAGTTATTGATAATATAAGAGTGGCTATGAAGACCTGGTTATCCCGAATGTCAGTGACTAGTTTCGTTCGTATCGAACTCTTCAGACTGATTAGACTCACATGTTGGGCGTTTTTTATTTATAATATTCTGTAACCCCAGTGGGGTTGCTAATATGTTACCGGGACTGGTGTCTATCATTTTGCTAACTAGGATGCCTTGGGTTGGTTTGTAACATTGTTACTTGTCATAAAAATAAAGTGATAGTATATAGACAGACAAGGGTGTTGAGATTTCCAAGGCATAGTCCAAACCTTGACTCTCATATAAATAAACTATTTGGTACTAATTCGTACCTAAATATATTAAACCCCTTGGGTGCCATATTGAATTACACAGTGTTTATCATTTTAAAACGTAACTACTTTATGGAATCAACGACAAATCTAAACTTGGGCACTCCAACTATTTTTATTTTTGTTTTACAATACTAAATATTGATACTTACTGCTTAAAAATACAATAAAACAGATGTTTCATTTGACCTCAAACGTTATATAAATCATCATAATCTACTCTCTAGATTTTACACCAATTTCAACACATTGCCAGCTAATAATATATGGGGAGGTTGAGTCAGGTGTCATACGAGTGGCTTTTGACCCTATGATGTCAGACATTGATTAATCAATCAGAGTTGACGTTTCTAGTGGTTTACCTACAGTTCCGTGCAGAGCACGCCAAGAACTCGCCATAACAGACAGTTTCATAGGCTAATTCCTCACATCAACTAGAACGCCTGTCATAGAACAACTCTTCCAGATCCTAGTGTTGTGAAGACAAGTAAAACGAATGTTTGAACTATAAAAAACGAAACGAAATAAGATCTGTGTTTTAATCAGATTGAAAAAAATAATATATGAAATAACTAATTTACTCAGACAATATTATCATTCTCAAATACACTTACCGGAATATGATTAAGAAAGTCTTAACCAAAAGTATCCTCTATAACTGTAACCATTTAGATCGCGAGGACAAGTTTAAAGGCTCAATACCACTCTTGTTGTAACTAAATAATATGTCCCAATCTTTATTCTAGTCAACAAATTGTACTATTTTACAATATTCCAATTAAATGATGATACAAATTTCATCTTAACACACCTAATTTAAAAAATTGGAAAAATTCAACTAAATGATTTGAAAAGCCTAACGTAAACCTTTTCAAATGTGACTTGGATTTAAAAATATTTTTTTGAACCCTCTGGACAAGTAAAATAGGATGTAATGGATAATTTACACAACAGGTAGGACACATAAACATCTAATACTTAGAATAAGGTTATTATTTATTTTCTGGAGCTGTCAAGCCAGCAAGAGTGTTATTGTCTTTTTAAGATGGTGACATGATAGTCACTGAAGTTGTTATACAAGCTGATTAAAACACAGATCCAATTTTCTTCCGTTTTTTTTGGTGCAAAATTTCTCGTTATCTGTTCTAACTCCACCAGGATCAGAAAATGTTTTTAAATACCCCACGTTCTGGTTGATGTGAGGGAATAGCTAATATAATGGCATGTTGTGTGTTGGGTTTTTGTCGTCTGTGGGTAGGCATTTGCAGAGATAGGAAACAAATTAAAGCGAAAGTTGTTTTTCGGAATACCGGTAGGCCTACCAATGACACTGAATGGTTAATCAAAAAATATGACATCATAGGTCAAAGGCTGTTCATATGATCCCTGACGCGACCTCCGACAACAACCGGTCAGATCTTCATGTAGTAGAGGCCATTGAAATTATAAAAAAAACGAAACGAAATATAGATTTGTATTTTAATCAAATTGGTTGTCATAAAGACCTGTCAAGAAACTGAACATCCAATTATAGGGTGACCCATGCACTCTACAGAAATACAGTCCACCGCTGATAGTTCGAGACTACCACTGAAGCGTGCACATTAGCTGTGTCGAGACCAACAGTGTGATACTATAAATAGTCATGGCACGTGCAATTCTCTACAAATCTATCAACTATTACAGCCGTAAAAAATTTATTGTTGACGATTTTGAATAGCAGTAAAATTAAGCTTCTTGGTTATTACAGCAGATTTAGAAATTACGTTTGTTTTATTTTTTAAATTGCTTTATCATTAACTGTACCATTAAGAGCGGCATCTTTTGGTTTAGTACAAATAATATCTCTGAATCACTTTCGTTAGCAGAAACATGATACTAGCAGTAGTTTCATTTTACTTTTACAAACTTCTTAAAACAATTGTTGAGCCGGCTAACGTGCGTTTTTCTAAATTCAATCTCTTGTTCCAGCTTTCTGTTATGTTTTTTTAAAAAGGTAGTCTTGATTATCCCGACCTGTCAATCAGACGTAGAATGGTTGGTACACTGGTTAAGCGAGACGAATTTCAAAACAAGGGCACGTAACCTAATTTTTACTCAAAAGTGTCTGGATGTTATGGACGAAACTTGGAACCAGTTTCAGTCTATTATTTATAGATCATTAAATGGTCATAGCTTATTAAGTACAACATGATCGTTTATTTAGTGACTTTAATTGTGTGAAACTGATTTAAGGCTTGGTATATATATAAATATTGTGGCGTAATTGTCGAGATATTTGGAGATATTTATTTATGGTGGGTCACCCTACCAATGACTTTGAAATAAGGGAGAAATAAAAGGAAGAGTTTATTGATGTTATTAATTTCCTGTCAGTGTTATCCAGGTCGGGGGGGGGGGGGGTTGAATCTCCAAATGGTTAGCGCATGTACACTGTATCATTAGGTCTGTTATTGAGTCAAGAGACGTGGTTTTGATTCCCCAGTTGTACGTGACAAGGACTAGGGTTACCTGTCCATTCTCATGGGTTTTCTCTGGATCCTCTGGTTGCCTCCCACTGCTACAGACCCCTATGCACAAGCGAGTTATTGAAATAAAATTGAACCATATGTTAGTCCCAAAATGACCTACAGTGGACTCTGTCAAATCCGACATCGTACGGGATCATTACAATATGTCGGATTACGCATAATGTCGGAATATTCAGTTTTCTCAAAGCCGGAAGTATTATTGTAACTTCGAAAACCGGAAAATGTAGCTTCGAATTCCCAGAACGTTATTCCCTTTAAAAATGATAAACCTTTCTGTACATTCAAAATTCTATTACATTAATTTTTATTTCATTTAACATGCGTAGGCATTTTGAATAGGTCAAATCAGTCGTTAATTTATCTTCTTCATCGTCTTCAGTTGATAGCACACTTGTCTTTGGTGTCACGTGTTCATTGATAATCTGTTGTTCTATGTCCAGGTCGTCGTCACACAGGTCAAATCTGTCGTTAATTTATCTTCTTCATCGTCTTCAGTTGATAGCACACTTGTCTTTGGTGTCACGTGTTCATTGATAATCTGTTGTTCTATGTCCAGGTCGTCGTCACACAGGTCGGATAGATCCGTAGGGTGAACACACTTAGGTATTCAGGTTCAATCGGCATGCGCAACGAATGCTTCCAATAGGTGCTAGGAATATTTTTACGACTGAATGATTCGTGGGAAAATTCGTGGATATTCTTGAGGATTTGTCACAACTGTCTTACAAGAGATTATAAAATTATCAAAGTAATTAACAAAGACCTACGTGAGTGAGTTTTTATCTCACCAATAATTGATTGGTGATTGCTTGTTAATCTTTTGTGGCTTCACACCCACCGATTGAAGGCCGGATTATATAGTGTTAATTCAATGGAAATCATGTGACGGGACGACTGATTGATGTCGTAATTTGGAATATTCAGAGTATGTATTACTCAAAGATTTTTTGGCTGAAATAATAAGGAAATAAATCGGGACATGAAAATGATGTCGGATTTCACAGAGTGCCGGAGTATTCAGAATTTGGATATGACAGAGTCCACTGTAGTTTGTGTCGAGTGTGGACATTAAACCTCTCTCTCTCTCTCTCTCTCTCTCTCTCTCTTTAAAGTTTGCTTCCACCAAATTGATATTGCAGGCAAGACGTAGGATAGCCAAAGCTTCTTCCTGTTTCCTGTATATTTAGAATATGAATTACGGCCTTTTGGCATGGAGTGGGAAGTTTTTCCCTTTATTTAGTCAAATACATAGCACTTGGTAGTGGATCATTAGAAATCTATTCACAAGATTTTAATGGTCGGAAAATAAACTCTGGGATTTGTATTCCCAGTAGTATGTGGGCATCTAAATAATAGTTTGTGATGTTTTCAAAGCAAAGAGTTAGATGATATAGTATTTTATTATTTGATTATGGCATGAATATAGATGAACTCCCAAAACACCCATTATCGCAACATCGGTGTTAATTGAGAGGAAAATTCCTTGCCAGGGGGGATGAAGATTTCAAAAGAAAGTCTGTCAAATCAATAAGATTTAATTTATATTCCCTGAATGGCTAACGCCTGCGCATTGGATCAAAAGATCTGTCATTGATTCAAGTTTTGTGGTTTCCATTCCCCACTTGTATGTTACAAGGAGTAGGAATACCTGTCCAATCTCGTGGGTTGTCTCTGGGTCCTCCGGTTTCCTTCCACTGCTAAAGATCCCTACACGCAAGCGAATTATTGAAATAAAATTAAACCATATGTTAGTCCCAAAAGGAACTAAATATTAAAAGTTTCAATCTACGAGAGCTAAATCTGCCTAATTGGATGGCCGAATGGTTAGCAAGCCCGCGCTGTATCATAAGGTCTGTCATTGAGTCAACTGGCGTGGTTTCGATTCCCCAGCTGTACGTAACAGTAGAAGAAGTATAGGGTTGCCTGTCCAACCTGGTAGGTTGTCTCCGGGTCCTCCGGTTGCCTCCCACTGCTAAATTGAACCATGTGTTAGTCCTGAAATGACCTAGTTCGTTAAACTCTCTCTCTCTCTCTCTCTCTCTCTCTCTTTTTTGTGTTCGAATTTAAATTTGGTTGAACATCTGCAAGATTTTAAAATTTTAACGATAAAATGTATAATCATTTGTACATATATTATACACAAGGAAGCAAATGGATATTAGCCTGCTTGTTTTGTTGTTAGTACCCTATTCGTTTGTTCAGTAGGACGTTAAACCCCATTTCATTTCATTTCTATTCTTTTGCTTTTAAATTGTACAATAAGTTTGAAATAAAAACTGTTTAAACGAAGTCTCAGTTGTCAAGTACTGTCAATGAAGTCTCAGTTATCAAGTACTGTCACTACGATAATTAACAGTTTTGGTTACATCTTAAAACAGTAATAACTTTGCTCAGAATAAAGTAATTTGAATGAAACTTTTTATTAGCCATTTTTGAAGTATTATAACAGGAACGACCAGCTCTTTAGAATATGAATTACGGCCTTTTGGCATGGAGTGGGAAGTTTTTCCCTTTATTTAATCAAATACATAGTGCTCGGTAGTGGATCATTAGAGATCTATTCACAAGATTTTAATGGTCGGAAAATAAACTCTGAGATTTGTATTCCCGGTAGTATGTGGGCATCTAAATAATAGTTTGTGATGTTTTCAAAGCAAAGAGTTCGATGATATAGTATTTTATTATTTGATTATGGCATGAATATAGATGAACATATTGTTTCTTTAAAGATGGGTTCCCAGAGAAGTATTTATCGGGTGGTTATTTCCAATAAAAGTATGGTAATTTTGGTATGTATGGAAAGTAGAGATATCCAATCTTACTAGAAAAATACTGGATTCCCCGAAAAAGACTCATGGAGCGTATACAGGTTTCCCTAATCAACAGCCCGACGATTAGGAATTTCTGCACGCGTGATGTCAAAGGTCACACGCGAACATTGAGCGCTTGATGTACAAGTTGATAAACTTTATGAAGAGTTAGACGTACAACACTTTCTGAGATAATTTAATTAGGATTCGATATTTGTAATAAATAGTAAGCGATTAAAGACAACATTGTCTTATGTGTGCAATGAATTCTCCTCTGACTTCCAAGAGAGGTAAGTCACGTGACGTAAAGATGACCTGGTTTGATCGAATTTTTATAGCAGGACATTCCTTCGCAATTACAATGTTTGAGAAGGATTTGAAGCAAAGTTATGACAAATTAATTAGTTTGAATATGTTTTTAGTCCATATATACCATTAAATCACCCAGTTTGTACGCAGGAACCCATCTTTAACTGTATCGTGAATCCAACAACTGACACTATCAGGTATATAATTTTTGATATATTATACCGAGACGTGTAATAAGGGCCTGTCTCTATCGAACCGGTAATTGAGACAAACTTATAGCTGTATGTGACAGCGATGTTTGATATATGTATTCAGTCATATATTTATTATTCGCCCACTTATAGTTGAAATGTGTAAAAATAGCAACAGACAATCACAGAATTCTTGGAATTAGATCAATCTTGACAGAAGTCAAAATAATGCATTTGATATCAAGCAATGTTGAGATACATTAGTTAAATAGAATGCTATGATATATATAGGGGAGAGCGGGGCACAGTAAGCCAGGCTTTGTTATTTTTAACTGTTTTGGGAAAATTCAGTTGTGACATCACTGGGGTATTCCCCTTTACAGCCAACATTTGTCCTCCTAAATTCAATAAATTCATGTAAGCTGATTAATATTTATCAGCCATTAACCGTTTTTTTGACACAATAGTCAATTTTTGGTAGGCTGGTTAAACTGCTTGGCTACGGGCACATTGAGTCAAAAAAAATGTTGGTTTTACAATTATCTACATAAAAATGGTTTCAATTTATTAACTTTTTATCAGCACTGTTAAATCGAGCATATGACTGGCTTCAACTGAGTACATAGTTTGATTCTCTGTAGGACTTCACTTCTGGTCAATTTACTAAAAAAAAGAAATTATGCCCATTGTGCCTCGCTCTCCCCTATATAAAAAAAAATTATCCAAGGATCAAGAAGAACTTTTTGTATATTGGTTGTATGACTGTAACCTGGGTATCATTTAATCTTGCGTATCTAGCACTAATTTCTGTCATATTCCCTTAATATCAAATCTTTGTTTAAAAATTTGTAAGAATTATTTAAAATCACCCCAAATCATTTAATCTGTACTTGTGTCCATTTTAAAGCTGACTGATTAATTTTGATGAGTGTCCAATTCTTTCACATTCGTTAAATATCAAATCTTTGTTTAAAAACTCGAAAAAATCATTTAAAATCATCTAATTTGTACTTTTGATAATCAATGTCAAATTTACAAGTATTTAATTTCCCGACCACTGTCCAAAAATTAATCATTATTCATCAATAATAAATTGGGTTGTTTATTTTTTAAGAGTGATCGAGAAATTAAACACTTTTAAATTGAACACCCATTGTTTAAGAATTCGTAAAAATCGTTTAAAATCACCAAAAATCATCTAATTTGTACTTGTGTCCAGTTTAAAGTTGATCATTCAAATTTGATAATGATCAAGTGTAAATAATAGGTCGATCACAAAAGCTACTTGATGCAAAACAGTTGGACATAAAACCCTATTTTATTCCATCATAATTGCAGCCATAGTAAACCTCATTACCTTAACCTTGTGGTATATAATTACTTTTGTCTGTTCACATATATCATCATTCATCTATTATTTCATTGCCTTGTTGACATTCAATGAATCTAAGTCTGGTAGGCGAGGCTAATAAAATCTATCGAATAATAACACATTTGTAGTAGTGCAAGTGGTGAACTAAACAGTTAGTTATAGATATGCTATCATAGCGACAACAAGTATATAATACCAGTATATACAAGCAATACAAGTTTAACTTAATGTTCGGGTTTGAAAATTTGAGGTAAAAAATTGAAATGTTACTTTTGAAATGCGTGTGACATAATATTTGTTAATAACCTTTTTAGCTACAAGAACTATATTGTGATTTATGTTTAAAATATAGCAGATTAATTTAAAGTTTATTAAAAGAATGGGAATATTTTTGTTGAAATGTGTATGACAGTAGAATATTATAGTGAATAACTTTACTAAAGACAAGAACTATACTGTGGTTTTACATTTAAAGTATAGCAAATTAATTTATTGATTACTTTTATGATTGATTTTATGATTTTAATTTTATGAAAACTGGTATAATTAAAAGAATGGGAATATTTCTGTTAAAATGTGTATAACAGTAGAATATTAGTGAATAACTATACTAAAGACAAGAACTATACTGTGGTTTTACATTTAAAGTATAGCAAATTAATTTATTGACGTTTTGGTTTGATTTTAATTTGATGAAAACAGTTATAATTAAAAGGATGGGAATTATTCTGTTGAAATGTGTTTAACGATAGAATTAATGAATAACTTTACTAAAGACAAGAACTATACAGTGGGTTATATTTAAAGTATAGCAAATTAATTTAAAGTTTTATTTTGATTTTATGAAAACTGTCATAATTAAAAGATTGGGAATTTTTCTGTTGAAATGAGTGTAACACATAGATATAAGTGAATAACTTTCATAGCAACATCTAAAATGTTGTTTATGTGTAAAGAATATAAATTTCATTTCAAGTTTTATTTTGAAATTTCGTGAAAACTATAGAACTGAATAATATGGTGGCGTTGGTGTAGAACTGTGTTATGATATAGCATAGATAATTTGAGAATATCTTTTTCTTTCAATGTGACAGAGGAGAGTGACGGCAGCAAATGAAAGAAATATTTTTTCGTTTGTACAGAGTTGTCTGTGTTAAGGTGAAAATTTGTGTATTGAAAACATATTTTATGAGTTTATAATTGAACTGGGTTTTGAATCCGGGTGGAAAAACATTTTATAAATAACTTACTGACAAGGCAATAATGGAGTGGACTCATGTGCTTTGGTTTAAATTTATAGCGACTTGGATTATTGTAATTTTTAATTCGTCGCCGGTGGAATCTGTTCAATATGAATCCGGGAAAGGTAGGTTAATCATTAATTGTGATAATAAAATTTAACGATTACATCTTAAAAGGGAGTAGGGGCTGAATGGTTAGCATGTGCGCACTGTATCATAAAGTCTGTCATTGAGTCAACTGGCGTTGTTTCGATTCGCCAATTGTACGTGACAAGGAGTAGGGTTGCTTGTCCAACCTAGTGGGTTTTCTCCGGGTCCTCTGGTTTCCTCCCACTGCTAAAGACCCCTACGCGCAAGCGAATTATGGAAATAAAATTGAACCATTTATTAGTCCCGAAATGACTTGGTTTGTGTCGAGTGGACGTTAAACCCCATTTCTCTCTCTCTCTTAAAAGGGTGTATGGCTCTATTATTTAGAATGTTAAAATACGGAAATGGGCCTTAAAACGCATATTAATTGAGTGTATATAAAATGATTTACACAAATTTGTTATTGAATGCCAAAGTGAATGCCTACTTAGTCCATTCCACAATTATTTTTTTTCATAATGTCGTCTGTTCATATCTAAGTAATTAATTTCTCAAAAATATGAAAATCTTGTGAAATGTTTACACAGAGATAGATAAGGCGGTCTGAGAAGAGATTTTTTAACAAATTTTAGTTAGCGATGGCTGACAAGAGCATTAACATTATTATATTTATCAGTATTGACTGGCAGTGAAACTGACTTACTTAAAATAATAATAATAATAATAATTAAAGATACATTATGGGAGATTAGATAAAAAGCTGGCAGTTCTCACTATAATAGTTAAAACTAGATAATGTAAAGGGAATTTGCTGAAAATGTCAGTCAAATTGATCCACTCTGAACCAAGAATTTAGCGATTGAATTTTTGGCCTAGCCTCGATCATCATTATGATAAAAAACATAGTCTCAATTATCCATTTCATGATTAAATCATGAATGAAAGTCAAGCAGCAAATGGGATCATAATCCAGTAAATATCGCAGGCTAGCAATGACATCTAGAGTTGATTATGGTCTGGATAAGTTAATTAATGTCTAATTAAAATTTTATATAACATTCCAAACCTAAAGAAAGACCTGAAATAGGGAGATTTAGCTCTTGCATAATGTATGTTTAATTTATATAGTGTCAACATTTCAACTCGGCAAGCTGCTCTAGAGCATTTTACATAAGTACATCTAATATAAAATTAAAACAATCACAACACATTAATCCTTAAAAAAGACATAAACAGAAAAACAGAGAACATTATTTAGTACACATGGTAAAGTTGGACACAAACACAGCTAGAACCGTATTCAATCAGTTGTATATTTGATTAAATAATTCTTTAATAGACAGTATTTGAAAATTGATACTTTGACGGAGTGGTAGTCAATGGAGATCTTTCATAACAATGAGTGCTTTACATATTTCAAAAAATATCAAATTTCTCTCAACTTCATACATGTTAATATATACTTTGGTTGATTCTTTAAAATTTAATTAAGAAAAGAAAATCAAAATATCAACGCTAAATTCAATTGGATTTCAAAAAGGCCCATCAATTTGGTTCACATAAAATAAAGCTGGCGACTGTCGTATTACTATTATGTCGCGAGCAGCATAGATCGATGAAACTTCAATTCGTCATATCTTTCTAAATACTGAATGGAATTGAACCATTTTCGGACTTATATTTCTATTAGAGATAAACACTTGCACAATATTGTAGTTTGTGCTGATATTAAAAATTCAACTGTAACAATATTGTAGTTAGAATTGATATTTCTATTGGAGATTATGACTGTGTAACAATATTGTAGTATTCGATTGATATTCCTATCAGAGATTCAACTGTAACAATATTGTAGTTTGAATTGATATTCCTATTAGAGATTCAACTATCACAATATTGCAAGAGATTTTGTAGTGCTAAAAGCACACATTTAATCTTTAATATCCACCTTCTTCAAGTTTCCAGTTGAAATTATTTGGTAGAATTGGGGGCTGTAATTCAACTCAAAATGATTATTGTTGGGGGTTAGGGAATATAGATATCATTATTATTTTTGGGGGTCAGGAAATATAGTTATCATTATTATTATGTATTGTAATTTGAGTAATGTTTATATTTGTAATGTGTATGTATTTGAGTAATGTTTCCATTTGTAATGAGTAATGTTTCTATTTGTAATGTTTTTTAGTCATTTATTTGTATTGGTCAATAATAAATGATATTTTACACCTTATCAAGATGTTTTGACTCATTTATGGTCTTTTGTTTTTCCAGATTTTTTTTTCTCAACTTGTGGTGCTGTGGGTCAGAAGGGACCGAGTCAAAAATTATGTAATGCAGAATATAAACAAAGTTCACGGAATATAAGTGTTCAAGTTGAAGATGGAGTTCAAATCTGGACTATTCCTGAAACTGGCGTTTACAGGTAAAAAATTTTATACTAGAAAGAAAGAAATAAGCGTGAGCAAGAAATGAAATGAAATGGTGTTTACAGGTGAAAATTTTTATATTAGAAAGAATGAAATGAAATGAAATGGGGTTTAACGTCCTACTGTTCTGCTCCTAAACTGGGCTAATGAAGACGGGCATACACCATACAGAGTGCTATGAGGGAAATTTTGCCCGGGCAGCGGCGCTACGGCCTACTCTTATATCGAATTCCAACTGCCAAGGGATCTTTTACGTGCACGCTAATATGTACACGGGTCCTTGGTTTTTCATCCCATCCAAACGACTAGGTCCTCCGTCCTGCATCACTGACAAAGGGAAATCACACCGGAAATATTAGAAAAGAAAGTAATAAGTGTGAGCAAGATATAAAATGAAATGGGGTTTAACGTCCTACTGTCTGCTCCAACTGGGCTAATGAAGACAGTCTAGTGAGCCAATGTTTTACTCACTTGGGCATAGTAGCTCCTATGAACAAGAAATCAGCGTGGGCAAGAAATTAATGTGAGGTAGAAATTTATGTGAGAAAGAAATTAAGATATTGAATTGATATGAGAAAAGAAATTAAAGTGATTAAAAAATTAATGTTAGGTAGAATTTAAAGGGACATGATGTAAGATTTAGATAAAGAGCTGGCGTTCTCGCTATAACATTTCAAAAACAGATAATGGAAAATGAATATATTGAATATTTCATTCAAAATATTTTATTAAGTTATCAATGGTTGTAGTGTTGACAAGATGTGTACATTGATCGTAACCACCGTCTTAGCCTCGACAGATGTTTATGGTCTTGTCAAGTTAATAAATGTCTAATTAATAATTTATTTAACATTTAAAGCCTAAAGAAAGACCTGCAATAGGCGGATTTAGCGCTTACATAATGCCTGTTTAAAGAATTGAATTAATGTGAGAATGAAATTTGTGAGCAAAAAATTAATGTGGGTTAGAAATAAGTTTGAGCTAGAAATTAATGTGAACAAATTAATGGGGGTTAGAAATTAATGTGAACAAATTAAAGATGCATTATGTAAGATTTAGATAAAGGACTGGTTGTTTTTGCTATAGTTTAAAAATAGATTACGATATATGGATAACATTCACACAAGTTTTCACAGGATTTCATTGGTCGTTATCAAGCATACCAATTACTTTATTCTGACCCAGGTGGGGGGGGTGGATGGTCGAATGGTTGGCACATGCGCGCTGTATCACAAGGCCTGTCATTGAGTCAACTGGCGTGGTTTCAATTCCCCGGTTGTACGTGACAAGGACTAGGGTCACCTGTCCAACCTTGTTGGTTTTCTCTGGGTCCTCATGTTTCCTCCCACTGCTAAAGACCCCTACGCGCAAGCGAATTATTGATATAAAATTGAACCATGTGTTAGTCCCGAAATGACCTAGTTTGTGTTGAGTTGAAGTAAAACCCCATTTCTCTCACTCTAACCCAGGTAATGAGTGTTTTAAGATGTAGCGTAGTTTGTTTATATACCTTTTAATCATCGACAGTTGGCGTGTACATATTGGCATGCACGTGAAAGAACCCTCAACAGTTGGAATTCGATATTAGAGTAGCCTGCAGCGCCGCTGTCTGGGAAAAATTTCCCCCATAGCACACTGTATGGCATATACCTGTCTTCATTAGCCAAGTCGCAGCAAAACAGTAGGACGACAAACTTCATTTCAGCTCTCTCTCTCTCTCTCTCTCTCTCTCTCTCTCTTAAATTCAGTAGGAGTGGGTGGAACGGCCTACAGGTTCGGATATGTACATAGCGTAGTATAGACTAATAAAAAAAACTGGTCCAGTTCAAATTAACTGAGAGTTCATTATTACTGTCTGTAACGTAACTCGTGTTTTGAAACCAGAAAAATAATTAGGTTATCAAAAACTATTACTATAAGAAAAATCTGCAAATTGCATTATACAGATGCACCAATAAAACTCATGTGTCTCAACCCATAAATCAACTTAAACATCTTGATGTGGTGTTAAATGTCATTTATTAATAATAAAACAAAATTACAATAAAAACATTAATCAAAATGAGCATTATCAATCAGCAATAAATAAAATATCTTCATGTAGTGTAGGACATCGAAAGTATAAAAAAATGAAATGAAATATAGAACAGGGCCCTTATTCACGAAAACTTAAACTAAGATACAATCGCAATTTTAAGAAATACTGCAATTCGATTGGCTGACCATATATCCAATTTGCATATTGGTCAGCCAATCGAATTGCATTATTTCTTAAAATTTCGATTGTATCTTAGTTTAAGTTTTCGTGAATAAGGGCCCTGTATATTAATCAGATTGTTACTACATTGTACTGCACGTGCACGCTGCATCATGAGGTCTGTCATTGAGTCAACTGGCGTGGTTTCGATTCCCCGGTTATATGTGACAAGGAGTATGGTCAACTGTCCAGCCTCATGGGTTTCTCCGGGTCCTCCGGTTTCCTCCCACTGCTAAAGATCCCTACCCTCAAGCGAATTATTGAAATAAAATTGATCCATGTGTTAGTCCTGAAATGACCTAGTTCGTGTTGGTGGACATTAAATCCCATCTCTCTCTCTCTCTCTCTCTCTCTCTCTGCACTGAGAAGAGAACTCCCTTTGCTAGGGACCAGAGTTGTCAGTTGTTCATGGATTCGAAGAGGAATGTGGACAGTAATTGATGTGTAATTGATGACAGTTAGTATATTTGATAATAAGAGCATGGTTCATGGTGCAGGACAGAGGGCCTGACAAGGACAGCTGTCTAGTCCTTCGGATGTACACATTGGCAGGCAGATAAAAGATCTCCCTTGGCAGTTGGAATTCGATATAAGAGTAGGCCGTAGTGCATAAGCATTCTGTATGACGTATTTTAGCCCAGTTTGGAGCAGAACAGTAGGATGTTAAACACCATTTCATTTCATTTCATAATAGGAGAATACCATGCCTGGTGTAAAAGTGCCATTTAATTTGGTTAAGATGGATAAAAACAATTTGATTGATTTTCAGTAATAATGAAATATAAAATAATCGTTGGCACTACTTTTTGCCTATACCTGAATTACAATAAACTCAAATTATAGGGAGACGAAAGTATATAAACTCAAATTAACCGAGAGTTCGCTATGTTAATTCTTTAATCATCCATGACGCAGAGGTTTCATGATGCTCGGAGCCAACTGTTTGATTGCATGCCTTCCCCCATGAATCAAGTCTAGAGGTAGAGGTAGTCCTCATAATAATTGTGAGAAAAAAAAGACAGATGAAATAAACACTATATTCAAATTAAATTGTATTTTCACCTTTTTCATTGGATGTCCGTGTGAATGGATTCTCTAGGCTATTGCCCCGTCTGCTTCTCGTTCTGTACTTCACTGTCTGTGAATTATTTACCCGGAAACGCGAACAAACGATAAACACGAATTTGTCTGAAAAGCTTTTAGAAAAATAATATCAATACTGATATCTGACAGTAAATAATACGCCTAGGAATATATAAGAAATATTTACAGACAGGATTATAAAATCAGAAATACTTTGGAGGAAAGAATTAGATTTATTTGTCGACAATAAAACAATCCTAGACAAAGTGGAATATGAAATTTAATTAGAGAGAGAGAGAGAGAAAGATAGTTTAATGTCCACGCGACACAAACTAGGTCATTTCGCGACTAACACATGGTTCAATTTTATTTCAGTCATTCGCTCGCGCATAGGGGTCTTTAGCAGTGGGAGGAAACCGGAGGACCCGGAGAAAACCCATGAGGTGGGACAGGCAACCCTACTCCTTGTCACGTACAACCAGGGAATCGAAACCCTGCCAGTTGACTCAATGACAGACCGTATGATATTAATTATAAAGCAATCCCCTCTAAACAAAATACGAAATGAAATAAACTGGGTTTTAGCGTCCTACTGTTCTGTTCCTATACTGGGCTAATGAAGACGGGCTAACACCATACAGTGTGTTATGAGGGAAATTTTGCCCGGACAGCGGCACTACGGCCTACTCTTATATCGAATTCCAAGTGTCAAGGGATCTTTCATCGTGCACGCAAATGTGTACACGGGACCTTGGTTTTTCGTCCTGTTCGAATGACGAGACAGCTGTGCAATCAGGGATCGAACACCCTACCTTCAGGCTATTGAGCCAACGTCTTACCCACTTAGCCACCGGGATCTGTTAAACAAAATAAACCACAGATTTACGTGTAAATTCTCTGTTCGGATATAACAGACTTTAAATGATTCTTCAATTCATTAATATACCAGAACCTAAATATACATGTATATCATCATACAGTACTGACAGGCCAGTTACTACCAAATGTTGTAATTAAAACTGACATGTCGATAGATGAACAATGCATAAACTGTTAAACAATATAATAAATTTCAAAAACCATAGATGGATTTACGTTGTCACAAAATGATAGGTTGAAAAGTGATGACAGGTTAACGACTTACTAGCTAGTTGATCTTAAAGTGCTTAATTTAAAAAAACATTAATTATCTTAGCAATCGGCAGATTATCACACCATTATAATACTGTGATCTGCTCATCAACACAGTATTAGTTTCACACACACACCCTCCCCCCCCCACCCTAAACTTAAAATAAAAACTATTCATCTTTGCAACGACTGAAAACACCCCCACCCCCACCCATAAACTTAAAATAGAGAGAGAGAGAGAGAGAGATGGGGTTTAACGTCCACTCGACATAAACTAGGTCATTTCGGGACCAACGTATGGTTTAATTTTATTTCAATAATTCACTTGTGCGTAGGGGTCTTTAGCAGTGGGAGAAAACCGGAGGACCCGGAGAAATCCCACGAGGTTGGACAGGCAAACCTACTCCTTGTCACGTACAACCAGGGAATCGAAACCCCGTCAGTTGACTCAATGACAGACCTTATGATACATCGCGCATGCACTAACCATTCGGCCATCCAACCCCCCACTTAAAATAAAAACTATTCATCTTTACAACGACTGAAAAGTATATTGGGATAAATCTGTGGTGAAAAATTGATCTGAGGGTCTAGAGCTACTCCATTCCAGTCGTTGTTTTTTGTATTTTAGAGGAGAGCCTGAAAAAAGCTCCCCTTAATGAACAAATTGAAAAAAATCGCTCCCCTAAAAAAGCTCCCCCAGTTTGGATCAGAAGAGTGATTTACAAATTGAGGAGATTGACCTGATATTAAAAAGAGTGGTTAGTTTTATGTATATTATGTTTTACTGAATGTAAGGGGTCATTCCTGGTTACATAAATGACAATAAACATCGTCTGCTAAATAATAGCACTCGTACTCATAGTCGTACGGTCAAAATCTTTTGCTATTGTCTAAAACTACTAACGGTATTCCAATAGAAATACTTGTCGACATTTCTAAATATTTATAGCTTGTATAAATTTTGTTTAAAAACATAATCCATATTCACAAAATAATCATAAATGCTTGACAATTTCATCAAAATATAATCTATTTCTTCCGGAATTATTCTCATTGGAAATCTTCGCATGCCATCTCTCGTAATCTCTCACGTCTCGTGAGAGTTCTACTTTCCGTTAAATTAACCAATGACACATCGGTGCCATCTATTTTATGTTCATCAGAATTTTACTACCGTGTGCGATCATATACACTAATCGAAAACACCAAATAAATGTTCACAATGACAGCATGGCAGCGATCGGAATGCGAGTCTTTCACACACTTTTTTAAAAAAAAAAAATACACATGTCCGTGATTTACAAGACGGGAGAGCGATTTTCAATTTTAAGGAGATAGAGAAAAAAAACCTCCCCTCGGTCGACACACAGGTGTATGGCAGATGCTTGCGAGCGATCGCGCGCCTCAAAAAACAATGACTGGTATTCCGCCCTTGGTGACATCCCTTGCATGACTGAATGGTTAGCCCGTGCGCGACTGAAATATTCAGCATATTCCCTTTACACTATCTAGTTTTTAGCTATTATAGTGAGAAAGATCAGCTTTTTATCTAATGGGGGGGTTGGATGGCCGAATGATTAGCATGTGCATGTTGTATCATAAGGTCTGTTATTGAGACAACAGTCGTGGTTTCGATTGCCTGGTGAGTTTTCTCCTGGTTCTCCGGTTTCCTCCCACTGGTAAAGACTCCTACGTGCAAGCGAATTATTAAAATAAAATTGAACCATATGTCTGAAAATTACCTAGTTTGTGTCGAGTAGACGTTAAACTCTCTCTCTCTCTCTCTCTCTCTCTCTCTCTCTCGTTCTTTCTCTCCCTCACTCTCATCTTCCATAATGTATCTTTAAATTTTTGTCAGAAAATAATAAATAATATTCTCTTTTTAAGCATAACGGCTGTGGGAGCATCCGGTGGTTTAGGAACTGAAAGTGGTTCTGAGTTATCTCGAGGTGGCTATGTTCATGGAAAATTCAACTTTACTTCTGGAACCAAACTTTACCTTTTGGTTGGACAAGAGGGTGAAAGCGCTTGTCTTAAGGTAAGGATTGAATAATTATAGAATAAAGTTTGTTGATATGAGTTCACAGTTCTACACACAACCAAGGTTGTGACGAGGTAGTTAGAAATGTTTCCACTACTGATGTCTTCCGTCTTGGTCCAGCCACAGTAGTGGATCATCCTAAGGCCTTCCTTTAAGCAAGTTTTATAGTCATTTGACTACAAAAAGTTTACTGGCCTATAACTCCCTTAATTCCCAATTACACTGACCCCAAACTGTGTTGTACATAGCTTAGCATATAATAAGCCAATTCCCATTGAAATAAATACCGTATAATTATATGATTTGATTAAACCCAACTGCTATGCGAAATTTGTGTCCATTTTAAAATGGCCGCCAAATTAGAACATGCACCTGGCATAACCACGAAAATGCAGAAAAACTATTTGTTAAGTTAAAATTAAGATTTCAGTGTTCCAATCTTCACTATTTGTAACATAATTACTTATGTGATGATATGTATTGAAAATTTTGCAATTGAACCTAATTTTACTTGCGCAAAGCCTTGAATAGTGTAGGGGACAGCAGCGCATAGTAAGCCATGGGGCATGGTGGACTGGTTAAACTGCTTGACTAGCCTACTCCAGATTTTGTTAGAGTTCCTGAACTTGAAATCCCAGGTGAAGGAGATAGTAATAGACTATCCCTGTCATTTTTGATTTTCTGTCTTGGTTGCTGAGGGAGCACAGGGGGGTCATATCTTAGAGGGACACACTGAGCCCAAGCATTTCTAGGTTAGCTAAAAATTTCTGTCCATTTTAGACATAATCTGGATATTTGGGCTATTTTTAAAATCAAATCCGTACTTTTTACATAAAGGATTTTCTTCCTCCAGTTTAAGATTTTTGTATTCAATGTTTTTTGAAATTTTAATCTGCGTATCTGTGTTAAGTCATAAGACAAATTCATATTTTGAATTAGAAGTTTAATTTTACAGTTCTTATGAGTTTCAATGTGTTTACTATACATTATTTTTTTATTAAAAACATACTTGATGACCAACTGTGTCCAATAATGTGACTCGGTGTACCGCAGATACGGGGCACATTGGGTCCCCCAAAAAAATTCCGTTTTACAATGATCTACGAAAAAAAATGTTCTATTATTAACTTCTTAAAAGCACTGTTAAAGGGCCAATCCCTATAATATTTTGGAGAATAAAACTGGTTAATTTTGTGTTAAAATCACTTAAAATCCTCTGACTTACGGCCGAGCAACTAACTCAATATATTTGATACGTTTTCAAACAACTTAAACCCGTCAATCTTCATCTGGAAATGGAGACTGGCATCCCAAGCTGTATTATGCGGTGTCTGGATAAAACCAGCCCTTATTTTATAAAAATAATGTGTAGGTGAAATTTACCTTTCGTTATCAAGTACACCACATGGGTCATTCACTGTATATAAACCTCTAAAGAAACGTGAATCGATTATCAGGTCACCCAACGAAAAAATTGACCCGAAATCTTAAAAGGGTTACGTGTCCGGATAAGCAGTTTTGACGTTCACGTCCAAATGACTCAATATTTTGAGCTGAAATTTTGAGACAGGGTAAATACACCATTTCTTTATATTTTGACGCTTAACTTTCATGCATACTCGGATTTCAATTCGGGATAGTCCCTTTAAATCAAACATATGACTGGCTTCAACTGATTCTCTGTAGGATTTCACTTCTGTTCAATTCACTAAAAAAAAGAAATCATGCCCACTGTGCCCCGCTCTCCCATATCAATTGTAGCCGTGAACACGACAATGCACACGGCTCATAAATATTGCAGCTAAAATTCAGTATGCTAAGGATATGTAGTTTTAATTGGTAACTGGCAGCAACTGATTTTACTACCATACTTAGGACCCGTAGAAAACCCAGGAGATCTGACAGACGACTCTACTACGGCTTGTCGCATTTTCAGCAGTCTGATTATGTTGACAGCCGTAGAAATGAAATGAAATGAAATGGGGTTTAACGTCCTACTGTTCTGCTCCTAACCTGGGCTAATGAAGACGGGCATAAGCCATACAGTGTGCTATGAGGGAAATTTTGCCCGGGCAGCGGCGCTACGGCCTACTCTTATATCGAATTCCAACTGCCAAGGAATCTTTTACGTGCACGCCAATGTGTACACGGGACCTCAGTTTTTCGTCCCATCAAAACGACTAGACAGCTGTCCTTGTCAGGCCCTCCATCCTGCATCACTGACAAGGGGAAACCACGCCGAAAAATCTGGGTGAACTTTCTCGGCCAATGCAGGGATCGAACACCCGACCTCCAGGCTAGCGAGCCAGCGTCTTACCCACTTAGCCACCGTGATCCCCGACAGGACAGCCGTAGAACCTTAGGGATCTTTCTGACACTTGGCTGGTGTTAATTATTCGGCATGTGAATAATACAGTACTGGTGCATGATTGAGGGCTGTCTAGTCATTCGGATGGGATGAAAAACTGAGGACCTGTGTATACATTGGCATGCACATAAAAGATCCCTTGGCAGTTGGAATTCGGGATAAGATTAGGGATTAGACCAGGGCGCTGCTGCCTGGGCAAAATTTCTCTCATAGCACACTGTATGGCGTATAACTGTCTTCATTAGCCCAGTTGGAGCAGAACAGTAGGACGTTAACTAAGATAACCTGAGGTATAATGTGTCATCGGGGGGGGGGGGGGGGGGGAGGGGAGTGTCAGATGGCTGAATGGTTAGCGCGTGCGCTTGTATCATAAGATCTGTCATTAAGTCAACTGGCGTGGTTTCGATTCCTCGGTTGTACGTGACAAGGAATAGAGTTGCCTGTCCAACCTCGTGGGTTTTTTTCCAGGTCCTCTGGTTTCCTCCCACTGCTAAAAACCCCTACACGCAAGCGAATTATTGAAATAAAATTGAACTATATGTTAGTCCCGAAATGACCTAGTTTGTTTCCAGTGGACGTAAAACCCCATTTCTTTCTTTTCTTTAAAATGTCTCGTCGACACCCGAAAAGAAGGTTAGTTCCCGTGATTTAGTACCTAAAATGAGAATCAAACCTGGACCAGACCAATATGTTTCACAGAGAATTACGAGTCTAGTGATATATCTCTGTTAAAGATGACTGCCTTAACACGTGATGTCACAGCAAGCGGCGTCAATCATTGGCTGAATGGCGCGTGCATTGTTTACATAAGACATTACTGCTTCGGGCAGGAAATAATTTTTACCTACAAATACGTCAAACGCCTTTATTTATTTTTCCAATACATAAAAAAAATGTTTTAGAATTTAATTTGTCACAGGAAAAAAGTTAATATTTCTGGCTCATTAAGCCGCCTCGATGTCATCCTTATCAGTGATTGTAGCGGCCTAGCAAATATTCACTGCGGATCAGTGTGGGACCAGACACCTAAACCAAACGCAATCATCACTATTTCTCCATAAACTTATTGATTATTGGTTATTGGAAAATATCAAGCTGAACTTAACATAAAGTTTTCCATGTATTTACTTGTATTTTGTTAAATTAACACAACAATATGTTACCAACCCATGTAGTTGGATTCTGTGTACATCAACGTTGAATCATACTGGTGGATTCCTCAAAACACAATTCCAATTATTTTTTCAGAATTTACTTTTTTAAATTAGGTCGATAAACACCAATTGCTTTTTATACACCTACTTTTTGTTAATATTTTGTCCAAGATTTAGATCAAATTCAGCATGATTCATCGTAGGGTTGCATCTATGTATGTTGGTCCATGTCCAACCCCAGGGGCAGAGCCACACCCAATTTTTGTGTTTATCATCTACAGATTGCAATTCTGAATGGATCTTCTTGGAACTTGGCATATTTATTCGTTATACCAAAAGGATAGCAATTATTTATTTTGGTGCATGTCCGGATCCCCCAGGGGTGGTGTCACACTCACTTTTTTGTTAATATTTTGATGTAAATACTCTACAGGTTGCAATTATGAACAGATTTTGTTCAAATTCAGCATATCAATCATTTCAATAACAGAATTGTACCTACTATTGTTCCATCTCCAATCCCCAGGGGCAGAGCCACACCCAATTTTTGTGTTTTTTGTCTACAGACTGCAAGCCTGAATGGATCATCTTGGAACTTTGCATATTTATTTCTTATAACGTAAAGAAAGCAACTATTTATATTGGTGCATGCCCCTTTGTCGGTGTCACACACACTTTTTTGTTAATAATTAGTCTGTAAATTTTGGCAAAACAAACCCAACGCATATCCTTCATATTACAGTCGTTGCAACCACATCATATTTCATTCTCTTCATTTTAAAAAATACCATATCAATGAAAGCAGGAATCACAGTTTAACGCTGGTCATGTTATGTTAACTTATCGATAATGATATCATTATTGTTCCTTTGGTTTTGGGGGGTTGGATGGCTGAATGGTTAGCGTGCGCGCGCTGTATCATTAAGTCTGTCATTGAGACGACTGGCGTGGTTTCGAATCCCTGGTTGTACATGACAAGGAGTAGGGTCGCCTGTCCAACCTCGTGGGTTTTCTCTGGGTCCTCCGGTTTCCTCCCACTGCTAAAGACCCCTACGCGCAAGCGAATTATGTAAATAAAATTAAAACCATATGTTAGTCCCGAAATGACCTAGTTTGTGTCGAGTGGACGTTAAACCCCATTTCTCTCTCTCTCTCTCCAGTGATTTTGGGGATCACGGTGGCTAAGTGGGTAAGACGCTGGCTCGCTAGCGTGGAGGTCGGGTGTTCGATCCCTGCATTGGCCGAGAAAGTTCATCCAGATTTTCCGACGTGGTTTCCCCTTGTCAGTGATGCAGGACGGGGGGGCCTGACAAGGACAGATTTCGGGTCGTTCATATGGGACGAAAAATCGAGGTCCCATGTACACATTGGCGTGCACGTAAAAGATCCTGTGGCAGTTGGAATTCGATATAAGAGTAGGCCCTAGTGCCGCTGTCCGGGCAAAATTTCCCACATAGCACAGTGTATGGCATATGCTCGTCTTCATTAGCCGAGTTCGGAGCAGAACAGCAGGATGTTAAACCCCATTTCATTTCATTTCCAGTGATTTTGAAAATGACACATTTTGGGTTGGATGGCCGAATGTTTAGCACGTGCACGTTGTATCATAAGGTCTGTCATTGAGTCAGCTGGCGTGGTTGACCTACTCTCTCTCTCTCTCTCTCTCTCTCTCTCTCTCTCTCTTTTTTGATATGAATATTGATATTGGTATAAACAGTTATTTTTTCGAGAATATTATACAATATAAAAAGCATAAAGAATAGGATACAAAAGCAAGCCAAGTAGGCTTACCGGTATATAAATTTGCTTCCTTCTGGTTTGGGTGTATAATATATATACAATGTCAAATTATATATATAATACAGACAAAAGCTAATTATATTATTCTAGTTATGGTACAAATAAGCAGATAAGTAATTTTAAATAAATAAATTAATAGGAAATAGATAAATAACAAAATAAAATATATAATATACAAAATAAAATATATAATATACAAAATAAAATATATAATATACTCTTCAAAAAAAGTAGGGGATATTGAAATGCAAATACCTATGCAGGTTGCGATATGATAAATAGTCATGGACATTTGACATGCTTTGAGAGTATGTTCACAGATGAAGAACTTATCGCCCCAACAGAACCACTGAGCTGCACATGCGACACGCAATAGCGCCATACACGTGGGAGGGGTTCATTGTCAAATTTGACACCTCAAGGAAGGGTTGATGAAAACTGCCACGTGCCGGATTATCTATCCATGTTTGCTTTCCTATCGGTTCTTGCATAAGATTTACTGTTTAGCATATCTTTGCTTTAGTGTTTTACGTTTAATTTGATCGGGAGACGTGTTCGTTGATGTCAACGTCAACCGACAACACTGCAAGAATTGGCTGTGGCACTGCAAGAGGAGTGGGTCAGATTGCCCCAAATTGTGATTGGACGGTTGATTAGGAGCATGCCACGACGAATTGCTGAATATCTTAGGATTGGTGGAGCAATTACTCATTATTAAGACAAAAATCAAAAACGTCCATTTTCACTTTTGACGGTGTATCTCTTTGCGAGTGAACTGGGGCCGTCAGATAAGCCGCCCATATGAACTGTTTGTGTTCATGTGTAGGCAATTGGCCTGCTATTAACATACACTGGTTACCTCTAATAAAAACAGCAGTGCATTTCCGCAGTTTTGTATTGTTTCTGAATATCCCCTACTTTTTTTGACGAATATATGTAGGATATTGATATTGCATACATTATGGGAGATTCGATAACTTGTTGGCAGTTCTCACTATAGTAGTTAAAAACTAGATAATGTAAAGACAATTGGATGAAAATTTCATTCAAATTGGTCCACTATGAACAGAGAACTAAGCGTTTGAAATTTCTGCCTAGCCTCGATCATCATTACTAAAGTCAGTATGATAAACAGCATAGTCTCGATTATCCATTTAATCGTTAAATCGTGAAGAAAAGTTTTGCAGTAAATCTGCCAATAATCCACTAAAGATCGCAGGCTAGCGATGCCATCTAGAGTTGATTATGGTCTGGATAGGTTAATTAATGTTTAATTAATAATTTAGATAACATTTTAGGTCTAAAGAAAGACCTGCAGTAGACAGATTTAGCTCTTGCATAATGTATGTTTAGAGAGAGAGAGAGAGAGAGAGAAATGGGGTTTAACGTCCACTCGACACAAACTAGGTCATTTCGGGACTAACACATGGTTCAATTTTATATCAATAATTGTCTTGCGCGTAGGGGTCTTAAGCAGTGGGAGGACCCGGAGAAAACCCACAAGGTTGGACAGGCGACCCTACTCCTTGTCACGTACAACCGGGGAATCGAAACCCCGCCAGTTGACTAAATGACAGACCATATGATACAGCGTGCACATGCTAGCCATTCGGCCATCCAACCCCCCATGTATGTTTAGTGGGAGATTCTTGTACTATGTCAAGGGAGAGAGAGAGAAATGGGGTTTAACGTCCACTTGACACAAACTAGGTCATTTCGGGACTAACATATGGTTTAATTTTTATTTCAATAATTTGCTTGCGAGTAAGGGTCTTTAGCAGTGGGAGGAAACCGGAGGACCCGGAGAAAACCCACGAGGTTGGACAGTCGATCCTACTCCTTGTCACGTACACACGGGGAATCGAAACCCCGCCAGTTGACTCAATGACAGACCGTATGATACAGCGCGCGCATGCTAACCATTCGGCCATACAACCCCCGTACTATGTCAAGGGAAGGGTTGTTTTACCTGTACATGGGGTTTTCCTAAATTGATTTTTCGAGATTCTTCTTTTCAGGCTGGATTTGAATCATCGTCTTATTGTTTGATGAACACTGTTAAAAAAAATGGTACAGGTGAGAGGTCACCACCTGTTGTCAGAGGTGGTGGTGGTGGTGGTGGAGGAACATTTATATATCAGGTGAGATCCCCTGCAACAACATAAATATTCAATTTCATTTCAATTACTTTGAAATTTAAGAAAACAATTTGGAGAGCCACTCACCTTAAAACAATGACATAAACTTATATATCAGGCCCCGAGTTCTCAAAACATTAGAGACTTTTGGCACGCGGAATTTTCCCATCCGTATCACGTATCCGTATCGTATACACGATACGTTGCGTCAATGTAGTTTTAGAGTTTTGGCAGATTTTCGCGTCGCGTACGTGTGCGTCGATCAGCTGAGCTTAGTTCTATTACAGCATGATGGCAGATATCGACCAAGATCACCATCTGTAGTAGTCAAGTGCCTATTAGAGCCGAAAATTTCCCGGAGGGAATAAATTCGTCCGACAGTCGCTGAGCTATTAAAAAAAAATAATGTCGAATCTTATTAAAAATCTTCGACTTCGACTCGACTGCAATTTTTATACGTCCACATTCATAATGTGAACGTATTATGCCGTCGCCCCTGTCTGTGTGTGTGTGTGTGTGTATGTATGTATGTGTGTGTGTGTGTGTGTGTGTGTGTGTGTGTGTGTGTGTGTCTGTGGTTCGCCTACAGGGCGCAATTCTTCATGGATTTTCTTCAAACTTGGTATACTTATTCCTTATACCCCAAGGAAGATCCCTATTGTTTTTGGTGCATGCCCGACCCCCCGGGGCAGAGCCACGCCCATTTCTAGTATTTGTTTGTTTGTCGTCTACAGGCCACATTTCTTAACTAATAATCTTGAAACTTTGCATACACATTCTTTGTACCCTAAGGAACATCCCTATCGTTTGGGGTGCATGCCCAACCCCCAGGGGCAGAGCCACGCCCATTTTCTTTTCGTGTGTCTTTGTGTCGCCTACAGGGCGCAATTCTTACTGGATTTTCTTCAAACTTGGTATACTTATTCCTTATACCCCAAGGAAGATCCCTATTGTTTTTGGTGCATGCCCGACCCCCAGGGGCAGAGCCACGCCCATTTCTAGTATTTGTTTGTTTGTCGTCTACAGGCCACATTTCTTAACTTATAATCTTGCATACACATTCTTTGTACCCTAAGGAACATCCCTATCGTTTGGGGTACATGCCCAACCCCCAGGGGCAGAGCCACGCCCATTTCCCATTTTCTTTTCGTGTGTCTTTGTGTCGCCTACAGGGCGCAATTCTTACTGGATTTTCTTCAAACTTGGTATACTTATTCCTTATACCCCAAGGAAGATCCCTATTGTTTTTGGTGCATGCCCGACCCCCAGGGGCAGAGCCACGCCCATTCCTTATATTTATTTATTTGTTTGTCATCTACAGACCGCATTTCTTAACGTATCATCTTGAAACTATGCATACTTATTCTTTGTACCCCAAGGAACATCCCTATCGTTTGGGGTGCATGCCCGACCCCAGGGGCAGAGCCACGCCCATTTTCTTTTCTTTTTATGTCTGTGTGTCGCTTATAGGCCACAATTCTTAATCAATCGTCTTGAAAATTTTTCATATGAATTGCTTATACCCTAAGTATGATCCCTATTGTTTTTGGTGCATGCCCGACCCCCAGGGGCAGAACCACGCCCATTCCTTATATTTATTTATTTGTTTGTCATCTACAGACCGCATTTCTTAACGTATCAACTTTACATACTTATTCCTTATACCCTAAGGATGACCCCTATTGTTTTTGGTGCATGCTCGCCTCCCCGGGGCAGAGCCACGCCCAGTTTTTGTATTTGTTTGTTTGTCGTCTACAGGCCACATTTCTTAACGTATCATCTTGAAACTTTGCATACTTATTCTGTGTACCCTAAGGAACATCCCTATCGTTTTGGTTGCATGCCCAACCCCCAGGGGCAAAGCCACGCCCATTTTCTTTTTTATGTCTGTGTGTCGCCTACAGGCCACAATGTTTAATCAATCGTCTTGAAATTTTTTCATATGAATTGATACCCTAACGATGATCCATATTGGTTTTTTTACCCCTAGGGACAGAACCACGCCCATTTTCTTTTCTTTTTATGTCTGTGTGTCACCTACAGGCCACAATTCTTAATCAATCGTCTTGAAAAAATTTCATATGAATTGCTTATACCCTAACGATGATCGCATTTCTTATCGTATCACCTTGAAACCTAGCATACATATTCCTTCTATCCTAAGGAACATCCCTATTATTTGTGGTGAATACCCAACCCCCAGGGGCAGAGCTACGCCCATTTTCTTTTTTTATGTCTGTGTGTCACTTGCGGACCGCATTTCTTAATCGATCATCTTGAAAACTTTTTTATACTTATTCCTTATAGCCTAAGGCTACTTTTTATACTTATTCCTTAATCCTAAGGCCGACCTCTATTATTATTTTTGGTGCATGCTCGACCCCTTGGGACAGAGCCACGCCTAATGTTTGTGTGTCTTGTGTTTTGCCTACAGACCGCAATTCTTAACAGATCCTTTTGAAACTTTGCATACCTATTCGAAACGTCATGCTTTTGGAATAAAGACATCGATTGTTTTAAAATAAAAATTGTGTTCTGTTAATGTGAACGAAGTGTTAAACTGATAGCAGTCCTACAACCCAGTTTTATTTCACAGACCCTCAATGCAAACTGGACCATATCAAACAAAACAGGAATGTGGACGTATATTGCTGCGTTAGCGATGCTCTTGTTGGTTTCACTAATGTATCATTTCAGAAAGTTTATACACCTTTACCACAGAATAAAATCATTTACAGAATTGCAAGGTTCCGTTCCCTAAATTTAGCACGTAGATCAACCATCATGGTTAAAATCACATCAAATATACACCTTCGTGTTCTGGAATACACAAAGATTCATAAAAAGGCTTCGATACAACAATTCAGCGTCTAAAAGTAGTAAAAAAGACGGTAAAAGGACACGACAATGTTATACGGACCTTTTCCGTATGAAAGCTGTTCGATACGTGCTGCCGTATATGTGTGACGTATCACGTATGAGAAATGTACACACATTGATGACGTCACACGCAAAATCCATACGAATACGCGATACGGGCCAGAAATCTACGCTTGCCAAAAGTCTCTATTCTCAGGCGACTTAAGTTAAAAATTTACTCAAAATTGTTCTCCTTATTTTAACTAAAATATAGACCTTTATAGATCTTTTGTTGTTTTAATGTATTAAATACATCAATAAGAAACTATGTGCAAAAGTTTTGTGTTTCTTCATCAAAGATATTTCTCATAAACAATGATTGATAGTAGAGTAAATTCTTAACTTAAGAACTCGGGGCCAGTTGAGATACTGATGGAAAAACATAAATATTTATTTTAATAACTTTAAAATTTTTAAAAAAATTTGGAGAGCCTTCCCCCTTTAAACGATGACATAAACTTATGGATCTGGGGCCTGTTTCACGAAATTTTAACTAAGATAAAATACAAATTTTAGTAATTTGATTGGATAATATTAAATTGATTTTAGTGCTTAGCCAATCAAAATTGAAGTATCTACTAAAATTTGGATTTTATCTTTAGTTAAGATTACGAGAAACAGGGCCCTGATGATCTTCCATGCACAATATTGAGGCCTGGAAATAACGGTTTTAGATGTACCTGACAAAATGTCAGGCACTAATGAAATAGTACCTGACATTTTCAACTTAGTGCCGGACATGTATTAATAATATCAATAAAAAAGACAAATCAGTGCCGGACAAAATGACAGGCACCAGAGGTTTAGTGCCTGACCTAGCCTGAATTTGTGCCTGACATTGTCTTGTGACAGGTACCTTATTTCCAGGCTTGACAATTTAGATTACTCAACTGCTCTATCTACCACTTTAGAATTTTTTTATATATAAATGGGGTTTAACGTCCACTCAACACACACTAGGTCATTTCTGGACTAACATATGGTTCAATTATATTTCAATAATTCGCTTATTGCACATAGGGGGTCTTTAGAAGTGGAAGGAAATCCTGAGAAAACCCACAAGGTTGGACAGGCGACGGCGACCCTCCCTCCTTGTCACGTACAAGCAGAGAATTGAATCCTTATGATGCAATGCGAAGGCGTTAATGATTCAGCCATCCTCCCTTGCGCCTCTATAATTATGGATTTAGATAATGTTATTTGATAACTCTGAATACATCTAAAAACTATACAGATACCCTTTTTGTTGTAGAGAAAACCAAATGGTGAAATTTACCCACTGATAGTAGCAGGAGGTGGGAGTGGTCTCCCTTATAATCAGACTGATGATGTTAAGATGTTATCAGGGGGAATAACTATCAGTGGTTCAGGATTAACTGGTAAATCAACAGACAATATGTCTGGTAAGTTGGTTTTTAACAAACACCTTTGAATGATAATCTTTGAGTGGCATTCAGCGATTGAGTACACAATTTATATGGAGAGAGAGAGAGAGAGAGAGAGTTTTGGGACTAACATATGGTTTAATTTTATTTCAATAATTCGCTTGAACGTAGGTGTCTTTAGTAGTGAGAGGAAACCGGACAAAACCCACTAGGTTGGACAGGCGACCCTACTCCTTGTTACGTCCATTCGTCCATTCGTGGAATTCGAACCACGCCAGTTGAGTCAATGACAGATCTTATGATGCTGCGCGCCATCCAATCCCCCGAATTTATATATAAAACAATGGATTATACACATATAACACAACCTTTCCACAATTATTCTCTTATCATTATCAACGGTAAATAATAATTAGTAAACTAAAACGTAATATGAATAAGATCATGACTTGCCTTTAGAAATGAAACGAAATGGGGTAACATCCTACTGTTCTACTACTGGGCTATAGTGTGCTATGAGGGAAATTTTTCCTGGACAGCGGCTCTACAGCCTAATCTTATATCAAATTCCAACTGCTAAGGGATCATTTGTCTGCATGCCAATGTGTACATGGGACCTTGTTTTTTTTTTTGTCGCAACTAACAAGAGGAAACAACGTCGGAAAATCACGATGAACTTTCTCGACTAGTGAGCCAGAATCTTACTCACTGAGCCATCATGCCTCCCTGATAAGCCAAGTAATCTAGTCAGTCAATTTGTAAGCTCAGCAATCCAGTTAGTCTTTTAGTAAGCTCTGCAGTCCAGTCAGTCTTTTAGTAAGCTTTGTAATTCAACCAGTCTCTTAGTAAGCTCTGCAGCCAGTTTTTAATTAAAATAAACTCAGTCAGTCTTTTAGTAAGCTCTGCAATACAGTCAGTCTTTTAGTAAGATCTGCAATCTAGTCAGTCTTTCAGTAAGCTCTGCAATACAGTCAGTCTTCTAGTAAACTCTGCAATACAGTCAGTCTTTTAGTAAGCTCTGTAATATAGTCTTTTAGTAAGCTCTGTATTGCAAGTCAGTCTTTTAGTAAGCTCTGCAATCCAGTCAGTCTTTTAGTAAGCTCTGTAATACAGTCTTTTAGTAAGCTCTGCAATACGGTCAGTCTTATAGCAAACTAGTCTTTAAAATACATTTAAATTTGAATAATATTTGATTTTGTTTTAGGTGCTGGAGGTGGGTTACATGGATCTCGTGATAATACTATGACAGGTCAATCTCTAGCTAACGGAGCAGAGGGAGGGACAGGTTGTACTTTTACTTTTGTTGACAAGACGTGGTCCACTAATGGTGGATTTGGTGGCGGTGGAGGAGGATGTAAAGATGGAGGAGGGGGAGGTGGTTATTCAGGTACGATATCTCAAAATCATTTTCTTTGGCACAAGAATGCTTTTACTGATTTATATGGTGGCTGGAAAAAAAAAATAATAGCACTCCTTAACTTGGAAGGGGGTAGATATAATGGGAAATATTGTATTATCTTGAGCGCTCGACTTAGTATCCCAAGCGCTCGACTTAATTATCTCGAGCGCTGGACATAATTATCTCGAGCACTCAACTTAGTATCTCGGGGCTTGACTTAGTATCTCAAGTGCTCGACTTAGTATCTCAAGTGCTTGACTTAGTATCTCAAGCACTCAACTTAGTATCTCAAGTGCTCAACTAAGTATCTCAAGCACTCGACTTATTATCACAAGTGCTCGACTTGGTGTCCTAAATCAGCCACCGTAGAATTAAATAAAGCAGAACGAATAAAGGAGATAATCATTAAAATAGGCTCCATCCGCCGTCCTGGTTTTATAATCATGTGGAAGATAGACAATTATATTATTATTCTTAATATTACAGGTGGAAATGTATCTATTAATGATGCAGGTAAATCTATTAAAGGTGGATCATCACATATCAACCACCTGGCTAATGATGTTTTACTCAGTGCAGGTAAATAGATTTTTAAAATGTTACTAATCACCTGGCCTCGAGTTCACAAAGCATTCTCAGACCTAAGTTAAGAGTGGGGTTGGATGGACGATCGATTAGCATGTGCGCGCTGTATCATACGGTCTGTCATTGAGTCAACTGTCGGGGTTTCAATTCCCCGGTTGTACGTGACAAGGGGTAGGGTTGCCTGTCCAACCTCGTGGGTTTTCTCTGGGTCCTCCGGTTTCTTCCCACTGCTAAAGATCCCTAGCGCAAGCGAATTATTGAAATAAAATTAAACCATATGTTAGTCCCGAAATGACCTAGATTGTGTCGAGTGGACGTTAAACCCATTTTTCTCTCTCTCCTAAGTTAAGAATTTACTCAAAATTGTTCACCTTAATTTATGGTTCAATATTATTTCAATAATTCACTTTAGCAATGGGAAGAAATCGAAGGACCCGGTGAGAACCCATGAGGTTTGACAGGCGACCCTACTCTGTCATATACAAGTGTAGGACCGAAAACCATACAGACGTTATGGTGATCCAAGTGTTATGACGACTAGACGACTGATTTAATTTTTGATTAATTTCAGGTATAAATTCAAAGGGAGCTGGTTTTATAGAAATAGTACAGATATTGTATTGTCCGTGTGAGTTAATGTGTATCTGGTCAGATTTTACAACCAAGAAGTTTAGCTGTCTGTGTCCGGGGAATAAAACATTAAGCAGCGATGGTATGAGTTGTATTGGTAAGTCAAATTCTTGTCTGTATGTTGTCTATACTTCTGTCTGTCTGTATGTCTGTCTGTCCATACATGCTGTTGAACACAAAACATTAAGCAAAACTTAAAAGGTCTGTCATTGAGTCAAGTGGCGTGGTCGATTCCAAGGGTCAAGGTCGCCTGTCCAACCTCATGGGTTTTCTCTGTGACCTCCGGTTTTCTCCCACAGCTGAAAACCCCTAGGCTCAAGCGAATGAATGAAATAAAATTGAACCATATGTTAGTCCCAAAATGACCTAGTTTGTGCCGAGTGAACATTAAACCCCATTTCTCTCTCTGTCTCTCGAGATGTGATGGGTGACAATTGTGTTCTGTTAATGTGTTTCTCTATGCTAAATACCATTTAACGATCATTTAAACTATATTACCGGTATTTACCAGATTCGATCAGTTAATTGTCTATTTCTTGTTTGGAATAAAACTGATAAAAAATTAATTTCAATTAGATCTCATAGATGTGCTGGACTAAAAATATTCAAAATAAATTCAAATATTAACATATTCTGTGGAAGAGATAACGAACAGCCATTCTCACAATTTTTGTTGAAAATTTAATCATCCATTTTGATTAAACGTAGTTTTAATTCCTATCTATTTCTTGATTTTAAATATCGTTTTAAATATCGTCGTGGTAACAGATGTAAACCTTGTTGAATGGAAGGAAACAATACTTAGATTTAATAAATCATTGAACTGGAACCATTAAGAAGAGGGGGTTTACGTAACCTAAGCCTGTTCCCCAGTCCCTTTCAGACATCCTGAATGAAAATAAAAAAAAGAATATTTAGACAAAAAGATTAATATCCATGATTTAGTTTCTATACCCTATTGTTAAAGCCTTTTACTAGAAATTAAAAACAGAATTACCCTGCTCTTTTAATCAAACATATGTAGATGTATTATGTATGTGAGACAGATAACAAGCTGTTTATCTCTCCGGGGGTCCATTATATAGTGGTGATTCTGATCTAAATGGCTTTAAACAATAGTTTAAAATGTTCAAAGAGAGTAGATTCTATCATGCGGTGTCAATTATGATTTTTTAGTTAATAGACGTCTTTTAACTTCATTGCACTGTAACCCAGGTATCGTTTAATCTTGTGTATCTAGCACTAATTTCTTTCACATTCATTCAATATCCAATCTTTGTTTAAAAATTTGTAAAAATCATTTAAAATCACCCCAAATCATCTAATTTGTACATGTGTCCAGTTTAAAGCTGACTGATTAACTTTGATAATGAGTGTCCAATTTACAAGTATTTAATTTCCTGATCACTGTTCAAAAATTAATCATTATACCTCATTAATCAATTGGGTTGTTTATTTTTTAACAATGATTGAGAAATTAAACACTTGTAAATTGGACACTCATTATCAAACAAAACTGACACAGTTATATGGGACAACAATCACTGGTTTATTATACACAAGCACAACGTTTCGATACGATCTTATCGTTATCAAGCACAATGACATTGAATGATATACACTACTATTGTCCAGGTTTGTGTATTCAATAGTCACGCTTTTACACCAGTAGTGACATCTTTTACAGCTAGTGACACACCAGATAATTAATGACAACTGTACAATTTCTAACCACTTTCTATACATACTAAACAATAGTTTATAATAATGACCACTTATATGATTTAATGACAAAAATTGTCATTACTAAAAGGCCCAGGTTTATAAGTCAATGGTATCAGCTTACCGGTGTTAGCTATTGTATTCTGGGGGGTTGGATGGTCGAATGGTTATCATGTGTGCGCTGTATAATAAGGTCTGTCATTGAGTCAACTGGCATGGTTTCGATTCCCTGATTGTACATGACAAGGAGTAGGGTCGCCTACCATATGTTAGTCCCGAAGTGTGGAGTGGACCTTAAACCCCCCCTCTCTCTCTCTCTCTCTCTCTCTTTCTCTCTTGCTCTCTCTCTCTCTCTCCCCCTCTCTCTCTTTCTCTTGCTCTCTCTCTCTCTCCCCCTCTCTCTTCCCCTCCCTCTTTCTCTTTCTCTCTATTGTATTCTAGGCAACAACCTATATATAGGCCTAGACTGGTATTACCGACTCTGGTTCTCTAGACATTTCATATATATATTTATGTACATTATTCATAAATAGGGGATCACGTGGTTAAGTGGGTAAGACGCTGGCTCGCTAGCCTGGAGGTCAGGTGTTCGATTCCTGCATTGGCCGAGAAAGTTCATCCAGATTTTCCGGCGTGGTTCCCCCTTGTCAGTGATGCAGGACGGAGGGCCTGACAAGGACAGCTGTCTGGTCCTTCGGATGATTCGAAAAACCGAGGTCCCATGTATATATTGGAATGCACGTAAAAGATCCCCTGGCAGTTGTAGTTCGATATAAGAGTAGGCGATAGTGCCGCTGCCCGGGCAAAATTTCCCTCATAGCACTCTGTATGGCGTATGCCCGTCTTCATTAGCCCAGGTTAGGAGCAGAACAGTAGGACGTTAAACCTCATTGCATTTCATTTCATTTATTCATAAATATATCCTGCTATTTCATCCTAGACAGCAGTCTAGTTGGTCTAGTGATACCAGTATGCGTCCGTCTCAAACTAAAGACATTTTGATACAATATTACTAACTGGTTCTACCATTTTACTCTTTTTTTTTCAGAACCCAAAGCATCGATATTACAGACATTAGCAGTGGAGAAAATGCCGATAGGTTATATAGTTGTTATTTGTGTTTCCTGTGCTGTTATACTTTTTGTGATATTAGCAGTATTTGTTGTCATCAGTAAGTATACAGACATCTTTTATGTTTTTATCAACCTGGGGGGTTGGATGGTTTGCACAGGGCGTCTTTTTGTTGTCTCATCCGAAAAACTAGCTCTTTTATTATAAGAACAAGTTGGGGGAGGGGGAGAGGGGTTGGATGGTCGGATGGTTAACGTGTGCACGCTGCATCATAAGGTCTGTCATTGAGTCAGTTGGCGTAGTTTCGATTCCCCGGTTGTACGTGACAAGGAGTAGGGTCGCCTGTCCAACCTCGAGGGGCTAAGGTGGTGGGGGGGGGGATGGTCGAATGGTTAGCAGGTGCGCGCTGCACACAATAATTATACTTTGTAAAAGTTGTATAAAAAATATTGTGTTCTTGAATGTGTCCAATTTAACAGCGAATTTAAATTCAGAGTGTCTAGTATAGTTAGGCAATTAAATAGAAATCTTAAGACTCGTACCCTCTATTGTTTGGAGTACAGTAAGCCACGAGTTACAGTTACATAAACAACTGTTTTTAGTTGTGTATATTACAAGTAAATAAAATTTAGTTCTCTTTTATTGATGATTTAGAAATTAAGAACTTATTCATCGCAAAAGAGATTATTATTATGTAACATACTAAGAACCTAACTACATTTTTGGGGCACCAACCACCACCGCCCCCCCAGTCAAAAATTTCCCCGTACGCCTATGGTTTTGTTTACATGTAGTGCGGTCCTCCGGCAGTTGCTATTAGGTACAGTATAAATGAAATGGGCTTTAACATCCTACTGTTCTGCTCCAACTGGGCTAATGAAGACGAGCAGCTGGTCTATGGCTAACTTTTATATTGAGTTCCAACTGTCAAGGGATCTTTTACGTGCACACCTGGGGGATTGGATGGCTGAATGGTTAGCATGTGCACGCTGTATCATAAGGTCTGTCATTGAATCAACTGGCATGGTTTCGATTCCCGGTTCCTCCCACTTCTAAAGACCCCTACGCGCAAGCGAATTATTGAAATAAAATTGGACCATATGTTAGTCCCAAAATGAGCTGGTTCGTGTCGAGTGGAGGTTAAACCCCTCTCTCTCTCTCTCTCTCTTTATCTTGCTCTCTTGCTATCTCTCTCTCCCCTCTCTCTCTCTTGCTCTCTCTCTCTCTCTCTCCCCCTCTCTCTCCTCTCTCTCTCTCTCCTCTCTCTCTCTCTCTTCTCTCTCTCTCTCTTGCTCTCTCTCTCTCTCTCTCCCCCTCTCTCTCCCCCTCTCTCTCTCTCTCTCTCTCTCTCTCTCTCTCTCTCTACTCTCTCTCGCTACTCTCTCTCTACTCTCTCTCTCTCTCTCTCTCTCTCAGGTCTATTAATGTCAGTAAAACCTGGAAATGACGAGTCTAGTTATACCTGACAAATTTTCAGGCGTTAATGATGTGGTAACTAATGCCCACTAGAAAACGGAACAGTAGAACATTGAACACCATTTATGTCTGGGTCTTACTGCCTTTACGAAAACTTTGCTTTTATGTAAATATTCAATGGAATTTTTTTAGTATTTATTATTTGATGTCATTAAAACTGCTTTTATGCAAATATATTACTGCATTATTAAATTTCATTTAAAACTAATGGAAATTTAGTCAGGTCTGATTAACAATTACGCACCAATGAACAATCAATCAACACAGAATTTATATAGCTTGAACAGATAAACTTCACTACACACTTTAAAGTTTAAGTGGATTCATCTATTGTTTGCTCTCATCAATTGGATGTGACGTCAAACGTGTTTTAAAGATGTCGAAGAGTTGTTTGATTCTTTGATGTTTAAAGAGTAGAGAATTTCTTGGAAAAGGCGATATTAAAAATATCAATAACGATCCAATAACAATAACAATAACAATAACAATGAAAGACAAATAAGTGCCAGACAAAATGATCGATATTACAGAAACGCAAATGTCTGTTCTAGGTGGGGGGGGGGTTGGATTGCCGAATGGTTAGCATGCGCGTGCTGTATCATACGGCCTGTCATTGAGTCAACTGGCGTGGTTTTGAATCCCCGGTTGTACGTGACAAGGAGTAGGGTCGCGGTGTCCAACCTCGTGGGTTTTCTCCGGGTCTTCCGGTTTCTTCCCACTGCTAAAGACCCCTACACGCAAGCGAATTATTGAAATAAAATTAAACCATTTGTTAGTCCTGAAATGACCTAGTTTGTGTCGAGTGGACATTAAACCCCATCTCTCTCTCTCTCTCTCTCTCTCTACATGCTTGTTAGTCAATGAACTCATAGATCAAATAAATTTGAATATTGAAAACTTAAAACACAATAAATAGGGTTAATGTATATATTTTTGTGTGTAAAAACACTTAAAAAATAAATACCAAAATTGAAATAATGCTAAAAAATTTCACAATCCATGAACAAATTATCTGCAAATCCAATATTTAACAAAATACATTGAAAATTGATCGACTAACAAAGTTTTGAAGTTGAAGCCCTGCTCAAGTTAATATCTAAGACTACTGCTGAATTTAGTCCTATCCTATCCTATCCTATACCCTGCCCTGTCCTGTCCCCTACCCTATATCCTATATCCTATACCCAGTATCCTATCCTATCATATCCTATCCTATACCCAGTACCCTATCCTATCATATCCTATCCTATACCCAGTACCCTATCCTATCCTATCCTATCCTATCCTATCCTATACCCAGTACCCTATCCTATCCTATCCTGTACCCTATCCTGTACCCTATCCTATCATATCCTATACCCAGTACCCTATCCTATCCTATCCTATCCTATCCTATCCTATCCTATTCTATCCTATCCTATCCTATCCTATCCTATCCTATCCTATCCTATCCTATCCCATGCTGTCCTGCCCTATCTATTCTATTCTATTCATTTTATTCAATTTTTTCATTTTAACAGATTATCATAGACGAAAGAACGACAAAACAAAATTGTCCAAGTTACAGAGAGCGATGTCGCCTAGCAATGTTATAGGCGGCCGGGGCTTTCAACAAGCCATGTTGCCATCGATATTGATGTTAAACAACCCTAACTATAACATGGTACAGCCGACCACAACGCCCGATCCTGTTCTCACAGAAATATCACGCAAACATTTAACACTCATCAGGTAAATTCAACATTTGTTGGTGCAACAGCTGGTGGGGAATAAAAGTAAAGACAGAAACAATAAAATAATGTTAATTTATTTTTTGTTATCTGAAATGAATTGTTGAGAGACACAAGTCATGTTGTCTTCGTTACGGGTTCAGAGGCCTGACAAAGACAGCTGTCTAGACGAAAACAATAAAATAATGTTAATTTATTTTTTTGTATCTGAAATAAATTGTTGCAAGACATGTCATATGTTGCATTCGTTTCAGGACAGAAGGCCTGACAAGGATAGCTGTTTAGTCGCTCAAATGGGACATAAAAAAACAAGGTCCAGTCATTGGCGTTCGCATAAAAGATCCCTTGGCAGTTTAATTTGATAAAAGAGTAAGCTGTAGGCCTAGTGCCGCTGTAGGGACAATATTTCTCTCATGGCATACTGTATGGTGTATGCCCGTCTTTATTAGCTCAGCCAGACTAGAGCAGTTGGACTTTAAACCCCATTTCATTAACAAGAAGATTGAATATTTGGTCCCAGGGCTGACCAAATGACTGTTTTCATTATCGTGGATGGTGCAGAAAAGTAGGACGTTGATGAAGCTTATTTCATTTACTTCAATCTGCAAAAGTCATTTTTTTATACGCCCTCATTTTCATGTGGACGTATATTGTCATAGTCCCTGTCCGTCCGTTCAAAGTTTGTTTGTGGACACTTGAAATATATGTGTATCTCTGTTCCTTTCGAAATTGGTATGTAAATTCATGGATTATGACCCTTGATTGTTCGAAAAATCACATTGAAATGTATGTTTATAACCCAAAGATCTTGGTTTCTTTCAATATTGGCACATATCGGACTGTAACTTCCTGGATTATGGTCCTTGATTGTACAGAAAATCGTGTTTTTAGCTTGTGGTCCCTCTAGAGGTCACGATTTTTATCGGATTTAAACAAATGTTTCAATATATCACTGTTAAACCATAATGAGGGTTGAATACGAATTTTGTGAAAATCGGACAGAAACTGCCAGACAAAATGGCTGCTCCTCGAATGCAAATAGTATAAAAGTATGTCATCTCAAGGTTGTGGACCCTCTAGAGGTCACAATTTTGATCCGATGTAGATGAAACTTTATGTTTATATCTTGGTTCCTGTCAGTAATCGCGCATATGGAAACGTAACTTCCTGCATTATGGCCACTGATTGCTAAAAAAATCACAATTTGGATTCAATTTTATAAACTGTTTAAATATATCACCGTTACATGCTAATGATGGTTGAGTTCAAATCTCGTGAAAATCGAACCGAAACTGCTTGACAAAATGGCTGCTACTTGTAAGCAAATAGTGTAAAAGTATGTGATACCAATGTTGTGGACCCTCTAGAAGTCAGGGTTTTTATCCGATTTTGATGAAACTTGAAATATATGTTTTTATCCAAAAGATCTTGGTTCCTTTTGATATTCGTGCATATCGGACCTTATACAAAAAATCTCATTTTTGTTTAGCTTGTTCTCTGTCCATCTCTTGCAAAATGTGGGCGTATCATGCCTGGCAACTGCTGGTTTATTTTTCTACAGATTTATATTATTATCAGTACATACAACTTCCCGCCATTCCTTGATACCACCGGAATTCATTTGTAAGACAAAACCATTTCGAAATGATATAAAATGAAATGGAACATGTTTAACGTCCTACTGTTCTGCTCCGAACTGGAATAATGAAGACGGGCATACGCCATACAGTGTGCCATGAGCAAATTTTGTCTGAACAACGGCGCTACGGCCTACTCTTATATCAATTTTCAACTGTCAAGGGATCTTTTACGTGCACGCCAATGTGTACACTGGACCTTGGTTTTTGTCCCATCCGAACAACTAGACAGCTGTCCTTGTCAGACCAAAACTAGTTTAAATTTTGATTTTAAGGAACATCTATCAAAGATTTTGCTTCCTTTTTCTTCGGGAATAAAAACAAGAAATGAATTGGTTGCTCTTTTCAAAATCTATTAGGTCCTGATTTTTAAGTTTTAAAATTTTAAGATTCCCTGGATGTATGTGACAAGGAGTAGGGTCGCCCTGTCCATCCGCGTGGGTTTTCTCTGGGTCCTCCGGTTTCCCCCCACTGCTAAAGACCCCTACGTGCAAGCAAATTATTGAAATAAAATTAAACCATATGTTAGTCCCGTAATGACCTAGTTTGTGTCGATTGGACGCTAAACCCCATCTCTCTCTCTCTCTCTCTCTCTCTCTCTCTCTCTCTTTAAAATTTTAAACAAAATATCATATACAGGATGCTTATGGCTGTTTATTTGTTGCAATGATCAGTAAATGGCTTATGTTATTAGAAAACACCCCAGCCCCACCCTGTGCACTTCCGCTGCCCCATCCCATCCTTTCCCATTGCCCCACCCCATCTATTCCCACTGCTCCCTAACAAACCTAAAATGGATTATTATTATAGTTACAGTTATTGAAATAATTGATTGTTTTTACAGTTTAATCGGTCAGGGTGCTTTTGGTGAAGTTTATGAAGGTGTTCTTTCTGGTCCACCATATGATACAGATGTCTCAATTGCTGTTAAGGTAAGTTCAAGTTGCTGTCGCTATTAGCCATTTCATTGGCTAATCCCTCACATCATCCAGAACGCGGGTTATATAACAACTCTTCCAGATCCTAGTATAGTAAAGACAAGTAAAACAAAATTGTGAACTATAAAAAACAAAACGAAATAGGATCTGTATTTTAATCAGAATGTCTCTTATATTAGCCCAGATTTTGTTTCCTTCCCAAGTCCAACCTGTCTGGTCTACTAAACAAATTAAACCAGTTTTCACAATGACTTAACATAAAATCATGTACAGTAGAATCTGCATTAAGCAGCCACCCAAGGGAATTTTCACAACTGACCGCTTAACGGGAGTGGCCTCTTAATAAAATCTTGGTGCTTTTTGTGCTGACATAAATTAAATATTACGCTTGGATGCATTGGAAGCGGTAAATTTGACCGCCGCCGAGTCTTGCACCAAACGAAAATTCTTTACTCAAATCTCGGACGTAACTTCAGTAAACTTTTCATTTTGTACCAACCTTCGATACTACTGTCTACCATTGTGATGCATTCGATAATATTTATCCATTTTTGTGAAGAAAATCGATGAATTAATTTTATTTCATCAAAAAAAGCACATGCACAAAAAAAAAATCGCTGATTTTATCACCTATTTACAGGGGGTGTAACTCTGTATGTAATATTATAGGAGGCGCTAAATAAAACGTCTGTTTAACAATAAAGTGGCAATGGAAAAGAGATACTAGATGATCGTGACAAAACTCGGTACTTTTATTCAATCAGTATCAAATAATGTGTCGTTACGCGTGAAAACAATGATCAGGTTAGTCGTTTAATAAAACAAAAGATTAATTAACAGGTAATCCCGGGTTTATGGTTATTGTTACATTTCTTTTTACCTGATCAGTGGGGGTCCAGTTAATTAACGGGATTAAATCACGGGATTAACGGGGGTGTTACAAAGAACAAGATGGTATCATTCAACAATGGCCGTTGAATGGGCGATGTTTTGTTGAATTTATTAGTAAAATAGTGACCGCTGGCCGCGTTAGAGGAGTGACCATTGAAAAAAGAGATGAAACAACAGAATTTTTACGGGGGGAATTTATCGTGACCGCTTACAAGGAGATGTCGCTGAATATTCGTCTCTTTAAACAGTGTCTGTAGTTATTAATAATATTGTTTTGTTTTTGTAGACATTACCAGCAATGTGTACTGAGCAGACAGAATTAGATTTCCTAATGGAAGCTGTTATTATCAGGTAACGTCATGTTAATAATTAAAATATTTATATTGAGTCAAAGTACAGATGTAATGTCATCCTTTGATCTTTGTTTTCCATTGTATTAAAGATACTAGCCTGGAGGTTGGGTGTTCGATCCCTGCATTGGCCGAGAAAGTTCATCCAGATTTTCCGCCATGATTCCCCCGTGTCAGTGATGCAGGAAGGAGGGCCTGACAAGGACAGCTGTCTAGTCCTTCGTATGATATGAAAAACCGAGATCCCGTGTATACATTGGCATGCACGTAAAAGATCCCTTGGCATTTGGAATTCGATATAAGAGTAGGCGATAGTGCCGCTGCCCGGGCAAAATTTCCCTCATAGCACACTGTATGGCGTATGCCCGTCTTCATTAGCCCAGGTTAGGAGCAGAACAGTAGGACGTTAAACTCCATTTCATTTCATTTTATTTCTTGACAAACAAGACTATCTTGTCAAACCTTCAAACACTCATAACTTCACTTAAGATAAAATAATTTTACTGATATTTATTTTTTATTGGGGGGTTGGATAGCCGAGTGGTTAGCATGTGCACGTTGTATCATGAAGCCTGTCATTGAGTCAACTGGCGTGGTTTCGAATCCCCGGTTGTAAGTGACAAGGAGTCGCCTGTCTAACCTCGTGGGTTTTCTCTGGGTCCTCCGGTTTTCTCTCACTGATAAAGACACCTACGCGCAAGCGAATTATTGAAATAAAATTAAACCATATGTTAGTCCCGAAAGGACCTAGTTTGTGTCAAGTGGATTTTAAACCCCATTTCTCTCTTTCTCTCTTATTTTTTGTTATCTATTTTTAAACTATTATAGCAAGAACAGCGAGCTCTTTATCTAAAACAAAAGTCAATTATGTTTTCTTGTGATTTTAATCACAATTTTGAAAAAGCCTCAGAGTCACTGATTTTTGTGCAAAAATGATATGCACAATATGGTCTAACGTGTGCGGATTAGATCATAAGGTCGGTCATTGAGTCGAATGACATGGTTTCGAATCTCTGCTTATACGTGACAAGAAGGGGTCACCTGCCTAACCTCATGGGTTCCCCCCCCCCCCCCCCGAGTCCTAAGGTTTTCTTTCACTGCTAAAAATCCCTACGTGCAAGCAAATTATTGAAATAATTTGAACAATATGTAGCCCAGAAATAACCTAGGTTTTTTTGAGTGAACATTTAACCCGATCTCGCTGGGGTTTTTTTTGAGTGGGCTTTAAACCCCATCTCGCTATCTCCGGAGGAAACCGGAGGACCTGGATTAAACCCACGAGGTTGGACAGGCGACCCTACTACTTGCACGTCACGTACAACTGGGGAATTAAAACCAGACCAGTTGACTCAATGACAGACCTTATGATACAACACGTACACGTTCACCATTCGACCATCCTCCCCCATCCCGCCCCCCAGTATAAAAAGGAATGCAAAGTCAGGAAGACATTTTCAGATCGTGATTGACGATGAAATATATCATTTTACATTTTGAAACTTTTGTTTTATTTCAGTAAATTCAGTCATCCTAATATTGTAAGTTTTATCGGCGTCTGCTTTGATAAAGAACCAAGGTTCATCATATTAGAATTATTAGAAGGTGGAGATGTACGATCTTTTCTTAGAGAATCAAGACCTAAACCGGTAAGTTATTGTTATTAGTATTTAACGTCCGTTTTCACTGACGGTGATATCGCAGACAAGTTGTCTTATTTTTGTTTTTATTGTCTTAGCGCACTTGCAGGTGTCTTTCCTGTTGGAGAAGACGTGACAAGGAGCAGGTTCTTCTGTCCAACCTCGTGGATTTTCTCTGGGTCCTCCGGTTTCCTCCCACTGCTAAAGACCCCTATGCGCAAGCAAATCACTGGAACAAAATTGAACCATATGTTAGATGTCATTACTGTGGTTAAATGAGGAAGGCAAGTGTGAAAATACTACTTGGCTACTCTTACCACTTTAGTACCCTTACCATTTTACCACTTACCACTTGACTACCCAGGAACCATACCATTTGACTACTCAGGAACCATTACCACTTGACTACCCAGTAACCATACCACTTGACTACCCAGTAACCATACCACTTGACTACCCAGGAACCATACCATTTGACTACCCAGGAACCATACCACTTGACTACCCAGGAACCATTACCATTTGACTACCCAGGAACCGTACCACTTGACTACCCAGAAACCATTACCACTTGACTACCCAGGAACCATTACCACTTAACTACCCAGTAACCATACCACTTGACTACCCAGTAACCATACCACTTGACTACCCAGGAACCATACCACTTGACTACCCAGGAACCATTACCACTTGACTACCCAGGAACCATTACCACTTGACTACCCAGTAACCATACCACTTGACTACCCAGTAACCATACCATTTGACTACCCAGGAACCATACCACTTGACTACCCAGTAACCATACCATTTGACTACCCAGGAACCATACCACTTGACTACCCAGGAACCATTACCATTTGACTACCCAGGAACCGTACCACTTGACTACCCAGGAACCATTACCACTTGACTACAGGACAGGAACCATTACCACTTGACTACCCAGGACCCATACCACTTGACTACCCAGGAACCATTACCACTTGACTACCCAGGAACCATACCACTTGTGTACCCTTATTGCTTTACCACCAAATAACCTTAGTACTTGACGACCAAGTACTCTTACCACATGACTAACTCAAAGTTATTTCTGCCTATTGTTTGTCATATATTGTGTACAACAGATTGGTATTAATTATTCATGTTTTAAAAGGAGCACCTAGAAATGGACACAAATGGGTTGCAACATATGATAATATAATATGAATGTATATAAACTTTCTAATCGGTCCTTAGTGAATGTCAGTCTGTGATGTCTGCTTGTTCCAGTCTACTGTTATGTGCGGTATGTTTAGACTCGTTCATTTGAGTCGCTTCAAAACAAATTGGGTTCGAAAGCATTCTGGCACGCGATTCATGTGCCAATTTTGAAGAGAGAGTGAGAGACAGGGTTTAATGAGTTGGGATTAAATGTCCACTCAACACAAACCAGTTCATTCGACACTAACATATGGTTCAATTTTATTTCAATAATTCGCTTGTGCGAAGGGGTCTTTAGCAGTGGGAGGAAACCGGAGGACCCGAAGAAAACCCATAAGGTTGGACAGGCAACCTAACTCCTTGTCACGTACAACCAGGGAATCGAAACCACTGCAGTTGACTCAATGACAGACCTTTTAATACAACGCGAACGCGCTAACCATTCGGCCATCCCACCCCCTACCTAGTTGAGAGGCCATCACCCTAATGACTTGATGCCGATGTTTCTTCATCATGTTATGTTATTGTGTTAATGGATTAGCATTCATTAATTATCAATGTTTTAACGAAGTTTAAAGGCTATTGGCTTCACTAATTAACTCCTGTGTGTCTCCTTAATGGTCTGTCGAATGGATTAGTATTCGTTAATTATTAACCAACTGATGTCTGATCAGTCAAGATCTAATTGCACTTCCTCAAGGGTGACTAGTGAACTAAGAATTTAAAAGGTTGAGTTCTCTCACAGTTAATAAGTGCATCTGGTGCAACCTTGCCGGGTTGGATGGTCGAATGGTTAGCAAGAGCGTGCTCCAAAAGGTCTGTCATTGAGTCGACTGGCGTGGTTTCGAATGCCCGATTGTACTTGACAAGGAGTAGGGTCGCCTGTCCAACCTCATGGGTTTTCTTTGGGTCCTCATTCCTCCAACTGCTAAAGACCCTTACCCGCAAGCAAATTATTGAAATACAATTGAACCATATGTTAGTCTCCAAATGACCTAGTTTGAATTTTGTATCGAGTGGATGTTAAACCGTCTCTCTCTCTCTCTCTGTGGTGCAACCGGACATGGTTAATAAATGCATCTGATGCAACCCGACATGGTTAATAAATGTATCTGGAGCAACCCGAAAGCTAATTTTTAACCAACAACTGGTTCCATAACCTTCTTCTTCTTGTTCTTGGCGACTCACTGCAAAAAGAAGACTCGGGTATTATCGACATGGCATACTTGTTCTTTAAATAATTGCACATGGTTGACAGACTTTGATTGTTGTTGATATGATGACACAATTCCATAATGTCTGTGTTGATGTCTTTGTTAGTCCCTGGTTTACATAGTTGACCCATGCTTTTCCACAAATTTACAGAGTTATCTTATCTAGATATTTATTTTGTATGTTTATGAGTTTTTGGACATTTATGACTTTTGTACATGAGTTTTTGAATATTTATGAGTTTTTGAATATTTATGAGTTTTTGTACATTTATGAGTTTTTGTACATTTATGAGTTTTTGTATATTTATGAGTTATTGTATTTTTCATTTTTAGAGTCGACCATCAGAACTAACAGTGTTAGATTTATTGAAACTAGCTCTAGATATTGCTAAAGGTTGTCAACATTTAGAAGAAAAACATTTCATTCACAGGTAACATTGTTGTTTTTTAATTATTTGGTGGGGTGGGTGGGTGTTTGAGTGGTTTAACAGCTAAAGACCCCTACGCACAAGTGAATTATTGAAATAAAATTCTTAGCAATCTGATTACAACGCAGATACTAGCTCAAAATTCCGTTTTACTTGTCTTTACTACACTAGGATCTGGAAGAGTTGTTATATAACCCGTGATCTGGATGATGTGAGGTATTAGCTCAATGAAACGGTCTGTTGCAGCGACTTGTCACGTACAACCGGGGAATCAAAACCACGTAAGTTGACTGAATGACAGACCATATGATACAGCGCGCACACGCTAACCATTCGGCCATCCACCCTCCAGATGTCTGTTACATTAAATCCACTGACAGTCATTTGTATTCTTCGTTCAATCTATACGAATATTTCTGACTGTCGTTTGTCTGTTCAGGGTTGGTGGCTAAACTGTGGCTGTCTCAAGGCTGAAATTAGGTGTATGGGGGTAACTCGGACCCGGAAGTAACATAGGCCTGATGGCGATGGCCTACCACGTCCGGTTCCTGGTTACATCTGTGTTGAATGTTTATTTAAAATTTAATTAAGAGAACAAAATCGATTCTCCCTGCTTGGATTCGGTCAGATAATAGAGATTTAGTTTACCCAATAGATAGGAGACGTCATTTCGGGACTAAGATATCATTCAATTTTACTCTTGTGCCTGGGGGTTTAGCAGTGGGCGGAAATCGGAGAAGGGCCCGGAGAAAACCCATGAGGTTGGACAGATGACCATACTCCTTGTCACATACAACCGGGGAATCGAAACCACGCCAGTTGACTAAATGAAACAATGCGCGCGTGGTAACCCTTCGCCCCACCCCACCCTGCAATAAATAGTGCTGGCTTATTTATAGTGCTTTCAACTTACACAATATTTAAAATAGAATGGGCATGCTCAATCCCTCAGATAATTCCCAGAGACTTTAAGTAAGGTGACCCACCATAAATAAATATCTCCATATATCTCGACAATTTCGCCACAATATTTATATATATGCCAAGCCTCAAATCAGTTTCACACAATTATAGTCACTAAATAAACGATCATGTTGTACTTAATAAGCTATGACCATTAATCATCTATAAATAATAGACTGAAAACTGGTTCCATGTGTCGTCCATAACATCCAGATACTTTTGAGTAAAAGATAGGTTACGTGCCCTTGTTTTGAAATTAGTCTCGCTTAACCAGTCTATCGACCATTCTAGGGCTGATTGACAGGTCGGGATAATCAAGACTACTTTTTTACGACACATAACAGAAAGCTAGAACAAGAAATTGAATTTAGAAATGAGCACATTAGCTAGCTCAACAATTGTTTTAAGAAGCTTGTAAAAGTAAAATGAAACTACTGCTAGTATCATGTTCCTGTCTAACCCGAGTGTTTCTGAGATATTATTTGTACTAAACCAAAAGATGCCACTCTTAACGGTACAGTTAATGATAAAGCGATTTAAAAAATGAAACGAACGTAATAACCAAGAAGCTTAATTTTACTGCTATTCAAAATCGTCAACAATAATTTTTTTACGGCTGTAATAGTTGATAGATTTGTAGAGAATTGCACGTGCCATGGCTATTTATAGTATCATACTGTCAGAAAGTTGGCCTCGACACGGCGAATGTGCACGCTTCAGTGGTAGTCTCGAACTATCAGCGGTTGACTGTATTTCTGTAGGTGCGTGGGTCACCCTACTTTAAGTACTTTATTGAAACCTCATCTTGTATATTACAGAGATATAGCTGCTAGAAATTGTCTGTTGTCTAAGAAAGGTCCATCAAGAGTTGCTAAAATAGCAGATTTTGGTCTAGCAAGAGATATATACAGGTAAGAGATGATGGTAATGGTGCTGTCTTGGCAATATTCTCCTCTGTAGCAATGTACATGTGACTACAGAAACAACTGGAACCATATGTTAGTCTCAAAATGAGATAGATAAAACTCAATGACCAATTGAATACCACTCGGGTTAATCAATGGTTCACTCGGGTGTATCCCTGCGCAAGTATTCCACGAGCGTTAGCTATATGTAAATCTCTAAATAACAAAAATTCAGTGGTCATTAAGTTTTGCAGACACCGTACTATCCAGATTATCAAAAGAAAATCATAAACAATCCGCCATATTTATACAAAATCAGTGGTTGCCATTTTATACAAAAGTAGTGATGCCATTACAGTTGTGATGTCATTCTGAAAGTGACATCATTCCAAAAAAAAGTAGTTCCTATCGAAGCCATTGAATACAATCGTGGATTATTCAGTGACTGTATTCAATAGCTAAATTCAATGATATTTTCTTGTATTTGCATGTAGTTCTAGAATAAACTCCAATCTTATACTATTTTATCAGATGTTGTATAGGAGCCACGGTGGCTTAGCGAGTAGGGCGCTACTGATACCGATGTTCGTCAAGTAAGTGCCCTGTAATTTTCCAGCGTGGTTTCCACTTGTCAGAGGGCCTGACATGAAACAGCATCTAGGCACAAAAACCTAGGTCCGGTTATATGATAACCATAGTATACTTCATGACGTACACTGTCATCATTGGTACAGAACATTAGTATGTTTAAACTCCAGCTGTCTAGTTGTTTGGATGGGACAAAAAAACAAGGTCCCATGTATTCATTGGTGTGCATGTAAAAGATCCTTGGCAGTTGGAATTCAGTATAAGAGTAGGCCATAGTCTCGCTGCCCGGGCAAAATTTCTCGCATTGCATATTGTATGGCGTCTGTTCAGTTGGAGCAGCACAGTAGGACGTTAAACCTCATTTCATTTCATTTTCAAAGGCTTATATAACATTATTTGTATATTTTTAGATCTGATTATTATAAGAAAGCAGGTAAAGCCATGTTACCTGTAAAATGGATGCCACCAGAAGCGTTCCTTGATGGAATGTTTACTTCGAAAACAGATGTCTGGTAGGTATACTAGTCTATACACACAGTGGCAGACGCACGATATTGGATAAGGGTGGCGGGGGGGGGGGGGAGGGGTCTCTCTCCTAACAAGAAAATTTTGAAAGATTAAAATACAGATCTATATTTTGTGTCGTTTTTTTATACTTTCGAAGGCCCCTACTAAATGAAGATCTCTCCAGTTGTAGTGGGAGGTTGTGTCGGGTCATACTGGCCGCTTTTGACTCTATGACGTCAAACATTTGATTAAACAATCAGTGTGGATGTTTCTGGTAGTTTACCCACAGTTCCATGCATCCCACGTCAAGCACTGGCCGTAACATCCAGAATGCAGCTTAGATTTTACACCGATTTCAACACGATTGCCAATTAATAATATATTGGGAGGTTGCGTCAGGTGTCATACGAGTGGCTTTTGACCCTATGATGTCAGACATTGATTAATCAATCAGCGATGACATTTCTAGTGGTTTACCCACAGTTCCGTGCAGAGCACACCAAGAACTCGCCATAACAGACCGTTTCATAGGCTAATTCCTCACATCAACTAGAACGCCTGTCATAGAACAACTCTTCCAGGTCCTAGTGTAGTAAAGACAAGTAAAACGAAATTTTGAACTATAAAAAATGAAACGAAATAGGATCTGTGTTTTAATCAGATTTCTCTTCACAAGGAAATTTTGAAAGATTTGTGTGTGAATGGGATTTGTGGCCCATATCGACCCTAGATATAACATTCAATTTTATCACCTCACAATAAGCTGAGATTTGTGCATACCAGTAGTAATCAGGGAATTTTTGATGTGGTCGCTGCCTCTCATTTTAACTTATTCCAAGTAGATCAGTTCAAAAGAACTGATTCGAATACCAACTCGAGAACTACGTCGTGTACAAAACGAGATAGGTAATCGAAACCAATATGTTTTCTCGTAAAAACGCCTCTTAATGATTGACAAATCAGGGATGGCATCTGTAAGGAATAAAACAGTAAACCCTATTTCATTTCACATCAGATTTGCTTTATTTTTAGGTCTTTTGGTATATTATTGTGGGAGATTTTTGCTCTTGGACACGTTCCATATCCAGGTTGTTCGAACGAAGAAGTGATGCATTTTGTAACAGTTGGAGGTAGATTACAACCACCAGAAAGTTGTCCAGCAGCAGTGTAAGTTTTTTATAATCACGCGCCAAATGTCATGTAGCGTTTTTCAGATTTTCATTTCATTGTTATTTCTGATGTGGTAAATGTGTTAAATTGTTTTTTCTTTTTCTCAGGTTATTTTTTTCAGTCTTTCTTCCCCAGTATAACCTCCGTCTCGTGCTTTATCCGGGGATCACGGTAGCTAAGTGGGTAAGACACTGGCTCGCTAGCCTGGAGGTTGGGTACTCAATCCCTGCATTGGCCGAGAAAGTTCATCCTGATTTTCCGGCATGGTTCCCCCCTTGTCAGTTATACAGGACGGAGGGCCTGACAAGGACAGCTGTCTAGTCGTTCGAATGGGACGAAAAACCGAGGTCCCGCGTACACATTGGCGTGCACGTAAAAGATCCCTTGACAGTTGGAATTCGATATAAGAGCAAACCGTAGTGCCGCTGTCCGGGCAAAATTTCCCCCATAGCACACTGTATGGCCTATGCCCGTCTTCATTAGCCCAGTTCGGAGCAAAACAGTAGGACTTTAAACCCCATTTCATTTCATTTCGTGCTTTATCCTACAGTACACACACAGCATAGTATATGCTCAACGAGTAAAAAAAAAAAAAACCCATTGAAAAATACTGAATGATCAAAGTGTTGTGATGTTAAAATGTATAGTAGAATAGTAGGATGTTAAAACCCCATTTCATTTCAGTTAAATAGCATTTTTGTTTCTCCCAGGGTACCATGGTGGCTAAGTCCCTGGCCCGATATCCTGGAGGTCGGGTGTTCGATCGCTGCATTAGCCGAGAAAGTTCATCAGGATTTTCCGACATAGTTTTCCCTTATCAGTGGTGCAGGACGGAGGGCATGACAAGGACAGCTGTCTAGTCGTTTGGATGGGACAAAAAAACAAATCCTGTGTATACATTGGAGTGCACATAAAAGATCCCTTGGCAGTTGGATTCGATATAAGAGTAGGCCATAGTGGTGCTGCCCAGGCAAAAACTTCCTTCGTAGCACACTGTATGTCTTCATTAGCCTAGTATAGGAGCAGAACAGTAGGACGCTAAAACCGCTTTCATTTCAGTTCAAATATATTTTTATTTCTCCCAGATTTGATGTGATGGCATCATGTTGGAGTGGAATTGCTGAAGAAAGACCATCGTTTAATCTTATTATAACAAGCTTGGAGAAAAGTATCCAGGTGAGTAATAGACATCTGTCAATCATTGCCACAGTGGCTCGGTGAGTGTCACAGGTGAGTTATAGACATCTGTCAATCATTGCAACAGTGGCTCGGTGAGTGTCATGGGTTCACACCGGAATACCCGAACAAAGAGTTTTAGAAATATACTACTGAATCATTGCCACGGTGGCTCGGTGAGTGTCATTGGTTCACACTGCAATACCTGAACAAAGAGTTCTAGAAATATACTATTGAATGTGAGTTCTATTTCTGAAAAAAAAATACCTATAAATAAATAAATCAACCAACACAATTTGCGAGAGAGATGGGGGTGGGGAGGGAGAGAGAGAGAGAGGTTTCAGCAAGATTTTCTGGTGTGGTTCTATAAGCTATGTCTTGTTTTTAAATCTCATAATTATATATTGTACTTTTATAATATGTAAATATTTATGGAATGAATAATGGTGTCATTCGGATGGGACAAAAAACAAAGTCTTGTGTACACATTGGTGTGCACGAGAAAGAATTTTTGACAGTTGAAATTCCGAATAAATTTGCTGTCCAGGCAAACTTCCCCTTATGGCACACTGTATGGCTTATGCCAGTCTTCAGTAGTCCAGTTAGTGCAGAAAAGTAGGATGTTAAACCCTATTTCATTTCACTTTGCGTATGGGTGGTCTGACATGTGGACTTTTTATCATAAGGCCCTCCAGTTTCCAGGTGGTTGGGTAACCGAATAGTTTACACATGCGCATTGTATCATATCAAGGGGGGTGGATGGCTGAATGGTTAGCGTGCGCGCGCTGTATCATACAGTCTGTCATTGAGTCGACTGGCGTGGTTTCGAATCCCCGGTTGTACGTGACAAGGAGTAGGGTCGCCTGTCCAACCTCGTGGGTTTTCTCCGGGTCCTCCGGTTTCCTCCCACTGCTAAAGACCCCTACGCGCAAGCGAATTATTGAAATAAAATTAAACCATTTGTTAGTCCCGAAATGACCTAGTTTGTGTCGAGTGGACGTTAAACCCCATTTCTCTCTCTCTCTCTTGTATCATATCAAGGTCTGTCATTGAGTCCAGTAGCATGGTTTCAATACCCTGCTTGTACCTCATGTTTTCTGCGGGTCCTCCCACTGCTAAAAAACCTATGCACAAGAAAATTATTGAAATAAAATTGAACCATATGTTAGTCCCGAAATGACCTACTTTGTGTCGTTAAACCCTATGTGGGTTTTCTCCAGGTTCTCTGGTTTCCTCCCACTGCTAAAGATCCCTATGCACAAGCGAATTATTAAAATAGTTGTGTCGAGTGGACGTTAAACCCCATTTCTCTCTCTCATTTAATTTCTCTTATTTTGTGTTTTTTTTAGGATGATGATGTTGCTTTACGTGGATTACCTGTGTTTTATTTACCACCTTTATTAACGAGTCACCGATCGTATCACCCACTGAGTAATTACGTCACACCATTTCAGACATCATTATGTGAACCTTGTGATTATCTCGAACCATTAATTCCTAATATTAACCATTCCAATGATTCAACTGTGCTAGAATTTCTAGATTCTGGCAATCAGATGAACGATACTCTGAAGCTAGAATATCGCGATTCGGGCCATCCATGTAACGACGCTATGCATTCTAGTGGTAATATTTCGCAAATGAACGAAATGGGAGCGGACTCGGTGTTTGAAGACAGTGCCGTGGACGTGAAACTTTTAGTAAACGACTATCAAGATTCAGATTTGAACGATTCTTTACAAGTTTCGTCTGTAAATCAACTTTCATCATCTTCTCCTGCAACATTAGGATTTATAGCGTCCATGCAAGAAATGGAAACCTCGCGATATAACGATATCATCCCATTAAATACTCTACAAACACAAACCTCTAGCAGACGGAATAACGGGTCCTTACCCTTGGCAGATGTGTTGATACAAGTGACCAAGTCCTAACAGTTGTAACATATCGCCGTTTTTATGTGGTTGTGAATTTTTGTCATTGGAAGAATTGTGAAACCCGAGTGATTTTTTGTTCTATTTGTGTAATCCTGCATGATTACATATTGATTTGATCTATTTTTGTAATCTTGAGTTCTGTTGTATTGTTTTTGTTCTATTTGTGTAATCACAAGTGATAACATATTTTTATGGTTGTTGAGTGTAATCCTGATTGTTTAAATATTATTGTTTCATAATTGTTATGTAATCCAAGGCATTTACATTCTATTTGTGTTACCCTGAGTGATTACATATTGTTAGTGTTCTATTTGTGTAGCCCCGAATGATTACATACTGTTAGTGTTCTGTTTGTGTAGCCCCGAGTGATTACATAATGTTAGTGTTCTGTTTGTGTAGCCCCGAGTGATTACATACTGTTACTGTTCTGTTTGTGTAGCCCCGGGTGATTACATAATGTTAGTGTTCTGTTTATGTAGCCCAGAGTGATTACATATTGTTATTATTCTATTTGTGCTATCTCAAGTGATTACATGTTGTCAGTGTTCTATTTGTATAACCCTCAAATGATTACATATTATTATACTTGTATAATCTGGAATGATTGCATATCATTTTTGTTCTATTTGTATAACCCCTAAGTGATTACATATTATTAAACTTGTGTAATCTAGAATGATTACATATCATTATTGTTCTATTTGTATAACCCCTAAGTGAATACATATTGTTATTGTTCTAGTGGTGTAACCCTTGGTGATTACATATTGTTCTTTTTGAGTAACACTAATTACATATTATTATTGTTCTATCTGTGTAACCCTTGGTGATTACATATTGTTATTGTTCTATTTGTGTAATACTGGGTTGTTTTTGTGTAATGTAACCTCCATATCATATAACTATTATTCAGTATATATTTTGCTAAAGCTAGTTGTGAGAATAAATAAAGGGAGAAATCATTTGTATATATACCGGTTGAGTGCTAAATAAAGGGAGAAATTATTTGTATATATGCAGGTTGTGTACTATGTATATATTTGAAGAAAAGGCTAAAGATACCATGGAATGATAAATTGGTACAGTCCATGTTCTGTGAAACTGTTGTTTCAACCAGCACCAATTTCCGAACATGTCTTATAAGAAAAATAACTGTCACCTTTCATTCAAGGAATACATTGATAACTGGTGAATTAAGACATTGCGTGAACTGTATTCTAGAGACGTCTAGACAGACAGTTTAGTTCCTCATCAAGATTTGTATCTTTCAGACCTTATCAAATTGTTTAACAGGTTGTTTTTTTTCATTCTATGTAGTATATATATACTCAGTTCCATGTTGTGTATATACACATTGCACAGTACTGTGTTGTGTATACACAGTTCCATGTTGTGTATATACACATTACACAGTTCTGTGTTGTGTATACACAGTTCCATGTTGTGTATACATTACACAGTTCTGTGTTGTATATACCCATTACACAGTACCGTGTTGTGTATATACATTACACAGTTCTGTGTTGTGTATACAAAGTTCCATGTTGTGTATACATTACACAGTTCTGTGTTGTATATACCCATTACACAGTACCGTGTTGTGTATATACATTACACAGTTCTGTGTTGTGTATACACATTACACCGCTCCATGTTGTGTATACATTACACAGTTCTGTGTTGTATATACACATTACACAGTTCCATGTTGTGTATACATTACACTGTTCCATGTTGTATATACATTACACAGTTCTGTGTTGTGTATACACATTACACAGTTCCATGTTGTGTATACATTACACAGTTCTGTGTTGTATATACACATTACACATAACCATGTTGTGTATACACATTATACAGTTCTGTGTTGTATATACACAGTTCCATATTGTATTCTATGTATTTCCAGCTCAAGTACCAAATGTCATTGAATCAAATTAATTATTATTGAAATGCACGGGATACAAATCTATGGATTACAATTACTGTTTATCATAATTAAATATCAACCTTGCTCTGTAATAAATATTAATTGTATTTCTAAGAATTGTGCTCTGGGTATTTCAAATTTAAACATACATTATGCAAGAGCTAAATCTTCCTATTTCAGGTCTTTCTTTAGACCTAAAATGTTATCTAAATTATTAATTAGACATTAATTAACTTACCCATGAATAATCAACTCTCCATGGCATCGGATTTCTCCAATATTAAATAGATTAGAACAGTTCAGCCATGTTTTGATTTAAGCTAAAAATGGAGGAGCAAGACTTAGCTTCGAACAACCAGTACGGTGGTTGAAATTATTGCACACGTCTTCTCAAACCTTCAAAGACTCATATCTCCGCTCGCAATAGAGTAATTTGAATGAAATTTTCAAATTATTCATTTTACATTATCTATTTTGGAACTATTATAGCAAGAATGGCTAGCTCTTTATCTAAATTTTACATAATGTATCTTTAATTTGTTAACATCATGGAACCAGTTTTAATACTACATTTATCCCTTTATTGATTTCTCATGTTCTAGTTAATTTTCATTGTATTTAAATATTTTATAGTTAATTTGTGATCACAGGTTATTCGATTGCAATCTGATCGAAATACAGATCTATATTTCGTTTTTTTTTATACTTTTGATGGCCTACACTACATGAAGATCTGACCAGTTGCACTAGGAGGTTGCTTTGGGGGTCATACGAGCAGTTTTTGACCCTATGACGTCAGACATTGATTAATCAATCAGTGTTGACGCTTCTAGGGGTTTACCCACAGTTCCATGCATTGCACACCAAGAACTTCCTGTAACAGACCGTTTCATTGGCTAATATTATATAACAACTCTTCCAGATCCTAGTGTAGTAAAGACAAGTAAAACAAAATTTTGAACTATAAAAACGAAACGAAATAGGATCTGTGTTTTAATCAGATCGATTCGATGTTTCTTTCATTAATAATAATGTGATATTTTTCATATCAATTGTTGGGCGATGCAGGCATTTGTTTACATTTAAATTGTTTAAAGGAATCGTCTCTTTAGCTTGAAATCCACATGTATCTGTGTTTCCATGGAGACAAATTGTAAATAAATGCAAGATACTCTTGTTGCAGTCAAATGTGACTGACCGACAATGGATGGGAGAGGTGGTGTGGGGTGGGGGGTGGGGGGTCCTCAATTCCACCCTCCCAAATATAATCCTTGAAATACATGTTGCAGGATTCTCTTTTGAATCCTGTTTACTCATCTAACTAACTAGCAGGTTGGGGGGAGTAGGGGGGGGGGGGGGCTCCAGTGCCACACTCCCAAACATTATCATTGTATGCCTTACAGGCATATTTTTGTCAAAGTCGCCTAGATGTAAATAAGGTTAGGGCATGTGATTGTTGGCGAGATTGTAGGTTAGGGTAAGCATTGGGCTAGGTCCAGTGTGTGGGTTTGAGTTGGAATTAGCACTAGCCCTGTTTACGTCTTGTGACCCAGGACGAAAAATTGAGCTGGCCTTATTGTAGGTTAGGGTATGCATTGCGGCTAGAGTTGGGACTAGCACGATCCTTGTTTATATCAAGTGACCTATGATGAAAAATTGAGCTGGCCTTATCATTTAGCACTAACCATACATGTAGCATATTTTGGGTTCCAACCTCATTGGTTTTCTCCGGGTCCTCCGGTTTCCTCCCACTGCTAAAGACCCCTATGCGCAAGCGAATTATTGAAATAAAATTAAACCATATGTTAGTCCCGAAATGACCTAGTTTGTGTCGAGTGGACGTTAAGCCCCATTTCCCTCCCTCGTATTTTGGGTCCTATTTTTCTCTTTATTCACTAGAGAACGTAATAATTGAACATCTGTAGCCAATTTGGATTTGGAGTCCTATTTTTTGTCGATACTAACTAGATTGGGGAGGAGTGTAATGGGGGGGGCAGTGCAACGACTGGGTTATTGAAGACGGGCATGCACCATACAGTATCTTGCCCAGACAGCAGGACTACAGCCCACTCTTATATTAAATTCCAACTGCAAAGGGATCATTTACATGCATGCCAAGGTGCATGGCAATGAAATTTTTCTGCCAACAATGGGATTAAACATGAGACCTCCAGGTTAGCTTGCAAAACCTCTTACTAGCTGTTGGTCCCAATATTCCCTAGTTTGTGTCGAGTTGATGTTAAACCCTATCTCTCTCTCTCTTATGGTCGCCTGTCCAACCTTGTTGAATGTTGGTTTTCTCCGGGTACTCCGGTTTCCTCCCACTGCTAAAGACCCCTACGCGCAAGTGAATTATGGAAATAAAATTGAACCATATGTTAGTCCCGAAATGACCTAGTTTGTGTCGAGTGGACATTAAAACAACATTTCTCTCCCCCTCAATTTTTTTAAATAAAGGACTCCAGTGATAAACCTGTTGGTGTGCGTATGTTTCATTACCTGTCAAAATTGTAAATTGCTCAAAGTTATGAATGTTATAAATTTATGTGTAAGCTATTTTATTTGTATAAAATATTATGGGAATTATCCCCTGACCAATACAGTCTTGCCTTAACATGTGAATATTGTTTACTATTTGTTGATTTACTTTGTAAATAGTTTGTTTTCTAAATTAAATAAAACGATTCAAATCCTGAAATTGTTCTTTTTTTTTTTATTGGGGGGGGGGGGGCAGCGTAATGACGGAAATGAAATGGGGTTTAACGTTCTACTGTTCTGCTCCTAAACTGGGCTAATGAAGACGGGCATATGCCATACAGTGTGTTATGAGGGAAATTTTTTTCCCCGGGAAGCAGCACTATGACCTACTTTTCCAACTGCCAATAATTCGCTTGAAGTAGGAGGAACCAGAGAAAACCTAAGAGGTTGGACAGGTGACCCTACTATTTGTCACGTACAACTGGGGAATCGAAACCATGCCAGTTGACTCAATGACAGACCTTATGATACAGAGCGCACGCGCTAACCACCCAACCTCCCCATGCTACTTATGACTTAGAATGGACCTGAATAGTCCATTAGACATTGTAACTCAATAGGTAGCATATCATGCCTTTAATGAAGGGATCAGAGCAATGAATTTTTCCCTTCTTGCTCGGAGCCTCGGTCGCCAAGTGAGTAAGACGCTGGCTCGCTAGTCTGGAGGTTCCAGGTTTAATCTCAGTGTTAGCCAAGAAATTTCATCTGGATTTTTGGGTGTAGTTTCCTCCTTGTCAGCTTTTTAGTCATTTGGATGGGACAAAAAAAAACTGAGGTCCCGTGCACACAACACATTGGCATGCACGTAAAAGATCCCTTGGCAGTTGAAATTTGATATATGAGTAGGCCATAGCACCGCTGTCCAGGCAAAATTTCCCTCATAGCACACTGTATGGCTTAAGCCCATCTTCATTAGCCCAGTCGGAGCAGAACAGTAGGACATTAAACCCCATTTCATTTCATTTCCCTTTCCAGCACGACTGACACAAAGGAAACATTAGTCTGCGAAATCAGCTTCGGTGGAGAGAGAGAGAGAGAAATGGGGTTTAACGTCCACTCGACACAAACTAGGTCATTTCGGGACTAACATGGTTTACTTTTATTTCAATAATTCGCTTGCGCGTAGGGGCCTTTAGCAGTGGGAGGAAACCTGAGGACCCAGAGAAAACCCACAAGGTTGGACAGGCGACCCTACTCCTTGTCACGTATAACCGGGGATTCGAAACCACGCCAGTTGACTCAATGACAGGTCTTATGATACAGCACGCACGTGCTAACCATTCGGCCACCCAAACCCCCAGCTTCGGTGGAAACGGAAGGTAAACCCTATAAAGGAACCAACAAACCATGTGTAGTACTATCAGACTTCTTTCCTTGTTGTGTTTGTTTTATTGTTAAGCTGTAATGGCTTTGAAGGTTCCTCGTTCTCAATAAATAATAGCTGCTAGGAATATCTGGATGCGGTCTGATCAATTTCTCTCTACACCCTGTTTTATAACCCCCTAATTTCTGCACGTCTTAGATAGCCTTGACGTTAATTTCCATCCCAAATATGGAATAAACCTCTTTATTTCACAAGACTAAATGAGGAAACATTACCGTATTTGGTCTAACAACCATAGGTCAATTAACAGATAGAATTTGATGGATATTTTGACAATGGTAACGATTTTACCAAAATATCACTGTTTTTTATGTATAACTATATATTGACTCTATAGACAGAGTGAAGAAACAATTTTTCAAAGAACCAATATTGTCTTAAGGACCAAAGTGCTACACATGTGACATCCTTGATGCCGTCCTTCCTAAAGCTGCTATGTTGTAAATCATTATGCTGTCCAGAATAACTAATTTAATTTGTTGATGTTTGCCCTAAAATCATCAGAAAAATATGATGAAATGAAAGAGAGAGAGAGAGAGAGAGAGAGAGATGGGGTTTAGCGTCCAATAGACACAAACTAGGTCATTTTGGGACTAACACATGGTTCAATTTTATTTCAATAATTCGCGTAGGGGTCTTTAGCCGTGGGAGGAAACCGGAGGACCCGGAGAAAACCCACGAGGTTGGACAGGCGACCCTACTCCTTGTAACGTACAACCGAGGAAGGAATCGAAACCCCGCTAGTTGACTCAATGACAGACCGTATGATACAGCGCGCACACGCTAGCCATTCGGCCATCCAACGCTCCTTGAAATGAAACAGGGTTAAACGCAAATATAATTAAAGGAGTGGAAAATGAAAAGAAATGAAATGAGGTTTAACGTCCTGCTCCGACCGGGCTAATAGCCATACAATGTGCTATGAGGGAAATTTTGCATCGACATCAGCACTATGGTCTACTCTTATATCAAATACCAACTGAGAAAGGATCTTTAACGTGCACACCAATATGTACACAGGAAATGAAATGAAATGAAATGGGGTTTAACGTCCTACTGTTCTGCTCCTAACCTGGGCTAATGAAGACGGGCATACGCCATACAGTGTGCTATGAGGGAAATTTTGCCCGGACAGCGGCACTACGGCCTACTCTTATATCGAATTCCAACTGCCAAGGGATCTTTTACGTGCACGCCAATGTGTACACGGGACCTCGGTTTTTCGTCCCATCCGAACGACTAGACAGCTTTCCTTGTCAGCCCCTCCGTCCTGCATGTACACAGGATCAGAGAAAAAAAATCATGACTGTTGATGGATGATAGATAATTTACGCCTGCAAATGACTTATTCTATCAGGTCGTGTCAAAAAATTCTCCTATGCCAAATATACTTTCACCTCAAAATAAAATTTATTGGCTATCATAACCTCATCAAAATATCCATCTTGAAAATGACCAAATCCTATAAATTCCTCTCTGGAGAAATTCCAGACTTATTTAAATTATCAATGCAAATTTCTGAGTTTATTAAATTTGGCTGTAAAAATTTACATAGATCCAAGAAATTTATAAAATCTTTTACCTAAAAAAAATACAAAAAAGAATTTGGGTGGGAAATTTAGATATCTAGATGCAAGAAATTTATGAAGTTTGATCTAAAAAAACAACAACAAAAAAACCCACTAGAATCTTTGAATATATATATTTACAATTTTATCACATTAAAATATCACATTTACATAATAATTATTAAAGTTCAATTTCCTCAAGCTATTGTAGAGAGAGAAAGAGAGAGAGAGAAAAAATGGGGTTTAACTACCACTGACACAAACTAGATCATTTCGGGACTAACATATGGTTTAATTTTATTTCAATAATTCGCTTGCGCGTAGGGGTCTTTAGTAGTGGGAGGAAACCAGAGGACCCGGAGAAAACGGACAGGCGACACTAATCCATGTCACGTACAACCGGGGATTCGAAACCACGCCAGTCGACTCAATGACATACTTTATGATACAGCACGCGCACGCTAACCATTGAGTCATCCATCCCCCCCCCCCTCAAGCTATTGTAGGTTTATAGATATTTATGTCACAATAAAATATCACAGTTACAGTAGATTATCCATATTTATTCATTAAACATACATTATGCAAGAGCTAAATCTGCCTATTTGCAGGTCCTTCTTTAGATCGGAAATGTTTTCTAAATTATTAATTAGACATTAATTAACTGATCCAGGCCATAATCAACTCTCGATGGCATCAGATTTCTTTGATATTAAATGGATTAGAACAGTTCAGCCATATTTTGATTTAATCTAAAAATGGAGAAGCAAGACTTAGCTTCGAACAAAGAGTATGGTGGTTGAAATTATTGCATACGTCGTGTCAAACCTTCAAAGGCTAATATCTTCGCTCGCAATAGAGTAATTTGAATGAAATTTTCAAATTATTCATTTTACATTTTTTATTTTAGAACTATTATAGCAAGAATGGCTAGCTCTTTATACATAATGTATCTTTAACAAGTATTAATAAAGTTTTAACCAGAAGTATAATAAGTAAATAGAAACCAATGAGAGAGAGAGAGAGAGAGATAAAACTTAATTTGGCTGGCGGCTTTGACCTACAGAATCTGCCATGACTGGACATTAGCTTATTACTCCTCAAAACATCACCCAAATAAATAAGTAGCTGTTTTGCTATAAGTCCGTTTTATAGTTTATTGCTCTATCCAGTTACTAAATGTCTTTAAAATACAGATGTGACGTCATCCTTTGAAGTTGCCGTATCATTATTTCAAATAATGGTACGAGCAAGGTTACAAGCGTACATTATTTATACTAGTTGAAATTTTGGACCCGCATGACATATTTCATTGCAAAGCATGTGCGAGTTCCGTATTTTAAGTTGTTTAATGGTCTTGAGTTTAAGACATTGCGTAACATATTGAAACAACACGAGGGACGTCATTTCAATATATTACACAATGTCTCGCTCCCGACCATTAAACCCCACGTAAAAGATAATTATTGAAATTGATAAGAACTAAAACTTAATTTGCTTTGGCCTAAAGAATCTGTAGTTTTAGACATGGTTGGTTAATGGTTAATTTAATTTGCTTTGGCCTAAAGAATCTGTAGTTTCAGACATCGGTAATAATCTCTTTCTCGTTGGTATACTGTTAATGAGTTTTATATTCATATTTAATCATCAACCGACACTTCTGTTGTAACTTGAGATGCAGCTGTCATTTGTCTCCCATTATCTGAAATAAATTCAAATAAACTATCATGTCTGTGTAATATTAAAGTAGCGAACCCTGGGTCATATTGGTGATTATTGAAGGTTGTTTAAACACACATACAGGCTATATCAGAGATGTTATTTCAAAATTTTGTAGCTCGGACATTTTTAGTTGGGGTTAATAAGAGTCGAGAATCAGGTCACCAGAAGTCAGGAGAGAGAGATGTTATTTCAAAACTTTCTCGGTGGGACATTTATAGTTGGAGTCCAGAATCGGGCCTCGAGTTCACTAAGCATTCTCAGACTTAAGTTGAGAATTAACTCAAACTTGTTCGCCTTATTTTAACTAAAATATAGCCCTTTATAATAATTTTGTTGTTTTAATGTATCAGATATATCAATTAGAAACTATGTGCAAAGTTTTGTGTTTCTGCATCAAAGATATTTCTCATAAACACTGATTGAAAATTGAGTAAATTCTCAACTTAAGTCTGAGAATGCTTAGTGAACTAGGGGCCTGGTCACCAGAAGTCCTTGCTCAAAACGAAGTTATTTTAACCGATTGTTATCTTGCTGTGTCATTTGTTAACGTTCCGTTAAATTTCTGTTGATGGAAGGTCAATTTTATTATCCGTTAGCTAATGGACTGATTAAAGTTAATCCAAGAGAAGACGTATTTGTTCATTGGCTGAATTTTAAATTTTTAAATTCATTGTACATGTATAATAACTTCATAGAAGTTAGTATTAACAAGAAACTGAAGACAGTTGGACAACTGTGCAGTCTGTTCACAAAACTTGATTTAAGACAAACCAAAAAACCTATAGACTACTTTATTTAGGAAAAATTATGGGATTTGCACTACAGAAACTGTAGAATATTTGGGGCCATTATTTCCTACAAGCCTCCAAAGTTCATCCTATAGAAAATGGAATAGCCCGCCATACCCCAACCCTCTAGAATGTTCTATAGAAAATTACCGTACACTGGTAGTCTATGACTATACTTTGACTGACAGCCGACCGATTAATGCCATCGATAAACAGATAACGGGAGAGAGAGAAAGAGAAATGGGGTTTAACATCCACTCGACACAAACTAGGTCATTTCGGGACTAACATATGGTTTAATTTTATTTCAATAATTCGCTTGCGCGTAGGGGGGTTTAGCAGTGGGTGGAAACCGGAGGACCCGGAGAAAACCCACGAGGTTGGACAGGTGACCCTACTCCTTGTCACGTACAACCGGGGATTCGAAACCACGCCAGTCGACTCAATGACAGACTTTATGATACAGAGCGCGCACGCTAACCATTCAGCCATCCAACCCCCCCAACAGATAACGGAGCCCAACAACTCCATTACATATAACAGAAAGCTAACAACATGTTAAAGTTAACAAGTTAATAGGATACATTAATCCATGTTAACGAGTCGTTAAAAGTTAACAGACTTTTGAACAACCAGAAATGGGGTTTGACCCAAACTAGGCCATTTGGAGACTAACATATGGTTCAATTTTAGTTCAATAATTCGATTGCCCGTAGGGGTCTTCAGCAGTGGGAAGAAACTGGAGAATCTGAAGAAAACCCACGAGGTTGGACAAGCGACCCTACTCCTTATCACGTGCAACTGGGGAATTCAAACCACACCAGTTGACTCAATGACAAACCTGATGATACAACGCTCACACGCTAACCATTCGGCCATCCAACCCCCACCGCCATTGAGGAGACGATTGGTCAAGATTGGTCGCATTATTTCTGTTACGTCCTTTTTGTAAATCATTTTTTTTCATTTTTAGTGAAGCCTGTACTATAACAAGCCCGGGACTGTACAATGCAGTGGACGCTTACGGCTGGCCCCCTGATCCATTCACTTGATTTGATATTTGTTTATTTGGTGCAATGTCTATTTTCTGTCTTGTCCACAGGTTTATCTTGTTGATTTTAGAGAATAAGGTCAACTAGAATTATTTTTTATGTAATACATGTTCCTCCTAAATCAATATAATAGGGCTGTCAAAAATGAAATTTTTTCATCAGGCTTTGAAGTCAGAAGAAGTTTTGAGTTTCAAGAAATTATTTTAACAAATATGTTTTTCACATGTCTTTCAGATGTTTTACAACAATATGTAACTTAAGAGTATTGTTCGATTTTATCTTTCAAAGCCTCAACAGAAACAAAAGTTATAATATATAAGTAATCAAATGATACAAGTAACTTTATCACTGGAAAAATGAGGAAATATGATACATAAATATTCACATTTTGGGACTAACATATGGTTTAATTTTATTTCAATAATTCGCTTGCGCGTAGGAGTCTTTAGCAGTGGGAGGAAACCGGAGGACAGTAGGGAGAGAAAGGCAGGGAGAGGGAGGGACAGTGAGGAGAGAGAGAAAATGAGAGAGAGAGAGAGATAGAGAGAGAGAGGGGGGAGAGGGGGGACAGTGGGGAGAGAAAGAGAGGGCTGTACAGTGGGGAGAGAAAGACAGAGGGAGGGACAGTGAGGAGAGAAAGAGAGGGGGAGGGAAGTGAGGAAAGAAAGAGAGTGGGAGGGAAGTGAGGAGAGAAAGAGGGAGGGAAGTGAGGAGAGAAAGAGAGGGGGAGGGAAGTGGGGAGAGAAAGAGAGTGGGAGGGAAGTGGGGAGCGAAAGAGGGAGGGAAGTGAGGAGAGAAAGAGAGTGGGAGGGAAGTGGGGAGCGAAAGAGGGAGGGAAGTGAGGAGAGAAAGAGGGAGGGAAGTGGGGAGAGAAAGAGGGAGGGAAGTGGGGAGAGAAAGAGAGTGGGAGGGAAGTGGGGAGCGAAAGAGGGAGGGAAGTGAGGAGAGAAAGAGAGTGGGAGGGAAGTGGGGAGAGAAAGAGAGTGGGAGGGAAGTGGGGAGAGAAAGAGAGTGGGAGGGAAGTGGGGAGAGAAAGAGAGTGGGAGGGAAGTGGGGAGCGAAAGAGGGAGGGAAGTGAGGAGAGAAAGAGAGTGGGAGGGAAGTGGGGAGAGAAAGAGAGTGGAGGGAAGTGGGGAGAGAAAGAGAGTGGAGGGAAGTGAGGAGAGAAAGAGGGAGGGAAGTGAGGAGAGAAAGAGAGTGGGAGGGAAGTGGGGAGAGAAAGAGAGTGGAGGGAAGTGGGGAGCGAAAGAGGGAGGGAAGTGGGGAGAGAAAGAGGGAGGGAAGTGAGGAGAGAAAGAGAGTGGAGGGAAGTGAGGAGAGAAAGAGAGTGGAGGGAAGTGAGGAGAGAAAGAGAGTGGGAGGGAAGTGAGGAGAGAAAGAGGGTGGGAGGGAAGTGAGGAGAGAAAGAGGGAGGGAAGTGGGGAGAGAAAGAGGGAGGGAAGTGAGGAGAGAAAGAGGGAGGGAAGTGAGGAGAGAAAGAGGGAGGGAAGTGGGGAGAGAAAGAGAGTGGAGGGAAGTGGGGAGAGAAAGAGAGTGGGAGGGAAGTGGGGAGAGAAAGAGAGGGGGAGGGAAGTGAGGAGAGAAAGAGAGTGGGAGGGAAGTGAGGAGAGAAAGAGAGTGGAGGGAAGTGGGGAGAGAAAGAGAGTGGGAGGGAAGTGGGGAGAGAAAGAGAGGGGGAGGGAAGTGAGGAGAGAAAGAGAGTGGAGGGAAGTGGGGAGAGAAAGAGAGTGGGAGGGAAGTGAGGAGAGAAAGAGAGTGGGAGGGAAGTGAGGAGAGAAAGAGAGTGGGAGGGAAGTGAGGAGAGAAAGAGGGAGGGAAGTGAGGAGAGAAAGAGAGTGGGAGGGAAGTGAGGAGAGAAAGAGAGTGGGAGGGGAGTGGGGAGAGAAAGAGAGTGGGAGGGAAGTGGGGAGAGAAAGAGGGAGGGAAGTGGGGAGAGAAAGAGGGAGGGAAGTGAGGAGAGAAAGAGAGTGGGAGGGAAGTGAGGAGAGAAAGAGAGTGGGAGGGAAGTGAGGAGAGGGGGAGGGAAGTGGGGAGAGAAAGAGAGTGGGAGGGAAGTGGGGAGAGAAAGAGAGTGGGAGGGAAGTGAGGAGAGAAAGAGAGTGGGAGGGAAGTGAGGAGAGAAAGAGAGTGGGAGGGAAGTGAGGAGAGAAAGAGAGTGGGAGGGAAGTGGGGAGAGAAAGAGAGTGGGAGGGAAGTGAGGAGAGAAAGAGAGTGGGAGGGAAGTGAGGAGAGAAAGAGAGTGGGAGGGAAGTGGGGAGAGAAAGAGAGTGGGAGGGAAGTGGGGAGAGAAAGAGAGTGGGAGGGAAGTGAGGAGAGAAAGAGAGTGGGAGGGAAGTGAGGAGAGAAAGAGAGTGGGAGGGAAGTGAGGAGAGAAAGAGAGTGGGAGGGAAGTGAGGAGAGAAAGAGGGAGGGAAGTGAGGAGAGAAAGAGAGTGGAGGGAAGTGGGGAGAGAAAGAGAGTGGGAGGGAAGTGGGGAGAGAAAGAGAGTGGAGGGAAGTGAGGAGAGAAAGAGGGAGGGAAGTGAGGAGAGAAAGAGAGGGGGAGGGAAGTGAGGAGAGAAAGAGAGTGGGAGGGAAGTGGGGAGCGAAAGAGGGAGGGAAGTGAGGAGAGAAAGAGAGTGGGAGGGAAGTGGGGAGAGAAAGAGAGTGGGAGGGAAGTGGGGAGCGAAAGAGGGAGGGAAGTGAGGAGAGAAAGAGAGTGGGAGGGAAGTGGGGAGAGAAAGAGAGTGGAGGGAAGTGGGGAGCGAAAGAGGGAGGGAAGTGAGGAGAGAAAGAGAGTGGGAGGGAAGTGGGGAGAGAAAGAGAGTGGAGGGAAGTGGGGAGCGAAAGAGGGAGGGAAGTGGGGAGAGAAAGAGGGAGGGAAGTGAGGAGAGAAAGAGGGAGGGAAGTGGGGAGAGAAAGAGGGAGGGAAGTGAGGAGAGAAAGAGGGAGGGAAGTGAGGAGAGAAAGAGGGAGGGAAGTGGGGAGAGAAAGAGAGTGGAGGGAAGTGGGGAGAGAAAGAGAGGGGGAGGGAAGTGAGGAGAGAAACAGAGTGGGAGGGAAGTGAGGAGAGAAAGAGAGTGGAGGGAAGTGGGGAGAGAAAGAGAGTGGGAGGGAAGTGGGGAGAGAAAGAGAGGGGGAGGGAAGTGAGGAGAGAAAGAGAGTGGAGGGAAGTGGGGAGAGAAAGAGAGTGGGAGGGAAGTGGGGAGAGAAAGAGAGTGGGAGGGAAGTGAGGAGAGAAAGAGAGTGGGAGGGAAGTGAGGAGAGAAAGAGGGAGGGAAGTGAGGAGAGAAAGAGAGTGGGAGGGAAGTGAGGAGAGAAAGAGAGTGGGAGGGAAGTGGGGAGAGAAAGAGAGTGGGAGGGAAGTGAGGAGAGAAAGAGAGTGGGAGGGAAGTGGGGAGCGAAAGAGGGAGGGAAGTGGGGAGAGAAAGAGGGAGGGAAGTGGGGAGAGAAAGAGGGAGGGAAGTGAGGAGAGAAAGAGAGTGGGAGGGAAGTGAGGAGAGAAAGAGTGGGAGGGAAGTGAGGAGAGGGGGAGGGAAGTGGGGAGAGAAAGAGAGTGGGAGGGAAGTGGGGAGAGAAAGAGAGTGGGAGGGAAGTGAGGAGAGAAAGAGAGTGGAGGGAAGTGAGGAGAGAAAGAGAGTGGGAGGGAAGTGAGGAGAGAAAGAGAGTGGGAGGGAAGTGGGGAGAGAAAGAGAGTGGGAGGGAAGTGAGGAGAGAAAGAGAGTGGGAGGGAAGTGAGGAGAGAAAGAGAGTGGGAGGGAAGTGGGGAGAGAAAGAGAGTGGGAGGGAAGTGGGGAGAGAAAGAGAGTGGGAGGGAAGTGAGGAGAGAAAGAGAGTGGGAGGGAAGTGAGGAGAGAAAGAGAGTGGGAGGGAAGTGAGGAGAGAAAGAGAGTGGGAGGGAAGTGAGGAGAGAAAGAGGGAGGGGAGTGGGGAGAGAAAGAGAGTGGGAGGGAAGTGGGGAGAGAAAGAGAGTGGGAGGGGAGTGAGGAGAGAAAGAGAGGGGGAGGGAAGTGAGGAGAGAAAGAGAGTGGGAGGGAAGTGAGGAGAGAAAGAGAGTGGGAGGGAAGTGGGGAGAGAAAGAGAGTGGGAGGGAAGTGAGGAGAGAAAGAGGGAGGGGAGTGGGGAGAGAAAGAGAGTGGGAGGGAAGTGGGGTGAGAAAGAGGGAGGGAAGTGAGGAGAGAAAGAGGGAGGGAAGTGAGGAGAGAAAGAGAGTGGGAGGGAAGTGGGGAGAGAAAGAGAGGGGGAGGGAAGTGGGGAGAGAAAGAGAGTGGGAGGGAAGTGGGGAGAGAAAGAGGGAGGGAAGTGAGGAGAGAAAGAGGGAGGGGAGTGGGGAGAGAAAGAGGGAGGGAAGTGAGGAGAGAAAGAGAGTGGGAAGTGGGGAGAGAAAGAGAGTGGGAGGGAAGTGGGGAGAGAAAGAGTGGGAGGGAAGTGGGGAGAGAAAGAGAGTGGGAGGGAAGTGGGGAGAGAAAGAGAGTGGGAGGGAAATGGGGAGAGAAAGAGGGAGGGAAGTGGGGAGAGAAAGAGGGAGGGAAGTGGGGAGAGAAAGAGGGTGGGAGGGAAGTGAGGAGAGAAAGAGGTAGGGAGGGAAGTGAGGAGAGAAAGAGAGTGGGAGGGAAGTGGGGAGAGAAAGAGAGTGGGAGGGAAGTAGGGAGAGAAAGAGAGTGGGAGAGTGAATATGATGCTAGCTCTGTATAATCTTAACACTGTTTTCAGACCAAATCTGTTGTAGTTGAGGCAGAAACAATTTAGATTGGAATAAACGAGAGGTCATGTCTTTCTACTGGTCCTTTTATATAAACAAATAAAGAATCAAATTTCTTTATTTAACAGATTAATTTATGTCTCACTGGGAAATCCAATATTTCCTCATTTACCGGTAGATATTTGATGTCTGATATGCGAGGTATACAAAGTGAAATATATATATATAGAGTTACAATCTATCATATCCTCCAAACCAAACATTCCACTTTTTAAGGTCAGAAGTTAAAGATGCCTTCCTACGCACAAACTGAGTGATTGATGATATATTTGGACTAAAAACATATTCAAACTAATTTATCTTTCTTAAGTTTGCTTCAAACGGATGGCCCCCGGATCCATTCACTTGATTTGATATTTGTTTATTTGGTGCAATGTCTATTTTCTCTCTTGTCCGCAGGGTTATCTTGTAGATTTTTGTTTTGCGTGTAGTGCGGTCCTCCTGCACTTACTATTAAAACATTTTAATTGGAAGAAAACAACCGCATGAAGCAAGAATCTATTTTTATACGCCCACATTGAAATGTGGTCGTATATTGTCGTTGCCCCCGTCCGTGGGTCCGTCGTCCACAATTGCTTGTGGACACTCTAGAGGCTAAAGTTAATATCCGATTGACTTTAAATTAATATACAGTGTGTTAGGCCATGAAACAAAGAAGCCTATTGATTTTCTTCAAAAAATCTTGTGGACGCTCTACAGGCGAAAATTAATATCCGATTGACTTTAAATTTATACACAGTGTTTAAGGTCATGTGACGAAGAAATCTATTCATTTTCAGTGACTTTCGATAATTACTACCAGAGTTATGTTCCTTGAACACTTCAAAAAATCTTGTGGATGCTCTAGAGGCTAAAGTTAATATCCGATTGACTTTAAATTTATACACAGTGTTTGAGGTCACGAGACAAAGAAGTCTATTGATTTTCAACGATTATCAATAATTACTGTCAGAGTTATGGCTTTTGAACACTTCAAAAAATCTTGTGGATGCTCTAGAGGCTAAAGTTAATATCCGATTGACTTTAAATTTATACACAGTGTTTGAGGTCATGAGACGAAGAAATCTATTGATTTTCAACAATTTCCGATAATTACTGTCAAAGTTATGGCCCTTGATCACTTTGAAAAATCTTGTGCCGCTCTGGAGGCTAAAATTATCATCCAATTGACTTCAGATTGATACACAGAGTTTAAGATCTTGAGACGAACAAGTATATTGATTTTCAATTAATTTTTATGACTTGAACAGCTAAATCCATGATATTAAAAGTTTGGTATACTAAACGTTAGCATGGGGCAGAACTTTATAAAAACCAAACAAATTCTAATGGTTTTCTGATAATTACTTCATGAGTTGTTACTCTTAATCAGATTTTAATGTATTATAAATGTTTCATTACCAAAAGAAGTAAAAATATGCGACAACACTTGTTGACTGCCCGGACGATTTAGCTGCTGTGGGCGTATGTTTCGTTGCCTGGCAACCTATCTTTATAATGCGGCCTTTTTTTCCAGCTTGTATTTGTTGTTAGTCGCTGTCCAGTTACCACCAATATTGAAGACTAAGTAAATTCTAACTGATATAAGTAAACCATCACCAGAAAGTTAACAAACTAACTAATATAAGTAAACCAATTTCTTTTTCCGCGGTTTAATCATAGAGTTTACTGGACGTTTAGTTCTTTTAATATTCACACAACTGTTAGCCATTAGATCAACACATATGAACTCCTTACGTCACTTGATCAGGGATACCTTCAGATTTTTGTCTTGTGGGTGCTCCATGTTTGTTTTTCGGGAAATCCAGTATTTTTCGAATAAGACTGAGTGCCCCTAATTTCCATACCAAAATTGCCACACTGTTATAGGAGAGAGAGAGAGAGAGAGAGAGAGAGAGAGAGAGAGAGAGAAATGGGGTTTAACGTCCACTTGACACAAACTAGGTCATTTCGGGACTAACATATGGAGGAAACTGGAGGACCCGGAGAAAACCCACGAGGTTGGACAGGCAACCGTACTCCTTGTCACGTACAACCGGGGATTCGAAACCACGCCAGTTGACTCAATGACAGGGCTTATGATACAACACCCACGTGCTAACCATTTGGCCATCCAACCCCCCCTGTTATTGGAAATAACCACCAGATAAATACTTTTTTTAAGAAAATCAAGCTGATTAAAACACAGATCCTATTTCGTTTTGTTTTTTAATTCAAAATTTTGTTTTTCTTGTCTTTACTACACTAGTATCAGGAAGAGTTGTTATGTAACCCATTTTCTGGATGATGTGAGGGATTAGCCAATGAAATGGTCTGTAACTGTAGGTAACCCACTAGAAACATCAATGCTGATTGTTTAATCAAGGATCAAAAGCCACTCATATAACCTTGGACAGAGCCTTCCACTACAACCGTTTAGATCTTCATGTAGTGTAGGTCATCCAAAGTATAAAAAAACGTAACGAAATATAGATCTGCATTTTAATCAGATTGTAAGAAAATGTAATTTTAATAAAAAAATAAAATATTATAAAAGAAAACATACCAGAGTTAGACTTATCTACAAGATCATCTCCACTTCTAATTGAAAAAGAAAAGAAAAAATACTAAATGTTATATATTTTATGAGAAAGAAATGAAATGAGAGAGAAATGATGTTTAACATCAACTCGACATAACCTCTGCTTCAATTTTATTTCAATAATTCACTTGTGCATAGGGGTCTTTACCAGTGGGAGGAAATCGGAGGACCTGGAGAAAACCCACAAGGTTGGAAAGGCGACCATACTCCTTGTCATGAACAACCGGCGAATCGAACCTATGCCACCTGACTCTATGACAGACCTCAGCACATGCATTAAACCATTCGTCCACACAACTCCCCTTCCTGGTCAGTGAGCCAGTGCCTTTCTCATTGAGTGACTTTGACCAACTACTAATAAATCAACACTAGGTACAATTTTATGGATACACAATTACTGAGTTTAATACTAAGCTTTATGGATACACAATTACCGAGTTTAATATAATATGTATCCATAAAATTGTACCTTGTGTTAATATGTTCAATTACCCAATGCCAATCAAAGAAAATACTAATGAATCCATCATGTGTTATTCTGGATAACAAGACAAAGGCAAGGAAAGAATGGACCATCGGGGACTTAATGTCTCGTAAATATAATACTTCGGCTGTTTAGAGATTAATTCAGGATACTTTTTTATAATTCTATGGTCACTTTGCAAATGTGGCGTTTCCATTTACTTTTCTATGAATTCCAATTAGCAAGAAATCTTTAACGTGCACTCCCAATCTGTACATGTCCCCTCTCATTCTAGACACTACACACACTTTTCTTGTCAGCCCCATGAGTGGCAACCCTGAAAAAGGGATTTGAACTCAGGTCCTACCATACGACGACTGCGGCCCCCAACAAGATAAAGATATTACGAATAATCTAGAATATTACATTTTATCATTTCCGTCTCCGCCTTCATTTTCTTCATCTTCTGTTTCTGCTCCAACTGGTGTTAAAGTTATCGAGTTAAACTGACTGTATGGTTCTCCTAATATACCCACAGATAGACTACCCATTCTGTAAATAGAGATTAAAATACCCACAGATAAACTACCCATGCTGAAAATTTTAAAATACCCATGGATAAACTACCCATTCTGTAAATAGAGTTTAAAATACCCACAGATAAACGACCCATTCTGTAAATAGAGTTTAAAATACCCACAGATAGACTACCCATTCTGTAAATAGAGTTTAAAATACCCACAGATAGACTACCCATTCTGTAAATAGAGTTTAAAATACCCACAGATAGACTACCCATTCTGTAAATAGAGTTTAAAATACCCACAGATAGACTACCCATTCTGAAAATAGAGTTTAAAATACCCACAGATAGACTACCCATTCTGTAAACAGAGAAAGCTTGAATGTAGGGGATGGAGGAAACTGAAGGACCTTGGACAAATCCCACAAGGTAAGGCAGGTGGCCCTACCCCTTGTCATGTACAAGCTGGGAAATGAAACCATGCCACTTGATTTAAAGGGGAAGATCAACAATTTTTAACAACGTTTTCATCAATCTTAAATTCAGAAACAATCTGATCTAATTGGTTCAAGAGAGAGGGTGGGGGGTAACCTTCACTCAACACAAACTAGGTCATTTTGGGATTAATATATGGTTCAATATTATTTCAATAATTCGCTTGCGCATAGGGGTCTTTAGCAGTGGGAGGAAATGGGAGGACCCTCAGAAAATCTACGAGGTTGGACAGGGGACCCTACTCCTTGTCACATACAACCGGGGATTCGAAACCACGCCAGTAGACTCAATGACAGACCTTATGATACAGTGCGCACATGCTAACCATTCAGCCATCCCCCCCCGCCCCACAATCTGATGTAATTGGTTCAACATGCTAGCTGGTCTCTATAGTACCGGTATACGAATTTGGCATAAGGTTACCGTTCTAATCTAATTAATATCAGAGACATCCAATGGCATCGAGATTTGATAAGCTCTTGTCATGTTATTTAATGTCTAATTAATAATTTATAAAACATTTTAGGCCTAAAGAAACACCTGCAATAGACAGATTAAAGGTCACCGGAAAAGCATAAATTTTTTTTTAAAATAATGCAAGTAATTATGTCAACATATCCTTTCCATAAGTATAACCCGAGCCCAAACGTCAATAATACCTGCAACAGGTAAATTTCAACATTAGTAATTTCCGCCGTTCTCCGTCGGTAGTCGGAACTTTCCGTCAATAAGCAATCCGTGACGTCATTTTAGTCCTTCTGCACATAGAAATATAGACTAGAATATGAACAGAAGGACTAAAATGACGTCAAATTTACGGAAAGTTACGACTACCCACGGAGAATGGCGGAAATTGCTAACGTTGAAATTTACCTGTTGCAGGTAATATTGACATTCGGGTTCGTGTTATACTTATGGAAAGGATATGTTGACATAATTACTTGCATTATTTAAAAAATTTATGAACCTTTTCCGGTGACCTTTAAGCTCTTATATAATGCATGTTTAATAGTTTAAATAACATTTTAGGCCTAAAAAAAGACCTGATATAGGCAGATTTACCTGTTGCATAATTACCTGTATCTCTGTATGTTAATTATTAAATCATCTTCCAAACTAAATTCATCGCTACCATCTTCATTTACAGACCTTAAATATTTGTTAAAGATACATTATGGGAGATTAGATAAAGAGCTGGTAGTTCTCACTATAATAGTTAAAAATACATTATAGAAGATTAGATAAAGAGCTGGCAGTTCTCACTATAATAGTTAAAGATACAGTATGGGAGATTAGATAAAGAGATGACAGTTCTCACTGTAATAGTTAAAAATATATTATGGGAGATTAGATAAAGAGTTGACAGTTCTCACTATAATAGTTAACGGTACATTATAGAAGATTAGATAAAGAGCTGACAGTTCTCACTATAATAGTTAAAAACTAGATAATGTAAAGAGGATATGCTGAAAATGTCAGTCAAACTGATCCACTCTGAACCGAGATATTAGCTTTTGGATTTGAAGCCTAGCCCCGATCATCATTACTAGTCTGTACAATAAAAAACATAGTCTTGATTATCCAAATTAGATTCAAATCCAGTAAATTACGCAAACTAGCGATGACATCGAGAGTTGATTATGATCTGGATAAGTTAAATAATGTCTAATTAATAATTTAGATAACATTTCAGGACTAAACAAAGACCTGCAATAGGCAGATTTAGCTCTTGCATAATATATGCTTAACTTTCATAATTTGTGTCACAGTGGTTCAGTGAGTGGGAGGTCACGTGTTGAATGAGAAGTTTCATCAGGATTTTCTGGCATGGTTCTCCCTTGTCAGTGGTGTAGAACAGAGGGCCTGGCAAGGGAAAACGTATAGTCGTTCAAATGGGATGGAAAACCGAGGTCCCTTGCACATAAAAGAACCTTTGACAGTTGGAATTCGATATAAGAGTAGACCTAGTGTCGCTGCCTGGGCAAAATGTCTCTCATAGCACCCTGTATGCCCATCTTCATTAGCCCTGTCAGGAGTAGAACAGTAGGACTTTAAACCCCATTTCATTTCATTTGTTCTTTTAAAACAAATTGTATTCATTTGTTACCTTGAAGGTGTTGCCCGTTTAAATAACCAATGGGCTTCTTCTTTAGGTGATGGTAATAAGGATACAATGGCCGGAGATCTCTGACTGGAAACAAAATATAATAATAATAATAAAACTGATTAGATATATATTGATATTTAAAAAAAAAAAAGAAAAATATCTGACTGTTTTAAAAAAATATTTAAAAAAATATCTGTTTTAAAAAAATATTTTAAAAAATATCTGTTTTAAAAAATATTTGACTATGGATTTTCTGTCCTGTACCACTGACAAGGGGGAATGGACCCATGCAGAAAATTCCAGAGACACTTTATTGGCCATCACCTTGATTGAACCTGAACCTCCTGGTTATATTGCCAGCGCCATATGTTGCCATGGTAGCTTGACATTTTAATTACTTGGTATATTAAACAATTTACTTACTTTACAATAGATTTGATGGCTGGCCTTTTTCTGTTAAAAAAATAAAATATATTTTAAAATGATTAATAATTACTGGAAACAATAAATTTTTCCATTTTTATTTACACAAATTTCTACTTATTTGGGGACTAACATATGGTTTAATTTTTGTTTAATTAATTAATACAGGTCTTTAGCAGTGGAGAAAACCGGAGGACCAAGAGAAAACCCACACAGTTGGACAGACGCCCCTACTCCTTGTCACGTACAACTGGGGAATCGAAACCATGCCAGTTGACTCAGTGACAGACCTTATGATACAACACGCACGGCCATTCAACCAAGTGTTTAAAGAAGGCTTTCCTATTACCACTGTCAAATAGATTGGTATCATTTATTTAACTTACGGATGAAGCCGTCTGTATTCAGCTGGGGATAATTTAATTTCTGAGTTTTCTTTCTTAATTTCTTCTACATCTTTTTTAGCTGTGGGTTGGGTCGCCTCTTTAGGTTCTAAAAAAAATATCAAATTATATCTAATAGTGAATAATTGAAAGTTTATTATTAATTGCTTAACGTTTTTTTTTTAAAACACTGCAATTAAATCTTCTTTTTCTTTCTACCTGAGGATTTTTTCTCTGTTAAAGCAAATGGGTGCCGCCTTAACAATTACAATTGAAAAATTAATAAATTGATATGAAAATGGAATAAAATGAAATGGGGTTTAATGACCTACTGTTCTGCTCCGAATTAGGCAAGTGAAAAAGTGCATACATCCATACAGTGTGCTAAAGGGGAAATTTTGCCTGGACACCGGCGCTACGGCCCACTCTTATATCGAATTAAAAACGGCCAAGGGTTCTTTTACGTGCATGCCAAAGTGTACACAGGACCTCAGTTTTCATCTCATCTGAAGGACTACAAATTGTACTGCATCACTGACAAGGGCAATATATTGATATTAGATTATTACCTTCTTGTGCATATTTGACTCTTATTGCAGGGTTAAATGTATCAGATCGTAACATTCTGTAACATGATTGATTAAAACAATTACAATTTAAAAACAATTACAAATAAAAATAATTACAATTTGAAAAAAAATATTACAATTTGAAAAAAAAAAATTACATTTGAAAAAAAAAAATTACAATTGGAAAAAAAATACAATTTAAAATAATTACCATTAAAAATAATGAGAATTTTAAAATTAATACAATTTCAAAAATTTAAAATTAATACAATTTCAAAAATTTAAAATTAATACAATTTCAAAAATTTAAAATTAATACAATTTCAAAAATTTAAAATTAAAAAATTACAATTTAAAAAAAACTACCAATAATTTAAAATTCAAAAATAATCTTAAAATAATTTTAAATTTAAATTTAAAATTCAATTTAAAATTTAAAAATAAATTTAAAATTTAAAAATAAATTTAAAATTTAAAAATAAATTTAAAATTTAAAAATAAATTTAAAATTTAAAAATAAATTTAAAATTTAAAAATAAATTTAAAATTTAAAAATAAATTCAAAATTTAAAAATAAATTCAAAATTTAAAAATAAATTCAAAATTTAAAAATAAATTTAAAAATAAATTTAAAAATATATTACTAATTATAATTAAAAATAATATTACAATTTAAAATAATTACAAATAATTACAATTTAAAATAATTACAATTTAAAATAATTACAATTTAAAATATTTACCTTCCTATTTCTTTTTTGACAATTTCAAAATCTCTTCTTCTAAATGTGATCCACACAACAAAGGTACAAAAATTATAAAAAGACTGAAAGAAAAGATAGAATGAATGAATGACAGAATGAAGGAGAGAGAGAGAAAGAGAGAGAGAGAGGTTTAATGTTCAATCGACACAAACTAGAGCATTTTGGGACTAACATATGGTTCAATTTTATTTCAATAATTCGCTTGCACATAGGGGTCTCTAGGAGTGAGAAGAAACCACACCAGATGACTCAATGACAGACTTTATGATGCAAGTGCATGCGCTAACCAATCGGCCATCCAATCCCCCCCAAAGTGTCTTGTTATTCGGATGGGCAGTGAAGAATAATATACTCACCTCAAACATAGATCTATCTTGATATGTTGAAGATACTCGAGATCTGACAATAAAAATAAATTACATAACACATAGGTATATAATATGTACATTGGGGCAAATAAGATCTGATTTTTCTCTAAGTTGTCTCCCTTTAGTCTTCAAATATTGTAAATAATGTTAGTCGGGACCTAACCCCAAGATCTGTGATAATTTTTGGAGATTAAGTTTTGAAGGAACTCCAAAGGAGATATTGGTAGTTTGTTACCTCTGAAAATCAGAGTCTTCACAACTAAACCTGGATTAACAATTCGAAGACTAAAGGGAGACAACTCAAAAAAATCCCCTTTCTTTTAGTTTATTTGCAACTATGTAACATAAATTAATATTCTCCATATATTAAAATTTCTATATAAACATATGTCAAAGGTCAGCATATGTCAAAGGTCAGCATATGTCAAAGGTCAGCATATATCATAGGTCAGCATTTGTTAGGTCGAATAAAAATAAATATTCTGGTTTTAGACAACCCTTTCAAAAAATTTGATGGGGAGGGAGATTTTTTTGTGTGTTTTTATTATGTCAAAGGGTCATTATCTCATTACACTATTTATAAAATAAATTTGAGAGAGAGAGAGATAGAGAGAGAGAGAGTTTAACATCCACTCAACACAAACTAGGTCATTTCGGGACTAACACATGGTTCAATTTTATTTCAATAATTTGCTTGCGCGTAGGGGTCTTTAGCAGTGGGAGGAAACCGGAGGACATGGAGAAAATCCACGAGGTTGGACAGGCGACCCCACCCCTTGTCACATACAACTGGGGAATTGAAACCACGCCAGTTGAAATTAAATGAAATGAAATGGGGTTTAATATCCTACTGTTCTGCTCCGATTGGGCTGATGAAGATGACGATACGCCATACAGTGTGCTATGAGGGAAATTTGCCTGTCAGCGGCGCTACGGCCTACTCTTACATTGTATTCTAACTGCCAAGGGATCTTTTACGTGCCTGCCAATGCATACACAGGACCTCAGGTTTTTCGTTCCATCCAAATGACTAGACAACTGTCCTTGTCAGGGTTCTATGTCCTGCACCACTGACAATGGGAAACCATGTCAGAAAATCCTGATAAAATTTCTCGGTCAACACTGGGATCAAACCCGCAACGTCCAGGCTAGTGAGCCAGCGCACACTGTTTATAGGAATGTATGATTATCCAGTGTCATTGATGACTGCCAGTAACACTTATCACGGTTTGCTTGTAAGAGGATACTTGTCGAAACGTCATGCTTTTAGAATAAAACCAGTGATTATTTCCCATATAAATTGTGTTCTTTTTTTATACAAATGAATGAAAATACTTATAATCGCTGATTCCAGAAAACTGCTCAACCGCGCATGGGAAAATTCATCAATGACACAAAGGTGAAAACAGGAGTCTTTCACAGTAGGCTTCACGGAAAAGTGTGTTTTCAGTCTCGATTTGAAGATATCAATTTTGTCAAAAGCTCTAAGCTCCAGTAAGGACCAACAACCATGAACGAGCGGTCTCCAAAGGTACGGGATCCGGATGGTGGCACATACAGGAGACGGCTCTCAGATGACCGGAGCATTGATAACTGTAATAATTGGCATACTTACAAACCACAAGACATGTGATGTTGTTTTTCTAATCCTAATCCTAAAACAAGTATACAATAAGATCGACCTAATAACTTCTGGGCTACCGTTAATCTTTCACAGGCGTCTGCAAGCGCTTTCCTCTCTGCCAGACTCGGCTCTCTGTAATATACATGAAATCAAATTAAATGGGGGTCAATGTTTTCAATAAGACATACAAAATCAGGCGCCGAGTTTACAAAGCTTTCTAAGACTTAAGAATTTACTCAAAATTATTTTAACTAAAATATAAAACTTTTATTGTTTTAATGTATCAAATACATTAACAAGAAACTATGTACAAAGTTTTTTGTTTCTGGATCAAAGATATTTCTGATAAAAGTGATTGAAAGTTGAGTAAACTTTTAACTTAAGTCTGAAAATGTTTTGTGAATCGGGACCAGGTCTTTCACACAATTCTTTGGCCATTTTTCGACAAACATATGGTCATTTTCATTTTCCATGGTTACGTCTGATATACGAGTGAGGCAATTTTTATCTAAACAGCTGGGCTTCCGTCTAAACTTCTTCAATTTCCAACTGCTGAGGGATCTTTCATGAGTACATGAAGAAACCTCAGTTTTTCATATCTTCTGAACAACTCAGAATATTTACCTTGTCAACCCCAATACTTACCTCATCAGTATAACACGAACCCGGATGTCAATATTACCTGCGACAGGTAAATTTCATCGTTAGTAATTTCTGCCGTTCTTCGTGGGTAGTCGTAACTTTCTGTCAATAAACAATCTGTGTCATCATTTTAGTCCTTCTGCTCATAAAAATATAGACTAGAATATGAGCAGACGGCCTAAAATGAGGTCATAGATTGTTTATTGACGGAAAGTTACGACTACCCACGAAAAACAGCAGAAATTACTAATGAAGAAATTTGCCAGTGACAGGTCACACTGACATTCGGGATCGTGTTATACTTATGGAAAGAATATGTTGACATAATTACTTGCATTATTTAAAAAAAGATTTTAAGCTTTTCCAGTGACTTTAATTGATTGAATATTAGCAACTTTTTGCTGTTTATCTTTTAAAGGGACAATACTCTAATTAAGAATTGTTAAAAACTCACATATACATCGGATTCTTCCTTTTATCTTGAGCCATTTTCTCAAAGAAACAGTTGAAATATGTGATTAAATTTAATAGAAAATGATCAAATTCATCTGTACTGAAAGTAGAAGAAAAATAAAATTTTCTGTACCGGTATATTAATTACACCACAGAGAGAGAGAAATGGGGTTTAACGTCCACTCGACACAAACTAGGTCATTTCGGGACTAACATATGGTTTAATTTTATTTCAATAATTCGCTTGCGCGTAGGGGTCTTTAGCAGTGGGAGGAAACAGGAGGACCCGGAGAAAACCCACGAGGTTGGACAGGCAACCCTACTCTTTGTCACGTACAACCGGGGATTCGAAACCACGCCAGTCGACTCAATGACAGACTTTATGATACAGCGCGTGCACGCTAACCATTCAGCCATCCAACCCCCCAAATACACCTCAGTATGAAATGAATTGGGGTTTATATAACATCCAGTCTGATTAAAATACACATCTATATTTCGTTTATTTTTTTTATACTTTCGATGGCATCTACTACATGAAGATCTAACCAGTTGTAGTGGAAGGTTGCATCAGAGGTCATACAAGCATCTTTTGACCCTATGACATCAGACATTTGATTAACCAATCAGAGTTTATGTTTCTAGTGGGTTACCCACTTTAAGTTTTAATATTCTCTATGAATAAACCAGCGGCTGCCAGGCAGGATACGCCCACATTTTCGAGAGATGGATAGAAAACAAGCTAAAACGAAAGTGATTTTTCCTACAATCAAGGGCCATAATTCAGGAAATTACAATTCGATATGCGCAAATATCGAAAGGAACCGAGATCTTTGGGTTATAAACTTACATTTCAAGTTTCAACAAAATCGGATAAAAATTGTGACCTCTATAGGGTCCACAACCTTGATATACCATATTTTTACGCTATTTGAGAACGAATGGCGGCCATTTTGTCTGTCAGTTTTGGGCCAATTTTCACAAAATTCGAACTCAACCGTCCTTAGGGTTTAACAGTGATATAATAATACGTTTTTTTAAATCGGATAAAAAGTATGACCTCTATAGGGTCCACAAGCCAAAAAATGTGTTTTTACGTACAATCAGGGGCCATAATTCAGGAAGTTACGGTCCGATATGCGCGAATATCGAAAAGAACCGAGATCTTTGGGTTATAAACTTACATTTCAAGTTTCAACAAAATCGGATAAAAATATTGACCTCTACAGTGTTCACAAGCCAAAAACGTGATTTTCGTACAATCAGGGGCCATAATCCATGAAGTTACGGTCCGATAGATGCCAATATCGAAAGGAACCGAGATCTTAGGGTGATAAACCTATATTTCAAGTTTCATTGAAATCGGATAAAAATTGTGACCTGTAGACTGTTCACAAACAATTGTGGACGGACGGACGGACAGGGGTGACGACAATATACGTCCACATGAAAATGTGGGCGTATAAAAAGTAAAAGTAGGATATTTACCCATTTAACATATTAAAAGAATCAGGTATTATATCAACCTCTGACATCATACCATGTGCTACCCCTGAAATACAAGCAAAATAATAAAACAGTATTAGAGCTGCTAGTTATATGAAGCTATTGAAGTTTTAATAAGCATAAGCAAAATACAAATTCGTAATGTTTTTATGAGTCAAAGGCATGTTCGGGGTTCATTAAACATACATTATGCAAGAGCTAAAACTGCCTATTGCAGGTCTTTCTTTGTGCCTGAAATGTTATATAAACTATTAATTAGACATTTATTAACATGAAAACACCTTAATCAACTCTCGTTGTCATCTTATGTGTCAGATTTTCTCTGGATTTGAATCCAATTTGCTGCTCAATGCTCATTGATGATTTAATCCAAAAATGGATAATCGAGACTATGTTTTTTATCGTAAAAACTTTAGTTAGTCATTTTCGGACTAACACATGGTTCAATTTTATTTCAATAATCCGTTTGAGCATAGGGGTTTTAGCAGTGGAAGAAAACCGGAGGACCTGGAGAAAACCCATGAGGTTGGATAAATGACCCTAATCCTTGTCACATACAAGCGGGGAATGGAATCATGACACTTGACTCAATGACACACCTTATGATAGAACGCACACACATTAACCATTTGGCCCCCCAAACCCCCGCTAAATAAAATAAAGAAGTTCTTACGTTTAATATCTTCTAACATAACTTTATCATTTTCTACATCTCGTCTGTTGGCTTTGGGAGATTTGGCATTTGTTAACCTAGCTGGACCTCGAACTTTACCACCTCCAAGGTTTCTTGCCCCACTTGACACGACTCTGAAAATAAACATTCTCCAATAAAGTTTGGTAATAATATATACATTTATACCCCTCACTGGTCCATGTTAGTATGCATGCTCAAAACGCTGGAGAAGGCTAGATCGAACACGGTCCTGCGCATTTTATGACGTCATATGTGGATTATGGATAGCATATCATAGTGTATGGAGAGAGAGAGAGAGAGAGAGAGAGAGAGAGAGAGAGAGAGAGAGAGAGAGACGGTTTAACATCTACTTAACACAAATTAGATAATTTTAGACAAACATATGGTTCAATTATTTATTTCAATAATTCACTTGTGGGTATGGGTCTTTAGCAGTGGAAGGAAATCGGAGAAAACTCCTGAGATTGGACAGGGGACCCTACTTGTCACATATAAGTTGGGAATTGAAACCACGCCACTTGACTTTTGACAGACCTTCTGATCCAACGCGCATGCATTAACCATTCGGCCAACCACCCACACACAGTGTATGGTGTATGCCCGCCTTCAGTAACCAAGTCAGTGCAAGTATGACATTAAAGGGTCAATCCCGATAATATTTTGGAGAATAAAACTGCTTAATTTTGTGTTAAAATCCCTTAAAATCCTCTACCTTAGGGCTGAGCAACTAACTCAATATATGTGATACGTTTTCAAACAACTTAAACCCGTCAATCTTCATCTGGAAATGGAAACCAGTGTCCCAAGCTGTATTATATGGTGTCTGGATAAAACCAGACTTTTATTTTATAAAAAATAATGTGTAGGTGAAATTTACCTTTCGTTATCAAGTACAGCACATGGGTCATTCATAGACCTCTAAAGGAATGGTAATCGATTATCAGGTCACCCAACGAAAAAATTTACTCGAAATCTTAAAAGGGTTATGTGTCCGGATAAGCAGTTTTGACGTTCACGTCCAAACGACTCAATATTCTGAGCTGAAATTTTGAGACAAGGTCAATACACCAATCCTCTATATTCTGGCGCTTAAATTTCATACGTACTCTGACTTTTATGTTTGAGACTCAGTTCAAATCGGGATAGTCCCTTTAAATTCATGTCATTTCAGTACTTACCTATCAAGTCTATTTTTATCATGATGACCCTTGTTCTTTCTTCTCTTGTCTTTATTATCTGGGTGCAGACTAAAAACAAATTCACCAACATAATAAAAATGTTAGAAATATAAAACTTGAAAAAAAATTATATTTTTCTTTGTGATTTAACCCTTCATATAAATAATTATTATTTCAAACAATAATGTACTATTTTCTTTTTCTTTGTAATTTAATTCTTCATTTTATTTATAATTTTAAACAATGTAGGCCTACTTCTAATTTTTTTTTCAAATAATTTCTTCTAAATAGGGGAGATATTGTTCCATTTACCACTGCCCCCATGTAACTAGACCTAGAGAATAAATTTGAACAGAATACACAACTAACCTGACGAACTCTAAAGTATTTGTTTCTTCTTTCCAGACCCATTTACCCAATGTCGGTTGTAAATTCTAAATAAACGACAAAATTTTATAAGAAGCATTAGCAGACATGATCCAGCTTGCTGTTGTAATATTCTCAGATTGGTCTAATACTCAGACACATGTCATACAGTAATGCCACCTTTCATAGAAGAGTTCCCTCCCCTTTGTTCTTTATTGGAGTTTTTGGGAGTTATCTCCCATATGTGGAATATTTGGTACTTGGAGAGGTTGAATAAAACATGGTCTATCTCACATGTGGTTTTTAGATTCAATAAATACATTTTAATCCATGCCATCCATTCATGGTGAACCAGAGAACTACCCCCACAGAGCTTATAGAACTTTGGTTACAAGGTCTAATTCCAATATGCCAAGTTGTTACTTTTTTTTTCTTAAACTGTGAGCCAATAATAAGACAAGTCCACGACGAACATATTCGGTCCTAACTCATAGTGTGGTCCATAGCTTCAAATATTTAAGTTAATAGAAACTGCACCTACCTGTCAACCTGTTGCATCTATAATTACATTTATGCGCAAGAGCAAAATTTAGTGACTCACACGTGTATTCAGAGGCCGCAGCAAACATTCGCCCAAAATAGGCATTCACGTGACAATAGTAATAAGCTAACCTATCTACAAGATGACACATTAAAATTTTAATGTGACCAAGGCGGTTAACTCATTTTGTCACTATGAGCGAATATCCTTTATCATTTTTTGAACGATTCAAAACATATTTCCAAATGGTTAGACTTAGATTCTATATCCTCAAAATAAAATCAAATGTGGTCAGACTTCGATTGTTGATGAATGATGTTTTTTTATGTTAAGTCTTCTTTTCATAAATGTTTTAAAAAAAGCCCTTAATATTGTCTGTCATATCTTTCTGCCCATTAACGTCCTATCATAATCATCTTGGAAAGCACCCTGGGAGTAGTGGGAGGATGGATGGTAGCAGCCTACTGATTGGTAATAAAGATGTTATTCAAAGTATGTAAGTTTGTAACTATTTTATGATTAACAAAATGGTGAATCAAGATGAGGAATAGAAATCATCTTTTGCAGCAATGGAACATGAATATTTCTGTAGAAGACAGGGTCAGGGGAATTATAATAATAATAATAGTATCGGTACTAAATAGAATTGGTAGATTTTGAAGAAATGTAAACAAATAACAATATTAACAATCCTAAACAAATTCAAATATAGCAATTATTGAGATTAATTCGACAGATAATGATAAAAGAGACAATTGATCTTCACAAAATCTCATTGATAAAAACTTACCGTATCGGTTGTTGTTGCTAGTTTAGACATTTTTTCTATAAAACGTTGTTAGAAAAAATTATTTAGAATTTTCGTCAGCCATCTTAGCATTTGCCATGGAAACACCAGGGAGGTAACTCAAAATTACATAACTAGAGTTACTTCCCTTATACCATAAAATTATCTCAGCTGGTGTCTTTTTATTTCATGATGAAAAAAATTGTTGCGAGACTAGACAATTACTAGATCTAGATATTTTTCACGCTATTATTGTTTAATCCCCTAGACAAATTCTGTGTCCGTATAGTAAATCAAATCCATCTTGTATTCAAGGGAGGCCCATCAAAAGAGTTTGCCCAACACTTATAAGTGACACTGACACGTTTATATCTGCCAAAGGTTTTAATTCATCATAATTTTTGTGACTGATATTCATTTTAGAAATTCAGTTGGATGAGAAAGTTACAGTTCCTAAGGATTTTACAACGTGATTCCCTTTTAATTTGTTTAATTGCGGAATACAGGTTACAATTCTATGGAATACAATTACTGCTTATTACTGAGAGGTGTCGGGACTCAGCTTATTACGGTGGTACTTTTTACCGCCGACCGTCGTGTAATAACGGCCGACCAAATACTTTTTACCGCCGACCGCAATGTAATGACTTTCGACCGTAATATAATTACCGCCGACAAGTTCGACTGTCGACCATATTTATATATAATAAAATCTATATTTTTATCAAACTTTGTGTATTGAACCAAATCTATTTATTTGTCACTAATAATTTAATTAATTTTATATAGTCGGCGGTAACAAGGAATCATTAAGCATTTGGTCAGCGGTAAAAAGTACCACCCGCTTATCTAGTCATTAATCTACTCCAAACAATTTGCAGAGGTCGTTAAACCCAGAACTGGTTCCATACACTTGGTAATCTCCTTGTTCTTGTGACAATATTATTCACTATCTGATTAAAACACAGATCTTATTTCCTGTCGTTTATTATAGTGAAAATTTCGTTTTACTACACTAGGATCTGGAAGAGTTGTTATATAACCAACATTTTCGTTGATGTGAGGGATAAGCCAATGAATGGGTCTGTAGTGTTGCAGGGAGTTCTTGGCGTTCAATGCACGGAACTGTGGGTATCCTACTAAAAACGTAAGACTGGCTTGTGAAATGAAATGAAATGAAATGAAATGGGGTTTAACGTCCTACTGTTATGCTCCTAAGACTGGCTTGTAAACTGTTTTTCTTTGATTGCTTTGTAGAAACAATCCATGTGCCAATGAAATCATCAAGGGTAGATAATTTGAATCTGTGAATACCCCATGGATGGACCCATGGGTAAGTGGAATAGAGCGGAACGATACCACTGGAGATACAGACAATGGGTCGGTTCTGGATTCATAAAGTACACTCAGACTTGTTAAACTGACATTTCCACAAAAGAGAATTCACAACATAAAAATATTTTTATAGTACATTTATTAAATTATTTAAACGTATGTATGGATGTAAGAAAGGAAGAAATAGTACTTTATAGAATTTAGAAACAGTTTATTTTAGAGATATATAATATTTTACAATATTAATAGACAGGATAGGAGAGTGAATCACAAACTTGGAACAAGCAGTGCAAGTAATAGAATACAGGAAAACATTGCATCAATAGGATTAACGCAAATCTTGATATTATACTAATCTCGGTTAACAAACATGGGATATCAATTAGTATAGTGATAACCGATAGGAGTTACGCACCCATATTGATGAAGTATACGATATTAACTCTTTACGAGATACAAGTCGAACTACAAAGCGTTTATCATCAGTCTTCGAGTGATCATTTCTTTATTCAATTTAGCTAAAAATCGAATTAAATTGAGTGATCATTTCTTTATTCAATTTAGCCAAAAATCGAATTGAATTGAGATATTTTTCTAACATTACATTGAAGACAAACTCCATCATTTTGAGCAATATATATTTGTTAGACTTGATAAACAGGACTTAGACAATGAGATTTTCTAAACATCGATTAGACATGACTTTTAACTACATCTATCGTTACCACATTCACGGCAAGGCGTATATATTTATACATATTAGAAATCTAAATTTAAAAAAAAAAAATATTTAAATTAAATTAATTAATTAATCTCCTGTCATATAAGCATATCATATCATATACACACAGTGAATCACATACGTGAAGTTTACAATATTCTATGTAAAATTTTCATCAGTTGTTAGTTTAAAAAGCAAGTCAAATAATTTCTAAACATTTACAGGATATAGTCTCTAATTATAAACTTTGTTTATACAATTAATATAGCTCCACTAATTAATGTACAATTTAGGAGATCGGTCTAGTAATCTTTTTTAAAAAATCCATTTTTATATTTTCTTGCAAATGAGTGTCTTATTAATTTCTAAGCAATCTTTATTTCATCTTGGAAGAATTGTAAAAAAAAAATTGAAATAAACTCATTTTTTTCATGCGAACTTAATCATTTAATATGACGATAAATGCACCGAATATAAAAAAAGGGTGTTAACTCTAGGAATAGTAATAATACATGGCATCGAACTAAATATTGCATTGATATTACGTAAAGCTAATATTAACTGAACTGAACTGAATAATAATTATATCACAAATAGTCTCACCCCACACAGCCATAAATTTAAAATAAGAAAATCAACTTCCTATGAAGTCAGTTCCGTTCCGTCCCTGTTTAACAGGAACACATCTAATCAAGTCCAAACTTTTATATTTATAAAAGAACTAAAAGGACCACAAACAAAATCGAAGAATTTTGAGAAAAAAAACCCAAAACAATATGTAAGAGTATATTCTTCAGTCACTGAGATCAGAAACAAAAAACAATTCTCAACCACTATGGAAGTTCTAATTTAAGATTTTAATAACGAAATAACTAAACTGCAACCGAAATCTTAAAACACACTGAATGAATAATGAGAATGCAGCAAAATGCAATACATATACATACGAATTACAGATGATGTTTAATACATAATACTCAATTTAATAGTTAAAAAGCATCAAATCTTATAAATTCAAATTAAATGTCCAGACATTTTATAACATTTTTTTTTTCTCATCAACTACCGGCCACACAACACTTTAACTTTTTTTCCAACAATTTCAAAGTTTATTTTTTTGCCTCTATCGTTAAATAATTAATATTCAAAGCTTTCTTTCATATCCAGTCTCATCAATACAACCATATTCAAGTTTTACGTAGGTGGGAGATTCGCTGATATACCAAACTATGCGATAAAATAAAAAAAACTTTCCTTTTTTTTTTATCAAATAAAGGTGGCAATAAGGCAAACAGCAAATTAGTCCTATTTATTATATATATATATTTTTTTTTTGTATAAAGTTTTATTGAAGACTGTTGTGCTGACGACACATGAAGCATTGTGTGACATCTCGAGTTTTACGTTTTCTAGAACTTGTTTTTCTACTTCTCACTGAGTCTTTGCTTTCTTCTTCAAAAAGGGTACCTTAGCCTGAACTCTGAAATACACAAATAATTACATGATTTAAATTTTCTCAGACAATATGGTGCCAAATCTATTTGTTAAGGCCAGCTAAATTTTTGTCAAGGTCGTTGAGATGTAAATGAGGTTAGGGCACGTGATTGTTGGTGAGATTGTGGGTTAGGGTAAGCATTAGAGCTAGGGTTAGGGTTGGGATTAGTGCTAGCCCTGTTTACATCTCGTAACTTGGCCTTATCATTTAGCACTAACCCCAAAATGGCGTTGATTGTACTGAAGGGACAATACGCTAATATTACGCAAATATGTATATTTCTAAAGCCACTGATCAATGAGGGATTTTGAATCATTTCAGGGAAACATATTGAATAATTTTATGTTAATAATCTGCATGCACGTATGGGTCTTTATTTCATTAATTTACTTGTGCATAGGGGTGTTTAGCAGTGGGGATGAAACCGGAGGACCCTTAGAAAGAGCGCGCTCTTAAGACAATTCGTCCCTGGGGACGAATTGTCCGGGAATGAGTCGTCAGGAGACAAGTTGTCCACGGCTGAATTGTCCCGTATCCATTAGAAAGACCATGAAGTTGACCCGACGATGCCACTCCTGGTCATGCCGAGACACCAAGATAGACCTTATGATCTAAAGTGCATGTGTGTTAAACCACTTGACCACTATAATATAAAGGTGTACTTACTGTGACAAGACTTTATTAATCTCTGTGGTAGCCAAACCCACATAATTATCAATCTGAACCTGTAATAAACATAGAGAAATAATTACAGTTAGCTCCCCTTGACAGACAGTAAGAGAGAGATAGAGAGAGAGAGAGAGGGGGGGGTAACCTCCACTCACACAAACCAGGTCATTTCAGGACTAACATCAATCTGTTTCACAGAGAATTACGAGTCTCGTATAATATCTCTGTCATAGATGACTGCCTTAACACGTGCTGTCACAGCATGCGGTGTGAATCATTGGCTGAATGGCGCGTGCATTGTTTACATAAGACAGAACTGCTTCGAAGAGAATGCTGCATTTTAGTCATTTTAATACCCATTTACACTAAATCGGAAATAATTTTTACCTACAAATACGTCAAACGCCTTTATTTTTCCAATATATACAAAAAAATGTTTTAGAATTTAATTTGTCGCAGGAAAAAAGTTAATATTTCTAGCTCATTAAGCCGCATCAATGTCATCCTTATCAGTGATTGTCGCGGCCAAGCAAATATTCACTGCGGATCAGTGTGGACTAACATATGATTCAATTTTATTTCAATAATTTGCTTTAGTATAGGGACCTTTAGCAGTGGGAGGAAACAGGACCCAGAGAAAACCCATGAAGTTGAACAGGCGACCCTACTCCTTATCATGTACAACCGGGGAATCGAAACCATGCCACTTGACTCAATGACAGACCTTATGATCAAAAATCCTTAAGTACATTGACAGCCGACATTGGGGCCTCCCCGTTAGTGAGTGAACCTCTTACTGACCCACCCATCACAACGTCCATATCTTAAATAAATCAGACTTATATCTATAACAAGTAAATATTTATGTAGTAGATAGCAACAATTTCCAGGCTGTTATTGAAAACAAAAATCCGAAGGACATAGTACAAATATCAACCATGGAAATAAAATTAGAAATCTATGAGTGGTGAGTAGCCGTCTCAGATTTCACTCATGAAGCGACTAGTTTCGTTCATTTCGAACTCATCAGGCTAAAATGAAATTGTGCGAATGTTCCCTTTATATAGTCGTCGGGACCAGAGCACAAAAAGGATCTCAGATGGACCCGCGCAGTGCTGTATCACCGGAGCAACTGCTTCCGTTTAATGGTGAACAGAGAGGCTAAAGAATTGCCGTTATAAAACGCTTATTTGCATAGACTCTAAGGCTACCAACCCATTTGACTGTGTCGTTTAAAATAATATAAACAAGTGGGAATTATTTAGATAACCGGACTGGGTTGATGAATTGTGTGATATGTACTAAGTTTTTCTAGTATTAGAATAGATAGCATAATTTGGAACTCACAAGACATGCATGTTTAGTCTACAATCAAACTTGCTATTTGGCAATTGTAATGTCGTGTTATATTATCATGACGTGATAAAAATACCTAGTTGTCTTCACTTAGTTTTGGAATTGTCATTTTGGAATTACACATCGACACAAACTACAAAGATTATGGTCAAGTAATCTAGCACTGTTTAAATTGTGCACGTGAAATTCAAATCATGTGGTTATTGGAGGTTAAATTTACCTCAAGAACAATCCCGTAATGACTTTACAGAAGGTTGATACGCGGAACAAACAACTGAGAACATCAAGAAACGTCTAATGGCTTTAAAGAAGGTTGATTAGTTCCCTTAAACAGTTGCTATAGAAGATATAAATTCTTACCTTGTGTTTCTCATAGATCTTAGGTAAAGTGAAAACTGCTTCAACAGCTGAAAAATAAAACACAATTTGTACAAAATATATTACAAATCCTAATCACATATCGTAAAAGTTACTTAAGTTGAGTTTCTGAAAGATACACTTACTACCATAGCCATTTATATGTATTGTTTAATGATCGAGAGCGAGACATTAAAGTAGTCAAGTCTCTAACTCAATAACATCAAAAATCTTCCGACATTGAAAACACGAATTATTTGTCAATTTATATCAACATTGATGTTGTGATCTTACAGGGAAAAGATGGGCTTCTGATATCCAATATTCAAGACAAATTAAATATTGTACCATAATGTGTTTCAGTGCCATTTGGAACAAGGGACTCAAAGAATGCAGCTAGACATATTCCACAAGTCATGTCAAATGGTGACGCTATATTCTTATCTGGAGAGCATGCGCAATAAATATCATCGGTGTAGACCGGAATAACCAGACGCTAAAGATTGCCATTCAATTAAGAATAAGACTTATGGCGTATTTCGCAGAACATAACTGATTAGAAATTGCAGTAAAAACAGAAACGGTTGAATGTAAATCAGTTTATATACATTCACATTACATTATTATATGCGTTGCGACCCATTTGTGTCTATTTCCAGGTCCCAAATATTAGCGATTTAGCTCCTTTAAGTAATATATTGTAACAAACAAGAGGGCCGTGAGGCCCGAGTGTTTTTACAATATATTTTGCAATGTCTTAAGCTTGAGACCATTAAACAACTTAAAATACAGACACTTGCACATGCTTTGCAATGAAATATGTTACTCTGGTTCAAAATTTTAACTAGTCACACTTGGCACGTATGATTATTTGAAATAATGGTACGCCAACATCAAAGGATGACGTCACATTTGTTTTTGAAGTGTAAATATTGTTAGGAAGGATGTGGGGGGCTGAAAAGTAGAACTCGTGGACTGACTAAACATGTTTCACCAGAAAAAGAGTGAAATGGGGTTTAATGTCCACTCGACATAAACTAGGTCAATTCGAGACCTATATATGGTTTAATTTTATTTCAATAATTCGCTTGCGCATAGGGGTCTTTTAGCAGTAGAAGGGAACCGGAGGACCCGGAGAAAACCCATGAGGTTGGACAGGAGTTTAACTTCCTACTTTTCTACCCCGACTGGGCTAATGAGACGGGCATACGCCATACAGTCTGCCACGAAGGAAATTTTGCCCGGACAGCCGAACTATGGCCTATTATATCGAATCCCAACTGCCAAGGGATCATTTACGTGCAGGCACAATGTGTACACGGGACCTCGGTTTTTCGTCCCATCTGAATGACTAGACAGTTGAAATGAAAAGGGGTTACGCGTCCTACTATTCTGCCCTGACTGGGTTAATGAAGCCAGAGAGATAAAATGGGATTTAGCGTCCTACTGCCCTGACTGGGTTAATGAAGCCAGAGAAATGAAAGGGGGTTTAGCGTCCTACTGCACTGACTGGGTTAATGAAGCCAGAGAGATGAAAGGGGGTTTAGTGTCCTACTGCCCTGACTGGGTTAATGAAGCCAGAGAGATGAAAGGGGGTTTAGCATCCTACTGCCCTGACTGGGTTAATGAAGGTAATTGTTATGTTAATATTCTTACCTAGAATAATTAATGTCATGCCATTAAACCATGATCCAATATATGTCAACAACCACAGAAGTATTCCAAACTATAATAGAGAAAAAACAGTCAATCATTAAACATACATTATACAAGAGCTTCATCTACCTATCAGGTCTTTCTTTAGGCCTGAAATATTATCTAAATTATTAATAATACATTAAACATACATTATGCAAGAGCAAAATCTGATTATTGCAAGTCTTAATTTAGGCTTCAGATGTTATAGAAATTATAAATTAGATCTTTATTTAAACAACAAGCCCAAAATCAACTCTGTAGACCCACGGATGGCTCGGCTACAGCTCGGATTTAAATAGAATTTCACTTATCAATTAATTGAAATATGGCGCATCCTGATGAGAATACGTCAGTTAGATCGGGGCTAAATGATAGAGGGTACTTAGCGAGGCCGCTGTAGAGCGTTTCCGCATGCCATTGAAAACTTTACTTGATAATCGAGATATGTAGGTGGAGTTAACGCCTGTCAATCAAACGATCGGCAAAGGTGAAGGTACATTTCACTACCATTTATAGTCAAATATTACAACGATGATAACTATGTTCAGAATAAAGTAATTTGACTGAAATTTTCAATATATTCTTCTTTCATCATCTTCTTTTGAACTGTTATAGCAAGAATGGCCAATTCTCTATAAAAACCTCCCATAATGTATCTTTAATTAACTTATCCAGGCCATAATCAACTCTCGATGTCATCACCAGCCTGTGATATTTACTGGATTTGGATCCGATCTGCTGCTCAATGCTCAATGGATATTCGAGACTATGGGGTTTTTTTTTATCGTACCGACTTTAGTAATGATGATCGAGGCTAGGTCGAAAATTCAATCGCTAAGTTCTCGGTTCAGAGTGGATCAATTCAACTGAAATTTTCAGCAAATTCCCTTTACATTATCTAGTTTTTAACTATTATAGTGAGAATGCCAGCTCTTTATCTAATCTCCCATAATGTATGTTTAAAATAATATGTTCCATATAATAGAGAGGTTTCACAACTTTACACTAACATTTAGATGGTTAAACGTCAACAGTTTTTATGACGTATGAAGTTTCATCAAAACTGGATAAGAATTGTGACCTGTAGAATGTACACAAACAAATTGTGGACGGACAGGGGCAACAATATACGTCCACATGAAAATGTGGGTTGTATAAAAATTGAATCTGCAGCATAATTGATTTTTAACGTACCTTGATGCTGTCGACTAAATCTTCAATAAGAAACAATCGTCTAACTTCCTTGGCTGTACAGTTCACATGACGTAAGACATTTTCTACAGCAGGCTTCACCTTATCTTCTGGTAGTTCCAAATCTGCCTCTAGATATTGTCTGTAATATATAAAATTTTATTTAAGTTAGTAATGCAATTCATTTAATTAATCTTATAGATTCATTAATTACTTCTTGTTGGTGTCCCTATGTTTGTCTTGGTTTCATAAATATGCCTGTAGATATTGTCTGTAATTTAAGTTAGTAATGCAATTCATTTAATTGATCTTATAGATTCATTAATCTGTTGTTGTTGGTGTCCCTATGTTTGTCTTAATTTCAAAAATCTTTGTTTCGTTTCACATTGAACATGTACATGCACCTTGGTTTTTTCTTCAATCCCTAATCCTAAATGCTTGTCCTTATCAGGCCTTCTGTCCTGCTAGGACCTACAAAAAAGAATGTGGGGGTGGGGTGGGGAGAGAGAATCGGGCTTGAAAATCTTGAACTTTCTCAACTAACATGAGAGAATCGATCCCGTGCCTCCTTGTTAATGAGCTTGCACACAATCTGTATATATGTTATTTTTTTTAATTTATCTATTTATCCTGCTGGCTGGTTTATTCCACGATCTTTATAGACGACACAAGCTATATCTCTGAGATCTATTTATTCTGCTGGCTGGTTTATTCCACGATCTTTATACATTGTTATATATTGACGTTTATTTGTATAAACGTGAGTTTAGGTCAACCAGACATTGTATATATTCGTACCGTGGAGGGATGGTAAATATTCAAGTATGTATGGTAAAAATCAATGGACTGTCTACCAGAATGATCTAAGAATCAGTCAGCTTGCTCTCTCAGTACAAAACAAATCAATTAATGGCATAATAAAATACAAGGTTGTGTAGTTGTGATCTAGTCTACCTACAGGGCTGTAGATATAGAATCTATCTACAGGGCTGTTTGTTATATATAATATAATACAAGGCTGTGTAGTTGTGATCTAGACTCTATCTACAGGGCTGTTTGTTATAGATATAATACAAGGCTGTGTAGTTGTGATATAGACTCTATCTACAGGGCTGTATATAACAGTTTTATCTTAAATCAACAACATAAATACATGTAGTTAATATTGAAATAATGTGCAACAACCTTGTTTTAATGGCAAGAACTATACAAATATATAGAAATAAAATCGAAGTGTGTAATTGTATGTTCACTCATCACACTTTATCGCCTCGATCAATCATTTCCATTTTATAATTTTATTGATTAGTAATTATTAGAGAGAGAAGTCAATTCGGGACCAACACATGGTTTAATTTTATTTCAATAATTCGCTTGCGTGTAGGGGTCTTATTAGCAGTGGGAGGAAATTGGAGAACCCAGAGAAAACCCACGAGGTTGGACAGGCGACTCTACTCCTTGTCACGTACAGCTGACTCAATGATAGGCCTTATGATACAGCGTGTACGTGCTAACCATTCGGCCATCTCCCCCTCTTAAATCAAACACTGATTGATCCACACGTGGGCGGGCCTAACGAGACCAGTTACGTGGGCGGGCATAACGAGACCAGTTACGTGGGCGGGCATAACGAGAACAGTTCCGCGGGCGGGCATAAAGAGACTAATTCTACAATCTACTTACTTAAAAGGATGACCTTCACTGCTCTTTTGCACTACGCCCATAATGTTTTTGTAGACTCTGAAACTGAGCGTGACTGTGAGAACTGCTAGTGACAGGTAGGCCACCACACTTAATACGGAGAAGAAGGCAAGAGAAAGAAGTAAGAACATCATACTGCCAAATACGACACTAGTCTTACGAACATCTCGCCAATAGATCAGGTCCAAAACTAAAAATAAATTAAATACAACATTAAATATGGAATATCAATTACAAGGGAAGACAACATTGGTTGTTTATTAAAGAGACATCAGTCAAGAGCTAAATCTGCCTATTGCAGGTCTTTCTTTAGGCCTTAAATTTGAAATGTTATATAGATTATTAATTAGACCATTATAAGACCATAATCAACTCTCGATGCCATCTTGTATGTCCGATTTTAAGTAGATTAGAACGATTCAACCATTTAATGATTTAATTCAGAAATGGAGAAGCACGGCTAAGCCTAGAATAACCAGTCCTGTGGTAACGATAACAATCAATGCACACTTCACGTCAAAACTAGTGTTATCTTAAAAATACTACTGGCACCTGGTCAAAAAAAAAATGTATTGGGGGACCTGATGATCTCCCAACACTAAAATTTGTGAAATTTTTTCCTGAGATGAAATGGCAAACATCTTACTAGGCTACTGAAGACGGAGATATGCCATGCCGTGTGATATAAGGGACTAGACATACGGGTGTCCTTGTTCGGTCCTTTGTCCTACACCCCTGACAAAAGGCGCTGGGTATTAGTACAGAGATCTATCATACAATTATGCATAAAAAGAAGCCCGGATTTCATATTGCCACCATGCACTGATACTCAATACCAACTCAGGGCTGTCTTTTTACATGATTAAACTACAGTATTTACTAGGTTCCCTGTGATATATAAATATCATACTGTATTTACTAGGTTCCCTGTGATATATAAATATCATATTTACTAGGTTCCCCTGGTGGTATATAAATATCATATTTACTAGGTCCCCTGTTGTATATAAATATCATATTTACTAGGTTCCCCTGTTGTATATAAATATCATATTTACTAGGTTCCCTGTGATATATAAATATCATATTTACTAGGTTCCCTGTGATATATAAATATCATATTTACTAGGTTCCCTGTGATATATAAATATCATATTTACTAGGTTTCCCTGGTGGTATATAAATATCATATTTACTAGGTTCGTCTGTGATATATAAATATCACAGACTAGGTTTCCCTGTGATATATAGATATCATATTTACTAGGTTCCCCTGTTGTATATAAATATCATATTTACTAGGTTACCCTGTGATATATAAATAACATATTTACTAGGTTTCCCTGTGATATATATATATCATATTTACTAGGGTCCCCTGGTGGTAGAGAGAGAGAGAAATGGGGTTTAACGTCCACTCGACACAAACTAGGTCATTTTGGGACTAACATATGGTTTTTTATTTTTATTTCAATAATTCGTTTGCGCATAGGGGTCTTTAGCAGTGGGAGGAAACCGGAGGACCCGGAGAAAACCCACAAGTTGGACAGGCGAACCTACTCCTTGTCACGTAAAACCAGGGATTCGAAACCACGCCAGTAGACTCAATGACAGACTTTATGATACAGCGCGCGCACGCTAACCATTCAGCCATCCAACCCCCCTCCCCTGGTGGTATATAGATATTATATTTACTATGGTCTTTACTGGGTTCCCCTGTGATATATAAATAACATATTTACTAGGTTCCCCTATGGTATATAAATAACATATTTAACTCATTGTGTCTAGCGTAAAATGAATATACACTAACAGTAATAATATAAGCCTATAGCGTTAGTTGTTTTATACCCTGAATAAAATGATGATAAATATAATGAATATATGAATATTATACCCTGAGTAAAATGATGATGAATATAATGAATACATGAATATTATCCTGTAACTAATAATGGTAGATAAAGGCCATTACTGAAATTAATAACCCAAATCTCAATCATTCAAATGATCTTAATTTAGGGTAGTAGGGCCGAATAGAAAAATTTTCCTGTGGTAGACAAATGAAACACAAGGATATAAAAAATATCACCAGAATTCCAATATTTTTCAATATTTATTTTAACACCTACCACATTGGAACAGGCTAGGGGGGCCCACCGGTTCCTTCGGGGCAGCGGGGGTAGTCCTATCAGCCTTCTTCCTGTTTCCCATATCTTCACGTGTCTATCAGTTCAGTAAGTTGTGGAAGAGAGATAAGGTGTACTGCAGGTAAAACTGGGACAACCTGTGGTGACGTATACTATATATAGATTGTACAGGTAAATCTTGTTACTATAGTAAACGACGACAGGTAGAGAGAGTATTTACAGAACAGATGGATTTACACCACGTTTTTCCCTCCACAATTCAAATACTGGCCACTTTATTTATACAATTAGGTCAGCCATATAAAAGTTTTACTCTCCAGTTATTCATGAGTTATTACAATATCTATTTTCGGCTTTATATATCAGTATTTCCCATTCATACTATAAATATTGAAGACATTTAAAGGGACTATCCCAATTAGAACAGAGTAAAAGTCTGAGTATGTATGAAATTTAAGCGTCAAAATATAGAGGAATGGTGTATGGACCTTATCTCAAAATTTCAGCTCAAAACTGCTTATCTGGATACGTAACCCTTTTAAGATTTTGGGTCAATTTTTTCATTGGGTGACCTGATAATTGATCCCCGTTCCTTTTAGATGTCTTCACAGTAAATGACCCATCTGCTGTACTTGATAGCGAAAGGTAAATTTCACCTACACATTATTTTTATAAAACAAAAGTCTGGTTTTATCCAGACACCACATAATACAGCTTGGGACACCGCGCTCCATTTCCAGATGAAGACTGACAGGTTTAAGTTGTTTGAAAACATATCACATATATTGAGTTAGTTGCTCAGCCCTACGGTAGAGGATTTTTAAGCGATTTTAACACAAAATTAAGCAGTTTTATTCTCCAATAATATCAGGACTGGCCCATTAAAGTAAGTTTTATTAATCTACATGTATATGGAAGACCATAAAACACCGAAAATGAAACATAAAGTCAATTTTTTGTTTAAAATGTTGATTTTGTGCATGAAATGTTGACATAAGAATGTAGAAACAAGAATCATTAGTTTAGAATGTTGCATTCATGTCTAAAATATTCAAACTTGAATGTAGAAATAAGAATCATGAATATTGTCCCATTTGGTCTTCCATAAATCTATGCTTCTATTACCGTTTTATGAACTACGCCTTTGATAAACAGTAAAGACAATGGACTCGCGATCAGAATGGGTTTGATTCTGGGCATGGTCCAAAAGAAATATCATTAAAGCCAGCATGGACTCCAGAATCGATGGAAAACTGCTATCTAGGCAAAATTCTCCTGCCTTTCTTTTTCTCAAAATGACCAAAGTATTGTGTAAAGACAAACAACATTTTTTTCTTGACATATTTGATTTATAGTGAATATTTTTCCGATTAAAAAACCAGAAACAGATTGATATTACTTATAAATACTATAAAACGTCTAATGATAAATCATTTTCATTAATTCCATGTTACAATTTTTTTTCGTTTCAGATAAAAGAGTTTTGTCATAATTCATCATACATAACTTACAGATACAACCATAACATGTACATGACATTTTAATACTCAGTTATTTTGTAAATCATGATGACCTAACAGTAGGCCAAACCAGTTTAATTTTAAGTTATTCATGGTCTTGATAGAGAGAGAAAAAGAAATGGGGTTTAAAGTCCACTCGACACAAACTAGGTCATTTCGGGACTAACATATGGTTTAATTTTATTTCAATAATTCGCTTGCACATAGGGGGCTTTAGCAGTGGGAGGAAACCAGAGGACCCGGAGAAAACCCACAAGGCTGGACAGGCGACCCTACTCCTTGTCACGAACAACTGGGGAATCGAAACAACGCCAGTTGACTCAATGACAGACTTTATGATACAGTGCGCATGTGCTAACCATTCAGCCCCTACTCCCTTTTAAGATGTAATCGTTAAATTTTATTATCACAATTAATGATTAACCTACCTTTCCCGGAGGGTTTAATGTTCACTCGACACAAACTAGGTCATTTCGGGACTAACATATGGTTTAATTTTATTTCAATAATTCGCTTGCACATAGGGGGCTTTAGCAGTGGGAGGAAACCAGAGGACCCGGAGAAAACCCACAAGGCTGGACAGGCGACCCTACTCCTTGTCACGAACAACCGGGGATTCGAAACCACGACAGTTGACTCAATGACAAGCCTTATGATACAGCATGCACGTGCTAACCATTCGGCCACCCAACCCCCCGTCTTGATAGGTAAATAGCCACTCAAAACAACATGAAAGATGTTTTATTTAAAATTTCAAAACTCACAAATTAAAAAAAGGCTTTTGAACAGCACAACCAAGTACTTTTGGATTTTAAATAAGATTTTGACTCAAAGAAATAAAGTGGGGTTGGATGGCCGAATGGTTAGCGTGTGCGCACTGTATCATAAGGTCTGTCATTGAGTCATCTGGCATGGTTTCGATTTCCTGGTTGTATGTGACAAGGAGAAGGGTCGCCAATCCAACCTCGTGGGTTTTCTCTGGGCCAGCTCAATTTTTCGTCATAGGTTATGAGATGTAAACAGGGCTAGTGCCAATTCCAACCCTAACCCTGGAACTAACCCCAACGCTTCCCCTAACCCTAACCTACAATCTCGCATACAATCACGTGCCCTAACCTTATTTACATCTCAGCGACCTTGAAAAAAATTGAGCTGGCCTTAACAAATAGATTTAGCCATTTGTCTGTCTCTCAGTAACAAATCCAGTGAGACAAGTACTGTCGTCACTGTCAGTAACCATTGAAAACATGTTTTATCAGTTAATGTGATCAAACTGGTGAGAAGACAGGTAAAAACATGGTACACGATGGTAACATATGTTCTAACACTACAGTGTTAACATCTAACACACAGTACATCTAGGTGTTATAGTCGGCTTGAATTAGTGTTATTAAACGGACATTGCCAAGTACCTTATTAGTTCTATAGTACCTCTATATTAATTACACCACAGAGAGTGAGAAATGGGGTTTAACGTCCACTCGACACAAACTAGGTCATTTCGGGACTAACATATGGTTTAATTTTATTTCAATAATTCGCTTGCGCGTAGGGGTCTTTAGCAGTGGGAGGAAACAGGAGGACCCGGAGAAAACCCACGAGGTTGGACAGGCGACCCTACTCCTTGTCACGTACAACTGGGGATTCGAAACCAATCCAGTCGACTCAATGACAGACTTTATGATACAGCACGCGCACGCTAACCATTCAGACATCCAACCCCCCAAATACACCTCAGTATGAAATGAATTGGGGTTTATATTACATCCAGTCTGATTAAAATACACATCTATATTTCGTTTATTTTTTTTATACTTTCTATGGCATCTACTACATGAAGATCTAACCAGTTGTAATGGAAGGTTGCATCAGAGGTCATACAAGCATCTTTTGACCCTATGACATCAGACATTTGATTAACCAATCAGAGTTTATGTTTCTAGTGGGTTACCCACTTTAAGTTTTAATATTCTCTATGAATAAACCAGCGGCTGCCAGGCAGGATACGCCCACATTTTCGAGAGATGGATAGAAAACAAGCTAAAACAAAAGTGATTTTTCCTACAATCAAGGGCCATAATTCAGGAAATTACAATTCGATATGCGCAAATATCGAAAGGAACCGAGATCTTTGGGTTATAAACTTACATTTCAAGTTTCAACAAAATCGGATAAAAATTGTGACCTCTATAGGGTCCACAACCTTGATATACCATATTTTTACGCTATTTGAGAACGAATGGCGGCCATTTTGTCTGTCAGTTTTGGGCCGATTTTCACGAAATTCGAACTCAACCGTCCTTAGGGTTTAATATACGTGATATAATAATACGTTTTTTTAAATCGGATAAAAAGTATGACCTCTATAGGGTCCACAAGCCAAAAAATGTGTTTTTACGTACAATCAGGGGCCATAATTCAGGAAGTTACGGTCCGATATGCGCGAATATAGAAAGGAACCGAGATCTTTGGGTTATAAACTTACATTTCAAGTTTCAACAAAATCGGATAAAAATTGTGACCTCTACAGTGTTCACAAGCCAAAAACGTGATTTTCGTACAATCAGGGGCCATAATCCATGAAGTCACGGTTCGATAGATGCCAATATCGAAAGGAACCGAGATCTTAGGGTGATACACCTATATTTCAAGTTTCATTGAAATCGGATAAAAATTGTGACCTGTAGACTGTTCACAAACAATTGTGGACGGACGGACAGACAGGGGCGACGACAATATACGTCCACATGAAAATGTGGGCGTATAAAAAGTAAAAGTAGGATATTTACCCATTTAACATATTAAAAGAATCAGGTATTATATCAACCTCTGACATCATACCATGTGCTACCCCTGAAATACAAGCAAAATAATAAAACAGTATTAGAGCTGCTAGTTATATGAAGCTATTGAAGTTTTAATAAGCATAAGGAAAATACAAATTCGTAATGTTTTTATGAGTCAAAGGCATGTTCGGGGTTCATTCAACATACATTATGCAAGAGCTAAAACTGCCTATTGCAGGTCTTTCTTTGTGCCTGAAATGTTATATAAACTATTATTAGACATTTATTAACATGAAAACACCTTAATCAACTCTCGTTGTCATCTTATGTGTCAGATTTTCTCTGGATTTGAATCCAATTTGCTGCTCAATGATGATTTAATCCAAAAATGGATAATCGAGACTATGTTTAGTTAGTCATTTTGGGACTAACACATGGTTCAATTTTATTTCAATAATCCGTTTGAGCATAGGGGTTTTTAGCAGTGGAAGAAAACAGGAGGACCTGGAGAAAACCCATGAGGTTGGATAAATGACCCTAATCCTTGTCACATACAAGCGGGGAATGGAATCATGACACTTGACTCAATGACACACCTTATGATAGAACGCACACACATTAACCATTTGGCCCCCCAAACCCCCGCTAAATAAAATAAAGAAGTTCTTAAGTTTAATATCTTCTAACATAACTTTATCATTTTCTACATCTCGTCTGTTGGCTTTGGGAGATTTTGCATTTGTTAACCTGGCTGGACCTCGAACTTTACCACCTCCAAGGTTTCTTGCCCCACTTGACACGACTCTGAAAATAAACATTCTCCAATAAAGTTTGGTAATAATATATACATTTATACCCCTCACTGGTCCATGTTAGTATGCATGCTCAAAACGCTGGAGAAGGCTAGATCGGAGACGGTCCTGCGCATTTTATGACGTCATATGTGGATTATGGATAGCATAAACATATATTGTAAGCTTCATCTAAATTGGATAAAAATTGTGACCTGTAGAGTGTCCACAAACAAATGTGAACAATGGTAACAGCATGATACGAGTTGATTATTGGCTTGTCATGTGAATAAATGTCTAATTAATACTTTATATAACATATGTTCGTTAAAAAAGTATTAACATTAGTGTTACTTTGCTATTATTTTTTGAAAAATTTTCACAAGTTGTTTTCCTTTATTTTGTTAATGTAGAATGGTAATGAACTGCTCTTTTCATTTTCTTTGTTTTATTTGGTTCGTTTGAATTTGATTTATCTGTTTAGTTTTTGATTGTTTAATTTTTGTTAATGAAGTTGATTCTTTTAAACTTCGTTTTTTATTTTTGAACTCTACTTGGTGTAGGTGTTCATCAGGTAATACCTCGACTGAGTTCAATATAGAGATTAGCCGGTTGATTTATTGGATATAAACCTTTGAATAATAGCGCCTAACAGGCAGCTGTGTTTAATTGTGTTTAATTGTGTTTAATTATGTTCTCCTGATTTTGATTGTTTCTGTGTGTTTGAAGTAAATGTTTGTGATATGTGCTTAGAAACACTTCATGTGTAATGAAGCGCTATATAAATCGAACAATAATAATAATAATAATAATATCATAGTGTATGGAGAGAGAGACAGGGAGGGAGAGAGAGAGAGAGAGAGAGAGACGGTTTAACATCCACTTGACACAAATTAGATCATTTTAGACAAACGTATGGTTCAATTATTTATTTCAATAATTCACTTGCGGGTATGGGTCTTTAGCAGTGGGAGGAAATTGGAGAAAACTCCTGAGATTGGACAGGGGACCCTACTTGTCACATATAAGCGGGGAATTGAAACCACGCCACTTGACTTTTGACAGACCTTCTGATCCAACGCGCTTGCATTAACCATTCGGCCAACCACCCACACACAGTGTATGGTGTATGCCTGCCTTCAGTAACCAAGTCAGTGCAAGTATGACATTAAAGGGTCAATCCCGATAATATTTTGGAGAATAAAACTGCTTAATTTTGTGTTAAAATCCCTTAAAATCCTCTACCTTAGGGCTGAGCAACTAACTCAATATATGTGATACGTTTTCAAACAACTTAAATGGAAACCAGTGTCCCAAGCTGTATTATATGGTGTCTGGATAAAACCAGACTTTTATTTTATAAGAAAATAATGTGTAGGTGAAATTTACCTTTCGTTATCAAGTACAGCACATGGGTCATTCATAGACCTCTAAAGGAATGGTAATCGATTATCAGGTCACCCAACGAAAAAATTTACTCGAAATCTTAAAAGGGTTATGTGTCCGGATAAGCAGTTTTGACGTTCACGTCCAAACGACTCAATATTCTGAGCTGAAATTTTGAGACAAGGTCAATACACCAATCCTCTATATTTTGGCGCTTAAATTTCATACGTACTCTGACTTTTATGTTTGAGACTCAGTTCAAATCGGGATAGTCCCTTTAAATTCATGTCATTTCAGTACTTACCTATCAAGTCTATTTTTATCATGATGACCCTTGTTCTTTCTTCTCTTGTCTTTTTTATCTGGGTGCAGACTAAAAACAAATTCACCAACATAATAAAAATGTTAGAAATATAAAACTTGAAAAAAAATTATATTTTTCTTTGTGATTTAACCCTTCATATAAATAATTATTATTTCAAACAATAATGTACTATTTTCTTTTTCTTTGTAATTTAATTCTTCATTTTATTTATAATTTTAAACAATGTAGGCCTACTTCTAATTTTTTTTTCAAATAATTTCTTCTAAATAGGGGAGATATTGTTCCATTTACCACTGCCCCCATGTAACTAGACCTAGAGAATAAATTTGAACAGAATACACAACTAACCTGACGAACTCCAAAGTATTTGTTTCTTCTTTCCAGACCCATTTACCCAATGTCGGTTGTAAATTCTAAATAAACGACAAAATTTTATAAGAAGCATTAGCAGACATGATCGAGCTTGCTGTTGTAATATTCTCAGATTGGTCTAATACTCAGACACATGTCATACAGTAATGCCACCTTTCATAGAAGAGTTCCCTCCCCTTTGTTCTTTATTGGAGTTTTGGGGAGTTATCTCCCATATGTGGAATATTTGGTACTTGGAGAGGTTGAATAAAACATGGTCTATCTCACATGTGGTTTTTAGATTCAATAAATACATTTTAATTCATGCCATCCATTCATGGTGAACCAGAGAACTATCCCCACAGAGCAATAAATCACTCACAGCTGTCTGTACATCAATAACTCATATTTCTTCATGTTTTTAAATGAACTCTTTTCACCACCAATAGAGAGAGAATGATACAATTTTATTTTAATAATTTGCTTGCACCATTGGGGTCTTTAGAAAGAATCTGAAGGAAACTGGACAACCCAGAGAAAACCTGCAAGGTTTGGCAGGTGACTCTACTCATACAAGCTTGGGATATAAACCAATGACAGACCTTATGATCCAAAGCACACACAGACTACATAGCATGTTCAAAGAATCTTTTAATTTCAACTTCACAATTATATCAGGTGATTAATGATTTCAAATTTGATGACTGAATAAAACAAAAACACCTTTCAACTTGAAACTTATGGTTATAGAACTTTGGTTACAAGGTCTAATTCCAATATGCCAAGTTGTTACTTTTTTTTTCTTAAACTGTGAGCCAATAATAAGACAAGTCCACGACGAACATATTCGGTCCTAACTCATAGTGTGGTCCATAGCTTCAAATATTTAAGTTAATAGAAACTGCACCTACCTGTCAACCTATTGCATCTATAATTACATTTATGCGAAAGAGCAAAATTCAGTGACTCACACGTGTATTCAGAGGCCGCAGCAAACATTCGCCCAAAATAGGCATTGACGTGACAATAGTAATTAGCTAACCTATCTACAAGATGACACATTAAAATTTTAATGTGACCAAGCAGTTAACTCATTTTGTCACTATGAGCGAATATCCTTTGTCATTTTTTGAACGATTCAAAACATATTTCCAAATGGTTAGACTTAGATTCTATATCCTCAAAATAAAATCAAATGTGGTCAGACTTCGATTGTTGATGAATGATGTTTTTTTATGTTAAGTCTTCTTTTCATAAATGTTTTAAAAAAAGCCCTTAATATTGTCTGTCATATCTTTCTACCCATTAACGTCCTATCATAATCATCTTGGAAAGCACCCTGTGACCCTGGGAGGATGGATGGTAGCAGCCTACTGATTGGTAATAAAGATGTTATTCAAAGTATGTAAGTTTGTAACTATTTTATGATTAACAAAATGGTGAATCAAGATGAGGAATAGAAATCATCTTTTGCAGCAATGGAACATGAATATTTCTGTAGAAGACAGGGTCAGGGGAATTATAATAATAATAATAGTACCAGTACTACATAGAATTGGTAGATTTTGAAGAAATGTGAACAAATAACAATATTAACAATCCTAAACAAATCTATCAAATTCAAATATAGCAATTATTGAGATTAATTCGACAGATAATGATAAAAGAGACAATTGATCTTCACAAAATCTCATTGATAAAAACTTACCGTATCGGTTGTTGTTGCTAGTTTAGACATTTTTTCTATAAAACGTTGTTAGAAAAAATTATTTAGAATTTTCGTCAGCCATCTTAGCATTTACCATGGAAACACCAGGGAGGTAACTCAAAATTACATAACTAGAGTTACTTCCCTTATACCATAAAATTATCTCAGCTGGTGTTTTTTTATTTCATGATGAAAAAAATTGTTGTGAGACTAGAAAATTACTAGATCTAGATATTTTTCACGCTATAATTGTTTAATCCCCTAGACAAATTCTGTGTCCGTATAGTAAATCAAATCCATCTTGTATTCAAGGGAGGCCCATCAAAAGTTTTTGCCCAACACTTATAAGTGGCAGTGACACGTTTATATCTGCCAAAGGTTTTAATTCATCATAATTTTTGTGACTGATATTCATTTTAGAAATTCAGTTGGATGAGAAAGTTACAGTTCCTAAGGATTTTCCAACGTGATTCCCTTTTAATTTATTTAAATGCGGAATATACAGGTTACTATTCTATGGAATACAATTACTGCTTATTACTGAGAGGTGTCGGGACTAAGCTTATTACGGTGGTACTTTTTACCGCCGACCAAATGCTTTTTACCGCCGACCGTCGTGTAATTACGGCCGACCAAATACTTTTTACCGCCGACCAAATACTTTTTACCGCCGACCGCATTGTAATGACTTTCGACCGTAATATAATTACCGCCGACAAGTTCGACCGTCGACCATATTTATATATAATAAAATCTATATTTTTATCAAACTCTGTGTATTGAACCAAATCTATTTATTTGTCACTAATAATTTAATTAATTTTATATAGTCGGCGGTAACAAGGAATCATTAAGCATTTGGTCGGCGGTAAAAAGTACCACCCGCTTATATATCTTGTCATTAATCTACTCCAAACAATTTGCAGAGGTCGTTAAACCCAGAACTGGTTCCATACACTTGGTAATCTCCTTGTTCTTGTGACAATATTATTCACTATCTGATTAAAACACAGATCTTATTTCCTGTCGTTTATTATAGTGAAAATTTCGTTTTACTACACTAGGATCTGGAAGAGTTGTTATATAACCAACATTTTGGTTGATGTGAGGGATAAGCCAATGAATGGGTCTGTAGTGTTGCAGGGAGTTCTTGGCGTTCAATGCACGGAACTGTGGGTATCCTACTAAAAACGTCAATGCTCAATCAAATGTCTGACGTCGTAGGGTCAGAAGCCCGCTCGTATGACCCCTGATGCAGCCTCCCACTACAACTGGTCAGATCTTCATGTAGTGAAGACCATCGAAAGTATAAAAAAAAAAAGAAATGAAATATAGATCTGTATTTTAATCAGATTGTGTTATTTCAAAATTTCCGAAGGCTCAGCCTATTTTAGTACGATCTATGTGTAACTTGGCAGGTCATGATCAGTTCTTTCGATAATTGTGCATTGATTGACAGGAATCTGACTATTGACAAAACATCATAATTCTAAGATGGCTGCGATAACGTCAGGGTCGGTTCCATCCTTGGTATCCCCAGTGGTATCATTCTGTTAGATTCCACTAACCCCGGGGTCCATTCACGGGGGATACACATTTTCAAATTATCTGCCCTTGTTTGTGCTATTTTTATCTACTAATCAAAACAAATCATTAAATACAAAGGAGGTTGGCAAAGGGAAGTAACTCTCATCTTGTTGGAACAAGCTGCCATATTGTTGTGAACGTAAACTACGAGGGTCAGACTGGCTTGTAAACTGTTTTTTGATTGGTTTGTAGAAACGACCTATGTGCCAATGAAATCATCAAGGGTAGATAATTTGAATCTGTGAATACCCCCATGGATGGACCCATGGGTAAGTGGAGTAGAACGGAACGATACCACTGGAGATAAAGAAGATGGGTCGGTTCCTGATTCATAAAGTGAGAGAGAGAGAAATGGGGTTTAACATCCACTCGACACAAACTAGGTCATTTCGGGACTAACATATGGTTTAATTTTATTTCAATAATTTGCTTCCGCGTAGGGGTCTTTAGCAGTGGGAGGAAACCAGAGGACCCGGAGAAAACCCACGACTCAATGACAGGCTTTATGATACAGCGCGCACGTGCTAACCATTCGGCCATCCAAACCCCCGGGTTAATTGAGTAGAACAGGACAATACCACTGGAGATACAGAGGATGGGTCAGTTCCTGATTCATAAAGTACACTCAGACTTGTTAAACTGATATTTCCACAAAAGAGAATTCACAACATAAAAATATTTTTATAGTACATTTATTAAATTATTTAAAGGTATGTATGGATGTAAGAAAGGAAGAAATAGTACTTTATAGAATTTAGAAACAGTTTATTTTATAGATATATAATATTTTACAATATTAATAGACAGGATAGGAGAGTGAATCACAAACTTGGAACAAGCAGTGCAAGTAATAGAATACAGGAAAACATTGCATCAATAGGATTAACGCAAATCTTGATATTATACTAATCTCGGTTAACAAACATGGGATATCAATTAGTATAGTGATAACCGATAGGAGTTACGCACCCATATTGATGAAGTATACGATATTAACTCTTTACGAGATACAAGTCGAACTACAAAGCGTTTATCATCAGTCTTCGAGTGATCATTTCTTTATTCAATTTAGCTAAAAATCGAATTAAATTGAGTGATCATTTCTTTATTCAATTTAGCCAAAAATCGAATTGAATTGAGATATTTTTCTAACATTACATTGAAGACAAACTCCATCATTTTGAGCAATATATATTTGTTAGACTTGATAAACAGGACTTAGACAATGAGATTTTCTAAACATCGATTAGACATGACTTTTAACTACATCTATCGTTACCACATTCACGGCAAGGCGTATATATTTATACATATTAGAAATCTAAATTTAAAAAAAAAAAAATATTTAAATTAAATTAATTAATTAATCTCCTGTCATATAAGCATATCATATCATATACACACAGTGAATCACATACGTGAAGTTTACAATATTCTATGTAAAATTTTCATCAGTTGTTAGTTTAAAAAGCAAGTCAAATAATTTCTAAACATTTACAGGATATAGTCTCTAATTATAAACTTTGTTTATACAATTAATATAGCTCCACTAATTAATGTACAATTTAGGAGATCGGTCTAGTAATCTTTTTTAAAAAATCCATTTTTATATTTTCTTGCAAATGAGTGTCTTATTAATTTCTAAGCAATCTTTATTTCATCTTGGAAGAATTGTAAAAAAAAAATTGAATTAAACTCATTTTTTTCATGCGAACTTAATCATTTAATATGACGATAAATGCACCGAATATAAAAAAAGGGTGTTAACTCTAGGAATAGTAATAATACATGGCATCGAACTAAATATTGCATTGATATTACGTAAAGCTAATATTAACTGAACTGAACTGAATAATAATTATATCACAAATAGTCTCACCCCACACAGCCATAAATTTAAAATAAGAAAATCAACTTCCTATGAAGTCAGTTCCGTTCTGTCCCTGTTTAACAGGAACACATCTAATCAAGTCCAAACTTTTATATTTATAAAAGAACTAAAAGGACCACAAACAAAATCGAAGAATTTTGAGAAAAAAAACCCAAAACAATATGTAAGAGTATATTCTTCAGTCACTGAGATCAGAAACAAAAAACAATTCTCAACCACTATGGAAGTTCTAATTTAAGATTTTAATAACGAAATAACTAAACTGCAACCGAAATCTTAAAACACACTGAATGAATAATGAGAATGCAGCAAAATGCAATACATATACATACGAATTACAGATGATGTTTAATACATAATACTCAATTTAATAGTTAAAAAGCATCAAATCTTATAAATTCAAATTAAATGTCCAGATATTTTATAACATTTTTTTTTTCTCATCAACTACTGGCCACACAACACTTTAACTTTTTTTCCAACAATTTCAAAGTTTATTTTTTTGCCTCTATCGTTAAATAATTAATATTCAAAGCTTTCTTTCATATCCAGTCTCATCAATACAACCATATTCAAGTTTCACGTAGGTGGGAGATTCGCTGATATACCAAACTATGCGATAAAATAAAAAAAACTTTCCTTTTTTTTTAAACTTTTTTTTTTATCAAATAAAGGTGGCAATAAGGCAAACAGCAAATTAGTCCTATTTATTATATATATATATTTTTTTTTTGTATAAAGTTTTATTGAAGACTGTTGTGCTGACGACACATGAAGCATTGTGTGACATCTCGAGTTTTACGTTTTCTAGAACTTGTTTTTCTATTTCTCACTGAGTCTTTGCTTTCTTCTTCAAAAAGGGTACCTTAGCCTGAACTCTGAAATACACAAATAATTACATGATTTAAATTTTCTCAGACAATATGGTGCCAAATCTATTTGTTAAGGCCAGCTAAATTTTTGTCAAGGTCGTTGAGATGTAAATGAGGTTAGGGCACGTGATTGTTGGTGAGATTGTGGGTTAGGGTAAGCATTAGAGCTAGGGTTAGGGTTGGGATTAGTGCTAGCCCTGTTTACATCTCGTAACTTGGCCTTATCATTTAGCACTAACCCAAAAATGGCGTTGATTGTACTGAAGGGACAATACGCTAATATTACGCAAATATGTATATTTCTAAAGCCACTGATCAATGAGGGATTTTGAATCATTTCAGGGAAACATATTGAATAATTTTATTTCAATAATCTGCATGCACGTATGGGTCTTTATTTCATTAATTTACTTGTGCATAGGGGTGTTTAGCAGTGGGGATGAAACCGGAGGACCCTTAGAAAGAGCGCGCTCTTAAGACAATTCGTCCCTGGGGATGAATTGTCCGGGAATGAGTCGTCAGGAGACAAGTTGTCCACGGCTGAATTGTCCCGTATCCATTAGAAAGACCATGAAGTTGACCCGACGATGCCACTCCTGGTCATGCCACGACACCATGATAGACCTTATGATCTAAAGTGCATGTGTGTTAAACCACTTGACCACTATAATATAAAGGTGTACTTACTGTGACAAGACTTTATTAATCTGTGTGGTAGCCAAACCCACGTAATTATCAATCTGAACCTGTAATAAACATAGAGAAATAATTACAGTTAGCTCCCCTTGACAGACAGTAAGAGAGAGAGAGAGAGAGAGAGAGAGAGAGAGAGAGAGGGGGGTAACCTCCACTCACACAAACCAGGTCATTTCAGGACTAACATCAATCTGTTTCATAGAGAATTACGAGTCTCGTATAATATCTCTGTCATAGATGACTGCCTTAACACGTGCTGTCACAGCACGCGGTGTGAATCATTGGCTGAATGGCGCGTGCATTGTTTACATAAGACAGAACTGCTTCGAAGAGAATGCTGCATGTTAGTCATTTTAATACCCATTTACACTAAATCGGAAATAATTTTTACCTACAAATACGTCAAACGCCTTTATTTTTCCAATATATACAAAAAAATGTTTTAGAATTTAATTTGTCGTAGGAAAAAAGTTAATATTTCTAGCTCATTAAGCCACATCAATGTCATCCTTATCAGTGATTGTCGCGGCCAAGCAAATATTCACTGCGGATCAGTGTGGACTAACATATGATTCAATTTTATTTCAATAATTTGCTTTAGTATAGGGACCTTTAGCAGTGGGAGGAAACAGGAGGACCCAGAGAAAACCCACGAGGTTGGACGGGCGACCCTACTCCTTATCATGTTCAACCGGGGAATCGAAACCATGCCACTTGACTCAATGACAGACCTTATGATCAAAAATCCTTAAGTACATTGACAGCCGACATTGGGGCCTCCCCGTTAGTGAGTGAACCTCTTACTGACCCACCCATCACAACGTCCATATCTTAAATAAATCAGACTTATATCTATAACAAGTAAATATTTATGTAGTAGATAGCAACAATTTCCAGGCTGTTATTGAAAACAAAAATCCGAAGGACATAGTACAAATATCAACCATGGAAATAAAATTAGAAATCTATGAGTGGTGAGTAGCCGTCTCAGATTTCACTCATGAAGCGACTAGTTTCGTTCATTTCGAACTCATCAGGCTAAAATGAAATTGTGCGAATGTTCCCTTTATATAGTCGTCGGGACCGGAGCACAAAAAGGATCTCAGATGGACCCGCGCAGTGCTGTATCACCGGAGCAACTGCTTCCGTTTAATGGTGAACAGAGAGGCTAAAGAATTGCCGTTATAAAACGCTTATTTGCATAGACTCTAAGGCTACCAACCCATTTGACTGTGTCGTTTAAAATAATATAAACAAGTGGGAATTATTTAGATAACCGGACTGGGTTGATGAATTGTGTGATATGTACTAAGTTTTTCTAGTATTAGAATAGATAGCATAATTTGGAACTCACAAGACATGCATGTTTAGTCTACAATCAAACTTGCTATTTGGCAATTGTAATGTCGTGTTATATTATCATGACGTGATAAAAATACCTAGTTGTCTTCACTTAGTTTTGGAATTGTCATTTTGGAATTACACATCGACACAAACTACAAAGATTATGGTCAAGTAATCTAGCACTGTTTAAATTGTGCACGTGAAATTCAAATCATGTGGTTATTGGAGGTTAAATTTACCTCAAGAACAATCCCGTAATGACTTTACAGAAGGTTGATACGCAGAACAAACAACTGAGAACATCAAGAAACGTCTAATGGCTTTATAGAAGGTTGATTAGTTCCCGTAAACAGTTGCTATAGAAGATATAAATTCTTACCTTGTGTTTCTCATAGATCTTAGGTAAAGTGAAAACTGCTTCAACAGCTGAAAAATAAAACACAATTTGTACAAAATATATTACAAATCCTAATCACATATCGTAAAAGTTACTTAAGTTACTACCATGCGCAATAAATATCATCGGTGTAGACCGGAATAACCAGACGCTAAAGATTGCCATTCAATTAAGACTTATGGCGTATTTCGCAGAACATAACTGATTAGAAATTGCAGTAAAAACAGAAACCGTTGAATGTAAATCAGTTTATATACATTCACATTACATTATTATATGCGTTGCAACCCATTTGTGTCTATTTCCAGGTCCCAAATATTAGCGATTTAGCTCCTTTAAGTAATATATTGTAACAAACAAGAGGGCCGTGAGGCCCGAGTGTTTTTACAATATATTTTGCAATGTCTTAAACTTGAGACCATTAAACAACTTAAAATACAGACACTTGCACATGCTTTGCAATGAAATACGTTACTCTGGTTCAAAATTTTAACTAGTCACACTTGGCACGTACGATTATTTGAAATAATGGTACGCCAACATCAAAGGATGACGTCACATTTGTTTTTGAAGTGTAAATATTGTTAGGAAGGATGTGGGGGGCTGAAAAGTAGAACTCGTGGACTGACTAAACATGTTTCACCAGAAAAAGAGTGAAATGGGATTTAATGTCCACTCGACATAAACTAGGTCAATTCGAGACCTATATATGGTTTAATTTTATTTCAATAATTCGCTTGCGCATAGGGGTCTTTTAGCAGTAGAAGGGAACCGGAGGACCCGGAGAAAACCCATGAGGTTGGACAGGAGTTTAACTTCCTACTTTTCTACCCCGACTGGGCTAATGAGACGGGCATACGCCATACAGTCTGCCACGAAGGAAATTTTGCCCGGACAGCCGAACTATGGCCTATTATATCGAATCCCAACTGCCAAGGGATCATTTACGTGCAGGCACAATGTGTACACGGGACCTCGGTTTTTCGTCCCATCTGAATGACTAGACAGTTGAAATGAAAAGGGGTTACGCGTCCTACTATTCTGCCCTGACTGGGTTAATGAAGCCAGAGAGATAAAATGGGATTTAGCGTCCTACTGCCCTGACTGGGTTAATGAAGCCAGAGAAATGAAAGGGGGTTTAGCGTCCTACTGCACTGACTGGGTTAATGAAGCCAGAGAGATGAAAGGGGGTTTAGTGTCCTACTGCCCTGACTGGGTTAATGAAGCCAGAGAGATGAAAGGGGGTTTAGCATCCTACTGCCCTGACTGGGTTAATGAAGGTAATTGTTATGTTGATATTCTTACCTAGAATAATTAATGTCATGCCATTAAACCATGATCCAATATATGTCAACAACCACAGAAGTATTCCAAACTATAATAGAGAAAAAAAACAATTTAACCATTAAACATACATTATACAAGAGCTTCATCTACCTATCAGGTCTTTCTTTAGGGCAGAAATATTATCTAAATTATTAATAATACATTAAACATACATTATACAAGAGCTTAATCTTCCTATCAGGTCTTTCTTTAGGCCTGAAATATTAAACATACATTATGCAAGAGCAAAATCTGATTATTGCAAGTCTTAATTTAGGCTTCAGATGTTATAGAAATTATAAATTAGATCTTTATTTAAACAACAAGCCCAAAATCAACTCTGTAGACCCACGGATGGCTCGGCTACAGCTCGGATTTAAATAGAATTTCACTTATCAATTAATTGAAATATGGCGCATCCTGATGAGAATACGTCAGTTAGATCGAGGCTAAATGATAGAGTGTACTTAGCGAGGCCGCTGTAGAGCGTTTCCGCATGCCATTGAAAACTTTACTTGATAATCGAGATATGTAGGTGGAGTTAACGCCTGTCAATCAAACGATCGGCAAAGGTGAAGGTACATTTCACTACCGTTTATAGTCAAATATTACAACGATGATAACTATGTTCAGAATAAAGTAATTTGACTGAAATTTTCAATATATTCTTCTTTCATAATCTTCTTTTGAACTATTAGAGCAAGAATGGCTAACTCTCTATAAAAACCTCCCATAATGTATCTTTAATTAACTTATCCAGGCCATAATCAACTCTCGATGTCATCACCAGCCTGTGATATTTACTGGATTTGGATCCGATCTGCTGCTCAATGATCATTCATGATTATATCAAGAAATGGATATTCGAGACTATGGTTTTTTTTTTTATCGTACCGACTTTAGTAATGATGATCGAGGCTAGGTCGAAAATTCAATCGCTAAGTTCTCGGTTCAGAGAGGATCAATTCAACTGAAATTTTCAGCAAATTCCCTTTACATTATCTAGTTTTTAACTATTATAGTGAGAATGCCAGCTCTTTATCTAATCTCCCATAATGTATGTTTAAAATAATATGTTCCATATAATAGAGAGGTTTCACAACTTTACACTAACATTTAGATGGTTAAACGTCAACAGTTTTTATGACGTATGAAGTTTCATCAAAACTGGATAAGAATTGTGACCTGTAGAATGTACACAAACAAATTGTGGACGGACAGGGGCAACAATATACGTCCACATGAAAATGTGGGTGTATAAAAATTGAATCTGCAGCATAATTGATTTTTAACGTACCTTGATGCTGTCGACTAAATCTTCAATAAGAAACAATCGTCTAACTTCCTTGGCTGTACAGTTCACATGACGTAAGACATTTTCTACAGCAGGCTTCACCTTATCTTCTGGTAGTTCCAAATCTGCCTCTAGATATTGTCTGTAATATATAAAATTTTATTTAAGTTAGTAATGCAATTCATTTAATTAATCTTATAGATTCATTAATTACTTCTTGTTGGTGTCCCTATGTTTGTCTTAGTTTCATAAATATGCCTGTAGATATTGTCTGTAATTTAAGTTAGTAATGCAATTCATTTAATTGATCTTATAGATTCATTAATCTGTTGTTGTTGGTGTCCCTATGTTTGTCTTAATTTCAAAAATCTTTGTTTCATTTCACATTGAACATGTACATGCACCTTGTTTTTTTCTTCAATCCCTAATCCTAAATGCTTGTCCTTAGCAGGCCTTCTGTCCTGCTAGGACCTACAAAAAAGGATGTGGGGGTGGGGTGGGGAGAGAGAATCGGGCTTGAAAATCTTGATGTTTCTCAACTAACATGAGAGAATCGATCTCGTGCCTCCTTGTTAATGAGCTTGCACACTATTCACTGAGCAAGATTTGATGGTCAATAAATGACACAATCTGTATATCTGATATTTTTTTTAATTTATCTATTTATCCTGCTGGCTGGTTTATTCCACGATCTTTATAGATGACACAAGCTATATCTCTGAGATCTATTTATTCTGCTGGCTGGTTTATTCCACGATCTTTATACATTGTTATATATTGACGTTTATTTGTATAAACGTGAGTTTAGGTCAACCAGACATTGTATATATTCGTACCGTGGAGGGATGGTAAATATTCAAGTATGTATGGTAAAAATCAAAGGACTGTCTACCAGAATGATCTAAGAATCAGTCAGCTTGCTCTCTCAGTACAAAACAAATCAATTAATGGCATAATAAAATACAAGGTTGTGTAGTTGTGATCTAGTCTACCTACAGGGCTGTAGATATAGACTCTATCTACAGGGCTGTTTGTTATATATAATATAATACAAGGCTGTGTAGTTGTGATCTAGACTCTATCTACAGGGCTGTTTGTTATAGATATAATACAAGGCTGTGTAGTTGTGATATAGACTCTATCTACAGGGCTGTTTATAACACAGGGCTGTGTAGTTGTGATCTAGATTATCTATAGGGCTGTATATAACAGTTTTATCTTAAATCAACAACATAAATACATGTAGTTAATATTGAAATAATGTGCAACAACCTTGTTTTAATGGCAAGAACTATACAAATATATAGAAATAAAATCGAAGTGTGTAATTGTATGTTCACTCATCACACTTTATCGCCTCGATCAACCCCCTATATACATGTAGAATGTATGTGGTATCAAATTAACAAGCATGACCCTGTGAATGTTTTAGGCCACTGATCTTTACACACAACCAAATTATTGAAATAAAATTGTATCGTATGTTAGTCCCAATGAAATGAAATGGGTTTGATGTCCTACTGTTCTGCTCCTATACTGGGCTAATGAAGACGGGCATACGCCATACAGTGTGCTATGAGGGAAATTTTGCCCGGACAAAGGGACTACCTAATACTCTTACATGTATATCGAATTCCAGCTGTCAAGGGATCTTTTAGGTGCACGCCAACGTGTACATGGGACCTCGGTTTTGCATCCCATCCGAACGACTAGACAGCTGTCCTTGTCAGGCCCTCAGTCCTGCATCACTGACAAGGGGGAACCACGCCGGAAAATCTGGATGAACTTTCTCGGTCAATGCAGGTGTCTAACACGCAACCACCAGGCTAGCGAGCCAGCGTCTTACCCACTTGGCCACCTATTATTGTATTATCGGTCAGATATTATGTGTGAGCTTCAACTATTTATGTCATATCAATAATAGATCATTTATTATTCAACAAGTATACTGCCGTAATTGCCAATGTCTTACTCTTTATCTTATCGTGTGTCTGTGAACCTATAAAATTAGTTTATCACATCACACCAATTACATTTCACCAGTTTTGCATTTACATGTGTGCTATGGGGCTGACCTTAAAAATATCTTTGTTTCACCAAACCCGACCCACAATCGAGGAGAAGGGTCGGTAGGTCGGGTTTTTTTTCAGATTTTTTTTTTTTAAAGTCAGAGAAATCAATACAGAAAACTTATTAGCTGTATACTACAGATTCATTAATTTTGTTTAATGAATTTTGGGTCTGACGTAAAAAGTAACGAACTTAAAGTTTTTATTAAACTTAAGAGCTAATTTGACAGCTTGATAATTTTCCGGGTGGAAACATTCGTCTACTTTATTGGCAAACAATTTCAATGACATCAGGATTGTTCGTGATGCAGGACTCGCACACGATTTGCCACGAACTTGAAGTGTGAAACTCCTTTAACACGTTTATAACGATTGTGCGGGTTATGGCTTCATTTTTCAATGATAGGCCTTATGATACAGCGTGTACGTGCTAACCATTCGGCCATCTCCCCCTCTTAAATCAAACACTGATTGATCCACACGTGGGCGGGCCTAACGAGACCAGTTACGTGGGCGGGCATAACGAGACCAGTTACGTGGGCGGGCATAACGAGAACAGTTCCGCGGGCGGGCATAAAGAGACTAATTCTACAATCTACTTACTTAAAAGGATGACCTTCACCGCTCTTTTGCACTGCGCCCATAATGTTTTTGTAGACTCTGAAACTGAGCGTGACTGTGAGAACTGCTAGTGACAGGTAGGCCACCACACTTAATACGGAGAAGAAGGCAAGAGAAAGAAGTAAGAACATCATACTGCCAAATACGACACCAGTCTTACGAACATCTCGCCAATAGATTAGGTCCAAAACTGAAAATAAATTAAATACGACATTAAATAGGAATATCCGATTTTAAGTAGATTAGAACGATTCAACCATTTAATGATTTAATTCAGAAATGGAGAAGCACGGCTAAGCCTAGAATAACCAGTCCTGTGGTAACGATAACAATCAATGCACACTCCACGTCAAAACTAGTGTTATCTTAAAAATACTACTGGCACCTGGTCAAAAAAAAAATGTATTGGGGGACCTGATGATCTCCCAACACTAAAATTTGTGAAATTTTTTCCTGAAATGAAATGGCAAACGTCTTACTAGGCTACTGAAGACGGAGATATGCCATGCCGTGTGATATAAGGGACTAGACATACGGGTGTCCTTGTCCGGTCCTTTGTCCTACACCCCTGACAAAGGGCGCTGGGTATTAGTACAGTGATCTATCATACAATTATCCATAAAAAGAAGCCCGGATTTCATATTGCCACCATGCACTGATACTCAATACCAACTCAGGGCTGTCTTTTTACATGATTAAACTACAGTATTTACTAGGTTCCCTGTGATATATAAATATCATACTGTATTTACTAGGTTCCCTGTGATATATAAATATCATATTTACTAGGTTCCCCTGGTGGTATATAAATATCATATTTACTAGGTCCCCTGTTGTATATAAATATCATATTTACTAGGTTCCCCTGTTGTATATAAATATCATATTTACTAGGTTCCCTGTGATATATAAATATCATATTTACTAGGTTCCCTGTGATATATAAATATCATATTTACTAGGTTCCCTGTGATATATAAATATCATATTTACTAGGTTTCCCTGGTGGTATATAAATATCATATTTACTAGGTTCCCCTGTGATATATAAATATCACAGACTAGGTTTCCCTGTGATATATAGATATCATATTTACTAGGTTCCCCTGTTGTATATAAATATCATATTTACTAGGTTACCCTGTGATATATAAATAACATATTTACTAGGTTTCCCTGTGATATATATATATCATATTTACTAGGGTCCCCTGGTGGTAGAGAGAGAGAGAAATGGGGTTTAACGTCCACTTGACACAAACTAGGTCATTTTGGGACTAACATATGGTTTTTTATTTTTATTTCAATAATTCGTTTGCGCATAGGGGTCTTTAGCAGTGGGAGGAAACCGGAGGACCCGGAGAAAACCCACAAGTTGGACAGGCGAACCTACTCCTTGTCACGTAAAACCAGGGATTCGAAACCACGCCAGTAGACTCAATGACAGACTTTATGATACAGCGCGCGCACGCTAACCATTCAGCCATCCAACCCCCCTCCCCTGGTGGTATATAGATATTATATTTACTAGGGTCTTTACTGGGTTCCCCTGTGATATATAAATAACATATTTACTAGGTTCCCCTATGGTATATAAATAACATATTTAACTCATTGTGTCTAGCGTAAAATGAATATACACTAACAGTAATAATATAAGCCTATAGCGTTAGTTGTTTTATACCCTGAATAAAATGATGATAAATATAATGAATATATGAATATTATACCCTGAGTAAAATGATGATGAATATAATGAATACATGAATATTATCCTGTAACTAATAATGGTAGATAAAGGCCATTACTGAAATTAATAACCCAAATCTCAATCATTCAAATGATCTTAATTTAGGGTAGTAGGGCCGAATAGAAAAATTTTCCTGTGGTAGATAAATGAAACACAAGGATATAAAAAATATCACCAGAATTCCAATATTTTTCAATATTTATTTTAACACCTACCACATTGGAACAGGCTAGGGGGGCCCACCGGTTCCTCCGGGGCAGCGGGGGTAGTCCTATCAGCCTTCTTCCTGTTTCCCATATCTTCACGTGTCTATCAGTTCAGTAAGTTGTGGAAGAGAGATAAGGTGTACTGCAGGTAAAACTGGGACAACCTGTGGTGACGTATACTATATATAGATTGTACAGGTAAATCTTGTTACTATAGTAAACGACGACAGGTAGAGAGAGTATTTACAGAACAGATGGATTTACACCACGTTTTTCCCTCCACAATTCAAATACTGGCCACTTTATTTATACAATTAGGTCAGCCATATAAAAGTTTTACTCTCCAGTTATTCATGAGTTATTACAATATCTATTTTCGGCTTTATATATCAGTATTTCCCATTCATACTATAAATATTGAAGACATTTAAAGGGACTATCCCAATTAGAACAGAGTAAAAGTCTGAGTATGTATGAAATTTAAGCGTCAAAATATAGAGGAATGGTGTATGGACCTTATCTCAAAATTTCAGCTCAAAACTGCTTATCTGGATACGTAACCCTTTTAAGATTTTGGGTCAATTTTTTCATTGGGTGACCTGATAATTGATCCCCGTTCCTTTTAGATGTCTTCACAGTAAATGACCCATCTGCTGTACTTGATAGCGAAAGGTAAATTTCACCTACACATTATTTTTATAAAACAAAAGTCTGGTTTTATCCAGACACCACATAATACAGCTTGGGACACCGCGCTCCATTTCCAGATGAAGACTGACAGGTTTAAGTTGTTTGAAAACATATCACATATATTGAGTTAGTTGCTCAGCCCTACGGTAGAGGATTTTTAAGCGATTTTAACACAAAATTAAGCAGTTTTATTCTCCAATAATATCAGGACTGGCCCATTAAAGTAAGTTTTATTAATCTACATGTATATGGAAGACCATAAAACACCGAAAATGAAACATAAAGTCAATTTTTTGTTTAAAATGTTGATTTTGTGCATGAAATGTTGACATAAGAATGTAGAAACAAGAATCATTAGTTTAGAATGTTGCATTCATGTCTAAAATATTCAAACTTGAATGTAGAAATAAGAATCATGAATATTGTCCCATTTGGTCTTCCATAAATCTATGCTTCTATTACCGTTTTATGAACTACGCCTTTGATAAACAGTAAAGACAATGGACTCGCGATCAGAATGGGTTTGATTCTGGGCATGGTCCAAAAGAAATATCATTAAAGCCAGCATGGACTCCAGAATCGATGGAAAACTGCTATCTAGGCAAAATTCTCCTGCCTTTCTTTTTCTCAAAATGACCAAAGTATTGTGTAAAGACAAACAACATTTTTTTCTTGACATATTTGATTTATAGTGAATATTTTTCCGATTAAAAAACCAGAAACAGATTGATATTACTTATAAATACTATAAAACGTCTAATGATAAATCATTTTCATTAATTCCATGTTACAATTTTTTTTCGTTTCAGATAAAAGAGTTTTGTCATAATTCATCATACATAACTTACAGATACAACCATAACATGTACATGACATTTTAATACTCAGTTATTTTGTAAATCATGATGACCTAACAGTAGGCCAAACCAGTTTAATTTTAAGTTATTCATGGTCTTCATAGAGAGAGAAAAAGAAATGGGGTTTAAAGTCCACTCGACACAAACTAGGTCATTTCGGGACTAACATATGGTTTAATTTTATTTCAATAATTCGCTTGCACATAGGGGGCTTTAGCAGTGGGAGGAAACCAGAGGACCCGGAGAAAACCCACAAGGCTGGACAGGCGACCCTACTCCTTGTCACGAACAACCGGGGATTCGAAACCACGACAGTTGACTCAATGACAAGCCTTATGATACAGCATGCACGTGCTAACCATTCGGCCACCCAACCCCCCGTCTTGATAGGTAAATAGCCACTCAAAACAACATGAAAGATGTTTTATTTAAAATTTCAAAACTCACAAATTAAAAAAAGGCTTTTGAACAGCACAACCAAGTACTTTTGGATTTTAAATAAGATTTTGACTCAAAGAAATAAAGTGGGGTTGGATGGCCGAATGGTTAGCGTGTGCGCACTGTATCATAAGGTCTGTCATTGAGTCATCTGGCATGGTTTCGATTTCCTGGTTGTATGTGACAAGGAGAAGGGTCGCCAATCCAACCTCGTGGGTTTTCTCTGGGCCAGCTCAATTTTTCGTCATAGGTTATGAGATGTAAACAGGGCTAGTGCCAATTCCAACCCTAACCCTGGAACTAACCCCAACGCTTCCCCTAACCCTAACCTACAATCTCGCATACAATCACGTGCCCTAACCTTATTTACATCTCAGCGACCTTGAAAAAAATTGAGCTGGCCTTAACAAATAGATTTAGCCATTTGTCTGTCTCTCAGTAACAAATCCAGTGAGACAAGTACTGTCGTCACTGTCAGTAACCATTGAAAACATGTTTTATCAGTTAATGTGATCAAACTGGTGAGAAGACAGGTAAAAACATGGTACACGATGGTAACATATGTTCTAACACTACAGTGTTAACATCTAACACACAGTACATCTAGGTGTTATAGTCGGCTTGAATTAGTGTTATTAAACGGACATTGCCAAGTACCTTATTAGTTCTATAGTACCTCTATATTAATTACACCACAGAGAGTGAGAAATGGGGTTTAACGTCCACTCGACACAAACTAGGTCATTTCGGGACTAACATATGGTTTAATTTTATTTCAATAATTCGCTTGCGCGTAGGGGTCTTTAGCAGTGGGAGGAAACAGGAGGACCCGGAGAAAACCCACGAGGTTGGACAGGCGACCCTACTCCTTGTCACGTACAACTGGGGATTCGAAACCAATCCAGTCGACTCAATGACAGACTTTATGATACAGCACGCGCACGCTAACCATTCAGACATCCAACCCCCCAAATACACCTCAGTATGAAATGAATTGGGGTTTATATTACATCCAGTCTGATTAAAATACACATCTATATTTCGTTTATTTTTTTTATACTTTCTATGGCATCTACTACATGAAGATCTAACCAGTTGTAATGGAAGGTTGCATCAGAGGTCATACAAGCATCTTTTGACCCTATGACATCAGACATTTGATTAACCAATTTTTAAGTTTTAATATTCTCTATGAATAAACCAGCGGCTGCCAGGCAGGATACGCCCACATTTTCGAGAGATGGATAGAAAACAAGCTAAAACAAAAGTGATTTTTCCTACAATCAAGGGCCATAATTCAGGAAATTACAATTCGATATGCGCAAATATCGAAAGGAACCGAGATCTTTGGGTTATAAACTTACATTTCAAGTTTCAACAAAATCGGATAAAAATTGTGACCTCTATAGGGTCCACAACCTTGATATACCATATTTTTACGCTATTTGAGAACGAATGGCGGCCATTTTGTCTGTCAGTTTTGGGCCGATTTTCACGAAATTCGAACTCAACCGTCCTTAGGGTTTAATATACGTGATATAATAATACGTTTTTTTAAATCGGATAAAAAGTATGACCTCTATAGGGTCCACAAGCCAAAAAATGTGTTTTTACGTACAATCAGGGGCCATAATTCAGGAAGTCAGGTCCGATATGCGCGAATATAGAAAGGAACCGTGATCTTTGGGTTATAAACTTACATTTCAAGTTTCAACAAAATCGGATAAAAATTGTGACCTCTACAGTGTTCACAAGCCAAAAACGTGATTTTCGTACAATCAGGGGCCATAATCCATGAAGTCACGGTTCGATAGATGCCAATATCGAAAGGAACCGAGATCTTAGGGTGATACACCTATATTTCAAGTTTCATTGAAATCGGATAAAAATTGTGACCTGTAGACTGTTCACAAACAATTGTGGACGGACGGACAGACAGGGGCGACGACAATATACGTCCACATGAAAATGTGGGCGTATAAAAAGTAAAAGTAGGATATTTACCCATTTAACATATTAAAAGAATCAGGTATTATATCAACCTCTGACATCATACCATGTGCTACCCCTGAAATACAAGCAAAATAATAAAACAGTATTAGAGCTGCTAGTTATATGAAGCTATTGAAGTTTTAATAAGCATAAGGAAAATACAAATTCGTAATGTTTTTATGAGTCAAAGGCATGTTCGGGGTTCATTCAACATACATTATGCAAGAGCTAAAACTGCCTATTGCAGGTCTTTCTTTGTGCCTGAAATGTTATATAAACTATTATTAGACATTTATTAACATGAAAACACCTTAATCAACTCTCGTTGTCATCTTATGTGTCAGATTTTCTCTGGATTTGAATCCAATTTGCTGCTCAATGATGATTTAATCCAAAAATGGATAATCGAGACTATGTTTAGTTAGTCATTTTGGGACTAACACATGGTTCAATTTTATTTCAATAATCCGTTTGAGCATAGGGGTTTTTAGCAGTGGAAGAAAACAGGAGGACCTGGAGAAAACCCATGAGGTTGGATAAATGACCCTAATCCTTGTCACATACAAGCGGGGAATGGAATCATGACACTTGACTCAATGACACACCTTATGATAGAACGCACACACATTAACCATTTGGCCCCCCAAACCCCCGCTAAATAAAATAAAGAAGTTCTTACGTTTAATATCTTCTAACATAACTTTATCATTTTCTACATCTCGTCTGTTGGCTTTGGGAGATTTTGCATTTGTTAACCTGGCTGGACCTCGAACCTTACCACCTCCAAGGTTTCTTGCCCCACTTGACACGACTCTGAAAATAAACATTCTCCAATAAAGTTTGGTAATAATATATACATTTATACCCCTCACTGGTCCATGTTAGTATGCATGCTCAAAACGCTGGAGAAGGCTAGATCGGAGACGGTCCTGCGCATTTTATGACGTCATATGTGGATTATGGATAGCATAAACATATATTGTAAGCTTCATCTAAATTGGATAAAAATTGTGACCTGTAGAGTGTCCACAAACAAATGTGAACAATGGTAACAGCATGATACGAGTTGATTATTGGCTTGTCATGTGAATAAATGTCTAATTAATACTTTATATAACATATGTTCGTTAAAAAAGTATTAACATTAGTGTTACTTTGCTATTATTTTTTGAAAAATTTTCACAAGTTGTTTTCCTTTATTTTGTTAATGTAGAATGGTAATGAACTGCTCTTTTCATTTTCTTTGTTTTATTTGGTTCGTTTGAATTTGATTTATCTGTTTAGTTTTTGATTGTTTAATTTTTGTTAATGAAGTTGATTCTTTTAAACTTCGTTTTTTATTTTTGAACTCTACTTGGTGTAGGTGTTCATCAGGTAATACCTCGACTGAGTTCAATATAGAGATTAGCCGGTTGATTTATTGGATATAAACCTTTGAATAATAGCGCCTAATGTGTTTAATTATGTTCTCCTGATTTTGATTGTTTCTGTGTGTTTGAAGTAAATGTTTGTGATATGTGCTTAGAAACACTTCATGTGTAATGAAGCGCTATATAAATCGAACAATAATAATAATAATAATAATATCATAGTGTATGGAGAGAGAGACAGGGAGGGAGAGAGAGAGAGAGAGAGAGAGAGAGAGACGGTTTAACATCCACTTGACACAAATTAGATCATTTTAGACAAACGTATGGTTCAATTATTTATTTCAATAATTCACTAGCGGGTATGGGTCTTTAGCAGTGGAAGGAAATCGGAGAAAACTCCTGAGATTGGACAGGGGACCCTACTTGTCACATATAAGTTGGGAATTGAAACCATGCCACTTGACTTTTGACAGACCTTCTGATCCAACGTGCATGCATTAACCATTCGGCCAACCACCCACACACAGTGTATGGTGTATGCCTGCCTTCAGTAACCAAGTCAGTGCAAGTATGACATTAAAGGGTCAATCCCGATAATATTTTGGAGAATAAAACTGCTTAATTTTGTGTTAAAATCCCTTAAAATCCTCTACCTTAGGGCTGAGCAACTAACTCAATATATGTGATACGTTTTCAAACAACTTAAATGGAAACCAGTGTCCCAAGCTGTATTATATGGTGTCTGGATAAAACCAGACTTTTATTTTATAAGAAAATAATGTGTAGGTGAAATTTACCTTTCGTTATCAAGTACAGCACATGGGTCATTCATAGACCTCTAAAGGAATGGTAATCGATTATCAGGTCACCCAACGAAAAAATTTACTCGAAATCTTAAAAGGGTTATGTGTCCGGATAAGCAGTTTTGACGTTCACGTCCAAACGACTCAATATTCTGAGCTGAAATTTTGAGACAAGGTCAATACACCAATCCTCTATATTTTGGCGCTTAAATTTCATACGTACTCTGACTTTTATGTTTGAGACTCAGTTCAAATCGGGATAGTCCCTTTAAATTCATGTCATTTCAGTACTTACCTATCAAGTCTATTTTTATCATGATGACCCTTGTTCTTTCTTCTCTTGTCTTTTTTATCTGGGTGCAGACTAAAAACAAATTCACCAACATAATAAAAATGTTAGAAATATAAAACTTGAAAAAAAATTATATTTTTCTTTGTGATTTAACCCTTCATATAAATAATTATTATTTCAAACAATAATGTACTATTTTCTTTTTCTTTGTAATTTAATTCTTCATTTTATTTATAATTTTAAACAATGTAGGCCTACTTCTAATTTTTTTTTCAAATAATTTCTTCTAAATAGGGGAGATATTGTTCCATTTACCACTGCCCCCATGTAACTAGACCTAGAGAATAAATTTGAACAGAATACACAACTAACCTGACGAACTCTAAAGTATTTGTTTCTTCTTTCCAGACCCATTTACCCAATGTCGGTTGTAAATTCTAAATAAACGACAAAATTTTATAAGAAGCATTAGCAGACATGATCGAGCTTGCTGTTGTAATATTCTCAGATTGGTCTAATACTCAGACACATGTCATACAGTAATGCCACCTTTCATAGAAGAGTTCCCTCCCCTTTGTTCTTTATTGGAGTTTTGGGGAGTTATCTCCCATATGTGGAATATTTGGTACTTGGAGAGGTTGAATAAAACATGGTCTATCTCACATGTGGTTTTTAGATTCAATAAATACATTTTAATTCATGCCATCCATTCATGGTGAACCAGAGAACTACCCCCACAGAGCAATAAATCACTCACAGCTGTCTGTACATCAATAACTCATATTTCTTCATGTTTTTAAATGAACTCTTTTCACCACCAATAGAGAGAGAATGATACAATTTTATTTTAATAATTTGCTTGCACCATTGGGGTCTTTAGAAAGAATCTGAAGGAAACTGGACAACCCAGAGAAAACCTGCAAGGTTTGGCAGGTGACTCTACTCATACAAGCTTGGGATATAAACCAATGACAGACCTTATGATCCAAAGCACACACAGACTACATAGCATGTTCAAAGAATCTTTTAATTTCAACTTCACAATTATATCAGGTGATTAATGATTTCAAATTTGATGACTGAATAAAACAAAAACACCTTTCAACTTGAAACTTATGGTTATAGAACTTTGGTTACAAGGTCTAATTCCAATATGCCAAGTTGTTACTTTTTTTTTCTTAAACTGTGAGCCAATAATAAGACAAGTCCACGACGAACATATTCGGTCCTAACTCATAGTGTGGTCCATAGCTTCAAATATTTAAGTTAATAGAAACTGCACCTACCTGTCAACCTATTGCATCTATAATTACATTTATGCGAAAGAGCAAAATTCAGTGACTCACACGTGTATTCAGAGGCCGCAGCAAACATTCGCCCAAAATAGGCATTGACGTGACAATAGTAATTAGCTAACCTATCTACAAGATGACACATTAAAATTTTAATGTGACCAAGCAGTTAACTCATTTTGTCACTATGAGCGAATATCTTTTGTCATTTTTTGAACGATTCAAAACATATTTCCAAATGGTTAGACTTAGATTCTATATCCTCAAAATAAAATCAAATGTGGTCAGACTTCGATTGTTGATGAATGATGTTTTTTTATGTTAAGTCTTCTTTTCATAAATGTTTTAAAAAAAGCCCTTAATATTGTCTGTCATATCTTTCTGCCCATTAACGTCCTATCATAATCATCTTGGAAAGCACCCTGTGACCCTGGGAGGATGGATGGTAGCAGCCTACTGATTGGTAATAAAGATGTTATTCAAAGTATGTAAGTTTGTAACTATTTTATGATTAACAAAATGGTGAATCAAGATGAGGAATAGAAATCATCTTTTGCAGCAATGGAACATGAATATTTCTGTAGAAGACAGGGTCAGGGGAATTATAATAATAATAATAGTACCAGTACTACATAGAATTGGTAGATTTTGAAGAAATGTGAACAAATAACAATATTAACAATCCTAAACAAATCTATCAAATTCAAATATAGCAATTATTGAGATTAATTCGACAGATAATGATAAAAGAGACAATTGATCTTCACAAAATCTCATTGATAAAAACTTACCGTATCGGTTGTTGTTGCTAGTTTAGACATTTTTTCTATAAAACGTTGTTAGAAAAAATTATTTAGAATTTTCGTCAGCCATCTTAGCATTTACCATGGAAACACCAGGGAGGTAACTCAAAATTACATAACTAGAGTTACTTCCCTTATACCATAAAATTATCTCAGCTGGTGTTTTTTTATTTCATGATGAAAAAAATTGTTGTGAGACTAGAAAATTACTAGATCTAGATATTTTTCACGCTATAATTGTTTAATCCCCTAGACAAATTCTGTGTCCGTATAGTAAATCAAATCCATCTTGTATTCAAGGGAGGCCCATCAAAAGTTTTTGCCCAACACTTATAAGTGGCAGTGACACGTTTATATCTGCCAAAGGTTTTAATTCATCATAATTTTTGTGACTGATATTCATTTTAGAAATTCAGTTGGATGAGAAAGTTACAGTTCCTAAGGATTTTCCAACGTGATTCCCTTTTAATTTGTTTAAATGCGGAATATACAGGTTACTATTCTATGGAATACAATTACTGCTTATTACTGAGAGGTGTCGGGACTAAGCTTATTACGGTGGTACTTTTTACCGCCGACCAAATGCTTTTTACCGCCGACCGTCGTGTAATTACGGCCGACCAAATACTTTTTACCGCCGACCAAATACTTTTTACCGCCGACCGCATTGTAATGACTTTCGACCGTAATATAATTACCGCCGACAAGTTCGACTGTCGACCATATATATATATAATAAAATCTATATTTTTATCAAACTCTGTGTATTGAACCAAATCTATTTATTTGTCACTAATAATTTAATTAATTTTATATAGTCGGCGGTAACAAGGAATCATTAAGCATTTGGTCGGCGGTAAAAAGGACCACCCCCTTATCTAGTCATTAATCTACTCCAAACAATTTGCAGAGGTCGTTAAACCCAGAACTGGTTCCATACACTTGGTAATCTCCTTGTTCTTGTGACAATATTATTCACTATCTGATTAAAACACAGATTTTATTTCGTGTCGTTTATTATAGTGAAAATTTCGTTTTACTACACTAGGATCTGGAAGAGTTGTTATATAACCAACATTTTCGTTGATGTGAGGGATAAGCCAATGAATGGGTCTGTAGTGTTGCAGGGAGTTCTTGGCGTTCAATGCACGGAACTGTGGGTATCCTACTAAAAACGTAAGACTGGCTTGTGAAATGAAATGAAATGAAATGAAATGGGGTTTAACGTCCTACTGTTATGCTCCTAAGACTGGCTTGTAAACTGTTTTTCTTTGATTGCTTTGTAGAAACAATCCATGTGCCAATGAAATCATCAAGGGTAGATAATTTGAATCTGTGAATACCCCATGGATGGACCCATGGGTAAGTGGAATAGAGCGGAACGATACCACTGGAGATACAGACAATGGGTCGGTTCTGGATTCATAAAGTACACTCAGACTTGTTAAACTGATATTTCCACAAAAGAGAATTCAAAACATAAAAATATTTTTATAGTACATTTATTAAATTATTTAAACGTATGTATGGATGTAAGAAAGGAAGAAATAGTACTTTATAGAATTTAGAAACAGTTTATTTTAGAGATATATAATATTTTACAATATTAATAGACAGGATAGGAGAGTGAATCACAAACTTGGAACAAGCAGTGCAAGTAATAGAATACAGGAAAACATGGCATCAATAGGATTAACGCAAATCTTGATATTATACTAATCTCGGTTAACAAACATGGGATATCAATTAGTATAGTGATAACCGATAGGAGTTACGCACCCATATTGATGAAGTATACGATATTAACTTTTTACGAGATACAAGTCGAACTACAAAGCGTTTATCATCAGTCTTCGAGTGATCATTTCTTTATTCAATTTAGCTAAAAATCGAATTAAATTGAGTGATCATTTCTTTATTCAATTTAGCCAAAAATCGAATTAAATTGAGTGATCATTTCTTTATTCAATTTAGCCAAAAATCGAATTGAATTGAGATATTTTTCTAACATTACATTGAAGACAAACTCCATCATTTTGAGCAATATATATTTGTTAGACTTGATAAACAGGACTTAGACAATGAGATTTTCTAAACATCGATTAGACATGACTTTTAACTACATCTATCGTTACCACATTCACGGCAAGGCGTATATATTTATACATATTAGAAATCTAAATTTAAAAAAAAAAATATTTAAATTAAATTAATTAATTAATCTCCTGTCATATAAGCATATCATATCATATATACACAGTGAATCAGATACGTGAAGTTTACAATATTCTATGTAAAATTTTCATCAGTTGTTAGTTTAAAAAACAAGTCAAATAATTTCTAAACATTTACAGGATATAGTCTCTAATTATAAACTTTGTTTATACAATTAATATAGCTCCACTAATTAATGTACAATTTAGGAGATCGGTCTAGTAATCTTTTTTAAAAAATCCATTTTTATATTTTCTTGCAAATGAGTGTCTTATTAATTTCTAAGCAATCTTTATTTCATCTTGGAAGAATTGTAAAAAAAAAATTGAATTAAACTCATTTTTTTCATGCGAACTTAATCATTTAATATGATGATAAATGCACCGAATATAAAAAAAGGGTGTTAACTCTAGGAATAGTAATAATACATGGCATCGAACTAAATATTGCATTGATATTACGTAAAGCTAATATTAACTGAACTGAATTGAATAATAATTATATCACAAATAGTCTCACCCTACACAGCCATAAATTTAAAATAAGAAAATCAACTTCCTATGAAGTCAGTTCCGTTCTGTCCCTGTTTAACAGGAACACATCTAATCAAGTCCAAACTTTTATATTTATAAAAGAACTAAAAGGACCACAAACAAAATCGAAGAATTTTGAGAAAAAAAACCCAAAACAATATGTAAGAGTATATTCTTCAGTCACTGAGATCAGAAACAAAAAACAATTCTCAACCACTATGGAAGTTCTAATTTAAGATTTTAATAACGAAATAACTAAACTGCAACCGAAATCTTAAAACACACTGAATGAATAATGAGGATGCAGCAAAATGCAATACATATACATACGAATTACAGATGATGTTTAATACATAATACTCAATTTAATAGTTAAAAAGCATCAAATCTTATAAATTCAAATTAAATGTCCAGACATTTTATAACATTTTTTTTTTCTCATCAACTACCGGCCACACAACACTTTAACTTTTTTTCCAACAATTTCAAAGTTTATTTTTTTGCCTCTATCGTTAAATAATTAATATTCAAAGCTTTCTTTCATATCCAGTCTCATCAATACAACCATATTCAAGTTTCGTTTAGGTGGGAGATTCGCTGATATACCAAACTATGCGATAAAATAAAAAAAACTTTCCTTTTTTTTTTATCAAATAAAGGTGGCAATAAGGCAAACAGCAAATTAGTCCTATTTATTATATATATATATTTTTTTTTTGTATAAAGTTTTATTGAAGACTGTTGTGCTGACGATACATGAAGCATTGTGTGACATCTCGAGTTTTACGTTTTCTAGAACTTGTTTTTCCACTTCTCACTGAGTCTTTGCTTTCTTCTTCAAAAAGGGTACCTTAGCCTGAACTCTGAAATACACAAATAATTACAGGATTTAAATTTTCTCAGACAATATGGTGCCAAATCTATTTGTTAAGGCCAGCTAAATTTTTGTCAAGGTCGTTGAGATGTAAATGAGGTTAGGGCACGTGATTGTTGGTGAGATTGTGGGTTAGGGTAAGCATTAGAGCTAGGGTTAGGGTTGGGATTAGTGCTAGCCCTGTTTACATCTCGTAACTTGGCCTTATCATTTAGCACTAACCCCAAAATGGCGTTGATTGTACTGAAGGGACAATACGCTAATATTACGCAAATATGTATATTTCTAAAGCCACTGATCAATGAGGGATTTTGAATCATTTCAGGGAAACATATTGAATAATTTTATTTCAATAATCTGCATGCACGTATGGGTCTTTATTTCATTAATTTACTTGTGCATAGGGGTGTTTAGCAGTGGGGATGAAACCGGAGGACCCTTAGAAAGAGCGCGCTCTTAAGACAATTCGTCCCTGGGGACGAATTGTCCGGGAATGAGTTGTCAGGAGACAAGTTGTCCACGGCTGAATTGTCCCGTATCCATTAGAAAGACCATAAAGTTGACCCGACGATGCCACTCCTGGTCATGCCACGACACCATGATAGACCTTATGATCTAAAGTGCATGTGTGTTAAACCACTTGACCACTATAATATAAAGGTGTACTTACTGTGACAAGACTTTATTAATCTCTGTGGTAGCCAAACCCACGTAATTATCAATCTGAACCTGTAATAAACATAGAGAAATAATTACAGTTAGCTCCCCTTGACAGACAGTAAGAGAGAGATAGAGAGAGAGAGAGAGAGAGGGGGGGGTAACCTCCACTCACACAAACCAGGTCATTTCAGGACTAACATCAATCTGTTTCACAGAGAATTACGAGTCTCGTATAATATCTCTGTCATAGATGACTGCCTTAACACGTGCTGTCACAGCATGCGGTGTGAATCATTGGCTGAATGGCGCGTGCATTGTTTACATAAGACAGAACTGCTTCGAAGAGAATGCTGCATTTTAGTCATTTTAATACCCATTTACACTAAATCGGAAATAATTTTTACCTACAAATACGTCAAACACCTTTATTTTTCCAATATATACAAAAAAATGTTTTAGAATTTAATTTGTCGCAGGAAAAAAGTTAATATTTCTAGCTCATTAAGCCGCATCAATGTCATCCTTATCAGTGATTGTCGCGGCCAAGCAAATATTCACTGCGGATCAGTGTGGACTAACATATGATTCAATTTTATTTCAATAATTTGCTTTAGTATAGGGACCTTTAGCAGTGGGAGGAAACAGGAGGACCCAGAGAAAACCCATGAAGTTGAACAGGCGACCCTACTCCTTATCATGTACAACCGGGGAATCGAAACCATGCCACTTGACTCAATGACAGACCTTATGATCAAAAATCCTTAAGTACATTGACAGCCGACATTGGGGCCTCCCCGTTAGTGAGTGAACCTCTTACTGACCCACCCATCACAACGTCCATATCTTAAATAAATCAGACTTATATCTATAACAAGTAAATATTTATGTAGTAGATAGCAACAATTTCCAGGCTGTTATTGAAAACAAAAATCCGAAGGACATAGTACAAATATCAACCATGGAAATAAAATTAGAAATCTATGAGTGGTGAGTAGCCGTCTCAGATTTCACTCATGAAGCGACTAGTTTCGTTCATTTCGAACTCATCAGGCTAAAATGAAATTGTGCGAATGTTCCCTTTATATAGTCGTCGGGACCAGAGCACAAAAAGGATCTCAGATGGACCCGCGCAGTGCTGTATCACCGGAGCAACTGCTTCCGTTTAATGGTGAACAGAGAGGCTAAAGAATTGCCGTTATAAAACGCTTATTTGCATAGACTCTAAGGCTACCAACCCATTTGACTGTGTCGTTTAAAATAATATAAACAAGTGGGAATTATTTAGATAACCGGACTGGGTTGATGAATTGTGTGATATGTACTAAGTTTTTCTAGTATTAGAATAGATAGCATAATTTGGAACTCACAAGACATGCATGTTTAGTCTACAATCAAACTTGCTATTTGGCAATTGTAATGTCGTGTTATATTATCATGACGTGATAAAAATACCTAGTTGTCTTCACTTAGTTTTGGAATTGTCATTTTGGAATTACACATCGACACAAACTACAAAGATTATGGTCAAGTAATCTAGCACTGTTTAAATTGTGCACGTGAAATTCAAATCATGTTGTTATTGGAGGTTAAATTTACCTCAAGAACAATCCCGTAATGACTTTACAGAAGGTTGATACGCGGAACAAACAACTGAGAACATCAAGAAACGTCTAATGGCTTTAAAGAAGGTTGATTAGTTCCCTTAAACAGTTGCTATAGAAGATATAAATTCTTACCTTGTGTTTCTCATAGATCTTAGGTAAAGTGAAAACTGCTTCAACAGCTGAAAAATAAAACACAATTTGTACAAAATATATTACAAATCCTAATCACATATCGTAAAAGTTACTTAAGTTGAGTTTCTGAAAGATACACTTACTACCATAGCCATTTATATGTATTGTTTAATGATCGAGAGCGAGACATTAAAGTAGTCAAGTCTCTAACTCAATAACATCAAAAATCTTCCGACATTGAAAACACGAATTATTTGTCAATTTATATCAACATTGATGTTGTGATCTTACAGGGAAAAGATGGGCTTCTGATATCCAATATTCAAGACAAATTAAATATTGTACCATAATGTGTTTCAGTGCCATTTGGAACAAGGGACTCAAAGAATGCAGCTAGACATATTCCACAAGTCATGTCAAATGGTGACGCTATATTCTTATCTGGAGAGCATGCGCAATAAATATCATCGGTGTAGACCGGAATAACCAGACGCTAAAGATTGCCATTCAATTAAGACTTATGGCGTATTTCGCAGAACATAACTGATTAGAAATTGCAGTAAAAACAGAAACGGTTGAATGTAAATCAGTTTATATACATTCACATTACATTATTATATGCGTTGCGACCCATTTGTGTCTATTTCCAGGTCCCAAATATTAGCGATTTAGCTCCTTTAAGTAATATATTGTAACAAACAAGAGGGCCGTGAGGCCCGAGTGTTTTTACAATATATTTTGCAATGTCTTAAGCTTGAGACCATTAAACAACTTAAAATACAGACACTTGCACATGCTTTGCAATGAAATATGTTACTCTGGTTCAAAATTTTAACTAGTCACACTTGGCACGTATGATTATTTGAAATAATGGTACGCCAACATCAAAGGATGACGTCACATTTGTTTTTGAAGTGTAAATATTGTTAGGAAGGATGTGGGGGGCTGAAAAGTAGAACTCGTGGACTGACTAAACATGTTTCACCAGAAAAAGAGTGAAATGGGGTTTAATGTCCACTCGACATAAACTAGGTCAATTCGAGACCTATATATGGTTTAATTTTATTTCAATAATTCGCTTGCGCATAGGGGTCTTTTAGCAGTAGAAGGGAACCGGAGGACCCGGAGAAAACCCATGAGGTTGGACAGGAGTTTAACTTCCTACTTTTCTACCCCGACTGGGCTAATGAGACGGGCATACGCCATACAGTCTGCCACGAAGGAAATTTTGCCCGGACAGCCGAACTATGGCCTATTATATCGAATCCCAACTGCCAAGGGATCATTTACGTGCAGGCACAATGTGTACACGGGACCTCGGTTTTTCGTCCCATCTGAATGACTAGACAGTTGAAATGAAAAGGGGTTACGCGTCCTACTATTCTGCCCTGACTGGGTTAATGAAGCCAGAGAGATAAAATGGGATTTAGCGTCCTACTGCCCTGACTGGGTTAATGAAGCCAGAGAAATGAAAGGGGGTTTAGCGTCCTACTGCACTGACTGGGTTAATGAAGCCAGAGAGATGAAAGGGGGTTTAGTGTCCTACTGCCCTGACTGGGTTAATGAAGCCAGAGAGATGAAAGGGGGTTTAGCATCCTACTGCCCTGACTGGGTTAATGAAGGTAATTGTTATGTTAATATTCTTACCTAGAATAATTAATGTCATGCCATTAAACCATGATCCAATATATGTCAACAACCACAGAAGTATTCCAAACTATAATAGAGAAAAAACAGTCAATCATTAAACATACATTATACAAGAGCTTCATCTACCTATCAGGTCTTTCTTTAGGCCTGAAATATTATCTAAATTATTAATAATACATTAAACATACATTATGCAAGAGCAAAATCTGATTATTGCAAGTCTTAATTTAGGCTTCAGATGTTATAGAAATTATAAATTAGATCTTTATTTAAACAACAAGCCCAAAATCAACTCTGTAGACCCACGGATGGCTCGGCTACAGCTCGGATTTAAATAGAATTTCACTTATCAATTAATTGAAATATGGCGCATCCTGATGAGAATACGTCAGTTAGATCGGGGCTAAATGATAGAGGGTACTTAGCGAGGCCGCTGTAGAGCGTTTCCGCATGCCATTGAAAACTTTACTTGATAATCGAGATATGTAGGTGGAGTTAATGTCTGTCAATCAAACGATCGGCAAAGGTGAAGGCACATTTCACTACCATTTATAGTCAAATATTACAACGATGATAACTATGTTCAGAATAAAGTAATTTGACTGAAATTTTCAATATATTCTTCTTTCATCATCTTCTTTTGAACTGTTATAGCAAGAATGGCCAATTCTCTATAAAAACCTCCCATAATGTATCTTTAATTAACTTATCCAGGCCATAATCAACTCTCGATGTCATCACCAGCCTGTGATATTTACTGGATTTGGATCCGATCTGCTGCTCAATGCTCAATGGATATTCGAGACTATGGGTTTTTTTTTTATCGTACCGACTTTAGTAATGATGATCGAGGCTAGGTCGAAAATTCAATCGCTAAGTTCTCGGTTCAGAGTGGATCAATTCAACTGAAATTTTCAGCAAATTCCCTTTACATTATCTAGTTTTTAACTATTATAGTGAGAATGCCAGCTCTTTATCTAATCTCCCATAATGTATGTTTAAAATAATATGTTCCATATAATAGAGAGGTTTCACAACTTTACACTAACATTTAGATGGTTAAACGTCAACAGTTTTTATGACGTATGAAGTTTCATCAAAACTGGATAAGAATTGTGACCTGTAGAATGTACACAAACAAATTGTGGACGGACAGGGGCAACAATATACGTCCACATGAAAATGTGGGTTGTATAAAAATTGAATCTGCAGCATAATTGATTTTTAACGTACCTTGATGCTGTCGACTAAATCTTCAATAAGAAACAATCGTCTAACTTCCTTGGCTGTACAGTTCACATGACGTAAGACATTTTCTACAGCAGGCTTCACCTTATCTTCTGGTAGTTCCAAATCTGCCTCTAGATATTGTCTGTAATATATAAAATTTTATTTAAGTTAGTAATGCAATTCATTTAATTAATCTTATAGATTCATTAATTACTTCTTGTTGGTGTCCCTATGTTTGTCTTAGTTTCATAAATATGCCTGTAGATATTGTCTGTAATTTAAGTTAGTAATGCAATTCATTTAATTGATCTTATAGATTCATTAATCTGTTGTTGTTGGTGTCCCTATGTTTGTCTTAATTTCAAAAATCTTTGTTTCGTTTCACATTGAACATGTACATGTACCTTGGTTTTTTCTTCAATCCCTAATCCTAAATGCTTGTCCTTAGCAGGCCTTCTGTCCTGCTAGGACCTACAAAAAAGGATGTGGGGGTGGGGTGGGGAGAGAGAATCGGGCTTGAAAATCTTGAACTTTCTCAACTAACATGAGAGAATCGATCCCGTGCCTCCTTGTTAATGAGCTTGCACACTATTCACTGAGCAAGATTTGATGGTCAATAAATGACACAATCTGTATATCTGATATTTTTTTTAATTTATCTATTTATCCTGCTGGCTGGTTTATTCCACGATCTTTATAGACGACACAAGCTATATCTCTGAGATCTATTTATTCTGCTGGCTGGTTTATTCCACGATCTTTATACATTGTTATATATTGACGTTTATTTGTATAAACGTGAGTTTAGGTCAACCAGACATGGTATATATTCGTACCGTGGAGGGATGGTAAATATTCAAGTATGTATGGTAAAAATCAATGGACTGTCTACCAGAATGATCTAAGAATCAGTCAGCTTGCTCTCTCAGTACAAAACAAACCAATTAATGGCATAATAAAATACAAGGTTGTGTAGTTGTGATCTAGTCTACCTACAGGGCTGTAGATATAGACTCTATCTACAGGGCTGTTTGTTATATATAATATAATACAAGGCTGTGTAGTTGTGATCTAGACTCTATCTACAGGGCTGTTTGTTATAGATATAATACAAGGCTGTGTAGTTGTGATATAGACTCTATCTACAGGGCTGTATATAACAGTTTTATCTTAAATCAACAACATAAATACATGTAGTTAATATTGAAATAATGTGCAACAACCTTGTTTTAATGGCAAGAACTATACAAATATATAGAAATAAAATCGAAGTGTGTAATTGTATGTTCACTCATCACACTTTATCGCCTCGATCAACCCCCTATATACATGTAGAATGTATGTGGTATCAAAATAACAAGCATGACCCTGTGAATGTTTTAGGCCACTGATCTTTACACACAACCAAATTATTGAAATAAAATTGTATCGTATGTTAGTCCCAATGAAATGAAATGAAATGGGTTTGATGTCCTACTGTTCTGCTCCTATACTGGGCTAATGAAGACGGGCATACGCCATACAGTGTGCTATGAGGGAAATTTTGCCCGGACAAAGGGACTACGGCATACTCTTACATGTATATCGAATTCCAGCTGTCAAGGGATCTTTTAGGTGCACGCCAACGTGTACATGGGACCTCGGTTTTGCATCCCATCCGAACGACTAGACAGCTGTCCTTGTCAGGCCCTCCGTCCTGCATCACTGACAAGGGGGAACCACGCCGGAAAATCTGGATGAACTTTCTCGGTCAATGCAGGTGTCTAACACGCAACCACCAGGCTAGCGAGCCAGCGTCTTACCCACTTAGCCACCTATTATTGTATTATCGGTCAGATATTATGTGTGAGCTTCAACTATTTATGTCATATAATTATCAATAATAGATCATTTATTATTCAACAAGTATACTGCCGTAATTGCCAATGTCTTACTCTTTATCTTATCGTGTGTCTGTGAACCTAAATTAGTTTATCACATCACACCAATTACATTTCACCAGTTTTGCATTTACATGTGTGCTATGGATGGAAATTCTGTCTAGGCTGCGGCTACGATGCAGAAAAGCATATCATTTCCATTTTATAATTTTATTGATTAGTAATTATTAGAGAGAGAAGTCAATTCGGGACCAACACATGGTTTAATTTTATTTCAATAATTCGCTTGCGTGTAGGGGTCTTATTAGCAGTGGGAGGAAATTGGAGAACCCAGAGAAAACCCACGAGGTTGGACAGGCGACTCTACTCCTTGTCACGTACAGCTGACTCAATGATAGGCCTTATGATACAGCGTGCACAATAGCACATGCTAACCATTCGGCCATCTCCCCCTCTTAAATCAAACACTGATTGATCCACACGTGGGCGGGCCTAACGAGACCAGTTACGTGGGCGGGCATAACGAGACCAGTTACGTAGGCGGGCATAACGAGAACAGTTCCGCGGTCGGGCATAAAGAGACTAATTCTACAATCTACTTACTTAAAAGGATGACCTTCACCGCTCTTTTGCACTGCGCCCATAATGTTTTTGTAGACTCTGAAACTGAGCGTGACTGTGAGAACTGCTAGTGACAGGTAGGCCACCACACTTAATACGGAGAAGAAGGCAAGAGAAAGAAGTAAGAACATCATACTGCCAAATACGACACTAGTCTTAAGAACATCTCGCCAATAGATCAGGTCCAAAACTGAAAATAAATTAAATACAACATTAAATATGGAATATCAATTACAAGGGAAGACAACATTGGTTGTTTATTAAAGAGACATCAGTCAAGAGCTAAATCTGCCTATTGCAGGTCTTTCTTTAGGCCTTAAATTTGAAATGTTATATAGATTATTAATTAGACCATTATAAGACCATAATCAACTCTCGATGCCATCTTGTATGTCCAATTTTAAGTAGATTAGAACGATTCAACCATTTAATGATTTAATTCAGAAATGGAGAAGCATGGCTAAGCCTAGAATAACCAGTCCTGTGGTAACGATAACAATCAATGCACACTCCACGTCAAAACTAGTGTTATCTTAAAAATACTACTGGCACCTGGTCAAAAAAAAAATGTATTGGGGGACCTGATGATCTCCCAACACTAAAATTTGTGAAATTTTTTCCTGAAATGAAATGGCAAACGTCTTACTAGGCTACTGAAGACGGAGATGTGCCATGCCGTGTGATATAAGGGACTAGACATACGGGTGTCCTTGTCCGGTCATTTGTCCTACACCCCTGACAAAAGGCGCTGGGTATTAGTACAGAGATCTATCATACAATTATGCATAAAAAGAAGCCCGGATTTCATATTGCCACCATGCACTGATACTCAATACCAACTCAGGGCTGTCTTTTTACATGATTAAACTACAGTATTTACTAGGTTCCCTGTGATATATAAATATCATACTGTATTTACTAGGTTCCCTGTGATATATAAATATCATAATTACTAGGTTCCCCTGGTGGTATATAAATATCATATTTACTAGGTCCCCTGTTGTATATAAATATCATATTTACTAGGTTCCCCTGTTGTATATAAATATCATATTTACTAGGTTCCCTGTGATATATAAATATCATATTTACTAGGTTCCCTGTGATATATAAATATCATATTTACTAGGTTCCCTGTGATATATAAATATCATATTTACTAGGTTCCCTGTGATATATAAATATCATATTTACTAGGTTTCCCTGGTGGTATATAAATATCATATTTACTAGGTTCCCCTGTGATATATAAATATCACAGACTAGGTTTCCCTGTGATATATAGATATCATATTTACTAGGTTCCCCTGTTGTATATAAATATCATATTTACTAGGTTACCCTGTGATATATAAATAACATATTTACTAGGTTTCCCTGTGATATATAAATATCATATTTACTAGGGTCCCCTGGTGGTAGAGAGAGAGAGAAATGGGGTTTAACGTCCACTCGACACAAACTAGGTCATTTTGGGACTAACATATGGTTTTTTATTTTTATTTCAATAATTCATTTGCGCATAGGGGTCTTTAGCAGTGGGAGGAAACCGGAGGACCCGGAGAAAACCCACAAGTTGGACAGGCGAAACTACTCCTTGTCACGTAAAACCAGGGATTCGAAACCACGCCAGTCGACTCAATGACAGACTTTATGATACAGCGCGCGCACGCTAACCATTCAGCCATCCAACCCCCCTCCCCTGGTGGTATATAGATATTATATTTACTAGGGTCTTTACTGGGTTCCCCTGTGATATATAAATAACATATTTACTAGGTTCCCCTATGGTATATAAATATCATATTTAACTCATTGTGTCTAGCGTAAATTGAATATACACTAACAGTAATAATATAAGCCTATAGCGTTAGTTGTTTTATGATAAATATAATGAATATATGAATATTATACCCTGAGTAAAATGATGATGAATATAATGAATACATGAATATTATCCTGTAACTAATAATGGTAGATAAAGGCCATTACTGAAATTAATAACCCAAATCTCAATCATTCAAATGATCTTAATTTAGGGTAGTAGGGCCGAATAGAAAATTTTTCCTGTGGTAGATAAATGAAACACAAGGATATAAAAAATATCACCAGAATTCCAATATTTTTCAATATTTATTTTAACACCTACCACATTGGAACAGGCTAGGGGGGCCCACCGGTTCCTCCGGGGCAGCGGGGGTAGTCCTATCAGCCTTCTTCCTGTTTTCCATATCTTCACGTGTCTATCAGTTCAGTAAGTTGTGGAAGAGAGATAAGGTGTACTGCAGGTAAAACTGGGACAACCTGTGGTGACGTATACTATATATAGATTGTACAGGTAAATCTTGTTACTATAGTAAACGACGACAGGTAGAGAGAGTATTTACAGAACAGATGGATTTACACCACGTTTTTCCCTCCACAATTCAAATACTGGCCACTTTATTTATACAATTAGGTCAGCCAAATAAAAGTTTTACTCTCCAGTTATTCATGAGTTATTACAGTATCTATTTTCGGCTTTATATATCAGTATTTCCCATTCATACTATAAATATTGAAGACATTTAAAGGGACTATCCCAATTAGAACAGAGTAAAAGTCTGAGTATGTATGAAATTTAAGCGTCAAAATATAGGGGAATGGTGTATGGACCTTATCTCAAAATTTCAGCTCAAAACTGCTTATCTGGATACGTAACCCTTTTAAGATTTTGGGTCAATTTTTTCATTGGGTGACCTGATAATTGATCCCCGTTCCTTTAGATGTCTTCACAGTAAATGACCCATCTGCTGTACTTGATAGCGAAAGGTAAATTTCACCTACACATTATTTTTATAAAACAAAAGTCTGGTTTTATCCAGACACCGCATAATACAGCTTGGGACACCGCGCTCCATTTCCAGATGAAGACTGACAGGTTTAAGTTGTTTGAAAACATATTACATATATTGAGTTAGTTGCTCAGCCCTAAGGTAGAGGATTTTAAGCGATTTTAACACAAAATTAAGCAGTTTTATTCTCCAATAATATCAGGACTGGCCCATTAAAGTAAGTTTTATTAAAGTAATCTACATGTATATGGGAGACCATAAAACACCGAAAATGAAACATAAAGTCAATTTTTTGTTTAAAATGTTGATTTTGTGCATGAAATGTTGACATAAGAATGTAGAAACAAGAATCATTAGTTTAGAATGTTGCATTCATGTCTAAAATATTCAAACTTGAATGTAGAAATAAGAATCATGAATATTGTCCCATTTGGTCTTCCATAAATCTATGCTTTTATTACCGTTTTATGAACTACGCCTTTGATAAACAGTAAAGACAATGGACTCGCGATCAGAATGGGTTTGATTCTGGGCATGGTCCAAAAGAAATATCATTAAAGCCAGCACGGACTCCAGAATCGATGGAAAAACTGCTATCTAGGCAAAATTCTCCTGCCTTTCTTTTTCTCAAAATGACCAAAGTATTGTGTAAAGACAAACAACATTTTTTTCCTGACATATTTGATTTATAGTGAATATTTTTCCGATTAAAAAACCAGAAACAGATTGATATTACTTATAAATACTATAAAACGTCTAGTGATAAATCATTTTCATTAATTCCATGTTACAATTTTTTTTCGTTTCAGATAAAAGAGTTTTGTCATAATTCATCATACATAACTTACAGATACAACCATAACATGTACATGACATTTTAATACTCAGTTATTTTGTAAATCATGATGACCTAACAGTAGGCCAAACCAGTTTAATTTTAAGTTATTCATGGTCTTGATAGATAGAGAGAGAGAAACAAACACAAACTAGGTCATTTCGGGACTAACATATGGTTTAATTTTATTTCAATAATTCGCTTGCGCGTAGAGGTCTTTAGCAGTAGGAGGAAACCGGAGGACCCCGAGAAAACCCACAAGGCTGGACAGGCGACCCTACTCCTTGTCACGAACAACCGGGGGATTCGAAACCACGACAGTTGACTCAATGACAAGCCTTATGATACAGCATGCACGTGCTAACCATTCGGCCACCCAACCCCCCGTCTTGATAGGTAAATAGCCACTCAAAACAACATGAAAGATGTTTTATTTAAAATTTCAAAACTCACAAATTAAAAAAAGGCTTTTGAACAGCACAACCAAGTACTTTTGGATTTTAAATAAGATTTTGACTCAAAGAAATAAAGTGGGGTTGGATGGCTGAATGGTTAGCGTGTGCGCGCTGTATCATAAGGTCTGTCATTGAGTCATCTGGCATGGTTTCGATTTCCTGGTTGTATGTGACAAGGAGAAGGGTCGCCAATCCAACCTCGTGGGTTTTCTCTGGGCCAGCTCAATTTTTCGTCATAAATATGAGATGTAAACAGGGCTAGTGCCAATTCCAACCCTAACCCTGGAACTAACCCCAACGCTTCCCCTAACCCTAACCTACAATCTCGCATACAATCACGTGCCCTAACCTTATTTACATCTCAGCGACCTTGAAAAAAAATTGAGCTGGCCTTAACAAATAGATTTAGCCATCTGTCTGTCTCTCAGTAACAAATCCAGTGAGACAAGTACTGTCGTCACTGTCAGTAACCATTGAAAACATGTTTTATCAGTTAATGTGATCAAACTGGTGAGAAGACAGGTAAAAACATGGTACACGATGGTAACATATGTTCTAACACTAAAGTGTTAACATCTAACACACAGTACATCTAGGTGTTATAGTCGGCTTGAATTAGTGTTATTAAACGGACATTGATATCAACTGTTGCCAAGTACCTTATTAGTTCTATAGTACCTCTATATTAATTACACCACAGAGAGAGAGAAATGGGGTTTAACGTCCACTCGACACAAACTAGGTCATTTCGGGACTAACATATGGTTTAATTTTATTTACATAATTCGCTTGCGCGTAGAGGTCTTTAGCAGTGGGAGGAAACAGGAGGACCCGGAGAAAACCCCGAGGTTGGACAGGCGACCCTACTCCTTGTCACGTACAACCGGGGATTCAAAACCACGCCAGTAGACTCAATGACAGACTTTATGATACAGCGCACGCACGCTAACCATTCAGCCATCCAACCCCGCAATTACACCACAGTATGAAATGAAATGGGGTTTATATAACATCCAGTCTGATTAAAATACACATCTATATTTCGTTTATTTTTTTTATACTTTCTATGGCATCTACTACATGAAGATCTAACCAGTTGTAGTGGAAGGTTGCATCAGAGGTCATACAAGCATCTTTTGACCCTATGACATCAGACATTTGATTAACCAATCAGAGTTTATGTTTCTAGTGGGTTACCCACTTTAAGTTTTAATATTCTCTATGAATAAACCAGCGGATGCCAGGCAGGATACGCCCACATTTTCGAGAGATGGATAGAAAACAAGCTAAAACGAAAGTGATTTTTCCTACAATCAAGGGCCATAATTCAGGAAATTACAATTCGATATGCGCAAATATCGAAAGGAACCGAGATCTTTGGGTTATAAACTTACATTTCAAGTTTCAACAAAATCGGATAAAAATTGTGACCTCTATAGGGTCCACAACCTTGATATACCATATTTTTACGCTATTTGAGAACGAATGGCGGCCATTTTGTCTGTCAGTTTTGGGCCGATTTTCACGAAATTCGAACTCAACCGTCCTTAGGGTTTAACAGTGATATAATAATACGTTTTTTTAAATCGGATAAAAAGTATGACCTCTATAGGGTCCACAAGCCAAAAAATGTGTTTTTACGTACAATCAGTGGCCAGAATTCAGGAAGTTACGGTCCGATATGCACGAATATCGAAAGGAACCGAGATCTTTGGGTTATAAACTTACATTTCAAGTTTCAACAAAATCGGATAAAAATTGTGACCTCTACAGTGTTCACAAGCCAAAAACGTGATTTTCGTACAATCAGGGGCCATAATCCATGAAGTTACGGTCCGATAGATGCCAATATCGAAAGGAACCGAGATCTTAGGGTGATAAACCTATATTTCAAGTTTCATTGAAATCGGAAAAAATTGTGACCTGTAGACTGTTCACAAACAATTGTGGACGGACGGACGGACAGGGGCGACGACAATATACGTCCACATGAAAATGTGGGCGTATAAAAAGTAAAAGTAGGATATTTACCCATTTAACATATTAAAAGAATCAGGTATTATATCAACCTCTGACATCATACCATGTGCTACCCCTGAAATACAAGCAAAATAATAAAACAGTATTAGAGCTGCTAGTTATATGAAGCTATTGAAATTTTAATAAGCATAAGCAAAATACAAATTCGTAATGTTTTATGAGTCAAAGGCATGTTCGGGGTTCATTAAACATACATTATGCAAGAGCTAAAACTGCCTATTGCAGGTCTTTCTTTGTGCCTGAAATGTTATATAAACTATTAATTAGACATTTATTAACATGAAAACACCTTAATCAACTCTCGTTGTCATCTTATGTGTCAGATTTTCTCTGGATTTGAATCCAATTTGCTGCTCAATGCTCATTGATGATTTAATCCAAAAATGGATAATCGAGACTATGTTTTTTATCGTAAAAACTTTAGTTAGTCATTTTCGGACTAACACATGGTTCAATTTTATTTCAATAATCCGTTTGAGCATAGGGGTTTTTAGCAGTGGAAGAAAACCGGAGGACCTGGAGAAAACCCATGAGGTTGGATAAATGACCCTAATCCTTGTCACATACAAGCGGGGAATGGAATCATGACACTTGACTCAATGACACACCTTATGATAGAACGCACACACATTAACCATTTGGCCCCCCAAACCCCCGCTAAATAAAATAAAGAAGTTCTTACGTTTAATATCTTCTAACATAACTTTATCATTTTCTACATCTCGTCTGTTGGCTTTGGGAGATTTTGCATTTGTTAACCTGGCTGGACCTCGAACTTTACCACCTCCAAGGTTTCTTGCCCCACTTGACACGACTCTGAAAATAAACATTCTCCAATAAATTTTGGTAATAATATATACATTTATACCCCTCACTGGTACAGGTTAATATGCATGCTCAAAATGCTGGAGAAGGCTAGATCGGAGACGGTCCTGCGCATTTTATGACGTCATATGTGGATTATGGATAGCATATCATAGTGTATGGAGAGAGAGAGAGAGAGAGAGAGAGAGAGAGAGAGAGAGAGAGAGAGAGAGAGAGAGACGGTTTAACATCCACTTGACACATATTAGATCATTTTAGACAAACATATGGTTCAATTATTTATTTCAATAATTCACTTGCGGGTATGGGTCTTTAGCAGTGGGAGGAAATCGGAGAAAACTCCTGAGATTGGACAGGGGACCCTACTTGTCACATATAAGCGGGGAATTGAAACCACGCCACTTGACTTTTGACAGACCTTCTGATCCAACGTGCATGCATTAACCATTCGGCCAACCACCCACACACAGTGTATGGTGTATGCCTGCCTTCAGTAACCAAGTCAGTGCAAGTATGACATTAAAGGGTCAATCCCGATAATATTTTGGAGAATAAAACTGCTTAATTTTGTGTTAAAATCCCTTAAAATCCTCTACCTTAGGGCTGAGCAACTAACTCAATATATGTGATACGTTTTCAAACAACTTAAACCCGTCAATCTTCATCTGGAAATGGAAACCAGTGTCCCAAGCTGTATTATATGGTGTCTGGATAAAACCAGGCTTTTATTTTATAAAAAATAATGTGTAGGTGAAATTTACCTTTCGTTATCAAGTACAGCACATGGGTCATTCATAGACCTCTAAAGGAATGGTAATCGATTATCAGGTCACCCAACGAAAAAATTTACTCGAAATCTTAAAAGGGTTATGTGTCCAGATAAGCAGTTTTGACGTTCACGTCCAAACGACTCAATATTCTGAGCTGAAATTTTGAGACAAGGTCAATACACCAATCCTCTATATTTTGGCGATTAAATTTCATACATACTCTGACTTTTATGTTTGAGACTCAGTTCAAATCGGGATAGTCCCTTTAAATTCATGTCATTTCAGTACCTACCTATCAAGTCTATTTTTATCATGATGACCCTTGTTCTTTCTTCTCTTGTCTTTATTATCTGGGTGCAGACTAAAAACAAATTCACCAACATAATAAAAATGTTAGAAATATAAAACTTGAAAAAAAATTATATTTTTCTTTGTGATTTAACCCTTCATATAAATAATTATTATTTCAAACAATAATGTACTATTTTCTTTTTCTTTGTAATTTAATTCTTCATTTTATTTATAATTTTAAACAATGTAGGCCTACTTCTAATTTTTTTTTCAAATAATTTCTTCTAAATAGGGGAGATATTGTTCCATTTACCACTGCCCCCATGTAACTAGACCTAGAGAATAAATTTGAACAGAATACACAACTAACCTGACGAACTCTAAAGTATTTGTTTCTTCTTTCCAGACCCATTTACCCAATGTCGGTTGTAAATTCTAAATAAACGACAAAATTTTATAAGAAGCATTAGCAGACATGATCGAGCTTGCTGTTGTAATATTCTCAGATTGGTCTAATACTCATACACATGTCATACAGTAATGCCACCTTTCATGGAAGAGTTCCCTCCCCTTTGTTCTTTATTGGAGTTTTTGGGAGTTATCTCCCATATGTGGAATATTTGGTACTTGGAGAGGTTGAATAAAACATGGTCTATCTCACATGTGGTTTTTAGATTCAATAAATACATTTTAATCCATGCCATCCATTCATGGTGAACCAGAGAACTACCCCCACAGAGCAATAAATCCCTCACATCTGTCTGTACATCAATAACTCATATTTCTTCATGTTTTTAAATCAACTCTTTTCACCACCAATAGAGAGAGAATGATACAATTTTATTTTAATAATTTGCTTGCACCATTGGGGTCTTTAGAAAGAATCTGAAGGAAACTGGACAACCCAGAGAAAACCTGCAAGGTTTGGCAGGTGACCCTACTCATACAAGCTTGGGATATAAACCAATGACAGACCTTATGATCCAAAGCACACACAGACTACATAGCATGTTCAAAGAATCTTTTAATTTCAACTTCACAATTATATCAGGTGATTAATGATTTCAAATGTGATGACTGAATAAAACAAAAACACCTTTCAACTTGAAACTTATGGTTATAGAACTTTGGTTACAAGGTCTAATTCCAATATGCCAAGTTGTTACTTTTTTTTTCTTAAACTGTGAGCCAATAATAAGACAAGTCCACGACGAACATATTCGGTCCTAACTCATAGTGTGGTCCATAGCTTCAAATATTTAAGTTAATAGAAACTGCACCTACCTGTCAACCTGTTGCATCTATAATTACATTTATGCGAAAGAGCAAAATTCAGTGACTCACACGTGTATTCAGAGGCCGCAGCAAACATTCGCCCAAAATAGGCATTCACGTGACAATAGACAATAGTAATTAGCTAACCTATCTACAAGATGACACATTAAAATTTTAATGTGACCAAGGCGGTTAACTCATTTTGTCACTATGAGCGAATATCCTTTATCATTTTTTGAACGATTCAAAACATATTTCCAAATGATTAGACTTAGATTCTATATCCTCAAAATAAAATCAAATGTGGTCAGACTTCGATTGTTGATGAATGATGTTTTTTTATGTTAAGTCTTCTTTTCATAAATGTTAAAAAAAAAAGCCCTTAATATTGTCTGTCATATCTTTCTGCCCATTGACGTCCTATCATAATCATCTTGGAAAGCACCCTGTGACCCTGGGAGGATGGATGGTAGCAGCCTACTGATTGGTAATAAAGATGTTATTCAAAGTATGTAAGTTTGTAACTATTTTATGATTAACAAAATGGTGAATCAAGATGAGGAATAGAAATCATCTTTTGCAGCAATAGAACATGAATATTTCTGTAGAAGACAGGGTCAGGGGAATTATAATAAATAATAATAGTACCGGTACTAAATAGAATTGGTAGATTTTGAAGAAATGTAAACAAATAACAATATTAACAATCCTAAACAAATCTATCAAATTCAAATATAGCAATTATTGAGATTAATTCGACAGATAATGATAAAAGAGACCTAGTTTGTGTCGAGTGGACGTTAAACCCCATTTCTCTCTCTCTCTCAAAGTATGTAAGTTTGTAACTATTTTATGATTAACAAAATGGTGAATCAAGATGAGGAATAGAAATCATCTCTTGCAGCAATGGAACATGAATATTTCTGTAGAAGACAGGGTCAGGGGAATTATAATAATAATAATAGTACCGGTACTAAATAGAATTGGTAGATTTTGAAGAAATGTAAACAAATAACAATATTAACAATCCTAAACAAATCTATCAAATTTAAATATAGCAATTATTGAGATTAATTCGACAGATAATGATAAAAGAGACAATTGATCTTCACAAAATCTCATTGATAAAAACTTACCGTATCGGTTGTTGTTGCTAGTTTAGACATTTTTTCTATAAAACGTTGTTAGAAAAAATTATTTAGAATTTTCGTCAGCCATCTTAGCATTTACCATGGAAACACCAGGGAGGTAACTCAAAATTACATAACTAGAGTTACTTCCCTTATACCATAAAATTATCTCAGCTGGTGTTTTTTTATTTCATGATGAAAAAAATTGTTGCGAGACTAGAAAATTACTAGATCTAGATATTTTTCACGCTATTATTGTTTAATCCCCTAGACAAATTCTGTGTCCGTATAGTAAATCAAATCCATCTTGTATTCAAGGGAGGCCCATCAAAAGTTTTTGCCCAACACTTATAAGTGGCAGTGACACGTTTATATCTGCCAAAGGTTTTAATTCATCATAATTTTTGTGACTGATATTCATTTTAGAAATTCAGTTGGATGAGAAAGTTACAGTTCCTAAGGATTAAAACACAGATCTTATTTCCTGTCGTTTATTATAGTGAAAATTTCGTTTTACTACACTAGGATCTGGAAGAGTTGTTATATAACCAACATTTTGGTTGATGTGAGGGATAAGCCAATGAATGGGTCTGTAGTGTTGCAGGGAGTTCTTGGCATTCAATGCACGGAACTGTGGGTATCCTACTAAAACGTCAATGCTCAATCAAATGTCTGACGTCGTAGGGTCAGAAGCCCGCTCGTATGACCCCTGATGCAACCTCCCACTACAACTGGTCAGATCTTCAAGTAGTAGAGGCCATCGAAAGTATATAATAAAAAAAGAAACGAAATATAGATCTGTATTTTAATCAGATTGTGTTATTTCAAAATTTCCAAAGGCTCAGCCTATTTTAGTACGATCTATGTGTAACTTGGCAAGTCATGATCAGTTCTTTTGATAACATTATAATTCTAAGATGGCTGCGATAACGTCAGGGTCGGTTCCATCCTTGGTATCCCCAGTGGTATCATTCCGTTAGATTCCACTAACCCCGGGGTCCATTCACGGGGGATACACATTTTCAAATTATCTGCCCTTGTTTGTGCTATTTTTATCTACTAATAAAAACAAATCATTAAATACAAAGGAGGTTGGCAAAGGGAAGTAACTCTCATCTTGTTGGAACAAGCTGCCATATTGTTGTGAACGTAAACTACGAGGGTCAGACTGGCTTGTCAACTGTTTTTTGATTGGTTTGTAGAAACAACCTATGTGCCAATGAAATCATCAAGGGTAGATAATTTGAATCTGTGAATACCCCCATGGATGGACCCATGGGTAAGTGGAGTAGAACGGAACGATACCACTGGAGATAAAGAAGATGGGTCGGTTCCTGATTCATAAAGTGAGAGAGAGAAATGGGGTTTAACATCCACTCGACACAAACTAGGTCATTTCGGGACTAACATATGGTTTAATTTTATTTCAATAATTCGCTTGCGCATAGGGGTCTTTAGCAGTGGGAGGAAACCAGAGGACCCGGAGAAAACCCACGAGGTTGGACAGGCAACCCTACTCCTTGTCACGTACAACCGGGGATTCGAAACCACGCCAGTTGACTCAATGACAGGCTTTATGATACAGCGCGCACGTGCTAACCATTCGGCCATCCAAACCCCCGGGTTCATTGAGTAGAACAGGACAATACCACTGGAGATACAGAGGATGGGTCGGTTCCTGATTCATAAAGTACACTCAGACTTGTTAAACTGATATATCCACAAAAGAGAATTCACAACATAAAAATATTTTTATAGTACATTTATTAAATTATTTAAACGTATGTATGGATGTAAGAAAGGAAGAAATAGTACTTTATAGAATTTAGAAACAGTTTATTTTAGAGATATATAATATTTTACAATATTAATAGACAGGATAGGAGAGTGAATCACAAACTTGGAACAAGCAGTGCAAGTAATAGAATACAGGAAAACATGGCATCAATAGGATTAACGCAAATCTTGATATTATACTAATCTCGGTTAACAAACATGGGATATCAATTAGTATAGTGATAACCGATAGGAGTTACGCACCCATATTGATGAAGTATACGATATTAACTCTTTACGAGATACAAGTCGAACTACAAAGCGTTTATCATCAGTCTTCGAGTGATCATTTCTTTATTCAATTTAGCTAAAAATCGAATTAAATTGAGTGATCATTTCTTTATTCAATTTAGCCAAAAATCGAATTGAATTGAGATATTTTTCTAACATTACATTGAAGACAAACTCCATCATTTTGAGCAATATATATTTGTTAGACTTGATAAACAGGACTTAGACAATGAGATTTTCTAAACATCGATTAGACATGACTTTTAACTACATCTATCGTTACCACATTCACGGCAAGGCGTATATATTTATACATATTAGAAATCTAAATTTAAAAAAAAAAAATATTTAAATTAAATTAATTAATTAATCTCCTGTCATATAAGCATATCATATCATATACACACAGTGAATCACATACGTGAAGTTTACAATATTCTATGTAAAATTTTCATCAGTTGTTAGTTTAAAAAACAAGTCAAATAATTTCTAAACATTTACAGGATATAGTCTCTAATTATAAACTTTGTTTATACAATTAATATAGCTCCACTAATTAATGTACAATTTAGGAGATCGGTCTAGTAATCTTTTTTAAAAAATCCATTTTTATATTTTCTTGCAAATGAGTGTCTTATTAATTTCTAAGCAATCTTTATTTCATCTTGGAAGAATTGTAAAAAAAAAATTGAATTAAACTCATTTTTTTCATGCGAACTTAATCATTTAATATGACGATAAATGCACCGAATATAAAAAAAGGGTGTTAACTTAGGAATAGTAATAATACATGGCATCGAACTAAATATTGCATTGATATTACGTAAAGCTAATATTAACTGAACTGAACTGAATAATAATTATATCACAAATAGTCTCACCCCACACAGCCATAAATTTAAAATAAGAAAATCAACTTCCTATGAAGTCAGTTCCGTTCCGTCCCTGTTTAACAGGAACACATCTAATCAAGTCCAAACTTTTATATTTATAAAAGAACTAAAAGGACCACAAACAAAATCGAAGAATTTTGAGAAAAAAAACCCAAAACAATATGTTAGAGTATATTCTTCAGTCACTGAGATCAGAAACAAAAAACAATTCTCAACCACTATGGAAGTTCTAATTTAAGATTTTAATAACGAAATAACTAAACTGCAACCGAAATCTTAAAACACACTGAATGAATAATGAGGATGCAGCAAAATGCAATACATATACATACGAATTACAGATGATGTTTAATACATAATACTCAATTTAATAGTTAAAAAGCATCAAATCTTATAAATTCAAATTAAATGTCCAGACATTTTATAACATTTTTTTTTTCTCATCAACTACTGGCCACACAACACTTTAACTTTTTTTCCAACAATTTCAAAGTTTATTTTTTTGCCTCTATCGTTAAATAATTAATATTCAAAGCTTTCTTTCATATCCAGTCTCATCAATACAACCATATTCAAGTTTCACGTTTGTGGGAGATTCGCTGATATACCAAACTATGCGATAAAATAAAAAAAACTTTCCTTTTTTTTAAACTTTTTTTTTTATCAAATAAAGGTGGCAATAAGGCAAACAGCAAATTAGTCCTATTTATTATATATATATATTTTTTTTTTGTATAAAGTTTTATTGAAGACTGTTGTGCTGACGACACATGAAGCATTGTGTGACATCTCGAGTTTTACGTTTTCTAGAACTTGTTTTTCTACTTCTCACTGAGTCTTTGCTTTCTTCTTCAAAAAGGGTACCTTAGCCTGAACTCTGAAATACACAAATAATTACATGATTTAAATTTTCTCAGACAATATGGTGCCAAATCTATTTGTTAAGGCCAGCTAAATTTTTGTCAAGGTCATTGAGATGTAAATAAGGTTAGGGCACGTGATTGTTGGTGAGATTGTGGGTTAGGGTAAGCATTAGAGCTAGGGTTAGGGTTGGGATTAGTGCTAGCCCTGTTTACATCTCGTAACTTGGCCTTATCATTTAGCACTAACCCAAAAATGGCGTTGATTGTACTGAAGGGACAATACGCTAATATTACGCAAATATGTACATTTCTAAAGCCACTGATCAATGAGGGATTTTGAATCATTTCAGGGAAACATATTGAATAATTTTATTTCAATAATCTGCATGCACGTATGGGTCTTTATTTCATTAATTTACTTGTGCAAAGGGGTGTTTAGCAGTGGGGATGAAACCGGAGTTGTCCCGTATCCATTAGAAAGACCATGAAGTTGACACGACGATGCCACTCCTGGTCATGCCACGACACCATGATAGACCTTATGATCTAAAGTGCATGTGTGTTAAACCACTTGACCACTATAATATAAAGGTGTACTTACTGTGACAAGACTTTATTAATCTGTGTGGTAGCCAAACCCACGTAATTATCAATCTGAACCTGTAATAAACATAGAGAAATAATTACAGTTAGCTCCCCTTGACAGACAGTAAGAGAGAGAGAAAGAGAGAGAGGGGGGGTAGCCTCCACTCACACAAACCAGGTCATTTCAGGACTAACATATGATTCAATTTTATTTCAATAATTTGTTTTAGCGTAGGGGTCTTTAGCAGTGGAAGGAAACCACAGGACCCGGAAAAAAAACCCCACGAGGTTGGACGGGCGACCCTACTCCTTATCATGTTCAACCGGGGAATCGAAACTATGTCACTTGACTCAATGACAGACCTTATGATCAAAAATCCTGAAGTACATTGACGGCCGACATCGGGGCCTCCCCGTTAGTGATCCAACCTCTTATTGACCCATCACAAGGTCCGTATTTTCAATAAACCAGACTTATATCTATAACAAGTAAATATACTATTCAAAAAAAGTAGGGGATATTTGATTTTTAAGTGTTATTAAAGTCACCTAATGAAACTGACGAAGAAACAAATGACAAAATGAAATGAAGTTCACATTCATCGATTTATTCCAAATGATCGTTAGACTAAGTAAGGCACAGACTGACCATTATAAGGGTAAAATGATACCCGGGGTCAAACAGCAAAGTTACCACAGCATCACAACCAAGTCAGTAACGGGTAAATCCTCCTCTGTTTGCCAAACAAGCATTGATCCGACGTGGCATACTCCTAATGAGACGTCTAAGGTCATTTTGGTCCAGATTGTCCCATTCCTGTTGCAACGCAGCAGCAAGTTCTTGGACATTGGCAGGACGATGTTGACGTAACCTCTGTCCAAGCATGTCCCAGACATGCTCGATGGGGGAGAGGTTGGGACTCAGTGCCGGCCAAGGTAATGTGGTGATGTTCTGTTGTTGGAGGTAACCTGTAACGATCCTGGCCCTGTGACATCTTGCGTTGTCATCCTGGAAGATGAAACGGCGGCCATGACGTCGTGCGAACGGCACAACATGGACTGCCAAGATGTTGTCCCGGTAGTACTGGCCTGTAACACGCCCTGCAACAACATGTAAAGCCGTTCTTCCAGCAACAGTGATGCCTCCCCACACCATAACAGAACCACCCCCAAATCGATCATGTCTGATGACGTTAACGTCTTGGAAGCGCTCGTTTCGACGACGCCACACCCTCCTACGTCTGTCCAAAAAATCAACAGTGAACCTTGACTCTGAAATCATCACATTGCTCCAGCGTCGATTATCCCAGTGTTGACGATCCCTACACCAACGACGTCTTGCCTGAATGTGATGATCTCTCAAACAAGGGATCACGCGAGGACGTCGGGCGCGAAGGTGACCCCTATGCAGTTGATTCCGAATCGTCTGGCCACTCACTCTCACACCAGTGTCTGTTTGAAGACGAGCGCTGATCTGATTTGCTGTGATGACACGATTTCTCAAGGCCAAGGTACGGATAAATCGATCCTGGGCTTGAGTTGTCGCCCTTGGTCGACCTGAGCGTGGTCTGTCCTGTACAGATTGTGTATCACGGTATCTGGACCATAGCCTGCTTATGACAGACTGAGAAACATTCATCGTCCGCGCCACAACCGCCTGTGTTGTGCCGATCTGTAGCATGCAAGGGCACGTAACCTTTCATTTTGGGTAAGCCGACGCATATCAAAATTTGTTTTCTGGTCACTAAAACAATTAAACTGATGTTTCCACCCTGGAATTCAATGCCACAATGACTGTAACATTCAAAGTCAGAGTCGTGCAAATCTTGGGTTGGACCCCCATGATGATCCCAAGCATCACCTGCATTCCATGCGGTAGCTATTGGTGCGTTTGGGCGTCACATGTAACTGGAAATGTTTCTTCTGTTAGGTTCTATAGTGACTTTTTTCGTAGTCATTTGCATATTTTAGTATTATGCCCCCAAAATCAAATATCCCCTACTTTTTTTGAATAGTATATTTATGTAGTAGATAGCAACAATTTCCAGGCTGTTATTGAAAATAAAAATCCTAGCGGCATAGTACAAATATCAACTGTGGGAAACTTACACATCGACACAAACTACAAAGATTATCATCAAGTATCTAGCACTGTTTAAATTGTGCACGTGAAATTCAAATCATGTGGTTATTTGAGGTTAAAGGTACCTCAAGAACAATCCCGTAATGACTTTACAGAAGGTTGATACGCGGAACAAACAACTGAGAACATCAAGAAACGTCTAATGGCTTTATAGAAGGTTGATTAGTTCCCTTAAACAGTTGCTATGGAAGATATTAATTCTTACCTTGTATGTCTCATAGATCTTAGGTAAAGTGAAAACTGCTACAACAGCTGAAAAATAAAACACAATTTGTACAAAATATATTACAAATCCTAATCACATATCGTAAAAGTTACTTAAGTTGAGTTTCTGAAAGATACACTTACTACCATAGCCATTTATATGTATTGTTTAATGGTCGTGAGCAAGACATTAAAGTAGCCAAGTCTCTAACTCAATAACATCAAAAATCTTCCAACATTGAAAACACAAATTATTTGTCAATTTATATCAACATTGATGTTGTGATCTTACAGGGAAAAGATGGGCTTCTGATATCCAATATTCAAGACAAATTAAATATTTTACCATTGGTACACGAATCGTGTACCATAATGTGTTTCAGTGCCATTTGGAACAAGGGACTCAAAGAATGCAGCTAGACATATTCCACAAGTCATGTCAAATGGTGACGCTATATTCTTATCTGGAGAGCATGCGCAATAAATATCATCGGTGTAGACAGGAATAACCAGACGCTAAAGATTGCCATTCAATTAAGACTTATGGCGTATTTCGCAGAACATAACTGATTAGAAATTGCAGTAAAAACAGAAACGGTTGAATGTAAATCAGTTTATATACATTCACATTACATTATTATATGCGTTGCGACCCATTTGTGTCTATTTCCAGGTCCCAAATATTAGCGATTTAGCTCCTTTAAGTAATATATTGTACCAAACAAGAGGGCTGTGAGGCCCGAGTGTTTTTACAATATATTTTGCAATGTTTTAAGCTTGAGACCATTAAACAACTTAAAATACAGACACTTGCACATGCTTTGCAATGAAATACGTTACTCTGGTTCAAAATTTTAACTAGTCACACTTGGCAAGTACGATTATTTGAAATAATGGTACGCCAACATCAAAGGATGACGTCACATCTGTATTTTAAGTGTAAATATTGTTAGGAAGGATGTGGGGGGCTGAAAAGTAGAACTCGTGGACTGACTAAACATGTTTCACCAGAAAAAGAGTGAAATGGGGTTTAATGTCCACTCGACATAAACTAGGTCAATTCGAGACCTATATATGGTTTAATTTTATTTCAATAATTCGCTTGCGCATAGGGGTCTTTTAGCAGTAGAAGGGCTAATGAGACGGGCATACGCCATACAGTCTGCCACGAAGGAAATTTTGTCCGGACAGCCGAACTATGGCCTATTATATCGAATCCCAACTGCCAAGGGATCATTTACGTGCAGGCACAATGTGTACACGGGACCTCGGTTTTTTGTCCCATCTGAATGACTAGACAGTTGACTGGGTTAATGAAGCCAGAGAGATAAAATGGGATTTAGCGTCCTACTGCCCTGACTGGGTTAATGAAGCCAGAGAGATGAAAGGGGGTTTAGTGTCCTACTGCCCTGACTGGGTTAATGAAGCCAGAGCCTGAGATATGAAAGGGGGTTTAGCATCCTACTGCCCTGACTGGGTTAATGAAGGTAATTGTTATGTTGATATTCTTACCTAGAATAATTAATGTCATGCCATTAAACCATGATCCAATATATGTCAACAACCACAGAAGTATTCCAAACTACAATAGAGAAAAAACAGTCAATCATTAAACATACATTATACAAGAGCTTAATCTACCTATCAGGTCTTTCTTTAGGCCTGAAATATTATCTAAATTATTAATAATACATTAAACATACATTATGCAAGAGCAAAATCTGATTATTGCAAGTCTTAATTTAGGCTTCAGATGTTATAGAAATTATAAATTAGATCTTTATTTAAACAACAAGCCCAAAATCAACTCTGTAGACCCACGGATGGCTCGGCTACAGCTCGGATTTAAATAGAATTTCACTTATCAATTAATTGAAATATGGCGCATCCTGATGAGAATACGTCAGTTAGATCGAGGCTAAATGATAGAGTGTACTTAGCGAGGCCGCTGTAGAGCATTTCCGCATGCCATTGAAAACTTTACTTGATAATCAAGATATGTAGGTGGAGTTAATGCCTGTCAATCAAACGATCGGCAAAGGTGAAGGCACATTTCACTACCATTTATAGTCAAATATTACAACGATGATAACTATGTTCAGAATAAAGTAATTTGACTGAAATTTTCAATATATTCTTCTTTCATCATCTTCTTTTGAACTGTTATAGCAAGAATGGCCAATTCTCTATAAAAACCTCCCATAATGTATCTTTAATTAACTTATCCAGGCCATAATCAACTCTCGATGTCATCACCAGCCTGTGATATTTACTGGATTTGGATCCGATCTGCTGCTCAATGCTCATTCATGATTATATCAAGAAATGAATATTCGAGACTATGTTGGTTTTTTTTATCGTACCGACTTTAGTAATGATGATCGAGGCTAGGTCGAAAATTCAATCATTAAGTTCTCGGTTCAGAGTGGATCAATTCAACTGAAATTTTCAGCAAATTCCCTTTACATTATCTAGTTTTTAACTATTATAGTGAGAATGCCAGCTCTTTATCTAATCTCCCATAATGTATGTTACAAATAATATGTTCCATATAATAGAGAGGTTTCACAACTTTACACTAACATTTAGATGGTTAAACGTCAACAGTTTTTATGTCGTATGAAGTTTCATCAAAACTGGATAAGAATTGTGACCTGTAGAATGTACACAAACAAATTGTGGAAGGACAGGGGCAACAATATACGTCCACATGAAAATGTGGGTGTATAAAAATTGAATCTGCAGCATAATTGATTTTTAACATACCTTGATGCTGTCGACTAAATCTTCAATAAGAAACAATCGTCTAACTTCCTTGGCTGTACAGTTCACATGACGTAAGACATTTTCTACAGCAGGCTTCACCTTATCTTCTGGTAGTTCCAAATCTGCCTCTAGATATTGTCTGTAATATATAAAATTTTATTTAAGTTAGTAATGCAATTCATTTAATTAATCTTATAGATTCATTAATTACTTCTTGTTGGTGTCCCTATGTTTGTCTTAGTTTCATAAATATGCCTGTAGATATTGTCTGTAATTAAAGTTAGTAATGCAATTCATTTAATTGATCTTATAGATTCATTAATCTGTTGTTGTTGGTGTCCCTATGTTTGTCTTAATTTCATAAATCTTTGTTTCGTTTCACAATGAACATGTACATGTACATGCCAACGTGTACCTTGGTTTTTTCTTCAATCCCTAATCCTAAATGCTTGTCCTTATCAGGCCTTCTGTCCTGCTAGGACCTACAACAAAGGATGTGGGGGTGGGGTGGGGTGGGGAGAAAGAATCGGGCTTGAAAATCTTGAACTTTCTCAACTGGCACCAGGGAATCGATCCTGTGCCTTCTTGCTAATGAGCTTGCACACTATTCACTGAGCAAGATTTGATGGTCAATAAACGACAAGCTATATCTCTGATATTTTTTTTAATTTATCTATTTATCCTGCTAGCTGGCTGACTTATTCCACGATCTTTATAGACGACACAAGCTATATCTCTGAGATCTATTTATTCTGCTGGCTGGTTTATTCCACGATCTTTATACATTGTTATATATTGACGTTTATTTGTATAAACGTGAGTTTAGGTCAACCAGACATTGTATATATTCGTACCGTGGAGGGATGGTAAATATTCAAGTATGTATGGTAAAAATCAATGGACTGTCTACCAGAATGATCTAAGAATCAGTCAGCTTGCTCTCTCAGTACAAAACAAATCAATTAATGGCATAATAAAATACAAGGTTATGTAGTTGTGATCTAGTCTACCTACAGGGCTGTAGATATAGACTCTATCTACAGGGCTGTTTGTTATATATACTATAATACAAGGCTGTGTAGTTGTGATCTAGACTCTATCTACAGGGCTGTTTGTTATAGATATAATACAAGGCTGTGTAGTTGTGATATAGACTCTATCTACAGGGCTGTTTATAACACAGGGCTGTGTAGTTGTGATCTAGATTATCTACAGGGCTGTATATAACAGTTTTATCTTAAATCAACAACATAAATACATGTAGTTAATATTGAAATAATGTGCAACAACCTTGTTTTAATGGCAAGAACTATACAAATGTATAGAAATAAAATCGAAGTGTGTAATTGTATGTTCACTCATCACACTTTATCGCCTCGATCAACCCCCTATATACATGTAGAATGTATGTGGTATCAAATTAACAAGCATGACCCTGTGAATGTTTTAGGCCACTGATCTTTACACACAACCAAATTATTGAAATAAAATTGTATCGTATGTTAGTCCCAATGAAATGAAATGAAATGGGTTTGATGTCCTACTGTTCTGCTCCTATGCTGGGCTAATGAAGACGGGCATACGCCATACAGTGTGCTATGAGGGAAATTTTGCCCGGACAAAGGGACTACGGCATACTCTTACATGTATATCGAATTCCAGCTGTCAAGGGATCTTTTAGGTGCACGCCAACGTGTACATGGGACCTCGGTTTTGCATCCCATCCGAACGACTAGACAGCTGTCCTTGTCAGGCCCTCCGCCCTGCATCACTGACAAGGGGGAACCACGACGGAAAATCTGGATGAACTTTCTCGGTCAATGCAGGTGTCTAACACGCAACCACCAGGCTAGCGAGCCAGCATCTTACCCACTTAGCCACTGTGGCCACCTATTATTGTATTATCGGTCAACTATTTATGTCATATAATTATCAATAATAGATCATTTATTATTCAACAAGTATACTGCCGTAATTGCCAATGTCTTACTCTTTATATTATCGTGTGTCTGTGAACCTAAATTAGTTTATCACATCACACCAATTACATTTTACCAGTTTTGCATTTACATGTGTGCTATGATGCTGACCTTAAAAATATTTTTGTTTCGCCTAAAGCGACCGACTAACTAAAACCACCCCCGACTTAAATTATTTTATTGCACTTTTCCGCGATCTTTTTATTTTATTTTGTGTGTCAACCTGAAATATATCACGAGAGATATTTCCCTTTACTATGGCTATGGTTTGATTTATTATTGAAATTGGTTGATCATGACGAAAGCGTCATTGGTGTCGCTTCTCAACAAAATGGTTGCAGACGAAAGAACGTCCATTCCCACGAAATGATTCTGCCTTTATGTCTGTGGTGCGTCGTTTTAAACATGGCGACGATATTTTCAATATCCGTTTTCGAGAAAAATGAAGGCACAACCCGCACGATCGTTATAAACGAATTAAAGGAGTTTCACAATTCAAGTTCGTGGCAAATCGTGTGCGAGTCCTGCATCACGAACAATCCCGATGTCATTGAAATTGTTTGCCAATAAAGAAGACGAATGTTTCCACCCGGAAAATTATCAAGCTGTCAAATTAGCTCTTAAGTTTAATAAAAACTTTAAGTTCGTTACTTTTTACGTCAGACCCAAAATTCATTAAACAAAATTAATGAATCTGTAGTATACAGCTAATAAGTTTTCTGTATTACTTTCTCTGACTTTAAAAAAAAAAAATCTGAAAAAAAAAATCGATTGTGGGTCGGGTTTGGTGAAACAAAGATATTTTTAAGGTCAACCCGATGGAAATTCTGTCTAGGCTGCGGCTACGATGCAGAAAAGCATATCATTTCCATTTTATAATTTTATTGATTAGTAATTATTAGAGAGAGAAGTCAATTCGGGACCAACACATTGTTTAATTTTATTTCAATAATTCGCTTGCGTGTAGGGGTCTTATTAGCAGTGGGAGGAAATTGGAGAACCCAGAGAAAACCCACGAGGTTGGACAGGCGACTCTACTCCTTGTCACGTACAGCTGACTCAATGATAGGCCTTATGATACAGCGTGCACAATAGCACATGCGGGCATAACGAGACCAGTTACGTGGGCGGACATAACGAGAACAGTTCCGCGGGCGGGCATAACGAGAACAGTTCCGCGGGCGGGCATAAAGAGACTAATTCTACAATCTACTTACTTAAAAGGATGACCTTCACCGCTCTTTTGCACTGCGCCCATAATGTTTTTGTAGACTCTGAAACTGAGCGTGACTGTGAGAACTGCTAGTGACAGGTAGGCCACCACACTTAATACGGAGAAGAAGGCAAGAGAAAGAAGTAAGAACATCATACTGCCAAATACGACACCAGTCTTACGAACATCTCGCCAATAGATCAGGTCCAAAACTGAAAATAAATTAAATACAACATTAAATATGGAATATCAATTACAAGGGAAGACAACATTGGTTGTTTATTAAAGAGACATCAGTCAAGAGCTAAATCTGCCTATTGCAGGTCTTTCTTTAGGCCTTAAATTTCAAATGTTATATAGATTATTAATTAGACCATTATAAGACCATAATCAACTCTTGATGCCATCTTGTATGTCCGATTTTAAGTAGATTAGAACGATTCAACCATTTAATGACTTAATTCAGAAATGGAGAAGCACGGCTAAGCCTAGAATAACCAGTCCTGTGGTAACGATAACAATCAATGCACACTTCACGTCAAAACTAGTGTTATCTTAAAAATACTACTGTCACCTGGTCAAAAAAAAAAATGTATTGGGGGACCTGATGATCTCCCAACACTAAAATTTGTGAAATTCTTTCCTGAAATGAAATGGCAAACGTCTTACTAGGCTACTGAAGACGGAGATATGCCGTGCCGTGTGATATAAGGGACTAGACATACGGGTGTCCTTGTCCGGTCCTTTGTCCTACACCCCTGACAAAGGGCGCTGGGTATTAGTACAGAGATCTATCATACAATTATGCATAAAAAGACGCCCGGATTTCATATTGCCACCATGCACTGATACTCAATCGGGGCCTCTACGTAAGAGATCCCTTGACAGTTGGAATTCGATTTAAGAGTAGGCTGTAGTGCCGCTGTCCAGGTAAAATTTTCCCCCATAGCGCTCTCTATGGTGTATACATGTCTTCATTAGCCCAGTTCGGAGCAAAACAGTAGGACGTTAAACCCCATTTCATTTCATTAGCCCAGTTGGTGAATTTTGCCCCATTTCAGACAGCATAAATGGTATTATACTATATAATATATCATTTCATTTCATTTCTTAAAATTGGGGGTCCCTGGGAAACTGTAGTTTAATCATGTAAAAAGACAGTCCTGAGTTGGTATTTGTCTATCATGTTGGCAAGTCGAGTTTATTAACTGATAACTCACAATTCATTACTTGTCATTAATTTCAACGTAACTGAGTTGACTTAGGAAAGTAAGTTGAACTGTAAACATACCATTAGACGTATGTATCATGGTCAAATAGATAGTATATAAATATTTGAATTAGGATTAGTTCGTATCTGTTATTTTGTTAGGATTAGTTCGTATCTGTTATTTTGTTAATTAATCATCAGAAGTGTGAAATGTCTGTAACCTAAATTTTTTCAATGGTATTTAATACCTCAACCCGAATATACAGGTGACAATTCTATGGAATACAATAACTGCTTATTAGTTATTGAGCGACATTTTGGTGAGATGTTAATTGTACATATAGGCCAGTCGGGGAGGTTCGAAAATTTCTCGAGTCCACAATGGCCGCTTTATATAAATGAGTACTTTGGAGAATACTAACCCTAACCCTTTTAAAATGGGTAATGGGTAAATTGGATTCAAGTTCAGTCTTCTAAAAAGGGTTAGGATTAATCTTAGTATTCCCCAAAATACTCATTTATATAAAGCAGCCATTGTAGACTCCAGAAATTCCTGAACCTCCCCAACCAGCCTACAGTTAGCATCTGCCTACATTTTGACTAGGTTTCTCTAGTCATTACTAAAACATTGCTCAGTACTAAACAGTAATTGTTTTCCAGAGAAATTTGACCTGAGCGTTTGGTGAGTATAGAAATATTCCACAACATACACACACCATCCTATAACTACATCTACTATATTTATAGTGTTTTGTTAGATGAAAATATTCACATTCCACCACTTGAATACTACTCCATGAGTTATAATTTATTATTTATAGAATATCTGAAGCAATATTATGGCCCTGGTGTAATATTGGGTTCAAATACAAGTTTTATTATTATAAAGATGCATTATGTTATATAATGGTATCGTCTATATATAATATATTTATTAGATAATTATATATACCGATACTATTTATAGAATATCACAAACAGTATATAACCTGAATGATTCTGGTATAAAATAATATTAAACATACATTATGCAAGAGCTAAATCTGTCTATTGCATGTCTTTATTTTGGCTTCAAATGTTATATAAACTAATCAATTTGTATAGTGAAGAGCCTAAAATCAACTCTCTGGACCATTGGTTGGCTTTGATATTGACTGGATTAGACATTGCCCGACATATCTACGTTAAACGTTAATATGGCAGCACTCGCGGTGACAGCTGATTGAAGGATTGAAATTGAGAATTTGTTTATTAACTTGCAATGTACTGGTACTGGACAATCAAGGCTAACAGTCAATCGACAGACATAATTTATGCTATTTCTTTAAATATTCATAACTTCGCTGAGAATGAAGTAACTTGAATGACATGATCTATTTTCGATGTGAATAAGGGTTGACTTCAAAGCTTATTATAGTGTTAGAAAATATAGGCTGCTAGGCAATGAAACATCGACCCACAACAGCATAGATGTTTGAGCAGTTCATAAAAGTTCACATACTGGAAATATTCCAGTAGATAAATAGCAAAATATTTATACCGTAAAATATTCTACAACTTAATCAGGGACAATAACTCTACATCTGATAAAAAGAACTTGATATAAAAAGAACTTGATATAAAAAAAATTCACTTAAACATGCATTATGCAAGAGCAAAATCTGCTTATTACAAGTCTTTCTTTAGGCCTGAAATGTTATCTAAATTATCAATTAGACATTAATTAACTTATCCAGGCCATAATAAACTCTCGATGTGAAGGCTAGCCTTCGATGTTGGCTGGATTAGATTCCTATATGCCGCTAACGGCTATTGATAATTAATCAATAAAAATGGATCATCGAGACTATGCTATTTATATTAATGACTTTAGTAATGATGACCGAGACTATGCAAAAGTTTCAGCCGCTTCTTTCTCGGCTCATAGTGGATCAATTTGACTGAAATTTTCAGCAAATTACCTTTACACTATCTAGTTTTTAACTATTATAGGGAGAACTGCCATCTCTTTATCTTATCTCACATAATGTATCTTTAAACTACAGTATAGAAAAGAGAGAGAGAGAGAGAGATGGGGTTTAACGTCCACTCGACACAAACTAGGTCATTTCAGGACTAACATATGGTTCAATTTTATTATATTTTGCTTGCACGTAGGGATCTTTAGCAATCGGAGGACCCAGAGAAAACCCACAAGGTTGAACAGGTGATCCTACTCCTTGTCACATACAAATGGGAAATCCAGGTCAGGCCCTCCGTCCTGCATCACTAACAAGGGGAACCACGCCGGAAAATCTGGATGAACTTTCTCAGCCAATGCAGGGATAGAACATCCGACCTCCAGGCTAGCGAGCCAGCGTCTTACCCACTTAGGATAATGATGGAGCCAAAGAATGCATAAACAACCTTTAAAAATAATTACATGCCCTAATACTTTCAATGTATTCCGTAATCAGTATACCTGTATTTTAAAATCAATATACATGTAAACTACCTGTGTCATTAATTGAAAGTATAAATAAAAGCTTTTATTTCATGAATAAACATGTCATACATCAACGAGTCAATTTAGTTGAATATTTGGGACACAAATATTTGCATGAATACGTGCAACAATTTGAGGTCATTGATAAGAAAAATTAGAGAATGTCTTATACAGGGAATGACAAGCATATTAAAGATACATTATGTAAGATTTAGATATAAAGCTGACTGTTCTTGTTATATTGGTTCAAAAATATATAATGAAAAATGAATATGTTGAAAATTTCATTCAAATTACTTTATTCTAAGTGAAGTTATCGCTGTTCAAAGTTGTAGTGTAGCTTGTTCATCACCGTAGAACAGCACTTGACAATTGAGGTTAAGACTCGATTTTATTGTTTATCAAATCTTGCAGGTGTTTTAATCCACTTAAATCTCAGCCATCTCTAGCGAGTTAATTATATGCTTGTCATGTAACAGTTGAAGCTAAAATTTATTTCTTACATAATGCAACTTTAAAAACAGTATTTTGATTTTCTTAAGGCTTTATACAGCTGCTGGATGCAATTAGAGGGTGTGATTAGATTTAAACTTGTATATGTTGTAGAAATGTTGACAGATTGTACAGATGATCTGTCAGAGCATGAGTCAATCACAGACAGAAACTATATTATTATCAAGGTGTAAAATAATACAGGTGTTGTAGGAGAGAGAGAGAGAGAGAGAGAGAGAGAGATATGTGAGTCAGGTACAAGGTGTTAAATATTACAGGTGTTATAGTACAGAGAGAGAGAGAGATCTGAATCAGGTAAAAGGTGTTAAATACTACCCCTGTTGTAGTACAGAGAGACTAAGAGATCTGGTCAGGTACAACAAGGTGTTAAATACTACAGGTGTTTTAGTACAGTGTTTCTATATCTGGATAGTTTATAGATAGTAATAGGTATGAAGTTAATGGTGAAATAGGTATAAAAGTTCCAGTAATATAAGTACTATTATATACTAGACCAAAACTATCATTACACAGTTCTTGTTAAAGATACATTTATTCAAGAGCTAAATCTGCTATCTTTACGTCTTAAATGCTATATAAATTATCAATTAGAAATTTATTAACACAACAAGACGATAATCAACTTTCGATGCCATCTGATGCTGGAGATTTTAACTAGATTAGAACAGTTCGGCCATTTAATGGAGAAGCGAGGCTAAGCCTCGAATATACCAGTACCGTGGTTAACAATACTGCACACATTTTATCAAAACTACAAACAGTGAATATAACTTGGCTCAGAATAAAGTAATTTAAATGAAATTTTCAGGGTATTCGATTTTGCATTATCTACTTTTGCACTATTAAAGCAAGAACAACAAGCACTTTATCTAAATCTTACTATCTTTAAGTAAAATGATATATGTACTGACTATCCCAGTCTAGAGTTCAAATGTCATCTAATATTTGAAAACGTAGATGTGTGATAAATGTATCTTTTAATAAAACAATATATGCACTGACTAGCCCAGTCCAGAGTTCAAATGTTATCTAATATTTGAAAACGTAGACACCTGATAAATCGATTATGTACTTCTACAGATATCTAGTCCTAAATACAGCAACAATAATTCATATACTTTAACCTTTGACCTAACAATAGAACATAAGCCATGTAATATCAGATATATCCGTCATCACATGACCTAATGATATTATCAATAACTGACATTTCTACTAGTAAATACCTGTTGATACTAACCACTAGTATAGGATCTGATTATTTTGTCTACTAATAAATACCTGTCTACTGGTACTAACCACTAGTATAGGATATGATTATAGCCTCTACCAATAAATACCTGTCTACTGGTACTAACCACTAGTATAGGATATGATTATAGCCTCTACCAATAAATACCTGCCTACTAACAACTAGTATAGGATTTAAAACACCTGTATATCAGACATACATATGGTATATATTAGAACATCTAACATTCTTTTCATTATCCAGGTGAACTTAGTTTAACCACTTCAAGTCAGGATAACTACTATTACAATCATTTCATGTTGGAAATCAAAAATGTTCTTTAAAATCCTAGTTACAAACATGCAATATTTTGCTGGTTGATTTCAAACAATTAAGTAAAATATGGATTCTGAAGTGATTCAAAGGGCATTTTTTTCAAATTTAAAGTGAACATTAATTTCATTTGATATTTTTGTATTATATATATCTTGTAACACACAGTTAACAAAATCAACAAACACATCATATTTTTGCATTCGTCAAATCCTATTAGTATTGGTTAATGCAGCGTTAAACCTCCAGCAAGTTATGTAATATTATTTCCACATTAGTAAGTAAATGTTAGTATGATGATATGTAATTATTTAGATTGATGATATATAATCATTTAGATTGAATATATATAATTATTTACATTGATTATATATAATCATTTACACGGCTATATGTTAAAAGGAGTGTTAAAGTGTATATTGATTAATCAATTAGAGAGAGAGAGAGAGAGAGAGAGAGGTCATTTTGGGACTAACATATGGTTCAATCATATTTCAATAATTTGCCTGCGCGTAGGGGTCTTAAGCAGTGGGAGGAAACCTGAGGACCCGGAGAAAATCCACAAGGTGATCAGCAGTTTGAAACCCTAGAGCAATAAAAGTTGCAGGTGGTCCATTCGCTAAAAGAATTCATCAAAACGGACACAAACTAGGTCATTTTGGGACAAACATGTGGTTCAATTTTATTTCATTAATTCGCTTGCACATAGTGGTCTTTAGCAGTGGGTGGAAACCAGAGGACCCCTACTCCTTGTCACATACAACCGGGGAATCAAAACCATGCCAGTTGACTCAATGTCAGACCTTATCATACAACGCACACGCACTAACCATTCAGCCATCCACCCCCTCTCAAAACTATGTAAAGCAATCTATGATTAAATTGTATATTGATTAATCAATGAACTATGTAAAGCAATCTATAATAAAAGTTCCACTCATGCTGCTCTGAATTAAATCTAGACATCAGCAAGTCAGAAATCAATCTATATTCTAATCAATCTAATCAATAATTTTAGTTTGAAATTCTTCCAATAAGCACAATTATTGTCTTGTTTTGATAGTCTGTCTGTGACCGATTGAGGTCTATTTTTAAATCATTATTTTCCAGATCGTAAAGCATGCTGATAAACCTTTCTATCTTTTCTTGTGTCTGATAAAGTCAGGATGAAAGTCTGGCCATATGTTGGTTAAATAAATGGAATGGAAATTAGCTTGTTGTCTACATATAACTTTGGGAAATCTGGATGAACTTTCTTGGCCAATGCAGGGTGTTCGATCCCTGCATTGGCTGAGAAAGTTCATCCAGATTTCTCCGGCGTGGTTCCCCCTTGTCAGTGATGCACGACAGAGGGCCTGACAAAGACAGTGTGTCTAGTCAATTGAATGGGATAAAAAAAAAAAACGAGGTCCCATGTACGCCAAAGATCCCCGGGCAGTTGGAATTCGATACAAGAGTAGGACATAGTGCCGCTGTCCAGGCAAAATGTCCCGATACAAGAGTAGGACATAGTGCCGCTGTCCAGGCAAAATGTCCCTCACAGCACACTGTATGGCTTATGCCCGTCTTCATTAGCCCAGTTCCCGAAAAGAACAGTAGGAGGTTAAACTATTGAACCCACTATTTCATTTTGTTTATTTTGTGACAAAGATGTTTTTATTAGTTCTATGGTTATTCTGCAATGCAAGAGGGAAAATTTTGAACAAACAGCAGGGGTTCTTTTACAAATGAAATGAAGTTTAATGTCCTACTATTCTGCTCCGAACTGGGCTAATGAAGAAGGGCACATGCCATACAGTGTGCTATGGGGGAAATTTTGACGGACAGCGGCATTATCTTATATCGAATTCTAACTGTCAAGGGATCTTTTACGTGCACACCAGTGTGTACAGGGGACCTTGTTTTTTTGTCCCATCTAACGACTAGACAGCTGTCCTTGTCAGGAACTTTCTAGGCCAATGCAGGGATCGCAACACCCGACCTCCAGGCTACGTTCTTTTATATGCACGACTATACATTTATCACTTGCCAGACCGCCTGTCCTTCAATGCTGGCAAGAAGGAGCCACGTCGCAAAATCCCAAACTTTCTCAGCCAACAATGAGATCAAACTTGCGACCTCCATATCAGTGTGAGTTAACATCTTACTCACAGAGTCACTGTGACATCCCTGATGATAATAGATAATAGAGATGTTTATTCCAGTACATTCTAACCTGACCTAGCTATCTACTATGCAGTATATTAACGCAAGATAATCATGTGAATACTTTATACATGAATATTAATGACAATTGTAAACCTTGCCAAGTTACATCCTGATGAGAGAGAGAGAGAGAGCGAGAGAGAGAGAGATGAGGTTTAACATCCACTCGACACAAATTAGGTCTTTTCGGGACTAACATATGGTTTAATTTTATATAATTAATTCACTTGCGCGTAGGGGTCTTTTTAGCAGTGGGAGGAAACCAGAAAGACCCGGAGAAAACCCACGAGGTTGGACAGGCGACCGTACTCCTTGTCACGTTGTACTCAAAAGCACGCCAGTTGACTCAATGACAGACCTAATGATAAGGAGCACATGTTAACCATTCGGCCACCGAACCCCGATTCATCCTAATGATTAGATACTATTGCTTGACAGGCTTTTCTTTTAACTGAAATGAAAGGGGTTAATAATTCTTTTTTGCACCATCCCCGGCTAATGCAGATGGTGGTTACACACAGGTATATTTTGACAGCTTATGTTAATGCTGTGCACAGCTGCAACAACTGATGAATAAATAGCTTTCCACAAAAGACATTCAGTTGGTGCATTTCAGCAGACACGTTATTAATGTATCAACAAGCAACAACCGGCTTGTGTCTCAGTAACAAATGTCTTTATAATACAATTATCAATGAAAACGAGAAAATAAATGACTGTTGACCTATATTTATTAAATATGACTATGATTGAGAAGCCTGATGCATAAATATCATATTTACTAGGTTCCCCTGTGATATATAAATATCATATTTACTAGGTTCCCCTGTGATATATAAATATCATATTTACTAGGTTCCCCCGTGGTATATAAATAACATATTTAACTCATTGTGTCTAGCGTAAATTGAATATACACTAACATTAATAATATAAGCCTATAGCGTTAGTTGTTTGACACCCTGAGTACAATGATGATAAATATAATGAATATATGAATATACCCTGAGTACAATGATGATGAATATAATGAATACATGAATATTATCCTGTAACTAATAATGGTAGATAAAGGCCATTACTGAAATTAATAACCCACATCTCAATCATTCAAATGATCTTAATTTAGGGTAGTAGGGATGAATAGAAAATTTTTCCTGTGGTAGATACATGAATGGGGTTTGGCATCCATACTGGGCTAATGAAAACAGGCATATGCCAAACAGTGTGCTATGAGGGGAATTTTGCCCAGACAGCGGCACTACGGCCTACTCTAAAATCGAATTCCAACTGCCAAGGGATCTTTTATGTTTACGCCAATGTGTACACAGGATCTTTGTTTTGTCCCATCCGAATGACTAGACAGCTATCCTTGTCAGGCCCTCCATCCTGTATCACTGACAAGGGGAAACCACATCAGGAATGTGTTAGATAAAGTCCAAATTTGAATACTGCAATTGATAAACCTATACAATTTACAAATAATCTTAATTTAGGGTAGAGCAGAACTGACAACTTTCCCCCGGCATCCCTCGTCAACTACTGACTTCCCTAGTGTTGATTATAGTTTGTATATGTTTGTCGGTACAGAGCAGTAGGACGTTAAACACCCACATTAATTTCATATGTTCAATAACCACTTGGACAAATAAAAGAGAAAACATTCCCTTGGGACATGCCAGTTAAAAACTCCTGACCTCTCTAATATCTACTAAAATAAAATTATAATGGGTTTCTTTTCTACTTTTTTCTCTTGATCTTAATTTGGGATGGAAAGAAATCTTTCCCTAGGGCTATGCCCTTCATAAACTCCTGACTTCCTTAATGTCTACTTTGAGTCAACTGGCATTGTTTCAATTCCCCGGTTGTACGTGACAAGGAATAGGGTCGCCTGTCCAACAACATGGGTTTTCTCCGGGTCCTCAGGGTTTCCTCCGACTGTTAAAGACCCCTACACGCAAGCAAATTATCGAAATAAAATTTAACCATGTGTTAGTTCTGAAATGACCTAGTTTGTGTCGAGTGGATGTTAAACCCCATTTCTCTCTGTCTCAATATTTATAGTGTGAATGAAATACTGATATATACTATTCAAAAAAAGTAGGGGATATTTGATTTTGGGGGCATAATACTAAAATATGCAAATGACTACGAAAAAAGTCACTATAGAACCTAACAGAAGAAACATTTCCAGTTACATGTGACGCCCAAACGCACCAATAGCTACCGCATGGAATGCAGGTGATGCTTGTGATCATCATGGGGGTCCAACCCAAGATTTGCACGACTCTGACTTTGAATGTTACAGTCATTGTGGCATTGAATTCCAGGGTGGAAACATCAGTTTAATTGTTTTAGTGACCAGAAAACAAATTTTGATATGCGTCGGCTTACCCAAAATGAAAGGTTACGTGCCCTTGGCATGCTACAGATCGGCACAACACAGGCGGTTGTGGCGCGGACGATGAATGTTTCTCAGTCTGTCATAAGCAGGCTATGGTCCAGATACCGTGATACACAATCTGTACAGGACAGACCACGCTCAGGTCGACCAAGGGCGACAACTCAAGCCCAGGATCGATTTATCCGTACCTTGGCCTTGAGAAATCGTGTCATCACAGCAAATCAGATCAGCGCTCGTCTTCAAACAGACACTGTTGTGAGAGTGAGTGGCCAGACGATTCGGAATCGACTGCATAGGGGTCACCTTCGCGCCCGACGTCCTCGCGTGATCCCTTGTTTGAGAGATCATCACATTCAGGCAAGACTTCGTTGGTGTAGGGATCGTCAACACTGGGATAATCGACGCTGGAGCAATGTGATGTTTTCAGATGAGTCAAGGTTCACTGTTGATTTTTTGGACAGACGTAGGAGGGTGTGGCGTCGTCGAAACGAGCGCTTCCAAGACGTTAACGTCATCAGACATGATCGATTTGGGGGTGGTTCTGTTATGGCGAGGGGAGGCATCACTGTTGCTGGAAGAACGGCTTTACATGTTGTTGCAGGGCGTGTTACAGGCCAGTACTACCGGGACAACATCTTGGCAGTCCATGTTGTGCCGTTCGCACGACGTCATGGCCGCTGTTTCATCTTCCAGGATGACAACGCAAGATGTCACAGGGCCAGGATCGTTACAGGTTACCTCCAACAACAGAACATCACCACATGACCTTGGCCAGCACTGAGTCCCGACCTCTCCCCCATCGAGCATGTCTGGGACATGCTTGGACAGAGGTTACGTCAACGTCAACAACGTCCTGCCAATGTCCAAGAACTTGCTGCTGCGTTGCAACAGGAATGGGACAATCTGGACCAAAATGACCTTAGACGTCTCATTAGGAGTATGCCACGTCGGATCAATGCTTGTTTGGCAAACAGAGGAGGATTTACCCGTTACTGACTTGGTTGTGATGCTGTGGTAACTTTGCTGTTTGACCCCGGGTATCATTTTACCCTTATAATGGTCAGTCTGTGCCTTACTTAGTCTAACGATCATTTGGAATAAATCGATGAATGTGAACTTCATTTCATTTTGTCATTTGTTTCTTCGTCAGTTTCATTAGGTGACTTTAATAACACTTAAAAATCAAATATCCCCTACTTTTTTTGAATAGTATATATAAAGCTGAAAATAGATACTATAATAACTCATGATGTCTGCTAAAATTAATGTGTGTTTTGTTTTTGACCTACATTTATAATCTATCACATTAAACAGTCATTAAATTTTAAGAGCAATAATTTGCATTGACTATTAAACAGACAAGACGGTTGTATTTACAAAATTATGAATTGAAATTTAATCAATCTAAGCAGCTCGAGCGTATCGTGGCACCGTGGAGAAATATGACAAGCCTAGTTTAAACCAGATTATTATCTAGCGTTGGTACAATGTATGTTCATTTTGTTTTCTTTACTAAATCTTAATTAATCAAAATAGTTCATATTTAGTGCGTATTAAGCCGTGAGATATTTGATAATGTAGCGAAAATGCAATTGATGCATCAAGCCTTTAATGGTGTTAAATAGACTAGAATATTTTATTTGCCACATGTACAAGGTAGCTCCACATGTTTTTATAGAATGCATACCATATGGTAGATTTCATCCTTCAATCAATCTTATATTCTACTAACTTCTACTAAATAACATAAAAAACATGTTTCTAATTTTATTTAATACAAAACGAGGTTTGATTTAAACTTCTAATCTTATTCAATACAAAACGAGGTTTGATTAAAAACTTATAAATTTAATTAATACAAAATCGGCTTTAATTAAAATCTAAACTACAGGTATGTGAAGGAATTATATAAATAATTCAATTTATTTTATCATACCATTTGGTTGATATCAGAGGGAGAGAGAGAGAGAGGGGGGGTGGAAGGATCTTCACTCAATACAAATTAGGTAATTTCAGGACTTACATGGTACAATTTTATTTCAATAATTCACTTGCACATAGGAGTCTTTATCAAAGGGAGGAAACCGAACCGAATGCACAGTATAGTTTATGTATATTAAACAGATTATTATATAATTTATTTTATGTATATTCCAGAATACAGTATAAAGCTACAGCTTGCCTATTAAATAAATTGTTATATAATTCATTTTATGTATAATACAGTATATGGCTTACTAATACTATATAGTATTAAACAGATTGCTATATGTATATAACTTATTTTATGTATATTACATTATTTACATGTAAATTTTAAAAATATGTATTTTAATTGGTAAAGAGAAATTAATGAATTTATTCATATTAAGACAACTATAACCTATGATTGATGGATGTCACATATATACGGTACTGATGAGTTGAGTAGTAGTACTAGATGTATCGTGTTATATTTACTTTCGATTTAGTACTACACAACTCATGATGCAATCTTTTTTTATTTAATATATTCCTAGCAATTTTATCTTATTAATCCTCAAAAACACAACTAACTTACAATAAGAATGATCATAACATATGCGCTGATGTAAATAACATATTGGTTGTTTTATAAATTTTAAAAGCATCTTTTAAAATTAGTTAACCACATGGCCTAATGATGCAATATGTTTCAGTAATTTTCTACGTAATTTATGGATATTTTTTCAATATTTTTAATAGTTTGATCAATTTTTAAATAAATATTATATTATTTAATCATCATAATTATTTACCAATATTATTAACACATAAATTTACTACACATATGGTAATCGGTCTGATACACAGATGTTGACAAAAATCAAAACACGAGGATACAAAAAATATCACCAGAATTCCAATATTTTTCAATATTTATTTTAACACCTACCACATTGGAATGGGCTAGGGGGACCCACCGGTTCCTCCGGGGCAGCGGGGGTAGTGCTATCAGCCTTCTTCCTGTTTCCCATATCTTCACGTGTCTATCAGTTCAGCAAGTGGTGGAAGAGAAATAAGGTGTGCTGCAGGTAAAACTGGGACAACCTGTGGTGACGTATACTATATATAGATTGTACAGGTAAATCTTGTTACTATAGTAAACGACGACAGGTAGAGAGAGTATTTACAGAACAGATGGATTTACACCACGTTTTTCCCTCCACAATTCAAATACTAGCCACTTTATTTATACAATTAGGTCAGCCATATAAAAGTTTTACTCTCCAGTTATTCATGAGTTACTATTTTCAGCTTTATATATCAGTATTTCCATTCACACTATCAATATTGAAGACATTTAAAGCAAGAGACAGAGAGAGAGAGAGAGAAATGGGGTTTGACATCCACTAGACACAGACTAGGTCATTTCGAGACTAACATATTGTTCAATTTTATTCAATAATTCGCTTGCACGTAGGGGTCTTTAGCAGTGGGAGGAAACCTGAGGACCCGGAGAAAACCCACGAGGTTGGACAGGTGACCCTACTCCTTGTCACATATAGCCGGGGATTCGAAACCACACCAGTTGACTCAATGACAGGCCTTATGATACAGCGTGCATGTGCTAACCATTCGGCGCCCCCCCCCCACATTTAAAGGGACTGTCCTGATTTGAAACTGCTTATCCGGACACGTAACTCTTTTAAGATTTTGGGTTTATTTTTTCGTTGAGTTACCTGATAATCGATTCCATTCCTTTAGAGATCTATACAGTGAATGACCCATGTGCTGTACTTGATAACGGAAGGTAAATTTCCCCTACACATTATTTTTATAAAATAGAAGTCTGGTTTTATCCAGACACCACATAATACAGTTTGGGACACTGGTCTCCATTTCCAGATGAAGACAAACGGGTTTAAGTTGTTTGAAAACGTATCACATATATTGAGTTAGTTGCTCGGCCCTAAGGTAGAGGATTTTAAGCGATTTAAACACAAAATTAAGCAGTTTTATTCTCCAATAATACCAGGACTGGCCCTTTAAAGTAAGTTTTATTAAAGTAATCTATGCTTCTATTATTACCATTTTATGAACTACGCCTTTGATAAACAGTAAAGATGACGGACTTTCGATCAGAATGGGTTTGATTCTGGGCATGGTCCAAAAGAAATATCATTAAAGCCAGCACGGACTCTAGAATCGATGGAAAAACTGCTATCTAGGCAAAATTCTCCTGCCTTTCTTTTTCTCAAAATGACCAAAGTATTGTGTAAAGACAAACAGAATTTTTTTCTTGACATATTTGATTTATAGTGAATATTTTTCCGATTAAAAAAACAAAACAGATTGATATTACTTATAAATACTATAAAACTCATAGATCATAAATCATTTTCATTAATTTCGTGTTACAATTTTTTTTATTTCAGTCAGATAAAAGAGTTTTGTCATAATTCATCATACATAACGTACAGATACAACCATAACATGTACATGACATTAATACTACAGTTATTTTGTAAATCATGATGACCTAACCGTAGGCCAAACCAGTTTAATTTTCAGTTATTCATGGTCTTGATAGATAGAGAGAGAGAGAGAAATGGGGTTTAACATCCACTCGACACAAACTAGGTCATTTCGGGACGAACATATGGTTTAATTTTATTTCAATAATTCGCTTGCACGTAGGGGTCTTTAGCAGAGGGAGGAAACCGGAAGACCCAGAGAAAACCCACAAGGCTGGACAGGCAACACTACTCGGGGATTCGAAACCACGACAGTTGACTCAATGACAGACCTCATGATACAGCGCACACATGCTAACCTTTCGGCCACCCAAACCCCTCGTCTTAATAGGTAAATAGCCACTCAAAACAATATGAAAGATGTTTTATTTAAAATTTCAAAACTCACAAATTAAAAAAAGGCTTTTGAACAGCACAACCAAGTACTTTTGGATTTTAAATAAGATTTTGACTCAAAGAAATAAATGGGGGTTGGATGGCCGAATGGTTAGCGTGTGCGCGCTGTATCATAAGGTCTGTCATTGAGTCATCTGGCATGGTTTCGATTTCCTGGTTGTAGGTGACAAAGAGAAGGGTCGCCAATCCAACCTCAATTTTTCGTCATAGCTTATGAGATGTAAACAGGGCTAGTGCCAATTCCAACCCTAACCCTGGACCTAACCCCAACGCTTCCCCAAACTCGAACCTATAATCTCGCCAACAATCACGTGCCCTAACCTTATTTGCATCTTAGCGACCCTGACAAAAATTGAGCTGGTCTTAACAAATAGATTTAGTCGGTAACAAATCCAGTGAGAGAAGTACTGTCGTCACTGTTAGTAACCATTGAAAAGATGTTTTATCAGTTAATGTATCAAACAGGTAGGATGACAGGTAAAAACAGGTACACGATGGTAACATATGTTCTAACACTACAGTGTTAACATCTAACACACAGTATTATCTAGGTGTTAGTCGGCTTGAATTAGTGTTATTAAATGGACATTGATATCAACTGTTGCCAAGTACATTATTAGTTTTTTAGTACCTCTAAAACTAGATCTTAAGAGAGAGAGAGAGAGAGAGAGAGAGAGAGAGAGAGAGAGTTAAACGTCCACTCCACAAAATCTACATGTAGGTCATTTCGGGACTAACATATGGTTCAATTTTATTTCAATAATTAGCAGTGGGAGGAAACCAGAGGACCCGGAGAAAACCCATGTGATTGGACAGCGACCCTCCTCCCTATTACGTACAACCGAGGAATAGAAACAAACAATTTTACGTGCAGTCAGGGGCCATAATCCAGGAAGATAAAGTCCGATATATAGAAGAGAGCCCAGGTCTTTGAGATATAAACATAGAGGAACCACAAGTTAAAAACACGATTTTTCATACAATCAGGGGCCATAATCCAGGAAGTTAAAAGTCTGATAAAAATTGTGACCCGTAGACTGTCCATGAACAAATTGTGGACGGATAGGGACAACAACAATATACGTCCACATGAAAATGTGGACCTATAAAAACTTACAACCCTCCATATTTCTCAAGTATGTGTTAGGCTATATCTTTTAATTCTTAAATTATTCAAGAATAATCCATGAATTGGAGCATCAACTCTTAAATTTTCTAAATTAATCTGTATATTCAGCTATTAGTATTATGACAAGCTGATTAATTACCACAAATCATTCTGGACTGCACACAAAATACAACCAAATCAATGTACAATGCAACGGATTCATTCAGCAAAACCAATCATGCTTGCAATTCAGATCAGAAATTAGTAAACTTGAAAATGCAACGGCAAAAACAAAAAAAAACAAGAGATATAACATAATGAAAAAAAAAGAACGAAAATTCTGTTTAAATTATTAATACAAAATAATTACTTATGTGGTTTTTTTTTTTTGGGGGGGGGGGGGGGGAATATAAAATAATTACTAATATTGTTGAGGGGGGAGAGATGTTAATAAAATATTTTGACAAATCATATTAATAATAAATTCACTTTTCTTTGTTTAAGGTTGTCAATTATATATTCTTACATTAAAATAAAGAACCACTCTTAAGTCTCTCTCGCAACAAAAACAAAATGCATTTACATGTACAATGAGTCAATGTAGATGTTTAATTACAGTATTAGATGCTAGGTTAGGATGCTTGATGCATTTACCAAAAATACTGTTGAAATCATCATCAAAATGCTTAATTTATTACTTTTCCAACATTTTCCCAATCCTTAACTACAATTGTCATCAAACTATAAAGGAATTCAAATCAAAAAGCTGAAATGCAGCAACACAAGCTGAAATCCTATTCAAAATTTAATGATCGTAAAATTTAATAATTGTCATGCAATAGCTGTTAACTTACAAAACGAAAAATCAGCTGTTGAAATATCACCTAAAACATCTGTTAAAATTGAAAATATTGTAGTAACAAATTTATCAACACACATTTCTATTAAATAAATACACTCATTTCAAATACACAAATAAATACACTGAGATTTGTTCCAAAAAGAGAGAGATAGAAAATGGTGTTTAACGTCCACTCAACACAAACTAGGTCATTTTGGGACTAGCATATGGTTCAATTTTATTTCAATAATTCACTTGCACGTAGGGGTCTTTAGCAGTGGGAGGAAACCGGAGGGCCCAGAGAAAACCCACGAGGTTGGACAGGCAACCCTACACCTTGTCACGTACAACCAGGGATTCGAAACCACGCCAGTTGACTCAATGATGAGCCTTATGATACAGCGTGCATATGCTAACCATTCGGCTATCTAACCCCCCTTGTTCCAAAAAAAATAAATGTTTATTTCTGATAATTGTGTGGTTTTATGATGTAATTTGTTTCATTTCAGTAATTTATCATTGGTTTTTACGATCAAAAATGAAATGGGCTACTAACTGCTCTGCTCCAACTGAGCTAATGAAGATGGGTATACACCATACAGTGTGCTATGAGGGAAATTTTGCCCAAACAGCGGCACTATGGCCTACTCTTATATCGAATTCCAACTGCCAAGGGTTTTGTTACGTGCATGCCAATGTGTATACTGGACCACTGATAAGGGGGAACCACGCTGGAAAATCCAGATTAACTTTCTCAGCCAATTGAGGGGATCGACTGAGTCATGGAACAGAGTTCAAGTGAGAGAGAGAGAGAAATGGGGTTTAACATCCACTCGACACAAAATAGGTCATTTCGGGACTAACATATGGTTCAATTTTATTTCAATAATTTGCTTGCGCGTAGGGGTCTTTAGCAGTGGGAGGATACCTGAGGACCCAGAAAAAAACTCACGAGGTTGGACAGGCGACCCTACTCCTTGTCAGCAGTTTCTAGAGAGAGGAGTTGCTGCGGGCGGTCCATTCACTAAAAAGGTTAATTAATCAAAATTGATTTTTAAAATTCATTATATGGAACAAATCCCAGAATAATTGAACAAAAGTTATTTTAATAACAAATTAAAAACTGAAAGAAAAAAATAGTTACAAGAAAAAGAAAGAATAAGATAGCCACACCAAAAAATTCTCCACAAATTTGTCTTTACAGATGGTCTTTAACCTTTGTGTGATCACTAACCCTTTACAGATGGTCTTTAACCCTCGTGTGATCATTAACCCTTTACAGATGGTCTTTAACCCTCATGTGATCATTAACCCTTTACAGATGGTCTTTAACCCTCATGTGATCATTAACCCTTTACAGATGATCTTTAACCCTCATGTGATCATTAACCCTTTACAGATGATCTTTAACCCTCATGTGATCATTAATCCTTTACAGATGATCTTTAACCCTTGTGTGATCATTAACCCTTTACAGATGATCTTTAACCCTCGTGTGATCATTAACCTGTTGCTTTATTGTCATATATATAAAACATTTTTGTACCTTTGTGTCAAGCGACTTTGTTTCATTCAGACAGAGATGAACGGGAAATGTTATTTTGTTAAATGATTTCGTTAGTAGTCGAGTGAAGAAATTAGAAGGCCTGATGGAAGGGGCTTAGTGAAGAGGAAGCAATAATGCACCTTGCGAGTTTCGATTTTTTAAGCCCTCTCTCAAATGGTTCAGATCTACTATAAAGCTTTCTTGGTACCAGATATAGACACACATCCTCCCAGGAGTATCCTTAGTGATATACAGTATCTTGTTACTCATACGGGTGTTCGATCCCTGCATTGGCCGAGAAAGTTCATCCAGATTTTCCGGTGTGGTTCCCCTTATCAGTGATGCAAGACGGAAGGCCTGACAAGGACAGCTGTCTAGTCCTTCGGATGATACGGAAAACCGAGGTCCGTGTATACATTTGAATGCACGTAAAAGATCCCTTGGCAGTTGGAATTCGATATAAGAGTAGGCGATAGTGCCGTTGCCCGGGCAAAATTTCCCTCATAGCACACTGTATGGCGTATGTCCGTCTTCATTAGCCCAGTATAGGAGCAGAACAGTAGGACGTTAAACCCCATTTCATTTCATTTCATTTTGTTCCTCATACAATTGTTAAGTCACAAGTCACCACACCCTTCAATACTGTGTAGACGAACTTGACTCTATACGGTCAAGGGAGAGAGAGAGAGAGAAATGGTGTTTAACGTCCACTCGACACAAACTAGGTCATTTTGGGACTAACATATGGTTTAATTTTATTTCAATAATTCGCTTGCGCGTAGGGGTTTTTAGCAGTGGGAGGAAACCGGACGACCCGGAGAAAACCCACGAGGTTGGACAGGCGACCCTACTCCTTGTCACGTACAACCGGGGATTCGAAACCACGCCAGTCGACTCAATGACAGACTTTATGATACAGCGCGCGCACGCTAACCATTCAGCCATCCAACCCCCATACGGTCAAGGAGTCCAGATACTAGAAATAAAACAGGGGAATCGAAACCACGCCAGTTGCGCCTGAGCTTACCATTCAGCCATCCAACCCCCACAAATTGGGGACACTGACACGTGAAGATTTATACAACAATTTTTTGTAGTGTATAATAATGATCATAATTTATAGATTAATTATTGATTAATACGAAAAGTGACAAACCTTGAACAAACTACGTAACAGATGTTCTAGTAATAAACAAGTTATTATATTATGTTAGTTTGTTGTTAAATATTGACAGGATTTAACACCCACATTTTAATCTCTACGCTAATCCTTTATCTTAAACTTGGTAATCTCGACGCTAATTACCCGGAAGTATTCATCTACAATAGCCAATCATTGGCTACAGATACAGATACAGATCTATATTTATGTTTCACGAAATTTTAACTAAGATAAAATCCAAATTTTAGTAGATACTTCAATTTTGATTGGCTTAGCACTAAAATCAATCTAATATTATCCAATCAAATTACTAAAATTTGGATTTTATCTTAGTTAAAATTTCGTGAAACAGGGCCCTGATCTATATTTACGTTTCGTTTTTTTATACTTTCGATGGCCTACACTACATGAAGATCTGATCAGTTGTAGTGGAAGGTCGTGTCAGGGGTCATATGAGCGGCTTTTGACCCGATGACGTCAGACATTTAATTAATCAATTAGTGTTGATGTTTTGGTGGGTTACCCACAGTTCCCTTCACCTTACGCCAAAAACTTGCTGTAACAGACCGTTTCATTGGCTAATCCCTCACATCATCCAGAACACGTCAATGATAACAACTCTTCCAGATCCTAGTGTAGTAAAGACAAGTAAAACGAAATTTTGAACTATAAAAAACTAAACGAGAGAGAGAGAGAGAAATGGGGTTTAACGTCCACTCGACACAAACTAGGTCATTTCGGGACTAACATATGGTTTTTAATTTTATTTCAATAATTCGCTTGCATTTAGGAGTGGGAGGATACCAGAGAAAACCCACGAGGTTGGACAGGCGACCCTACTCCTTGTCACGTACAACCAGGGATTCAAAGTTTGGTAGAATTTTCCACAATGATTGATATCTCAACCACATCACCTAATGACATGACATACCTCCTGGCAAACATCAACCTACGTTTGACCAAATCCAGACAGTAAAACCCTCCACTGAACAAAAGGTACATTATTTATGCTTGTATGATTAAATCAGGAATGAAATTCACAATTAAAATGAAATGATGTAGCCATAGTAGCCTCTAGACAGCTTTATGTACATGAAATAATTTCCAAAACCTCTTCTTTTATGCAATATCACGAATTTCAAGAATTATTTAGGATGTCCTGGTTTTTCACTGTGTCAAGTAGCCATATCCTATAATTTTTGTTATTATCATTAGGACATTTTGGGACTAACATATGGTTCAATTCTATTTCAATTGTTCGTTTGCGCGTAGGGGTCTTTAGCAGTGGGTGGGAACTTGAGGACTCAGATAAAATCCTTAAGTTTGGACAGGCGAGGCGAACCTACTCGTCACACCACTTGATTCAATGACAGACATCTAAAGCGCACATGTGAAACCATTCAGCAACCCAACTCCCCTCAGTGGTTAACAGAGAGAGAGAGAGAAATGGGGTTTAACGTCCACTCGACACAAACTAGGTCATTTCGGGACTAACATATGGTTTTTATTTTTATTTCAATAATTTGCTTGCGCGTAAAGGTCTTTAGCAATGGGAGGAAACCGGAGGACCCGGAGAAAACCCACAAGCTTGGACAGGCGACCCTACTCCTTGTCACGTATAACCTGGGATTCGAAACCACGCCAGTCGCCTCAATGACAGGCCTTATGATACAGCGCGCACGTGCTAACCATCCAACCCACCAATGGTTAACAGAACATAATGCGAATAATAATAATAATGAGGTTTTATACAGCGTCTTATCCATGTTGACACATGCTCAAAACACTTTAGTAATGGCTCTACTGGTAAAACTGTCAAAATAGGAAAGTTTTTAGTGTGGATTTAGATTGATTAAAAAGTCTGTTAATTCTTAATCTATTATGGTACATGTAGGTTGATTCCATAATATAGGACCACCGGAACGATGGACCTATATCCACATGACGAAGTTATATCTTGGAACAACTAGTGACTGATTATTTTGAGTACGAAGTGATCTGTTGGAATAAGAAGTTACGATTCCCGCGTGCATCCAATGTTATACATATGTAGTATGTATATATATATATCAACCAGTGTAAAACAATGTATTTTAGTAGAATATAACTAAAATAACACCTGGTTATATATCCTGTATCTACTTCTAACTTGAAATATAAAAATAGAACAGAATCTTACAACATGTAGTACAGCAACAACCTGTAAGGTTTCATATATGTACCAGTATAATGCCATTAATATGGTCTGAACTCGGGCTAAATGCACCAACGGGGTTAATGAAATGAAATGGGGTTTAAGGTTCTACTGTTCTGCTCCTAATGGGCTAATGAAGACGGGCATACGCCATACAGTGTGCTTTGAGGGAAATTTTGCCCCGGACAGCAGCGCTAAGAGAGAGAGAGAGAAATGGGATTTAACGTCCACTCGACACAAACTAGGTCATTTCGGGACTAACATATGGTTTAATTTTATTTACATAATTCGCTTGCGCGTAGGGGTCTTTAGCAGTGGGAGTAAACCGGAGGACCCAGAGAAAACCCATGAGGTTGGACAGGTGACCCTACTCCTTGCCACGTACAACCGCGGATTCGAAACAACGCCAGTCGACTCAATGACCGACTTTATGATACAGCGCGCGCACGCTAACCATTCAGCCATCCAACCCCCCACAGCAGCGCTACGGCCTACTCTTCTATCAAATTCCAACTGTCAAGGGTTTTTTTTATGTGCACGCCAATGTGTACATGCGACCGCAGTTTTTCATCCCATTCTCTCTTGCCAGGCCCTCTGCCCAGCACCACTGACAAGGGGGATCCAAACCAGAAAATCCCAATGAACTTTCTCGGTCAACACAGAGATCGAACATGGAACCTCCAGGTCACCAAGCCACTGTGGCTGTCATATAAGTAAAAACAGTTATACCACAACTTAGAAATAGATGTTAGCTCTAGAATGTACAGCATGTGTACAAAAACATATACATGTAAGAGTACAAGTACAAAGTACATGTAAAACAAATACAATCAATTCAGTGAAAAACAACGATAAGTCTCTGTCTGCCTATTACCACAAACCATACTATATAATAAGTAGTTACAAGGCATGTAAGTAAAAACAGTTATATCACAACCTCTACAAATAGATCTTAGTTTAATACAACAATAGAATATACAGAATGTATACAAAAACAGGAGAGAGAGAGAGAGAGAGAGAGAGAGATGGGGTTTAACCTCCACTCCACTGACACAAACTAGGTCTTTTCGGGACTAACATATGGTTCTAATTTATTTCAATAATTTGCTTGCGCGTAGGGGCCTTTAGTAGTGGAAGGAAACCTGAGGACCCAGAGAAAACCCACGAGGACAAAAACATATAAACTTCAAACAATCTGATACATACATGTATAATAATATATTCATAATTCTACTATAGATTATTCTATACATGTTTATATATAGTGTAAGTAAAAACAGATATATTTTATATAACACACCCACCCTAGAAACACAGATCTAAAATTTAAAGTAGCTAAGTCTCTAACTCAATATCATCCGCAATCTTCGACATTGAAAAAACGAATTATTTGTCAATTCAAATCAACATTCATGTTGTGATCTTATTGGGAAAAGATGGGCTTCTGATATCCAATATTTACGACAAAAAAAATATTTTACCATTGGTACACGAATCGTGTACCAGAATGCATGTCAGCGCCATTTGTAACAAGGGACTCGAAGAATGAGGCTAGATATATTCCACAAGTTACGTCAAACGGTGTCTCCATATTCTTATCTGGAGAGCATGCGCAATAAATAATACAGGTGTAGACTGGAATAACAAGACGCTAAAGATTACCATTTGATTGAGACTTCTCGCGTATAAAACCAAACATAACTGATTTGAAATAAAAAGTGAAAACAGAAACGATTGAATGTAAACCAGTTTATATACATTCATATTACATAATTATATGCGTTGCTACCCATCTGTGCCAATTTCTAGGTCCCAAATATTAGCATTTAGCTCCTTTAATGTCCTTTAATACAACAATAAAATTTACATAAACCATGTGGACAAAAACATGTAAACTGCAGGCAAACAATCGTGTAGCTTAATGTATTTGTCCGTGCAGAGATACATAGAATGATAACAACATGTAAACTGCAGATAAACAATCGTGTACTTGTACTAGAATAGTTATTCATCATTTACTGTTCTACATGTACATGTTGTACAAGTGTAACAGATAATGTAACAGATGATTGATACTATAATCCCACCTGGTAAACAGGTGCTTGTATCTTACCTGTTTAACATTACCTAAGATTATTAACGTTATGTCAGTAATCCAGTAGAGCAAATGAAGCGTGAAAATTTGAGACATGTGCTTCGGCTCAAAGGTGTAATCAAATGGCTTAATTCTTTCATCAAAGAAAGCATTAACATGGCCAAATTCTAATATCAAAACGTACTGTACGAACAGCAAGTCATCTAGGAATTTCTTCATTATAGCTTGTGTCTTTCTTAGAAACACTTTGGTTCCTGTGCCAACTTTAAATGGACGTTCAGGGGTTTTCAACTCATCTGCAAATTGCAGAAAATGGCTTTACAGGGGAATTGCACTCCCTAAAATTATTCTGCCTTGAAAGCTTAATGTAGCAAGGTTTCCCCACCAGGTTATGTGAAAGAGAGAAACAAATAGAGAGAGAGAAGAGAGAGAGAGAGATGGGTTTAACTTCCACTTGGCACAAAATAGGTCATTTCAAGACTAACATACATGTATGGTTCAATTTTATTTAAATAATTTGCTTGCGCGTAGGGGTCTTTAGCAGTGGCAGGGAACCGGAGAAAACCCACAAGGTTGGACAGGCAATTCCTACTCCTTGTCACGTACAAGCTGGTAATTGAAACCGCACCATTTGACTCAATGCTACCCTTATGATTCATCGAGCACAAATCGGAGGGCCTGACAAGGACAGCTGTCTAGTCCTTCGGATGATACGAAAAACCGAGGTCCCTAGTATACATTGGAATGCACGTAAAAGATCCCTTGGCAGTTGGAATTCGATATAAGAGTAGGCGATAGTGCTGCTGCCCGAGCAAAATTTCCCTCATATCACACTGTTTGGCGTATGCCCGTCCTTCATTAGCCCAGCATAGGAGCAGAACAGTAGGACGTTAAACCCCATTTCATTTCATTTCATTTCGAGCACAAATAATAAGACAAGTAATTGCAAGTATGTTATTTGGACCAGGAACAAAGCACAACATCATCACCACCATCTTGGAATTGTGACGTCATATATTAGAAATCAAGGTCCATAAATCCATGTGCATGCTAAGTTTTTCAAAGATGGTCGCCCAACAGAGGAAGAAGAAAAAAATAAGAAGCCGAGTAGCATTTGGGGACCCAGTTCTTCATCCAAAAATCCAGTAGTACAATTATAGAAGTCATGTAGACTGATGTAAAGACAATACAAGTCATGTACAATAAATACACTAGCACAAAACATACATTAATAATTCAGAACCTAACATAAATTACCCTTGGGTCATGTTCACAGATATGTTATGTTGGTCTCTGCATTCTTAACATCTGAGTCACTAATTGTATGTTCAAATGCAAAAATACAACAACAAGATTCAGTCATCCAGAAGAAAAATACCAAATCTATTTCCATGGAAACACAAAAATTACCAAAAGGCAACTACTATAATACATGTAGGTTGATGTATGTACCAAGTTAAGATATCTTGAACGGTTTATCAGAGTCTAGACTCCGATCATACCCAACTACTAACTTCATTCAATATCAAAGCTGAATAATTATTTATTTTACGGACCACCGTGAACTGAAATCAGCAATGCAACCATATATTGAAAGGAAAATTCAGAAAAGAGTGTCAGTCCAAAATATAACAAACAGCACAGTATGTACTCAATAGAAACACATCCTCCCCACCCCCTTCACTTCGCTCAAAACTGGATTATTTTCTTTTTTATGCACCACTGTGAACTGAAAACAACAATACAACCAAATATCAAAAAAAAAAAAACTCAGAAATTAATAATAGTTACTAGTATTAGTCACCAAAATAGAATAATCACAATAGCCCCCCCCCCACACACCAGCCTTCACTTTGCTCAGAACTAGATAATTATTTATTTTATGCACTACTGAACAGAAATCAACAATACAGATATCAAATACAAAACTCTGAAATTAGTATTAGTCACAAAAATAGAATAATCACTATAAAGTATGTACACAATAGTACTGAAGCGTGATATAATGAACTTATGACTGATTGACCTTACATTATAAAGCCATTAAGACTGGCTTAGTGGTAGATTGTTTTCAATCTAGTCATAAGCCAACAACTTCTACTAGTAGTATTGTAGTCAGTTTATGTGCTATCTGTTACAGGCAAGCATACAACAAGCTCTCAGCTTACCTATAATACTGTTTATTCCTGAAAAAATCAATAACTAGGTCACAAACTGGCAGTGGCTGACCTAAATATACTGTTAGTGACAAAACCGATCTAGTGCTTGTTATCCAAGAACCGACTTGATAGCTAGCACTAAGCTTCACACGCAATACGACATCGGCTTATTCATTGACTTGCAAACCTTGATATTCCTGCATATATATATATCTTGATAAATGAAATAGGGTTTAACATCCAACTTTTCCTTCACACCAAGCGGGCTAATAGTATTAATACTAATCTGTAGATTTTAATTACAGAATGTAAATTACAGTGGACCTCATTTTATCGTCCCATCCGAACGACTAGACAGCTGTCCTTGTCGGGCCCTCTTGACCACTGACAAGGGGAAACCATGGTGGAAAATCCTGATGAACTTTCTCGGCCAACATAGGGATCGAACACGCGACCTCCAGGCTAGTGAGCCAGCGTCTTACCCACTTAGCCACCGTGGCTCCCGGAGGTATGAAGGATTCTATTTTTGTGAACTTGACAATAAGTTTAATGTCCTAATTTTCTGCTCCGACTGGGTTAATGAAATGGACACACGCAGTGTGTTTTTAGAAATATTTTACGCCAACAACAGCGCTATGGACTAGGCCTACTCTTATTTCAAATACAAACTGTCAAGGGTTCTTTTACATGCACGCTAACGTGTACAGGGGACCTCTGTTTATTTTGGACCATCCACAAGACCATACACTATTCCTAACCAATAAACAAGTGGAACCCACGCTTGAAAAATTCTGGGGAATCTTCTCTACCAACAATGAGATTAAACCATGGACATCCTGGTTAGCTACTGCCTTTATCACGGAGTCACTGAAGTTACCTTTCAGGTGAGAAATAAATCAGAGCCATCAGAAGATAAACTTTTTCTAATTATCTCTCACCTTGACATATTTCAATGTATTATGTCTTCCAGACACATGTATACATAACCATTATAAATCAACAAATTATGCACTTCTATCTCTGGGTGCAATCAGTTGGACTTTATTGACATAATCGTCAATTTTAATAGCAATACCTAGAGACCTTGAGTATATTATTCATTATCTATGTGGTTTCTAGTTATATAAAGTCAACCATCCTATATCATTGATAAAGTTACACTCATAAAATTTTAACACAGATCCTATTTCGTTTCGTTTTTTATAGTTCAAAAAAATGAAATGAAATGGAGTTTAACGTCCTACTGTTATGCTCCTAACCTGGGCTAATGAAGACGGGCATACGCCATACAGTGTGCTATGAGGGAAATTTTGCCCGGACAGCAGCACTACGGCCTACTCTTATATCGAATTCCAACTGCCAAGGGATCTTTTACGTTTATAGTTCAAAATTTCGTTTTACTTGTCTTTACTACACTAGGACCTGGAAGAGTTGTTATATAAATTTTGTTTTACTTGTCTTTACTACACTAGGATCTGGAAGAATCGTAATATAACCAGCATTCTGGATGGTGTGAGGAATTAGCCAATGAAACGGTCTGATATGGCGAGTTTTTTGGCGTGAGGTGTACGGAACTGTAACCCACTAGAAACATCAACGCTGATTGGTTAATCAAATGTCTGACATCATAGGATCAAAAGCCGCTCATATGACCACTGATGCGAACTCCCACTAAGACCCTAAAGACCTAAAAATTAAATAACTTTTGCTTAAGAAGATTTTATACATATAAGTTTCAACATGATCAACATCTAAAAATTAAACTGGTTTTGCCCAATAAGATTTTGATAGGAGTTACACAATTTGACAAATAATGATCAACATCTATAAATTAAACTGATTTGGCCTAAGAAGACTTTGATAGGGTGTTACACAATTTGACCATATTATTATCTACATGTATATATCTGTATGAAGTTATGTAACCTGTCAGACTGTCAGTTATCAGAATGTCATACATATAGTGTCAGATATTTCTTGACCCTTGACCCAGTAATACCCCACCCATAAGACACAAGGCTCTTTCAATCACAATTATGGGGTGTAGCAGCATGTATATTATTCCACAATGTAACTTTTTTCCCTTAATATGCAGTCCTTGTTTTTTAAGGCGAGCGATCACTCTTGAGCATCTGTCGCGCACCTGAATGTCAACCGAGGGTGAGTTTTCTCCCTCCCCTTAAAATTGAAAATCGCTCTCCTTTACAAAGTCATGGGGGGTTTATTATCATTTATGAAACTAGGAATGACCCCCTGACATGCAGTTATTGATCTTCAGAACCATTTCCCATACACACAACTATCGGTAATCACTCTTTTTGATATCAGATCACTGTCCTTAATTTCTTAATCACTCTTATCAAAACTGGGATAGCTTTTTTACGGGAGCGATTTTTTCAATCAAGCATCCCGATAGAACTGGGACAGGACAGAATTGTGTTACGCGATTGAAATTATGTCAATCTGCCCAAAAATCGAGCATCCCGATAGAATTGTGACAGGACAGAATTGTATCACGCGATTGAAATTATGTCATTGTCAATAAGAAAGTTCCATATTAACGATCGAGCATCACAATAATGTAATGGTCTAGACTTTAACATTTGCAATAAGACATGCAGGAAATCTGACAGTGTATAATATACTGTTATACTGACACTGAATGTTGTTTATGGCGCACACTAAAATAGACCGTGGCCAGTAGGTGTAAAATATAACCCTCTAGCTTTCTCCTCTCCAAGTCATTAAAAGACTTGATAATCTTATCACTAACCAAGTCATTAAAAGACATGATAATCCTATCACTAACCAAGGAACATTATGGGGGTGCTCGATTGTCAGTTCGGAACGTCACGAATTGACAGAATCGCAATCAAGTGATAGGGAATTCAGCCCTGTCACAGTTCTGCTAGTCCTGACAGTTGAGGTGGTGTGAGTAGAATCGGGACGTATTTTAAGTAACAAATATGTTTCAGCAATCATAATTGGTTGAGATATCATTTACATTTATGCAGTCAGCACATGCGTTGTACTCCGAAATTCTCCTTGTCACTTGATTGACACTTTTTTTAGAATTGTGAGAATTGAATTACGGAATGTTCAATTGAGTATCCCCTATGTGTCCCGAGTTTCTGATCCCATTAATCCAGCCATTAGGAGGTATAGGGATTTCCTCTAGTTACAGAAGTAATATTCCTGAAGTGGATGAACTGTTGGTTAGATCTATTTTATAAGGCCAACTTCAAGTTTGGTCGAAGGTCACGAGATGTAAACAGGGTTAGCGCTAATCCCAACCCTAATCCTAGCAGTTACGTTAACCCTAGGATACAATCTCGCCAACAATTGCATGCCCTAACCTTATTTACATCTCCGTGACCTTGGCGACATCTGTAATTGGCCTTAGGAAATAGTACTAGCCCATTATGATTTTTGACTGTGATTTTAACATGCAAGCGATAATGGTAGGCAAATCATGTTCTATGTAAAATAAAAGAGATTATATTGAAACTTATATAATTTAAAAGTTCACATTACCTCTAGGGTCAACATTCTTCATCCATGATCCTAAAAAAAAAGAATCAAAAAAAAATATATAATTCGAGGCCTATGAATTTCTCAAGGCCTACATGTATATCAAGTTAATTTCTGAATCTTCTTTTCCTTGTTTGATTATTACAGTGCATATAGAAATGATTTTTACATAAAAGCACATATTTTTTTAAAGCTAAATGAATGTAATAAGCATTTGCTCAAGCCATGAATGAAAATATGAAATTAAAAAAGTGATTCTATGGCTAAAAACTGCCAGTATAATGTAAGCTACATGTAATGATGAAGGAAGCAGAAGATAAAAATAAAAGTAGAGGCTAGCCATGTATCGAGTGGGGCAGGGTTGAACCATAGATTTTAGCGGGAGGGGACTTCACTTGGTGGGTCTTCAGTGGGTCTTGGTGTGAGTGAATTATAACAAATATTTGAAATAATACTGAACATTTAGTGTAGTTTAGTATACAACACTGGTTAATAAAAACTATCTTAACAATAGACAAGAACAACAAGTACCATATAACATAAACACTAAGAACAATGAACAATAAAATAAATGAATAACGAATGAAAAGATTTATGGATACACTTGTAACTTTCGACAATAAATTTTGTAAATCAAAGAACGTTAAAGCGGAAATTGCAAATTTTCTAAGAAAGTCAAAACGTAATTATTTCTATGTCTTTTGCTCAATAGGTCGTCAACTCACAATTATACGATCATAGGGGTCATTCTCACACTTAAGATTCATTTACACAGGAAATAATAACACAATTACGTCCCTTGTTTTCTATTCTCCACCATGGAGTAGCGATATTCAAACGTTTGAAAATGAAGAGGAAAATGATATTTTTGCCAATTTCTCAGCTGGCAATAGTGAATTATAGGATTAATAGGATTATTCTTTAACAAGGTACATGTAGGACTGTTTATGGATATCATCTATTTTCAGGCTTTATTTTAATAAATTTTAAAAATATAACTTAAAAATTTGCAATTTCCGCTTTAAGCTATAGCTCTACGTGATATACAATGTATGTAGATCAGTAGACATCATGTTCAAACAAAATTTGTTTCTTATTCAAAATATGTCGCTACTCACTAATCACAGTATTTCCATGACAATCTTGCATATCCATAATATTATCTTTTAGGTTTTTAAATATCCACAGAGACACAAAAATAAAAACATGTTGTAACATACTAAACTGTTTATATTATTTGACTTTCACTTAAAAAAACAATTGAAAAGGAATTTATTAGTAGTAAATTAACAAATTAGTTTTCAATTGTATATTTATAAGAAATTTTTTTTCTTGAATATAAAATGAATTGCTTATGTCCGCAGTTTACAAAGCTGTCTCACTCACTGGAAGGCGTTCTTTAGATAGTGAATTAAATTTTGACGAATTAAGATACGATAATAAAAAAAAGTCTTGATTATCTCCTTTTTAATTAGATTATTAACTGGCAATCGTGTGTAAATCTGATAAAAATCAAAACCATCCAAAGGTCTAGAGATTTGATTATGTGCAAATTTATCTCTTACATAATGCATCTTTAAATACCGCAAGCCTGGAAATAAGGCACCTGTCACAGACAATGTCAGACATAGATTCAGGATTTGTCAGGCACTAAACCGCTGGTGCCTGTCATTTTGTCCGGCACTAATTTGTCTTTTTAATTGATATTAATAAATGTCCAGCACTAAGTTGAAAATGTCAGGTACTATTTTACAAACACACAAGACTAGTGTATACATGTATATTTAACTGTATTATATTGTTGATTTTACAATTATCAACAGGCCTGGAAATAACGGTTTTAGATGTACCCGACAAAATGTCAGGCACTATTGAAATAGTACCTGACATTTTCAACTTAGTGCTGGACATTTATTAATAACATCAATAAAAAAGACAAATTAGTGCCTGACAAAATGACAGGCACCACAGTTTTGTGCCTGACAAAGTCTGAATCTGTGTCTGACATTATCAGTGACAGGTGCCTTATTTCCAGGCTTGGTCAAGTTGATCCACTCTGAACCGAGATTTTAGCGATTGAGTATTGGGGCTAGCCTCGATCATCATTACTAAAGTCGGTAGGATAAAAAACATAGTCTTGATTATCCATTTTTTATTTATTTAATTATGAATGAAAGTCGAACAGCAAATCGGAACCTCAACCTAATCCAATAAACATAGCAGGCTAGCGACGCCATCAAGAGTTGATTGATGGTCTGCATAAGTCAATTAATGTCTAATTAATAATTTAGATAACATTTCAGACCTAAAAAAAAGACCTGTAATAGACAGATTTAGCTCTTGCATAATGTATGTTTAAGTGCACTGTAAGAATAAATTAAGGGCTAAAAACTAAGATATGCAAATAGCAGCAACATTAGAAGGCGATCTTGATCTTTGTCCATTTACGTTTAAGCGCATTAAGAAAGGATGGTACATCAGGTTGCATTACAGCTCATAACGGATGAAGGACTGCATAATACATATAGCATTAAAGCATAGCTGGATATTTTTGTAATAAAATGGGTGTAAACTTATATGCATAAGATTTCAATTCATCAAATGTTGGGTTCTGTTTTTATCCCTACATGTAGTTTATTGTATTGTACACCCTTTTCTACTTTATTTTTAATATTTAGGTATGTAATAACATTATTCAATTCTACACATTAAATTAAATACATATATTATAAAATATTCTTAATTTCCATTCAAATACTGGAAGAGCTTGTTACTTATGGTAATCGGTTACCAGCAAGCTTATAAATGTTGTTTTGTTGGGGTTTTTTACCAGATCAGTCATAAATGATAATTAAAAGAATCAGAATGAAATAACTTGTGAATGGAGTGATGAGTCCCTAGAGATTTTCTGTATAAAACGAAACAGGAAATAAATGTCTGGAAATCAAATTTAAAATTGCAAAGAAAAACATGCAAAAATTACTTTCAAATATCATGCAAGGAAATATGAATGCTAATGCAAATGCAAATGCATACGAAAAATCTATTCACCAATAGTTTGTGTCATCCATTCAGGCAAAGCTATAAAGCAAGAATGTTTTCAAGGATAAAAGATTATATCATATATCAGACATTATAAATAATGAATGATTTATATGATACTAGTGGTGCACAATTGATTCTTTCCAAAGAATTTAGCAATAAATGTAATATACATAGTCTTATTGTCTCAACTTCTTGATTTAGCAATAGATATCTAATGCATATATTGTTTTATCGACTCAATTTCTTGTAAACCTAACAAATCTTTTTTGAATTTGTAATGAATTTTAGGCCAGGAAATGGTTCCCAAGCCTGAATCATGTTTCTGTTGTTATTCTTAGGGATGACGCTCTTCGAAAATAAAAGCCCAAGATTTCGCCAATTAATGTACTACGATGAACATGTAATTTGGCATGGTTGTTCCTTGGACAATTGCACATTGATTGACGGACTTCAATTCCAAGATGGCTGTGATGATGTCATAGTCAGGTTCTGATTCATAGCACAGTGGTACTACTGTTACTGTACAGGCCCAGCTATAAATAGTCACAGATGTACATGTACATGTATGGCATAACTACATGTAACAAACAAACAAAAATTAAAATGAAAAAATTCACAATTTTGTAATCAAATTTTAAAAAGAAGATTGAATAAAACTGTAAAAAAAAATTGTTTTTTGTTTTTTTTAAAATATACAAAAAGACAAGAGTTCTATGAAATGAAATGGGGTCTAACAGCCTACTAAGAGTTCTATAGAAAACAATTACTGTATTTTGAGCTATGTTACTAAAAATAGCAAGAGGCATGCTGTAAATATTCTATTATCTATACATGTATCTACTGTCTACAACAAATATAATAATGAATCCGTATGATCTAAACCACAGCAATAATAAAGATAGTTTGCCTTGCAATCAAACAAATAACCTTAGTACATGTAGAAGCAAAATCGCTAAAGCAGTTTGTCATTTTTTGTTTTACTTTTGTAATGACCTGCTAATGGGAGAATGGAATTTACAAGACATTATAAACAGATCACAGGTGAGAGAGAAATGGGGTTTAACATCTGCTTGAAACAAACTAGAGGTCATTTCGAGACTAACATGGTTCAATTTTATTTAAATATTTTGCTTGCACGTGTGATTCTTTACCAGTGGGAGGAAACCGGAAAACCCGGAGAAAACCCACGAGGTTGGACAGGCAACCCTACTCCTGGTCATGTTGGATCACAGGTACATGTACTGCCACAAACCATCAAGTAATTATATCAGAAATAATTAAAATTTGATAGGCTTCTTGTTCTTCCTAGTGATAAATTAAATACAGGTAAGAAACATCTACCAGTAATCGATAAAAATTATCAGTAATGGTTGAAACACATTAGGCTTCTTCCTCTCATAAAAATGCACGTGTAAACACTCTAAGTAATCATGGGCCATAAATAAAACCTATATTACTTATTAGATATTGTTGAAAATCAATAAGACTCTTTGTTTCATATACTCTGTACTTGCAGCATAAGTCAATAATGATTGTGGATGACAAATTAAATTAAGGACTGACGACAATAAGTTTATTTACAACCATATTTCGATGAGTGTGTCACGTATATAAATATTTAATAACGTAACAGATGAGATAAGTAGGAAAATCCATATTTATTTTTTTAAGGTAATCATCCTGTTTTATTAAAAATACAACGAATATTATGTCTGACATAATAAACAATATATCCAACCTCTGGCATAATCAAAGTAGCCTATCATTCTAGACTTCTGTTAAGTATTGAAGAACATTTTGTAAGTATTTTTATTTTTTCACTATTTTTTCGATTTTTGAAACCGATTAGATATGTAAAATTAGACTTTAACAGAATTAATAATAATTGCAACATGCATACATGTATACCGGTATATGTATTTAATGTTTCAATCAAACTTTAATTATTTTCAAATAAATTAAGAAAACAACAGAAAGTCAATACCACATCCAAGAGAAAGATTCAAAAGCTAAATTAAAAATAGAGTTATAAATAGAACAAGTTAACAAGGACACACTATGCATGTTTTCGAAGAGTGGACATATGATATAGTAGTTGTAAATCAGTCAGTGAACTCCAGACTTGATTCAGTATCAGTAATCAGGGTATATAACAAGTCCTCCGTATCAGTCATAAAATTTATATAGAAAATAAATTAAAATTACCAGTGCTAAGTAATAGTTAAATAACATTAAAACAATCCATGTTTAGATCTAATCAAAGAATGAAGACCTGTTTACGCTGTTTATGCGAAAACATCAACAATAGAAAGACATTATATCACTCTAAGCTACTAATAAATATTGTATAAGTTCAAGCTCAAAGTAATGGTAAAATATATTGATCTAAGGAATGAGTGAAAAGAAAAGCGTCTTAAAAATGTGTGACTCAGTAGTCTACACGTACTGTATGCTATGGTTACCTACACTGTGGAAATCACATGCATATTTCTAAAGCAAGGCTTTCATAAATAGGCCTATTATTACACAATTTATTGATTTCCATTTATAGTTTGGAAGACTGTACATAGTCTAAGGGCATGATGTAAACTATGAAATAATTCATTATTATTATTAATCGTATTATTATTTATTACAAAATGTATATAGCACCACTTTTACAGATGTGTTCAAGGGCACTAAATTTCATTGAAATCTAAGCAGATTTGTGTTTTTAGGCTAAGGAAACAGGGTAAAATTTCTGGCACCTACATTAGTGTCGTGAAAATATCTTGTGTAGATCTTTATATATATAAACAAAGTAAGCCGGAATCTAACAAATTTTGCATTGTATAATATTCTATCATTCACTAATACTTAATGGTTTCCAATTGGAGGAATACTCTAAACAACCTCAATCAATTATCTACTTTTAAGGATCTTAATTTAGCCTAATTAAATAAACCATTCAATTAAGCAATGTGTTTGGCAAACAAATTACCTTCTTTCTTGGTTTCTTCCTGTGTCACTGATACTGATTTCGGTCCTGTTTTCGTAAAATCTGATGGTTCTGGGGTAGAAGGTGGGGTGGGATCGCGAGTTGTGGCTGGGGCAGGGGATGAGGAGTCTACCCCAAAACTGGGTGGGTTAAAATTCATCAGTGGTTCCACGTTCGGAGGGGAGGGTTGAGATTGACGGGTGTAAGTGGGTTCATCACCAAAAGAAATTAGGGGATCAGGGGAGTTATCAACTGGCGTAGCCTCCGACGCACCGGTAGCATAAAGATCCTCTTCTGCTAAATTTTCATTTCCGAAAGATGTGGATGTTATTTCTTCATCTTGATCAAATCCTAAATTTTCTGCTTCTGGACCAGCATCAGGTTTATCCAGTTGCTCAAAATCACTGAAATTATTACTTTCGGGTTGGCTACTCAAAAAGTCGTCTGTTCTAGGATCTGCCATGTTTATAAAAGTTGTTATTATTGTCTTCTTAGATTTAATATATCACACACGTCAATCGACAGCACAGTTCAAACAAATGAGCTCAGGTACTTCGAACTTGTTTTTCTACAGTGTCTTGCGAAAAGGCGGAAATTACACAAACATGGCGGCGAGATCTAACAGAGACGCATGCGCGCAATTAAGCACTTAATCGAACGAATGCATCCATCACCCAGCTGAACGTGAATCATACATGATTGATACTGCAATACACATTCTTATACAATGTTATTGAGTATCTCGATATTATGAATGGTTATGGTGAATTATGAATCTATAAACCATAACACTGTTTGAATATCGTGTTTGTTTTGAGAATTATACAAATTCATAATCCCACTATGCATACTGTTACATAACTTACTTAGATAATTAATTGATCAAAATAGACCGATTCGAATATTCCAACCAAGAAAGAGCATTATTCGGCTGGACTTTATTTCTGAAACGATCCTTACTGATTTTTATAATCACCTACATTGATGACCAACTGATATTAAAATTATTGTAAGAAACAAAAGAAAAGAAGCGTTTGGAAATAACAATTTATTAAAAATATAAAATTTGTCATTTTCAGTCTTGATTGCATTTAACGGGAAAATGGATAGAATCGATTTTCGACTTAAATAATCACATTTTTTGGAGATAATAAAATACGCCCTCGTTATACTAATGTGGGCACTTTCGATGATTATGCCAATCCAGCTACTTTGTATTCAATTGTATAGCATCCGATATACGGTAAAAATGCTTATTAATATATAACAATGTTAAAGAAGCTCGGTCGAGTTATTTCCCTTAGGTTATTTGAATTTGAAATATAATTTACTATATCTTTATCTGAGTTAAACTGTACAAAGAATAAGTTATAGATGCGTGTTTTCCTTTATTTTTTTTTTTCATTCTCAGAGGGGAAACAACGTAGCCTAATTTACTTAGGAATTTAATAAGAGACATATATTTTGGCTATATTGCGCCGGGGTAGTTGCTTTCAAATTTAACAAATCGATAAATATATTTGAAATTTAAAGTTGATCTATAACTATGACTATTAATTATTGAGCTAATAAAAAACATTAATGACGATGGTTTACCATAATCAATATACCTGTACAGGTAGCCTAAAAGTAAACAAAAATCGATATTAGTCAACCAGAAAATTAGGGAAGATATAAAATGAAAGTAAGGACTAAAGACGGAAAGTCAAGCTGTCGCAAAGAATCAATTTCACGTCCACGTTTTCGCTTAATTTTAGATCTTAATGACGTTGACACTACATGAGGGGGATTTCTTTTATTAACCACAGTTCCACGTCAATCCAATGAATTGCATCAGTTGTGTCTTCAATATATAAAGGAATTTCTACTGTTAAGATTCAGAAAACACTTTAAAAGAGGAACGGCGAGAGACGAACTTTTTAAAGATCCAAAAAGTGCGATAGAAATTGATTATTTTAAAATTATTTAGCCACCCATAGGCTTCAACGATGTCAAAATTACGCGTTTTTGGTTTTACAATTTGCATTTTGTTAATATTATTGCACAGGTAAGTTTTCTTTTTTCTATAACAAAATTAATTTGAAAAAATCCATTAAACGGGCTAATACAATTTGATATTTTTCTTAATAAAAGTTAAAAACTGTAGAAATTTATCAATATATTATAAGGAAATCCATCATTTGTATTTATCTGTTTAGGAACGTTCAACTCATTAAGTCAACTGACGTGGATTCGATTCCCCGTACGTGACAAGGAGTAGGGTCGCCTGTCCAACCTCGTGGTTTTTCTCCGGGTCCTCCGGTTTCCCCCCACTGCTAAATACCCTTACGCGCAATTATTGAAATCAAATTAAACCATATGTTAGTCCCGAAATGACCTAGTTTGTGTCGAATGGACGTTATCCCCCCTCTCTCTCTCTCTCTCTCTCTCTCTCTCTCGTGTGCTGTAGTAGGCTACTATGGTCTTTGCGACCATATTATGTCTTCAATTATTAGATTCATACTGCGTATAGAGTCATATCTCACGAACTCAAATGAAATTGACTGATGTGTTTTTATATAAAAACCGCGATAATTTGGTAAAAACACAGGTTTTGTCTTTTCCATTGTCAAAATAGGCTATCCATCATAAGGTAATAAGGTAATGTTCTTCTCCCGGTCTTTAGGGTATGGGGATGTTTATTTGGGAAGGAAATTAACACCAAGGTCAGTCTATGACGTAAAGAAATTAGGGATTATAAAAGAGGGTGTTGAGCGAAATTCATCATCAGAGCTCACCCGGTTTGTCAGAGCAGCCATCAAAAACTATGTACACTTTATTGAGAACGAGGAAAATTGATGCCAAGCGGTTTTACTAATAAAGTTGTATAAACGACCTAACCTGCAGTTATATCTACGACCACGAAGAAAACACAACAAAGCAGTCCGGTATTACTACAGATCAAGTCATTTTATTTTTTAACAATGAATGAATGAATGAGCGAATGGACGAACGAACGAACAAATGAATGAGATGCGGTTAACCCGCCAGCCGGGTTAAAGGCTCAATACCACTCTTGTTGTAACTGAATAATATGTCCCAATCTTTATTCTGGTCAACAAATTGTACTATTTTACAATATTCCAATTAATTGATGATACAAATTTCATCTTAACACACCTAATATAAAAAATTGGAAAAATTCAACTAAATGATTTGAAAAGCCTGACGTAAAGCTTTTCAAATGTGACTTGGATTTAAAAATATTTTTGAACCCTCTGGACAAGTAAAATAGGATTTAATGGATAATTTACACAACAGGTAGGACACTAACACATCTGGTACTTTTTTATTTTCGGGAGTTGTCAAGCCAGCAAGAGTGTTATTGTCCCTTTAATGCATTCTTACAAACATGCCGATATATGCTGATATTTGAAAATTAAAATGTCATAAATTTGCGGACTCCGGTGTTGTAAGGGGCGCATGTGTCCTCATGACAATCGTCTATATTTCGTTTCGTTTTTTTTATACTTCGATGGCCTACACTACATGAAGATCTGGCCGGTTGCAGTGGGAGGTCGCGTCAGAGGTCATACGAACGGCCTTTGACCTATGACGTCAGGCATTGATTAATCAACCAGCGTTTACGTTTCTAGTGGTTTACCCCTCACATTAACCAGAATGCGGCTTAACAACTCATCCAGATCCTATAAAACGAAATGAAATAGGATCTGTGTATTAATTAGACTGTCCTTATGAGAAAATTATGATAAATCGTGCTGTAAATTCACCCTAACCAACAATGACCTATTTACACGTTTCATAAAATCAAATAAAAAGTGATTTTTTTTTTATCCTTATTTTTAACGGGAGGGGGCGGAACCCTAGGCTCCCACCTTGTACCTTGATCCGCCATTTTTTGAGGTCTCACAGTAAATCTTTCACGCCGAATTAACGCACACTAGGTCATTTTTTGAAAAACACAGTAAATCTTTCAAGCCAATTTAAATCACACGAGGTCATATCTGGACTAACACAGTAAATCTTTCACGCCGAATTAACGCACACAAGGTCATTTCGCGACAAACACAGCAAATCTTTCACGTCAAATTAACACAGACTAGGTGATTTCGCGACAAAGACAGTAAATTTTCCACGACAAATTTACACAAACCAGGTCATTTGTGGACTATTACACAATATATCATTACCGCCCACCTAACACAGAGAGAGAGGGAGAGAGAGAGAAATGGTGTTTAACGTCCACTCGACACAAACTAGGTCATTTTGGGACTAACATATGGTTTAATTTTATTTCAATAATTCGCTTGCGCGTAGGGGTCTTTAGCAGTGGGAGGAAACCGGAGGACCCGGAGAAAACCCACGAGGTTGGACAGGCGACCCTACTTGTCACGTACAACCGGGGATTCGAAACCACGCCAGTCGACTCAATGACAGACTTTATGATACAGCGTGCGCACGCTAACCATTCAGCCATCCACCCACCCCCCCACCTAACACAGAACTAGGTCATTTGGGGATTAACACACAGTAAATCCCTTTTCAATAATTTGCTTAGAGCAATTTTGCAAAGGAATCCAGAAAACCGGAAGAAAATGCATGAGGCTGCAGGGGACCTTATTCCCTTTAATGTACAAGGTGTATAGAGAATCATACAAGTCGTCGCGTTTCTGGCGAGGGGATCACGGTGGCTAAGTGGGTAAGGCGCTGGCTCGCTAGCCTGGAGGTCGGGTGTTCGATCTCTGCATTGGCCGAGAAAGTTCATCCCGATTTTCCGGCGTGGTTCCCCCTTGTCAGTGATGCAGGACGGAGGGCCTGACAAGGACAGCTGTCTAGTCATTCGGATGAGACGAAAAACCGAGGTCCCGTGTACACATTGACGTGCACGTAAAAGATCCCTTGACAGTTGGAATTCGATATAAGAGTAGGCCGTACTGCCGCTGTCCAGGCAAAATTTCCCTCATAGCACACTGTATGGCCAGTTCGGAGCAAAACAGTAGGACGTTAAACCCCATTTCATTTCATTTCCGTTTCTGGCGAACCGCCGAATCTGATATATTTAAATATTGAGAATTATGCATTTGAAATTTGCGTGCTGTTGTTATCTCTGTAGCCATCAAATAATAACATTTATGTAAATGGCGTTCGGTGTCCTGATGTATATGTATGAAATATTAAATCACAAATGAATGTTATTATTTGATGCCCACAGATATAACAACAGAACGCAAATTTCAAACACATAATTCTCAATACTTAAATATATCAGATTCGTCGGTTCGCCAGAAACGACGAAGTATATTTAAATTGGACTTTTTGCTGTTGCAAAGCTGCACCTAATCATTCAATGTACGTTTGATTTCAGGTCGTCGGCAAAATTGTGTGACATCAAAAAATGGTACAAAGCAATAAAAGATGAGGGCATTCTTCCAAAAACCTTGACTAGAGAACAAGCGAAGCTGAAAGAATACGTAGATAAGAAGATCGCAAACCTGCAGCACTCGGGGTCCAGTAAGGTTGACTGCGATCTCCTAGACGATTATAAAATGACATTTTCTAAAAGAAAACTTGGACAGGACTCCATATACGATGATGAAGAGGAGACGATTAAACAAGGGCGAGGTGGCCAGAAGGATGACAGAGAAAAGACTTCTTCTGGACCTTCCAAACGACCTAGGAGGAATATTGACGAGGATGAGGATGACCACAAAAATCGGCACAGAAAGAAAGAAGAGGAGATAAACGAAGACTTTAATGGGAAGCGTCGTCGACGATCATCCGACGAAGACGAAACTAAGAATAAACAAAACAAACAAACAATTGATCGCCCACCAATCAAAGAAGAGGTAAAAGCAGAGGAACCCACGGCAAACAGCACCCCTGATGAAGACGGTGGATTTGATCCAACAGAGAGCGAAATTGATGAAACTGAGATTTTGGAGGAAGAAAGCGCCCCGGTAGATGCCAATCAAGATGATGTTAACGAGGAAGACAAAATAAATTACCGTAAGATATTCGAGGAGGAACTTAATAAACTAGACCAAAGGGTTAAACCACAAGAAGTTCACGAGGAAACTACAGATGAGGAACTTCATAAACTAGACCAAAAGGCCAAACCAAAAGAAGTTGAAGATGACGCAAGAGATGGAGTTACAAATAACCATGAAGATCAATCTTCACATGATATATCTGAATATCTAGCATCTTCTTGTGGACTGGAATCACAATGCTCATCTCTCTGTTATTACAGCTATCAGATGGGTCAGTCTCTAGATCATTACCCAGAGATCCAGTACAATAAGTGGAAAGTAGCAGGAGAGGAAGCAATTCCAAATCAAACTAAAAAGGACACTGACGAGGAAGACATGATATCGGAAAAGGACACAAACGCCAAAGAACAAGTCAAAGCTACTCGGAAATATAAAGATAGCAGTGCGAGGACTACCAGGACCAAGAGGAGCATTGATGCAAGTGACGATTCGGACACCCATGACCACGAACCGTTGGAAGATCAAGTAAATCGGCGTAAAGGCAAAGACGAACCAGAAAATAACCCTTCTAAAACGCCGATGAAAATGTCATCTCCCGAAGACGATACCAGTGAATATGATTTTAATAAATCAAAGCAGAAATCAGAAGAATCTAAGAAATCGCATGTAGTAGAAAATGAACAAAACTCAAAGAACCCAGCAACACACTCGAATACAGGTTTAAACCAAGAACATTTTGACCTGTTATTCCAACAAAGAGCATCCGAATACTCGTCCAAAATACAGCAACTGGAGATATTACTGATGAAATTAGAAAATCAGTTGCTGGGCCAGCAGCTGCACAAACAGAATGACACTAATAGTTATACCAAATTAGAATTCCAAATCCTCAAGCTAGAGAATGAACTCTTGAAATTGAATCAAAGTTATTCTAAGCTCAGCGAAGACAACGAGCAGTTAAGGAAACAGCACGTCGAATTAGAGGATCAACAGACCAAACAACAAAATACAGCCAAGTATGCAGCTCTACCAGAAGCGAATAACACACAGCAAAAGGAACTGATATCCCAGCAACAGATCAAGATAACCCAGCTGACTGACTGGCTCAGTAACCAAACTTCTATCCTGAACAAGCTGCGAGACAAGTCCGACGCCCTGGCGGAACAAAACCAAATACTTTACCAGATTGTGATGAATCAAACGGCTCTCATATCAAATATCATGAAGAAGGTACACGATTTATCCGCTGATAATTTATCTTATAGAAAAGAGACCCAAGATTTAAAATCCAAGATGGAAATCCAAGACGCTTCAAGCAAAATAATTGAAAGATTAGACAGCCTTGCTTCCGATCGCAAGGTTAAGTCGAACGAAGAGCGCGTGGACTTCGCAAAGAAGCCGGAAGTACCAGTAAACCGGAAACGATTCACATTTCTTCCAGAAACGCCCGATGTCCAGATAAACAGGCACATGTGGACGTGTGCCGGATTACAGAGTTCTCAGATCTGTTACATGTTTTCGCTTCTTCTGTCTCCTTGTCCGCCATTTTCTACAATTTACTGGAGAAAATGTCCCAAATACATTTCGGAAAAGACTGCGGGTTACTTTATGGATTATTTAGAAAAGTTCCCTGATGGTGAACTCCTGAAGAAACCGAATATACCGGTTCAGCCACGAATTGATGATAGTCTGATAGGTGATGGGCAGGGTAGCAACAACAAACAAGAAACAGTTAAATCAAAAATCGTGGAGGATAAGGAACTAAAAAGCGTGGAGGATAAGGAACTAAAGAGCGTGGAAGATAAGGAACAAAAAAGCGAGGAGACGGCAAATCAAAAGGACAAGCCAGAACAATCAAAGCTAAATGAAGCGGCGGACACTAAAGACGTCGACGGAAAGGATATGGAGAAAGCGGTCAAGGAGCAGCAGAGTGAAAAGAAAATAGAAAAGACGATAAATGAAGAGGATGCGTCAACCAAACCTCCCGCCAAAGACGACGAGGATGATGATGAGGAGGAGGAGAAAAACGAGGGTCGACCAATTAAATATAAATCAAACGGACTTAAAAAACCGAAAGGTGAGTTCCGAAGAATAAAATCAGAAATATCCGCCTTTATAGACCAGTTTTAGGGGTCTTATCATCACTACCAGAAAGTGGGTTGTATGGTTCTCACATTCGTTTCAACATCAGAATTCCACGGGTTAGAATACCGGCGTTGGCTGACAAAAAACGTATAGTCTTCCCTCCCGCCCCCTCCTGCCCCAACCCACCATTTGTCAGGGGTGCCGCTTACGAGGAGGACAAGGAAAGCGTGTTTAGTCGTGCGGAGGGGACGATAAACCGAGACCCCGAGTAGAAATTGGAAAGTAGGAACGCACTTTAGAGATCTCTTGGCAGTTCGAAATAGACCAAAATAAAGTGTCCCCAGGCAAAATTCTCCTTTTCAGGCTATACACGTATGCATCGAATAAAGATCAAGTCTGGAATTGAACGAAGTATTTTGTAGCTGAGATTTTAAATTCCCCCCCCCCCCATTGTACGTGAAAAGGAGTAGGGTAATCTGTCCAACCTCGTGGTATTGAACCATATGTTAGTCCCGAAATGTCCTAGTTTGTGTCGAGCGCACATTAGCCCCTCCCCCTCTACCTTCCATATTTCGGTGTTCCTCTACGATGCCTATGGCCATTTAAATTTTTATTTCAGATTGCTTTGAATTATATCAGAAAGGCGTCAAGAGGAATGCGGTTTATAAGATTTTCTTGCCTGGTTTAAAGTATTATGTCCAAGTCTACTGTGATATGAAAAATGGAGGTTGGACTATCATACAAATACGAGAAGGTGGCAGGCTTGATTTCTTCCAGGATTGGAAGACCTACAAAGAAGGGTTCGGAAGTAAGCAATATTAATATTATGTTTAGCAAATAGAATGTTTGTTGACCTCTAGGAATTCATTTATCCCACATCACCTCAGTTGGCTCGGCAGGCATTATTCTTTCTAGCACAATACCAATTGCGCAATGTCGAACAAGCATCAGTCCGTGCCCTCACGACCCGTAGGATCATGATTAAATATTCTGACCTTTGCATATATTTTAATATATTTAGAATTGATAGAAAGGCATAAATTATGTGTTTTTCATTATTTGGTGTCCTATTAACCACATAGCAAGGGGCCTCCAAATTTTATATAGCTCTGGGCTTCGCCTGCATTGCATTTATGACAAACCTCCCCTCCCCCCAACATCACACGGATAAAAATCCCTGACTCCTATAAAATGTTATGAATGTCATTTTGTGCCCCATATTACATATTTGATTGTTTTTTATTCAGCTACTTTAGATGAATACTATCTCGGAAACGATAACATACACTTCCTCACCAATCAGGCTCATTATTCCCTGCTGGTGGAACTCACCGACTGGAAGAATGAAAAGAGAACAGCACTGTATAAAGACTTCTGGGTTGATGAGGAAGCTGAAGGTTATAGACTACATGTTGATGGTTACGATGGTGATGCCGGAGACGGACTTTCAAAACATAATGAAATGAAATTCAGTACCCATGATGTTGACAATGACAAAGTTGTGAAGCAGTTCGGCGGAAGTTGTGCTAACCGTTTCCATGGTGCCGGGTGGTATTATAAGTGCTACTCGTCGAATTTAAATGGACGATTTTACAAAAATGGCGCCGTCCCGCCAAAACAATTTGACGGCATAGCATGGAAACCATGGACTGGCGCAAGCTATTCTTTAAAAACTGTTAAATTGAAAATTCGACCTAAAGATGTCCTAGATATCTAAAGCGACCCTGGAACACCATGTGTCTTTGATACCGCCAAAATCATACATGTACAATGCGGGCGACCTTTTGCATTATGAATGCAAATTAAAGAAACTAAGCAGAGCATCTCGTGCACCGGTTTACTTTTTCTCAAAAGATCGCCAGTGTCGTTGAGATCAGTTTGTGCATTATTGGATTAGATGGGATTCCTAAGAAATAAAGGATCCAATCATTTCACAATCTGATTAAAACACAGATCCTGTATGTATGAAATAGCATTATTTAACGTCCGCTTCCACCGAGGTGATATCGCAGATCCTATTTCGTTTCGTTTTTTATAGTTCAAAATTTCGTTTTACTTGCCTTTACTACACTGGGATCTGGAAGAGTTGTTAGCATTGACGTGTTCAGGATGATGTGGGGGATTAGCCAATGAAACGGTCTGTTACGGCGAGCTTTTGGCGTGAGATGCATGGAACTGTGGGTAATCCACTAGAAACATCAACGCTGATTGGTTAATCAAATATCTGACGTCAGAGGGTCAAAAGTCGCTCGTATGACCTCTGACGCGACCTCCCAAAACAACTGGTCTGATCTTCATGTAGTATAGGCCATCGAAAGTATAAAAAACGAAACGAAATATAGATCTGTATTTTAATCAGATTGTATCATTTCATTGCATATATATCCACCATTTTGTTTTCATAATCATTCGTTCTGATGAACAGTATCACCATATTATTCTTATAAAAACTATGTTTAATTAACTTATATAGGCCATATAGCTTGCTTAACTCATATTGAAGACTATTCCAGTCAAAACTGCTTGCTTAACTCATATTGAAGACTATTCCAGTCAAAACTATGGGGATACTCGATTGAGCGTTCCGGAATTAAATTCTCTCAATTCCGAAAATAGTGTCAATCGAGTGAAAAGGAGAATTTAGTGAAACTTATGTGTTACTTAAAATACATGTACGTCCCTATTCTATTCACACCACCTCAGCTGTCAGAACTGTGACAGGGCTTAATTCCATATTACTTTATTGCAATTCTGCCAATTCGGGACGTTCCGGACTAACAATAGAGCACCCCCATTGTTTAATGAACTCATGACGGCCATATAGCCTACTTAACTCATATTGAAGATCATTCCATTCAAAACTATGTTTAATGAACTCATGACAGCCATATAACCTACTTAACTCATATTGAAGATCATTGCATTCAAAACTATGTTTAATTTTATAGCCTACTTAACTCGTATTGAAGATCGTTCCATACAAAACTATGTTTAATTTTATAGCCTACTTAACTCGTATTGAAGATCGTTCCATACAAAACTATGTTTAATTTTATAGCCTACTTAACTCGTATTGAAGATCGTTCCATACAAAACTATGTTTAATGTACTTATGATGGCCATATAGCTTACTTAACTCATTTTGAAGATCATTCCATACAAAACTTTTTAAAATGTATTTATGGCGGCAATACTAGCATGCTTATATTGAATACCATTCCAGTCAAAACTATTTATATGTACTTATGACGGCCATAAAATACAGATGGCATCCATTAGGCCATTAATTTGAAACAAAATGGATAATTTAAATTTACAGATTGTCTTAAAGTAGCTACGTCTCTAACTCAATATCATCCAAAGTCTTCCACATTGAAAACACGAACTGATTAGACATTACAGTAAAAACAGAAACGATTGAATTATTTCAGTTTATATACATTCATATTACATTATTATACGCGTTGCGACCCATTTGTGTAAATTTCTTGGTCCCAAATATTAGCGACTTATCTCATTTAATCTGTTTCAGGGGAAAACTGAGGTTTAACATCTGTGTGACAAATTTAAACTATAATATATCTACTATTGGGAATTTAAAATTATCTCAGAGATTTATGAAGACATTATACTCCACTTTTTATGATTATTCGTTTGGAGAGTATCCAACCTTGATCTATCCACCAATAAATATTTTATTTATTGCAAATATAAAATTCAAATCTACCATTTAAAGTGTGGTCATATTCTGGAAACAGATTTAATCTGTTTTGCTAACATGTTCAGAGAGAGATGGTCGGTTTTGAGAATCATATTGTAATTAATCCATGTACATATTAACGTAATTTATCTATTAATTAATTAAAATGTTTTTATAAAACAAGTCGTTGTTTTTTTTTCTTAATTTGGGTGGAACATAAAATTTATGTGGACCATTTTCTTGAAGGTGCGTCAGATCGGCAAGTAGAGTTCTTTCAGGGGAGCTGTTCTGGTAAGGTAAAGTTACAAATGCCGTTCTCTGGGTAAAGAAATGAAATGAAATGGGGTTTAAGTCCCACTGTTCTGCTCCGACTGGGCTAATGAAGATGGGCATACGCCATACAGTGTGCTACGAGGGAAATTTTTGCCCGGGCAGCAGTACTATGGGCTACTCATATCGAATTCTAACTGCCAAGGGTTCCTTTACGTGCACGTCAATGTATACACGGGATCTCGGTTTTTCATCCCATCCAAATGGTCCTTGTCAGGCCCTTGATCCTGCACCACTGACAAGGGGAAACCACTTGAACATCCCGATGAACTTTCTCGGCCAATGCAGGGATCGAACACGCGACTTCCAGACTAGCGAGCCAACGTCCTACCCACTTAGCCACCGTGTGCTAGCAACTCTGGACAACAAAAAAAAGAAAAAAAAACGTAATAATTTCATTTTTATATATATTTAAACAATTACCTATACATTTATATACAATGTCAAAAAACAATCAAACATAATGATTAACAAAACAGGAATTAACTTTTGGTTTTTCAAACCTTCAGGGTCCGGTTTTACAAAGCGAAATGTAACGAAATCGTCGTTTAACGTTTACGTTTCTTTATAACCCAGGCTAACGTAGACAGGCATCAGTAGCGTATCTAAAAGCTGTGAATGGGCGGGTCCAACCTAGGGTGCCATCCACAATTCCACCGCACAATCAATTTCAACAAAATAAGTATGCAGCATAAAATAAGTCTGAGCAAATTGGTAGAACATTGATTGTATTGCCTATATAGTTGTTCGCCGATCGTTATCTCGTCGGAAAGAAGTTTTATTCAAGTTAACATAAAGCTCTTGTCATATTACAATTGTTATTGGGTTTTTTTCCGTACTTTAAACCCCGTTTCATTGTTTTGTTTTGCGAACCATAGGGGTGGTTACTTGGTCTCAATAGTAACATTTTGGCCGAAAAGCAGCACTACGGCCTCCTCTTATTCGAAATAATTCAAACTCTGATGGGTTCTTTTATGTGCACGCCAATGTGTAAACGGACCCATGACACATCAATGTTCTAGGTTCTTAACTTAGTATCTCCAATTTTTACAGTTTAGTCTAGATTTTAGACAATTCATGTATTCAAGCCTTTTTACCGAAAAATAGTTTATTTTTTAAAACTTTCGGTACAATTCTGATAGTCAATGAAACACGTGTTGTTCTGGATCTAATATCCCCGGTGTTTATATCCTGGCAGTGTGATAAGTTGGCTATTTTATCTGTTATTCTGTCTTCCTGTCTCTCGTCAATACCATGTAGATAGGATTCATACATAGCATCCTTTACAACTATCATGCTTCTAGGTTCCAGGAATATTGACGTTAAATGTCTGTCTTCTAGACTGGAACTCTGAAAAATAGAACCAAACATGGGTTATTTTTATTTTTTTTATTTTTTGTTATAAAAAAACTTTATTTACAAATATTATAACTACATTCATTAAACATACATTATACAAGAGCTGAATCTGTCTATTGCAGGCCTTTCTTTAGGCCTGAAATGTTTTCTAAATTATCAATGAGAAATTAATTAACTAATCCAGACCATATTCAACTCTAGATGGCATCGCTAGCCTGCGATCTTATGTGGATTGTGAGCCGATTTACTGCATAACTTTCCCTCTCGATTAAACGATTAAATGGATAATCGAGACTATGCTGTTTATCGTACTGACTTTAGTAATGATGACCGAGGCTAGGCAGAAATTTCATTCGCTTAGTTCTCGGTTCATAGTGGATCAATTTGAATGAAATTTTCAGCAAATTGCCTTTACGTTATCTAGTTTTTAGTTATTATAGTGAGAACTGCCAACTCATTATCGAATCTCCCATAATGTATCTTTAATGGATAAAATATATATACAATGAAATATACAATTTAATATTATAGTATTTAAATATTTAAATTTCCATGAAAGTCAATATTTATTTATCTATATACCATATGTGAATTACATGATACTACTATACACATGAATATATTTATTTTAATTCTTTGGTAGTCTGGAGTGTCTGGTTGGTCGAAATGCATGTTAGTCTAGTCCAGTGGTTTCCAAAGCATTTACTCAAAAATACAGGTTTTTTTAACACCCTAGATATGACTGTATATTAGAGGTTTCAGTACACGCTAGAGTAATGTGATTTACACCTCAGATATGTCTGTATATATTAGAGGTCTCAATACACACTAGAGTGATGTGATTTACACCTCAGATATGACTGTGTGTATTAGAGGTCTCAATACACACTAGAGTGATGTGATTTACACCTCAGATATGACTGTGTGTATTAGAAGTGTATGAGCAGAAGAACCCCTCTAATAAAGAAATTAAGAAACTTAAAAATGGAAGTGGGTCAATTAAAACAGAAGAAAAGGATATCATGGAAATAATTACAAAATTTTATACTCTATTATACACACTTCTCAATAAATACCAAATTAATTTTTTTTTAATTTTTTTTACTCTATCCAGTTATTAAATCCCACTTAAAGATTATTCTTTGATTGGAGGTTGTATGGCCGAATGGTTAGCGTGTGTGCGTTGTGTCATAAGGTCTGTCATTAAGTCAACAGCCGTGGTTTCGATTCCCCAGTTGTACGTGACAAGGAGTAGGGTCACCTGTTTTCTCCTGGTCCTCCAGTTTCCTCCTACAGCTAAAGACCCCTACACGAAAGCGAATTATTAAAATAAAATTGAACCATACGTTAGTCCTGAAACGACCTAGTTTGTGTCAAGTGGACATTAAACCTCATTTCTCTTTCTCTGTCTTTCTCATAAAGGATAAGTTTATTGGTTTTAGAAGATTTGTATCCTACCGTTGTTTCTAATGAAGTTTGATTACACTGGTTGAGATGATGATAAAAATCTAAAACTGTAGACGAACCCAAACTAATGGTTGTAACTGTTGGATAAAACAATGGTCCATCTTCATGGGGCTGGAAGAGAAAAGGAAGAGTATAAAATGATATAGTTATTCATTTTGCATTGAAATCACTAATCCTCATTTGCATTTTCCAGACAATATCTAAATATTCCTTCATTTAAACGGTGCACGGAAAAAAAGTCACAGGAAAAAAATTCACAGTAAAAAAGTCACAAATTTGCCTAGGTAAAAAAAACACAGGAAAAAAAGTCACAGTTTTTTTATTACATCCCAAATTCAATAACAATATAAACAATAACATACATATTTAACCTTTCATTACACATATTATTATGTTCATTACACAGATGTAGCCAGACTGTTTTAGTCTTTAGAAATCAGCACATTTTGATATCATAGCACATTTGACGTATTAGCACATATGGCATATCAGCACATCTGACATTTTAATACATTATAGCACATTTGACATATCAGTACATCAGACATTTTAGCACATTCTAGCTCATTCAACATTCTAGCACATCAATACTCTTTGTTAATTGTAATGTTCCATCCAACTCCATGTAAGAATTCTGGGATGGATTTGGCATCGCTGACACGATCTCTGCAAAGATTTCGTAGTTGTGTCTGCATCTTTACAAACTTCTTCTTGACCTTCCGGACAGGTGGATTTCCGATGGCATCCTGGGCGACGAGAGTCTGGACTGTGGCTGATTCCTTCTGGAACCACTCCACCACTCTCCAGATGGATGGATGGTGTTGGCCGACAAGATTGTAGAACTTGTTGTTCCAAGTTTTCCACAGAACAGTCGGAACTGATCAAAGAGCCAATCTGTTTGTGTAGTGTTTGCAGCAAGGTAATGTAGAGTAACCACTCTATTAACCAAACCTAATTAACTCAAAGACAAATAACTTAAAAGATCAAAGATATACTCACTCTACAATACAATATATATATATAAGTTGTGACTTTTTTACCTGTGTTTTTTTTACTGTGTTTTTACTGTGACTTTTTTTACCTGTGACTTTTTTTCCTAGATTCATTTAAACATACATTATGCAAGAGCTAAATCTGCCTATCGCAGGTCTTTCTTTAGACCTGAAATGTTATCTAAATTATTAATTAGACATTCATTAACTTATCCAGACCATAAACAACTCTCATTGGCATTGCTAGCCTGCGATGTTTATTGGATTAGGTTCCGATTTGCTGCTCGATTTCAATTCATAATTTAATCATGAAATGAATGATCGAGACTATGTTTTTTTATCGTACATACTTTAGTAATGATGATTGAGGCTAGGCCGAAATTTCAATCGCTTAATTCTCGGTTCATAGAGAATCAATTTGACTGAAATTTTCAGCAAATTTCCTTTACATTATCTAGTTTTTAACTATTATAGTGCGAACTGAGCACAATTTAAAGGGGCATTAGGTGATATTAGATAAAGAGATGATAGTTCTTGCTATGACAGTTAACAAATAGATAATGAAAACAAAATATGCTGAAAATTTCAGTCAAATTGCTTTACTTTGAACCAAGATATTAATGATTCAATTTCTCGCTAGCCTCGAACGTCATTAGTAATGTTTGTACCATAATAAACAGTCTCGAGTTCTTGCCATCACAAAATGTATTTAAACTAATGATGGCATCAAGAGTTGATTATGGTCTTGATAAGTTAATTAATATCTAATTAATAATTTAGATAAGTTGATTACTGTTTAATTAATAATTTAGATAACATTTCAGGCCTAAAGAAAGACCTGTAATAGGCAGATTTAGCTCTTGCATAATGTACGTTTAAGCGATATAGCAATCCTCTGCAAACTACAGTATTGTAAATGTTGCAATCTAGGGTAGGCTGATCGGCAATTCTAGGTCTGTTTATAGTCGGGTGAAATGAAATCAGGTTTAACGTCCTATTGTTGTGCTCCAACTGGGGGGGGATCACGTGGCTAAGTGAGTAAGACGCTGGCTCGCTAGCCAGGAGGTCGGGTGTTCGATCCCTGCATTGGCCGGGAAAGTTCATCCAGATTTTCCGGCGTGGTATCCCCTTGTCAGCGATGCAGGATGGAGGGCCTGACAAGGACAGCTGTCTAGTCGTTTGGATGGGACAATAAACTGAAGTCCCGTGTATGCCATACAGTGTGCTATGAGGGAAATTTTGCCCGGGCAGTGGCACTATGGCCTACTCTTATATCGAATTCCAACTGCCAAGGGATATTTTACCTGCATGCCACGTCCTTGACAGGCTCTTTGTCCTGCACCACTGACAAGGGGAAATCACGTTGGAAAATCTTGATGAACTTTCTCGGCCAATGCAGGGATTGAACAAGCAACCTCCATGCTAGAGAGCCAGCGTCTTACCCACTTAACCACCATGGCTCCCAATTTGCAAGGGATTGCTCAAGCCCTCAAATAATGATAAAAATTAACTAACCATAATACCTTGACCGGATAAATATTCATTAACTAGAATATGGTTGGGTGTTTGACCAGCAAATATTTCTAATTCAGCTATTCTCTCAGTATAAATCTTTAACCACTGAACAAAAGAAAAGAATGAACATAAAATGGTGTTTAAAGTTCTACTTTTTTTTAACTAACCTACCTAATAGTAAATGAAATGAAATTCGTTGTCCTACTTTTCTTAAAGGGCACATAAATGGATGACTATGTACATGCAATTAAGATTTTTCACCTTATGTGATCTTTAACCAACAGGTTTTATGAAAAAAGAAATTGGGTTTAACGTCCTACTTTTCTGCACCAACTGGGTTAATGATGACCAGCAAATGTTCTACAAGGTAAATTTAAATATAACTGAGAATATGAAACAATAAATATTTTTAACATAACTGAGAATATGAAACAGTAAATATATTTAATATAACTGAGAATATGAATTATGTGTAATGTGAATTCTTCACATATACCACATGTTTGTTTTTGAATCCTTATCCAATACTGGGGCGGATCTAGGAATTTTGAAAAGGGCACTGAGAGGGGATTTTTTTTTTTTTTTTTTTGGGGGGGGGGGGGGTCGCCCCAAGAAAATTATCCGTCATTACCTTGCATCTGTAGCCATTCCAAGAGCTATTTGACTGATAGTATCGTCTAAGTAAACGTTCGGAAATCGTTGAAAAAGAGCCTTAAAATCGAGCAAGAAAGCCAGTTGAACATGCGGCTCGAAAATTGTCAAGGGCGAGCGTGGAATTATGATGGGAAAAAAGACGAATCTATTCCCTAGCCATTTCACTATTTAAGCCTTGTAACTTGTACTTTGGACTGTCCACACATGAAACAATGCTACATCAAGTTGCACTCATGCGCGTCGGTGATGGACATGAGTGTATACGCCGCCGATTCCACAAGATGTCTGTCTATAGTCACTCTATAGGATTAGGGCACTGTCAGCTAAACAACAAGAATTCGTTTGAAAGTGGAAGCATTAATTAGACCAGACTGGTGTGTTTGAATCGATGGTTTGAGTCATTTGGGATCCCTGCAACGGGTTGGGAACGGACATATTTGGGTCTGAGAAAAGGCACTTTCAGCAGTAAAAAAGGGCACTGTCGAAAATTAGGGGCGCCCCTTGAATCCACCTCTGCAATAAACAGATTTGTAATCGTGAAAAATTCTAAAACACCTGTATGCTCAGTAATTTCTAGAAATTTCAACCCTTCAAGACCAAAATCTCCGCTGTATGCAGATTTAAAACAGGTTACAGGTATTTAAACGGCTAGAACACACTTACCTGTGGTATATTTTCAGCAATCATTCCCTTGGGATGTGGAAGAGAGAAATGGGGTTTAGCTTCCACTTGACACAAACAAGGTCATTTCGAGACTAACATATGGTTCAATTTTATTTCAATAATTCACTTGCGTGTAGGGGTCTTTAGCAGTGGGAGGAAAAATAAGGACCCAGAGTAGACCCATGAGGTTTGACAGGAGACCCTACTCCTTGTCACGTACAACCGGCGAATCGAAATCCCGCGAGTTGACTCAATGACAGACCTTATGAATGATACAGCGCGCACATGCTAACCATTCGGCCATCCAACCACCCTGTGATAAGTGGAGAGCTAAATGCACCTTGAGCATTAACTTTGATGGATCTGCGCGCAATATAAGAACTCACTATTATTAGTATTATTTACCCCAGTTCTGTAATCGTCTGTTCGATAAATGTGTCCATTTTGGTTTTGGTGCTGAATAAACATGGTCTAATAAATCTTTCTCTTCTTGTTCACTGATAAAGTTAGGGATGTATAGGATGGTATCTGGGATCTGAAATTATTAAAATGACATATCCTCTTTGATCTCTGTCAAACATTCAAATATTTCATTGGAATGGTCAAAAGCAAGAGAGAGGAATGGAGTTTAACGTCCACTTTACACAAACTAGGCCATTTCGGGAATAACATATAGTTCCAATTTTATTTCAATAATTCACTTTTGCGCATATGGGATCATTAGCAGTGGGGGGAAACTGGGGTATCTGTAGAAAACCCACAAAGTTGGAAAGGCGACCCTACTCCTTGTCACGTACCAGCAGTGAATCAGAACCATGGCACTTGACTCAATAACAGACCTTATGATCTAACAGGCACATGTTAACCATTCGGCCATCCAACCCAATTCACTGGAATGTCTCATCAACACAATAATTTTATCATTCCGAGACTAACAAGTAACTTTTATCTCCCTTGTTTATGTTCGAGTAGGGCTGTCTTAACAAAATTATGGACCCCAGGAAGAGCAATGCACAGTTGCCCCTACCTATACAACCACTCACAGAGAAATGAAATAAAATGGGGGATTTAACATCCTACTATTCTGCTTCAACTGGGCTAATGAAGACGGGCATAGTCGTACGCCATCATGCAGTGTTCTATATAAGGGAAATTTTGCCCGGACAGCAGTGCTATGGTCTACTCTAATATTGAATTCCAACTGCCATGGGATCTTTTACGTGCATGCCAATGTGTACACCAAACCTTGGTTTTTCGTCTCATCTGAACGACAAGACACAAAAACATATATTCATAGTTTAGACAGTTTAGTATAGGCTAGTATAAGCTAGTGTTTATTTGTAGACAGAAGTTACAGCATACATAGACTAGTAAACGACCCCTAGCCCATAGCGGGGCCAGGCAGAATGGTTCAACACATGCGCATTAGATCATAAGGTCTGTCATTGAGTCAGATATTATGGTTTTGATTCCCTGCTTGTTGTATGTAACAAGGAGTTGGGTTGCCTGTCCAAACTAGTGGGTTCTCTCATGTGTTAGTCCCAAATTAGCTAGTTTTGTATGGTGGGTTCTCTCAAACTCCAATTGAATGTGTTAGTCCCAAATGAGCTAGTTGTGTCGATTCTTTGTCTAACTCTTATATTATATAACACATGTTTAATCTTTAAATTTATTTCAATGTTTATGGCCTCTAGGACTATATATCTAACATTATTCTAAACCGGTATATTTTTTTTTTATTTTTGAGTTTCAATTCTTTGCCAGTCAGCGATTAAAGTGTGCCACAGTAAGTCACACAGTAGGCTACTGAGTACAAGTACAGTACAGTTATATTTCTCTAAATTTCTGACATAAACCATTTGACATCATGTTATAATACTATATTTAGAGTCACCTCTAAAACTTTATACTTCAGTAAATTGTACTCTTTGTCTTTATTATTGGTTTCTGAAGCCATCAAAATGATAAAAGCTATGCGGAAACGTTATCCAAAATCGAAAGTTTACATAAATTGAAAGTAGAGACTTCCTTCGTAGGCGGAAGTGCACAAATATAAAGATAAGGGATTTCATTGGATGTTAGAGTGTAAATATGAGAATTCAACCAATCAGAAGAAAAATAACAATTCCTATTCTAAATTCTTCACTTCCGGTCATTATTTTGGAACCTAATCAAAATGGAAAGAAATTGGAAATGAAGAAATAATAGTCGATTTATTGTGTTAATTATGTCAACGGCGCATGGGAAGGTTTGTATCTACAATATTAAATAGGTTCCCTATTAATTTCAAGAGAAATTGTCTTAAAATTCGTAATGCATCTGTCATCTTTACGTATTCCTATGATCCTGTATTGTCGGATTTGTCCATTGATTCTGAATGAATGAATGGGAATCTTAGAAAGGTGAATGACTACTGAATGAATGAATTTTTTTGGCTGGTGTTTATTTCCCATTGGTTTTTGTTCACTAGCTGCTGTTGTTTATGTGGGATTAAAGTAACTAGGGTCTCTAACTCAATATCATCAAAAGTCTTCGACATTGAAAACACAAATTATTTGTCAATTTAAATCAACATTAATCGTGTTATCTTTTCGGGAAATGATGGGCTTCTGAAATCCAATATTTAAGACAAAATAAACATTTTACCATTGGTACAACACCATTTTTAACAAGGGACTCGAAGAATATGGCTAGACATATTCCACAAGTCATGTCAAATGATGACGTCATATTCTTATCTGGAGAGAATGCGCCAAAAATACTACCTGAGTAGACTGGAATAACCAGACGCTAGAGATTGTCGTTCCATTGGGACTTATGGCATATATTTCCAAACATAACTGATTAGAAATTAGAGTAAAAACAGAAACGATTGAATGTAAATCAGTTTATATACGTTTATATACATGTACATTCAAATTACATTATTATAATATAATTTGCGACCCATTTGTGTCAATTTCTAAGTCCCAAATAATTAATATCTTGGTTCAGAGTGAAGCAATTTGACTGAAATTTCCAGCATATTCTGTTTTCATCATCTTTATTTTAACTATTATAGCGAGAACTGTCACCTCTTTATCTAATCTTACCTAATATCCCTTTAATATTGCTGATGTAAAGAAAGGCTTATTTGACTGAGTCAAGACAAATGAAACATACCAAACTAATTGTACCTTATTAGTTAATCAGAAAGTGTTTATTTTATTTTAATTTATGATTATAGATGACCAGGATTGGTCCTGACTTGAACAAAAAGTTGCCAAGGCATTTAAGACATGACGATTTACCTGTAAACAGATTTACACCAAGAACTTATCAGGTCAGTAATTATTAAAATTGACAATTTTTTTTCTACAATAAACAAAAAGAAAAAATACTTTGATCGGTCTGTATCCAGTCGCTTATCTTCTTCATAATGTGACTTGAATCCATGCTAAATTCTAATCGTATCCAAACTGAAAGTAAAACTAGAAGTCTGTGATTATGATCACTCGGCAGATTCCCTTACCCTACATGGAGCCTGTCGTCATGGGCAACGCCATTGGTAATCTGGGAACTTGAAAGTAGTTCCGATGGCGGACTTCGTCATACAGCCGAGGCTAGATGATGTAGGGTACTGGAATCTGCTGAGGTTTGCTGAGTGTAATTATGATCTGTGGGATTTTGAATCCCTTAATAATGCTAGGTTCCCACTATCACGATTCGTGCTATGATTGAAATTATGTTTTTTGAAAAATGCAAATAATGCGCAGAGACTTTGTAGAAGTAATTTAAATTATTTTATTTTTGGATAATTTTAGGTGGATTTGGTCGATGCAGCTTTAAAACGAAACACGATAATTTGTTTGAGTAGTTCGACTGAGAAATTATTTATAGCTTTAATGGTTATCAAAGAACTAGCCAGAGAAATACGAAAACCAATATCTGACGGAGGAAAACGTACTATTTACGTTGTTAATTCAGGTTAGTTTTTGTTTGTGGATCGTTGTTTATTGGCCCTAGGGACTTGGTCTAACATGTTAGGGGGGTCACGGTGACTAAGTGAGTAAGATGCTGGCTTACTGGCAAAATTTCATTTCATTTTCATTTTTTGGGAAGCCATGGTAGCTCATTGAGTACTGCACTGGCTCATTATATAGGTGGTTCCAGCGATGACAAAAAAATTGGCTTGATGTCAGTTGGACTGAATGGTGTGCCTGGCTTGTTCAGCAGGATGATCGGCCTGGCAAGTTGTTTGGATGCAGGGTCTGGCATGTTGTGCAGGATCTTCAGACAGAATTCGACAAAAAGTTGCTGGAGGCTACACTTTCCGGGCAAAATTTCCTATATTCATGTAGTGTAGCGCACATGATTAGCCAGGTTAATGCCAGAAAGTAGGACAACATCAAACCCCATTTCATTGCATTGGAATCTATGTTTCATTCATTTCTATTTTCAGATGAAACAGCAGAAGCTCAATGGCAGGTGTTGTCCCGACATACCAACTTACAGACGGGCTATTACACCATCGATATGGAAACAGAAACTTGGAGCCGACAAAGATGGGAAGAAGAGTTTGCTTCCAAACACGCTCTTGTCTTCACAGCGGAAGTTCTTCGTGATGCCTTTTCACAAAATTGTTTACCGATACCTCATATCAACATGCTCATTTTCGACGATTGTCACTTGGCCGTTGGTGACCACACTTACATTAAATTAATGCAACACATTGAAAAGTATTCGCCATCTAAACCTCATATTTTAGGGATCACGGCTTCGATTCTCGGTAGTCGTATTCCAGAACCAAGCAAGCTCAAAGAAACCATTAGAAATCTTGAAACTACCTTAACATGTATCGCTGAAACCTCCATGCTTGTGATCTCCGAACGTTTCGATTCTCGGCCAAAAGAGTTAGTGGTGGAGTGTCTACCTCCTGAAGACTCAAATGATCTAGTCTACAAACTTGGTGAAATAATAGATTCCGCACTACTTTTTCTTTACGAATGTAATATAGCGCCGGAAGAAGGAGCTGATCCCTTCAAGAAAGATCCCAGACAACTCGGCATCAATGTTCTGTCAGAAATCAGAAATATTTTGCAGCAGTTGGGAACATGGTGTACGTCACGCATAAGTGAAATTCTCATTCCGCAGATCGAAAAAACAGAGAAAAGTGAATCTTGTCAAATTAATAAAAAATTCATCCGATTTACCCTGACCCAGCTTCGACTTTTGGTGCAAGTTTTTGAAAAAAATTTCAATCCAGATTATGATGTGAATGAATTGTTAAAATATAGTACGGCCAAGGTTGTCGAGCTCGTGCACATGCTACAAAAATATAAACCTGATTTAGATTTCATGATTATTAGCAGTGGGGACATGGACTATTCCGACGAAGACGACCAATCAGACATGTCGGACGACGATGACGATTCCATGAATTTATCCGACTCAGAAGACGATGATAAAAATTCCAGTTCACCGAAACTCATTCACATTGCCGTGAAGCGACAGAACTTCGAGACGGATGGAGAAATTGTCACTGAAGATTCTGATGCCAGACAACTCTGTGGACTAGTTTTCGTTGATCAACAATACGTGGCTCTAGCCTTGAACAAATTTATAGAAGAAGTCTGCTCCTGGGATGAAAATATGTGTTTCTTAAAAAGTAATCATATCGTCGGACAGGGCTACAGAAGTGCTCCGAATAAAACAACAATAGGAAAAGTTTATCGCAAGCAAGAGGAAGTTCTACGCAAGTTTCGAATGCAGGAATTGAACTTACTGATAGCTACGAAAGTTTTAGAACAAGGAGTTGATATACCTAAATGTAATTTAGTTGTAAGATTTGATCCACCACGAGATTATAAATCATATACATTATCTAAGGTCAGTTCATTTTTACATATCCTACTATATGCCCCCTGGACAAACCAGGGGGGTTGGATGGTCGAATGATTAGTGTGTGCGCGTTGTATCATAAGGTCTGTCATTGAGTCAACTGGCATTGTTTCTATTCCCCAGTTGTATGTGACAAGGAGTAGGGTTGCCTTTCCAACCTCGTGGGTTTTCTTTGGGTCCTCCGGTTCCCTCCCACTGCTAAATACCCCTACGCGCAAGCGAATTATTGAAATAAAATTGAACCATATTTTAGTCCTGAAATGACCTGGTTTGTGTCGAGTGGACGTTAAACCCCATTTCTCTCTACCCCTTGACAAACCGTGACTATGCAGCATTCTCCGAAAACATACATTAAAATGGTTTGTGAAAACTGCTTCCAGATTATTGAAAATTGCATTTTTACAGAAATTAATGTTTTAACAATGCTGTTACCTTTTTGTCACCCGCCTGTCGAATAATTTAGTGAACTATTAAAATGAGCTCATCGGTCTGACTGTCTGTCCATTTGTCTGTCCGTCCGTCTATCACTTTTTGGAATATATAACTCTGCTTTTAATTGAGCTAGACTGTGTTAGGGAGTACGCTGATGATTAATTCTGTTGGTTGATACTTTGAGACAGACACAATAATGTTGGTTGTAATTAAGTTATGGTGGTGAAACTCGGTGTATAGTTCCATTACATCAATACTTTGACTGAGTTCAATCATGAGCATTTTCTACCCTGGTTAAGCAGAGCCTGAGTCATAAGCAATTTGATTGGTCAAGAATTGATGACTTTGATGAGCATTTTCTGCTTAGGCTAAGCTCAGACTTCAATTTGACTTTGAAGCACAATAACTCTCCTTCTACTTGAAGTTGGGGAGGGGGGGGAATGGCCGAATGGTTAGCACATGCAAGTTGTATCGTAAGGTCTGTCATTGAGTCAACTAGCGTGGTTTCGATTCCCCGGTTGTAGGTGACCAGGCCGAGTAGGGTCACCTGTCTAACCTTGTGGGTTTTCTCTGGGTCCTCCGGTTTCCTCACACTGCTAAAGACCCCTACGCGCAAGCGAATTATTGAAAAAAATTGAACCATGTGTTAGTCCCAAAATAACCTAGTTTGTGTCGACTCTCTCTCTCTCTCTCTCTCTGTCTCTCTCTCTCTCTCTCTCTCTCTCTCATTGAGGTAGTGTCTTCAAACTTGACTGATTTCGATGATGATCAATTTCTACCTTTCAATTTATATAATTTCTGTTAAATCTATTTATTTCAGGGCAGAGCTAGAGCTCGTGATTCAGATTATGTTATTTTATTAGATGAAGAAAATAAAAAGATGTTCAGTGAAGATTTAAAACTATTTAAGGAAATTGAAGAGGTCAGTTCCATTATATTGAAATATGCTAATTAATGACCTTTTATAGAATTGATTGAATTTCAATCCAAACGGGAAGATTTGGTGGTTGAATGGTCTATTGTCTACTCTGTAGATCATAAGATCTGTCTTCGGGTGAGGGCTGTTGGCCGAATGGTTTATGCTAATGCACGTTATACCATAAGGTTTTTCATTGAGTCAACTAGCATGGTTTTGATTCCCTGGCTGTATGTGACAAGGTTGCCTGTCCAATCTCGTTGGTTTTCTCAGGATCCTCCATTTCCTCCTACTACTAACGACCCCTATGTTCAAGTGAGTTATTGACATAAAATTGTATCGTATGTTAGTGTCGAAATGGCCTAGTTTGTGTCAAATGGATGTTAAACCCCATATCTCGCTTGTATTCCAATGACAAAATAAAGATCATGCAAACACTCTTGGTCGTTTTGATCTACATCGATATTATGACATCGACAAGACTAAATATATCAATTATTCATTTATCCTGTTGTTTTCTTGGTAAATATTGACCTGGTTATGATTCATGATACGAATTGTATTGTAGCACCTGAATCACAATACGTATTGGATCATGACTGCAGTGGCAATACCCAGCACTAGTTAATATTGGCTAAAACTATCCTTGGCAACTGGAATTTGAAAAAGAGTAGGTGAAACATTGTCTGTGCAAATTTATCCCCTACGCGTAAATATAGAAATGTAATATGGACCCCAGTCTTGTGTTGACCAGACGTTAAACCTAAGACTGTTAAAAAAATATTGCAATACGATCATCTGCTATACACCGTATCGATACATTTTTGCCGTATCGATATTTTTCTACTTTTATTTTATATTCAAATGTTAGCTAAACTGTTTATAAAGACTTGATAATCAGCCATATTATTTAGGCCGTGCAGTAAACAATTTATCTGCCAAGACATATAAAAAGAAATGTGTATTCACATGATTCAGTCATATTATAGGCTTTGCAGTAAAAAAAAAAATAAGTGTCCAAGACCAAAGTTGTAAAAACAATAAAACTATTCAAAATAAAACTGTGCTTTGTGATAAACCCCGACTTTATCGAAGTATTGCAATACTGCAATATATCGCAATATATCGCAATTTATTCTATAACTATATGCAAATACATTATTGGTGATTTTGTTTTTGATAATCTGGATAGTACAGTGTATTTTGATATTTACATGTAGTTATAGAATAAAAACAGAACTCAATGACCATTGAATACCGCTCGGGTTATTCAATAGTTCACTCGAGTGTATCCCTCTTGAACCGTACAGGGATACACTCTTGAACCATTGAATAACCTGAGTGGTATTCAATGGTCATTGAGTTCTATCTATATATTGCAATACGATTTATGGCCGCAATACACAGCCCTATTTAAACCCCTATTCTATGTTGTTTCAGGTATTAATAGGTAAAGATAAAGATGACGATATAAAAGATGAAGATGTCAGTTGTTATGGCGACCTACTACCACCCTATAATCCAACCAATAATCAGTTTACTGGGTCAAAGGTCACACTTTCTAATTCTATCGGCCTTGTTAACAGGTACAATAATTTATTTTTGAGAAGTTTATTTGAGCGTGAATAAAAAGCCAACTAATGAATTAAAACAACAGATTTTGTATAAGGGATATGGTTATTTTGTATGAGGGGTGGGGCTGTTTTGTATGAGGGGTGGAGATATTTTGTATGAGGAGTGGAGATATTTTGTATGAGTGGTAGGGATATTTTGTATGAGGGGTATGGCTATTTTCTATGAGGATGGAGATATTTTGTATGAGTAGTAGGGCTATTTTGTATGAGGGTTGGGGTTACTTTGATAATGAAAACCTACTTTAAGGCAAGTTATGGAAGGGAGTTAGATCATTTTCATATGGTAAATTCATTTATTATAATTCATAGTTAGGGTTTTGAACCATTCCAAACTCTTTTGGGCCTGACATCCCATAGTTAGTTTAAATTGTTTCTCTGCTCATAGGCCCATGAGAGGATGGGTGGATGGGGCCAAGTTTGGGATTATCCAGCGTGGTTTCTTGTTGTCAGTGGTACAGGATGGAGGGCCTGACAAGGAAAGCTGTCTAGTCGTTCAGATGGGACAAAAAACTGCACGTAAAAGATCCCCCGGCAGATGGAATAGGCCATAGTGCCACTGCCTGGGAATAATTTCTTACATAGCACACTGTATGACGTATGCCCATCTTCATCAGCCCAGTCGGAGCAGAACAGTAGGACGTTAAACCCCATTTCATTTCATTTTGTGACCATGTTTGAAAAGTAAAAAGAGTATAGCCGTCTTTCTGTATGAGTGTATTAATATTTTAGATACTGTGCAAAATTACCAAGTGATGCCTTCACTCATTTAACTCCCCAGTGTAATATAACAACAACAAACAAAGCAGACGGTATTCAATATGTCGGCCATCTTAGATTACCTATCAACTCACCAATCAAGGAAGAAATTACGGTAATTTGACGTTAATTTGATTTATAGTCACTGATTGTTATTTGTTCTCAAATTGATTATTTTACATTCAAAAGATTTCAATGAAGATTATTTGTGGTAATGGCTGTTTGTGACTTATCATTTGCCGTCAATGCAAAATGTTGACAGATTTTTAATTCATCGTATCTTTGTAAATACTGAACAGAATTGAACCATTTCTGACCTGATATTCCTTTGAGATTCAACTTTCACGATATTGTAGTTTACCGGGGATTCATGCTGCCTCAAATGACTATCGGACACTTCGGTCCTCATTGTGCGGTAGCTTTTTGCAATTGTTTAATTCTTAGTGTGATACACTGGTGTAATAAAAATATGACAGTAAGGCTACACAATTTGAATTCTTGTTCTTCAGGAAAAGAACCATAACTGAATTAAAATCCAAAAGTTCTTGGTCGCTCTTCTCAAATCAAGTGTTCAAGTTATTATTTATTTTTATACGCCCACATTTTCAACCTTGTGGATTCTCACTGAGTCCTTCAGTTTCCTCCCACTGCTAAAGACCTCTACATGCAAGCTAATTAGTGAAATAACATTGTCCCATATGTTAGTTCGGAAAAGAATTAGATTTTGTCATTGGATATCAAAGTAAGATATTTTTAAGATTGAAAATGGAGAAGACGGTGTTTATTAATTCTATTTCAGGGAGTTCCGATGCCAACTAAAAAACTTGCCCAAATGGCTGTTGCTCAGAAAGCATGTGAAATTCTACACAAAAGAGGTAAATTTTAATAAAACTTTGTTTTGCTATAAAACTATTTTAGAGAAATAAGAGAAAGTATTTATTCAGTGGCTGAGCGAGTAAGGCGGTGGCTCGCTAACCAAGAGGACCCCAGTTCTATCCCTGTGGGGAGCCACAGTGGCTAAGTGGGTAAGATGCTGACTCGCTAGTCTGGAGGCTGCGTGTTCGATCCCTGCATTGGCCGAGAAAGTTCATCGGGATTTTCTGGCGTGGTTTCTCATTGTCAGTGGTGTGGGACGGAGACAAGGAAAGCTGTCTAGTCATTCGGATGGTACGAAAAACCGAGGTCCAGTGTATACATTGGCATGCACGTAAAAGATCACTTGGCAGTTGTATTTTGATACAAGAGAAGGCCATAGTGCCGCTACCCATTCAAAATTTCCCTCATAGCACACTGTATGGCGTATGCCGGTCTTCATTAGCTCAGTCGGAGCAGAACAGTAGGACGTTAAACCCCATTTCATTTCATTTCGATCCCGGTTTTGGTTGAGCTTGCAAGTTCCTCCGGATTTTCCGGGATGGTTCTATGGTTTCCATTTGTCAATGGTTCAGGATGGGAGGGCCTTTCCAAAAACAGTGTCTAGTTGTTTCAAAACAACGAAAAACCAAGATCATGTGTACTCGTAGGCATGCTCAATAAAACCTTCACGGAGTGCCACTGTCAATAACAAACTGCATGGAATACAATCGGATTAAAACGCAGATCTATATTTCGTTTTGTTTTTTTTTATATACTTTCTATGGCCTCTACTACATAAAGAACTGACTGGTTGTAGTGGAAGGTTGCATCAGAGATCATACAATTTTTGACCTTATGGCGTCAGAAATTTGATGTTGATAATGAGTTAACTACAGTTCCATGCAACTCAAGCCAAACACTCGTCGTAACAGACCGTTTCATTGGCTAATTCCTCACATCATCTAGAATGCTGGTCAAATAACAACTCTTCCAGATGCTAGTGTACTAAAGACAAATAAAACAAAATTATGAAATATTATAAAAAATGAAACGAAATAGGATCAGTGTTTTAATCAGGTTGAAATATGGGAAAACTCTTATAAGGAAGTTAATTCCCTCTAATTCCGTCGTCGAACGTGGAAAATAATATTAACCCTTAGAATGTCATAGCATTGTATAATAATATTCGAGATAATATGTTTCGAAGGTGAACTAGATGAACAACTTCAACCTGTTGGTAAAGAAATGTTTCTACAAGAACAACAAGAAGACTGGGATGACGAAGATGTATCTAGTCAGGGACGACCAGGAACAACCAAACGTAAACAGTATTATTTCAAGAAGGTATGTGCATACATTATGCAAGAGCTAAATCTGTCTATTGCACGTCTTTCTTTAGGCATGAAATGTTATATAAACATACATTATGCAAGAGCTAAATCTGCCTATTGCACGTCTTTCTTTAGGCATGAAATGTTATCTAAACTATTAATTAGACATTTATTAACATGAAAAGACCTTAATTAACTCTCGATGCCATCTTATGAGTCAGATTTTCACTGAATTTGAAACCGATCTGCTGCTCAATTCAATTCCTAATATCTCGGTTCAGAGTGGAGCAATTTGACTACAATTTTCAGCATATTCCCTTTACATTATCTAGTTTTCAACTATTATAGTGAAAACTGCCAGCTCTTTATCTAATCTTCTATAAAGCCTGTTTAAACTAAATTTTTGATGACATAGTAAGTTTAACAAGTTCCACCAATCTATGGACGTGAAGATGAGGAATAGTGAGTAAGATGTCATTGCAGTGATCTTGGAATTCTGAAGTCGTATGAAAAATTGAAGTCGGTTAATCGATGAGCAATTGTCAAAGGAACAAACATGCCAAGTTTCAGATCATACATGAATTGGGACAAAAAAAAAACATGGTCCTGTGTACACATGAAAGATCCCTTGACAGTTGGAATTCGATATAAGAGTAGGCTGTAACACCGTTTTATGGTCAAAATTTCCCTCATGGCCCACTGCATGGCGTATGACCATCTCTATTAGCCCAGTCGGAGCAGAACAGTAGGATGTTAAATACTGTTTCATTTCTATTTAGATTGCCGATGCGTTTATGTCAAGTCATCCCGTAGAGAATACAGCATGTTATCTGTATATGATACATATGAGATTAACGGGACCAATCACAGATGAACAGAATACGAGAGGTAGAAGTATTTACGCTCCAGAAGAAACATCTCGTTGTCTGGGTATTATATCATCTAAATTTATTCCACAGGTAAGTTTATAAATAGGTATTTTATCATCTAGATATATTCCACAGGTAAGTTTATAAATAGGTATTTTATCATCTAGATATATTCCACAGGTAAGTTTATAAATAGGTATTTTATCATCTAGATGACCTGGCGCCTGGTACGTTCGGGCATTTTTATGCGCGAACTCTTAGGGTTTTTTTTACTGGCATGCGCACAGGTACTATTTCTTTTTCTTTTAACAAGTACCCAAATCGGGGATTTCGTGCGGAGGTAGTTCGGAGGTAAACAGTCTGTGAAGTACAACACTTGCCACTGTACCTGTGTATCGCTAATTATAAACCGAATGTGTGAAGACAGTTCATACATATCACTCAAAAATTTTTCAGTACAAACTCAGTTGATTCACGCTCGATTTGCTACTAAACAAACCCATCGGTTTATTTTCTCAACAGTGTGACCCGAAGTGACCGCGGATTTATTGACCTTGTATGGACTTATCCATAGCTATATCCTTACACCGAGAGAAATTATCTAGTCTCGGTGAAAAGAACCATGGTCATCTGGTAGAAAATTACTTTTGTATTTTTTGGAACGGAAAACAGTGTTTTTAGAAGCAAACTAACCTGCCGCACATGAGGAAGTCATTATACTAATAATAAAAGGCGAGACCTCTTTTTGCGGCGCAGGCTTATCACTGAGTAGTAAACCGTCCACAAACAATAATATAGGAAGCCTAGTGACGAGTGTAGTAAGTAGGCTATAGACTATAGGTTTGAGTCGAGATTACTCACTCTCAGTTTACTCTGTTTTTGCGATAACCAATTATGTGAGAAATACCATACTGACATTCGGTTTTTAAAAGTTGTACGCGAACTAAATGCGTTTGTTAGATACTGACAGAGCAGCCCCGAGTCGAACAATCGCCGCCCGAGCTGTCTTCGTCAGCTAGTTTCACAATATCGTGCAATGGGTGTATTAATGTGATTTTTAGGTTTAACCCCGCAAACAATGCCAAAATAGTGTTTTCACTGCTTACAGAAAACTGAAATTTAAAAAAAAATTTTTTTATGAGGGTGACCCTCCCACACACTCCCTATCGAGCTGCCGCTCGGCCTGCGCAGCCTCATGCCTGGCACATACTGTCAACATTGTATATTTTTCCGTTTCCGCCCTTCCCCCCCCCCCCCACAATATATATTTCACGGCTACGTTGCGACGGTACCAGCATACCCAGTTGTTGACACCCATTACATCACTCCTGTCTAACAAATCATAAAGCTGTGGTGTTACGGTGGCGGCATAGTATTTCACCGTAACACCACAGCCACTCTAACCATTCATAATACATCTAACTATCCCTTACAGCACTTCACTCCCTACACATTTCCCCTCGTCCTACTTTCCCAAACGTCAACAACACATCTCATACATCCAGTTCGCTGATTAACCCTTGTACCACGTCTACTGGATTTTTTAAATGTTGAGTGAGATCCCAACAGTTGTTTATGCTAGATTCTCACTCTCGTGCAATGCGTTACGATGGGATTGTCGCTACTGAGTCCACAATCTGGTACGTGCAGAAACGTTTGGATATGTTTCGATATGATCAACACAATTGCTACTACTGGCCTCAATATATCATAATACCCGATAGTATCACCATGATTACTCCATGATTAAAACCACGATTTCACTTGTCGTGTGATTCGTGATAGTGGGAATCTAGTATTAGCAGAGGATCCAACCTTCAACATCATGTTGAGTGGGATCCAAGCAGTAGGTTAACAGGTGATCCAACCTTTATATGTTGAGTGAGGTCCCAGCAGTTGGTTAACAGGGCATCCGACCGTGGTGTCATGAGTGGCATCCCAGAAGGGCGGGATCCAGAAGTTGGTTACCAGGGACAGGATCCTAGAAGTTGGTTACCAGGGGATTTAAATTTGTTGTTATTTTACAGGTGCCTATGTTTCCGGTTTATACACGATCTGGTGAAGTAACAGTTTCAATAGATCTCTGTCGTTCTGATATCGTCATCACACACGACCAATTAGACAAACTTCAAAAATTTCATCATTTTGTATTTACCCAAGTTTTACATCTCGATAAAGATCCCATGGAATGTAATCCGAAAATAGCAGACGTCGGATATTTGATTGTTCCGCTTGATCCAGGTATGTAATTTACGCTAATGTCAGGCCCGCTATAAATTTTCAATCGTCTGCTATTCTCACTAATAGGCAAGACATAGTTCTAAATTTGTGTTTCAATTCCCCAGTTGTACGTGACAAAGAGTAGGATTGCAGTCAAACCTCGTGGGTTTTCTCTGGGTCCTCCGGTTTCCTCCCTCTGCTAAAGACCCCTATGTTCAAGCGATTTATATAAATACAATTGAACCATATGTTAGTCCCGAAATGTCCTACCTTGTATGATCGCCAGTCAAACCTCGTGGGTTTTCTCTGGGTCCTACGGTTTCCTCCCTCTGCTAAAGACCCCTATGTTCAAGCGATTTATATAAATACAATTGAACCATATGTTAGTCCCGAAATGTCCTACCTTGTGTCGAGTGGTGCTATTAAAATGGGTTTATCTGTCGGTCTGCCTGTCTATCACCGTTTTTGGAACGAAATAACTCTGCTTTATGATGATCATTTTCTGTTAAGTCAGAATCTTGGTGTATAGTTTAGTTACATCAATACCTTGACTAAGTTGGCTTTTTCAGCTACAGCTAAGTACACTTTAAATAAGCAATTTGCTTGTGCAGTGCTTAAGAAAAACATAGATAATATGCATTAATTATATATATATATATATAATATATGTCGACTATTTATTTTGGGATTGAGGCAGAGGGCATCAGTCTCATTTTAAGGCCCCACTGAATATTGATGGTCCCTGTGGCCTCAGTCAAGTTATCCAGTCTTAATCAGCCATTGTTTCTCTTTTTCATTTCAGATCTCAACGACGTAGCAGACATAGAATGGAATTTTGTTGATTATGTCACTGGAGTCAATTCTGATCAAAAGAAAAATGTCTTTGATTCCAAACGAGATATTTTTGAATTCAGGAAAGAAGATTTTGAAGACGCCGTTGTTATGCCCTCCTATCGTAACATCGATCAACCACAGAATTTTTATGTTGCCGAAATCCGTTATGACCTCAGTCCACTTAGTTCATTCCCTTCACCCGAACTTTATAAAACTTTTGATAATTATTACACTACCAAATATGGTCTGGTTATAACCAACACTGATCAGCCATTGCTAGACGTTGATCACACGTCTGCCAGATTAAACCTTCTGACACCGAGATACATGAATCAAAAAGGTGTTGCCCTACCGACCAGCAGCGCGGAAACGAAACGCGCTAGACGGGAGAACTTACAACAGAAACAAATTTTAATTCCTGAACTGTGCGATATCCATGTTTTTCCTGCTTCTTTGTGGCGAAAAGCTGCTTGTCTGCCGGCCATTTTGTACCGAATGAATTACCTACTCTTAGCAGAAGAGATCCGAATACGTATCTCCATGGAAACCGGAATAGGTGTCACAGATTTGCCGGATGAATTTCGCTTTCCGCAATTGGATTTTGGTTTCGAAACTAGTCCTGATAAGATAAAACGTGACAGTGCAGACAAACCTGACGTTCAAGACGATGATTGTCAATTATCCAGTGAAAATAAGAACGACTCTAATCAAACTTGTGTTCATGTGCCTAAAACAGAAAATGGCTCCTCAATGAATTCTGCTGGTTGTGATTTCACCGAAACAAATTCATCCCTTAGCAATGTCTCATCCTCAGTTTGTAAATGTGACATACCTTCAACAAGTTGTGACATGTCGATTGACAAGTGTGACGTTGTGCCGGCCAAATGTGATGTTGCGTCAAACAATTGTGATGTTGCATCAGACAAATGTGATGTTGCATCAGATAAATGTGATGTTGCATCTGAAAAATGTGATGTTTCATCTGACAAATGTGATGTTGCATCAGATAAATGTGATTCGTCATCTGACAGTGACTCGGGCATAGTTTCAAGTGCATCGGATGTGAGCATAAAGTCCGAGGATAAAATCTCCAGTTCAGAAACAGAATTTGATGCAGAAAACAAATCAAACCCGCAAGATATTCAACAGAAGTCAAGAAACTGCTGCCAGTCCAAAGCCCGGGAGGAAATTCAAGAGTTGAACAAGTTGCATAATAAAATGGCTGCTATATCCATCGACAACCCAGTAAACGACAACATATCAAACCTAGAGCAACGCACAATCTATGATTGCAATAAACATGATATGCAAATATGCCAGAACCAAAGTAGTGATCTCACCATTGTCAACAACATTCCAGATGAATCTCATTCTCATGCTAATCAAGTTAAACCTCTGTGCCAATCATCGAGTTGTATTACCGAATCTAGTCCAGGCATATCCTCTCACCATAGCAACACTCCAGAAACACATCCACCACTACCACCACCACCATCACAAGAAATTGCTCCATCCACTGATAATTTTAATTCTAATGAAGAAAAGGGCGTAAGACAAAATCCTGAATCTTTTGAACACGAGCCGAGAATCAGCAACCATCATTCTTCTGCCGTTTTCTCCGTTGGTGTTTGGAATAATCCGAAACCCAAACCAGCTGAGATTCCCGACGACGGTAAAAATTACTCCTTACCTGAAATTTCTTTGGACACAGATCGTGATCTAGAGACGTTCGTAGGACCGAGTCCATGTCTTCTTCTACAAGCCTTAACCATGTCCAATGCAAACGACTTTTTTAGTTTGGAAAGATTGGAAACGATCGGAGATTCATTCCTCAAATATGCCATAACTGTTTATTTATATTGTACATATCCCGGTATTCACGAAGGAAAACTAAGTTACCTGAGAAGTAAACAAGTAAGCAACTATAATTTATACCGCCTTGGCCAAAAACACGGAATCGCCGAATGCATGGTGTCCGCGAAGTTTGAGCCGTATGAAAACTGGTTACCTCCCTGTTATATCATAAATGAAGATCGAAGACGAGGTCCTGTGCCTAAAGTTCTCATCGCCGGAACCAAAAATGATAAAATGGCTTCTAATTTCGTATTAGATGAGTCGGAAACCTCCAAAAAGGGGTTTCCCATCGGTACCTTTTCTGCTGAAACAGGAAACGACGACGTTAGTTCTGCCCAGGTGCACAATTTTAACCAAGAGCTGAAGGAAGCTGAAGAAATATTTGAATATGAAAAGAGCGGGGAATCTAGTCAACGCCTAATACCGTACAGTTTGCAGACGCAGCACGGAATACCCGACAAAAGTGTTGCAGATTGCGCTGAAGCTCTGATTGGTTGTTACTTGACGACATGTGGTAAAAAAGCTGCCCTCATGTTCATGTCTTGGCTAGGACTCAAAGTTTTACCAAAGAAAGAAAAACCTGAAACATTGCTTGTTAAAAAGGAAGGGCAGGAGGTAAGTGCAAAGGATTTATCGAGATCGATTAATTCTATAAATATCGCTTTGCTTTATATCTTGAAACTGAATAGTTATGAACCATTTTCTTCAATGTACAGACATTGAAATATCTTGTAACATAGCCCATCATGACAATCTCGGTTCAAGATGATGGCTCAAACTCGCATTTCTTCAGAAATTTCCCGTATGTAGCCAAAAAATCACTCACATTGCGAGATAAAATTTGTTCCCGGTAAATCATCAAATCGGCTTTCTTTGAATGAATTTTTGATGTCAAGATGTGGAAAATGTTCCAAGGATCATTAATTGATGCCTAATTGTCGAGAAATCGGAAGCATTGCATTCAAAAAAATCCAGCCAATCAGGAGCCATTTGGGGAGGAGCTTAGGAATCGAACTAAGACTGATTAATGTCTGGCAAGTTTCCGGGAGATGTTCAACCCGGCAGATTATCTACGGTTCATGATAAAGTTTTCTTTATTCATATATTCAAGGAGTAGGATTGCCTGTCCATCCTAATGAGTTTTCTCCGGGGCCTCTGGTTTCCTCCCACTGCTATAGACCCCTACTCACGAGCGAATTATTGAAATAAAATATAAACATGTTAGTCCCGAAATGGCCAAACCCCATCTCTCTCTCTCTCTCTCTCTCTCTCTCTCTCTCTCTCAGCTGGATTAAGCTTGTGAAAGATTGGATATTTTTCCGAAAAATGCAAATAACGATCCACCACTTTAATATTTAAATAATAAAAGCAGAATTCAACATCACGACTGATCTATGAATTGTATATTTTAGGTGAGTGAAGCTGAATATGAAGATTTTAGTTGTCCCATTTCCCCGTTAATTATAACAGAAGATAACGCTGTCGACAAGTTAGAGGCGTTGTTAGATGGTTACGACGAGCTGGAGACTAGTATACAGTATAAGTTTCGTGATCGATCGTATCTGCTTCAGGCTTTTACCCACGCCTCGTATCATTATAATACAGTAACAGATTGTTATCAAAGGTACGTTTACACAAAATACTTGGACTAGATCATTATGATACAGTAACAGATTACACAAAATACTTGGACTAGATCATTATGATACAGTAACAGATTACACAAAATACTTGGACTAGATCATTATAATGCAGGAACAGATTATATAAAATACTGGGACTAGATCATTATAATACAGTAACCGATTATATAAAATACTGGGACTGGATCATTATAATACAGTAACAGATTATATAAAATACTGGGACTAGATCATTATAATACAGTAACAGATTATATAAAATACTGAGACTGGATCATTATAATGCAATAACAGATTACACAAAATACTGGGACTAGATTATTATAATACAGTAACAGATTATATAAAATACTGGGACTAGATCATTATAATACAGTAACAGATTATATAAAATACTGGGACTAGATCATTATAATACAGTAACAGATTATATAAAATACTGGGACTAGATCATTATAATACAGTAACAGATTGTTATCAAAGGTACGTTTACACAAAATATTGGGACTAGATCATTATAATACAGTAACAAATTACACAAAATACTGAGACTAGATCATTATAATACAGTAACAGATTACACAAAATACTGGGACTAGATCATTATAATACAGTAACAGAATACACAAAATACTGGGAGTAGATTATTATAATACAGTAACAAATTACACAAAATACATGGACTAGATCATTAAAATACAGTAACAAAATGAAATGGGGTTTAACGTCCTACTGTTCTGCTCCTATACTGGGCTAATGAAGACGGGCATACGCCATACAGTGTGCTATGAGGGAAATTTTGCCCGGGCAGCGGCACTATCGCCTACTCTTATATCGAATTCCAACTGCCAGGGGATCTTTTACGTGCATTCCAATATATACACGGGACCTCGGTTTTTCGTCTCATCATTGTCAGGCCCTCTGTTCTGCACCACTGACAAGGAGAAACCACGTTGGAAAATCTGGATGAACTTTCTCGGCCAATGCAGGGATCGAACACCTGACCTCCAATACAGTAACAGATTACACAAAATACTGGGACTAGATCATTATGATACAGTAACAGATTACACAAAATACTGGGACTAGATCATTATGATACAGTAACAGATTACACAAAATACTGGAACTAGATCATTATGATACAATAACAGATTACACAAAATACTGGGACTAGATCATTATAATACAGTAACAGATTACACAAAATACTGGGAGTAGAGCATTATAATACAGTGACAGATTATATAAAATACTGGGACTAGAACATTATAATACAGTAACAAATTACACAAGATACTTGGACTAGATCATTATAATACAGTAACAGATTACACAAAATACTGAGACTAGATCATTATAATACAGTGACAGATTATATAAAATACTGGGACTAGAACATTATAATACAGTAACAAATTACACAAAATACTGGGACTAGACCATTATAATACAATAACAGATTACACAAAATACTGGGACTAGATCATTATAATACAGTAACAGATTATACAAAATACTGGGACTAGATCATTATAATACAGTAACAGATTACACAAAATACTGGGACTAGAAGTCTTTGATTTTCTTATTAACTAAAAAGTGTGTACCGTACTAATAAAAAAATTATTATATAAATGCTAATTCCACATTTAAAGGGGCATTATGGGTTTTCTCCTGATCCTCTGGTTTCCTTCCACTGCTAAAGACCCCTACGTGCAAGTGAATAATTGAAATAAGATTGAACTGTATATGTTAGTCTTAAAATTACCTAGTTTTTGTCAAGTGGACCTTAAACTCTCGCTCTCTCTCTCTCTCTCTCTCTCTCTCTCTCTCTCTCTCTCTCTCTCCGTAGTTTGTGTCAAGTGGAGGTTAAACCCCATTTCTCTCTCTCTCTCACTGGGTAATCAGCAGCATAAAATAATGTCTCTCATATTTTTTTTTTAGGTTAGAGTTTTTAGGGGATGCCATATTGGATTACGTCATTACTCGTCATTTGTATGAAGATTCACAGAAACACTCTCCTGGTATCTTGACGGACTTACGATCGGCACTAGTCAATAACAATATCTTCGCTGCCCTTGCCGTCAAATGGGACTTCCACAAATACTTCAAGGCAATATCCCCAGCTCTATTTCAGGTTATAGAGAAGTTCGTTAGTCGGCAGAAAGAACGGGAAGACGAGATAGATTTAGATGATGAGGTAAATATTATTTCCTTTCAAGATCAATCTGATTAAAATACAGATCTATATTTCATTTCGTTTTTTTTATACTTTCGATGGCCTACACTACATGAAGATCTGACCAGTTGTTTTGGGAGGTTGTGTCAGGGGTCTTACGAGCGGCTTTTGACCCTATGACATCAGACGTCAGACATTGACTAATCAATTAGTGTTTAATTTTCTAGTGGTTTACCCACAGTTCCGTGCACCTCACGCCAAAAGCTCGCCGTAACAGACCGTTTCATTGGCTTATCCCCGACACCATTCAGAACACAAGTTAAATAACAACTCTTCCAGATCCTAGTGTAGTAAAGACAAGTAAAACAAAATTTTGAACTATAAAAAAATGAAATGAAATAAGATTTGTGTTTTAATCAGATTGTTTTGAGATATGTCTTGACATCCCCCACATTTCATGTAGAAATATTTGGTTGTCGTCCGGTTTGAAATAAACAACAAACTGTAAAATCGTGGTAAAATCACGGTGTGGTAAGTTTGTGAGTGCAGATGCACATGTGTCACTTTATTTTTTGCACCACTATTTAAAGTTGTTAAAGAAATTTAGGGGTCACGGTGGCTAAGTGGGTAAGACACTGGAGTTCGGGTGTTCGATCCCTGCATTGGCCAAGAGATTTTCTGCCGTGGTTACCCCTTGTCAGTGATGTAGGACGGAGGGCCTGACAAGGACAGCTGTCTGGTCGTTCGGAGGGGACGAAAAATTGAGGTCCCATATACACACTGGCATGCACGTAAAACATCCCTTGACAGTTGGAATTCGATATAAGAGTAGGCCGTAGTGCAGCATGGCGTATGTCAGTCTTCATTAGCCCAGTTCGGAGCAAAACAGTAGGAGGTTAAATCCCATTTCATTTCATTAAAAGAAATTTTAAAAGGAATGTATAGTGGTTGAAAACTGAGGCGTTTTCAAAAAGTAAAAAGGGGTCTGGTGTCTGTTATAGAATTTCCACAAGTTTGTCAGCACTCTAAAATTCTAAAAAGATGTTAGAAAGTGTGATGGCTTTGTAAAGGGAAACAAGATTTCAGAAGATTGGCATATTATGTTTACAGTCCCTGGATAATCCTATCTTGGTTCCGTCTGAATAACCCTATCTTGACACTATCTGGAAAATCCTATCTTGGTTCTATCTGGATAATCCTATCTTGGTTCTATCTGTATAATCCTATCTTGGTCCTATCTGGATAATCCTATCTTGGTTCTGTCTGGATAATCCTATCTTGGCTGTATCTGGATAATCCTATGTTGACTCTATCTGGATAATCCTATCTTGCGTCTATCTTATAGTTTAATGATAATGAAGAAGAAGATGAAGATGGTCTAGAAGAAGTAGAGATGGAGATACCGAAAGCTTTAGGTGATATATTTGAATCTGTGGCCGGTGCTATATATTTAGATAGTGGTATGTCGCTAGATACAGTATGGAATGTCTACTATGGTTTAATGAAACCACAAATTGGTATGTATTTAATGACATGACACAATTCTATGTAAACACAGGACACAATTCTGTATAAACACAGGACACAATGCTGTATAAACACAGGACACAATTCTATATAAACACAGGACACAATTCTATATAAACACAGGACACAATGCTGTATAAACACAGGACACAATTCTATATAAACACAGGACACAATTCTGTATATACACAGGACACAATTCTGTATAAACACAGGACACAATGCTGTATAAACACAGGACACAATTCTATATAAACACAGGACACAATTCTATATAAACACAGGACACAATGCTGTATAAACACAGGACACAATTCTATATAAACACAGGACACAATTCTGTATATACACCACAGGACACAATTCTATATAAACACAGGACACAATTCTGTATATACATTATACATATTCTCACGATATGACCCCAGCATGCCAGTTCCTTTGTTAGGGGATCAATTAACGATGCAACAATGGGGATTAATTAAGGGGTCTACCAGAGGATTAAATCAGTTCATTGAAAGACAGTTCAATTCAATATTTTATTCCATTTCACATCCACTCTTATTACAGATTATTATACAAAAGTATAATTTTTCATAATGTACAAGCAGTATCGGTAACCAACCAGTGATGTAAGCACTACTAAACATTTTCCTATACAATATCAGACATGATTTTTTTCCGCTTTAAAGCGGATTTCCGCTTTTTGTTCCGTCTGGTTCTGATTTTTTGAGGTCGGTTCCGATTTTTGACAACGCTTTTGTTACAATATTGTTAAGTTTTAATTCAGGCACCTTGTTTCAAAAGCGTAATATCATAATAAAAAAAATCATTAATTCTTCCTGACGAATTTCTAACTGGTTCTGATTTTTTGTGTTCGGTTCCGATTTTTGACAACGCTTTTGTTACGATATTGTTAAGTTTTAATTCAGGCACCTTGTTTCAAAAGCGTAATATCATAATAAAAAAAATCATTAATTCTTCCTGACGAATTTCTAACTGGTTAACTCCAAAATATCTATCCATAACTTTAAAATCTGCTAACCGGATGTCAGCGATGTAAACATTAACAGTACGGTACCGTAGACTCACGCGAGATTAACGAGATCGCCTGTCACTGTGTATAAGTAACATAGAGTTTCTCTATCGTAACATATCTATGATTGTACGTAATCGTCGTCAGTTCTTTTGAGCTATGGCTAATGTCGTAGATCGAGACATCCACACCAAACTATTAGACAAAGGACTTTAAAATGTATGGAAGTGGAAATGGTTGAAACGGAAGGTGGAAGGCGAGCTTGTGAGACGTTCTATTCGTAAAGTCAATGTCCGAAGAGTCGTGAATTATTAATATTAATTACGGTCGGAGGGAGGGGGATGGAGAAGTTTAGAGCAAAACATTCTAGTCTAGAATATTATACACCTGGGACAATCAAAAGATCGCATCCGTAGTTCAAAAATTATTTTTTTTGTTAGTAAGTATTCTGTAAATGGAAGAGAAATAAATTAAATATAAGTTAAGCCAAAATTTGTAGTAAATTAGTAGACAAATACAAGAATTTTAAAATTCATTATCAGAACACCCCCACCCTCCTTACTTTAAAATCACCCTTGGCCCTCATAACAAAATGGCGTTGCCCCTGGACACGCCCCCCTCCCCACTCCGAGATTTTTTTTCAGCTTTTTTTTCCAACAGCTAAAATCATGTCTGCAATATACAACATTTTCAATCATTTTAGCATGGAATGTTCAAGTTATCATTTAAATATTTCCTTTAACCATTATCCATCCACTTACAAACATTTTCCACTAAGTGGGAGACAGCATCCCCGTACTGGATGACGATGTAGTGTCCTTCATTGAGGCGCCACTTCTCAGTCACCAGCTTCTCTTTCAGTTGCCGATACTTCCTCTTTCTGGGCACCAGTAGCAAGCTGCTTCAGGGTCACATCACTGAAAGCTTGTTCTTGCTTGATGAGACGGATGAAGTGATAGATGTTGGGGTGGTTGGTGACAAGTTTATTTATTTTGGAATGCCACCCCTCATGATAAATATGATGAACACAGTTCACATGTCATATGATGAATACAGTTCACTAGACCATGAAACCGGCCTACTTGATTAAGCCAGTTAGGATTGTTAAGTATAATCCGTTTATAATCCGATTATAATCCAGGAATTAGAAACTGGCATATCAGGGGTGACCCCATTCTCACAGGACACAATTCTATAAACACAGGATAAATTCTATATAACCTCAGGACACAATGCTATATACACCAGACACAATTATATATACACACAGGACACAATTATATACTCACAGGACACAATTATATCTACACAGGATACAATTACATATACACACGGGACACAATTATATCTACACAGGATACAATTATATATACACACAGGTAAGGCTGTGCAAAAATATCGATATAATCGGTAGAAGTTATTTAGCGATATGTTAATCGATATTGAAATTCAAATATCGATTATCGGTATATTTACCTTCTGACGGCAAGTTACGGTCACTTTCACATGACTGAACTTGCGGTAGTCAGGCATTAGCAGACGAATGAATGAATACACAACGTCAACACAACTATTTTCCCCCTCTGCTTACAAACTGACACATTTTAAATATATATTATTGTAAAAAACTAAACTTAAATACATTAAATAGATTAAATACATTATTTTAATATTTTTGTTGCTTTTGTTATTACTAGTTGAAACTAAAATAGATCACCCACTTTGTGAACAATGACAATCGCACTTGATATATAGGAAAATTGGAATTATCTCCCTTCTTTGCTCTTGATTGATTTATAGAGAAATTGTCCGCTTTCACGATAAAACTAATTGTATTATTAATGATAAAAACTACAAAAGTACCAGCAATTAGCTAGTGATATAAATATATTTTCGCAATGTGAGATAAGATCGTCCGCTAAGCGCAAGCATATGATATGTAACCTAATAAATGTAACAGTTATCTACCTTCATGGACTCTAGTAATGAAGATAAATAACTTCAATTTACTTTCGTTTGTTTTTTTTTTATCACGATTGAGTATTGACAGATTGTATAATAATATTAATAAATATAATGTGTTTAAATAAACAGTAATAAAGACTGAAGATGTTTTGGAATATTTTTATTATACAATACTATTATTAAACATGACTGCTGAAGAACAAATACAACAAAATAGTGGTAGCCTGTGTCGACCAACACAAATAACAGGTCGGTAAAGTTCGGATTTTTCCAGAAAAATGATAATCGATTATTATCGATAATCGCTGACAAATTCTTGCCGATAATCGATATTGAAATTTCATATCGATTCCCAGCCTTACACACAGGACACAGTGTTATGAATACACCAGACCCTATTCTATATATCCACAGGACATGATTCCACATATACACAGGGCACAATTCTGTATATACATCATGCACAATTCTGTTCTATATATATACACAATACACAATTCCACATATACACAGGGCACCTGTTCTATGGAATATAATTACAGCTGATTATTAAGCTTGATAACGACTAAATCCTTTTGTAAATAATTCAACCATTTGTACTGCAAAACATATTCAGCAATGTGAACTCTTAATGAAAGTATTTTGTATGAAACCCAGTACAGTGTTAGTCTCATTAGTGAACATGCCTGAATTTTCACTGGAACCATAGTAACTGATTAATTAATACTCATTGATGAATTGTAATTTTCAGAAAAATATCTCAAGTGTATCCCGAAATCTCCAGTTAGAGAATTATTAGAGATGGAACCAGAAACTGCCAAATTTGAGTGAGTTATGTCTTTTATTACCAGGGAGAGAGAGGGAGAGAGAGAAAGGGAGAGAGGGAGGGATAGAGAGGGGGAGGGAGGGAGGAAGAGAGAGAGTTTAAGTCCACTCAGTCCACTCGTCCAATCGACACAAACTAGGTTATTTCGGGACTAACATATGGTTTTAATTTTATTTCAATAATTCGCTTGCGCGTATGGGTCTTGGGCAGTGGAAGGAAACCGGAGGGCCCAATGAAAACCCACGATTGACCCTACTCCTTGTCACGTACAACCGGGAATCGAAACCATGCCAGTTGACTCAATGACAGACATTATGATACAGTGCGCACGCGCTAACCATTCGACCATCCAACGCCCCTCATTAGAGAGAGAGGGGGGGGGGGGTGAAAGAGGGTGGAGGGACAAACAGTGGGGAAGGGACCTGGATAGAGAGAGGTGAGGGAAGTGATATTCATTGTTGAATTAGAACATTTTTAACAATATTTCTGTTGTCATCTATTTCAGGAAACCTGAGAGAACCATGGATGGAAAAATACGAGTTACCGTAAATGTTGTAGGGAAAGGTGTCTTCAGTGGAATCGGTCGTAATTATCGCATTGCCAAAAGTGCTGCAGCCAAAAAGGCTTTAAGATATATGAAAACTATGCAACAACAAGGGCTGATATAAATGGAAAGTGTCATATAGAGAACCATGTATTATTAATATGTATAGGTGTCTTCAATTTAGTTACATGTTAAATATAGTTACAAGTTCAATTAAGTAACATGTTAAATATAGTTACAAGTTCAATTTAGTAACATGTTAAATATAGTTACAAGTTCTATTTGATAACATGTTAGATATAGTTACATGTTAAATATAGTAACAAGTGAAATTTAGTAACATATGAAATATAGTTACATGTGAAATTTAGTAGCATGTCAAATAAAGTAGCATGTTAAATATAGTAACATATGAAATTTAGTGACATGTTAAATACAGTTACATGTTAAATATAGTTACAAGTTGAATATAATTCAGTGACATGTTCATTGTAGTAACATGTAATAGGATATATTGTACCAGTTACATGCTAAATCATGTTACATGTTAAAAATAGTTACAAATTGAAATGGTATCATGTTAGTAACATGTTAAATATGGTTACATATGTGTTAAATATAGTTACATTTTCAGTATAGTAACATTTTCAAGTTACACACACTCTAAATTTTGTATAATATATATACTGCATGCAGCAGTGAAATGTGTTAAAAAAAACTTGTATTTAAAAACCCCATATATTATTAAATTCCTATTCAACAATAGCTGGTTATGAACCGGGCTGTTGTTTCACTTATATCGTATCTAATATAACCCTAGTCAATATCTTTATTATTTAAAATCAATCTGATGGAAACACAGATCCTATTTCTTTTCGTTTATTATAGTTCAAAATTTCGTTTTATTTGTCTTTACTACACTAGGATCTGGAAGAGTTGTTATATAACAGGTGTTCTAGTTGATGTGAGGAATTAGCCAATGAAACGGTCTGTTACCACGAGTTCTTGGTGTGCGATGCATGGAACTGTGGGTAAACCGATAGAAACATCAACCTGATTGATTAATCAATGTCTGACGTCATAGGGTCAAAAGCCGCTCATATGACCCCTGACGGAACCTCCCACCTAAACCGGTCAGATCTATATGTAGTGTAGGCCATCGAAAATTTAAAAAACAAAATGAAATATAGATCTGTATTTTAATCAGGTTGTATCTAAAATCAATCAATCCATCATCCCGGTGTGTATCTCCTGAACATCTCCAATGATTCCCAACATTTTGTATTTTTGTAGAAGACATTCATCATATAATCCATTGTTTTAATGGATCCATGGAGTTTTGAAAAGGACAATAATATGACTATTTTTAATTTAATTGTAATAAAAAAAAAAGCCCAACAGAACGTCTCTATTATATAAATTAATCTAAATTTTAAAATTGAAGAGTTGAATTCTTTATAGTTATTCTATACATTGTGCATAAATATTGGTATTGTCAGAATGTCGGTTGATACGGTATTTATTGATATTGTCAGTTGATATGGTATTTGTTGATATTGCTGGTTGACACGGTATTTATTGATATTGTTGATTGATACAGTAATTTTTGAAGTTCCAGGGTACGCATATTCTTGAAGCATTGGCCTGAGAAATCCCTCTCTGGCCATTGCTGGATTGACTTCTGATACTTGAGCTTTTGAGGGAGTGTGTCTATTCTTCCATTCAAATCTCTCCTAAGTACAGCAACATGACAGACCTTTGGTATTACCTAAAACTTTGGACAGTAATTTAAGGTATTAAAAGCGGTGAAAATATTGTTCGTCTTCAAACAGAATTGTTTACATTGTAGCTGTTTTAATAGCCTTGTTTGTCTCGCAATTAGTTTTTCTGCAATATTCTGCTATGCACTGGTTAATTGGTCGTAATAAATTTCATGAGTCATGACATGTCGTAACGTTATGTAAACATATTTGGAGCTCTGTTTAAACCTAAACGATATTGTTATGCAGTTAGTATTGTTTGTTAATCGGACTATTGACCAGTCATAATTTGGAACAGAAATTGCTTTCATTACAGCAGTGTTGAGTGGGATTAGGTCTAATCAAATGCAGCACTGCGAGGAGTATGCAGTGTACGTAGATCTATTATTAGTACTGCTGGTCGATACAGTAATTTTTGTATTTTTTATTAAACACTTTTTATTATTCATTCATAGAGGCGATCAGTTGTCATTTTACAAAACAAACATACACATTTATAAGGTGAAGTGAGTCTATGTTGATTTACAATTCATACATATACATTTAAAACATATACTTCTATGTGAGGTGAAGGGTTGGATGGCCGAATGGTTAGCATGTGCGCGTTGTATCATAAAGTCTGTCATTGAGTCTACTGCCATGGTTTTGATTCCCTGGTTGTACATGGCAAGAGGATCGCCTGTTCAACCTCGTGGGTTTTCTTTGGGTCCTCCTGGTTTCCTCCCACTGTTAAAGACCTCTACGCACAAGCGAATTATTTAAATAAAATTGAAAAATATGTTAGTCCCAAAATGACCTAGTTTGTGTTGAGTGGACGTTAAACCCCATTAGTTTCTCTCTATGTGAGGTGGTTTTTGCCGTAATTACTACTACTGATATATTTATTATATCTTCTAGGGCTTATATCTATAGGGCCCTGTACTATTCCATATATTCCCCATTTATTGTATTTTATGTTGTCATGGTTTTATGTTGTCATAGTTACATGTTGTCATGGTTACAAAGTAGTGCTGGTTTCTACTTGACAATTTTAATATCATTTCATCCTCGACAATAGTTGCTTTTTTATAAATTGTATGGTTCTAAAGTCCTAATAGTTGCTATGGTTACAAATTGAGCAGTTGTTGTGACTGCTACAATTACAAATAGAAAAGGTCTGACAGTTACTTTAGTTACAAATTTATAGAAAATATCTAACATTTGCTTTGGTTACAAATAGAATATTTCTAACAATTGCCTTGGTTACAAATAGAAAAGATCTAACAGTTGCTTTGGTTACAAATGAAAAAGTTCTAATAGTTGCTATGGTCACAAATGCATAGATGATTAAATAATGATGTTTTGATGCCAGTCAACAAGTTGATAAGTTTAATAGTTACCATGGATACAAGTTACTATGGATATAAATTGAACAGCTTTAATAGTTACCAGGGATACAAATTAAACAGTTTAACAGTTACTATAGTTACATATTGAACATTTAGATCAGATTGGCCTATTTATTTAAATATATTACTCACACTTGCTTTCATATTATAAAGTATTAATTACATAATTGCATAAACTTGACAGAACTTATTTTAAAAATAAGTATGATAATATCAACCACAATAGATACATAATCATTTCATTATGAAACACCCTTTATGTTGTCATGGTAACAATAATTACAATATTTATTTTTGTTCATGTTATTTTAATGTGATTTATGCTGTGATACCTCATTTTACACCAAGCAACACATCACATGTATTACATAATCACATTTAAGGTGCTAAGAATTACAAATTATACACACTTTTTATCGTCAAGCTAAAATACTACCATAATTTTTATTTCAAATTTTGTTTTGGTAGTTGGGGCAAGAAAGGAGCCAGAAATGTATGAATTCTTAAAATACAGATGTGACGTCATCCTTTGATGTTTGCGTACCATTATTTCAAATAATGGTACGGGCAATGTGCCAAGCGTAAATTTTTTATGCCAGTTGAAATTTTGTACCCGTGTGACGTATTTCATTGCAAAACACATGTGAGTGTCTGTATTTTGGGTTGTTTAATGATCTCGAGCGTAAGACATTGCGTAATATATTGAAACAACAGCTCAAGACTTGTTGTGTTGTTTCGATATATTACTTAATGTCTCGTTCTCGACCTTTAAACCACACATAATGTGTCCAAAATCCTGTTATGAGCTGCTTGATAGTTCACATACAATAACGAACAATAATATGCATAAAATAATAAATAAATATTAATAAATATGATAAAACTTAGATTACTTATTGAACAATTTATCACAATATCTATGGTATAGTTAAGGTTTTTTAAGTTTATGTTTGAAAATGTAAATTTCCCGCCCTATTATTTAAGATAATTGAGATTAGTAATAGTTATATACTCAACATTTTTTAATTTTGACTCTGATTTAATGTATTTGTGAGAATTTTGACTCAGATTCACCATAGCTTTAATGTATTTGTGAGAATTTTGACTCAGATTCACCATAGCTTTGATGTATTTGTGAGAAATTTTGACTCGGATTCACCATAGCTTTGATGTATTGGTGAGAATTTTGACTCAGAGTCACCATACGTTCGATATATTTATGAGAAATCTTGACTCTGATTCACCATAACTCCAAGTATTTGTGAGAAATTTTAACTCTTGATTCACTATAACCTCTATGTATTTGTGAGAAATTTTGACTGGATTAACCATAACCTCTATGTATTTGTGAGAAATCTTGACACCATAGCTTCGACGTGAGAAATCTTGTGGTGAAATTGAATATAAACCAGCACTTGTATCTGATAATATTTTTCTTCTACTTATTATATGTTGTGTTCTGTTTGAATATTTGTTGTGCATAAATTAAAAGATTGTGCATATTTGAGTCATTAATTTTGCAAATTTTTGTCTATTTTGTGATTATTGTCTTTGTGACTGTGGGCCATATTTTAATGGCATCCTATCTGGATAGGCCTAACCAATTGGATTTAACGTTCGTCTGGATCATTTTAAATAATTAGCCATTTTGTTTGAAATTTCAAAACTTCCAAAAGATTTTGAGAAAAGCAATCAAACTTTCTTTGTTTTTTAAATTAATTTTTTTCCCGCACTCCAAGAAATAGGAAGAAGACTTTTTAAGGTGCTCCCGAGAAACAAAAATAAATTCAAAGTGCAGTGGCCTTAATTGTAGCTATATATATATATGAAGGACTGTTCTGGATTAAGCGAAATTTGTATCGACTTATTCCAACATACTCAATCTGATTAAAACACAGATCCTATTTCGTTTCGTTTTTTATAGTTCAAAATTTTGTTTTACTTGTCTTCACAACACTAGGATCTAGAAGAGTTGTTATATAACAGGCGTTCAAGTTGATATGAGGAATTAGTCAATAAAACGGTCTGTTACGGTGAGTTCTTGGCGCTCTCTGCACGGAACTGTGGGTAAACCCCTAGAGACATCGGCGCTGATTGATTAATCAATGTCTGACATCATAGCGTGAAAAGACACTCATATGACCCCTGACGCGAACCTCCCAGTACAACTGGTCAGATCTTTATGTAGTGTAGGCCATCGAAAGTATAAAAAAACGAAATAAATATAGATCAGGGCCCTGTTTCTCGAAATCTTAACTAAAGATAAAATCCAAATTTTAGTAGAGACTTCAATTTTGATTGGCTAAACACTAAAACCAATCTAATATTATCCAATCAAATTACTAAAATTTGGATTTTATCTTAGTAGCAATTTCGTGAAACAGGCCCCCGTATTTTAATCAGATTTCCAATATGCTTTAATATCTTTTTTAAGGGCTCCCAAATTCATGTTATACACGTCATTCATATTTAACGATTTTTGCTTCCTTTATATTGTATTAACATATTATATTTATAGGGCTGGGTGATCAAATCTCCCGCCACAATACTCGACAATAATTTTTACGAGTATTCCCGTGTTTATTGCTGATGATAATATGATGATTAATTAACTGTACTGATATATATATATAAAGTTGTAGAGTTCTATTTGTTCCTTGTGATTATGAACTGTTGTGGATAGTCAGATTATATGTGAAGTGATTAAATGATTAATTAGTTAATTACCAAGTTCTGTGGAAAGTAATTTAATGATTAATTACTCAAATTTTAAGTGAAGTAATTAAATGATTAATTAAATATACTATAAGTAAAGTGATTAAATGGTTAATTAATCATATTATAAGTGAAGTAATTAAATGATAAATTAATCAGATAATAAGTAAAGTGATTAAATGATTAATTAATCATATTATGAGTGATTAAATGATTAATTAATCAGTTTATAAGTAAAGTAATTAAATGATTAATTACCCAAATTTTAAGTAAAGTGATTAAATAATTAATTAAAATACTATAAGTAAAATGATTAAATGATTAATTAAATATTTTAAGTAAAGTAATTAAATGATTAAATGATTGATTAATTCGATTTTAAGTAAAATGATTAAATAATTAATTAAATATACTATAAGTAAAGTGATTAAATGATTAATTAATCATATTATGAGTGATTAAATGATTAATTAATCAGATTATAAATAACGTGATTAAATTATTAATTAATCATATTTTAAGTAAAGTGATTAAATTATTATTTAATTAATCAGATAAGTAAAGTAATTAAATGATTAATTAATCAAATTTTAAGTAAAGTGATTAAATGATTAATTAATTAGATTATAAGTAAAGTGATTAAATGATTAATTAGATTATAAATGTCCATATAATTGACTGTAAGTATATTATTGAATGACTATTACTTAATATTGAATGAATTGCTATTAGTTGCATGAAAAAAGTTAGATTTTTAACAGCAAAACTCCTGGTGAAAATATTAGATTGTTTTACAGTTTTACAGAGATATTCTCATGAGAACAAGACAGTTTACAGCTAATGATAGGTTCACACTGTTGTGCGATGCTTTATTATAGGATTGTCTCTATTGAGTCTACGATCTGGTACCTGCAGATACGTTTCGATACGATCAACACGGTTGCTACAACTGATCTCAATATATGTTAAGACCTGATAGGATCACCATGATTACTCCACAATTAAAACCACGATTTCAATCGTAGCATAGATCGTGATAGTAGAAACCTAGCAAAAACAAACTCCTGTTAAGCCCTTATGCCTATGAAAACTAGACATTCCAGTTGATTGAAACACATTTTGTTTTGTGAAACATAATTATGATTGGTTATTTCATTCAGTTGATGGAAGTGTGAATCTGTTTAGAAACCGAACATGTCTGTATTATGTAGTTTAAATGCTTTCCTTTCTCAAAATTATTTTTAGCGGAGGTATGAATAAAATTAAATTATCGAATCTTGCAAATCAGAAATGTTTCTTGAAATTAGTGTGTTTCTGAGAATGTACAGTTTCAGTCTTAATTTCTGTGGGCGAAATCTACAATATCTAAAAGAAATAGCAGTCCAAAAATGGGCCAGGTCTAAATATTAAGGTCACTTACATACTTCGTCAAGGTCGCGAGATGTATAGGGTTAGGGCAAGGATTAGGGCTTGGTCTAGGGTAAGCACTAGCCTGCTTTACATCTTATGACCTTGCCAAGATCTGCAGGTGGCCTTAATATTTAGAGCTAATCCCCAAAAATTTTCATTTCTGTTCAGTATTTATAGACATTCAACATCCACTGCAGACGATATGGTCAGGTCTAAATATTATGGTCAACTGCAGATTTTGTCAAAGTTGCGAGATATAGATAAGGTTAGGGCATGTGATTGTTGGCGAGATTGTGGGTAAGGGTGAAAGCTTGGTCTAGTGTTAGGGTTAGGGGTAGTGCCAGCCCTGTTTAAATCTTGTGACCCTTGATGAAATCTGCAGTTGGTCTTGAGATTTAGACCCGACTTATAGATATTGTCCACACCTATAATCCTAATTATAATATATACAAGATATGGTCAAGCCAGCGCCACTTGTGATTTTTGCTGAAATGTTTGGATAGATCTTTGAATCCATGCTGGGAGATTATCTACATTTGATTTTCTTACTTAAACATATATTATGCAAGAGCTAAATCTGCCTATTGCAGGTCTTTCTTTAGGCCTGAAATTTTATCAAAATTATTAATAAAACATTAATTAACTTATCCAGACCATAATCATCTCTCAATGTCATCGCTAGCCTGCGATGTTTAGTGGATTTGAATACATTTTGTGATGGATAATTTAACGTAAAAGTGGATAATCGAGACTTTGTTTGTTATCATACCAACATTAGTAATGATGATCGAGGCTAGCCTAAAATTGAATCGCAAATATCTTGGTTCAGAGTGAAGCAATTTGAAATGAAGTTTTCAGCATATTCAGTTTTCATTATCTATTTTTCAACTATTATAGCCAGAACTGTTAGCTCTTTATCTAATCTTACCTAATGCCACTTTAAATGTTGACTAATCAATTTAGGTTCATTTTAGCGTGAGTTAAGCTGTTAAAAACCAAATGAGATAGTGTCAGAAATAACGCCCAGAGGCTTTAAGGTAAATAATTAGTATATAATTAAGATATCTTGTTTATGATTGAATTGTATATATAGAGTATTATACAGATGTCTATATATGTGTTGATGTATTTCAAGTCTCCGTCAACCAGACTCACAGTTATTATATATGTGTTAGTGTATTTCAAGTCTTAGTCAACCAGACTCATAATTATTCTCCAAGCCCCCCACCACCCCACCCTCTATCAACGTGTTAGTTAGAGAATGGAATGGGGCTTAATGTCTCTTCAACTCTGGGCATTTTGAGACTGTGCAATGCAGGGAGAATTTGCCTGGACAGCACTGTTTCCTGCTACTCTTCATTGAATTCCAGCTGCCAAGGGGTTTTCTACGTCCATGCCAAGTGGTATACCGTTACCTCGTTTTTTTGTCCCATCCAAACAACTGTGCTACTCTTCATTGTCAACCCTTGACAAGTGAGAATCAGGATGGTCTCTAGTCAAGTGGCAGTTGTCCTTGTGGAAAAAAGACTGTTGTTCTAGTGGTATGAAATAGCTGTCGGCCTAGTGGCATGAGCATGATTGTCATTAGTAGCATGATGGCCGCTATCCTTGTGTCATTATGGTAGTTGTCCATGTGGCATCACATCAGTTGTCCATGTTGGAAGTTGTCCTAGTAGCAACATTACTGTTCTATTAATAGAACGATTGTCGTTGTGGCATGGTAGCAGTTGTCCTTGTGGCATGGTTGTGAGGCATGGTGGCAGTTGTCTTAATGGGTTGTCCTAGTGACATTACATCAATTATCCATGAGGCATGGTGGAAGTTGTCCTATCAGCAAGATGGCTGCTGTCTCTGTGAATTTGGTTGAACATGACTTGTGTTTATTTGCTCAGTATAATATGTTATATACGAGATGTAAATACACAGCTCCTACAAAATAAACCAGAATATTATATTTAATTATTATTATTATATAATAAATTACAAGTATTGTGAACAATAATATTGGTGCTGTGTATTATTATTATTATTGTATGTTAGTTATCTTATCACTGTAAACCAGGTATTATTTAATCTTGTGTATCTAGCACTAATTTCTTTTACATTCATTCAATATCAAATCCTTGTTTAAAAATTCGTAAAAATCATTTAAAATCACCCCAAATCATCCAATTTGTGTCCAGTTTAAAGCTGACTGATTAATTTTGATAATGAGTGTCCAATTTACAAGTATTTAATATCCTGAACACTGTTTAAAAATTAATCATTATACATCAATAATCAATTGAGTTGTTTATTTTTTAACAATGATCGAGAAATTAAACACTTGTAAATTGAACACTCATTATCAAAATTGAATGGTCATCTTTAAACTGGACACAAGTACAAAATAAATGATTTGGAGTGATTTTAAACAATTTTTACGAATTTTTAAACAAAGATTTGATATTAAATGAATATGAAAGAAATGAGTGCTAAATACACAAGATTAAATGATACCCGGGTTACAGTGTTATATGTTGTATATATATTTCTATATTTTCATGCTCAAAGCATATATTTGTGTTTATATTCTGTGCTAGAATGAAATTAATCAATCCGAGTAAAACACAGATCCTATTTTGTTTTGTTTTTTATAGTTCAAAATTTCATTTTACTTGTCTTTACTACAATAGGATCTGGAAGAATTGTTATATAACCTGCGTTCTGGATGATGTAAGGGATTAGCCATACAGTCAAAGGCCGCTCGTATGACACCTGATGGACGTTCCACTACAACTGTATTCATGTAGTGTAGGCCATCGATAGTATAAAATAAACGAAATGCAATATAGATCTGTATTGTAATCGGATCGAAGAGATTTATAAGATATTTTCTTTAATGCTGTTGAGTAAAGTTAGCAGGTCCGTAGCCAGCGGGAGCTCTCCCTGGGCGCCGAACTGCACCCTTTCCATTAGACGCAATACACAGCCAACGACCAATGTGCCCATATCAGTATGGGCGCCCCATAAAGCCGAGTGAAATTGGTTGGGCTGCCCCCTTGCTCCCCTGCTAGCTATGGGCCTGGTTAGCGATAATTAACATTGATTTTGATTAGTGTTTTTAGAGTAGATCTTCTTGAATGACTCCCATATTGATAAATTAGTGTAGTACTTTGTTATGCCGTTCTAATTCATTTTTATACTCCTACATTGAAAATAGATGCTGTGGGTGTATGTTTGGTTGCCTGGCAACCTATCTTTATACATCTTTTATACACACAAAGACCAAATAAACATTTTCAATTTCATTACATATTAAAATGGAAGCAGAATAAATACTTCTAATAATTCTCAAAGTATGGTTAGTGTTTTTGACTAAAACACGTTGAAATGGTTATTTAAAATGTCGGTCAACTATATAGCCTCCTGCAGATTCCCCAAGGTCAAGTGACGTAAACAGGGTTAGGGCATGTGATTGTTGCCGAGGATTGTGGGCTAGGGTAAGGCTTAGGGCTAGATCTTGGGTTAGGTTTAAGAATTTGAGGGAGAGATTAGGCACTGACCTAGGATGATGAAAAATTAGGGCATATGATTGTTGCCGAGGATTGTAGGCTAAGGTAAGGCTTAGGGCTAGATCTTGGGTTAGGATTAGTGCTAGCCCTGTTTATATCTCATGACCTATGACAAAATCTGCAGATGGCCATGTGACTGTTCCCAGACAGAGCTAATTGATTGTAGACAGACAGCCTAAGTTTCGTAGGACCATGGTTTCGAATCCCCGGTTGTACGTGGCAAGGAGTAGGGTCGCCTGTCCAACCTCGTGGGTTTTCTCCGGGTCCTCCGGTTTCCTCCCACTGCTAAAGACCCCTACGCGCAAGCGAATTATTGAAATAAAATTAAACCATATGTTAGCCCGAAATGACCTAGTTTGTGTCGAGTGGACGTTAAACCCCTTCTCTCTCTCTCACTCCAAATATCTTTTTATAGTCAATCAGTTTATGTGTAGAAACTTATCTCAGTTTCTTTAATAGCAATCTGATTACAATACAGATCTATATTTCGTTTCGTTTTTTTATACTTTTGATGGCCTCTTCTATATGAAGATCTGACCGGTTGTACTGGAAGGTTGCTTCAGAGATCATACGAGCGACATTTGACCCTATGACATTACACATTGGATTAACCAAAGTTGACGTTAGACATTTGATTAACCAAAGTTGACGTCAGACATTTGATTAACCAAAGTTGATGTTTCTAGTGAATTACCCACAGTTCTGTGCACCTCAAGCCAAAAACTTGCCGTAACAGACCATTTCATTGGCTAATCCCTTGTGTTATCCAGATTGCGAGTTATATAACAACTCTTTCAGATCCTAGTGTAGTAAAGACAAGTAAAACAAAATTTTGAACTATAAAAAACAAAACGAAATAGGATCTGTGTTTTAATCAGATTGTGTAAATATGATGGAATTATGATTATTTATGTATGTCTGTTTTAACAATTAGGGAAAATGCTAGATCTGAGACCGTCCTGCACATATGACGTCAGATGTGGATTGTGCGTTAGGATTAGGGTTAGGGTTAGGGTAAGGGTTAAACATGGTCCACGGTTAGGGTTAGCACAAGCCCTGTTTACATTTTAAGACTTTGACGAAATCTGCAAGTCCTAACCCTAACCCTAACCCCAACGCACAATCCACATATGACGTCATATGTGCAGGACCATCTCCGATCTAGCGTTCTCCGACAATTAGGGCAACTAACGGCTGATTTCCTATTGGTGGTTTGTTTATAAACTGTGTTTAAATTTGGGTTGGGACTTTATGTAGAACAGAAAATTTAACCAGCTGCAACATTTGTGCATACAAGATGCTTGATTTGTAAACTGACAATATTTAATGTCGATTTGTTACTCTATACCAGTGCTTCGCTCAACCTTTTTTTGCCAACGGCACACCTTGGAACACATGAAAAAATAGCGGCACACCTGGATAAATATATATGAAAAATATTTGAATTTTGCAAAATAAAAACATGGTAATTTTAAGTCAGATGGCACACAACTGTAGACAGAGACTAGTCATAGACACATCAAACTAAATAAAGAAAAACACAGCTATGAACTGACCAGTAGACACCAATGAATACTCAATTGGGATCACATGGTTTTTTGCATTTTCTTAGTGTGCCGTTCAAAATTTCGCAGCACACATAGGAAGATCTTGCGGCAAGCAGGTGTGCTGCGGCAAACTGGTTTAGAATCACTGCTCTAAAAAATTGAAAGTGGATCAGATGAAACATGACTATATCTTATTTTGCCTTTCAATGTAATGTTGAAGTAGTAGAAATTTTAAAATAATTGAGTAAGTGGTTTTATATTATGTATGCATATCTCTTTCCCTTTTTGTATTCTTTATATTTTAAAGTTTATTTCAATTTATCGAACCTAGGTTTTTGCCTTTCTCTGTCATGCCCTCATTTTGTTATGCAATTTCTTTTGGGGAGAAGTTTTCTGAGAGTATTTCCTCAATGTTTATATTTTGCCTTTTCTTGTGAATTATATATATGCAAAATTTAAATTTAATCTATTACAAAAATTTGGTACATTGCATTAAACATGGAATCAGTCATAATTTCTGGCCTGCACAAGATGGAATTCGATGTAAGAGTAAGCCGTAGCGCCACTGTCCAGGAAAAATATTCCTCATAGCACACTGCATGGCGTAAACCCGTCTTCATTAGCTCAGTCGAAGCAGAACGTAGGACATTAAACCCCATTTCATTTCATTTACTTTTATCTGACCAGATTTTGCCAAAACCTGGGCTGTGTGTAGGATTGTATGTAAGCATTATACAAAGCATGCTGGTCATAGAAAAAATAATATTACTGCTATATATTATATTTGTCAGTAATATTTTTTTTTTTTTATTTTATTCCATAAATATGTTTACACATAAAATAAAATGGCGTATCTTTACTCTGTAGGGTTGTTTTGAACTGGTTTCGGAAAAATGAAATAAAAAAAAAATAAAGCAATAGTTGAAATAGGCCTATAGACCTTGATATAGGCCTATTTTATAATCACCTTATTTGGAATAACTGCAGATAGAAGCCTCTGTATAACCAAAAAAATACAGGTAACTGCCAGCCAATGACAGACCTTATGATCAAAATTGGGTTAGTCCATTCAACCAATCCACCCAAGTGTCATATACCCAACAGAGTAAGATTTTGTAATGACTTCTGGATGAGGGCAGGTAATAATTGTACATTACTGTATCTAGAATCAAAATACAGATGTGACGTCACCTTTTGATGTTGGCGTACCATTATTTCAAATAATCGTATATTATTTATACTAGTGAAATATTGGACTCGCGTGACGTATTCCACTGTAAAAGCATGTGCGGAGTGTCTGAATTTTAAGTCACTTAATGGTCTCGAGCTTACGACATTGCGTAATATTTTGTAAAAACACTCTGGCCTACGGCCCGCTTGTTGTTACAATATATTACTTAATCTCTCCCTCTCAACCATTAAACAATACATATTATTCTTTATCCAATAACAAATAATTTAAAGTATGAAATGTTGATAAAGTAAATGAATGAATTTAAATGGAAGTGTCGTACTACTGTAAATTAGTTGTACTACTACTGTATTTAAATGAATTAGTTGTACTACTGTATTTAAATGAAAGAGTCGTACTACTGTATTTAAATGAAAGAGTCGTACTACTGTATTTAAATGAATTAGTTGTACTACTGCATTTGTAGATTTTGTGATCCACCTCAATAAAATTGACCTAAATACTTATTTCTAGTTTACGTTCTTCGACCAGAAACTGCACCCCGACCTCTACTCTTCTGTCATATGTCCGTCTGTCTAACTGTCAGAACTTTCAAACTGAGGTATGATGTTCAAACTTGGGTAGATTTTCATCAGGTGAATGTCTTGACTGAGTCGGATGATGAACGTTTGTGGACTCGAAACTGAGCTCCCAAGTGTTCCTCATCTTGTTCTTGGTAAACGTTGAAAGTCACTCGTATGACTCCTGACGCGACCTCCCACAACAAATGGTCAGATCTTCATGTAGTAGAGGCCATCGAAAGTATAAAAAAAACGAAACGAAATATAGATCTGTATTTTAATAAAATTGACCAGGCGCTGGTGACTAGACCCCCCAAGTACTATTCATCTTGTTCTTGTCCTTAGGAGCAATGGTGACTCAGTGAGTAAGTCGTTGGCTCGCTAACCTAGAGGTTCTGTGTTTAAACCTTGCATTGGCCAAGAAAGTTCATCAGGATTTCGCAGTGTCGTCCCCCTTGTCAATAGTGTAGGATGAAGGGCCTGGCAAGGGACGTGTGGTCGTTCAGATCGGACGGAAAACCGAGGTCCTGTGTACAAATTGGTGTGCACGTAAAAGAATCCTTAACAGTTGGTATTCGATATAAGAGTAGGCCGTAGTGCCGCTGTCCGGGCAAAATTTCCCTCATAGCACACTGTATGGCGTATGCCCGTCTTCATTAGGTCAGTTCGGAGCAGAACTGTAGGACGTTAAACCCCATTTCATTTCATTTCATTGATAGAAACCTCCGCCAATTCAAGTAAGATTGACATGAAACTTGTTCCTTGGACAATTATGTACATTGATTGACGGACTTCGATTTTTGATATGACGTCATAATTCCAAAATGGCAGAGAGAAAGATGGGTTTAACATGCGCTTGACACAAACTAGGTCATTTCGGACTAACGTATGGTTCAACCTTCTTTCAATATTTTGCTTGCACCTAGGGGTCTTTAGCCGTGGGAGGAAACCGGAGGTTGCCAACATAGCAGAGATGACGTCATACTCAGTTACTGGTCCATATTATGCTCCTTATTATTACTCTTAAAAGCAAAATGATTTTGAAAAATTTCCCTGTGAATCAAAAGAAATTATTGCATCATCATGGAGCATGGATATGATGGTTGTTCTTGGTCGGGTGTTCGATCCCTGCATTGGCCGAGAAAGTTCATCCAGATTTTCCGACGTGGTTTCCCCTTGTCAGTGGTGCAGAAAGGAGGGCCTGACAAGGACAGCTGTCTAGTCTTTCGGATGAGACAAAAAACCGAGGTCCTGTGTATATATTGGAATGCACGTAAAAGATCCCCTGGCAGTTGGAATTCGATATAAGAGTAGGCGATAGTGCCGCTGCCCGGGCAAAATTTCCCTCATAGCACACTGTATGGCGTATGCCCATCTTCATTAGCCCAGCATAGGAGCAGAACAGTAGGACGTTAAACCCCATTTCATTTCTTGGCCATCACTCTAAATTAAACCCAATATCTTCTAGTTCCCCCCACCTCCTACTTCTTGGCCATCCCCCCAACCCAAAACTTCATCGTTGGAACTCGAAAATGAAATGAAATGAAATGGGGTTTAACGTCCTACTGTTCTGCTCCTTAACTGGGCTAATGAAGACGGGCATATGCCATACAGTGTGCTATGAGGGAAATTTTGCCTGGGCAGGGGCGCTACGGCCTACTCTTATATCGAATTCCAACTGCCAAGGGATCTTTTACGTGCATGCCAATATATACACGGGACCTCGGTTTTTCTTCCCATCCGAACGACTAGACAGCTGTCCTTGTCAGGCCCTCCGTTCTGCATCACTGGCAAGGGGAAACCACGCCGAAAAATCTGGATGAACTTTCTCGGCCAATGCAGGGATTGAACACCCGACCTCCAGGCTAGCGAGCCAGCATCTCACCCACTTAGCCACGTGATCCCGTGCTGGGACTCGAACCCAAGACCTTCTAGTTTGGCATCCCCCTGATCCAACACTCCATGAGCATCACTTGGATGCCATACTCCTTGCAGTGTTTCGTAGAGAGGGGGGGGTTCTCGGGCCATTGCTTCAGGAATATGCTGGGATGCGAACCCATGATCTTCTAGTTAGGGGTCCAGTTTCCCCCACCCCATCTTCAATAGAAGGGATGATCTTGCTTTAACTCCGTACATCTTATCAAGTGCTTCACGTAATACCCTGCATATTTCGTCACTAATTTCGATTGGTGACTGACCCAGCATGGGACGTCTTAGATTCCTTGATAGAAAATATCATCGCGAATACCAAGTCTCGCGCTTTCCAGCTAAAATGTCTACCTGTGATTATCGAGTTGCAAAGTTCAAGGCTCGTTCAATGTCAAGGTTTCCTTGGAAGTCACAATGTCACAACCTCTGATTGGACGCTACTGTTCACGTGTCTGTAGGTAGCTATAAGTTCGGGAATTGTTCAGTAATCTAGCAATGTCCAGATGTTGTAAAACTAGCAGTCGTTGCTTCAGGAACATGCCCCCACCCCTACTTCTTGACCATCGCTGGGATTTGAACCCAGGACCTTAAGTTATTTAATAGTTAAGACAAACAAATGAAATGAAATGAAATGGAGTTTAACGTCCTACTTTTCTGCTCCTAACCTGGGCTAATGAAGACGGGCATACGCCATACAGTGTGCTATGAGGGAAATTTTGCCCGGACAGCGGCACTACGGCCTACTCTTATATCGAATTCCAACTGCCAAGGGATCTTTTACGTGCACGCCAATGTGTACACGGGACCTCGGTTTTTCGTCCCATCCGAACGACTAGACAGCTTTCCTTGTCAGCCCCTCCGTCCTGCATCACTGACAAGGGAGAACCACGCCGGAAAATCTGGAAGAACTTTCTCGGCCAATGCAGGGATCGAACACCCGACCTCCTGGCTAGCGAGCCACCGTCTCACCCAAGACAAACAAAGGATTAGGATAGAGATAAAGGTTTATATTTCAAATCTTAAAATACAAATATTTTCATAATTTATCTCCATTTTAAAATACAAGTACAATAGAAAACATAATTTACAAAATGTAGAAATGATTAGTTTATAGAAAATAGTAGTCTTGCTGTAAATAAACATTTGGATTTAATAGAAATTGTCAAAATCCAGATGAACAAATTATTATGAAGTTGGGTCAACAGCACCAGGGGGAGGGGCGGGGGTTATTTTCATCCAAGACATTACCCAGTCTTTTTACCAGAGAGAGAGAGAGAGAGAGAGAGGGGTTTGACTCCACTCACACAAACCAGGTCATTTTAGGACTAACATATGGTTCAATTTTATTTCAATAATTCGTTTGTGTGGAGGGGTCTTTAGCAGTTGGAGGAAACTGGGGAAACCCAGAGAAAACCCACAAGGTTGGACAAGCAACCCTACTCCTTGTTATGTACATCCGGGGAATTGAAACCACGCCAGTTGACTCAATGACAGACTTTATGGTACAACGCGCATATGTTAACCATCCCCCCCCCCCCCCAACCCTACCAAAAACAATCAGAGAGACAGGGTTTATCATCCGCTTGATAAAAACCATGTTACTTCGGGACTAACATATGGTATTTATTCCAATAATTTACTCACTTTCGCATGGTCATTGGTAGTTGGAGGAATCCAGAGGACCCAGAGAAAATCACGAAGATGGATAGACAACCCTACTCCTTGTAACGTACAAGCTGGGAATCGAAACCACGCCACTCGACTCAATGACAGACCTCATAAAATGAGGAGATTTCCGATTCCCGCTATATTATAATTATGGCTACCCTGGTGCTGATTGATCCTGTATTAATTCAAATAGATGTTTTTATTTTCATTTTTACAATACACTAAATCTTAGAATATTTTCCTGATAAAGACTACAAACTGCTGTCAACATCAAAAGTCATTCGGTCCTGAGATTGATACCATATCGTCAAGTCAACGCAAATACTGCCTACATCATTATGTTTTATCAACTTGTAAATTAACTCCTCACCAAATCAGTGAGGATTAAAATATAACCAATTCTGACAAAGTAGAGGCGTTTAATTAATAACTGGGTAATTGAAAAGGTGTTCAATGGCACATCGGCACCTACTGGGGTTTAACGTCCACGCGACATAAACTAGGTCATTTCGGGACTAACATATGGTTTAATTTTATTTCAAAAATTTCCTTGCGTGTAGGGATCTTTAGCAGGTTTAGAGCAATTAACCGAAAACGCATACTTATGGAAGAACCATTACTAATCTATTGGGCGATGTTTCGAAGAGTATACTCTCAAAGTTGTAAAATGTGTAGTAGAACAATTTACGTCCACTGTTTTTCACTGGCAATATTTGCTTTAGTTCGACGATATGGTTTACTATACAGTATAAAATTATCCACAGGACGTCATATAGAGAATATGTGAATATACCCCTTCGCTTTTCCGTCGACAACATGGTAGTAAAATTATGAATCCTTTTAAAAAAAAATAGTGATATAATAATTCTTACACAAAGTTATAACAAAGAAATATACTATACTACAGTATACCGTATATACATACAAAATATTACATAACTTATAATATTAATCATCCATACGTGAATTGAGGAAGCTAAGTCCCTAGAAAAAAATATATCTTTTATATTTTTATGAACTTTTGACAGGTAAAGAGAGAGAGAGAAATGGGGTTTAATGTCCACTCGACACAAACTAGGCCATTTTGGGACTAACATATGGTTCAAATTTATTTCAATAATTCGCTTGCGCGTTGGGGTCTTTAGCAGTGGGAGGAAACCAGAGGACCTGGAGAAAACCCACGAGGTTGGACAGGTGACAATACTGCTTGTCACGTACAACCGGGGAATCGAAACCACGCCAGTTGACTCAATGACAGACCTAATGATACAGCGCGCACATGCTAACCATTAGGTCATCCAACACCCCCACTTTTGAATGTTACTAGGTAACATAATCTGATATGAAATGTAAATTTTATTGTCCAAGAATATCGTCAAGTAAGTCTGCATTATAACCTACAGAATCTGATATGAAATTAAAAATTTTGTTGTCTTAGTCATACTTTCAACTAATGATATGATTTATTGTCGAGAGTATCTAAAGAAAGTCTGCACCGTAACCAGGGAAACGGTTTCTATACAATGTATAATCATCTCTATCCTTCTGCCGATTTGTCACCAGTCCATGGACAGACGGAGAGAGAGACATGGGCAGACGGTGAGAGAAATGGGTTTTAACATTCCCCGCGACTAATGGGCGGACAACCTTTCACATCAATAGTACCTTATGAAACCCCTTGTCCCTTTTTTTTTTTTAAATATATATATGATTTTTTTCCAGGAATTTGACTTCTTTCAATTCTAAGATAAATATTGGTGAGGCAACAAGCTAAACATTGATCAATAAAAAATATCGCAAATCAACAGAGAATGAAATAAAGAACTCATTTATTTAAATCTCTCTTCACTTTAGAATCTTCATAGATAATTTTTGGCAATATTTGAAATTCTCTCTCTTTATGGGGGAGAACTTTCGAAATTGTATCTAGGGAATGTTTTGAGTGATTTCGAAAATATTAAAACTGAGACTAACTCAGTTGATTCTGGTGGATTGAGTACTATTATCTTTTTTTTTTTTTTAAAACTTAATTTTAGATTTATGGTTATCTATAACTGAAGCTCTGAAAACTAACAAAAGGCACTTACAATAACGATGAGCAAACAAAATACCACTGGACTATATTATGCTTTAATTCATTTCAAGTCTCTGATTATCATCTGAGGAATGGGGGAATCCCTGGGGGAATCCCTTGTCATTTGAGGAATGGGGGAATCCCTTGTCATTTGAGGAATTGGGGGGAATCCCTTGCCTATTTGAGGGATTGGGGAAACCCTTGCCCATTTGAGGAATTGGGGAATCCCTTGTCCATTTGAGCAATGGGGAATTCCCTTGTCATTTGAGGAATGGGAGATTCCCTTGTCATTTGTGGGATGGGGGAATCCCTTGCCAACTTTAATATTATCAAAGTTGAATCTCTGAACCGGAACATCAGTCCAAAAATGTTTCAATTCTGTTCAGATAATGAGAATTACCGTCCCCTCAACTCAATTCTGTTCAATATTTTACAAAGATTAGATGAAAATTTGTCAACATTATACAGATTATTGTTAACACAAGAGAGTGCCAGCTATGATCTTAGCTAAAATCATTTGATAGGCGTCTTTATAATCTGATTGATTCCAACTTGGGAGATTATCTAATGTTAATATATGTTGATTTGTTTGGATACATTTTAGTGTGGATTAAGCCGAGATACATTTATAGATGTCACCTATCTATAAGTTGTGGACACATTAGCCGAATCATTCGGTGCTGAATTTTATTTGGCCGAATGGGTGGACACACTAGGCGAATCCTTTGCCAGATTCACCAGACGATTGCATCACCTTTCACGTCACGTGATTAATCATAGCGACGAGTCGGCCAAGTATATCAAACATGTTTGATTCGGGCAAATGACAGTGGACTCACTAGGTGAATTATGATGCAGATTGATTCGGCCGAATCATGCTGCTAGTGTGTCCACCGTTTAAGTGTTGATGTTCACCTCTAACCTGACTGAATCCAAGCCAAGAGATTATCTAGCTTGGATATTTTCATTTTGATTTCTTAACTAAATGTCAAAAAATCAATTTCGAGTACATTTTAGTCTGGATTAAAACTGAGATACTTTCCAAAAATTGCAAATGACAAATGACAGAGGGAGAGAAATGGGGTTAACATTCATTCGACACAAACTAGGTCATTTTGGGACTAACATATGGTTCAATTTTATTTCAATAAATCACTTGCGCATTGGGCGAGGTTTGACAGGTGACCCTACTCATTGTCACGTACAACCGGGGAATTGAAACCACACCACTTGACTCAATGACAAGCCTTTGTGATATAACGTGCATACCTTAACCATTCGGCCACTCAACCCCAGTTATTTAAAGAATGAATGAAGGGAAGTTTTGACCGGAGAGCAAATAAATTTAAACTGTCCAAGGTTCTTTTCCGTGCATGTCGAACATAATGGATCATACAGTGCTTGCTTCATCACCACTTTGAAAAACATAGCAGATATAATCAAATCACCATTTTTACTATTACCTAACTACAAGTTTGGTCATGTAAAATACAGAAACAATAACTTATTTATATTAACTGTTAATTGTGGAATCAAATTTGAAGATTAAGTAAGAAAATATCTAAATGCATCTACAACTGAATACAACACAGGCCTGTAGACTCTGAGAGAGGCAGGGTGAGTTGCTGCATCTAGAATTTAATACAACACAGGCCTATAGACACTTGAGAGTGGTAGAGTGAGCGGCAGGATGAGGGGCGAGGTGATACAATCGACTCCCTGGGAGTTTCCAGCATCCTGTAGTTTGTCACTACTTGCGCAATATCCCATACCAAATTCTGTACACCCCCCTCCCCACAAATTTACCATTCTACAGGCCTGGTTGCAACACGTACATAATCTATGACAATTTTTTACAATTCTCAATCTTAACTTAATCTGATGTTAGTACAGGCCTGGACGCAACAGGTACATAATCTATGATAATCCTTTACAATTCTCAATCATACGATCTTTTACAGTTTTCAATCGTAAACCTAATCTAATGTTAGTAAAGGGCCGGTTGCAACATGTACATAATCTATTATAAACTTAATCTGATGTTAGTAGAGTAGAATATATAAAAACAAACCTAAACAAGATATACGTTATATTCATAAAATATAATTAAATAAATTCTAGACCAATCTAAATTAACAAACAGCTTGTTCAATAATATTGACAGGTGTTGTGCACATGGTAGTGTAAAACAAGATATTAGTGCAACATGAAGCGGGTTGTTTGCATGAATGCATTAGAAGTGACCTATAGCCATTCGCTGTTACACGACCGCTACCCATTCACACGACTGATCGGCAGTGACACGATCGCTAGCCAGTCGCCCGACCGCTAGCTATTCGCACGACCACTAGCAAGTCACACGACTGATAGCCATTCACACTATCGCTAGCCAGTCACACGATCGCTAACCAGTCGCACGACCGCTAGCCATTCGCACAACCGCTAGCCATTTGCACGACCATTAGCCAGTCAAACCACTAATAGCCGGTCGCACGATCGATAGCCAGTCAAATGAACACTCATTTAAAGTACAAAGTAGACTTTACATAATTATTATTCTATCAACTTTAAATGAGCACTTAAATCTAAATTGATCACAATTCAGGCCAAAACAAATTAACTTTTAATTATTTGAAATCTTGTTCAATAGTCACTTAGACTCTCCTGAACAATTTTCTGCTTAAAATTTCAATAATTCAGTGTAGAGCAACCCAAGTATTTATTGTTTCTAAAAGAAATATGAAGCGAAATTTTGACACATTCTCTGAAAAAAAAAAGCGTTCAAATTTGTGTGACCTAACCCATTAATTTCTTCCGTGCAATAATATCTTGTCTTAATTCTGTGACAGTGTGCTGGCTGTGATATGTCATGATGCGTGAATCATATAACGAAAAAACAAAAATTTACTGAAACAGATGGCAAGCTTACTGTCATCAATAACAAGTTTCACTTATAATGATATATATATATATATTGATAAAATTTTACGAATAAATATCCATGATACAACAATAATGATAATATAATATAACGATAATATTTAACAATTAAGGGACCCAGCAACCCAGTTCTGTAGGTTGTTTTAATAAACTTTGCTACGGTCCCTAACTGGCACAACCTTACGAAAAAAAACCCAAACATTTATTTTCAAAGAATTTATATTTCTAACAGCAGATAAAACCGCATACTAGTAAACATGTAAGTAGAATACGGAAATAATATGTAGGTCGAACGAAGTATAAAATGGAATATATAAAAATAATGAAACCATGGAAACTGGTTAGTACTTACACAAATGTATGCATAAATGGATTCCAAAATAGCGAAGCAAAATTCGATACTGTGTTACAACCTGGAATCTTTTTTCTTCAAAATTTTCTACTGAATTTTACAACGATGAATCAATAAGTAATGGGAGAGACACAGAAATGAAGTTTATTGTCCACTCGACACAAACTAGATCATTTCGAGACTAACATATGGTTTAATTTTATTTCAATAATTCGCTTGCACGCAGGGGTCTTTAGCAGTGGGAGGAAACCGAAGTACTACTCATTGTCACGTACAAATCAAAATCATTCAACTTGATTCAATGACAGATCTTACGATTTAACGTTGTTTAAAATTACAATTTCATATTTTTTACGTTATATTTTTAAAATTTATTAAAATAAAGGCTTAAAATAGATGGTATCTATAAACAGTCCTACCTTGTTAAAGAATAATCCTATAATTCACTAATGCCAGTTGAGAAATTGGCAAAAATATCATTTTCCTCTTCAAATTCAAATGTTTGAATATAGCTACTCCATGGTGGAGAATAGAAAACAAGGGAGGTAATTGTGTTATTGTTTCCAGCGTAAATGAGTTTTAAGTGTGAGAATGACACCTATGATCGTATAATAGTGAGTTGACAACCTACTGAGCAAAAGACATAGAAATAATTATGTTTTGACTTTCTTAGAAAATATGAAATTGTAACTTTAACAATTCAGCTACTCAACTGAACCCTGTATTTAACCATGTGGATACAACTTCAAGTTTTCTGTGTGCCACCAAACTTATACTATTGATGTACTTTATTTAAACATACATTATATAAGAGCTAAATCTGCCTATTGCAGGACTTTCATTAGGCCTTAAATGTTATCTAAATTATTAATTAGATATTAATTAACTTATCCAGACCATAATCAACTGATTTGCTGTTCGACTTCCATTCATTATTTAATCATGAAATGGATAATCGAGACTACGTTTTTTTTATCATACCAACTTTAGTAATGATGATCAAGGCTAGGCTGAAAATGCAATCGTTAAAATCTTGGTTCAGAGTGGATCAATTTGACTGAAGTTTTCAGTAAATTGTCTTTACATTATTTAGTTTTTAACTATAATAGTGAGACCTGTCAGCTGTTTATCTAACTTCCCATAATGTATCTTTTTTACATCAATTTTTCACATTTAAAAAAAAAAAAAAAAAAAGATTCCAGGTTTTACAGCTGAAAGCAAGAGAAGTGCAGACTGGTAATTATTATCAAAGCATTATAAAGTCGTAGAAGAAGGGGATGAAATATTTATATACAATAATAATTATTATAAATTCACTCAGTGACCTACAAAACTACTTTAGGTAGCTTACATTACAGCACAATTACGAACACAAATTAAGGCTTAAATCACAAAGGGGCTCGAATTCAATTGACGACTTATCTAAACACTATACAAAAAAAAAAAATCCCTCTGGCAGTTACGCTATTGGAGTGTTCTTCCTTCCTCAATGAATTGAAATCAATCAAAGATATAAACCTTAGGATGTGAATATTATGTTGAATTCAGCAAGCCGGGATATATTTCTCTCACATGTAACAATGGTCAACAATTTTATTATTAAAAAAGTAGCAAAAATGGCAAGTTATAGGAGAATAGGGTAGGATTATGCTGATTTAAAAGAATATAATATCATAGTACCGGTAAGTATAATTTTGTTTAAAGCACAACCTATATTTAATTAATTTAAAGAAAATATAACAAAGATTTGAATTTAATAAATATATAGTAAAATAACAGAATATGGCCATCTCTTTGACTGAAAGCTAAAATCAGTGCTATGATTTTAGTGCTCAGCCAATCAACAGCTTGCTATCTTAAAATATTTTAGTGCTCAGCCAATCAACAGATAGCACTCTTAAAATATTTTAGTGCTCAGCCAATCAACAGCTTGCATTCTTAAAATATTTTAGTGCTCAGCTAATCAACAGCTTGCATTCTTAAAATATTTTAGTGCTCAGCCAATCAACAGCTTGCATTCTTAAAATATTTTAGTGCTCAGCCAATCAACAGCATGCATTCTTAAAATATTTTAGATCTTGGCCAATGGAAAGCCTGTATTATTAAGATATATTAGATTTAAGATTTCCTGAATAAAGGCCCTGGAATATTTAGAAGGGGCTGGGGGACGTGAAACAAGAGAATTGAGATGTATTTCCGAGGCTGCAGTAAGTAAGAAAGGGCTTACATGTAAGTGAAAATTGAGAAAATATTTTGTTCAATGAAAAATTGAATGTCTCTCAACTTTTTTAATTCACATTAAAAATTCAAAGTATGGATTTAATCTTGGGAAGAATTAAACCAATTTTAATTCTTTGAGGTCTTGATGAACTTGATGTTCTGTTTAAAATTCAAAATCTACGAAATTTGGAGCTACCTGGAATAGTTATTTAGAAGAGTAACCAAGTTCTTTGCTTTTATATTTAATAATTGATTTTTCCGAAGCAGAAAAATTCAAACTGTATGTTTGTATATCTACCTTGATATTGATGAGATATTTATCAGATATAGATGTTACTTCCATTCCTTATATTCAATACTGTAAGCCATAAACCCACAGATTCAATCACACTTTCTGCTATATTCCTTACATAAAATTCAAAAATAATGATATATTTTGAAAGACATTCAATTCTATTATCACAAAGTGCCCCCCACCGCCCTGCCCTTTTTTTTTATAGAAAAAATTAATAATATTAATAGAATACAAAATAGAAGGGATGTTTTATAAATATTTTATAAGGCAATGAAATACAAGATTTGTATTTTTTTTTCTATTTTTATTTTATAATGGGTACATTTAACAATATTAATTATTATAAAATCAACACGAAACAAGGGGAAAAAACAATAACTGAAATAGTTTTCACCAACTTCACTTGAGAAATTGTCTCGAATGTAATAGTTTAACACACGACTTTTAATTAAAACTTTGGCAGGATGATGGATTTTGTTTACCTAAGAATAGCAAGATGACCACCCCCAACCTCAATAATTGAAAGTTTTCACCAATTTTAATTTCAGTTGACAAATCGTCTCGAATGTAATAGTTTAACGCACGGTTTTTAATTAAAACTTTGGCAGGATGATGTATTTTGTTTACCGAAGACCCCCAATAATTGAAAGTTTTCACGAACTTCAGTTGAGAAATTGTCTCGAATGTAACAGTTTAACGCAGTGATTTTAATTAAAAATTTGGCAGGATTTTAAGTTTTTATATATTTTATTTATTAGCAACATATATTTTCTTCCAAAGAAAATATACGATTATTGTTTTGCATTTATTCCAATTCTTTTCTGTATCTTTGTAAAAGTTTTTAAACATAAAAAAAACCTATCAAATTATAGAGTCTTTTCTTGGTAAAACCACAACATCAATGTTGGCTGATATTGAGTTATAGTGATTTAGCTACTTTAAAACATTTTCGGTCTGATTCTGTTTGCAAACAATATTTTTTGTGTCATAAATCAATTTAAAAACTCTCACAATTTTATTTTTTTATAAATATTTTCATTTCTAATATAACTGTGATAATCACAATATTTTCATAATTTAAAGTTTTACGATCACGATTCCTTTTTTTTTATTTTATAAATTTTTAATATTTAACATTAATTATTGCAAATTTTTTGTAACTGTCAAGGGTCTTTATCCATTCAAATTTTCTTTGGGTAAATATAGGTGTTAATGTGGTTTAAAGACCAAGAGTGAGACATTAAGCAATACATGGAAACAACACGAGGGACGTTAGTCCCAAGTTTTGTTTTAATATATTACGCAATGTCTTACGGTTGAAACCATTAAACAACCTAAAATACAGACACTCACACGCGTTTTGCAATGAAATAACGTCACATGGGGCCAAAATTTCAATTAGTATAAATAATGTATGCTTGGCACATTATTTGAAATAATGGTACGCCAACATCAAGGTATGACGTCACATCTGTATTTTAAATGTAAATAATTTTTAGTAGAGCCTTCTTGTTTTTCATGTAAGACCCATGCGCTTTGAGCTGGAGATATACAGGACTTTCTCCTAGATATAAAATAAACACATTAATTGAGTAAACAAGCAATTTCAACCATTCCTGACATATCTTTAAAACATGGCTCGAGTCAGGGTGGTATACAAAATATCCAATAAATAATATCAAAATATCTTTCAAAATCGTAAAAAAACAAAATGTCAAACTGATTATAGATGACGTGTTCGATAAATTTTAGTCTTAATTTTTTCAGAAATGGTCAGACCAGAATCTAAAGGGGAGATAATTCATGTATGACTAAAATGGGACCTAAAGCCCTACGTTTCTGCTCCGACTGGGCCAATGAAGACAGACATACTCCATATGAGGGGAATTTTGCCCAGAAAGCGGCGCTACAGCCTATATCGAATTTCAACTGTCAAGGGATCTTTTATGCACACACCAATGTGTACAAAGGACCTCAGTATTTTGTGCCATCCGAACGACTATTCGTTGGTCCTTTCCAAGCCCTCTGTCCTGATTACAGCCCTGATTAGCATCAAACATCCTATGCAGGTTTACACTTTGTTACGATTTTGAAATTATGTAATTTACTGACTAAAAAAATCAGTAATCTTGAACAGTAGCCTGCACCGTAAACAGATCGGCATTATCAACCTTTGATCAGACCAAAATTAGCAAACTGTATCAGATTTCCTAACTTCTGATCAAAAGTTGACAAGTGTCGAGACTTCCATATATGAATATAAAAAGTTAACTAAGGTATTAGATATACGAATATAAAAAATGTAACATACACAAGCCTGGGGCCTGTTTCACGAAATTTTAACTAAGATAAAATTCAAATTTTAGTAATTTGATTGGATAATAATAGATTGATTTTAGTGCTTAGCCAATCAAAATTGAAGTATCTACTAAAATTTGGATCCTATCTTTAGTTAATATTTCGAGAAACAGGGCCCTGGACACAAGACACTTAATTTGTGCCTGACAAAGTCCATGATAGGTGCCCAGACTTGAACATAACATGCTTACATTGTTTTAAAATATCGTAAAGCTAACAAAAAAATCCCTAAATCTTAAAACCAACTTCTTAGATAAGATGATATAATATAAATTTAGAACAATTTACAAGGACAGTAAAACGAACGTCTTAGATATGATGATATAATATAAATTTAGAACAATTTACAAGGACAGTATTTTTGTCGTTTTCTTTTTTTTATATAGCATCAAGCTACCAAAGAGACATTTATAATATATAATATAAATAATATTAAAATAGACAGTTTGTGTAAAATATGTGAGCTAATTATTGTATGGTGATCCCAGATTTCACAGCTATCAACACTCTGAATAAAATACAAATACTATTTCGTTTCGTTTTTTATATTTCAAAATTTAGTTTTACTTGTTTTTACTACACTTGGATCTGGAAGAGTCGTTATCTTTGACGTGTTCTGAATGGTGTGAGGAATTAGCCAATGAAAGGTCTGTTACGACGAGCTTTAGGCGTGTTTTGCACGGAACTGTGGGTAATCCACTAGTAACATCATTGGTTAATCAATTGTCTGACGTCATAGGGTCAAAGCCGCTCGAATGACTTCTGAAGCGACCTATCGCTACAACCGGTCAGATCTTCATGTAGTGTAGATCATAGATATCCTATAAAGACTAGATAGGCCATAAAGCCAAGTGCGTGTCATCAGTAGCTAATAGCCATCGAAAGAATAAAATTAACGAAACGAAATATAGATCTGAATTTTAATCAGATGGTGTTATCAAATAATTCTTAGATGTAATCTGATCTGAATTACGCAATTATAAATATCAACAAACATCATCCTTGATAAACACAAGAAGAGAGAAAGGTGGAGTCGTGGCTTCGTAGTTTTTATCAATCGATAAGATACGTACGTGTATTCTTAGACAATACGAAAAAAATGAGATTTCTTCCAAAAAAGAAAAAAGGAGAGAAAAAACAAGAATATCAAAAATATTTCAAATTTTCCACCGGATCACAAATCAGGTTTCAGGAATCATCTTTGATTGTAAAAACCATAGAATTACGTAAATAAATTCAGCCAGTTTCCATTGCTCTTATTATTGCTAATTGTTCAAGTTAAAACAGACTTAATCCGTCTCTTTAACATAGACAATTTCAAAATTTGAAACTGTCGAGAGGTGGAAATTTCCAGATCAATTTTCTCAGCGTTTATTGCTTTAAGGCTGTGGTATAAAAAATAAGAAACAGGGGGATAGGGTACAGATCAAAAATAAAATCAGAGAACATTTAATAACCATTGTTATAAGTTAAGCTGTCATTGGTTTCTTTTTCACTTCTTTTTTTCTTGTATTCTTGAGAAATATTTTATTTTTTTTTTCGTCTGTAAGTTGTTATTCTCCCTGGCTTGTTGTAGTCACAGTTGATTTCATAATAACTCACGTTAACAGATTACTAAAAAACAAAATAATTCAGCCTAAAATTAACATTTGCTTTCTGTATCAACTAGGCTAATTTTCGTTGCGTCTGAAGGACTAGACACTTTGCCTTGCCAAGCCCTCGATATAAGTGTAGGCCGTAGTGCTGCTGTCTGGGCAGGATTTCCCTCATAGCACACTGTATGCCCATCTTCAATAGCCCAGTCGAGGCAGAACAGTAGGACGTTAAACCCCATTTCATTTCATTTTCCTTTAACAGAACATTATGTAAGATTGAGATAAAGAGTTAGCCGTTCTTACTATAATATTTCAAAAATGTAAAATGAATATTTTGAAAATTTCATTAAAATGACTTTAATTTGAGCAAAGTTGTTAATGGTTGTGGCTTTGACAGCATATGTACATTGATCGTAACTACCGTACTGGTCATTCAAAGTCTCCATTTTTAAATTAAATCATTAAATGACGAAACCGTTCTAATCTACTTAAATCGGAGGCATCCGATGGCATCAAGTATTGATTATGGTTTTGTCATGTTAATAAATGTTGTTGTTGTTTTAGTGTTTAACGTCCGCTCCCACCGAAGGTGATATCGCAGACAAGTTGTCTTTTTTTTATTTTCGTTATCTTAGCGCAAGCGTAAGGGTCTTTCCTGTGGGAGGAAACCGGAGTACCCTGAGTAAACCCACGAGGCTGAGAAGGCGCCGCCCCTATCTCCAAGCCACATACGCTCACACCAGGGATCGAAAGCACAACCGCAAGCCAGAGGTGACCGGTCAGCTCGAGGTCGAAGCGTGACACTCTAGACCACTAGGCCATCCCAACCCCCCGTTAATTAATGTCTAATTAATAGTTTATATAGCATTTAAGGCCTATGGAAAGACCTGCAATAGGCAGATTTAGCTCTTAAGTAATAATCTTTAAGTGGCATTTTTATGGGAAACAATCACTGATTTTATTCTAAAAGCACGACATTTCGACAAGTATCCTCTTGTCGTTATCAAGCACAATGACAAGAGGATAACGACAAGAGGATACTTGTCAAAACGTCGTGCTTTTAGAATAAAACCAGTGATTGTTTCCCATTAAAAATTGTGTTCTCTTGCATAATGTATGTTTTATGACTTACCTGTTTTTTTAATAATGAATCATCCTCTTTAAAATCTGGAGGTGTTTTTCGAGAATATTTCAGATTTAATTCATCTCCTAATTGATTTAAAATATCAAGAGTCTTATCTAACATTTCTTTCGTGTGGGCGGCAGACATACACAATCTAACACGACCTTCAATAACAGGTGTAGCTGGGAAACCTACCACCACTACACCCAATCCCCTCTCTAGAGCTTTCCGTGATATTGAACTGTAAAAAAACAAAAACAAATATAGGTATTGTTGTAAATAATGTATTTTGTATAATGTAGTTGTTGTTTTCAATATTTTGTCTACTTTAAATAAAAGCTCTACTTTAAAATAAAAAAAAAAATAAAAAAAAAAAATCTCTACTTAAAAAAAAAAAAAGCTCTCAAAGTCTGGACCTGGTGAGGGATTTGATGAATAAGAAGAGTAATCATAATAAGGGGAGCGCACATTCATAAGACAGTTGTTGTTCGTGGTGTTTAACATCCGCTTCCACTCAAGGTGATATCGCAGACATCTTTATTTTAATTATTTTAGCACAAGAGCAGGATATATGTTGACCTTTATTCATTAAATATTTCTGGTTGCATGTAGCCTTTATTTATTAAATATTTCTGGATGTGCGCTAGTCATTATCTATCAAATATTTCTGTGTGCGCTAGCCATCATCTATCGAATAATTCTGGAGGTGTGCTAGCCTTTATTTATAAAATAATTCTAGTTGTGTGCTAGCCTCTATCAAATAATTCTGGAGGTGTGCTAGCCTTTATTTATAAAAGAAATCTAGTTGTGTTCTAGAATTTATTTATAAATAATTCTGGTTGTGTGCTAGCCATTACTAATTATGGTTGTATGCTAGACATTTTTTATCAAATAATTGTGGTTTTGTGTTAGCAATTATTTATCAAATAATTCTGGTTGTGTGCTAGCTTATTCTGGTTGTGTGCTAGATTATTCTGGTAGTGTGCTAGCATATTCTGGGTTGTGTGCTAGCTTATCCTGGTTGTGTGCTAGCCCTTTATTGATAAAATAAAAGAACGGCTACTTACGCTAGTTTAGTTGGATAAAAAACTATAAAAGGCACGACAGGTGAGTCTTTATTTCCATACACTATAAAACCCATCTCTTGTAAACGACGTCTCATATACTGTGTATTCCACGCTAGTTGATTAATACGCTCAATACCTATAATAGACATTATACATGTACCATTTATACGCTCAATACCTATAATAGATATTATATCATTTGTTATGTTAAATGAAATGAAATGGGGTTTAACGTCCTACTGTTTTGCTCCTAAACTGGGCTAATGAAGACGGGCATACGCCATACAGTGTGCTATGAGGGAAATTTTGCCCGGGCAGCGGCGCTACGGCCTACTCTTATATCGAATTCCAAATGCCAAGGGATCGTTTACGTGCACGCCAATTTATACACGGAACCTCGGTTTTTCGTCCCATCCGAACAACTAGACAGCTGTCCTTGACAGGCCCTCCGTCCTGCATCACTGACAATGGGGAAACCAAGCCGGAAAATCTGGATAAACTTTATCGGCCAATGCAGGGATCGAACACCCGACCTCCAGGCTAGTGAGCCAACATCTTACCCACTTAGCCACGTGATCCACAAGTATTCTAAGCTAGTTGATTTATTCGCTCAATACCTATAATAGATATTATACCTTTTGTTATTCTAAAACAAGTATGATCGTATTCCAAGCTAATTTATTTATACGCTCAATACCTAAATTAGACATTATTGCATTCGTTATTCGAAAACAAAATAACTAAAATAAGTATTCCACGCTAGTTGATATATATGCTCAATACTTATAATACACATTATGCCTTTCGTTATTCTAAAACAAAATAACTATTATGGGTAACATTTAAATCCATGGCAAATCAAAACTTGTTTCGTCGAACAAACGAAAACTAAGCAAAACTGACCTGGCTCACGTCATATGGATCGCGAAAGATATTAGTCAACAGAATAGATCTTGATAGACTTTGTGCCACCCCAAATGTCAGAATATTGTCCGACCATACTATAGACCAGGAAGTGACCATGTTGTTGGATGAAATTCAAAAAATCTAATTCACCAAATCAATGCAGGATTGTTCAAAGAACAAGCATGCCAATTGTCATGTTGATGGAGCCTTAGGCTTTTTCAAAGAGCGTCAACCCAAGAAGAAGAACAAGTTGAGTAGCGGTTAGTGACCAGTTCCTAGTCCAACAAAACAACTATCATGTTTGGTCGAGTGGTCAAACCTGTGTGTGTGATGAGATAGTTATCCTTAGATTACTTGAAAGGGGGGTTGGATGGCTGAATGGTTAGCGTGCGCGCGCTGTATCATAAAGTCTGTCATTGAGTCGACTGGCGTGGTTTCGAATCCCCAGTTGTACGTGGCAAGGAGTAGGGTCGCCTGTCCAACCTCGTGGGTTTTCTCCGGGGCCTCCGGTTTCCTCCCACTGCTAAAGACCCCTATGCGCAAGCAAATTATGTAAATAAAATTAAACCATATGTTAGTCCCGAAAGGACCTAGTTTGTGTCGAGTGGACGTTAAACCCCATTTCTCTCTCTCTCTTAGATTACTGGAAGTGTCAGAATAGACTAAACAAAACTCTATAGTATATGAAAAATCAAAAATTTGCGCCAGGGATAACCCCTAGGGGAGATGGTTCAATTTTATTTCAATAATTGGCTTGTGCTTAGGGTTGTTTTAGCAGTGGGAGGAAACCGGAGACCTGGAGAAAACTCACGAGGTTAGACCGGCGACTCCACTCTCTGTCACGTACAAGCGAGGAATGATAGACCTTACGATGTAACGCACATGTGTTAACTATTTAACCACATAACCCCCGACCCAAGGAACAAGTTCAATTTTATTTCAATAATCCACTTGCGATGGCCTACACTAAATGACGCTTCTAGTGGTTTACCCAAAGTTCTGTGCAACTAACGCCAAAAAGTAGCCGTAACAGACCGTTTCATTGGCTAATCCCTCACATCATCCAGAACGCGGGTTATATAAAAACTCTTCCAGATCCTAGTGTAGTAAAGACAAGTAAAACGAAAGTTTGAACTATAAAAAACGAAACGATCTGTGTTTTAATCAGATATTTTTCAGTCACCTGTCCGTTTACTTACCTTTTTTGGTTCCATCAATTCCTGATATAATATCTATAACTGATATAACCTGTTTAGCTATAGGTGGCGGCACTGCTGCTGAATAAATGGAACTGTGGGAATGAAGGCGAAAATGGCGAATCAGAGCCTGCAACAAGAAACAAACTTTATCACCAATACCAAAAGTCGTACCTGACATTTCTAACTTTGTGAATTTGTCCTAGCACGATATATCGTTGAATCAATGTATCATGATTCACCTTGTCGCGATTCACATATTAAATTGCGAGCCTCTGAATCAATCTTTTATGATTCATTTTTTTTTTTTTTTTTAATTTTTATTTTGTCACTTCAGTAACTAATGCATCCCTCTTAATTAAATACCCTTAAATTGTTTAGGTCCTTATTTTGATCGATATGAATATCGTGATATAAAACAGTTTTATTTCTTTGACTTCGGCAGGACTAGAAACTCTCACCATAAAAATATCAATTATTCATTTATCTTGTTGGAAAAACAGTTACAAAGCGAATTTTGGCCAAGCTGCAGCACTATGCCCTACTCTTATATCGAATTCCAATTGCTAATGTGTACACCGGACCTTGGTTTTTCGTTCCATCCAAACGACTAGACAGCTGTCCTTGTCAGGCCCTCCATCCTGCGTCATTGACAAGGGGGGAACCACGCCGGAAAGTCTGGATGAACTTTCTCGACCAATGCAGGGATCGAACACCCTACCTCCAGGCTATATTATGTTTAGGATATCCGCGTTGCAAGATGGATCTTTTGACCACAGATGTTTTGGATAATGACAAAATATAGACCTACCTTACTACCTGCTAAGTATCCCCCAGCAGCTCCAAAACTTTTTGTAAACGTTCCCATCATAATATCAACTTCATTAGGATCGATACCAAAATAATCTGTAACACCTCGACCATGTGGACCAAGAGCTCCGATACTGTGAGCTTCATCTAAATATACGTAAGCTTTATACTTCTTCTTTAGTAGTAGAATTTCTGGTAGACGAACAATTGACCCTTCCATACTGGAATAATAACAATAATGAATATATTAATAAATACCATTTCCCCATCCACATAACTAATCACTCTCCTTAATATCACATCACTCTCCTTAATTTCTAAAATACTCTTATCAAAACTGGGAGAGTTTTTTTGAGGGGAGAGATTTTTTCAATTCGTAGATTGATGGTTTCAATTCCCCAGCTGTATGTGACAAGAAGTTAGGTCACCTGTTCAACCTCGTTGGTTTTCTCCAGGTCCTCCGATTTCCTCCCGTTTCTAAACACCCCTTCGCGCAAGCTAATTATTGAAATAAAAGTGAACCAAATATTAGTCCCGAAGTGACCTAGTTTATGTCGAGTGGATGTTAAATCCCCATTTTTCTATCTTTCTCTTTATGCAAATGAAATGCGGTTAAACGTCCTACTGTTCTACTCTGAATGGGCTAAGGAAGACGGGCATATGCCATGCAGAGTGCTATGGGGGGAAATTTTGTCCGGACAGCGGCGCTATGGCCTACTCTTATATCAAATTCCAACTGTCAAGGGATCTTTTACATGCATGCCAATGTGTACACACGACCTTGGTTTTTTGTCCCATCCAAACGACTATACATTGTCCATTGCCAGGCCCTCCACCATCCAAATGACTATACTTTGTCCCTTGCTAGGCCCTCCGTCCTACACCACTGACAAGGGGGAAGCACGTCAGAAAATTCTGAACTGATGAACTTTCTCGGCCATCATGGCAAGCTAACGCCCGACTGATCAAGCCACCGTGAGTGACTCCCTAACGCGATTGAACATGAGACTTCCTGAATAGTTAGCCAGGATCACTGAGGCTATGTCTAACAAAATAACAAAATGAAATGGGGTTTAACGTCCTACTGTTCTGCTCCTATGCTGGGCTAATGAAGACGGGCATACGCCATACAGTGTGCTATGAGGGAAATTTTGCCCGGGCAGCAGCACTATCGCCTACTCTTATATCGAATTCCAACTGCCATTTCAATGTACAGTAGAATCTGCATTAAGCAGCCACCCAAGGGAATTTTCACAACTGACCGCTTAACGGGAGTTGCCTCTTAATAAAATCTCGTTGCTTTTTGTGCCGACATAAATTAAATATTACGCTTGGATGCATTGGAAGCGGTAAATTTGGCCGTCGCTGAATCTTGTGCAGAACGAAAATTCTTTAGTCAAATCTCGAACATAACTTAACGGGAGTGACCTCATAATAAAATCTCGTTGCTTTTTGTGCCGACATAAATTAAATATTACGCTTGGATGCATTGGAAGCGGTAAATTTGGCCGTCGCTGAATCTTGCGCCGAACGAAAATTCTTTACTCAAATCTCGGACATAACTTAACGGGAGTGGCCTCTTAATAAAATCTTGTTGCTTTTTGTGCCGCCATAAATTAAATATTACGCATGGATGCATTGGAAGCGGTAAATTTGGCCGTCGCTGAATCTTGCGCCGAATGAAAATTCTTTACTCAAATCTCGGACATAACTTCTGCAAACTTGTCATTTTGTACCAACCTTCGATACTACTGTCTACCATTGTGATGCATTCGATAATATTTATCCATTTTTGTGAAGAAAATCGATGAATTCATTTTATTTTATCAAAAAAGCACATGAACAAAAAACATCGCTAATTTTATCACCTATTTACAGGGGGTGTAACTCTGTATGTAATGTTATAGGAGGCGCTAAGAGAGATACTAGATGATCGTGACAAAACTCGGTACTTTTATTATATTCAATCAGTATCAAATAATGTGTCGTTACGCGTGAAAACAATGATCAGGTTAGTCGTTAAATAAAACAAAAGATTAATTAACAGATAATCCCGGGTTGATTGTTATTTTTACATTTCTTTTTACCTGATCAGTGGGGGTCCAGTTAATTAACTACTACTCACGGGATTAGCGGGGGTGTTACAAAGAACGACAAGATGGTATCATTCAACAATGGCCGTTGAATGGGCGATGCTTTGTTGAATTTATTAGTAAAATAGTGACCGCTGGCCGCGTTAGAGGAGTGAACGTTGAATAAAGAGATGAAACAACAGAATTTCTACGGGGGGAATTTATCGTGACCGCTTACAAGGAGATGTTGCTGAATAGGAGTGGCTGCTCATACAGATTCTACTGTATATACGGGACCTCGGTTTTTCGTATCATCCGATGGACTAGACAGCTGTCACAAAAAAACAAAATAGTTTCTCACCTATAAACACCTTCAACTACTATCAATATTTTCTTCCATGGTCGATGATTTCGTGGACGACCCTCAATTAGTGCAGCTTTTAACTTTTTCTCCAGATCTACCATGTCTGAAATGAAATGAAATGAAACGAGATTTAACTTCCTACTGTTCTGCTCCAAACTGGGCTAATGAGAGAGAGAGAGATGGGTTTTAACGTCGAGAGAGAGAGAGAGAGAGAGAGAGAGAAATGGGGTTTAACGTCCACTTGACACAAACTAGGTCATTTCGGGACTAACATAAGGTTTAATTTTATTTCAATAATTCGCTTGCGCGTAGGGGTCTTTAGCAGTGGGAGGAAACCGGAGGACCCGGAGAAAACCCACGAGATTGGACAGGCGACCCTACTCCTCGTCACGTACAACCGGGGAATCGAAACCACGCCAGTTGACTCAATGACTGACTTTATGGTACAGCGCGCACGTGCTAACCATTCAGCCATCCAACCCCCCCTGGGCTAATGAAGACAGGCATACGTCGTACAGTGTACTATGAGGGAAATTTTGTCCAGACAGCGACAGTAAGGCCTACTCTTATATCAAATTTCAACTGTCAAGGGATCTTTTAGGTGCACACCAATGTGTACACGGAACCTTGGTTTTTCGTACCATCCGAACGACTAGACAGCTGTCCTTGTCAGGCCCTCTGTCCTGCATCACTAACAAGGGAACCAGGCCTTACCCACTTAACCACCGTGAACCCCTCTACCATATCTAATAGTAGATAATAATAATAAACACTATTATAACATAGTTATTTCTATCAATCTGAATAAAACACAGATCCTATTTCGTTTCGTTTTTTATAGTTCTAAATTTCTTTTTACTTGTCTTTACTACACTAGGATCTGGAAGAGTTGTTATATATAAGAGTGAGAAATTGGGTTTAACGTCCACTCGACACAAACTAGGTCATTTCTGGACTAACATATGGTTCAATTTTATTTCAATAATTCGCTTGCGTGTAGGGGTCTTTAGCAGTGGGAGAAACCGGAGAAAACCCACGAGGTTGGGCAGACGACCCAACACCTTGTCCTGTACAACCCAGGAATCGAAACTACGCCAGTTGACTCAATGACAGACCTTATAATACAGCGCGTACACGCTAACCATTCAGCCACCTAACCCACCAAGTTGTTATATAACCCGCATTCTAGTTGATGTGAGGGATTAGCCAATGAAACGATCTGTTGCAGCAAGTTTTTGGCGTGCGATGTACAGAACACGGGGCATTCTAAGAGAAACATCAATGCTAATCGCTTAATCAAATGTCTGATGTCATAAGGTCAAATACCGCACGTATGACCACTGACACGACCTAACACTACAACTGGTCAGATCTTCATGTAGTCGAGGCCATCAAAAGTATAAAAAAAATGAAACGCAATATTGGTAAAAAGATGTTCTCTTACAACCTGTGATGTTACATTTTCCTGAATGGAACATAATCCAATAACACACTATTTCACAAGTTGTTATCAAGCATATAATACAAATTTATCAAGCATATAATACAAATTTATCAAGCATATAACACAAATTTATCAAGCATATAACACAAATAAAATGTGTCGCAGTGAAATAAACCATTGTAATAATTATCCATAAACAGTGTGTTATTTGAATGTGTCATGGTTCAATTAAGTCTTTATATACGGCATTACACGCTGAAGCATCTTGATAAAAAAGTAAACTTACTATTATGTTTAAAAACTTACTATTATGTAGGGGAATAGAATAAAAAGTAAACTTACTATTATGTTTAAAAACTCTGATTGTAGAACCTGTTAATCTGGAACCAAGAACTAGCGATGCGTGATTTAATTCATCACTTAATAATAAACAACCCTGAAATACACAAAAACAAGCTTAAAGGCACTGAAAAATTAGATACAGAGATAAGATATTGGCTGGCAACCCCTTTATGCCAGCATTAATTTTCGTTGTTCTGCCGGACAATTCGACGCAGGGTTATTGTCATCCAAAAGAGAGAGAGAGAGAGAGGGAGAGTAGGTCATTTTGGGACTAACATATATATGGTTCAATTTTAATTTAATAATTCGCTTGCACGTAGGGGTCTTTAGCAGTGGGAGGAAACCAGTAGACCCGAAGAAAACACACGAGGTAGGACAAGCGACCCTACTCCTAATCACGTTCAACCGGGGAATCGAAACCACGACAGTTGATTCAATGACAAACCTTATGATACAATGCACATGCATTAACCATTTGGCCAACCACCCCCCCCCCCCTCCCACCCCCCTCTCCGTAAAGCAAGAGACAATAAAAATATTCAATAGCAATATGATTGGGTATGCATAATTATGGTAATGGGATTTAAAATAAAACACACAGAAAAAAATTATTATCATTCTAATATAAAAGATTTTTATTTTACCTTTCCAACTAAGCATGGCATATTCATGGAATTAGTTGCAAATCCCATAGGAAAAGTGATGGCATCTTCAACTCCCAAAAACTTGGCCACTTTTCTATCTAATTCTTGATGTACTGTTGTATAACCTAAATTAATAATGATAATAATCTGCTAGACAATTCCAATCACTGACTAACTCTAACACTCTAACTCACTATTGGCTTTCTTAGAGTCATATTACGGACAAAAGTTCATCCCGATTTTCCGGCGTGATTCCCCCTTGTCAGTGATGCAGGACGGAGGGCCTGACAAGGACAGCTGTCTAGTCATTCGGATGAGATGAAAAACCGAGGTCCCGTGTACACATTGGCGTGCACGTAAAAGATCCCTTGACAGTTGGAATTCGATATAAGAGTAGGCCGTAGTGCCGCTGTCCGGGCAAAATTTCCCTCATAGCACACTGTATGGCGTATGCCCGTCTTCATTAGCCCAGTTAGGAGCAAAACAGTAGGACGTTAAACCCCATTTCATTTCATTTCATTTCATATTACGGACATATATATATATATATATATATATATCATTATTAACCCGTTAAGTGCGTAGGTTGTTATATAACGTCCTGGACAACTGCCACTCACTGTGTGTAGGGCGTAATATAACGCGTTGGAGGTATTTTTCCCAAACTATTCTTAGAACATAGTTCGTCACTTGGGGGAATTTGTAATATAACGTCCTACACATGCTGCGATCGTGGGGGAATTCCCAAGGGATTCCCCCGTGATCGCAGCATGTGTAGGACTATATTACGTCCTGGACAACTGCCACAAACTGTGTTTAGGGCTTAATATAACGCCTTGGAGGTATTTTCCCCAACCTATTCTTAGAACATAGTACATAGTTCTTTGTCACTTCGTCAAAATAATTACACAATAGGGGGTAGTTAACGTTTTAAAAACGTCACGCTTAACGGGTTAATATGTTGTTTTTTCCACATATTATTCAAGTGTGTAATTTGAATGCAACTTAATTTCCAGCACGACTTGCTTTATAACCAGACTGTCTTAAGCTCGAGACCATTGAACAACTTAAAACACACTTGCACGTGCTTTGCAATGCAATACATCACGCAGGTCCAATATTTCAAATAGTATAAATAATGTACGCTTGGTACATTGCCCGTACCATTATTTGAAATAATGGTACACCAACATGAAAGGATGAGGTGACATCTCTATTTTAAATAGATTTATAATGGGCTTTATTCATTCATCAATACCACCTTCATATCCCTCTCTCCTTGCACACCCTAGATATCATGCTTCTCCGATCACCTGTGTATTCACAGCACACACCTAAACTAACATGCACTCACTGTCATTCTCTCACGCACAACTAGCAGACGACATGGTTAACAATAGGATTAGACAAAAATATAAGGAGAAGACATCTTGTAACTAATAGTAAGTGGAGGAGGACGGCACTACACACAAAACAAAAATCTACACGATAAACCTGCGGGCAAGACAGGATATAAACATTGAACCAAATAAACAAATATCAAATCAAGTGAATGGATCCGGGCGGCCAACCGTAGGCTTTAGACATGAGTATTTTAAAAGAATGTAAAATAAATGAAATCTACCTAATTCCTGCCGACTGTTACTGACAGATAACGACGTCTCTCTAACACACTGTTCTGCTGAATCTGCACAGGGTCCGCTTGTTTCAGAGAAACCCAAATAATTATATGAACCAAAGTTCATAACATGATATTTTTTTTCTGTCAGCCTGTAGAAAAAAACAAAAACTTTATTATAATACTCAAGTTCGGATTACAACTTTGCTGTTACATAAAAATAAACTGACTTCAAACATCGAAATAAATTCCTTTGCATGTCCAAATGAAAATGAAATGAGGTTCAACGACCTGTTTTGCTCCGAACTGGGCTAATGAATACAGTGGGCTATGAGGGAATTTTACCCAGACAGCGGCACTACGACCTACTCTTATATCGAATTCCAACTGTCAAGGGATCTTTTACGTGCACGCCAATGTGTACGCAGTACCTTTTTTGCGTATGCACGTCTTCATTAGCCAGGGAGCAGAACAGTACCACGTTAAACCCCCATTTCATTTCATGTAAGAATGTTGCATGTTAATAATTTAAGGGGCATTATGGGAGATTCAAGAGTTGACAGTTCTCGCTATAATAGTTAAAAAATAGATAACGTAAAGAGATTATGCTGGGATTCAAAACCATGCCAGTTGACTCAATAACAGGCCTTATGATACAGTGCGCACATGCTAACCATTCAGCCATCCCCCCCCCCCCCCGATCTGCAATATGATATTTTAATCTTACTCTAAACTCCAGTTATGATCATCTGATTTACATTCTAGCACATCTATATAAGCACCAGCTGAACTAGCAACAGGTCGATTCCAACAATCTCTAATTCTTCTGTAAACATTTCGTGTATAAAAACTCTCCCAACTTTGAAATAGTGGAACAAAACCCTGAAAAATATACAAAACTTACATATTAGATATTGAGAAAAACTGTTAAATACGAGGTGGAAGTACATGTAATCTGTAAACTTGAATAAATAAAAAAAAGAATATATTTAACCGTATACGACAAAGTATCTACTTCCGCTACTTTACCGTATATCGTTTCTGATTGGCCAATTTGTATGATGATGTCATACCTTATTCAAAATGGCGGAAAGTACAGATGTTCTGAAAATAGGATATAAATTTGAACCCTAACCCTAACCCATTTTTCTAATCCATCAAAATGGGAATTACAATAGTGTGTTCTTAATTTATTTTCAAATTTGGGGATTAATACTGATTTTTAAGATAGCTGTATACAGGGTTAAATTCATCTCATATACGTCAAATAATCCAGGAACTGACCCTTGATGACACCACTATATTCCAACCAATCAGAAATGATGTACGGTAAAATAGCGGAAGTAGATACTCGTAAATAAAAAGATAAAAAGAGAAAAAAAGAGAGGGTTTAATGTCCATTCAACACAAACTAGGTAATTTTGGGACTAACATGGTTCAAATTTATTTCAATATTTCGCTTAAGCATAGGTTTTTTTATAGCAGTAGGAGCAAATTGGAGGACCCACAGAAAACCCACGTGGTTGGACAGGCGACCCAACACCTTGTCACGTTCAATCGGGAAAATGAAACCATGCCAGTTGACTCAATGACATACCTTTGTTAATACACAGGCACGCATTAAACCACTAGAGCCCCCCACCCCATCCCTCCACATTGAACAAATAAATATCTAAAGGTGGTCAGCTAAGACTGAAACGTCGAAACATTACGATTAAAAACAAATGATATCAACATAGCGTCTGTTCTTCTTGACGTTAGCAGATCCTTTACTTCGCTCACAATTAGTTATTATCGTACTACAGATCAATAAATAGTGTGGACTTCTAAATGTAAATAGGTCGACTAATGGATCTACTTAAAGAAACCCAATAAAAGTTTACGAGGTAACTACATGTAGTTCATGAATACTGATGGGATGGAGTGAAATAAGGTTAACGGTCTACCTTCCTGCACCTACTGGGCTAATGAAGACAGGCATACTGGTACGTCATGCAGTGAGTGTGTTATGATGGAAATTTTTGTCTGGACAACAGCCAATTCTAATTTGGTTGATTTATGTTCTTGTCAATGTGTACAAAGGTTTTTAGGTTTTTTTTATCCTATGGGAATGACTAGAGACTTTTTCTTCCAATGTGTACAAAGGTTCTTAGGTTTTTTTATCCTATTGGAATGACTAGAGACTTTTTCTTCCATCTATGTTTATGTAATTATGTATGTATATACAGTATGTATGTATGTACAATGTATGTATGTATATATTTATAATGTGTACATGTATCTAAATCAGAGAGAGGGGTTACACATACATGTAGACACAGCCAAATTCAAATTCAAATTTAATGAATATATTTAAAAAAAAAAAAAAGTTACAAGAGATGAAGGGAACTATAGCATAAAGGGGCATTATGGGAGATTTAGATAAAGAGCTCATAGTTCTTGCTATAATAGTTAAAAAATATGGCTCCATCATCATGACTAAGGTTGGTACAATAATAAACAAAGTCTCAATTATCCATTACAAAATGTATTTACTAAGTATCGCAGGCTAGTGATGGTTAATCAATGTCTAATTAATAATTTATATAATATTTAGTTTAATACGGGACCTCTGCTTTTTTATTGCCAGACTATCCGTATAGCACCATATTGGCAAGAGGAACTTTCTCTGCCAGCATCAGGATCGAAACCAAACCACCCTTGTGAATGAATAGAACTATAGCTTGAACAAACATATTTTTTTTTGTTTGATGTGCATTATGATCAGGCTCAAGTAAATAGAAGATACTATATATTAATGTTTTAATGTTTGCTACCATTTTATCCAATTTCTTGATACAAGTATCTTTATTTCTTTAACGGATCAAACAATTAAATAATAATATAATCAATCATTGATAGATGAAGCTTTCTACTCAACAAAACATCAAAGGATCATTGTTTATCCAAATTGGAAAAATATCCTCCAAGTTACAGTCAATAATAAAATCAATACAGAGAGAGAGAGGAAGAGAGAGAGAGGGGGGTTTAATGTCCACTCACACAAACTAGGTCATTTTGGGACTAACACATCGTTCAATTATATTTCAATAATCCCTCGTTCTTGTCACGTACATCCTGGGAATCGAAACCCCGTCAGTTGACTCAATAACAGACCTTACGATACTGCACGCAAGATCTAACCATTCGGCCATCATACCCCCCTCTTACCCCCCCCACCCACCGGGCAAAAAGCTTCTAAAGCCAATCTCAATTAGTCATTTCATTATGGTACTAAACTTAAAACTGATTATTGACATTGGTGTTGGAATTTGATCCAGATTAGGCCCTGGCACTGTTTTCCAGGCAAAATTTTCCTCATAGCACACTGTATGGCGTATGCCAGTTTTCATTACCCAGTCAGAGTAGAAAAGTAGGGTGTTAAACTCCATTTATTTTCATTACTATACATGTGTACTTAAAACTGGTGATGCAATACCCTTTTCTCTAGAAGTAAAATCTGTTCATGTTTAATGCAAGCGACCCCTAACCCCTATATAAAGGCTTAGGCCACATCCATTTGAATGTTTGTTCTTTAAGAACATCTCTACAACAATTGGCTTCCTATTTTGTGTAGTAAAAGATAGCCAGGCAAGGTGTGGAAATACACCCACACAGTAGCTTTTTATCACAAAATAAACGATAGCGTAGACAGGCGACCCTACTCCTTGTCACGTACAACCAGGTAATCGAAACCACGCACGTTGACTCAATGACAGACCTTATGATACAATGCGCACATGCTAATCATTCGGCCATCCAAACTGCACCCCATTCCGTTTCACTGAGTAAAAGACAGCCAGACAAAGTGTCGAAATACACCCACGCATCGGACATGCCGAAGCACTTTCCCCCCCCCCCCCTTTACAAATTAGAGCTCATGTACATGTACAGTACTAAAAATGTTTCCTTAGAAAACAAGCCAATTGTGAGGCTGATGTCCCTAGCTTAAATGTATCTCTGCTTAGCCTAAGCAGAAAATGATCATCTTCGAACTCCATCAAGGCATTCACCTAATAACCACCTACACCAAGTTTGAAAATTTTAGAAGGAAAATTATTGTGTCCCAAAAAGTGTGACGAACAGACCGATGCAAAGACAGACCCATTTTAATAATCCTCTGCTTTCGTTGACAGATGGGGTCAATAAAGTCATCATTATCACTTTTATTATACAGAACTAAAAATTAAACATACATTATGCAAGAGCTAAATCTGCCTATTGCAGGTCTTTCTTTAGGCCTGAAATGTTTTCTAAATTATTAATTAGAAATTAATTAACTTATCCAGGCCATAATCAACCCTTGATGGCATCGGATTTCTCGATATTAAATAGATTAGAACAGTTCAGCCATATTTTGATTTAAGCTAAAAATGGAGGAGTGAGACTTAGCTTCGAACAGCCAGTACAATTGAAAATATTGCACACGTCTTGTCAAACCTTCAAAGGCTAATATATCCGATCGCAACAGAAGAATTTGAATTAAAATTTCAAATTATTCATTTTACATTATTTATTTTCGAACTATTATAGCAAGAATGGCTAGCTCTTTATCTAAATCTTACATAATGTATCTTTAACAAGGTTAATTAGGAATACCCACGTGTTTGTGATGAGTGTTGGATTGAGGCACACAAACAATATTTAAACTAAAAATTAAATCTGTTTGGCCTTAGTTACTCTGCCTTTCATAAGATCATTCATAAGATATTCCATTAAAGTGTTTACTGAAGCATGACATAATAATATAGCCATTTATACTTTATCATTCAATCTCCTAGCTAGTAGCCCATAGACACAAATTTGACACAGTATGCAGGGTGAAAGCGATTGAGAATTTAAAGTTTTCTTTTGACCTATTTTCAAATGAACTTTAAATTTAATATTTAATATTTATCAGTACAATGTATATACCAGTACCCTAATCAGTGTTTATCACATTGCATATCATTAGCATATATACATATACCATATATGTTGTCAAGTTTTAAAATATCAATGAGACATTTATAACTCCATGGATTTTACTTCACACACAAGCTGATCTATATTTTTTTTTTTTTTTTTTATACTTTCGATGGCCTGCTGTACATGCAGATCTGACAAGTAAGAGTAGGAGTTCACCTCAGGGGTCAAACGAGCGGCTTTTGGCCCTATGACATTAATTAATCAATCAGCGTTGACGTCTCTAGTGATTTACCTACAATTCCGTGCATCAAAAGGCCAAGAATTCGTCGCAACAGACCGTTTCATTGGCTAATCCCTCACATAATCCAGAGCACGTCAATGATAACAACTCTTCCAGATTATAGTGTAGTAAAGACAAGTAAAACGAAATTTTGAACTATATAAAAATGAAACGAAATAGGATCTGTGTTTTAATTAGATTACTTCACACACTTTAAGGGGGGTTAGCACGTGCGCGCTGTATCATTAAGTCTGTCATTGAGTCAACTAAGTCTGTCATTGAGTCAACTGGCGTGGTTTCGAATCCCCGGTTGTACGTGACAAGAAGTAGGGTCGCCTGTCCAACCTCGTGGGTTTTCTCCGGGTCCTCCGGTTTCCTCCCACTGGTGAAGACCCCTACGCGCAAGCGAATTATTGAAATAAAATTAAACCATATGTTAGTCCCGAAATGACCTAGTTTGTGTCGAGTGGATGTTAAACCCCATCTCTCTCTCTCTGTCTCTCTCTCTCTTGGGTAAGGTTTTCGTTGTTCACCCGAGTCGACACCAGACCGTTCGCGTTTTGAATCGAGTTGGTCACATGACTGACTCGAGTCGCATCACGTGACTAACCCGTTTACTCCGTTGAGCGGAGAGTAAAAGGGTTTGTCACGTGACAAAATGGCGTCCTATACGCAAAAAAGCCTGTCTCTCGATCACATACTGACGGTCGTAACTGTTTTGATGTCATGTGACTACTCGGATCGTTCGGGATGTTTCACCCGGGTAAACTCGGCAATGGAGTCGACTCGAGTGACGCGAGTAAACAACGAAAACCTTACCACACACTTCAAGAGGATTAGGGGAAAGATAACGCTTTCTCTCAAATTAATACCGGTATTAAAGGCTCAATACCACTCTTGTTGTAACTGAATAATATGTCCCAATCTTTATTCTGGTCAACAAATTGTACTATTTTACAATATTCCAATTAATTGATGATACAAATTTCATCTTAACACACCTTATTTAAAAATTTTGAAAAATTCAACATAATGGTTTGAAACGTCTAACGTAAACCTTTTCTAATGAAACTTCGATTTAAAAATATTTTCGAACCCTCTGGACAAGTAAAATAGGATTTAATGGATAATTTACACAACAGGTAGGACACTTAAACATCTAGTACTTAGAATAAGGCTATTATTTATTTTCTGGAGCTTTCAAGCCAGCAAGAGTGTTATTGTCCCTTTAAGCACATGGCTGTAACTCTTGAAATTTTGATGATTAAATCCTTGGACTTTGTATACATTATGTAAACCAAGACACACATTTCACAGAGAGAGAGAGAAATGAAATGAAATGGAGTTTAACGTCCTACTGTTCTGCTCCTAACCTGGGCTAATGAAGACGGGCATACGTCATACAGTGTGCTATAAGGGAAATTTTGCCCGGGAAGCGGGGCTACGGCCTACTCTTATATCCAATTCTAGCTGCCAAGGGATCTTTTACGTGCACGCCAATGTGTACACGGAGAGAGAGAGAGAGAGAGAGAGAGAAAGAAGGAGAGTTTAACTTCCGCTGGACACAAACCAGATCATTTTATTTCTATAATTTGCCGGCTATGGCTGGGTGTCTTCAGCAGTGGGAGGAAACCGAAGGACCTGAAGAAAGCTCAAAAATGAAATGAAATGGGGTTTAACATCCTACTGTTTTGCTCCGAACTGGGCTAATGAAGACGGGCATACGCCATACAGTGTGCTATGAGGAAAATTTTGCCTGGAAAACAATACTAGGGCCTAATCTGTTCTGCTCCGACTGGGCTAATGAAGACGAGCATATGGCATACAGCATTGTCTATGGCCTACTCTTGTAATGAATTCCAACTGCCAAGGGATCTTTTACGTGCATGCCAATGAATACACAGTACCTCAGTTTTTCGTACCATCTGAATGACTAGACAGCTGTCCCTGTCAGGCCCTCCGTCCTGTATCACTGACAAGGGGGAAGCAAGTCGGAAAATCCTGAATACGAGATATCCTTTCTACGTCAATGCAGGAATCGAATATGAGACATCCAGCGTCTTACCCACTTAGTCACCGTGGCTCCCCAAAGAAAGCCAAAGAGAGAGAGAGAGAGAGAGATGGGGTTTAACGTCCACTTGACACAAACTAGGTCATTTCGGGACTAACATATGGTTTTATTTTTATTTCAATAATTCGCTTGCGCGTAGGGGTCTTTAGCAGTGGGAGAAAACCGAAGGACCCGGAGAAAACCCACGAGGTTGGACAGGCGACCCTACTCCTTGTCACGTACAACTGGGGAATCGAAACCCCGCCAGCTGACTCAATGACAGACCGTATGATACAGCGCGCGTGTGCTAACCATTCGGCCATCCAACCCCCCGAACGCCAAAGAGGTTAGAAAATGGAAGTGTTGGATTGAAACCACGCCATTTGATTCTATGACATACCTTGATCCCCCTACCCCCCCACTGTAATAAACAGTAATTGTATTTCATAGAAACGTGGGGATCACGTGGCTAAGACGCTGGCTCGCTAGCCTGGAGGTCGGGTGTTCGATCCCTGCACTGGCCGTGAACGTTCATTCAGATTTTCCGGCGTGGTTTCCCCTTGTTAGTGATGCAGGATGGAGGGCCTGACATGGACAGCTGTCTAGTTGTTCAGATGGGACGAAAAACTGAGGTCCCGTGTACACATTGGCGTGCACGTAAAAGATCCCTTGGCAGTTAGAATTCGATATAAGAGTAGGCTGTAGCGCCGCTGCCCGGGCAAATTTCCCTCATAGCACACTGTGTGGCGTATGCCCGTCTTCATTAGCCCAGTTTAGGAGCAGAACAGTAGGACGTTAAACACCATTTCATTTCATAGAAACGTGTCCTGTATATAACGTCAAGTTTATCATTGACCACTGTACATAATAAATATAATGTTATCTTTGTTATGTTGACAAATGTTTTGTTGTTTTAATCTTATCAGACCAGTAGAATAATATACATTTATTATCATATGGTGTGACACACTGGTGAATGTACCAGGATATTTGAGTATAACAAGTCCCTAGATACCAAGTGTGATAAACACAGCCTACAACTACACTATTCGATTTATCCTTTATATCGCTAGGATACATATAATACTCACATGTAAGTGTTCAAACTTGTCCCACAGGATACAGATGTTTTTACCTATCAGAAATCCTCAAGTACAGAACACAGCCTATCATAAATTCTAAAGTACAGAACACAGCCTATTTCCGAGAGAGAGAGAGATTTAGTGGTGAAAAGAAAACCCATGCAATTAGACAGAGAGAGGGAGAGAGGGTTTAATATCCATTCGAAACAAACTGGGTCATTTTGGGACTAACATATGGTACAATCTTATTTCAATAATTTGATTGCGCATAGGGGTCTTTAGCAGTGGGAGGAAACCGGAGAACCCGGAGAGAAGCCATGAGGTTGGACAGGCGACCCTACTCCTTGTCACATACAACAGGGGAATCGAAACCACGTCAGTTGACTTAAAGGACAATATTTGTCACTTCCGACTCAGGAAAACTGTATTACTCATCCATCGTAGCAATGATCTCTGTGTTAAAATTATATTTGGAATGTGTTTAACCAGCTTTAACACATATGTGATAATGACTGGCACCAATATTGTCCTTTAACGACAGACCTTATGATACAATGCACATACACTAACCATTCGGCCATCCAACCCTCCTTGTTGGTGTGGATTAAAGATACATTATGTAAGATTTAGATAAAGAGCTGACAGTTATCGCTATAATAGTTCGAAAATAGATAATGAAAAATGAATATATTGAAGATTTCATTCAAATGACTTTATTCTGAGCGAAGTTATCGCTGTCTGAACATGTAGCATAGATCGTGAATTATTGTAGCAATGGTAGTTGACAACTGATTAAAGTCTCGATTATCCATTTTATTGTTAAATTTTTAAATCTTGCAAGTGTTCAAATCCGTTGAAATCTTGGCCATCCGATAGGCTAGTGAGTATATTATAGGCTTTTCACCTGAATAAATGTCCTACATGTAATAATAGTTTATGTAACATTTGAGGCCAAAAGAAAGACCAGCAATAGACAGATTTAGCTCTTAGTATTACTCTTACAGGATGCATCTAGATGCGGTGGAATATCAATCAGATTAAAATACAGACCAATATTTCGTTTCGTTTTTTTATACATGTACTTTTGGTTTTGATGGCCAACACTACATGAAGATCTGACCAGTTGTAATGGAAGGTGGAATCAGGATCAGAGCGGCTTTTGACCCTATGACATCAGATATTTGATTAACCAATCAGCGGTGATGTTTCCAGTGGGTTACACACAGTTCTGTGCACCTCATGCCAAAAGCTCACTTTAACAGACCGTTTCATTGCCTAATCCCTCATATCATCTACAACTTGGGTTATACAACAACTCTTCCAGATCCTAGTGTAGTAAAGACAAGTAAAACCAAATTTTGAACTATAAAAAATGAAACCAAATAGGATCTGTGTTTTAATCAGATTGGTGAAAAATTAGAATATCCGTTAAAATTCACAACTGGGATCGTCAGCTTAAAGCAGTGGAAAAAAAACATCACAATCAATTGTCCATACAACCTTTTTCTACAGCGAAAATGGATTTTTGTCAAGTAGAATTGTACTGTATGCATAGAAATCAAATCTAACACAAACAAAATAAATCCATTGACGACAATACTCTGATTGTTTACCTAAGCATCCCGGACCTACATGTATACACACACATACATACAATAGATTTCTGTTTAGATTCAATGTTTCCCATTATCTTTAATATTCCAACGAAACAGTGATGATGATGGCGAGAGAAATGAAATGAAATGGAGTTTAACGTCCTACTGTTCTGCTCCTAACCTGGACTAATGAAGACGGGCATACGCCATACAGTGTGCTATGAGGGAAATTTTGCCCGGACAGCGGCACTACGGCCTACTCTTATATCGAATTCCATCTGCCAAGGGATCTTTTACGTGCACGCCAATGTGTACACGGGACCTCGGTTTTTCGTCCCATCTGAATGACTAGACAGCTTTCCTTGTCAGCCCCTCCGTCCTGCTTCACTGACAAGGGAGAACCACGTCGGAAAATCTGGATTGATGGCGAGAGAATTGGCCACTTGTATTGTGGGCACTACCAGTATATCTTTGTGTTGTCTGGACGTCTATGTTGAACAAGCGGTGGCGCCTAGAGAAATGGCAGACAATGAAATGTCACGTCCAGAAATTCCGACTTTTGACTTATCGTATCCTAACTACACCTAGATCTGGAAGAGTTTTTAAATATCTTGCATTCTGGTTGATGTGAAGTAATAGCCAATGAAATGTTGTGTTGGGTCGAGTTCATGCCGTCTGGCATGCGGAACTATGGGTAGACATTTGCAGCGGTAGAAAACAAATCAAAATTTGTTAATCAAAAATCATGATGTCGTACATGTAGGTCAAAGACCACTAGTATGACCCCTGACGTGACCTCCAACAACAGATTTTCATGTAGAAGAGGCCATCGAAAGTATAAAAAAAAACGAAACGAGATATAGATCTGTATTTTAATCAGATTGGATGCTACACTGCACCCGCTATAGCCTATCCCTTTTAGCTGTGACCCTTTCACCGACACAAACTGACTTCTGCCTTACTTGCATAGAGAAATGAGTTTAAAGTCAACTTGATACAAACTAGGTAAATTTGGAACTAAAATATAGTATTGCATTTTTTTTTCATTAATTTGAGTGCGTGTAGGGGGTCTTTAGAAGTTGGGGGGAAACTGTAGGACCCGAAATCCCCCCCAACACCAACAAGAGTTGACAGATTTCTTTCTGATTTCATTTACTGTCAGTACATCACCAGTTATCACTTTCAGTCTATATTTTCAAGGCCATAAGAAATTTCTAGCTTTTCAGGATTAACTATGTACAAGTACTTAACACTTAGTGGACAACCTAATCAATCTTCTGTGAACACATTTTTAAAATTCTATACTGGACTTCTAGCACAGTACTCCCTACAGTTCTTCATTAGTCATCCATGAAATACAACCTTCCTAAGATTATGTTAGATTATTAGATAGCTGGAGGGATTTGACCTCGGTGAAGCAAGCCTCATATACAATTTGAGACTAGCTCTCTCAGATGGCCAATATTAAAAAATGTTAAAGTTTTTGTAAATTTCTTTACTGAGAAGTGTATTGTCAGGCACATGATATGATTATTTCTTTGATGTTTCTCAATTCAGTCATATTTGTTGCAATTCATATTTGCTGTAGTCATATTTGTTGCAGTCATATTTTTGTTGTCATACATGTATGTGTTGCAGTCATATTTTTGTTGTCATATGTGTTGCAGTCATATTTTTGTTGTCATATGTGTTGCAGTAATATTTGTTGAACTAGTTGCAGTCATATTTTCCAGCCTTGACTGACAGTGAAATGAACAAGCTTCAGAGCCTAGCTACCAGTCAGTCAATTTAAACACAATCACATGATTTATTTAACTGCAACACACAAATACATAGGGGATGGGGAGAGAGAGAGAGAGAGAGAGAGAGAGAGATCCACTCGCCACAAAATAGGTTATTTTGGGAATAACACATGGTTCAATTTTATTTCAATAATTCGCTTGGACGTAGGGTTCTTCAGCAGTGGAAGGAAAGTGGTGATTCCAGAGACAAGCCATTGGGTCGGGCAAACGTCTCTACTCCTTGTCACCTACATGTACAAGAGTGGGGTCCATGAAAACAGACCAACGTAGAATAATAAGTAAATTTATTTACCTCTATTTTAGGTTCTGTGTGCCCCTTGTTCTGCTCTATGGAATAAAATCGTAAATATTCTCTGATATGACCAACTAGAACTAGTATACCATAACACATCACAGTTAAAATGGCTGTAAGTAGCGGGGTTTCTTCAAATGATTCATAAAAATTATCTTTCCAATTTTTCTGAAAAATATAAATATCGGCAATTAAACATACATTATGCAAGAGCTAAATCTGTATATCGCAGGTCTTTCTTTAGGCCTGAAATGTTATCTAAACTATTAATTAGACATTTATTAACATGAAAAGACCTTAATCAACTCTCGATGCCATCTTATGTGTCGGATTTTCACTGGATTTGAATCCTAAAATTGAATAATCGAGATTATGTTTTTTATTGTACCCACTTCAGTATTGATGATCGAGGCTAGGTCTAAAATTCAATTGTTAATATCTCGGTTCAAAGTGAAGCAATTTGACTGAAATTTAGTTTTTAACTATTATTTATAGTGAGAACTGCCAGCTCTTTATCTAATCCCCCATATTGCCCCTTTAATATTTATACAATAACAAATGAAATGGCATTTAAATAAAATCCTACTCTGTGAAGCATACTTATTGTTTTCGACTAAAATCATCGATTTGGGAATTGAAATGTCAGTCAATAGGCATAGTGTCTGTTCTCAAGACAGCACAATTTTAGTATGTGTACAATTTAGACCTCAAGCCCCAGATTGGTATATGACTAAAACAACAGACTTGGAAGGAAGAACTATATTATGATATTATGTGCGGTTTCATGGTTGCGTGCACAACATATTGATAGTGTGTTTCATCAATATATTATGTATAGTTTAATGGTCGAGAGCGAGACATTAAGTAATATATTGTAACAAGAGGGATGTAATACAATATACATGTATTACACAATGTCGTTAGCTCGAGACCATTAAACAACTTAAAATACAGATACTCTGCACATGCTTTTGCAATGAAATGCGTCACGCGGGTTCAGTATTTCACTAGTATAAATAATGCACGATTGGCAATTTGCCTGTACCATTATTATTTGAAATAATGATTCGCCAGCATCAAAGGATGACGTCACATCTGTATTTTAAACATGGATAGTACACAATGTCATGACAGATCATTAAACAATTTAAAATACAGATAAACACTATCTCACACATGTATTTCAATAAAATCTTCACATTTCATCCAGTATAAATAATGTAGGATTGGTGGGATTCAAATAATGGTAGGCCAACATCAAAGGATGACGTCATATCTGTATTGTCTTAATATAGCATGACAATAATATAAACCTAAAACTTACAGGTAAGTTGTTGGATTATTTACATGTACCTGTACCTGTACCTGAATAATTTGTCTTAACGTGTCTTGTGACAACATAACATACAATATTAATTAGATATGTCAGACAGACAGCTTAAAGTGGGAAGTCAAATTCCTGACCCTAATTTGAAAGATAAATCCCACCACAGCCCAACCGAGAGAGAAAGAGGAAAGAGAGACAGACAGACACACACACAAAACACACACAAGGTCATTTCGGGACTAACATTGTTCAATTTCATTTCAATAATTCGCTTGTGCTAGGGATCTCTAGCAGTGGAAGGAAACCGGGTAAAATCCACGAGTAGGGTCGCCTGTACAACCTCGTGGGTTTTCTACAGGTCCTCCGGTTTCCTCCCACTGCTAAAGACCCCTACGCGCAAGCGAATTATTGAAATAAAATTGAACCATATGTTAGTCCCGAAATGACCTAGTTTGTGTCGAGTGGACGCTAAACCCCATTTCGCTCCCTTTACTTAATCTTATCTAATGCCACTTTAACAAGTAATTGTTTCTCTATGACTATGACTGCACGAGTCGAGGAAAAAATCTGTACAGGAAAAAATATTGTTTGTTATTCAGTTATAGTTTGTGTGGTTTACGCGTATGTCGAGGAAATAATGTAACATATGTTATTCATTTGTTGTCGTTATCAATGTTGTGAGGTCTGATAATATAGATGTAGATTTTGCACATGTGCTTTAAGCCAATCAGATTAAAACACAGATCCTATTTCGTTTCGTTTTTATAGTTCAAAATTTCGTTTTACTTGTCTTTACTACACTAGGATCTGGAAGAATTGTTATCACTGACCTGTTCTGAATGGTGTGAGGAATTAGCCAATGAAACATTCTGTTATGGCGTTTATGTTTTGCACGGAACTGTGGATAATCCACTAGTAACATCAATGCTGATTGGTTAATCAAATGTCTGAGCCATAGGGTCAAAAGCCGCTCGTATGACCTCTGACGCGACCTATCGCTACAACCGGTCAGATCTTCATGTAGTGTAGGCATCGAAAGTATAAAAAAACCGAAATGAAATATAGATCTGGGGACCTGTTTCACGAAACAGGGCACTGTATGTTAATCAGATTGTTCTTTTTAAGCGGCATTTACACGATACAATTATAACCAGTCATTGCTTTTAAGGCGAGCGAACATTCTCAAGTGCCTGCTGATCACCTGAATGCCGACTGACGGGAAGCTTTCCTCCTCCCTACTCTTAAAATTGAAAATCGCTCTTCTTTACAGTCATGGGGGGGGGGGGGGGGGTGTATTATCATTTATCAAAACTAGAAGAGCTTTTTTAGGGGAGCGATTTCTTTCAATTTCAGCTCTCTTCTAAAAATCAAACATCGACGACTGATACAACCAATCCACACAACCGTTGGATGCAATATATTGGATGGCTGTTCACACAATACAATGGTTCTATTTATTCCTGGGGATCACGGTGGCTAAGTGGGTAAGGCGCTGGCTCGCTAGCCTGTAGGTCGAGTGTTCGATCCCTGCATTGGTCGAGAAAGTTCATCCAGATTTTCTGGCGTGGTTCTCCCCACACTGATCCGCAGTGAATATTCGCTTGGCCGCTACAATCACTGATAAGGATGACATCGATGCGACTTAATGACTACAAAATATTAACTTTTTTCTTTCGACAAATTAAATTCTGAAACATATTTTTTAGTATTAGAAAAATAAATAAAGGTGTTTGAAGTATATCTTGATAAAAAATATTCCATATTTAGCGTAAATAGGTACAGAAAATAGTATGCGGAGGCATAAAATGGGTAAAACGATATAATTTTGCCCGTACCAGTTCATATTACTACGTTCGATGTAAACAACGCACGTGTGACCATCAATTTGACGTTTTTTTCTGTTTGTTTACTCTGAATTCTTTCAGAAGTACATTTTTTACTGCCTAATCTGATTGACCGGCCCGTGTTTGTTTTAAAACAACAAAAACAAGCCACAGAAGTAATCTTTTTTGGCGTTATCGATGCAATCTTGCTTTGTTGGTAAACATTGTGATGTGACGTCACCCTTAGAACTACAGCGGTCTGACCTTTTAAAAGTCAGTCATCTTGGACAGAGATAAAAGACGGATGTCGCATTAGGTCTGTAAAACAGATTGGGTTCTCCCTTGTCAGTGATGCAGGACGGAGAGCCTAACAAGGACAACTGTCTAGTCGTTGGAATTCGATATAAAAGTAGGACGTAGTGCCGCTGTCGGGGCAAAATTTCCCTCGTAGCACACTGTATGGCGTATGCCCGTCTTCATAAGCCCAGTTCGGACGTTAAACCCCATTTCATTTCATTTTGATTTGTTTTTTCTTAGTAACTGACTAAAATGGCAGCAATAGACCTCAAGGCAACACTTCTCATCCCCGTCTTCGTGTATTTTTGATACTGCGGGTTCTTACGTCCTATACAGGGTTATTAATACTAATTCAGTCGCGGATAGGTTTAGATCCATTTTAGAGGATGTTGAAGTACTTGAAGCCAAAGAAGAAGACATTATTAATAATGATGATCGAGGGTAGCCTAAAATTCAAAAGCTAATATCTCGGTTCGGAGAGGAACAATTTGCCTGGAATTTTCAGCATATTCTATTTACCTTATCTATTTTTTAACTATTATAGCGAGAACCGTCAACTCTTTATCTAATCTCCATAATGCCCCTTAAATTATTAACATGCAACGACGATACTTTCGTCTTTATCAAGAGGGGATGGCCGAATGGTTAGCATGTGCGCGTTGTATCATAAGGTCTGTCATTGAGTCAACTGGCATGGTTTTGATTCCCCAGTTGTACGCGACAAGCAGTAGTGTCACCTGTCCAACCTCGTGTGTTTTCTCCGGTCTCCTACCATTGCTAAAGACCCATACGCGCAAGCAAATTATTGAAATAAAAATGAACCATATGTTAGTCCCGAAATGACCTAGTTTGTGTCGAGTGGATGTTAAACCCTCTCTCTCTCTCTCGTCATATCAAGCTAATGATAACATCCTGTACAGGTAAAACACTATAAAATCTTCAGCTTTTTACCTGTAAATGTACAGTATGTTATCATTTGCATGATAAAGAAATATCGTCCAAATGCTGCATGTTAATAAACCAGTAATTGTTATTCCATAAATAGTTTTTAGTGCGAAGATTGTAAGTATTATAAAAACGAGGTATGGTCTCAATATAAATTACAATGTCATGATATAACACATACATGTAAATCGCCAGGCAACATACGCCTGATAGTTGGTTTGGTATCTAGATGGTGTTATCAACAACAACATGTGTACTGTGAATTGTTTTGTACTGTAGTCAATGACAATAACTGTGATCATCTCATTAATATTATATTCAGGTATTCGTTATACCGATATACACAGAGGGAGAGAGAAAGAGAGAAATGGGGTTTAACGTCCACTTGACACAAACTAGGTTATTTCGGGACTAACATATGGTTCTAATTTTATTTACATAATTCGCTTGCGCGTAGGGTCTTTAGCAGTGGGAGGAAACCGGAGGACCCAGAGAAAACCCACGAGGTTGGACAGGCCACCCTACTCCTTGCCACGTACAACCGGGGATTCGACACCACGACAGTCGACTCAGTGACAGACTTTATGATACGGCGCGCGCACGCTAACCATTCAGCCATCCAATCCCCCATACACAGAGGAAGAATGGGGTTTAACATCCACTGAACACAAACTAGGTAATTATTTCAGGGCTAATAATATACTACTACTAGGGTGTATTTTCATTTATGCATGGGTCTTTTGAAGTGGAGAGAAAGAGAGAGAGAGAGAGAGAGAGAGAGAGAGAGAGAGAGAGATGGGGTTTAACAGCCACTCGACACAGACCAGGTCATTTCGAACTAACATGGTTCAATTTGTAATTCAATAATTCGCTTGCGCATAGGGGTCTTTAGCAGTGGGAGGAAACCAGATGACCCGGAGGAAACCCACAAGGTTGTACAGGTGAGCCTTCCAGGGTTTAATTTTTATTTCTATAATGCGCTTGCGCGTAGGGGTCTTTAGCAGTGGGAGGAAACCAGAGGACCCGGAGAAAACCCACAAGGTTGTACAGGCAAGCCTTCCGAGGAATCGAAACCACGGCCAGTTAAATTGACTCAATGACAGACCTTATGATATAATTATAACCGGCACACACTAACCATTTCTTCCCCCCCCACCCCCGCTTGGTGTACAAAATCTAGTTTTAGATTAATGGTTGCAATATAACAGGTTCAACCACAGGTAGTACTACAATCTACCTTTGACACCTGTCTGTAGCACCTGTTGACTTCAACTCAAATTAATGCCAATGGTCAACAATGTGTGCGTTTAATTTTTTAATTGCAGTGTTCTGATTTTTGGGGGTGTATGATTTTTGAATTTGGAAATTAGGGCGCATATTATCTGTACCTACATGAAATGTAGGTACAGATATTTGGCAAAGGTTTTAAATTAAAATTTAATCTGACAATCAACTATAATAGCACGCCAGTAGGAAATCTAAATATTCAATTTCGTATGAAAAAAAAAATATATATATATATAGACTAGTCATAATCATGTTACTACAAATGACACTGGGGGTCAGTGTGACTTGTGACTAAAAATAGAAATTATTCCAGAAAACACCAGCAGAATCTATTCAGTCAGCAAAGTGAGTTAGTGACTGCAGACTCGGTACTTTCACCGACTCGTTCGGTTCTTGAGAATGTCAATAGTAAAGTCTACATACCTTCGATTTATAACTGCTTGATCCATTTCGACCGTTCACTCGTCCATTTCCATCTGGTTTTACGCCGTTTTTCTCTTCCTGTAAGTTATGTTTATTCCCTGACATAATTTCCACTGTTTTCGATGCCTTCACTGTTGCCATTTTACTGCGTGCGTTCGTTTAGATTTTTCGGTATTTTATCCGCCCTAAAATAGAAATCTAAGATGGTCGCCTGACTAATGAACCAGTCACTACATTACTGATAACAACATTCAAATATTACTAAGGTCGCTATTTTCAGTTCAAGGATTGTGAGGTTAAACCTCAGTGGAAAAATAAAGTTACTTTTCCTGTACGTTACTCGTTTGGTAAAATCCGAAGATCCAAATATTTATACTCTCAAAAATAGATATTAATCCAGCGATCGAACAGCTTAGAACTCGCGTGAACAGTTACGATGCCTGTGATTGGATCCGGTATCTGCAACTAACCAATGACATATAGTATTCTAAATTTTTACTACCCGCGTCTCGGTCATTTGGACTCAAAAACAAAAGGACCTCAACTCAAGGAGTGGTCCAGAGATAATGCGGAGAGGGGAGCGGTAGATAAAATATCAACATTTCCACAACAAATAATCAAGAAATAAAGTAACAAATGCACTTAAATTAGGAGATTTTTTTAAATGTTATATAATTATACATAAAAAGAATTCCTCATTCTATTTCTATAAATTGCTTTAAAGCTACAATTTCATATTTTTAAGTTATATTTTTAAAATTTATTAAAATAAAGCCTTAAAATAGATGGTATCCATAAACAGTCCTACTTTGTTAAAGAATAATCCTATTAATCCTATAATTCACTATTGCCAGCTGAGAAATTAGCAAAAATATCATTTTCAGCTTCAAATGCTATTCCATGGATCAGGTAATAGGAAAACAAGGGAGGTAATTGTGTTATTATTTCATGTGTCAATGATTTTTAAGGGTGGGAAATAATGCCCATGGTCGTATAATAGTGAGATGATAACCTATTGAGCAAAAGACATAGAAATAATTATGTTTTGACTTTCTTAGAAAATATGAAATTCTCGCTTTAAAGCTACGCCTATTTAAATGGAAACACCCTAATTCTTATTTCTTGGTGAAATTTAAAAATCAAAGAAACAAAGAAAACCTTGTTTTCTCTTTCGTTTTTTTAACTTAAAAGTTTCAAAATTTTAAACATACATTATGGAAGAGCTAAATCTGCCTATTTCAGGTCTTTCTTTATGCCTGAAATGTTATCTAAACAAGCTAACAGCGAGGCTGATGTCCCCCGCCGAAATTCCAAAATAAATAGATGACACATATTCATTAATCGCACATTTATTTTTTTCTAAAGTATCAAGCAATCAAACAAATTATCACCTATACACTAAGTTTCATCAGATAGAATCAAAGTTATCGTGTCCCAAAGCATCGACCAATGAATTTGCTTAGCTCTGCTTAGCTTTAGCTCGAAATGTTAATCATTGAACTCAGTCAAGACATTCACCTAATGAACATCTACATCAAGTTTAAACATTCTACCTCAATTAAAAGCAGAGTTGTCATGTTCAAAAGTCTTTACCAATCAAATTGTTTATCCATCCTTAGCCTAAGCAGAAAATTCTCATCAACAAACTTAGTCAAGGTAATGATATAATGAATCTATACTCAGAGTTTCATCACTCTCACTTAATAAAAACCAAAGTTATCGTGCCCCAAGTCATCAACCAATCAGATTGCTTATCTCTGCTGACCGTAAGCAAACAATGTTTATCATCGAACTCCATCAAGGCATTCACCTAATGAACACCTACACCAAGTTTGAACATTCTAGCTCAATTGGAAGGAGAGTTAATGTGTTCCAAAGTCTCAGCCAATCAAATTGCTTATCGCTCTGCTTACCCTGAGCAGAAAATGCTCATTATCGAACTTAGTCAAGGTATTGATGTAATGAAACTATACACCAAGTTTCATCACTCTCACTTAATTAGAACTAAAGTTATCGTGTCCCAAAATCTCAACCAATCAAATTGCGTATCTCTGCTTACCCTAAGCAGAAAATGCTCATCTTCGAACTCCATCAAGGCATTGGCCTAATAAACACCTACACCAAGTTTGAACATTCTAGCTTAATTAGAAAGAGAGCTATTGTGTCCCAAAAAGTGTGACAGACAGACAGACCCATTTTAATAGTCCAGCTGCTTTCTTCGAAAGGTGGGGGACAATTATTATTTAGACATAAATTAGCTTATCCAGACCATAATCAATTCTCGATGCCATCTGATGTGTGTTGGACTTTCACTGCTCAATGCTCATTGATGATTAAATCAAAAAATGGATAATCAAGACTGTAATTTATCGTACCGACTTTAGTAATGATGGTCGAGGCTAGGCCTAAAATTCAATTGCTAATATCTCGGTTAAGAATGGAGAGATTTGACTGAAATTTTCAACATATTCCTTTTACATTATCTAGTTTTTAACTATTTTAGTGACAACTCTTTATCTTTCATAATGTATCTTTAAATAAAAGAATTGTTCACAGGATTGCAAATGATATTTATTTTTCAATTTGACTCAAATTGAGAGAGAGAGAGAGAGAAATGGGGTGTAACGTCCACTCGACACAAACTAGGTAATTTCGGGACTAACATATGGTTTAATTTTATTTCGATAATTCGCTTGCGTGTAGGGGTCTTTAGCAGTGGGACTGAAACCGGAGGACCCGGAGAAAACCCACAAGGCTGGACAGGCAACCCAATTCCTTGTCACGTGCTAACCACACGGCAATCCAATCCCCCGACTCAAATTGAACAACAAATTAATTTGCTTTCACATCAGAGGAGCGTACCCTATTCCAATAGAAAATATTTCCATATTTATATTATAACCCTTTATTATCTACGTTTGGTTATTTTTATGCAATTGTATAACTTATTCATTAGATAACAAACCTCATCTCTCAACACTCTGTGTTTCGAGATAAGAGATGGTGCTATAGTTCCACGTAGCAAAGCCCAACACAAATTATATTGGGCCTCGGTAAGCAAAATTGACAATATTTTTCATCAAAACAAGGATTGATTATTGTTATTTATAATATTTCTGCCACATCCAACTGAAATTAAGCATATAATCCTCTCTGAAACTGGTATAAATCATCATATTTAATATCGAGGCGTTAAGCCGATACTAAGAACGCCATTTTTAAACGGGAGATGTATGACAGTGTATGTCGGATAAAAACAACGCTTCATTAATTTAAACGCGAATATTTGGAGTTAGGCGATAGTTGTGCCACTACATTGACCTCTGTAAGTTTAATTAGTCATAATAGTATAAAATTATCTTATTTTAAAGATGTTACATGAATTAATAAAGAAACTTGGAATTAAGGGCACCCAATCGTAGCTAAAAACAAGCACATCAGTATATCTCAACGTTTTTAGCTACATTCTCGTAGCTACTTATATTCATATGCAATATAACTTCTAAAGAGGTCTATTACAGGCAATTAAGTGTGAAGGACTCTTATACTCTGGCCTACATTAATCGCTCTATCTTAAAGGAAAGAGAGGAATGGGGTTTATCATCCACTCGACACTAACTAGGTCATTTTGGGGCTAACATATGGTCCAGTTTTATTTTAATAATATGCTTCCACGTAGGTGTCTTTAGCAGTGGGATGAAACTGGGGGACCCGGAGAAAACCCACGAGGTTGGACAGGCAACCCTACTCCTTGTCACAAACAACCGGGGAATCAAAACCACACCAGTTGACTCAATGACAGACTGTATGACACAACACGCACGCGCTAACTATTGTCTGGAACCTTATAACACGACAGGCACGTAACTTTGGTGGGGGGGGGGGCGCAGTGAGAGGAAAGCCACCCCTGCAAAAAATTTCGCCCCCCTCCCCCCTGTGAAAAAATTGTCGATCATTAATAAAATAGATATACATTGTCCGTCAATTTTACAGCACCCCTGAGAACACTTCTAGCCCCCCCCCCCCCACATTGCTCTGCGCTAGTTACCGCCCTGTAATACGGGTAGGCAGAACTGAGTTTAAAAGCACATATTAATGTAATATTATAGTGATTTACATTAAATTATTAATTTAATTTTTAATCCATTATGTTCGGTGAAATACGCGAACAGTTCGAATTGAATAGCAGTTGTTTGGGTTTGCTTAGTCTATTCTACACACATGTTTTTGTTATTATTTTGTCGTTTGTGAATTAGCTATTTTTGTTTACTTCTACCATTGACGTCATTTATAAAGAAATGAAATAAAATGAAATGGGGTTTAACATCCTACTGTTCTGCTCCGAACTGCGCTAATGAAGACGGGCATACGTGAAACAGTGTGCATATGCGAATTCCAACTGTCCAGAGATCTTTTACGTGCACGCCAATGTGTACATGGGACCTTGGTTTTTGTCCAATTCAAACGACTAGACAGCTATTCTTGTCAGGCCCTCCATCTTGCATAACTACAAGGGGGAACCACGCAAGAAAATCTGGATGAACTTTCTCAGCCAATGCAGGGATCGAACACCGACCTCCAGGCTAACCAGCAAGCGTCTACCCACTTAACCAACGTGACCACCACCTCATTTATAGATTGACTGCCAATATTGGGTGGTATAAATGTAACTTCCTTTGAGGAAAGAAAACTAAAATGGCTGCTATCTGTGCTACAGTGTTTTGAGTTTTGGAATAATAAAAAATCAGAAATACTTCTGCACAAATATAAGAAATAAATATTTAAAAGTGTGTAGCTAATTTTTTATCAATACGATTCTTTTTCAGTAGTAAATATTTTGTTTGTCAAATAAGCATTTTATTGTTCAGGCCTTAACAGTAGGAATGGTGCGATATACCTAAAACAAATTGGGATGCATTCGTTACAAATAGCGCTTGAAACCAGTATGTTCATGACCGTGTGTATTGATTTTAAAATGTTCATTTTGTCTTATAGATTTATCATGTAAGATTTAGATAAAGAGCTGGTCGTTCTTGCTGTAATAGTTCCAAAATAGATAATTTAAAATTAATAATATTCATTCAAATTACTTTATCCTGAGCGATCTTATCACTGTTTCAAGTTTAGACATAGATTGTTTATTATCGTAGCACCTTTATTTGTTAATTGCGACTCAGCCTTGCTTTTCTATTTTCTAATCAAATCAAAGCCCAGCTTAACCGGAGCAGGGCCCCTGGGCCTGACTAGAATTCCGAGGCCCCTAATGCGATGAAAAGATTATTGCATATCCTTTTGAATGGCACGCATGCGTAACACACAAACGGTCCGTAATACAAGAATTATATGATCATATACGAAATCTATTCAGTTCCGAAAGGCATACAAGTCTGTGGAACTTCACAGAGAAGGTTGAGGGATAGCTCAATCTCCGCCCTCGTGCCTTTAGATCCTCTCTGTGAAACTTTCCTCTGGAATTTGAATTCTTTCCCTTTTTGCCTTGAACCGGAGGGCCCCTCAGGCCCATGCCTAAGCTGGGCTTTGAATCAAATCATTAAATGGCTATAGTATTCGTTCACATCTGCACAGTCTGATGATCTAGAGTGTTGATTATAGGCTTGTCATGTGAATAAATGAAATGTCTAAATAAAAACCTGCAATAGGCAGATTTAGCTTTTTACATAATGTATCTTTAAAGTTGCAATTGCAAATTTTCAAGTTATATTTTTAAAATGTATTAAAATAAAGCCTTAAAATAAATGGTATCCATAAACAGTCCTACCTTGTTAAAGAATAATCCTATTAATCCTATAATTCGCTATTGCCAGCTAAGAAATTGGCAAAAATATCATTTTTAACTTCAAGTTCCAACGTTGGAAAGTGGCTGCCCCAAGTTGTCAATAGCAAAACAGGGGAGGTAATTGTGTTGTTATTTCCTGTGTCATAGATTTTTAAGGGTGGGAAATAATGCCCATGATCGTATAATAGTGATTTGATAATCTATTGAGCAAAAGACATAGAAATAATTATGTTTTGACTTTCTTAGAAAATTTGAAATTCTCGCTTTAAATATTGGATATTAGTTCTGGCAAAATGTATCGTTAAATCGATGTATCACGATTCACCTTCTAACAATTTGTGTATTGAATCGCGAGATGCTGTATGTATCGATGTATCACAATTCTTTTTTTTATGTTTTTTTATCACTTCAGTAATTAACCTGTCGTTCTTAATTATCCACGTCACATGTTATCCAAAAGTACACAAACACTCTTTAATTTATTTTGAATCTCTAATATCACTACCCTGAATCTCCAACATCACTACCCCTAATCTCCAATATCACTACCCCGAATCCCTAATATCACTACCCCGAATCTCCAATATGAATACTGTAAATCTCTAATATCACTACCCCGAATCTCCAATATGAGTACTGTGAATCTCTAATATCACTACCCCGAATCTCCAATATGAGTACTGTGAATCTCTAATATCACTACCCCGAATCTCTAATATCACTACCCCTAATCTCCAATATCACTACCCCGAATCTCCATTATCACTACTATGGATCTCTAATATCACTACCCTGAATCTCTAATATCACTACCCTGAATCTCCAATATGAGTACTGTGAATCTCCATTATCACTACCCCGAATCTCCAACTTCACTATCCTGAATCTTTACTGTGGATCTCCATTATCACTACCCCGAATCTCCAATATTACTACAGTGAATCGCCAATATCACTCCTGGGAATTTACAATACCACTGCTGCGAAACTCTAATAACACTGTTGTAAATCTCTAATATTACTACTGCGAATCTCTAATATTACTACTGTGTATCTCCAAGATCACTACTGTGAATTTCTAATATCACTACTGTGGATGTCCATTATCACTGCTGTGGATGCCCATTATCAATGCTGTGAATCTCCATTGTCACTGCTGTGAATCTTCAATATTACTACTGTGAATCTCCATTATCACTGCTGTAAATCTCCAATATTACTACTGTGAATCACCAATATCCTGGTTGTAATCTCCAATAATCATTACTGTGATTCTGCAATATCACTCCTTTGAATCGCCATTATCACTACTGTGAATCTCCAATATGGCTACTGTGAATCTCTAAATATCACTAGTACTGTTTATTAGTGATCTCGAGTTATACACCACCCCAGGTTTGGTCATCAGAATGCTTCATGGTTGACCCATCAATGGTCAAATGGTAATGTTATTAATTGCCAAAATTTGTATCCAACAAAGAGAAAGAGAGGAATGGGGTTTAATGTCCGCTCGACACAAACTAGGCAATTTCGGGACTAATATATGGTTCAATTTTATTTCAATAATTCGCTTTGTTTGCAGGGGTCTTAAGCAGTGGGAGGAAACCGTAGAACCCGGAAAAAACCCACAAGGTTGGACAGGCGACCCTACTCCTTGTCAGGTTCAGGCGAGGAATCTAAACCACACCAGTTGACTCAATGACAGACCTTGTGATTTCACAGTTCACCACATGTGTTAAACCACCCCTACCTCCCCTTACATTACAAGAATTATCATAGCAGTTTGTTTAAAGCTGTCGGAATGGTGCATAGTCCTCGTCATCCAGTAATATGACAGTCCGTTGCTTACCAAGGGTAGTTATAATAGCAGTACCGGACCCCACTGATAGTTCAGATGAGAGTGAGAGAGAGAGAAATTGGGTTTAATGTTCAGTGAAAAGAAACTGAAGGAGCTAGAGAAAACCCAAGGAGTTGGTCGAGCAACCCTACTCTTTGTACAAGCTTGGGATTGAAACCAGGCCACTCGACCCAATGATAGAGAGAGAGAGAGAATTGGGGTTTAACATCCACTCGACACAAACTAGGTCATTTCGGGACTTACATATGGTTTAATTTTATTTCAATAATTCGCTTGTGCGTAGGGGTCTTTAGCAGTGGGAGGAAACCGGAGGACCCGGAGAAAACCCACAAGGTTGGACAGGCGACCCTACTCCTTGTCACGTACAACCGGGGATTCGAAACCATTCCTGTTGACTCAATGACAGACTTTATGATACAGCGCGCGCGTGCTAACCATTCAGCCATCCCCCCCCCCCCCAATGACAGACCTTATCATCTTAAGCACATGTAATAGATATCTCGACCCCCCACCCCACACCACCCCACACCCGATCCCCCTGACCAAGATGGAGAAAGCAATGCTTGGGTGTATCCAAAATAAAACAAAGAATCTTAAATAGTGCAAAAAAAGGTAACTCATATTTAATGTTTGTTAGTAGAAACTTACAGTAAAACATATCAAAATCACAATCTGTTGATGGATATTGTCACTCAACACCTGAAAGTCAGTAAATAACAATAAATTTGTTTATATAATAAAAAATATGAAAAGCTTATTTATCGACGGACGTCACTATAACACGGGATCGGGTGATCGGCAAGATTTCCAACCACATCTAAAGTGAAATTCTTGTGTGTTTAAAATATAAGGGGAGTTTCACTGTAACTGTTGTTTGTCTATCCAAAGGACGTGACAACAGCATTATAGATAAACTCTCCTTGGGCTTTGTATTCAATTGGCAACAACACTGTTATTTAAAGTGAAGCCCCAGTGTAGTAGGGGAGTTTCTCTGTAACTGCGGTGGTTATCTGCAATAACACTTCGGTGAAGCGGACGCTAAATAAACCTATTTCACCCACACAGTAACAGCTGTACTGCACCTGGTGTACAAGTTAGTATACCATTTTTTCACTTAATAAACGAAAGGCTATTCATGCAATGGCCGACAAAAACAGTGTTATAGTGAGGTCCTTGTATAGTTTTAATATTTATACAAATTAAAATAACTTTCTTTTCATACATATGTATATTTAAAATATAAAATGTTTTCATATTAAGTTATTCTTCAATATTAACTAATACATATAGCAACTAAGTGTACACGGCCCCTTAAACAACACAAGACGTGCACACACCCTTAAACTATATAACAAGATGCAGGACTCACACTGGCTTTCATTTTTTTTCCGCCAAAATAGATAATAATTTTTATACAAAAAATTGTTCATATTTTTTTTTCCGCCAGTATCCCAAAACGTTATCGCCAAAATTATTGCCAAAATCAAACTTTAATCTCCAATCTCATATTTTTATCGCAAATTGCGAATTTGGCTACTGACAGCGTGAGCCCTGGCATGGTGTGTACATCCCTTTAAACAATATAAGCAGTTGTGTACAGCCCCTTATAAAATATAACAATTGGTATGTATTATATAGTATATCCCTTAAACAATATAACGTGGTGTGTACACCCCCTTAAGCAGGTATAAACAATATAACCTATGTGCGTAAACTCCCTTAAATGATATAATGCATGCATGTAAACTCCCTTAAACAAAATAACACGGTATGCACACCTGCTTAAGCAATATCACGAGGTGTACTTGCCCCTTAAAACAGTCTGGGTTGGGCAATTGTTTACACCTTTGTACTGTCATTAAATGGAGGGGGAAGAATAACTTAATAGGATTTTATACGATCACAGCAAAAGTGGAATTTAATCTTTGATATCTGATGCCCTCAATATATAGTACCAAATTATTGAAAGATACCTATCAAAGTAGTTAACCCTTTGGCACCTGAAACTCATGAAACTACTACTGTGTCTATATAGCGCCACAAACTGCCTGAGGCACTCGAATAGCTGTGAAACATATAAAAACCATATACTAGCTCTGTGACTCAGGTAGTTTGAACTGGACAAAGGACCAGCAGTTTCAGGCGTTTGAAAATGAGCTAAAAAACATCACTTTTCTCTGATTTTTGTCTGGAAACAGGGGTTTTCAATATTTACATATATACCAGGTACAAAAGGGTTAACTATGCTGTTTAATCTTTTAGTTATGGAATTGCTAAATCATTTTTTTTTTAACAAAATAAACAAGTGGAATTGCAATAGTTGACACGATAGACCAAATCGCTGTAACATATTTTCAATAATTATTCTTAAAATACTAATTGTATTATTGGCATAATTAAGTGTTGAATAGTTTGTGATGATGTCATTTAGTTTCAATGAATTTTACTTGAAGGAAACCATTTTGATTTTTTTCAAGGTAAGAATCCAACCCTGAACAAATCAAAATTGACTTTGAACAAAAAGCAGGTACTGTTAAGTGTAGATTCTGAGCGAACAGAACTGGTTCCGGTTAACGGAAAGAAAACCATCATAACCAGGACACTTCTTGAATACTTATTACAAGAATAATAATAATAATTTTCTGGGGTTTTTTTTACGATAAAATAACATGTATAAATAATGCAATAGACAATACATAATGATATGATATATAAATTGGATAATATAGTATAATACACAGTGAGAAGTGAAGATATGGCACAAATAAACTACTATTACTTAACCATATCAGCAGGTTTAAATTTGCTTGTTGTGCAATAAGTGGAACAGTCTAGGCTAGTGTTGCACTATAGTTCAACATGTGGTCGTGACCAGCCATACCATACGTTAGAGCATGGTCGGGATAGTTCAAACTGTAGTCCGAACCATAGTTTACATCTGAAGGTCGCCCAAATTGATCATAATCCATGGCAGGGCAATAAGTGAAACAGCCTAATTAATTAAGTAAAAATTTGTAAGAATATAGCCTTTTCATTGGTCAGAATTTATGCTATGAATTAAGCTGTCAGCCAATGGACAGTCAGTATTCTCAAATCTTAGAATAAGTTCTCGTCCTTAGGGAGGGTCCCTGGGTTTCAACGGAATTAACAGACCTAACCAGCCCCTTTCAAAATAACAAAAATACATAAATACTCACAGTTATTTATCCTTTGTTGCTTGGCTTAACAATAAATATATCATTCTGAGTAAGTAGGTCACTCGAATTGGATTTTCTGTTTTTCAGGGGCTTGATAAATCAATAAATCAATCGCCACATGACAAATCAATAAATCAATCGCCACATGATAAATCAATAAACACATGATAAATCAATCGCCACATGATAAATCAATCGCCACATGATAAATCAATAAATCAATAGCCACATGATAAATCAATAAATCGATAGACACATGATAAATCAATAGACACATGATAAATCAATAAATCAATAGCCACATGATAAATCAATAAATCAATCGCCACATGATAAATCAATCGCCACATGATAAATCAATAAATCAATAGCCACATGATAAATCAATAAATCAATAGACACATTTGATAAATCTATAGCCACATGAATCATGTGAAAGGTGTTTTGTTCAAAATTTCAAAATTTAAAGATACATTATGGAAGATAAGATAATGAGCTGGCAGTTCACACTATAATAGTTAAAAACTAGATAATGTAAAGGGAATTTGCTGAAAATTTCAGTCAAATTGATCCACTCCGAATCGAGATTTTAGCGACTGAAATTTCAGCCTAGCCTTGATCATCATTACTAAAGTGAGTACGATAAAAAAACATAGTCTCAATCATTCATTTCATGATTAAATTATGAATGGAATTCGAACAGCAAATGGGATCATAATCCAGTAAATATCGCAGACTAGCGATGCCATCTAGAGTTGATTATGGTCTGGATCAGTTAATTAATGTCTAATTAATAATTTAGATAACATGTCAGGCCTAAAGAAAGACCTGCAATAGGCAGATTTAGCTCTTGCATAATGTATGTCTAAAATTTGGAACTAAAACTTTTAAACAATTCAACCAAATACTTTTGAATTTTAAATTAGTTATTTTCCTGAAGAAATAAGCAAGAATTTTTTTACAGTTGTTTCCGAAAATCAAATTGGTGTGGCTTAATATAAAATGTTAAATATATAATTATTTTATATGTACACATTGTATATAATATTACCTATAATATCTCAACAATGGATCTGAATCATCTCACAAAGCAGGATTCTTATTCAAGAAAATTTAAACTAAAATAATACAGCCTTTCCATTGGCCAAGACCTAAGACATATAACTCATAAGTGATTAATTTATAACTCATATGGACATGAGTGAAATTATAACACATGTTAAAGTGATTAACTTATAACTCATATGGACATGAGTGAAATTATAACACATGTTAAAGTGATTAACTTATAACTCATATGGACATGAGTGAAATTATAACACATGTTAAAGTGATTAACTTATAACTCATATGGACATGAGTAAAATTATAACACATGTTAAACTGATTAACTTATAACTCATCTTTAACTTATAACTCATAGTGAGTGACATGAGTAAAATTATAACACATGTCAAACTGATTAACTTGTAACTCATATTAAACTTGTTCACTTATAACTCTTTTTGAACTCAAATTAAACTGATTTACTTATATTGAACTGATTATACTAACCCATTTTAAACTGATTAAATAATAACTCATTACCACATATTTAATTGATTAACTTATAACTCATATTAAACTAATTATATTAACCTGGATCACTTATAACTCATATTGACCTGATTAGCCTTTAACTCATATTGACCTGATTAGCCTTTAACTCATATTGGCCTGATTAGATCATAACTCATATTAAACTGATTACATTATAACTCATATTAAACTAAATAAATAATAACTCCTAATAAATTGATTAAATAATAACTCATATTATTAAACTAATTATATCAACCCAGTTTACTTTTAACTCATATTGACCTGATTAACTTTTAACTCATATTAAACTGATTAAATTATAACTCATATTAAACTGATTAAATTATATTAAACTGATTAAATTATAACTCACAATTAAACGATAACAATTAAAACACTTATAGATATGATACTATACAATATATACAAAAACAAATTACTATTTTAACAAAAATAGACACTTGGCAATTTAGGCAGAGTGAAGAAATATAAATGGAGGGATATATACTTGATCAGTAATTTTAAATATACAAATTGATATATAATATAATTACATATAAACAACATCTATTTCTACATTATACAAAAATAACTGATATGCAACTAAACCCTTAATAAGTCTTATACACAAATGCAATGCAACCAGTTAACAATATATGAGGCTTACTTAATAGCACCATCCAATAAAAAAAAAACAAGCACAAGCGTAGCATATGGACCTGGAACCGAGCAGCCATCTTGGAAATGTGACATGCACAATTGTCCAAGGAATGAACATGCCAAGTTTCATGTTGATCGTACTTGAATTGGCCTTGTCTTCGGCTTTTTTTTTTCTAAAGAGCATCATCCCTAAAGCCTAGCTTATGTCGTCCTACGACGCGATAAAACTGACAGCGACTAACGGCAACTGACAGCTTATATCGCTACGACTGACTTTATCCACGACTGGACGCAACCACGAGCAACCAGTTGATCATAGTCGTAAGCGCGCTCATGTCGGCCGGCGTCAGTTGCAGAATCGGAGCCACAACTGATCACATGACTGACACGTGATAACCTTCAAAATGGCCTTATTCCACTTGTCTCCTATGGTTGTTACCGCCCTGGGGTACCACGTGACTAAATAACCGAATCTTATTGGCTACGTCAGCGAAGTGCCGACTTAAGCCAGTCGTAGGTGCGCTCATGTTGCTTGCGACTAGGGACAACTAGTTGTCTCCAGTCGTAAGAGTAGAACATGTGCGTCTCAGAGAAACTGGAGACAACTGGACGGCGACTGGTTGCCGTCCGACTTACACCAGTCGTAACAGCGCTCAGGTCGCCCTCATAGTCACGACTGATCAGTTCCACTTGATCGTAAACCAGACGCCGATTTCGAGTCTTCGTCAGTTTTATCGCGTCGTAGGGCGACATAAGCTAGACTTAAGATCCCTTGGATGAGTTCCTGGTCCATAAAAGCTATAACTGTTTCTATAGTTGTATTGAAATCAAGTAAATCCAAGCATAATATTAAAAAAACAGTAAGTGTTAATTTACCAAAAGCTCAGCTTTGTTTTTTGAAAAGCAGATAAAATTACTGGGTGCCTGTTTACTTTTTAAAAAAAAATAATTCATTTACACAATAAAAGCCAAAAATATATACTACAGTACAATAAATACAACACGTATATCTCTGGTAATTTGTGATAGAAGCTTAAGGATTTTGAGGTATTTTATAACAAAATTATCCCGGACAAGCCCCCAGTATTTGGTATAGTGAATATCTTATACAATTCCTCAGCAAATACAAATGTCAGCAGCTGTTATCACAACATAATGCATAATACAATTCTATACAGTGAAAGTTGTTCAAACTGACTAACCTGTAAAAATGTTGAAATTTCAAATGTTTGGTCTCATTTAAAAAATGAGCAGGGCTAAAAAGTGAAAAACTTAAAAATTGGAATTGAAGCACTTTAACCATTAGATCTTTTGAAATCTTTATTTAGGTTATGATTTATTAACAAATACGGAATATTGCATGCTTTACTTCGGTTATTTTTTTTTTTACTTTTGTATTCCAATCAGATCTGAAGAGAAAAATGTGTTTCAATAAACTTGAATTTCTGTTCTATTAAGAAAGAAAGAAATATATCGAATGCTTTTTTAAATTTAGGTTATATTTAGAATTCAGACTACTGTTTTATCTTTTTAAAGAGAAAAATGTGTCCTGTAATACTTTGATTTATTTGACTTTCCAAGTTTTCCCGTTACTATTAAAAACCTATAATAATAATATCAAATATATAATGTCTCATAATACAGTATAATCAATCACAGTTACCTTGGTAGATTTTGGATGGCTTCAATATTATGAACAATGAATTATACTTAAATGAAGATTATGCAAGAGCTAAATCTGTCCATTGCAGGTCTTTCTTTAGGCCTGAAATGTTATCTATTGGATCAATTTGTCAGAAATTTTCAGCAAATTCCATTTACATTATCTAGTTTTTAACTATTATAGTGAGAACTGCCAGCTCTTTATTTAATCTCCCATAATGTATCTTTAAATAAACAATAAATAAAAGGTTTGGTTTTTCTAGCAGATTTACAGGCATAAATTATACTTAAATGAACAAGAACTTTCTGTGACAATCTGGTTAAAACACAGATCCTATTTCATTTTGTTTTTTATAGTTCAAAATTTCGTTTTACTTGTCCTTACTACACTAGGATCTGGAAAAGTTGTTATATTACCGGTGTTTTGGTTGAAGTGAGGGATAAGCCAATGAAACAGTCTGTTACAGCGACTTCTTGGCATGCTATGCACGGAACTGTGGGTAAACCACTAGAAACGCCAATGCTGATTGATTAATCAATGTCTGACGTCATAGGGTCAAAAGCCGTTCGTTCGACACCTGACACGACCTACGAGTTGTTTAGGCCATCGAAAAGTTAAAGTGAAACGAAATATTGATCTGTATTTTAATCAAATTGTTTCTGTGTTTGTTAATATCCTTCAATGACCTTTCTAAGTAGAGATACCTTTAAAATACATAACGACACGACTTTATGGATTATGACAGTGATGGGATTTCTCCCGTATATTCCGCACATGTCCAACGCATTTTTCCTAAACTGTCTGACCAGGACCATGCCCAATCGGACATCAAGACATGGTGAATAATATTCAGAATTTCAAAATTAATATCGTGTACTGAGTGTATAATAACTACCACTCAACCCGTTTATGACATGCACCGTTTCAATACTCATACAGGTATCTTTATCAAATGACTAACATTGCTTGATAATAAACCAAGAAGTTATAAATCCATAAAGGTGTGTTATTTTGAATCTTTCTATGTTTGTAAGACATTTCTAATTGACTTATTAACTATTAATAAATGTTAAACTATTATTTCTAATGTATTAACCCCTTAGTATTTGGACTGACAGAAAACCGTCTGTCAATGGGCTACTTAGACTGACTGAAACCGTCTGTCACTAGGGTTCCTTAGACTGACCCAAAACCTTCTGTGACTTGGGCTCCTTAGAATGACTGAAAACCATCTGTGACTTGGGGTCCTTGGACTGCCAAAACCTTCTGTCACTAAGGCTCCTTAGACTGACCGAAAACCTTCTGTGACTTGGGCTCCTTAGACTGACTGAAACTGTTTGTCACTAGGGCTCCTTAGACTGCCAAAACCACCGGTCACTAGGGCTCCTTTGGCTGCCCAAACTGTGACTAGGGCTCTTTTGGCTGCTCAAACTGTCGGTCACAGGGCTCCTTAGACTGACCGAAAACTGTCTTGTCACTAGGGCTCCTTAGGCTGCTCAAACCACCTGAATCATATGAATAACTATTCACATATCTAGGACGGTTTGAGTCTGGTAATGTTTTGTGCTTTCGGACTGTCCAGGGATATATCTGAACATATTATATCACTCCGCTCTAATTTTCTTTGGGGTCAGTATTGACGTCTTGTACCAAGAACTAAAGGATTAATTCTCTAGGTCAATAATGACATTATGTACCAAGGACTAAAGGGTTAATTCTCTAGGTTTAAAAATACTTTATAAGATTATTAGAATGTGGAAATATTTCTGACCTTTTACAATTCATAAATAATTTACATATTTGCTCTAAGATAATTTAATTCTACTGTACGATTAACAAGCATGGTTTGTCTATTATCAGACTGTTTGGGAAGATCATTTCCATATAAAAAATTATTCAATAAGGATTTTGGGGTTAAGGTTTAAGTTACCGACCCCTAATATTAACCCAATCTTTGTGGTGTGCAAATCGATATGTGGGAAATTCCGATCTTCCCAAAAGGCCTAAAATTAAATACTTGCAACACGGATGGATCACTGCACTGCTCATTGGAGCGGCATGGAATGGATTGAGGGTTTGTTTTTTTTTCCCTTCCGCCAAATTAAGTTTCCCTAATCCCGCAATAGAAGTCTTGTATCCCCTGCCCCCTTTCTGAAACCAATGGAAGAATTATCTGATTGGAATATATTGGAACGTACATTTACAAGACAAATCATTTTAAATGTCAAACTACTAAGAAATATTGATTGTATGAATTATTTCTCATTGAAAACAATGAAGCTGTGTTCAATTCAAAATTGTAAACTCATTGGTTTATCACTTATTATTCAGCTATTATAGTCATTGCAATTAGCGCATGCAATATGGATGAAGTAAACACAATTAGAAATGCACAATATCATTAAATTTTTTTTAGAAACAGTTGCAACGAAATAAGATGTTTCATTAAAAAAAAACATTGATCTGAATTTGTATCCCCCCACCCCCCAAACCCCAAAAAGCTAGAATTTGAAATTAAATTATTAATTCTACTAGTAATGGAACATGCTGGAACATGCTGGAACATGCTCCATATGATTAAATTTAAATTTTCCTTTTCAATTGATATTAAGTGAATGTTAGATTGTTTTGTTATTTCTAAACCAATTTTGCTTTTAAACTATTGACTGCTGTACACAAGATGAGTTATATCGCAATATAGATTTATCAATTCTCTAAACAAAGATAATAATATAGACACATGTTCTCCACATAAAACATCTAAAATGCAATAAAACTGACAAATATCACTGTAACCAGTATATCATTTAATCTTGTGTATCTAGCATTAATTTCTTTTACATTTAATATCAAACCTTTCTTTAAAAATTTGTAAAAATCATTTAAAATCACCAAAAATCATATAATTTCTACCTGTGTCCAGTTTAAAGCTGACTGATTAATTTTGATAATAAGTGTCAAATTTACAAGTATTCAATTTCCTGACCACTGTCCAAAAATTAATCATTATACATCAATAATCAATTGGGTTTATTTTGTAAATGATTGAGAAATTAAATGCTTTTAAATTGGACACTCATTATCAAAATTGAATGGTCAGCTTTAAATTGGACACAGGTAGAAAATTAGATGATTTTTGGTGATTTTAAATGATTTTTAAATAAAGATTTGATAGTGAATGAATGTAAAAGAAATTAGTGCTGAATACACAAGATTAAAGTTGCAATTTCATAATTTTAAGTTATATTTTTAAAATTTATTAAAAGAAAGCCTTAAAATAGATGGTATCTATAAACAGTCCTACCGTGTTAAAGAATAATCCTATTAATCCTATAATTCACTATTGCCAGTTGAGAAATTGGCAAAAATATCATTTTCATCGACAATTCAAACGTTTGAAGTTAGCTACTCCATGGTGGAGAATAGAAAACAAGGGAGGTAATTGGGAGGTAATTGTGTTATTATTTCCAGTGTGAAGATTTTTCAGTGTGAGAAGGATAACCTATGATCGTATAATAGTGAGTTGACAACCTATTAAGCAAAAGACATAGAAATAATTATGTTTTGACTTTCTTAGAAAATATGAAATTGTAACTTTAAATGATACTCGGGTTACAATGATAATTTCTAACCTTTATCTAAAAACTTAGGTCTATTTATGATGATCTTGGCTACAGGTATTCTAATAAGAATGCTAGGATTATTTTTCATTATTTTATCATATTTTAAAATTGACTGGTTGGATCAGTGAATTGTTTTATTAACTGCATCTGCTTATTATTAAGAAATAATTGAGATTATTAATAGTTATATTTTCAGTAGCATCAATATTTCTAAAAAAAATATTTGTAATTTTAAATCTGATTCACGCTATATTTATGCGACAGAATCGCTGACATAGATCAAAATATTATAAGTAGATACCACGAAAAATAAAATGTAAATAATTTGATATTTGTAACAATAATTCAGCAATTTGATCAACAATAATTTAGTAATTTGATATTTGTAACAGTAATTTAGTAATTTGATATTTGCAACAATAATTTGATAGCCTATCTGTAACAATAATTTAGTAATTTGATCATTTGCAACAAATTGAGTAATTTGATATTTGCAACAAATTGAGTAATTTGATCAAAAATAATTCAGCAATTTGATCTACAATAATTTAGTTATCTGATATTTGCAACGTTAACATGTACACAAACAGAAATGATAAAAACAACGATAATCTGAATATTTAAAAATGAGTCTAGGTAGGGAGGGTGGGGAATCAGCACTATATGCATTGTGATACGTGCGATACTATTCACATGCTCCAATTTTCTGTAGCTCAGAAATATTTCACATAATAACTCTATTTGAATATTCAAGATCTAATGGCCAATCATCATCTAGAGCGTTTGTTCATGGGGATTAACGTCTGGTTCAACCGAGGGTAAAATCTCAGGTATTTCTCATCTTGTCGGGGACCCAATCGAACTGTTTGTTCGACAGGACTTAAAAGTCATCGACTAACTAAAAATATTAACAAAATTTTAAACCTTGGGAATGTAAATTGAAGAAATTTGTAAACTAATGACTGAAACTCAGGAATGTTTATTTTCTATCACCCCTTATAGTCAAATTTCATTTAATTACTGAGACAGCTGTGACTTTGTATGATATGGTTTCGTGAAATTATACCATAGAATCTGCTATTACAACCAGTTGTGGGACTTTTATAAATCGGTCCTATTAGTGGTTTGGTCTTAATAGTAGGGTGGTCTTAATGACAGAGTGGTCTTAATGACAGAGTGGTTTTAATAGTAGGTGGTCTTAATGGTTGGGTAGTTTTAGGGCCTTAATAGCAAGGTGGTCTTAATATTAGGGTGGTCTGTATACACAGTTGATATTCCAGGATATGCTATACGACACGATAATGTCCAGTACAGCACATTAATACTGGCAATTCGAGCAAAAGACCAAATAATACCCTGCATAACCTATGGGGTTTATACGTACGCATAAGTCAGGAACATTTATAAAAAAAATTAATTTATTAAAAATAATTTTTGAGGCTTTTCATTTGACACTGGGAAATTTGGTATATGATACCCTAATCGGCAATTCAGAACCTTTCGTACCGTCACATATACTATGTAGAAATTCCATTTGACCATAGGGGGAAGATAATCTAAAGCTTTTTTTTTTTTTTCATTAAATGTTAATTTTATATTCTAGGCAATCTTGTAAAAACTAAAAAAAAGATTCCCCCCCCAAAAAAACAACGTTTGAATAAATAATAATAAACATAAGCCTATCGGACTGAACAAACTTAATATATTTAAATACATTGAACATATGATATGAAATATTGACAGAACGTTACAAACACAAATCTATTTCTCAGTGATATTTAAAATTTCTTAAATTATCTAAACACACGAGGAAAAATAGTTTTAATAATATGAAATCTTTATATAAACAATACCTAAATGAAGGCCCGTGGTTTTGGATGTAAGTGCAAAAATTTCGAGAGTTATTCCTCCTTGTTTCAATTGAGAGAAGGGGAGAGAAATGGTTCAATATCCACTCGACACAAATAATTCGCTTGTGCTTAGGGGTCTTTAGCAGTGGGAGGAAACCGGAGGACCTGGGAGAAAACCCACGAGTTTTTTGAAAAACAATATTTTTATTCAGGAATCTGAATAGTGACTGGGGAACAAGCTTAGCCTACGTAAAACCTTTCCCTATTTTAGCCCGCCAACGCCTTATTAATTGCGCCACGTATTCTCGTTCTGATTATTTGCTTTAACAATAATTGTCTGACTCCAAGCAAATATTTCTGTAGTTTTTAGCACAATGTATATATATCCTGTGGTTTAAAGGGGGAATAACTCTCGCACATTTAAAATATTTCAACTGAATTTTATATAGGATAAAAAAATAATAAATTATCATAAAGTTTGTAAATTTCTTCATAGAGAATAAAATGAAAAATGTTCTATTAAATTATTCTTATAAAAAATACTTATTAAAGTCATTTAAATCTATCACTATGACAACATCACAAACTTTGTTCTGTAGGTTTCTTAGTTAGGTCATAAAAAGATATTCTGGTTCTACGATACTCCTGCATCACTCAGGGCCGATTGAGCCGTTTTTTATTCTCATTATTGATAAATGATACTGGATAATGACACATTCCTATAAACAACATGATGATATAAATGTAGTGCCTTGAAATGCGATGTGTGAATTAAAGGGGAATACCAACGATTTTCAACAAGGTTTCCATAACCTTAAATATATTATGATATATAATCCCCTCTGTAACACGAGCAAAAAAGTTTTTGTAAGTGAGAAATTAATTTTTATTAAACCAGAAGTGATGTAGTTGGTTCAACACGCTCACTGGGCTCTATAGTAAGCATACAAATTTGGCACTAGTTTACTGCTGTATTGGCCAAAAATCTGATCAAATGGGTTGTTTATTAGGATATTATAAACACAAATTTATGTTTTTTTAACATTTAGTACACAAAGCCGTCGCGTAAATTTACTCATACTAAACTGTACGCTGTGCCTCAATTCACGCCACATGGCTAATTGTTTACATCACATGGTTTAAGACTTATGAAAAATCGTTGGTCTTCCCCTTTAATTTAGCCCTGTAGTGATGCTCTGACAAAATAAAAACACACAAATTAAAACCTCCCTCAAGGACCAGATGTTTAGGAAGAGTTGTGTGAGAAGCAGAATATTTTTCGTGTATGGCCTTGTATATATGCATAAACAAATAGCAAGTTAAATAAACATGCCTACATTCAAATTATTTTAATCTATACTATAATTCTCCCGTCAAAAGACAAAACCTAGAAACTCACTTTTTTCTTATTTTGAGAAAACAAAGGAAAACGTAACGAATGAATATTAAACGCCAGCTCATCCATTGATTTGACTACTGAGTTACAAGGTTTTGCTGTGGTATGTATACTAGGCAAATGAAGGAAGTTACTAGGTTGTGCCATGGGTGTAATTGCTTACAAAATCAAAAGATTGGAATATCTAGTACAACAACAGGAGACACATACCCTAGTAACTACAAATTTGGTCCTAACTCAATTTTGATAAAAAAGTGAGTTACTAGGTTTTGGCTTTTGACGGGAGAATTGCTCTTGATGAACACAAAACTGTCATGGTATTTTGTTTTTTTGTGGTTCGAAGGAAAATAATAAATCAATTTAAAACAAGCAGAAAAACTCTTAACATATATTACGGCATATATAGTTAGTAAGTAGCTATTTCTTTACTTGGTAAAGAGGAGGGAACTCTCGTCATCAAGAGGAGAGAACTCTCGTCCATCAAAATGTCGCCAGAAATAAACATCTAAGTGACTTTGTATTCCATATAATTTTATCACGTTTTAATTAAACCTATATGGAATTTTAAACGTCTTAATCATATCAAAAAATAGTATAAATTATTTTTTCTAAAAGTATACTTAAATAATAACTATAGTTCTTAATATTATCAAATTAGTATAAATTATTTTTTCTAAAGATATTCTTAAATAATATTTATCCTTCTTAATATTATCAAAGAACAGTACAAATTATTTTTCCTAAAGCTATTCTTAATTAATAATTATCCTTCTTTATATTATCAAAAAGAACAGTATAAATTAATTATCTTAATTAATAATAGTACAAATAAACTCTTAAAAAATATAACAGATTTTGAAATTATCATAACAAATAGTTGTCCCTTTTTTTTATTATGCATTAATCTTAAAATAACAAATAACATTAAAAAAATAAAAATATCCTTATAAACTGATGTTTTAAATTGAGCGACAGTTTTTTTTTTTTTTCGCTTTTTGTGTGAGCTTTCTTTTAGCAGGTAATAATTGATTCATTTGTCTTCTGCTGAAACAAAAGGGAGAGAAGTAGAGAATAGAGTCAGGGTTGTAATAATAATAATAATAATAATTATAATAATAATAATAAATTTGTAAAGTGCTGATAATAAGCTGCTCCAGCCGGGTACACTGGGGTTATATCAGAAAAACATTGACAGGTGCTTGTCAGGCACGCTCATACCGCCCCTCCCCACCCCCACACCAGATCACTGTGTATGACGTAATAGCTGTCATTTTGGAATTTTGACGTCATATTAATAATCCAATCTGTCAAACGATCTGCAATTTTCCAAGGTTCAAATTGATTGCAATATTTGCTGAGAAAAGTTCATTGGGATTTTCCAACGTGGTTTCCCTCATAGAACACTATATGGTGTTTGCCCATCTTCATTAGCCCAATCGGAGCTGAACAGTAGGACGCTAAACCCCATTTCATTTCATTTTCATTCTGATTGCAATAATTGGATTGTGGGTAGGGGTTTCGAGAAGTGGGAGAAAACCCACGAGGTTGGACAGGTGACCCTAGTTCTTGTCACGTAGAAGAGTTTATTGAAACCATGTCAGTTGACTGGATGACAGACCTTATGATTCAATGCGCACGTTTTAACCCCCCACCGCCCACCCCCCTCCTCCAAACATATTGCATTTATAAACCAGGTAGCAAATTCTCACCTCAATGCAGCAGTAAGTTTGAATCATCCTCTCTAAATTCTGATTTTCTACTTTTCCTTGAATACTTGAGTTTTAATTCTGTTCCAAATTTATCTAACGTTTCAAGAGCCTGAAATAATAAAATGGCGTTTTAATGTCTTGTCAAAATAATTGTTCGGCCATTTTGATGCAAGTTTACGATAATTTTATATTTCTATGCGGGGATCACTTGGCTAAGTGGGTAAGAAGCTGGCTCGCTAGCCTGGAAGGCGGGTGTTTGATCCCTGCATTGGCCGAGAAAGATCATCCAGATTTTTCGGCGTGATTTCCCCTTGTCAGTGATGCAGGACGGCTGGCCTGACAAGGACAGCTGTCTGGTCGTTCGGATGGGATGAAAAACCGAGGTCCCGTGTACATATTGGTGTGCACATAAAAGATCCCTTGGCAGTTGGAATTCGATATAAGAGTAGGACGTACCGCCACTGCCCGGGCAAAATTTCCCTCATAGCACACTGTATGGCTTATGCCCGTCTTCATTAGCTCAGTATAAGAGCAGAACAGTAGGACGTTAAACCCCATTTCATTTCATTTGCATATTTCTATGGTTATGTGTGTAATTTTAGTTGAAGAATTTGTGTTGATGTAATAACCATAGATGTTGATTATTTTTTTATTTTTTATCTTGGAGCTACATGAGAGAGAGAGAGAGAGAGTGAGAGAGGGAGAGAGTGAGAGAGAGGGAGAGAGAGCGAGAGAGTGTGAGAGAGAGAGTGAGAGGGAGAGAGGGAGAGAGAGAGAGAGAGGGAGAGAGTGAGAGAGAGAGAGGGAGAGAGAGAAAGAGAGAGATGGGGTTAAACACCCACTCGGCACAAACTAGGTAATTTGGGACTAATATATGTTTCAAATTTTATTTCAATAATTCACCTGCGCATAAGAGTCTTTTGCTGTGGGAGGAAACTGGACGACCCAGAGAAAACCCATGAGGTTTGACAGACGACCCTACTCCTTGTCACATACGACTGGGGAATTAAAACCATGCCAGTTGACTCAATGACAGACCTTTTGATACAGCGCGCAAGTGTTAACCATTTGGCCATCCAACCCCCCAAATAAAGACAGAAAACATTAAAGACCTACTTTGTCTAACATATCTTTTGTATGAGCAGCGGATAAACAAAGTCTGGCTCGAGATTCAATGATGGGTGTGGCTGGAAACCCGACTAATACAATTCCTAGACCGTCTGCTAAACATTTACGACCAAACGCTCTGAAAAAAAGATAACAAAATATATTTAATCGAATTCAGAAAAAAAATAGAATGGGCGAAGTGACAATCTGGATGAAAGATCGTGCAAACATTAATATATCGTTTTAAATTTACACATTGGACCTCAAAAAACCTGAGTCACTCAACTGGTATAAATAGTCCAATTTGGTTTCCCCTTGTCAGTGGTGCAGGACAGCTGTCTAGTATTTCGGATGGGACGGAAAACCGAAGTCCTATGTATACATTGGCAGTTGGAATTTGATATAAAAGTAGGCCAGAGTGCCGCTGCCCCGGCAAAATTCCCCTTATACCACACTGTATGCCCGTCTTCGTAGGCCCAGTATAGGAGTAGAACAGTAGGACGTTAAACCCCATTTCATTTCATTTCCTTAAATAGTCAAAAGCTATTTGCATGAGTTGAGTGGTTTGAGGCTCTCGACTTAGCAGCAGTTTTAGGAGATCCAAGTTACAAAAGGGTTGTCACGTTCAAGCAGAGAAATGAAACCATGCCTCTTGACTCAAATGACCGACTTTGTGATTTCACATGCACGTGTTAGACCACTAGCCATCCCCCCACTTTTATGGTTAGATCTTTTTGATAAGGCCAACCTCAAGTTTAGTAAACAGGGCTAGCGCTAATTCCAACCCTTACCCTATCCCTGGACCTAGCTCTAATGCTTACCCTAACCCTAACCTACAATCTCGCCAACAATCACATGCTCTAACCTTATTTACATCTCGGCGACCTTGACGAGAATTGAGCTGGCCTTAACAAATAGATTTAGCCCCCCACCCCATCTCATATACTTATACATCTAGTAAATACTACTTACTTATTTTAACTGTGTATATACACCCATTTTGTTCCTTTATTTTAATACTATGTATGTATATTATCTAGGGAGAGGGGTTTTACATAGGCTATGTCTGTTCCCCAATACCGTTCAGACATCCTGAATAAAAATATTGTTTATAAAAAAAAAAAAAAAAAAAAAAAAAAATAAAAATACTACTTACACAACTTTAGCAGGATAATATATTAAAATTGGCACAACTGGTGAATCTTTATTGCCGTAAACAATAAAACCTAACTCTTGTAACCGTCGTCGGAAATATCGTGTGTTCCACGCTAACTGCCGAATACGTCTTAATCCTACAAAAAAATAAAAGTAGAGAAACTTAAGTCAGATTTTAGTATAATAAATTTAAAAACAGAGGATATGACTTATTGATAATGACAGAATATAAAATACTTTAATTTTAAATAATTAAAGATACATTGTGGAAGATTAGATAAATAGTTGACTGTTCTCACTATAATAGTTAAAAACTAGATAATGTAAAGGGAATTTGCTGAAAATTTCAGTCAACGCACACGCACTAAGCATTTGGCCACCCAGCGCCCATAATGTATCAATTAACAAAATAGTCCAGACTTACCGTCAGTATTTCCGTTTTTACCCATGATTATCTTCATGGTTGTAATAACTTGTTGTGCTACTGGTGGAGACATAACGCTCGAATAAACAGAACTGTGTGAATAAGATTTTAAATAATTTATCATTTTCTGAAAAATAAAATTTATTACATTTAAAATATAATGTAAGGATGCAGGTAAAGCCTAATTATCTCCCTTGATACCTGAACAATAGGGAGACTTGATTGAATGTTCTGGCCCCGAGTTCACAAAGCATTCTCAGACTTAAGTTGAGAATTTGCTCAACTTTCAATCACTGTTTATGACAAATATCTTTGATGCAGAAATACAAAACTTTGCACATAGTTTCTTATTGATGTATCGGATACATTCAAACAATAAAATTATTATAAAGGGCTATATTTTAGTTAAAATAAGGCCAACAATTTTGAGTAAATTCGTAACTTAAGTCTGAGAATGCTTTGTGAACTCTGAGCCAGATATTTGTTTTATTATTCTCACCTTTGAACCACCAATATATCCCCCAGCAGCTCCAAAACTTTTTGTAAACGTTCCCATCATAATATCAACTTCATTAGGATCGATACCAAAATAATCTGTAACACCTCGACCATGTGGACCAAGAGCTCCGATACTGTGAGCTTCATCTAAATATACGTAAGCTTTATATTTCTTCTTTAGTCGAATGATTTCTGGTAATTTTATAATGGATCCTTCCATACTGGTAAAAAAAAAAGATTATTGCATGATTGATGTTTCAATTTAACTTGAAATACACGGGTGTCGCAATTTTATGGAATACAAATACTGTTTATTAAAGATACATTATGGGAGATTAGATAAAGAGCTGGCTGTTCTCACTATAATAGTTAAAAACTAGATACTGTAAAGGGAATTAGCTGAAAATTTCAGTCAAATTGATCCACTCTGAACAGAGATTTTAGCGAATGAATTTAAGGCCTAGCCTCCATCATCATTACTAAAGTTGGTAGGATAAAAAACATAGTCTTGATTATCCATTTCATGATTTAATTATGAATGGATGTCGAACAGCAAATTGGAACCTAATCCAATAAACATTGCAGGCTAGCGATGCCATCAAGAGTTGATTATGGTCTGGATAAGTTAATGAATGTCTAATAAATAATTATTATAAAACATTTCAGGCATAACGAAAAACCTGCAATAGGCAAATTTAGCTCTTTGCTAATGTATGTTTAATGAGCGACGTTTTGACTAGGTCTCTCTAGTCTTGATGAAACAGTGACTGTATTCCGAATGATTGTTATTAGTGACTGCATGCATTTTTAATTTTATTTCATCAATTCACTTGTGTGCAGGGATCTTCAGCAGTGGAAGGAAACCGGAGAACTCGGAAGCAACTCCATGTCACGTACAATCTAGGCAAAGCTTACCTGTAAACTCCTTCAACAACGATTAATATTTTTTTCCACGGCCGATGTGTTCTGGGTTGACCTTCTATGATGGCCGTTTTTATTTTTTTCTCTAAATCATCCATATCTGTAGTGAGAATAATAATATATGTATGCCTACAGTCAGGAATGGATTAACCCTTAAGCCTTACCCAGGGGAGTGGGGTGCTGACTAAGAAACTTGACTCAAAGACAGATCTGATCAAACGCGCAGGTATTAACCATTCCACCCCCCCACCCCCCCCACAATTTCAAAACAGAATATCAATCCATAACCTGGATGTTTCATGTTCGATCCCTGCGTTGGCCGAGAAAGTTCATCAGGTCTTTCCATCCTGGTTCCTCCTTGTCAGTGGTGCAGGACCGAAGGCCTGACAAGGGACATCATATAGTCATTCGGATGGGATGAAAAACATTAGCGTTGGAATCTGATGTAAGAGTAAGCTGCAGTGCCGCTACCTTGGCAAAATTTCCCTCGTAGCACACTTGATTGCATATGCCTGTCTTCATTAGCCCAGTCAGACCAGAACAGTAGGATGTTAAACCCCATTTCATTTCATTTCATTTCATTTAATGGTAAAAAATAATCAATCGAAGAACATTTTAGCATGGATTGTTTAGATATTGTCCCAAAAAATGCAAATGACGATAAGCAAGATTTGATATCAAACTTCCAATTTCATATATTAATATGTTATCACTCAACAGATGAAATATCTTTCCGACAGAGACATTAATTATTCGGTGCCACTTGTAATAATGCACTCCCTGCTGATAACATTAATAGGATGCTTGATCATGATTTTGTAACATTTGCAATTTACAGACTGATAATCGAGTGAAGTGGAATTAAGAAATAAAGTCAGCCAGTTTTAACAAGAGAGAGAGAGAGAGAGAGAGAGAAAGAGAGAGGGGGAAAGAGAGAGAAGGGAGAGAGAGAGAGAGAGAGAGAGAGAGAGAGAGGTTTAATGAATGTCCTTGTAACTAGTAGTAAGTGCAAAAAAGATCCCATAAGACAATTCAAGTGAATGCATCCGGGTGCAAGACATAATCATCCACCCTGCTGTACAGTTTTGGGCTGTAATAATTCAGGCTTCACACAAAATCAACAAAAATTTATTTACAAGAAAGACATAATGCGACTGCTGGTCTTGACGGTGGCAGTCTTTCGGGACTAACATATGGCTGTTGAGTGTAGGGGAAAATTTACTATTATGTTTAAAAACTTAATAAAAAGTAAACTTACTATTATGTTTAAAAACTTAATAAAAACTAAACTTACAATTATGTATAAAAACTTAATAAAAAGAAAACTTACTATTATGTTTAAAAACTCTGATAGTAGAACCTGTTAATCTGGAACCAAGAACTAGCGATGCATGATTTAATTCATCACTTAATAATAAACAACCCTGAAATACACAAATCATAAACAGTTTATTAAGGATTTGTTATTTTAAGGATTTGTTATTTTAAGGATTTGTTATTTTAAGGATTTGATATTCTAAGGATTTATCCATTTCAGCTCGTAGTAAATATCAGGACTACTTCTAAAAATTATCTAAATTTAAGTTTTTGTGAAGGAGGCCCCATCCTTGAAATTATATAAACCATTGACCTTAACGGCTTTACTTCTTAATGAGCTTTTAATAAAAGTGTTGAAATTCTGCACATAGTACGAGAAATCGCAAGGCTGGCGTTGTCTCCGTGTGTCTCAAAATTATGATTTGTCATTGTATTGTAATTCTTAAAATCAATTTCCATTTTATCTCATAAAGAAGTATATGACTGCTCTTTCGCGGGACTGTGGAGGCTCAGTGAGTTATACTGTAACCTAGGTATCATTTAATCCTGTGTATCTATTAATATTGTGTATTCCAGTGTGTTTCCCCCTTGTCAGAGATGCAGAATGGAGAGACTGGCAAGATAAGCCTAGTCCTTTGGATGGGATAAAAAACCGAGGTCCTGTGTACCCGTTGGCATACATGTAAAAGACCCCTTGATAGTTGGAATTCAATTGCACTCCGAGCAAACCTTTCCTATATATAGCACACTGTATGGTGGTATATGACTGTCTTCATTAGCCCAGTTGGTGCAGAAAAGTAGGAGAGGGAGAGGGAGAAATGGGATTTAACGTCCACTCGACACAAACTAGGTCATTTCGGGACTAACATATGGTTTAATTTTATTTCAATAATTCGCTTGCGCGTAGGGGTCTTTAGCAGTGGGAGGAAACCGGAGGACCCGGAGAAAACCCACGAGGTTGGACAGGCAACCCTACTCCTCGTCACGTACAACCGGGGATTCGAAACCACGCCAGTTGACTCAATGACAGACTTCATGATAAGAAAAGTAGGAGGTTAAAGCCTAGTTTCATTCTATTTTATTTCACTTACTTTTTGCATTAAACATGGAAGATTCATTGAGTTTGTAGCAAAACCCATTGGAAAAGTTATCGCTGCTTCGACACCTAAAAACTTGGCCGTGATGTCATCTAATTCTTTCTGGACGACGGAATAACCTGTGAAAATATGGCTAAAATTAGTCTGAATGGCTGAGATACATGCAATCTGATTAAAACACAGATCTACATTTCGTTTAGTTTTTTTATACTTTTGATGGCCTACACTACTTGAAGATCTGACCGGTTGTAGCGATAGGTCGCGTCAGAGGTCATACGAGCGGCTTTTGACCTATGATGTCAGACATTTGATTAACCAATCAGCATTGATGTTACTATTGGATTACCCACAGTTCCGTGCAAAACATGCCTAAAGCTCGCCGTAACAGACTGTTTCATTGGCTAATACCTCTCACCATTCAGAACACGTCAATGATAACAACTCTTCCAGATCCTAGTGTAGTAAAGACAAGTAAAACGAAATTTTGAACTATAAAAAACGAAACAAAATAGGATCTGTGTTTTAATCAGATAGCATTTTTAGCTTGTGGACACTCTAGAGGTCACAATTTTTATCCAATTTTGATGAAAATTCAAATGGATATTTCTAACCCAAGGATCAGATTGTTGTACTTTTGTTAGATTTTAATGGCTATCTTACCCAATTCCTGTCTTGTAGAACAGACTCCTACCCCTGCCTCCATTGCTTTTTCTATAGCACTATCAGCACAAGGTCCTTCATTTTCAGAAAATCCCAGATAATTGTACGAGCCCAGGTTCATAGCATGAATCTTTTTACCCGTTAACCTATAACGATGATACAATAAAATAATAATAATAATAATCACATATATATATATATAGAACCATCCGATTCCGATCTTTATCACCTTCCATGCGGCGGGATGATTTACTCAATACTACCCAATACCACCTCTATATCACCACATGGACAAATCATTTGATTTTTTTCAAAAATAGAGAGTTATATCGAGGGAAATATACTTCAAATGTGATATCGATGTCTGGCTGTTTCATTTGCCTATCTATATCACCCAAAACAAGCAAAAAATAACCCAATACTACCAAATACTTATCAAATACTACCAAATACTGATATTGAGGTGGTATTGTGGGGTGGTATTGGGTGGTATTGGGTGGTATTGGGTAGTATTGGGTAAATCGTCCCACCCCTTTCCACAAGACTACAAGGGTAGCTTAAAAATTTTGTGCACACATTAATTACCTTGATGTGCTCGTTACAAAACATGTGTGCACATGCACATGCACAGGGCTAGGAGGGATCAGTAATTAGGTCTAAAGATAATCCTTAAGTGGCAAACTCCTCTAATAATTAATAACAATTAATTAAATATGGCTTCACATTTATATATATAGACCCTCTAGTTTACTAAATGTCATTGTGCTTGATAATGATAAGAGAAGCCTTATCGAAACGTTGTGCTTGTGTATAATAAACCAGTGATTGTTTTCCCATATGTGTTAGTTCTGTCAGGTCTAAAGATATTTACGACCATGTGTCCAAGTAAAAAAAGATTATTAGTCAATAATTCATTAATTATTTATAATCGTGAGGTTTCAATTTTCACTTTATAAATATTACAAGAGGATAATTTCTGTGTGCTTTATAAATGTTGAATAATAAATAATAATAATAAATTAAAGCTGTATTATGTCAGACCGATGTTGCTATAATAGATCAAAAATAGATAATGAATATAATTTTAGTCAATTTACTTTATTCAGAACAAAGTTATAAGTGTTTGAAGTCTTGACAAGATTAAACATACATTATGCAAGAGCTAAATATGTCTATTGCAGGTCTTTCTTTAGGCCTGAAATGCTATCTAAATTATTAATTAGACATTAATTAACTTATCCAGACCATAATCAACTCTAGATGGCATCGCTAGCCTGCGATCTTAAGTGGATTGTGAGCCGATTTACTGCATAACTTTCCTTCTCGATTAAACGATTAAATGGATAATCGAGACTATGCTGTTTATCGTTCTGACTTTAGTAATGATGAACGAGGCTAGGCAGAAATTTCATTTGCTTAGTTCTTGGTTCATAGTGGATCAATTTGAATGAAATTTTCAGCAAATTGCCCTTACCTTATCTAGTTTTTAATTATTATAATGAGAACTGCCAACTCGTTATTGAATCTCCCATAATATATCTTTAAGCGTAGATTGTTTATTATCCAAGCAATGGTACTTGACAATCAAGAATAAGTCTTGATTATCCATATTATTGTAAAATTATTAATATTCTAATCCAATTAATATCATGGCGAGAGTTAATTAAAGGCTTGTCATGTGAATAATTGTCTAAATAATAAATTAACAGACAATATAGAATTGGCGGTCACTAGTTAAGAGAAAATGAAATAAATAGAAAAGGCCAGTGCATTCCCTGGCTTTTATTCATTCTGTACTTAGTAAAAACATGCTAATGCACTGACTTTTTCTAATTTGTTCGTTTTGTTTTATCTAGTGACAGAATCACAGGGGCTAAGCGGGTAGGATGCTGGCTCGCCAGTCTCGAGGTCGGGTGTTTAATCCTTGCATTGGCCGAGAGAGTTCATCCAGATTTTCCGGTATAGTTCCCCCTTGTCAGTGATGTAGGAAAGAGGGCCTGACAAGAACAGCTGTCTAGTCGTTCGGATGGGACGAAAAACCAAGGTCCTGTGTACACACTGGCATGCACGTAAAAGATCCCTTGGCAGTTGGAATTTGATATAAAAGTAGACCATAGTGCCGCTGTCCGGGCAAAATGTCCCTCATAGCACACGGTATGGCGTATGCCCGTCTTCATTAGCCCAGGTTAGGAGCAGAACAGTAGGACGTTAAACCCCATTTCATTTCATTTCTTTTTATCTAGTGAGAGCCAATTCTTTTTTGGAATTGTCAGATATCCTCTCTCCATCATATAACAACTTTTCACCTTCAAAGGAATTATCAGTGAAATGAAATTCATGGTGTTTGTTATCACTCGTTACTTCATTCATTTGTACAAGGATAACTTCCTGTTTCTTCAAGTGTTTGTTATACTGTAGCATTAATATCTGTGTTTAAAGGAGCTAAATCGCTAATATTTGGGACCTAGAAATTGACCCAAATGGGTAGCAACGCATATAATAATGTAATCTGATTGTATATATACTGATTTACATTCAATTGTTTCCGTTTTGACTCTAATTTCAAATCAGTTATCTCCAGAGAAATACAGCACGAGTCTGAGCAGCCGAATTACAATTTCTAGCGTCTGGTTATTCCAGTCTATTGCGCACACTCTCCAGATAAGATATGGCGTTACCGTTTGACAGGAGTTGTGGAATATGTCTAGCCTTGTTCTTTCTGGTCACTTGTTACAAATGACGCTGAAACACACTATGGTACACGATTCGTTTACCAATGGTATAATGTTTATTTTGTTTTAAAAATTGGATATCAGAAGACTACCTTTTCCTGGTAAGATCACAACATCAATGTTGATTTGAAATGACAAATAATTCGTGTTTTCAACGTGTAAGACTTTGGATGATATTGAGTTAGAGACTTAGCTACTTTAAATTATAGTGGAATGTGTTTAACCAGTTCTGTCACAAATGTTATAATGGCTGACAACAATATTGTCCTTTAAATAACATTTGAAGCTCCCTCAATAAAGACCTGCAATAGGCAGATTGCGCTCTTATGTACATGTAATCCATCTTAAATGATTCATGAATTATTGATATTCATAAGCTAAGTAAAGAAAGACAGCTGTTCAATATTCCATTTATAAGGCGTACAAAAAACCAAAAAACATTCTGGTTCTGGCGACATTTTGATGGATGAGAGTTCTCTCCTCTTAACTCTTTTGTGCTTGTTTTAAATTTATTTATTATTCTTTTCATACAGAACCAGCAAAAGAAAAATAATGCCATGACAGTTTTGTGTTCATCATAAGCAATTATAGATTGCTTTATAGATTATAGAGAGAGAGAGAGAGAGAGAGAGAGAGAGAGAGATGGGGTTTAATGTCCACTTGACACAAACCTGGTCATTTCGGGACTAACATGGTTCAATGTTATTTCTATAATTCGCTTGTGCATGTGGGTCTTAAGCAGTGAGAGGAAACCGGAGGATGGACAGGCAAACCTACTCCTTGTCACGTACAACCAGGGAATCGAAACCACACCAGTTGACTCAATGACAGACCTTATGATACAGCGCGTATGTGCTAACCATTCGGTCATCCAACCCTGACCTCTTTTTTTAACTTGGTATTTATCTATTCTGGTTCTTCGACAATTATTTCCCAAAAATCTAATGTGGGAGAGAGGATTATATTTTTGTGGTTTTATTTTGTCAAAAATGAAATGGGGTTTAACGTCCTACTGTTCTGCTCCTACTGGGCTAATGAAGACGGACATACGCCATACAGTGAGCTATGAGTGAAATTTTACACGGGCAACAGCACTATGGCCTACTCTTATATCAAATTCCAACTGCCAAGGCATCTTTTACATGCACGCCAATGTTTACACAGGACCTCGTTTTTCTTTCCATCCGAATGACGCTCGGGCCCTCTGTCTTGCACCACTGACAAGAGGAAACCATCTCGGAAAATCCTTATGAACTTTCTCAACCATTGCAGGGATAAAACACGCGACCTCCAGACTGTCGAGCCACCCTCTTACCCACTTAGCCACTGTGGCTCCCTTATTTTGTCAAAGAACCACCGCTGGACGAATGACATCTCATAAAAATCACATTCCAAGGCACTACATTTAGCTTATTTTGTTTATAGGAATGTTTGGTTATCCAGTATCATTTATCTCACGTTGTTTATAGTAATGTATGATTATCCAGTATCATTTATCTCATGTTGTTTATACTAATGTATGATTATCCAGTATCATGTTGTTTATAGTAATGAGTGATTATCCAGTATCATTTATGATTATTTTTTAGATTCATTCCAATCTTTATAGAGTTATTTCCTGTACCCGGATTAAAATTATAGTATGCAGTAATTAAACAGACTTTTTTATTTTTTTAAAATAAAAACAGGTATGTATCCCTTTTTAAGTGAAGCACGATTATCTGATAACCATAATATTATTTCTATATGGTCTGTTCTCGAAATATTATTAGGGGATTATTTATGTGCAGGCAGACGGCATGTAACATGATCGTTAAGGAAGGGAATTAAACAGGTAATGCATCCCTTAAATGACTCACGATTATCTGATAACGATTTTTCTTTTTATATGGTTTGTAATCGAAATATTAGACGAGGATTATTTCTGTGCAGGCAGACGGCATGTAATAAGATCGGTAAAAGAAGAAATCCATCTTGTAAAAAGCTGACATCACTGTTTACTTGTACTCTACACAATCTTGATAATGTTAACGCGTAACCAATGACATCAAATTAAAGAAAATGAAATCTACTTAAAAGAATGAATCAATAAAAAGTATTTAGGTTTTTTTTAGCATCAGGGTTTGAACCAAGGTTATTGGACTTGAATCCCCGAGGCTTTTAATTTAATCAACATTAAATCAATTGGATTTCCTAACATCGTAAAGTTAAAGAGAGAAGTCCATGGCAGGCCTGGTCATACCTAATATAACATCGTAAAGTTAAAGCGAGAGGTCCATGGCAGGCCTGGGAATACCTAATATAACATCGTAAAGTTAAAGAGAAAGGCCCTTTACTTAAATCAATTGGATTTCCTAACATCATAAAGGTTAAAGAGAGAGGTCTATCACTTAAATCAATTGGATTTCCTAACATCATAAAGGTTAAAGATAGAGGATTTCCTAACATCATAAAGGTTAAAGATAGAGGTCTATCACTTCAATCAATTGGATTTCCTAACATCATAAAGTTAAAGATAGAGGTCTATCACTTCAATCAATTGGATTTCCTAACATCATAAAGGTTAAAGATAGAGGTCTATCACTTCAATCAATTGGATTTCCTAACATCATAAAGGTTAAAGAGAGAGGTCTATCACTTCAATCAATTGGATTTTCTAACATCGTAAAGGTTAAAGAGAGAGGTCTATCACTTCAATCAATTGGATTTCCCAACATCGTAAAGGTTAAAGAGACAGGTCCATGGCATGCCTGGTAATATCACTTGACACGTAGAGTTCAATGACGTGTAGATGGAAACCCAATTTGATTAAAACACAGATCCTATTTCTTTTTCATTTTTATAGTTCACAATTTCGTTTTACTACACTAGGATCTGGAAACATTGTTATATAACCTGCGTTCTGGATGATGTGAAGGATTAGCCAATAAAACGGTCTGTTACGGCGAGTTTTTGGTGTGAGGTGCACAGAACTGTGGGTAACCCACTAGAAAACATCAACGCTGATTGATTAATCAATGTCTGACGTCGTAAGGTCAAAAGTCGCTCGTATGACACCTGACACGATCTTCCACTACAACCGGTCAGATCTTCATGTAGTGTAGACCATCAAAAGTATAAAAAAATGAAACGAAATATAGATCTGTATTTTAATCAGATTGGTGGAAACAGCAGTGTTAGGCCAAAATTTCCCTCATGGCATCCCTCATGGCACAATGCATGGAGTATCCCAATAATCCCCATCTTCATTAGCTCAGTTGGATGCCAGAGGACCAAGAGAAAACCTAACGCCTTGTAAAAAAGTAAAAAAAAACTCACTCTAAATTCCAGTTGTGATCATCTGAATGACGAACCAGGACATCAATAAAAGCACCTGCGATACTTCCCAATGGTCGATTCCAGCAGTCACGTACGCGTCTGTACATATTGCGCGTATAAAAACTCTCCCAACTTTGGTACAAAGGAACGAAACCCTGAAATCACAATATTATTGTTATAAAGAGGGAAAAGTCAATTCATTACTAAACAGAGAAACATAATATTATTTGCAGTCTGAGATTAAAGTCAATATGCACAACCGTCAGCCATTGCTAACACAAATCATATCTATTTGGCTTTAACAGACTGATTAATGATTATTAATTTGTCCGCAAACAAATGAATGTTTGTTTGACTAATTATTGTGAATACCCTCTCTTCATTATCAAACAAGAAAGAGAGAAAGAGAGAGATGGAGAGAGAGAGAGAGAGAGAGAGAGAGAGAGAGAGAGAGTTTAACCTCCACTTGACACAAATTTCGGAACTAACATATGTTTCAATTTTATTTCAATAAATGCTTGCGTGTAGGTGTCTTTATCAATAAGCTGTGGGGGGACCCAGAGCAAACCCACGAGGTTGGATAGGTGACAGTGTGCCATGAGGGAAATTTTGCCTGGACAGCGGCGCTACAGCCTACTCTTATATCGAATTCCAACTGTGTACACAAGACCTCGGTTTTTCGTTCTATCCAAATGATTTGACAGCTGTCCTAATATGACGATAATAAAACAAAGAACAAATGAACAAGGCAGTGTTTATCAATGTTTATGTACATTTGTTCTAATGTGATTTTACTTTCATTTTGTAATTGTATGCTGCTCACTGTGAGTGTTTCTATGCAATAAACTTACTTACTTACTTAATGATAGAATGGAGAAATACAAAAACAAATGATAGAACAGAGAAATACATAAACTAATATGTGCTTGATTATGTTATAATTAATTATATATACAAGAATAATATGGTAGATATACTTGTGTCTTTCTTGTTGGGGTACATATATATATTTATAAAAACACACACTTCTTTGGATCCAGCTAAATACAAGGGAAAGTGAAATGTCAGAGTGAGATAACCGAATCGCAGTTTATCATAATTAGTACAGAGTACAAGAAAATCTTCTTCAGTTTCTCTTTTATTACTTGAACATTGTTGACTTTTGATTGAGGAGGATTTGTCTTAAACAACCCTATTTGCTAGTTAGATACTTCAAAGAATTTAATCTTAAAACATGGTTGAATTACTATAGTTTTTATGTTCAAAATTGTCACATTCCTTTTCAGAGGTGAACACTCTACTCCTTATTAATACACATGGCTCAGTGACAGGCTTTTCCATTTAAATCACACTTTCAAGCCCCCTCTATATTGAAGAGAAAGAGAGAGAGAGAGAGAGAGAGAGAGAGAAGGGGGGTAACGTCCACTTGACACAAACTAGGTAATTTCGGAACTAACATATGGTTTAATTTTATTTCAATAATTCGGTTGCGCGTAGGGGTGTTTAGCAGTGGGAGGAAACCGGAGGACCCTAAGAAAACCCACGAGGATGGACAGGCGACCCTTATCCTTGTCACGTACAACCGGGGATTCGAAACCACGCCAATTGACACAATGACAGGCCTTACGATACAGCGCGCAAGTCCCAACCATTCCGCTATCCAACCCCCGCAATGACCTATAACGTGTCTACAAGATTTCGATGCAAAGAATATGCATTTCTGACACCCTGTCCCAAATGGCAGGTGGAACAATTTCAGCCAATTCGGACAAAATCTTTCAAGCAAAACTCCCAGAAACTCGGATGCTCGAGATTCAAACATGATTGCTGGTTAATGATTTTAATTTTAAAAATGATAAACGAGACTTTGTTTACTATCATAACAACGGTAGCAATGACAATTGAGATTCTGCTATTTTCCAAACAGTCCTAGCGTCAAAATTATTTGACTGTAATTTTCAAGATATTCCCTTTTCATTATCTAGTTTTTAACTTTTATAGTGAGAACTGCCATCTCTTTATCTAATCTCCTTGTCACATACAACCCGGGAATCCAAACCACACTAGTTGACTCAATAACAGACCTTATGATACAACACGCACGTGCTAACCATTCGGGGGGTGGGGGTGGATGGCTGAATGGTTAGCTTGCACGCACTGTATCATAAAGTCTGTCGACTGGCGTGGTTTCGAATCCCCGGTTGTACATGACAAGGAGTAGGGTCGCCTGTTCAACCTCGTGGGTTTTCTCCGGGTCCGCCGGTTTCCTCCCACTGCTAAAGACCCCTACGCACATGCGAATTATTGAAATAAAATTAAAACCATATGTTTGTCCCGAAATGACCTAGTTTGTGTCGAGTGGTGGAGGTTAAACCCCATTTCTCTCTCTCTCTTGCTAACCATTCGGCATTCCAACACCCCTTTTGAAGTGGAAGCCCTGGGCTAGTATTTTGCATGTTACCAATATTAACTCTCTGCCAATCTAAACCTCAAACAGTAAAAGTCAACATTGGTTGATGAATAAAAGAACATCAAAGATAAATAAGGATATAATAATTATCTGTATAAATAGCTGAAAGATGTTGTTTCTGCTTGTATATTTATTTTGATATAAGACAGAGTACCCAATAGCCTATTATCTATTATATTCAAGAGCGGGGGGGGGGGGGGGTAGCCAGAGGGGAAGAGAGAGAGAGAGAGAGAGAGAGAGAGAGAGAGAGGGGGGGAGAGAGAGAGAGAGAGAGAGAGAGGGGGAGAGAAATGGGGTTTAACCTCCAATGGACACAAATTAGGCCATTTCGGGAATAACATATGGCTCAATTTTATTTCAATATTTCGCTAGTGTGTAGGGGTCTTTAGCAGAGAGAGCAAACCGAGGCTGGAGAGACGACCCTACTCCTTGTCACGTATAACCGGGGAATCGAAACCATCACAATTGACTCAATGACAGACCTTATGATACAGCGCGCAGGTACTAACCGTTCGGCCATTCCCCCCCCCCCCTCATAAAAAAAGGGTGACATTATATCATTTTATTTGGTTTTTAACGATAATCAACAGCTTTAATTGTGACATCTATATCAGATATAAAACATTTCACACATATTTTTCTGCATCTTTAATGGCAGTCCTCCTATTGTTTTTAAAACGCTGTTGTCGCGGTTGAAGTCATGAGTTAGAACGTCAAATAATATTAACAATAAGGGCGATAGAATCTGGATCTATATCAGACATAAAACGTTTCACACATATTTTTCGGCATCTTTAATGGTAGTTTTCGTATTGTATTGTTTTCAAAAGGCTTGTGACGTCATCCACAGTCAGTGGTCTTCTCTTGAATGGCGATAGTTTGCCAGTTGATGTCATAGTTAGAACATCAAATAATATTAACAATAAGGGTGAAAGAATCAGGATAGAATCTTAGTAAACACTAAAAAAGGGACTTCTTACCTCTCTTTTGGGTTCGTTAATTGTTCGATCCGTTTCCAGTCCATAATATCTCAAATTTTCTCGGATGTAACCAACAACAACCATGATAAAATAACTGAGGTAAGTGAGCATGGCCGCCACCAAAGGAGTTTCTTCAAATGATTCGTGGAAGTCATCCTTCCAATCTGTGTGCTAGAAAATAAACAAAATGAATTTAACTTAAAATAAAATAAATTATTCAAACATTCTTCTAGTTTTACATTATAACTACCCGTCACCTTCACTTGGACTGTAATATCAGTCATCCCCTCGTACCTACCAGGGCTGTAGTTTCAACCAAACCCTCGTCTCTACCAGGGCTGTAGTTTCAGACAACCCCTCGTCTCTACCAGGGCTGTAGTTTCAGTCAAACCCTCGTCTTCACTAGGGCTGTAATTTAAGTCAACCCCTCGTCGCTGCCACGGCCATAGTTTCAGTCAACCCCTCGTCTCTACCAGGGCTCTAGTTTAATCAAACCCACGTCTCTACCAGGGCTGTAGTTTCAGACAACCCCTTGTCTCTACAAGGGCTGTAGTTTCAGACAACCCCAGGTCTACACCAGGGCTGTAGTTTCAGTCAACCCCTCGTCTTCACTAGGACTTTAGTTTCACTTGATTCCTGCTTTGTCATATTATAATCGTACAGCCAAACGGTCCAGTGACAAAACACACAAAATTCTAAAACTTCCCTCATCACACCTCTGGTTTTTTCTAAACAATTAAGAATCAGAATATATTTTTTGTGTGGCCTATTACACATAATAATTACTAAAGAATATATACTTCATTCATAATAATAATAATTAATATAGAAAACCCACGAGGTTGGACAAGCGACCCTACTCCTTGTCATGTACAACCTGGGAATCAAAACCACGTCAGTTGACTTAATGACAGTCCTTATGATACTGCGTGCATGCATTAACCATTCAGCCATCCAACCCTCCCATGCAACAGTTGGTGTTCGTCCTACTTCATAATGAATGAAAATTAGGTTATCAGTGTTATAATGTAAGCTGTTGGTTGCATGGTAGTTGCAGACGGGTTATCAGTCAGGTAAATTAAACATGCATTATGCAAGAGCTAAATCTGCCTATTACAGGTCTTTCTTTAGTAATGATGATCGAGGCTAGGCCGAAATTTCAATCGCTAAATGCTTGGTTCATACTGGATCAATTTTACTGAAATTTTCAGCAAATTCCCTTTACATTATCTAATTTTTAACTATTATAATGAAAACTGCCTGCTCTTTATCTAATCTCCCATAATGTATCTTTAAGGTGGCAATAACTTTATACCAGTCGAAATAACTTGATCAACATGTAGGCCTACTTATATTATCATTTGCTTGATAACGAAAGGTTGCATTAATGAAATTAGAAATTGTGTTCCATATTACGTTTTTGTGTTAACTAAAGTGGCATATGGTTAGATTAAATAAAGAGCTGACAGTTCTTGCTATAACAGTTTAAAAAATCGATAATGAAAAGAGAATATGCTGAAAATTTCTGTTAAAGCGCCACAGAGCAGTTAGACTGACTGAATGTTCAGCACTATAGAAAACAATTATAATTAAATAACTTCACTCTAAATATTTGGATACTATAGGGTAGCCTTGATTGTCATTACCACCATTGTTATGATAATAAACAAAGTCTCGATTATCCATATTTACGTTAAATTATTTTTCAAAAAATGTATTTCAGTCTGCTAAATATCGCAGACTAGCGATGCGATCGAGAGTTGATTATGGTCTAGATAAATAAATTAATGTCTAATTAATGATTAAGATAACATTTCAGGCCTAAAGAAAGACCTGCAATAGACAGATTTATCTCTTGCATAATGCATGTTTAAATAAAAGTATGTACCAGTTGGAATAACTTGCTGTCATTAATAAGCCTTTAATTATACTAATCACTAAATATTTCTTCATCTTTAGATGTCTGCACAGAAAAAATCTAGATTTGCTTAACATCATGCGCCGCGAACCCATTCTAGAAATTAAAATAATTGGTAAAAAAAAATGTCCTAATTTAAAAATTCTCATGGTTTAAACTTTGTTATATAAAACATTTTCAAATAATACCCTTTGTTTAAAGGGGCTGTATGGCTCTATTTTTTTTAACCTTAAATGGTTCTAAAAGCACATATTAATGTAATATGAAGGTATATAAATAATTTATATTCAATTCTTGAAAAAAGGGTAATTTCTAAATAATTATATTCAGTGAAATTTGTGAACAGTTCAAATTGAATGACAGTCCTTTACGCCTCTGTCGTCTGTTCACAACGTTTTTAATAATTTTTTTATCATTTGTGAATCAGCCTTTAGTAAATTGTCCGACAAATGATTAAGTCAGCCAATCAAGAGAATATTGGAGAGAACAATTGTTGAAACGTTGTGATATATGTGTATAAAACAGGGACTGTTTTCCATATAAATTGTGCTGTGCTAAATGCTACTCAAGCATAAGAAGCAAAGCTGGTTGACGGACATTTTAATTATTAAATCGATTTAGTTAGTTAAAAACACTTGGAGCTTTTTGAGAGGTATTTATTCTGCTTCCATTTAAAGATACATTGTGTAAGGTTTAGATAAAGAGCTGACAGTTCTCGCTATAATAGTTCAAAAATAGATAATGTAAAGGGAATATGTTGAATATTTCAGCCAAATTACTTTATTCTGAGTGGAACTCGATTGTCATTGTTACCATCGTTACGATAATAAAGTCTTGATTATCCACTTTTACGCTTAATTCAAATTTGCTTAAAATCGCACCCATCGGATGGCACTGAGGGTTGATTATGGTCATGTTAATAAATGTCTAATTAAACTACATTATACAAGAGCTAAATCGGCCTATTGCAGGTCTTTCTTTGGGTCTGAAATGTTATATAAACTATCAATTAGACATTTATTAGCATGAAGAGACCTTAATCAACTCTCAATACCATCTTATGTGTCGGATTTTCACTGGATTTGCTGCTCAACACTTATTGATGATTTAATCCGAAAATGGATAATCAAGACTTTGTTTTTTATCATACCGACTATAGAAATGATGATCGAGGCTAGGTCTAAAATTCAAACGCTAATTTCTTGGTTCAGAGTGAAGCAATTTGACTGAAATGTTCAGCATATTCCCTTTACATTATCTAGTTTTTAACTATTATAGTGAAAACTGCCAGCTCTTTATCTGATCTTCTAGAATGCCCCTTTTATAACATTTAAGGCCTTAAGAAAGACCTGCAATAGACAAATTTTTATACTTTTATAATAGTTCTTTTTAAAGGAGCTAAATCGCTAACATTTGGGACCTAGAAATTGACAAAAGTGGGTCGCAACGCATATAATACTGTAATATGAATGTATATAAACTGATTTACATTCAATGGTTTCCGTTTTTACTCCAATTTCAAATCAGTTATGTTCGGCGAAATAAGCCAGTAGTCTCAAGCGAGTGCAAATTTCTAGCATCTGGTTATTCCAGTCTACATACGCCATTTGATTTGGTGCAATATGTCTAGCCTCGTCCCTCGAGTCTCTTGATACAACTGCCAACTCTTTATCTAATCTTCCACAATGTTCCTTTAATAATTTATATAACATAAAGGCCTAAAGAAAGACCTACAATAGACAGATTTAGCTGTTGCATAATGTCTGTATAATAACCCAATGGTGTTTACTACATGTATATATATATTGTCTGGTGATGTTTTATCATTGCTTGATAAAGACTAGCCAAGTCCAAACCAATGTCATGTCATTCATTAATCACCAGTATTCCTTAGATTTGTCCCACAGCTAAAGATCACTACGTGTAACCTTGACAGTTGGAATTCGATATAAGAGTAGGCGATAGTGCTGCTGTCTGGGCAAAATTTCCCTCATAGCACACTGTATGGCGTATGCCCGTCTTCATTAGCCCAGTATAGGAGCAGAACAGTAGGATGTTAAACCCCATTTCATTTCATTTCATTCATTTCCCTACCTATAAGTGAATTATTGAAATAAAATTGAACCAGTTTGTATCAGAGGATATAAATATAAAGAATGTGGAAACCCTTCAGGACTAAATCTTATGAAATTGTATAGCCGTTCGTTGCAAAAGTTCTTAAAGTGTGAATCTATTTCGATTTAAAATGGTTCAGAAATTATCCAACGTGACGTATATAATTTATGTCTCAGTTGGGATCAGTGATGAAAGCTCAATTATTAAACCCCCTCCAAACTCGTGGGTTTTCTCTGGGTCTTCCGGTTGCCTCCCACAGCTAAAGACACTATGCGCAAGTGAATTATTGAAATAAAATTGAACCATATGTTAGTCCCGAAATGACCCAGCTCTCTCTCTCTCATCAATGTTGACACGTAACAAAAAAGAACCGCGGAGGCTGACAAAGTTACTTGTGATTTTCCTGCAGCATAGTGTATGCCTTTCTTCATTAGCCTAGTTGGTTCAGAGGAATCCTCCCTCCCTCCCTCCCTCTCTCTCTCTCTCTCCATACAATTGTGACCTGTATATATGTTTAGCCAGTTTGGTAGTAAAATAGTGATAGTAACATGTAGTCAAATCAATGTAGAGATTAGTATACTGGACACACAGGGCATGGAGATCTATCTTATCTTATTATTTATCTCATGACTAATGTACAATATCATTTACTGTCATTTTAAACAGATACCACTGTACTATTACTGATCAGGGGCAGATCCAGAGGCAGGGGTTGGGGGCGGGGGAGAGAGGGAGAGAGAGAGAGAGAGAGAGAGTTTAATTTCCACTCGACACAAACTAGGTCATTTCAGGACTAACATATGGTTTTTAATCTTATTTCAATAATTCGCTTGAACATAGGGGTCTTTAGCAGTGGGAGGAAACCGTGGGACCCGGAGAAAACCCATGAGGTTGGATAGGCGACCCTACTCCTTGTCATGTACAACTGGGGATTTGAAACCACGCTAGTTGACTCAATGACAGGCCTTATGATACAGCGTGCATGTGCTAACCATTCGGCCATCCAACCCACAAGGTTGGGGGCGGTCAAAACCCCATACTGCTCAGCTACATAAAAAAAAAATTGTAAAAGAACACTTTTTATGAGAAGAGTGTCCCGGTCGTGTGCTTTATCCTTGTTGTGTGCTTTATCCTTTATCGTCAGATAGTGGGATGGGATAGGCATTCAAAGTGTGAAATAATGATACTGACATGTGTGTTATCACAATTAATGATTTGTATCAATAAAATTGAATCACAATGTGATCCTATTAATTCATAATAAAAATTGACATCAAACAGGGTGTTTGATTTCTCTCTTTAAAAAGATCAGTGTGTATGTATGCCTATGCAATTTAGAGTCGATGATGGCATCATGCACTGTCAACTGTCATATTTCCTTAACAGGAGCCTTGCACCCCCCCCCCCCATTGCAAAAATTACTGGATCTGCCCCTGCTGATTTCTCAATGTCTAAAACACAATGACATACTAACAAGGGAAAGAGAGACATTTGGGTTTAACATTCACTCGACACAAACTAATTCATTTCGGGACTAACATATGGTTCAATTTTATTTCAATAATTTGCTAGCGCGTAGGGGTCTTTAACAGTGGGAGGAAGTCAGAGGTTGGACAGGTGACCCTACATGTACTCCATGTCATGTACAAGTACATGTAGGGAATCAAAACCATGTCATTTGACTCAATGACAGACCTTATGATCCCCCTTCCCCTCAAGAGGATCCCCCCCCCCCCCTGTAGGTTAATAAGTTTATATCTCCCAATAAGAAAATGATTTACACCTTTATCATATCTTTAGGAGATACATGTAGACAGTCGATTTATATAGGTTATCTTTAAAGCGGCACATCACATGACTCTTATTAGGAAACTTCTCTTATAAAATTTATCGGAAAGGCTGAAAAACTGAGGGCCCTGTGTATACATTGCATGGCCTGTATGTAAAAGATACTTTGGGAGTTGGAATTCGATATAAGAAAAGGCCACAGTGCTGCTGCCTGGGCAAAATTTCCCTCACAGCACACTGTATGGCGCATGCCCGTCTTCATTAGCCCTGCAGTAATTATGGTTCAGACCTGTTCTCATTCCGTTTGAGTCTATATCATAATCGTCAGGATATCTGGGCCCTGCCAGGCAGGTAATCAGAGTCTGCAGAACGCAACAATTATGATGGCGAGCGCAGCGCTCATGGGTCGCTCTAGATAGGCTGATTGGTATCTAATCATTAAAAAAGAAACTGAAAGCGAAAACTTTTACTTTCGTTTTCGTTTTATTAGGAGCTACAAATATCAATGTTTTTTTTGTTTTTTTCCAAATGCGGATCTTTTTCCGACCAGTGAGGGAAATTTTGGCCCAGCAGCGGCACTACGGCCTACTCTTATATTAAATTTCAACTGCCAAGGGATCTTTTACATGCACACAAATGTATACATGGGACCACGGTTTCCCGCAAAATCCGAACAACTAGACAGCTGTTCTTGTCAGACACTCCGTCCTGAACCACTGACAAGGGGGGACCATGCCAGAAAATCCTGATGAACTTTCTTGGCCAATGCAGGGATCGAACACGAGAGGCTGGCAAGCCAGCATCTTACTCAATGACCCACCGTGGCTCCCGGATTATAAACAAGGTGTCCCGAAAAAAATGCATTTTAGAACACAATTTTTTTTTTCTTTTTGCTAGATAATTAATTGTACCTTATATTTCAAAGCGACACCTTTTTCTACGAATTTTAAAAAAAAAAAAAATTTTAATTGGGAAGTAAAATTTTTCCTATTTATTTTTTAAATATTTATCAAATCAATTATTTTATTTTTTTTAAAAAAAAAAGAGGTAAACAATTTGAGAAAGTTGCAAAACACGTGAGCCACGCCGTCAATAACTGTGCGACAACGCCTCTTTCAATACGCCACTTATAGCGTCTTACAGTACAGCGATCGACCCTCTATCTTGACCCAAGAGGATTTCGCAATCACCAATTCTTAAGTAATTTATACCGGTTACCCGAAGCGCGTTCTAATCACGTGAATAAGCAAACAATTAATGCAATGAAATTAGCTAAAAATATAACTTACCTTATGTGATTTACCATTTTTTCCATTCAGTCCGTTCGTGTGTCCGTTTTTATGTTTCTTTACCCCATTCACTGGTTTCTCGAAGTTGCCCGAGGAGAAATCCATCGCGTTTAGCCGCCCCTCCCTTATCGGTCGACACCACACGCCGTTTACGCTATACTACGATTGAAGATATAGGATTGGCAGAAACAAAAATATTAGCCAATAAGCATCAGTGTTATTTGCACTTGTCGTCAATTTAAGGTCAATGTCATGAATTATAAATACACTTATATGAACATCAAAGACAGGCGGGGTATATCACAGATTGCAGCAGTTGTCTGTCAACAGCAGTGGATAACAGTAATACCGTAGTAAAGACCTCCTCGGTCTCACCGGCTTCACAATCAAACGAATAAACTAGGAAACTTTAATCCACCGAAAATAAATACGTGTTTCAGTTACAACTGAACACTACTCCGTGTGCTTCCATCACAACCCGAGAATTTATGTGTCTAAATGGTCAGTCGGTAGGTTATTTTGACAACCGTTCGGTTGCTAATGCAGGGTTATAAATAAAGCCAAAGGGAGATCACCGGGTCTATAGTCACGCACGATGCACATGGAATTTCAAAGCTATATTCTTTAGCTATTAATAGGTCATGTTTACGGTTTCTATGGGGCGGATCTATCGAGGACCCTTAAGCTAACAATTAACCCCACAACAAATGCAAACTGTCAAAGGTATTCGGGATTAGCTATCAATCAATTTAATTAATCGATCTTCTAGTAATTAACGTTCTATTAATGATTTATTTACCTTCAAGTAGTAAATTATAACTATTGTTTGTTAGGCTTTTAATGCATTATTTAAGTAGGGTCTATGCTGCGTAGATCTCGCTTAATTCGTTCTGCTTGATTAACCGCCATTTATTGATTAAGACGCATTAACTACGTGAACGTCGCTAACAACAGTCAGATAAGACACACGTGTCATAAGATATGTATAACTAAAAAATTCATAAACAAAATATCACAGATCAGTATCAGAGAGAAAAGGGGGGGGGGGGTAAAGTACGCTCGACACAAACTAGGTCATTTCCGGACTAACATATGGTTCAATTTTATATCAAGAATTCGCTTGCGCGTAGGGATCTTTAGCAGTGGGAGGAAATCGGGGGGGTTCGACAGGTGACCCTACTCCTTGTCACGTTCAATAAAGTAATGGATATAAAAATATTATTATTAATTACCATAATCCCTTATAGTTTATTGCGGGTTATATGTATAACCCACAGTGAATGTTCAGTGGTGAACGGTATGAATAACACATAGTTAACATAAATATTAACCGCATTCATCGATAACTGATTCAAATAGTAGAAGATAAAGGATATATACATTGTGATATATGATCACCCGTTGCTCCCCTTCAGTATAAGTGGCCATAATAAAGAACAATTGTTTGATCCGCCATTAACCCCTTGTAGTCAGGTCGCTTGGGTGATAAATTATTCACTTCTTGACAAAAGCATGGAAATTGGGATATGAAAGAGAGAGAGACGAAAGAGGGAGAGAGAGAGAGAGAGAGAGAGAGAGGGGTGGGGTGTGATAGGCAATTACAAGACTGACAAGTCTGTACGGTATCTTTAGCGGTGCGAGGAATCAGAGAGGGGATTGAAGGTGGTGGGGGGGGGTAGGCAATTACAGGACTGACAAGTCTGTAGGCTACGGGATCTTTAACGGTGCGAGGAATCCGTAGGGTTTTGGAGACCCCCCCCCACCAAGTTTAGGCAGGCGATCCTACTCCTTGTCACGTACCAATGACAGATTTCATGATATAAATTACACGCGTTATACTACTCGGCCACCCCACCCCCACCCTAGATATACGTCAAAATGACCATGTATGTTTCAAAAATTTTCGAGCCGGGGGGGGGGGGGGAGAGAACCCACCCCTCATCCCGTTGCTTGTCCCAGGGCCTGGAGTGTCCTGTCGCGGGCCCTGCCCACGACCACCCATGCACTAGTGGTACTACTATCTGTGCGAGTCACTATAACCGTGCATATGATAATAGTGATGAGATAGTATAAGACCACAGATGAGTGGAGGAGGAATGATGACATGATGAAATCGATCGCCGTAGACTCGACAACCTATCAGATAGCGTCGTATATAATATGTAACTGAGCTTTTTATGTTTTGGGACTGGGCCTGAGCAGGTGTGTGTGTAAGGGATGGGGGGGGGGGTCTGTCGCCGTGGAGCTTTGTTTCGTGGGGGCGCTTACCTGGCCTCGCCCCCCTCCCCTCACGTTTAATACGCACCTGGAACCCCACCCCATACACGTTAAAACATGAGGCGAACGAAAACACATATCTCTGACCAAAAACTAAACGGCAACCAGGAAGTACATTTCGTTTCCTGTGTACTTTTCACCAGGTCGATGTGACCTGGTCGTACAGTTTTGAACAATTAAAAACCATAAGCGGTATAAAATTTACATACAGGTTTAAATTTTACAAAAAACACGACGCGGAGAGAGAGAGAAATGATGTTTAACGTTCACTCGGCACAAACGAGGCCATTTCGGACTATCATATGGTTCAATTTCATTTCAACAATTCGTTTGGGCGTAGGGGTCTATAGCAGTGGGAGGAAACCGGAGGACCCGGAGAAAAACCACGAGGTTGGACAAGCGACCCTACTCCTTGGCACGTATGACCGGGGAATTGAAACCAGGTCAGTTGACTCAATGACAGGCCTTTTGATACAGCGCGCACGTGCTAAGCATTCTGCCATCCAACTTCCCATAACGCGACGCCTTCACACGTCATGTAGTCTGCTGAGAGTTATACCTAAACGGTTAGTCGTTCTGATGGGACGAAAAACCGCGAGATTCCGTTTCCACATTGGCGTGTCCGTAAAGGAACCCCTAACAGTTGGATTTCGAAATAAGAGTAGGCCGTTGCTCATTGTATGGTGTATGGCGTGTGTCTGTCTTCATTAGCCCAGTCGTTGCAGAACAGCAGGAACATAATCCCCATTTCACGGCACATCGTTTTTTGACCCATCCGAAAGACCCTGTCCTACACCACTGACACGTGGGAACAAAGCCGAAAACCCCCGATGGACTTTCTCGACGAACACCCGTATCTAGCACGGAACCTCTAGGTTAACGAGCTAACGTTCTCGACGAACACCCGTATCTAGCACGGAACCTCTAGGTTAACGAGCTAACGTTCTCGACGAACACCCGTATCTAGCACGGAACCTCTAGGTTAATGAGCTAACGTTCTCGACGAACACCCGTATCTAGCACGGAACCTCTAGGTTAACGAGCTAACGTTCTCGACGAACACCCGTATCTAGCACGGAACCTCTAGGTTAATGAGCTAACGTTCTCGACGAACACCCGTATCTAGCACGGAACCTCTAGGTTAACGAGCTAACGTCTTACTCACAGAGCAAACCTGACCTTCGGTTTGGGAGGAGATCTGTCAGGCATAGGGAGAAGATCAAGCCGGTTTAGGGATAAAATTATACAGGTTTTGGGAGAAGATCAAACCAAATTGGGAGGAGAACAGGCAGTTTGGGAAGAAGACCCGGTAGAGTGGGAGAAGGTCAAGTAGGGTTGTGGGGATAAGAGCCGACCAGTCGTTGCAGGGTGGTTTGGGGACAAGATCAGACCGGTTTGGGGATAAAATTATGCAGGTTTGAGCAGAAGATCAGACTAATTTGGGAGGAGAACAGGCAGGTTGGGAAGAAGATCCGGTAGAATGGGAGAAGGTCAAGTAGGTTTGTGGGGAGAAGAGCAGGTAGGTTTTGGGAGATATTCAGACCAATTTGGGAGAAGATCAGGTAAAGAAGACCCAATAGAATGGGGAGAAGGTCAAGTAGGTTTTGGGAAAAGAGCAGAGCAGTTAGTGCAGGGTAATTTGGGAGATCGGGCAGGTTTTTATTTAGGGGAGGGGGAGGGGTTGTGAAGGTGATCAGACCGGTTGATTAAGGTCTATTCGTGTAAATAAATATCTAAATGTCTTCAGGCCTAAAGAAAGACCTATACAATCAGCAGATTTAACTCTTGTATAATGTCTTGTATAATGTATGTTTTATCAGATTTCCCGTGACGTGGTGTATTTATATGATGAGATATCTGTTAGATCTGCCTATTAACGAATTTAATATTTTAATCATAATAGGAGGAAGTTGTCTGATGTGACATATTGTACAAATCGATGGTTTACCAATATAGAAAGTAGGTTTAATGACGTCCATAGGTTTTGATATTTTATTTCTAACATCCAAGTGGGGGGGGGGGGCGAATGGTTAGCACGTGCGTGTTGTATTACGAGGTCTGTCATTGAGTCAAATGGCGTGGTTTCGAATCCCCGGTTATACGTGACAAGGAGTAGGATCGCCTGTCCAACCTCGTGGGTTTTCTCCGGGTTCTCCGGTTTCCTCCCACTGCTAAAGACCCCTACGCGCAAGCAGCGAATTATTGAAATAAAATTAAAACCATATGTTAGTCCCGAAATGACCTAGTTTGTGTCGAGTGGACGATAAACCCATCTCTCTCTCTCTCTCTCTCTCTCTCTCTCTCTCTCTCTATCTCTCTCTCTCTCTCTATTACATCCGGATTATGGGTGTCGTGGTGATTGATTCGAATGTCCCGATTACGAATGCCGGCGTGGATCGAGAAGAAGAACCTTCGTGAGTTTTTAAAACCCCGTTCCCACTTGGGCGCTGACAAGAAATATGCGCCTAGTATATCGGATGAGACAAAAATGCGAGGCCCAAACGTGTACACATTAAATAACCCTTGACATTTGGAAAAGCTGCTGCCTGGAGACAAAAGTTCTGGCCCGTCTGTTAGTGGCTAATCAATCTTCTAAAATTCTAGAAACATAGCAGGTTCTACGCATCATGCAATTATTGTCGCTTTAAAATTTAATATTCCGATGTGGTTTCCCCTTGTCAGTGGTGTAGGACGGAGGGTCTGACAAGGACAACTGTCCAGTCGTTTGGATGGGACGAAAAACCGAGGTCCCGTGAGCTCATTGGTGTGCATATAAAAGGTCCTTTGGCAATTTGAATTTGATATAATAGTAGGCCTTAGTGCCGCTGCCCGGTCAAAATTTCCTTCATAGCGCACTGCATGGCGTATGCCCGTCTTCATTAGCCAAGTCGGAGCAGAACAGTAGGGCGTTAAACTCCATTTCATTTTAATTGTTAAAATTTAACAAAAAATTGCTAGAGTTACATCTAGAATGTAACGCAGTAAATATATAGCTTAAATAATATTTACAGTATATGACCAAACATGCGAGACATCTAGGTCACGTTCTTTTATAGAGGCCAGTAAGCCTTTTATACATTTTCTGGTTCAGGAAACATGAAACAATCTCCTTAATGTATTCTTTAAAACTGTATTCATCGTTTCATTTAATATTGCCGTTCGGTGATATGTTTGACGCTACACGGTGTTGGTTCTACGTCGTCTCCAGGGATTGTAATACGATCAGGGGCGGATCTAGAGGGGGGTATTGGTTGCCCCCCCCCTCCCTGCTCAGCTACATAAAACAATTGTAAAAATAAACCACTTTTTATGAGAAAAGTGTCACGGTCGTGTGTTTTATCCTTTTTTATCAGATGATAGGATGGGATGAGCATTCAAAGCGAGAAGTAAGGGTATAGGCGTGATATCGCCAATGCTTTGCATTAATGAATCTGAATCACAATATCGTCGTATTAATTCATAATAAAAATTGGTGTCAAACCTTTAGGAATCTCAGTGTGTATGTATATACGCTACAATGACGATAGAGACGATGTATTTCTCAAAAAATCTTAAGGCCTGGGGGAAGAGACCCCCCCCCCCTCCAAGATACATTGTCTCAGATACTTGGCAAACCCCTCTCCTGCAAAAATTCCTAGATCCGCCCCTGACGATATTCTCATATTACTACGACTTTTATAAAATTGATTATCGTATGTTCTCTGGCCTACTGCGATTCGGATGGTACGAAAAACCGAGGTCCCGTGTACACATTGGCGTGCACGTAAAAGATCCCTTGGCAGTTGGAATTCGATATAAGAGTAGGCCGTAGTGCCGCGGTTCGGGCAAAATTTCCCTCATAGCACACTGTATGGCGTATGCCCGTCTTCATTAGCCCAGTTCGGAGCAGAACAGTAGGACGTTAAACCACATTTCATTTCCTACTGCGATTCGTATTTAAATGAATCATTTTCCTCCGTGACATAGAAAAACCTCGGAAGTCTATTTATCAAAAATAAGTTTTATTTGTGATTGATACTCTGTGTTTAATTTTCCATCTATCAATGTCATTGGCTAGGTTTAATAATTAGTTTATAACTCCACGATTTATACAGCCAACACCGGGGTCGAACCCACGACCTCCAGACTAGGGAGCCAACACCGGGATCGAACCCACGACCTCCAGGCTAGGGAGCCAACACCGGGATCGAACCCACGACCTCCAGGCTAGGGAGCCAACACCGGGATCGAACCCACGGCCTCCAGGATAGGGAGCCAACACCGGGATCGAACCCACGACCTCCAGGCTAGTGAGCCAACACCGGGATCGAACCACGACCTCCAGACTAGGGAGCCAACACCGGGATCGAACCCACGACCTCCAGGCTAGTGAGCCAACACCGGGATCGAACCCACGACCTCCAGGCTAGTGAGCCAACACCGGGACCGAACCCACGAACTCCAGGCTAGTGAGCCAACACCGGGATCGAACCCACGACCTCCAGGCTAGGGAGCCAACACCAGGATCGAACCCACGGCCTCCAGGCTAGTGAGCCAACACCGGGATCGAACCCACGACCTCCAGGCTAGTGAGCCAACACCGGGATCGAACCCACGAACTCCAGGCTAGTGAGCCAACACCGGTATCGTACCCACGACCTCCAGGCTAGGGAGCCAACACCGGGATCGAACCCACGACCTCCATGGTAGGGAACCAACACCGGGATCGAACCCACGACCTCCAGGCTAGTGAGCCATCACCGGGATCGAACCCACGAACTCCAGGCTAGTGAGCCAACACCGGGATCGTACCCACGACCTCCAGGCTAGGGAGCCAACACCGGGATCGAACCCACGACCTCCATGGTAGGGAACCAACACCGGGATCGAACCCACGACCTCCATGGTAGAGAACCAACACCGGGATCGAACCCACGACCTCCATGGTAGAGAACCAACACCGGGATCGAACCCACGACCTCCATGGTAGAGAACCAGTGTCTGACTCGCTTTACGGAGTCTGATTAAACTTTTTGTACCTCCGTTGAGTTTAGGGGGGTTGGGTGGCCGAATGGTTAGCACGTGCGCGCTGTATCATAAGGCCTGTCATTGAGTCAACTGGCGTGGTTTCGAATCCCCGGTTGTACGTGACAAGGAGTAGGGTCGCCTGTCCAACCTCGTGGGTTTTCTCCGGGTCCTCACACTGCTAAAAGACCCCTACGCGCAAACGAATTATTGAAATGAAATTAAACCATATGTTAGTCCCGAAATGACCTAGTTAGTGTCGAGTGGACGTTAAACCCCGTCTCTCTCTCTCTCTCTCTCTCTCTCTCTCTCTCAGCTGGAAAATAAATCAAGTGGTTTCAATGCGGTTTTCAACGCCATCGGCCTACAAGAGAGAGAGAGAGAGAGAGAGAGAGAAATGGGGTTTAACGTCCACTCGACACAAACTATGTCATTTCGGGACTAACATATGGTTTAATTTTATTTACATAATTCGCTTGCGCGTGGGAGGAAACCGGAGGACCCGGAGAAAACCCACGAGGTTGGACAGGCGACCCTACTCCTTGCCACGTACAACCGGGGATTCGAAACCTCGCCAGTCGACTCAATGACAGACTTTATGATACAGAGCGCGCACGCTAACCATTCAGCCATCCAACCCCCCTCATCGGCCTACAAATAATCATCTCAATATGCAACAAATTGAATTAATCATGTTTCACACATCACAAAATTTATCGTCCCATAGCTGGCACAGAGCGTTCTCAACTTTCAATCACCTTTATCAGAAATATCTTTGATCCGAAAACACAAAACTTTGCACATTGTTTCTTATCGATGTATTTGGTACAATAAAACAACAAAAGTTTTATTAAAATAAGGCAAACAATTTTGAGTAAATTCTTAACTCTCAATCTCCCTCTCTCTCTCTCTCTCTCTAGTCGTATACCGGGTGGTACGACAAACCAAATTGGACACAATTACGTGCACTCAATAGAACCCTTGACGTACCAATAACAATGCAATACATGTGTATGTTAAATCTAGGCTGGAAAAGGAGCCCCCACCCCCAACCCCTAGAGCTAAAATAGTTCAATATGTTGTGAAGTTTATAATGCAATCAAGTGCTTTATTTAATAACGTCCCTGTTGTTGTATAAGGCCTTTATGACCCCTATAGTGTTATAAAAGCTTTTATTATGGTAAACACGACTATATTCTTTAAGTCTGCTGTGGCAACCACCACAAAGTAATATTTTTTAACCTTGATAGCATTAATTAGTTTATAGAGCGGGTAGAAATATCTCGAGTCAATATCAATACAAATAACACTTAAAGACCAATATGTCAAATGACACGACGCCTAAGCTTCAAGAGAGAAAGAGGGGGGGGGGCGGATTGGGCCATCGGGCGATCGGAAATGAAAAAAATAATTTTGTCCAATTCGTCTAAAAAAAACTTTTCTGCTGAACATTATATGGGGCGGGGGGGGGGGGGGTATTGGACCGGTCATGGAGCGATGATGATCATGTTGTATGTGGCCGGTGGCTTTAACGGACCGCCACGCCATCGCGAGTCTGGAATGGGCTGGTATAATAGACTTTCTATGCCGGGCGTGCTGGGTGTGGGCCGGAATTCGGAATCCTGCAATGGGGATTCCGAATTACATCCGAAAATTTGATCGGATTCACTCGACACTGTCGTGGGAGCTATATTTTGCGTCCAAGATCAAATTTTATTTTTATTTTTAATTCCGCCCGCCGCTCCTGACAAAAATGTCGAGGGTAACGCAATTCTCATAATTAAATTTGTGTGGCCTTATACTCGAATATTCATTATCTGAACTAATGCTATGTTCATTAACCAATATATAATGTGTCAAATGTTCAAGACCTTTATCGTTGCGCTGTCTTTGTTGGGGGTCTTATCCGTTCGGTTGTGGGTGGAGGCATATGCATTTAGGGTTGAGGTTGGATGTTCTGGCCCTTTTTACGATTAGGCAATCAAAATAGAATCCATAATAGAGATTTTTCTATGTGGATATTGCTTTTAAAATATATCTAATAAGGTTTTCGGTCTTATTAATTCCAGGTATGGGCTGAAAAAGAGTATGGTAGTTTCAAGAGTCTCTAAACTAGTTAATTTTATTCATTGCATAGTTTAGGGCCCCCTGTTAATCATGAATTTACGTTATTTTTGATGAATTGTTAATGCCATACGTTAAATATGTGCATAAACTAGAAACACCAATCAAAAACATTGTGTGCCTAGTTGGAGAGACCCCCTCCCTTTAACAGAGTAAGGATTCGGACCCCCTAGTATCTTATAGACCGATTGTAACCACAGGTTCATTTAAGAAAATACGCATTTAAGGGAGCTAAATCGCTAGTTTTTGGTACCTAGAAATGGACACAAATGGGTCATAACGCATATAATAATGTAATATGAATGTATTTAAACTGATTTACATTCAATCGTTTCTGCTTTTACAGTAATTTCTAATCGGTTATGTTCGGCGAAATACACAAAGAGTCCGAATTGAATGGCAGTCTTTGGCGCCTGGTTACTCCAGTCTACACTGGTAGTATTCTCCTATATGGGATATGTTAAGCCTCGATCACCGAGTCGCTTCATACAAATGGTGACCAAAAGCATTCTGATGCACAAATCGTTTGCCAATATTAAAATGTTCATTTTGTCTTAAATGTTGGATGTCTGTTCATTTTGTCTTAAATATTGGATATCAGAAGTCCGTCTTTTAAATTATACATAAATTTCTAGTAGCTATAAAATACTTGACTAATGTACCAATTGTTAATTTGTAACACGTTTAACACCACATCTTTCTACCTGAATAATCAATAAACTGTTCATAAGATAAAACAGAACATTTTTTTATACCTGTAAAATAATATACCAATTGTTTATTTCATAAGTTTAAGTCTACCATGTAATACGGAAATTTGCAACACGTTTCAACACCATATCTTTCTACATGGCCTAACAATAAATTGGAGGGTCTAGAGCACAAGTAATCTAACAACCAACTAAAATGTAAAATAATATACGGCGTATAATAATTTACATGGAACAACAAATCCAAAATTCAACGAAACATGCACCCACAGCAGCTACATCGTCCGGGCAGTCAACAAGAGTAACATTTTTCGGTAAGGAAACATTTATAATACATTAAAATCTGATTAAGAGTAACAACTCATTAAGTAATTATCAGAAAACCATTAGAATTAATTTGTTTGTTTTTTATAAAGTTCTGCCCCATGCTAATGTGTAGTATACAAAACTTTTAACATCATGGATTTAGCTGTTCAAGTCATAAAGATTCATTGAAAATCAATATACTTGTTCGTCTCAAGACGGGGGCGACGACACAATATACGACCACATTTCAATGATAAATCAATGTTTTGTATTATTATTGTTTTGAAATTTTAATGAGATTCTAATATATGATGTTACACACTGTGAATATAATGTATACTATGTACTATGTCGTTTTTATTGATTTTTTTAAAAAAAAGACTTTATACAACGCCCCCCGCCCCAACCCCCCCCCCCCCCAAAAAAAAAACCCCAAAAAACAAGAGACTTTGAGAAGTGCGGTTTCTACTTCAACTATAACAAAGACAATCAGATTAAAACACAGATCCTATTTCGTTTCGTTTTTTATAGTTCAAAATTTCGTTTTACTTGTCTTCACTACACCAGGGTCTGGTAGTCTCTATCATCCAGAAAAATATTCTGCTGAAGACAAGGAGATTCTGGGTAACCGAGACTAGAATCTGGAAGAGTTGTTATATTACCGGCGTTTTGGTTGAAGTGAGGGATAAGCCAATGAAACGGTCTGTTACGGTGACTTCTTGGCGTGTCATAGGGTCAAAAGCCGCTCGTACGACCTCTGACGCGACCATCCACTACAACTGGTCAGATCTTCATGTAGTGTAGGCCATTGAATGTATAAAACAACGAAACGAAATATAGATCTGTATTTTAATTCACCTATAACAAAAAAGACATATGAATGACAAATTAGAAAGTGTGACGTCGGCAATATCTAATTGAATATTATATGAATCGATATATCGGCAGGTCTGTTTAATATAAATCTAATATGAATCAACATTATATAAGTGGTCGCTATAAGCAGGTCGGTTTGACATATAACACCCAGTAATACGTTTGGTCTTTGGCCGTGGTATATATCTAGTTGCCGCCATCTTATTAATCGGTTGTCCCTAAGGCTTCCAGGGGGGTGGCCGAATGGTTAGCGCGTGTACGTTATATCGTAAGGCCTTTCATTGAGTCAACTGTCATGGTTTCGAACCCCCGGTTGTACGTGATAAGGAGTAGGGTCGCCTGTCCAACCTTGTGGGTATTCCCCGAATCCTACGGTTTCCTCCGACTGCTAAAGAACCCACACGCAAGCGAATTATTGAAATAAAATTGAGCCATATGTTAGTCCCGAAATGATCCAGTTTATGTCGAGTGGACATTAAATCCCATTTCTCTCTCTCTCTCTCTCTCTCCGTCAATATCAGGATCAAACCAGCCCAAAACAAACCTCAAAACAAAACGAACAAACCCCAACCCAAAACAGAACTAGACTTTCAATTTATATGGGCCGTTTTGAGCTGGCTTGTCTAACTTAATAATTAGGAGCCACGATGGCTCAGTAAGTAAGACGCCGTCTCGCTAACTTTGTGAGGGGGTGAGGGGGTAGGGTTGGGTGGCCGAATGGTTAGAACATGCGCGTTGTATCATAAGGTCTGCCATTGAGTCAACTGGCGTGGTTTGGATTAACCCGGCTGATGTGATAAGGAGTAGGGTCGCCTGTCCAGTCTCGTGGGTTTTCTCCGGGTCCTCCTGTTTCCTCTCACTGCTAAAGACCCCTACGCGCCGGAATTTTCCGGCAATATTTCCCTCATAGCACACTGCATGGCGCATGCCCGTTTTCATTAGCCCGGTCGGAGCAGAACATTTCATTTCCCTTAATAATTAGAACTAGAGCTGGCTAATACAGATGCAGGAGTGAGGGCCTGACAAGGAAAGCTGTTTAGTCGTTCGGATGGGACGAAAAATCGAGGTCCCGTGTACACATTGGAGTGCACGTAAAAGATCCCTTGACAGTTGGAATTTAATATAAGTTTAGGCCGTAGTGCCGCTGTCCGGGCAAACTTTCCCTCATAGCACACTGTATGGCGTATGCCCGTCTTCATTAGCCCAGTTCGGAGCAGAACAGTAGGACGTTAAACCCCATTTCATTTCATTTCGGCTAATACAGTCAGGGGGTATCAGATCTATTTCTGATGACCTTGACATTGTTGGGGGGACGCCATCGGATAAATTACCACTTACGCTGTATATCTATAAAATAGTTGAGGATGATTTATAATGAATCCTATGAAAAGGTGATGTAGATTATAAGGCCGAGCTATTTCGTTATTGTCCTCACCTTCTAGGCTGTAACGATCCATGAACGGGGGAATATATCTAATATTAATGAATAAAGTTGTATACATGTAACTGAACTATATAATATAACAGGCAGATTAATTCATCGGGCCGCGCTTAGGTTGCATTCTTAACAACGCTAGACAATAGTCTATAATGTCATGTCAAATGTAAGGGAGTGATTTGAATTAAAGGGACTTTACCTCAAACTCAATATTACCCATGGTATTGGAATTAAAAACACGTATTCAATATCTTCTTTGATTGGCATTTAATAATTGAACATATTAACACAAGGTACAATTTTATGGATAAACAATTACTGAGTTTAATATTAAGCGACGTTTCGACGAGGATACGTTCGTCTATTATCAAGCAAATGAATTCAATATTTGGTTCATTTCAATCAATATCGGTGTTGTTATCTTGCCGTGAAAATATGTGATCCTAATATCCAATATTTAAGACACGGTGAATATTTTAAGATCAGTATACGGTAGCCTAGACGAATCTTGTATTTTATGTTTCGGCGGCCATTTGTAGTAAACAAAGAAAAACAAACCCTTCAAGACAACTCGGAAGTAATTAGTAATGGCTGATCTACAAACGACAAAAAACAATTAATACAAACGTGCAGAATGCACAAAGCAGACATAAACGATTGTCGTTCAATTTGGACTTTTCACATATTTAAAGAAGCTAAATCGTTAATATTTGGGACCTAAAAATTGGCACAAATGGGTCGCAACGTATATAATAATGTAATATGAATGTAAAAAAACTGATTTACATTCAATCGTTTCCGTTTTTACTCTACTTTCAAAACAGCTATGTTCGACGAAATACGCCAGAAGTCTCAATCGAATAGCAATCTCTAGCGTCTGGTTATTCCAGTCTACACCGATAGTATTTATTGCGCATGCTCTCCAGAAAAGAATATGGGGTCACCGTTTGACATGACTTGTGGAATATGTCTAACCTCGTTCTTCCGAGTCGTTTGTTACAAATTGCGCTGAAACGCATTATGGTACACGATTCGTGTACCAATCGTAAAATGTTTATTTTGTCTTAAATATTGGATATCAGAAGCCCATCTTTTCCCGGTAAGATCACAACACTAATGTTGATTAAAATTGAAAAATAATTTCAATGTCGAAGGTTTTGGATGATATTGAGTTAGAGACTTAGCTACTTTAACCGAACATAATTGATTAGAAATTACAACCAAAATTGAATATAAATGACTTTATATCCATTCGCATTAAGTTAATATGTACTTAAGACCCATTTTCGTCTATTTCAAGTGGGAGCCACGGTGGCTAAGTGGGCGTGGCGCTAATTATATCTTGATTGAATTTTCAAATTGAATAGCACAACCTTTTAATACATATTTTAATTAACCTAATATAAATATATTTATGAATTAATATATTGATCCATTGAATTATTGATTTATTATTTCATCAATGTGTTAATGTGTCAATGGTTCTGTATTTTGATTCAGAAATATATTTCTTGTCTTTTCCTTTTTTTTGTTTTGAAAAATAAATAAATAAAATCAAATAAACAAAAATAATGCTTTTAATTAACTAAGAATGTTTTGTGCTGTTCCATGATTAAAATGTATGTACAGTGTATTATGATTATATATTTATTGAATAAACATATTTACAAAAAAAAAAGAAAAAAAGGCGCTAGCTCGCTAGCCTGGAAGTCGCGGGTTCCATCCCGGTGTTGATCGAGAAAGTCCATCGGGATTGTCCGATGTGGTTTCCCCTTGTCAGTGGTGCCTGTCAAGGACAGCTGTCTAGTCGTTCGAATGGGACGAAAAATAGAGGTCCCGTGTATACATTGGCGTGCACGTAAAATATCCCTTTACAGTTGGAATTTGATATAAGAGTAGGCCACAGTGCCGCTGCCCGGGCAAAATTTCCCTCATAGCACATTGTACGACGTATGCCCGTCTTCATTAGCCCAGTTTAGGAGCAGAACAGTAGGACGTTAAACTCCATTTCATTTCATTTCATCATTTTCCTCGAAAGAATAGAGCTACACGCCGTTTAACAAAGCTAGACTATAGAAAACTAGAACGTTCTCCATTGGATGACATGGTTCATCTTGTGTCAGATCAAATGAAAGGCAGCAATATGCGTTAAAGTAGCAACGAATCTATTCAAAACAGAATAAGTGACGATGCTGTGCTTTTGGCAATTTTCGCTAAAATATCAAATTTTTCACGGGTTCAGATTGATTATTTAACATTTAAAGGAGCTAAGTCGCTAATATTTGGGACCTAGAAATTGACACAAATGGGTCACAAAGCATATAATAATGTAATGTGAATGTATATAAACTGATTTACATTCAACCGTTTCTGTTTTTACTGTAATTTCTAATCAGTTATGTTCGGCGAAATACGCCAGAAGTCTCAATTAATAGCAGTATTTAGCGTCTGGTTATTCCAGTCTATACCGATGATATTTATTGTGCATTTTGGATATCAGAAGCCCACCCTTTTCCGGTAAGAGAATACTTGTCGAAACGTCGTGCTGTGCCTATAAATCAGTGAATGTATTTCCATATAAATTGTGTTGTGTTTTTAATTTTTGACTGAGTGACGTAAACCATTTTTACAGTCAAGGATTACAGTCAAAAGTTCACCCATGTGTCCATCCCCTCTCAAACCGATCCGATCAATATGAAGGTCACCGAGAATATATAAAAACGAAACGAAATCTAGATATGTTTTAATTTTTAACCAGTTTGTCGGAAACGTAACAGCTATGTTATTTTATGTTTTGTTTCTTATTGGCTTATTGCTATGTTTGTTATCAACGAACGTAATGACCCCCCTGACAATTAGACCGTAATGACCTTTCTGGTCATTAGAGACCGTAATGACCTTTCTGACAATTAGAGACCGTAATGACCTTTCTGATAATCATAGACCGTAATGACAGACCGGATATAATGACAGGCAGGATATAAAGTCACGTTCTCCGGGTGACATAAACATTCAAATCGCATAATATACTAGTTACGTGAGAATAGACGTGAACTTTACTTCGATGGTCAAGGCGGTCCGCCAGGGAAGGCAATTTGGGGGTTAAGAGGGGAAAGGCGAGGGGGGTGAGGGGGAGGGGCACTGTTAGTGTACTGCATTGGGAAATATGCTGGTTACGTTGAAGAATTTTTATGTAAATTTGTTGTGTATTGTATTTTGCAACTTTCTCCATATTTTAAGAATTGTGAGCTACACCTGTGCTTATATCAATCAACGCGCTGTATCATACGGCCTGTCAGTGAGTCAACTGGCGTGGTTTCGAATCCCTGGTTATACGTGACAAGGAGTAGGGTCGCCTGTCCAACCTCGTGGGTTTTCACCGGGTCCTCCGGTTTCCTCCCACTGCTAAAGACCCCTACGCACATGCGAATTATTGAAATAAAATTAAACCATATGTTAGTCCCGAAATGACCTAGTTTGTGAGTGTACGTTAAACCCCATCTCTCTCTCTCTCTCTCTCTCTCTCTCTCTCTATATATATATATATATATATATATATATATATATATATATATATATCTATCAAATCGAAATCGGTCCATGTTTTCAATAAAGTAAAATGAAATGGGGTTTAACGTCCTACTGGTCTGCTCCTACTGGGCCAATGCTACAGTGTACTTTGAGGAAAAGTTTGCCCGGACAGTGGTGCTACGGCCTACTCTTACATCGACTTCCAACTGCAAGGGTATAGTCGTTCGGATGGGACTTAAAACTGAGGCCCTGGCTACACATTGGAGTGCACGCACAAAAATTCTTTGCAGTTTGATATAACAGTAGGCCGTACTGCCGCTGTCCGGGCAAAATGTCCCTTCATCAGCCCAGTCGGAGCAGAACAGTAGGACGTTAAACTCTGTTTCATTTCATGTCATTTCATTTTATTTCATTTCATTTGTAAGGTTATTAAATATTCGTCACCATTTTCTATAATCTTTTATTTCCTGCCCTGAAAAGAAATGATAACAGTAGTTTAAAAGATTAAACAGAGGCCACCTGTGAACGTTGAGAGAGAGAGAGAGAGAGAGGGAGAGAGAGAGAGAGGTCGAGTGTAACGTCCACTCGACACAAACTGGGTCATTTCGGGACAATCATATGGTTCAATTTTATTTCAACAATTCGCTTGCGCGTAGGGGTCTTTAGCAGTGGGAGGCAACCGGAGGACCCGGAGAAAACCCACTAGGTTGGACAGGCGACCCTAATTCTTGTCAGGTACAGCCGAGTTTTCGAAACCACGCCAGTTGACTCAATGACAGACCATTCGGCCATCCAGCCCTCCCCTCATGTTTATGAGAGAACACACCACCCCTACCCCAACCCCTTAACGTTATTTCAGTGTGACAAAATTATCTGTGGTATTGGGAGTCTTTGCCCCTTAACCCCTAAATCAAAACACACCCGTATTTAAATTATTTAACGGCAGGTTAGTCCAGCAGGGATATCAACAGTAAATAAAAGGATTGTTTAAACGGTGTGGTGTGCAGGGTTTTATCTAGAAAATGATCTACTTGAAAGTTTAGTTCAACGAGAAGACGATAGTTAAAAGGCTATAAATATTGTCTTATTGTTTACATCCGCCATGTTTTATTATGAATATATCAAGACCAGGTAGATACAGGTGAACATTTATTATATAGATAAAACTATAGGCCGCCTTAGTTATCAGGTTTGTTAGAAATGGAAATGAAATGGTGTTTTAATGTCCTACTTTTCTAGGGGGATCACGTGGCTAAGTGGGTAAGACGCTGGCTCGCTAGTCTGGAGGTCGGGTGTTCGATCCCGGCATTGCCCGAGAAAGTTCATCCAGATTTTCCGGCGTGCTTTCCCCTTGTCAGTGATGCAAGACAGAGAGCCTGACAAGGACAGCTGTCTAGTCGTTCGGATGGGACGAGATAGAGAGGATTCCTCTGAACCAGCTGGGCTAATGAAGAAAGACATACACTATGCTGCAGGAAAATCACAAGTAACTTTGGCGGCCTCCGTGGTTCTTTTTTGTTACGTGTCAACATTACATTGATGAGACCTTACACCCGATTGCTTACCAAAAGACACTGATAAACGCATCAGTTCGAAACTAACATGTTGTTCAATTATATTTCAGTAATTCGTTTGTGCGTAGGGATGTTTGGCAGTGGGAGAAATGGAGAGGTTTGCAAATGAAATGGTGTTTAACGTCCTACTTTTCTGCACCACCCAGGCTAAAGAAGACGGACATACGCCATACAGTGTGCTTTGAGGGAAATTTTGCCCGGACAGCGGCACTATGACTATGACTAACTCTTGTCAGGGTTCCTTTAACGTGCACACCAAATTGTTCAAGGGACCTCGGGGTTTCATCCCATCCAAAAGACTAGACACTGTTCCTCGCTAGGTCCTCACCCGCCCTGCATCACTGACAAAGGAAAACCACGTCAGAAAATCCCGAGGAACTTTCACGGTATCCTGGTTAGTGAACCAGAACCTTAATCACTGAGCCACAGCGGTTCCCATGGAGATTTGTAAGCTTCATTAAGTTTGTAGATGACCATTAAGTGTTAACTTCACGGAAAGATTTGGCGTGGTTGGTTTTTATATATTATTAACAATAGCACTACTTTAAAAGAAGGCGTGTATTGTATAAAGTAGCCCAGTGGGATTACCATAGCATGATATTATCTATCCCCATTCATAATGAATAACTCTCTCTGTATAGTTACCAAGGCATGTTATAGCAGGTTAAAACTACAGCTAGAATGTTCGATGTATCCTTGTCTTAGTTTGGCATACGTCCTACCGCGTGCGATAGGAGAAAATTTGCCCTGGCAGGTGTGCTACGTTCTAGCCTTAAAACGATTTCAACTACAAAGGGGAACTGCCACTGCCACTGGACTTCGGTTTGTTTGTTGAATCTGTCACCGGACCTCGGTTTATTTGGCCAATCTGCCACATGAACTCGGTTTATTTGTCCGAACTGCCACCGGACCGCGGTTTATTTGAACGATGTGCCACTGGTTTATTTGTCCGACAAGAAACGATTTGACGCCTCTCTTGCATCACTTAAACAAAGTGAAAGATGGCTACAGATCTAGAGGAACATGATCGGACGTCACCGGAATGGAAAATGCATCAACCTCGCTCATCTCATCAACAGAATATGAGACTAACATATGACCATTGCTTTCTCTGCTCACACGTGCACTGCTACGGGGAAGAGGAGGAGGGGGAGGTGATTTTGCCCGAGCAGTGGCGTTTTTGTCTACTGATCATCCGTTACACAACCATATGTACACGGGTACGTTAACCTCGATTTGCACTCCTAACGATTAGTGTGAATTGCATTAGGCGAACAATTTGCCATTTGGCTGCACTACTGACTTCACCTTATAAATATACTATATTTACTACAGTGTTATTGTGTTGTGTATGAATGGGACACGTGATTTCTATTCATGTGCACACTATATAATACCTATGTTTACGATTTGAGACGGTCTAATTAATGTTTACTGCGTAATATTTCACGAACTTAGAGAGAGAGAGAGAGAGAGAGAGAGAGAGAGAGTAGCTTTCACTCAACCCATACTAGGTTATTTCAGGACTAACAAATTTTACGATTATATTTCAGTAATTCGCCAGATTCTTTTATATGATTTGCCTGGAAATTAAAGATACATTATGTTAGATTTAGATAAAGAGTAGCCATTCTTACTATAATAGTTTGAAAATAGATAATGTAAAATTAATAATTTGAAAATTTCATTCAAATTACTCTATTGCGAGCAAGGATAATAGCCTTTGAAGGTTTGACAAGACGTGTGCAATAATTTCGAATTCTAACTTTCAATGGTTCTATTAAGTGGACTGAATCTCGGACGCTGTATCTTGGTAGGTCCCCCGTCCTGCACCACTTTAACAAAAGGAAACCATGCCGGAAAATCCAAAGAACACTTTCTTGGGATCTAGCACCCTGCCTTTTACTTATTTTGGAAGGAACGGCGTATTTACTTGTCATACTAGAGTAAACCGGTGGCTGGAGCGACCCGGTGGCTCAGTGAGGGGGACGTTGGCTCGCTAACCTAGAGGTCCTGTGTTTGATCCCTGCGTTGGCCGAGAAAGTTCATCCGGTTTTTCCGGCGTGGTTCACCTTTGTCAGTGGTGTGGGACGGAGGGCCTAGCAAGGGGCAACGTATAGTCGTTCAGATGGCCCCGTGTACACATCGGCGTGCACGTAAAAGAACCCTTGACAAATGGAATTCAAAATAAGAGTAGGCGATGGTGCCGATGTCCGGTCAAAAAGTCCCTTATAGCCCACTGCATGGCGTAAGCTCGTCTTCATTCGCCCAGTAGGAGTAGAACAGTAGGACGTTAAACCCCATTCCATTTCATTTCAATTCATTTTCTGTTATTTAGCGATATCTATCTATATATAATCCATATATAACCGCGAGTTTTACGACATCTAGACGTTGCTAGATGATCTGCAATTCCCTAATCTATAGCTACGTTACCTCCCTCTATCACGCAGACACGTGAACGATAGCGTCCAATCAGAAGTTGTGACACAAACACACACAAATCGAACATGCCGACCTCCACGGAAACCTCGACATTGAACGAACCTTGAACTTTGCAAATCGATTATCACAGGTAGACATTTTAGCTGGAAAGCTCGAGATCGAGAAATCTGATAGGCTTACTTACCATCTGGGTCAGTAGCTAATTGGAATTAGTGCTGAAATGTGCAGGGTATTACGCGAAGGGCTTGGGAAGATGTACGGAGTTCAAACGAGATCAATCCTTCTATTGAAGATGAACATAACCGCACTCAACCTAACATCTAATCGGATAAATCATGTCCAATACTTTTACATGTAAATCAACGATGTTGGACTCCTTTTCATTGAGACCGCACTTCTGAATCGGCAATACTATATATCGGAAAACACCGGAAAACAACCGGAAAACACCATTTTATACTGAATACCGGAAAACACCGGAAAAACACTTAATACCGGAAAACACACTAAATACCGGAAAATGCCCTAAATAGGTAACCTGGAGACTGGCACCCTAAATAGGTAACCGGGAGCCTGGTCCTCTGTGTGCCTGGGTTAGGGTTAGTTTCCTGTTTATAGTATAGTTCTTCTCCGGGTTACCTATTTAGGGTGTTTTCCGGTATTTAGTGTGTTTTCCGGTATTTAGTGTTTTTCCGGTGTTTTCCGGTAGTTTTCCGGTTGTTTCCCGGTGTTTCCCGGTATATAGTATAGCCCCTTCTGAATCGTGCTACCCGATTTAGCCAAATCCACCATTATTTCGACTCATACCATAAGAATTTATATCGATATCATATGATACCCTGCCGTTCATATGTCGTATTGTTTTTTTAAGGGGCATATTTGACATAAAAACGCTACGACTTTAAATTAAAAATGACAATTTGGCATAAAGAACCGTACATTATCAATAATCGATATAAATTATTACGACGTGAGTTGAAATAATAGGTGATTTGAGTAGATTTGGCGTACTTGGGTAGATCGGCTACCGCTTCTGGGCGGTTGGAATTATGTCTATGACAATACAAATGATATCGCCAATACCTTTGTAATATTCATCACCATGCGTAGCAATATACGCCGTCGGTCAAACCGTTAAAAAACTTACCACATTCCGACGTCCGACATATTCTCTCATGCCACAGACCTAGTTAACCGGTGATCGCCTAACGAATCTGCCTGATGTCCAGCTCAATTATTATTGTAATTCTCTTCTTAAGACTCCTTTTCTTCACGTTGTGTATTTTCTTCCGTTACAGGAATAACAGGCCAACAGCTTCTTTATCATTTGTATATGTCAAAAGCACAGGATACATGATTACAAGCATAGGTTACGATAAAGGTCATTCTCTCAACCCAACTAAGTTATATTTATAGCACGGCTTTCATGAGTTAACAGGTTTAAACATCGAGGCCGTAGGACGAGATTTTAAACCTGTTAATGAATGACGCGTGCTATAAATGACTTATAACATTGACACCTGCTCAACATGCTTGTTGTTATTGCACAGAAAACCCACCCACTTCTCTATATGATTTCTACTAAAACTAGTGTAAACCAGCTAAAGAGTGCAATAACATTAAACATGTCTAGTTATTGCACGGTTAAGCTCCACCCAATCTATTAGAGGGAAACAATCTGTTTATTCAACGCAAAGAACAAAGGAATATTTCCCGTCCATGTTACAACACGCAGTTAGAGTTTACTGACGGAACCACCACCTGGGCCTCAAAGGTATCTCCCAACGAATCTACATGGTATCTGCTCTCTAAAGAATTTAATGCGTGTCTACAACCCCCCCCCCCCAGAGCACAAGTTTCACTCGTTATATATTCCAAGATCTCTGCTATTAATTATTCAATTGGCCAAATTTACGCAATGAATTATGTGATCGGGTACTTATGCCTAATGACGTAATGGTAATGTTCGTATCACGTATTTTTAGACAATAATTGCTTTTTTAAATAAATTCATACCAAAGTTTTTTGACAATAGAGAAGACAGATGACATAAATTTATGTATCAAATCATATTTCATGTCCTTAGGCCAAATCTTAAATTCAACACTAGTATTAAACACTGGTTTAACTTCATATCATACTTTTATTATTCATCCAGCCTTATAATGTACAAGATTCTTTGTTTAAAGATACATTATGGGAGATTAGATAACGAGCTGGCAGTTCTCACTATAATAGTTAAAAACTAAATAATGTAAAGGGAATTTGCTGAAAATCTCAGTCAAATTGATCCACTATGAACCGAGAATTAAGCGATTGAAATTTCGGCATAGTTGATTATGTCTGGATAAGTTAATTAATGCCCAATTAATGATTTAGATAACATTTCAGGCCTAAAGAAAGACCCGCAATAGGCAGATTTAGCTCTCGCTTAATGTATGTTTAATGATTCCTCAGTTAATGACTTCTGAGTTGGCTTGTCTTGAGTAAGCCCTGGTGCTAACTTAGACGCTCTGGTCTGGACTCAAACCCTATTACCAACTATACTAACTCATGTTGTCGGAGTTATGGTCTTAACTTAACTACCTAACCAACTTCCTGATCTCTTCTTTATACGCTTGGCCCCTGTCAGATGTCAAGATGGTTACGCCGCTGGCTATAACGTAATGCTAGATTAGCTTTCTGTACAAATTACTTTACAAGACAACAGACATTACATGAATCAACTATCTCGCATAAATGACAACTGTCATGATAAGGATATTTAATTAAATGCCGCTTTCAAGTGTCAAAGGTGGCAGATGATGAACATTTATCATATTCCCTATTTATAGTCCAACCTCGTGGGTTTTCTCCGGGCCCTCCGGTTTCCTCCCACTGCTAAAGACCCCTACGCGCAAGCGAATTATTGAAATAAAATTAAACCATATGTTAGTCCCGAAATGACCTAGTTTGTATCGAGTGGACGTTAAACCCGATTTCTCTCTCTCTCTCCCTATTTATAGCATAAATCCCCTACACATATCACGTCATTCTTTTCTGCACCTACAGGCTAATGTAGTGTGCTATGAGGTTATTTTCTTTGATATATCTAGGAGATTTGTTTACACCAATAGGAACATCGATACCACTGTTGATAAATACATTTCTTTGATATATCTAGGAGATTTGTTTACACCAATAGGAACATCGATACCACTGTTGATAAATACATTTCTTTGATATATCTAGGAGATTTGGTTACACCAATAGGAACATCTATACCACTGTTGATAAATAAATTTGTTGATAAAAAAAAGCTTGTGTGGTGGAGTTTAACGTATAAATGTTATTGTTGATGTCTTTAATTTCTAACTCGTCTGCTAAAGATGATTTGGTTGGAACTGAAAAGATAATTCACAATTTAAAATGTACAGAATATTACGAACTACTAGAAATTATAGTTTGAGACAGAGGCAATCCACAAGCCGAAGAAAGAGACAGAAGTAACATTGAAATCGATGGTGAAAATAAATGTGGTCTGAATCCTATATCAGTTAAACATTTTCGAGTTTTCTCCCCTTAACTATACTCACCCGTCCTGATCTTAAAGGGGTGGAATAAAAAGTAGACCCCCCCCCCCCACACACACACGCACACCACGACTAACCCTGACAATTTGGTTGGTAATAACCCTAATTACAATCACAGACGTCAATTTCTCCGACAAAATCCCTGTTTGCCGAAACAATAAATAAAATGGAAAATAGAATTCAATCCTACATGTATATAAAATTATTGATTTGATGCTTTCTGTAGCTTAGAGAGACCTTCTTCGGAAAGGTCGGAAAAAATTTTCCGACTTGTTGTTTCAAACTGAAAAGTCGGAAAATATTTTCCGAGTTTTCTATTCAAACAAAAAAGTCGGACAATTTTTTCCGACCTTTCCGAGTTTTGTGTTTTCAATCGAGTCAAATCATAAAACTCGGAAAGAGAAAAAGTTGGAAAATTTTAATCAAAATAATGCAATATGGCAGTTATAATCGAATATCCCAGTTTTTATTAATTTTTTTGTATTTTGGCCTATACGAAAACACAAAACTCGGAAAACTGGGAAAGGGGTATAAAAATAAAATATTTTTCATTGGATATGGTTTGTAAGGGTTGTAATATGTACAAAGGAACTCAACTCGCCTTTACGGGGATAACTTGGGTGAGATCGAAAACTCGGACATCCAAAAGATGAAATGATTAAAACGAGGTGTGTATATAAATTCAATTTGACACATGGCCCCGAGGCCGAACCTGCCCCGTTCTCCCATACTATATACGTCGTGTCGAGGATAGGCCTACCTAACTTTTAGAAATAAAATTAGCGAAAGGAGTAACAGTAACACATCTATTTAATAATTTGGACATGATCTATAACCTTATCAGTTAGATTTTAACAAAAATAATGCAATATGGCTATTATAATTAAATATCCGAGTTTTCCGAGTTTTGTATTTTGGCCTATGCGAAAATACAAAACTCGGAAAACTCGGAAAGTGGCAAAAAGGTAACAAAATAAAGACGTTTTCATTCGATATGGTGTGTAAGGGTTGTAATATGTACAAAGGGACTCGCCTTAACGGGGTGAGATCGAAAACTCCTGCATCCTCCCAATGCCAAAGACACTACTGCTGTATCATGTTATCGCCATAAGAACACGTGGCGGCTATCTCAATCTATATACAGGGGTATACAGTAGCCCATTACTATATTATATTTGTTGTAGTTCCGAAATGACCTAGTTTGTGTCGAGTGGACGTTATATTTCTGGGGTTGCATGTGCGGTGCTGGTAGGATAAGTTTGCCCCTGCTAGAGCGTTTTTCGTCAAGGAGGGGGCGTGTTTGTCTAGTGGTTCAATGCGCGTGAAACAATTCAGTCAAGTGGCGTGTTTTCGACACTCAAAGCACATTTTCCACGACCCCATGTTTTTCTGACCCTCGGAGCTTAAGGGTCGTTACAAATTTGCTGTAGTGCTTAGCGACCCTCTGAACTAATTTCTGATACATAGCCATTTCCTACCCTTCATTTCCGATTATTTTATAGCCAGAACCGTTGCGTCGAACTTAATTTTATTTTTGCTGCTTTGTTTTTCTTTTGTAGCTAGAACTGTTGTACCGCAGAGGATATTGAAAGACGCCCACTACGAGATATGGAGGAATCGTTCTGTAGAATTAATAGACGATTTCAAAGGAAACATCGGCGACCTTGTTTGTTATTTCTGTCGATCTTGTATTATTTCTGACGAGGATAAGGTACAAACAGAGAAAAGGAAGGCATCGGACGGAAGTCAGTTAGCCGCTAATTACCTAATCCATATCCTGTTTTATCGAGGTAACGATGTCCTAGCTCGAATAATTGAAATCCTGAAAGAATGTGGACATGAACATATATAGCAGGCTTTCTTAAAACAGATGTAATGAACAGTCCTAGTTAAACGATATTCATTTACGCCTAATTCCTGTTTCTAATGTCATTAGAAATGTCGCTCGAAACCGTAGAATACACGACTTGTGTACTGATTATACAATGTGTATTGTGTCTTAAAGATAATATTATACAATGTGTATTGTGTCTTAAAGATAACATTATACAATGTGTATTGTCTTAAAGATAACATTATACAATGTGTATAATGTCTTAAAGATAACATTATGCAATGTGAATTGTGTCTTAAAGATAACATTATACAATGTGTATTGTGTCTTAAAGATAACATTATACAATGTGTATTATGTCTTAAAGATAACATTATACAATGTGTATTGTCTTAAAGATAACAACACTAATATTGATTGAAATGGACCTATACTAATTATAAAGGTTTTCAATTTGATTAAATTGAAGCAGAAAAAATATTACTCAATAATATTCTCGAAGTATATTTAGTGTTTTCAACTGTATTGGGTAAATCGTCCCGACCTAGTAATGCAGGCTTCACTCAACATTCATAAGTATACACAGGAGTGTTGGGATGACCTAGTGGTCTACAGCTCCAGCTGCCCAGTGACTTATGGCTTGCGAGCGTGGTTTCGATTCCTGGTGTGAGCGTAAAGCGGAAAGACACCCCCCCCCCCTGTATGTGCGTTAAGATACAAATAAATAAAACGTTAAACACTAATAGAAGAATAAATAAAATGAAATGGGTTTAACGTCCTACTGTTCTGCTCCTATACTGGGCTAATAAAGACGGACATACGCCATACACTGTGCCATAAGGGAAATTTCGCCCGGGCAGCGGCACTATGACCTACTCTTCAATCGAACTCTAACTGCCAAGGGATCTTTTACGTGCATAAGGGGCTCAGCTTTTCGTCTCATGCGAACGACTAGACACCTGTCCTTGTCAGGCCCTCCATCCTGCACCACTGAACACGGGAAACCACCTCAGAAAATCCCGATGAACTGCCTAGGCCAATGTAGGGATCGAAAGAAGGAGAAACGTCTTCATTGTGCCGATTGCTGCATAACAAGTGGGTCCTCAAATTTCATTGCATTTCATAGCATGTCATTTAATATAAAGTAAAATATATTACGTAATATCCGGTGAAGAAAACTCTTGTTTACATTCAAGACATTGTTTTTTTTTAATTTGAGTCGGCCGTGTCAATCAACTGTTGCTACATAAATATATATGTAATATGCAATGAGAAAAACTCTTGTTTACATTCATGACATCGTTTTTAAATTTGAGTCGGCTGTGTTAATCCACTGTTGCTATATAAAGATATATAATATGCGACGCAGAAAACTCTTGTTTACATACAAGACATCGTTTTTTTATTTGAGTCGACTATGTCAATCAACTGTTGCAAACAAAGATTAAAGGAGCTAAATCGCTAATATTTGGGATCTAGAAATTGACAAAAGTGGGTCGCAACGCATATAATACTGTAATATGAATGTATATAAACTGATTTACATTCAATGGTTTCCGTTTTTACTCCAATTTCAAATCAGCTATGTTCGGCGAAATAAGCCAGCAGTCTCAATCGAGTGCAAATTTCTAGCGTCTGGTTATTCCAGTCTACATACGCCGTTTGATTTGGTGCAATGTGTCTAGTCTCGTCCCTCGAGTCTCTTGTTACAACTGGGACTGAAGCGCATTATGGTACACGATTCGTGTACCTATGGTAAAATGTTTATTTTGTCTTACATATTGGATATCAAAAGCCCATCTTTTTCCGGTAAGATCACAACATCAATGTTGATTTAATTTGACAAATAAATCGTGTTTTCAATGTTGAAGATTTTGGATGATATTGAGTTAGAGACTTAGCTACTTTAAGTTTAGATACATACTACGCACCCAACTGTTCACAGCGGTAATGTGAACGCCGTCTTTAACCACTTAAGACCATGACTAACCTTTAAGGTCACGCACGCCTGGTAAAGTTCTACTTGTGACGTAGGAACCCAAAGGAATACGAGCAGAATTGGCGCCTTTTACTTATTTTATGCCACCGCGTACTTATATGCACCAATTCACACAAAATAGGAAATATTATTTTACCCCCTTTGTTTTTTTCTTTCTTACCAATTTAACAATGTAATTTATATATCACGCCTATCCATGATATTGGCGAACAAGCGAATATTTACTGCTGATCGGTTTGGCTATGCGATAGTACTGATGTTTTGATTCTCAATATCCGTGTCACTGACGTGGGTTAATTTTAAGCCAATCAGAATGCCTGTCAACACACCTTAAGATTTTACAATAAATCTGTTAAAGTTGTCACCTTTAACTCTACTGTATCAGTTTGATAATTTAAGGACTTACGACATAAAACTGAGCTATTTAATCATTAGCTTAGCTGATGTATTTAAAAATGAGAAAGCAGATTATCTTACTGGTAATTATATTTATTTAAAATAGTTTTGGTGGAAACAGGCCGTTGGTATAGGCGCAGACGAAAGGTAGTAGGGGCGGGTCTTGTGTGATATACATCCAAATCTTATGATCGGAAGGGGAGCAGGATGAGTGGGTACTTACGGATTCGATCCCGGTGGTGCAGGGACAGCTGCCTAGTCGTTCGGATGGAACGAAAACTGAGGTCACATGTACACATTGGCGTACACTTAAAAGATCTCCTGGCAGTTGGATTTCGATATGAGTAGGCCATAGAGCTGCTGTCCGGGCACAATTTCCCTCATCGTTCTTCATTAGTCCAGTCGGAGCAGAACAGTAGGACGTACGTTAAACCCCATTTAATTTCATTTCAGTTTTTGAGTGTAGGTGTGCTGTTTACTGATGCTTATTATCCGTGTGCGGTAAGTAATATTGTATATCAAATAATGTCGTAGACTATTATTATCTGAATAGATCTAGGCCAACCAATACGTACAGGATTAAACTGTATTTCTTGGGGAAATCAAATTAAGAGCATACAATCTGTCATTGGAACAGTTATGGGATCACCTGCCTAACCTCGTATTTTTAAACTATCTTACTTATATTTCATCAGTGGCATAAAACCGGAATACCCGGAGTAAGCCCATGGTATTGGATTGGCGATGCTACTCCTTGTCGCGTACACGCTGGGAACATTATTAAAGCAAAATCCACAGCGCCACCAGACAGACACATTGAATGTCAACCATAAATTAACAATCAAATGGATTGATCCGTAGGTCGACCGTAAGTAATAAAAAGATCCAAAATAGCTTCAAATATATTTTACACGTTTTGTTATTTTTCTTATAGACAGTAAGATGTGGTAGGGATGAAAATGGCAGAATAACTCAATGTCGTTTGCAAGAAGTTATCTGTAAACGGGAACCATGTTATCCTCAAGCTGTTTGTGTTGGTGAGTAAATTAAATTGATAATAGTTGATAATAAACTATATTTATCGCTTCAAAAATAAATAAAGCATTAATCAAGGGTAATAGGCAATGTGCGGACTTTGAATTTTTTCTCAAATTTTCTTATCTCGAGGTGGTAGTTCTCAACAGTTTCCATATTTTTGTCCAATACTGGGTTATAACGGGCATGTTTTCTACAATACATCCCCCAACCACCATATACAAAACGAGCACTACGTGTGTTATTTAAAGTTGCAATTGCAAATTTCCAAGTTATATTTTTAAAATGTATTAAAATAAAGCCTTAAAATAGATGGTATCCGTAAACAGTCCTACCTTGTTAAAGAATAATCCTATTAATCCTATAATTCGCTATTGCCAGCTGAGAAATTGGCAAAAATATCATTTTTAACTTCAAATTCCAACGTTGGAAAATGGCGGCCCCATGTTGTCAATAGCAAAACAGGGGAGGTAATTGTGTTGTTATTTCCTGTGTCATAGATTTTTAAGGGTGGGAAATAATGCCCATGATCGTATAATAGTGATTTGATAACCTATTGAGCAAAAGACATAGAAATAATTATGTTTTGACTTTCTTAGAAAATTTGAAATTCTCGCTTTAATGATTGTGATGTACGAAATTCATTTGATCGATAAACATAATATTAATCCGACTGTTAGATTATTTTGATTTGATAACCTATTGAGCAAAAGACATAGAAATAATTATGTTTTGACTTTCTTAGAAAATTTGAAATTCTCGCTTTAATGATTGTGATGTACGAAATTCATTTGATCGATAAACATAATATTAATCCGACTGTTAGATTATTTTGAAACGAGTTACCATAATCAACAGGTGTTGCCAGCCGCGAACAAACCTTGATCGCCTTCAGACTTACAATTGATTTTTCAGTACAATTCAATATTCCAATAAAAGGTTTCAATACTGTATAAAAGATATGAGAAAATCCTACTCAACGTATTATGTCGTCGCCAATGTCACATATGTTTATCATCAAAAGAACTGCGTGTATAAAATTTATAAATAACATACGAAGTGCTTGTTTTGCGCGGCGCTCTGTTAGATCCTAGGTTGTTTTTTTTTATCTGAATCCAAAAAATATGTCCGTTTATTCGCTTTTTGTGACAAACAAATAACAATGTTGTCGAATTTTCTGGTGAAACTGTAAAAATGTATCTAGTTGCATTGAGTAATCGAACCTTACAACATGGTTTGAAATACAAATTCAACAGTTGAACGGTATCAAGCGAGACATAAATTTTAAATCCAAAAAATGGGGGGAAAATTAAAATAAGTACATAGATGTCATACAACTAAAAGATGTTCACACTGTTTTCCCGACTGCTCCTGTGGTAAGGCGCTGGCAAGATCTATTTCTTAAGGCCAGCTCAAGATTTCGTTAAGGTCGCGGAGATGTAAATAAGATTAGGACACGTGATTGTTGGCGAGATTGTAAGTTAGGGTAAGTGTTAGGGCTAGGTCCAGGGTTTGTTAAAATGGTATACCCTCTCCAGCAGTAAAAAGTTTCTCGTCGTTTGGACTGCCCCGGACAAATTCCCCCATATAACTCACTATGCTAGGTTAGGACAAAAAAGAAAAACGCTAAACCCATTTTTTAAAATCTAATTTATAGCTGATGTTCCTGCAACTGAAGGTGCCTGTGATATCGGCTTGCCAGTTATCGACGATGACAACCAAGAGTTATACTGCGGACGTGGATCAAGTGGTAGCTGTCCTGCTGGCACTCAATGTGTTATTGAGGCTGGTGATAGGTATGCAGTTTGTTGTTATAATGAATAATGGCAACATTTACCATGTGATACTGGAATAAAGCACAAACACAAACATTGTTATTTTTATTACACACAATAATACAAGTCCGGAAAGCCTCCACCTCCACCCCACCTCTGAAATATTCCCGGCGGAATGCGCCATTCGGAGTGTGTCCTGGAACACAATTAAACGAAGTAATCATACCTTAGAAGGATAATTGAATTGGCAACTTGGATGTGGCTCGACACACATTAATTGCGACTAGCCTATTTGAAGTATGTCCTTCATAAAACGAAACAATTTAAAAAATTGCATCGGTTAGAAAGTGAGAAAGTACAACCCCAAGTTTAAAAAATTGGTTATTTAAGCTTAGATATGGTTTAGCTATTAATAGGTGCAGCAAGCGCCCCTCAGAAAAGTTTCAAAAATCAGCAAGAGAGCTTGGGTATGGCTAAAGTTTACATTAAATGGGAAGACTAAATCTGTCTGCTTACTATAGAGACCAGTGAGCGTGTTGAACCAACTACGTCACTTCCGGTTTTAATAAAAATTAATTTCTCGCTTACAAAAATATGTTGGCTTGTTTCACAGAGAGGATTATATATGAATGTACATGTAAGATTTATGGAAACCTTGTTGAAATTCGTTGGTCTTACCCTTGAAGGACTGTTGTTAATTGGCAACATTCACCAACATTCATTTATACACGGTTAGTCGATAAAAGGGGAACCACGCCGGGAAATCCAGCTGCACTGTCTCGGCTAACACCTGAATGGAACACATGCCCACCGGGTTAGCGAGCCAACGTCTTACTCACCGATGCTGATTGGGTAATCGGATGACTGACGTTATCAAGTCAAAATTACAGTCGGCCATATCTTCATGTAGCGGAGGCCATCGAACGTATAAAACACGAAACGAAATATAAATCTGTAATTTAATCAAATTGTTTAGGAAATGAAATGAAATGAAATGGGGTTTAACGTCCTACTGTTCTGCTCCGACTGGGCTAATGAAGACGGGCATACGCCATACAATGTTTTATGAGGGAAATTTTTGCCCGGACAGCGGCACTACGGCCTACTCTTATATCGAATTCCAACTGCCAAGGGATCTTTTACGTGCATTCCAATGTATACACGGGACCTCGGTTTTTCGTCTCATCCGAAGGACTAGACAGCTGTCTTTGTCAGGACCTCCGTCCTGCATCACTGACAAGGGGGAACCACGCCGGAAAATCTGGATGAACTTTCTCGGCCAATGCAGGGATCGAACACCCGACCTTCAGGCTAGCGAGCCAGCGTCTTACCCACTTAGCCACGTGATCCCCAAATTGTTTAGGAGATAAAATTGAAAACAAAAAATGGCCACAACAACATATCGTCTGTTTTGTGGATTAAGTGTTCCATGCATATCCTCCGAAATCCGGATCTTAAACCTATTTTCTTATAAACGCCCCCTCCCCCTCATACTTGTCGAATCTGAATCCCATTGAGGAAATCTACGTCATAGTTCGTCAAAACGTGACCATTTACGGTCAGGTACAAAACTCGGAAAACTCGGAATATATTTTCCGACTTTTCCCATCTCCGAGTTTTATGAATTGACTCGATTGAAAACACAAAACTCGGAAAACTCGGAAAAAATTGTCCGACTTTTTGTTTCAAACTGAAAAGTCGGAAATTATTTTCCGAGTTTTCTATTCAAACAAAAAATTCGGACAATTTTTTCCGACCTTTCCGAGTTTTGTGTTTTCAAACGAGTCAAATCATAAAACTCGGAAAGAGAAAAAGTTGGAAAATTATCAAAAATATTATTTTTTTTAAATTGGCGAAAGTAGTTGTAGTAATACATCTATTTAATAAGTTGGACATAATCTGTAACTTTTCAGTTATATTTTAACCAAAATAATGCAATATGGCAGTTATAATCGAATATCCGAGTTTTCCGAGTTTTGTATTTTGGCCTATACGAAAACACAAAACTCGGAAAACTCGGAAAGTGGTCAAAAGGTATCAAAATAAAATATTTTTCATTGGATATGGTGTGTAAGGGTTGTAATATGTACAAAGGAACTCGGACATCCAAAAGATGAAATGATTAAAACGAGGTGTGTATATAATTTCAATTTGACACATGGCCCCGAGGCCGAACCTGCCCCGTTCTCCCATACTATATACGTCGTGTCGAGAATAGGCCTACCTAACTTTTAGAAATAAAATTGGCGAAAGGAGTAACAGTAACACATCTATTTAATAAGTTGGGCATGATCTATAACCTTTTCAGATAGATTTTAACCAAAATACTGCAATTTGGCAGTTATAATTAAATATCCGAGTTTTGTATGAAAGGTTATGTTGACATTTATGTTAGTCCGGTGGGTATGAAGTTGATTTACTGATTTCGATGCCCGTTGGTTCGGTGGGCATGGCGTTGATTTACTGAGTTCAATGCCCGTTGGTTCGGTGGGCATGGCGTTGATTTACTGAGTTCAATGCCCGTTGGTTCTGTGGGCATGGTGTTGATTTACTGAGTTCGATGCCCGTTTGTTCTGTGGGCATGGCGTTGATTTACTGAGTTCGATGCCCGTTTGTTCTGTGGGCATGGCGTTGATTTACTGAGTTCGATGCCTGTGTAGGCCGGGGAAGTTTTTTTGGGAGTTTTCAGTCTGGTTTCTCATTATCAATAGTACAGGATGAGTAGGGGTCTTTAGCAGTGGGAGGAAACCGAGGGTTCGGAGACAACCCACGGGGTTGGACAGGCGACCGTACTTCTTGGCACGTACAACCGGGGAATCACCCGGAATGGAAAAGTGTCTAGTAGTTCGAATGGGACATAAAATACCGGTATTCCCTTAGTAGCCTGTTAGCCTAAACCTCCCCTGACCCCTGATACCGGGAAATCGTAATAAAAGCAGCAAACAGCATGGTGTAGGTTCATTTTCATTAGGGAATTATTGATTGTTTGATATGTTTATTACAGCATGTAAATCAACATCCAACACCCGTTAAACCCCAGCCGCAAGGTTTGTAACACTATTATAGTGTGTCGAGTGGACGTTAAACCCCAGCCGCAAGGTTTGTAACACTATTATAGTGTGTTGAGTGGACGTTAAACCCCAGCCGCAAGGTGTGTAACACTATTATAGTTTGTCGAGTGGACGTTAAACCCCCATTTCGATTCCCCGGTTGTATGTGTCAAGGAGTAGGGTCGCCTGCCCAATCTCATGCTTTTTTCCAGGACCTCCGGTTTTCTCCAACTTTTAAAGACCCCTACGCGCAAGCGGATTATTGAAATAAAACCCCATTTCCCGCGTAAACGCATGCGCCGACTGTAGGAGAAAATATCTCAACTTTCCATGACAGCCGACAGGTGAAACATACCCACAACTACCTGAATTCCGTTTCACATGATTGCAATTCTGTCAATTCGGAACGTTGCAGACTGACAATCGAGAGTCCCCATAGAATTTAGCCATTAAAGGGAGGCAACTCTTTCAATAGATATCAGGATTCAGACTAGCAATTCTTTGCCCATTGACTTCAATGTTGAATAGCTGTAACATCACAGCCTGTAGCTATTTGCTTAACATTCCGCTTGTTCCAATCTTTACAGGCACACAGGGGATCGCTCCCCATCATAATTTTGTAGGGGGTTGACCGTTTAGATTTGTTGCCCGGAAGATTTGATGTTGACTGCGGCCAAAATGTCACTTCCGAAGTAAGGATTTCTCTGCACAAAGACACTTTACACCCTTCCGCTATAATATCACTAGTATATGAAAACTTCTCTGAAATTTCTCCGCCCCCCCCCCCACTGTTAAATACCTCTACTGACCTAATTTGTGTGGAGTGGACGTTAAACCCCATTTGTCTTTCTGTCTCTCTTGTGTATATAATTTGTGTGGAATATATTCATATTATGACTATTATGAATATATGTAACAAATGAAACTTGAATAGTCGTTATTGTATTATATATTATATTACATAATTACTGACAAACAAAAATATAAGATATACATTTTAAGTCAATCACAGTCTAGGAAGTTATTTTTCTCCTTAGATATATTATAACTATGGTAACAACACCATGTTTTTTTTTCTCTCTTCAGATATCAAGATATCAGCCCCATTTTTTTTACCTTTCGAAGTTTTGGATTAATTCATAACATTAATTTGTCAAAATGTATCCAGACAGGAGATGCCAGTACATCATTTGGTTTAGTTTCGTAAGCTTTTGCAGGAAATGAATGAAATGGTTATTGGAAATTCTTAACTGTCTCAAAGAGGGTGGAACAAGATATCTGAAAATACGGGAATTAGGTGGTCCAATGGTTAAATGTTCGCGCTTTAGATCATAAGGTCTGTCATTGAGTTAGGTGTGGTGGTTTCGATTCTACACACGTAAGATATTCTGTCTAGCGAATATCTGACATAAAATTCTAAAATGGTATAGTGTGCTTTCAGTGGACGCTAAAGCCCATTTGAGAAAATTGTTTCGAGTCCTTTGTTTGCCGGAACCATTGTAAATAACAGAACTGTAACGAAACACCATTGCAATTCTGATACATTTAATTCTAAAATATTCTATATATTAGTATGCAATTATATTAAATGTTCTGTCGAGTACAGTTGTATCAAATGTTTATAGAGTTCAGTTACATCAAATCTTCTATAAGTATATTTATATCAAACGTTCGATACAGTTCAGTTATATAGAGTTCAGTTATATCAACAGTAGGACGTTAAACCCCATTCCATTTCATATTTATATCAAATGTTCTATAAGTATATTTATATCAAATGTTCATCATGTACATCAAATGTTCTATAAGTATATTTATATCAAACGTTCTAGAAGTTATATTTATAGCACGGCTTTCATGAGTTAACAGGTTTTAACATCGAGGCCTGTTAACGAATGAAGCGTGCTATAAATGACTTTTAACATTGGCACCTGCTCAACATGCTCGTTGTTATTTCACAGAAAACCCACCCCACTTCTCTATATGATTTCTACTAAAACTAGTGTAAACCAGCAAAAGAGTGCAATAACATTGAACATGTTTAGTTATAGCACGGTTCAGCACCACCCAATCTACTAGAGGGAAAACAATCTCCTTATTCAACGAAAAGAACATAGGAACATTTCTCGTCCATGTTATAAATACATTTATATCAAATGTTGTACAGTTCATTTATATCAAATATCACATACAAAATACAAAAACGACCGTTTTAACAAATGATCTCGGCTTTCATTTATGTCACAGATAAATAAAGTGTGCATGACTATTCAAGGCCGACATGTTTTACATACAGTTAAGATCGTCCATAATGTTAGGATCCACCATTATAACCCCTCCCTCTCCACAATAAAACCCCGACTGTCCTTGTCAGGCCCTCCGTTCTGTACCACTGACAAGGGGAGACACGCCAGAATATCTCTCAGCCAAAGCAGGGATCGAACACGCGACCTTTTTAACGGTAGTAGTAACAATGTATTCCATATTGTTTAATTTCTCTTTCCAGTGGAAAGTGCAAATCCAGGCCTAGCACACTGTAAATCCAGGCCTAGCACACTGTAAAGTCCGGCCTAGCTAACTGTAAATATAGGCCTAGCTAACTATCTGTAATTCTATATCAGTGGAGCGGAAGGCGGTGTTTGTTCTGCTGGAGCTGAGGGAATCAGGTGCTGGACGGGAGCAGATGGAGAAAGGGGCTTGGAAGGCACATATGAAAATATTTGTTCTGGAGGCGCAGATGGGACTGGGTGCGTATTGGCCATGACTTCGTCGTAGCTGGGTGGGGGATCGGACGGAGTGATTTCACGTGTTTCATTTAGTAAAATGTCTCGAGGTGTGACAGGTCGCGGCACGTCCGGTTCCAATCCATATCGAATTCGGTCCTCCAAATTGTCTGGATCTGCGATGCTTATGGTTGGGATTGGTAGTTGGACATTGGTCTCCCTACAATTTGCAGTGTCAACCGCACAGCAACAGCAACAGCTACAGATTCTCTTGATGCGCTCCCAATTACAGAGTACGAGTTCTATAAGACAGAACACCACCACAAATGTACCTATAGTCACACCAGTTATTTCAGCAGGATCCAGCACTTATGGAAAAAACAGAAAAAAAATATTTGATTCAATTTCTGTTTCAACAGATCACCATTAAGTCGCTCGATTTACTTAAAACCGACAAAAACACCACGACTCTAAGATAGTTTGCCAGGCAACTTAACAGAGGCCTACCAGCAACTATGGCGCCCATACTGTAATAAAACTGTTTTCTTATTTTTACCAAGCCCGAAAGAAGGTTTGTAGAATACGGGCCTATACAGTAAATAATGACATCATTATCAGGTCCGTAACTAGATGGGAGGTGGGGAGGGGGGCAAAGTCCCACCCCCTTGCAAAACGTTTCGCCCCCCACCCCCGTGTGAAAAAATTGTCGACCGTACCCCCCCCCCCCTCTACCCACTCCCCTGCAAAACGTTTTGCCCCCCAACCCCCATGTGAAAAAATTGTCGACCATACACCCCCCGCTGCTCTGAGCTAGTTACGGCTCTGAGCTAGTTACTGTGCAATATTTTATGTGAAAACATTCAAAAGCGATAGGTAATATCTTTAGAGAGAGAAATGGGATTTAACGTCCAATCGACACAAACTAGTTCGTTTCGGGACTATAAAGGTTCAATTTCATTTCAATAATTCGCTTGCACGTAGGAGTCTTTGGGAAAGCGGATGATCTGGAGAAAACAGACGACCCTACGTCATTTTTCAGCGATGTTAATGTTGATGAATCATGCGATATGTATACACTATAGAAGCCACGGTGGCTAGCCAGGAGGTCGCGGGTTCGATCACGGTATTGACTAAGAAAGTTCATCAGACGGAGCAGAACAAGAGGACGTTACACTCCATTTCATTTCATTTCGTATACACTATATATTTTAGAGGTCAGTTTAATATACCCCAGTACAGTCAACATAACCAGTTTACATATCGTATACACTAAATATTTTAGAGGCCAGTCTATAATCTATTGAAAATATTTTGAAAAATGAATGCAAGCGCGTGACCAAATAACGACTTTTTAAAATGAGTGTAAAAATGTTTGCTAAATAGTTCCGAAGAAAATCTCCAAATATTTGTGCTACAATATCGATAAACACGTTCCTGTTACGTATTTATCGGGTGTTTATTGTCCATTTAACCATGCTTGAATTATCCATTAGAACAAATCGACGCTATCGCGTCTCGTGTTCTAATGATTCAAGCATGGTTAATTGGACAATAAACCCCCTCTAAATACGTAACAGGAAGTGTTTATCTCCTAATTATTATATATATGTTTACATTGTATATGGGGGGTTGGATGGCCGAATGGTTAGCACGTGCGTGCTGTATCATACGGTCTGTCATTGAGTCAACTGGCGGGGTTTCGATTCCCCGGTTGTACGTGACAAGGATAGGGTCGTCTGTCCAACCTCGTGGGTTTTCTCCGGGTCCACCGGTTTCCTCCCACTGCTAAAGAACCCTACGCGAAAGCAAATTATTGAAATAGGATTGAACCATGTGTTAGTCCCGAAATGACCTAGTTTGTGTCGAGTGGACGTTAAACCACATTCCTCTCTCTCTCTCTTTTACATGTGCACACTAACCTCCTGTATTAGCTAATAATATTATATTATACCCTAGTAGAGTCGCCATAGTACAGTCAACATAGAATATTATTAATGTTTGTATTGTATACACTAACCTCCTGTATTAGCTAATAATATTATATTATACCCTAGTAGAGTCGCCATAGTACAGTCAACATAGAATATTATTAATGTTTGTATTGTATACACTAACCTCCTGTATCCGCTAATAACCCTGATATACATTCAGTCAATAATATACATAATACTATATACCATGCCCTGTTCATAACCAATTACCGATTCATTCATCTAGTCCTCTAGTTAAAATGGTGTTCTGATTGAGTAATCAACTCATAGTAGTCGGTGTTCAACATGTCGCAATATCTGACCTAAAACCTCGCCCAGATCGCCGTGACATTTTAACTGTCACTGGACTGATCGAGACTATCCAGGTAAACTTACACACTCCACTCAGTGATAAAGCTAGCCGTCGCTATCAGCATATTGACTGTTAGTTTTTTTTATTGCAGTTTTAACATCCAATACATTATCAATGATATTATGGACTGGTTGATTTTAATTATTATGACACTATGCTGTGTCTGGGTAGGACGTTACACTATGATCAATAGGAAGTAAGTTTGACCTCCACGTTGTGCATATGTTAGGCGCAATCTTCACCCCTGCGCTTATCAAGCTGGAGCGCAGATTGCCAACTTTGCGCTAATTACCCCTCGATGTTTTTAGAGATATTAGTGTTTCAGACGTAACTAGATATATGATCTGCCCCCTATTGACTTTGTAGTGAAATATTTTCAAAATCACTACATAATTAGCGTGTGTTCTCGAAAATAAGATTTTTAATTTTAGTTATCTTAATCGGTGCTTACCACGTGACTGCATGTGCATAATCAAAAGAATAAATCAACCAATCACTAATGATATCTATGGTCAGACACGTAAATAAAGGTTAAGGTATTTCCAGCAGACACCACCAACCGCACAACCCATTGATTTAGCATAGTATTTTTTAGTAGTAGTCAACTATGGCTATGCGGTCATACTTTTCTTTCCGTATATCCTTGCTCGTGCTTGTACCAGTAAACAGACGGTCACAAAATTCATTGAAATGACTAATACTAACGCAGTGATCCATGGCGAATACCTAGTAAGATTAAGCGGATTATCTACTATTACTACCTGCGTAACATGATGGATTATCATCGCAGTAATCCATTGAATAGCCCGGACAAAGTCCACTTCGCGCGCGCAGATTACTCAATGGAAATTAGACGGAGATTCGCGCATGCGCGGGGGGGGGGGGGTGTGAAGATTGCGCCTAACATATATAACTAATTCCAGTGATCAATTAACTCCGGAACATTTTGTTTTTGTAATATGTGTATAGATCAAATAAAGGAATCTACAACATCTATGACAGTCCATTAGGAAATGAAATGAAATGGGGTTTAACGCCCTACTGTTCATCTCCGAAATGGGCTAATGAAGACGGGCATAAGCCATACAGTGTGCTATGGGGGGGGGGGAATTTTGCCCCAACAGAGCGCTACGGCCTACTCTTATGTATACACGGGACCTCGGTTTTTGTCCCATCCGAACGACTAGACGGCTGTCCTTGTCAGGCCCTCCCTCCTACATCACCGACAAAGGGGAACCACACAGGAAAATCTGGATGGACAGGGGCGACGGCATAATACGTCCACATAATACTTCATGTTCCTCCTGCTCCACCCCTTCAATCCCACATTTCGTCCCCCGAATCAGTTTTCAAATACAAGCGGTTATCGTCCTAGGTTAACTCCTATTTGTTACGCTTGTCAACAACTCAGCCACAGAAGAGGGGTTCGAGAGTGTTCTTTGAACTCTCCGAGGACTTCTCCACGGTGTGGTCGGTAAATCCTAATGTCAACAGAATGCCTCATCTTTTATCTCGGATTTAGTTGATTCATGCAACGTTGCTCATATTTTAATTAATGATATTTTATGTTCCGGTTCGATGGTTTCTACCATTTCTGTTTAATTTTTTGTTTAATTTTCAGATTTATTCGCTTAACGATTTGGTAGGTGTTTGTGTTTCATACCTTGTTAGAATTCCTGGTAGCAGTGACGATTTGCAAGCCTCCCAGATCATGTCACGATGTTTGGAATTTCACATTTTCACTTTTAACTACACATGTCCAATCTAGTAAAGTTTCTTGTTTAAATTAAAGTCGAGCTCAAATCCAGTTAAGATTCCTGCAAATTCGCCAATGCTTGTGGCTGGTACTTCAAAACCAACTAAACCGTGACCTGGTAAATGTTATTTGGCTTTAGATGATATATCACTTCCTGATTCTCATCATGTTGTTTCTGGTACAGTAAAATGTAATTTTACACAACCTTCTAATAAAGTCAGAATTAACGCCAGAAATTCTTTAGATAGACACATTACTATTCCTGGTAGAGCAGTTCTGTGTCAACTTCAGCAAGTAGACGTCGTCAATAATTTGTTTAATTTTCATTCTATTCATTCAAAGTGAACAGAAGAAGTTAATCAACTTAAAAATCTTTTACATGGTAATAAATACATTATCAGTTTATTCGACACACATTTTGGCAGAACTAACATTATTAAATACATTTTCAGTTTATCCGACATAGATTTTGGCAGAACTGACATTATTAAACACTGAATTTAACTACACAAGTCACATTCTTTTAAGCAACGACATCGTAGAATTCCACCTCCAATGTTTCAAAAAGATAAAGACCACAGTAATGATATGATTAGAGCAGATGTTATTCGTCCATCTAATAGCCCCTTTGCTTCTCCAGTACTTCTCGTACGAAAGAAAGATGGCCCCTCACGTTTCTGTGTGGGCTAAAGAAAACTCAATTCTAGAATAGTCTATGATTCATACGCACACTTGATTCACTTCATGGTTCGAATTATTTTTCGTTTTCGTCATTGTATGTAAAAAATGATTACTGGCAGATAGAAATGGCTGAAGAAGATAAACACAAAACAGCATTTACAACTGGCAATTTAGGATTTTGAGAAGTCAATGTTATTCCCTTGGGATTAACTAACGCCCAAAGTTATCTTCAGCGGTGCATAGAGCGGTATATGGCTGACATTCATCTTATTTCATTGTTTAATTTATATTGAGATGTTATTGCTTTTTTTTTCTAAAACAATTGAAGAACACCTTTTTTTGTTTAGAGTCAGTAATTTCTCGCCTCAGGAAGCACAATCTTAAATTAAAGCCTTCTAAATGCGAATTTCTGCAGGCATCGTTAAAATATTTAGGGCATATAATTTCTGAAGATAGTATTACAGATGATCCTGATAAAATTCATACCCTTACAAGATGACCCATTCCTACATCTGTTTCAGAAATACGTAGTTTTCTTGGATTTTGTGGATATTTTAGAACCTTCATCATGCATTATGCTAAAATTACTCGACCTTTAACTGATTCACTTAACAAACACATAAAATCAACTTGTAATTCATTTTATTGGTGTGCAGATCAACAACAGGCTTTTGATCATCTTACTTCTCATTTAGGGGATCACGTGGCTAGCCTGCAGGTCGGGTGTTCGATCCCTGCATTGGCCGAGAAAGTTCATCTACATTTTCCGGCGTGGTTTCCCCTTGTCAGTGATGCAGGACGGAAGGCCTGACAAGGACAGCTGTCTAGTCGTTCGGATGGAACGATCAAATTGACGTACACGTTAAAGATCCCTTGGCAGTTGGAATTCGGTATAAGAGTAGGCCGTAGCGCCGCGGCCCGGGCAAAATTTCCCTCATTGCACACCTAAAGGAAAGTCCCGAAAACTAATAAGTATTGGCGGGGTCCTGGGGTAGTGATTTAGAAATCGACTACCGTGTTCAAACTAGGAGTGCAATATCATTTATGCACCATGACCGGATAAAGCACTGTTTAGATGTGGAAGGATGTTCCACATTGGGCAATCCCGGCACGTAGAAAAGCTATTGAGAGTGATAGGGATATAATAGATAGGAATCGTAAAAGGTAGGAACATTTACTGTATATGTAGATACCCTTGGCGGAATCAATTTGGTTTGCAATGTGATTTTTGTTTGGAATGGTTTCACGGTAATTGTGTGAATATAACTCCTCAAGAAGCGCCAGGAATTGATATTTATAAATGCCAGGAGTGTATGCTGTCCCGACAATAATTAAGAGATAGTTAGTCCTGTGTAGATGTAACCCTGTTTTTTTCTTCTCTTTTTCATATGTTAATTATAAATGGAGGGGTGGTTTAAGGTAATTAAACAAAAATGCAAGAGAAGGCAGAGAACTAGGAGAAAGATCTATTGCAAGTGACACCGGGGGAGGGTTGAAGAGTTTCTTAAATGGGCAGCTACTTGTAAGAGAAGGCAGAGGAGGAGCAGGAAGCGAGATTGTCGTTGGTCGTGGTCGAGCAGACGGTAGTTGAGGTTGTCGAGAAGATGGCGGTTGAGGATACGATGGTTGAGGTTGTCGAGAAGATGGCGGTTGAGGGGACGATTCCGATAAATCCGATGTTAAGACCAGAATTTAAATTGGAATCGGCACCGGAGTTAAGTTTGGTAAGTTTTAGTAATACGTTGGTTACGGGAAGGTTGGATGAGACGAAGTATGAGGTCAAAGAGTTGAGTGGGGAGGTTGGTCAGGAATCGGTTTTGGAGATGACCAGAAATAAAAAAGGACGACTTGCTTGTAGTTTCCTCTCTAAAATGTTTAAGAGGCATGTCATTTTGAGTCATTTGCCGAGTATCCCTGGTTTAGGATATTCCTCTAAAGAAGTTTTATATAGGAAATTGGAAGACGTAAAAATTCTAGCAGCTTGATTTTCCCGAGCAGGTGGCTCTTTAACAAATTTGTGTCGTTTGGTCACCCAGTCTCGAGTTATAACTCAATTGAATTACCTAACACCTAGGGCCATCCATGAAATGGAACGAGCTTGTCGCATGTTTAAATAGCCCATTCCTGAAGACGGCGAGTTGGAGGGGTTTTTGGAGAGGGAGAGGGATTGTAAGAGAGCGAGGGTATTTATGCTATCATTGGCTGTGTTGGGAGAGCAAAGGGAGGCATCACAGAGGTCAGCGTTGGTTGTGCAGGACGTTGAGCCGTATGTTGAGGGACCAGTATGTTGAGCCAGAGGTGGAGCAGGAGGTTGAAATCGGGATCCCCTGTCACCCTATATTAGAACACGATTTTGATTGGGGAGTAAACTCAGATGTGTGTGAAAAGGATGTGGTCAGAGAGAAAGTTGATGTGGGGATAATTCCTACAAAAAATAAAAAAACAACAGAAAACGTGTGGGGCGAGCACAGCTCTGCCCAGTATAAAGGGATGTAACTACTTCTCAAAAACTATCAAAAGACACTTCTTGATGATTAACCATTTACCGGGTGTTTTTGGGTTGGGGTATTCCTCAGAGGAAAGGCTCTACAGGAAACTAGAAATTGCAAAAATTCTTGCGGCTAAAATATCCCGCACTGGAGGCTTCTTTCTCCGGGGGATATTCAAGAAATGGAACGAGCTTGTCGATTATTTCAATGGCCAATTCCCCATTGTTTCACTATGTCCCCAGTAAACAGTTTTGCAGGGTTGTTGCATTGGCGGGTCTTGGTAGGCCGCCAATAGTTTAAGTGGATTTAGTTGTTTTTCTTTTAAAAATAACTTAACACAAGGTAATTTAATTATTTATTTGACTTGATCGTTTACATTTAATTCATATTTTAATATAATGAAATAAATGAAGGAATACTTGTTTCATCTTAGTAAGGCTGTAACTTTATGTAATTGATAGTGTTTTGTAAATAAGTTTGGTGTCATATTGTTGTAGTGTTTATTTTAAGTATTAAATTTTCCCTTAAGTTAAGCTGCCTTAACTTTTAAGTGTTTATTCTTTAAGTGGTATTCAAAGGTCAGTTTAAGTGAAAAAAATCCACTTAACTTTAGGTGACCTATGGGAGGAGATTATGATGACTTCTTTTAACCGAAGCACACATTGTAGTAGCAGGCCCGTAATGACGATTTAAAAGTTAGGAGATTGAAACAAGGACAATGTCGCCGAGCGTAGCTGGCCTCAAACTTTTTTTTTCATCGTCAGCTTTGATGTTGTAGTGACGTAATAGTGTATAAGGTTACTACCACAGAAATGATCGAGAATATATTTTTTTCCGATCATTTTTATCCTTTTCATATTGCCTATTCATGTTTTCCACGAATGTCTTATAATAAACTTTGAGAAGTTAAATTCATTCGTAAAATTTGACACCGTGTTACTTACTATTCGATTGTAGATTAGCTGACGTGCCATAAAACCACATTTCATTTCATTTCATTTTCATTGTAGATTTCGACAAACATTTATACTACCATGAGAAACAAGGCATGATTTATTTTTTACAATTTCTCCCATATACATATTTGAAGTTAGCTGCGAATGGGCAGTAGTATTGTTTGAAACATGTTTTTGTCTTCGTTTGTAAATAAATTTACAAAAATATGATGATAATTGCTGGTCGCAGTGTGCCACCAATGTTTTACAATTAATTTCTTGTACATATTACTTATTACGTTTTAATCGGAATTCTTCAAGTAGAAAATAACGTCACGTGCATCTCTCGTATACACAATGTACCATCAAAGCCGCAAGGCGTTTGGATTTCTAAAGTGTAGGCACTGACATAATTTCTATGAATTTCTCAAATTATAGATTGATAAACAGCATTGAATGATGTGTTCAGCCTAACTTTAAAGCAAAAAGGCCGCGTGTATTGCTAACATGTTGTTTTATATTCGTTATACATTTTTAAAATAATAAAGTTAACACTATCCGCCATTATACTACCACTATTCCATAACTGCAATTGAAATCTATTAAAATTGAATTTTCTATGAAAATATATTATCTTAGTATGATTATAGTGGTGCTTTTAAGGGGATATAACTCTCGTGCGAAGTTAGAAATTCCGTGATTTTTGGCAGTGGCGGGTATTCCATAAGTTAGAAATTAATGCTTTTTGGCGATTGCCGGTATTCCATAATTTAAGTGTACAGTTAAGTTTTTCACATAGCCAAGGAGATGTCACATGCAGCCTTTGAATACCGATTTAAGGCAACACACTTGGTTAAGTGGAAAAATTAGGTATTTTTACTTAACTTTAAGAAGGAAAACTTTGAATATGGACCCTGTTGTTTGCTGTGCGTGTGTAGATGCCTGATTAGTTACTATACTTGTAACGTTAAACTACAACTGATAGTCTAAAACTCCTTACGCAAGTTCAAATAGGTTCAAACGCACTATTGTCAACACATATCATTACAGTTTGTATTGGAATAAGTAATTCTATGACATTGACAAATAGTGAAGACTGGACCACTAAAATAGTTACCGAACAGTTTTTCTTTGTGGTTATGCGTTCTACATTTGCATAGCGATTTTTCTTGTAATGACGTATTACGCAAGCCGCCATGACACCGGCCAGTTGAAATTTCGCGTAGCAGTTGGGTTTCATCAAATCATATAATTATGCGGTAAGGCTTCACCTTTATTTCAATGGGAATTGATTTATTATATGTTAAGCTATGTGCAGTACGGTTTTGGGTCAGTTTATGTGTAAATTAAGGGAGCTATAGGCAAGTAACCTTTTTGTAGTCATTTGACTAAAAAACTTGCGCAAAGGAACTCTGTAGGACGAGCCACTACTGTGGCTGGAGTAAGGCGGAAGACATCAGTAGTGGAACCATTTCTAATGCCTTATTATCACAACTGTAGCCTGTGAGAGCCCCTGTCTTAGGGTATGTTTTTGAATTTTATAAAGTTTGCTAGTTATACTTTACATTTTGTCTAAATAATGAATTAGAAAATTAATTATGTATTATAATACTTCCAAGTCTATATATTTATGAACATTTCTATGTTTAATTCCATAGTACGTATTGAATTAAGGATCAGTTACTAAATAATGTTCTGTTTTTTGTTTATGTTTATGCTATCGATAAATGTGTTGTAATTTTATATTAGTTGTACAATATAGACAATATATAGGCATAGACTTGAAGTACTAAAACGACTAAAGGGAGGCAACCTGTACTATTAGTATTACAAGCAGTGCGCGAATGACAAATTCTACAGGCCAGTACAGGTCGAACAATTGACTAAGCACAGCGCAAACGAACCGTAAATTTCCGATAAGAACATTAGCTAAACTCACGGGGAAATATGCATAAAAATATAAGGACTGAACATAAATAATAACAGATGATAACTCAAGAAAATAACGTACACATGAGTATGACTATACTATGACACAAATGACAGTCTACGTGGAAAAATGCTCGTGCGAGAGTTCTAGAACATTTCAACTTCAACTTCAATGAGATACTTCACAAAATCCTCTGATGGACATGACGTGAAGGTGCTGGGTGAACTGTACATGCGCGAGGTCGGGTCTTCCCCCATAGCGTGAAAGGTTAAGAAGTTTAACTTGTATGTACACTATACATTTAATGACTCGGCTTACACACCCACGGTTGACTGTAATGCTTCCTTAAAGCTGTCCAGTGAGTTCAACTGTAGAATTTGGTCCGGTAAGCGGTTCCAATGAGCGATTACGCGTGGGAAGAATGAGTGTTGATATGCGTTAATTTTACAGTGGTATGGTATGAACTTTCTGCTGTGTCGAACTGATGGGTCTGGTAGTATAGATGTTGGTACTGCTACCAGCTTATGCATAACTTTGTACATAAGTACTAAGTCCGAATGTAGTCTGCGTTGTTCCAGTGATGGCCACTTCAGCTTGTTTATCATGAGTGTCACGCTACTAGGGTTCTGATAATTATATGGCTTGCTAAGTACGAATCTAGCTGCATTACGTTGGATCTGTTCTATTTGTTTCACTTGTGTTTTCTGCTGCGGGTTCCAAATTGGTGAACTATACTCAAGTTTCGGTCGTACTAATGTTTGGTAGGCACGTTCTTTCACGTTTTTTGGGCAATGTTTGAGATTACGTTTCAGGAACCCTAAAACTCTTGAAGCTTTTGTGGTTATGTTGTCTATATGTAAGTTATATTTCAGCTTTTCATGGAGTTCTACTCCTAGATATGGATGGTTTTTGACGACTTCTAACGATATTCCTTCCATTTTGTAATCAAAATGGGAAACTTTCCTCTTTGTTGATATATTCATGATTGCACATTTGTTAATATTGAACTGCATCTGCCAGGTGTTACTCCATTCTACCAGGGTGTTCAAATCTTTTTGGAGTAATAAGTGGTCGTCTTGAGATGTTATGGGGATATAAATTACACAGTCGTCCGCAAATAGGCGTATTGTAGAGGAGGATATATTAGACGCTATGTCATTTATAAACAGTAAAAATAGCGTGGGCCCGAGCACCGTGCCTTGTGGGACGCCTGATGTTACATAGGATTGGTTGGATGTTTCGCCGTCTATCACCACTTGTTGTAGGCGTCCTCTGAGGAAGCTACTAACCCATGACAGGGTATTGTTACGAATCCCGTAGTATGACATCTTCTCCGCCAATCTACGATGTGGTACCTTGTCGAAGGCTTTCGCAAAATCGAGTATCGCCATATCCACCTGTAGGCCTTGATTCATATGTCGGGAGATTTCGTCTGTCGAGAGAAGGAGTTGTAACTCGCATGATCCTTTTGAGCGGAACCCATATTGGTTTTCATGTAGAATGTTGATGGTATCAAGGTGGTGCATGATCTGTGAAACTACTATATGTTCTAGCATCTTTGATACTACTGCAGTGAGACTCACCGGTTTATAATTAGCCGGTTTGGTTCTATCGCCTTTCTTAAATATTGGGACTATGTTGGCCTGTTTCCAGTCCTTAGGTATTTCACGGGTATCTAAAGATTGCTGATATAGTTTTTGTAAGATAGGTGTTATTTCAATCGAAGTTTCTTTTAATGCTATAATAGGCATCTTATCAGGACCACTTGCCTTCTTCACATTAAGTCATTTTATACAGTTAGTCACTCCCTTTGCTGTAACTTGAATATTCGGCATTGTTGGATGTGGTGACATTCCTTTGCTGGGTATGTTAATAAGGTCCTCCTCTGTAAATACTGAGCAGAATTGTTCGTTAAGCATCTCAGCTTTCTCATTCGTCCTGTCTCCAATGCGGCCGTTGCTTTTCAAGGTGCCAATGCTCATGGTGTCTTGTTTCCTTGACTTTATGTACTTATAAAAGTTTTTGCCGGCTTTATCATCTTCTGGTTCTACGAGGTTACTAATGTAGTTATAGTATGATGTATGAAGTTCATTCCTTACTGTTTTCCTGTATTTATTAAATGATTCTTTGTCTTCTTTACTTTGTGAGTTCCTGGCTGTGTTATACAGTTTCTGTTTTTTGCGTATCATACGTTTTATCTTTTGGGTCATCCAAGGTATATCTGGTTTGCCTTTGATCACCTTCTTTGGAATGTTCTTATCCATGGAGGCGAACAATGCTTGTTTAAAAGTAGTCCAATTGTCTTCAATGGGTTTAGAGTTGGATGTTCGAAGGTATTCTTCACTAAAGACTGACATATGTCGTATGTTGTCCCATTCAGCTTTTTTTATAGTTATAAACTGTTATTGGTGCCTTTTTATTTATAACTGGTTTTATGTTGGTCGTCACGGATAGAATGTCATGGTCACTTCGACCTATAGGTGGGATTGTAATATATCTCTGGATAAGGCTTGGGTGGCTGGTGAATAATAGGTCCAGAATACGACCTTGACGGGTAGGAAGAGTGTTGATCTGTTCAAGTAAGTAGTTAGAGCTTATTTGAAGGATCTTATCACAATGGACCTTGTCCCTTGCTCCAACCATCGAGCGACCTACTTCCCAATCTATATCGCCGAGGTTGAAATCGCCTCCTATGAATATTTTCATATTTCTATATGCTGACTCATTTTGTATTAAGGATAATGACCTGTCTAGTTCATCAACTTTAGATTTGGGTTCCCTATAGTAAGCGCCTATGAGTATAGTCTCCTTGTTTGATGTGGAGACTTTGGCCCACTTTATTTCGCAATTTGAGTCTAGATCTACACATTCCTCGGCTGGTAGTTCAGGACGGACCATGATCATGACGCCTCCACCATTTTTATTTACGAGTTCTTTTCTATCTTTCCTAAATATTTGGTATTTATGTTCATCTGGGATGTTTCGTGGTAATAGTTCTGCATTATGAAAATCGCTATCAGTGTGTGTCTCTGACCCTATAATTATGTCAGGTGCACAGCTTGAAATGATATTATAAAGATCTGTCCTTTTATTTCGAACACTTTGAAAGTTTATAATCAGAAGTTTGAGATTATTTTTGTCTGTATAACTGGAAGTGTTTGGAGGGGTTTCGCCGATGGATGTACTTGTAACTGAGGCACGGTGTGAGCCTCCAAGGTATGATGAAGTTTGTTCGCTTTCGAAACTGCCTGTGTGTGATGATGGTGTTTCGATTGTGATCTGAGAGATGTTTGGTACTCGGTCCTGTGTGATGTTACCGCGCTTAGGGGTAGATGCGTAGACTTCGTTACTCAATGGGTTTGATGCTTCGTTCCTATCTTCTTTGGAATAGCTCTCTGTTTGGTGCGTGTCAAATGGGTTTCTTGCTGCAAAACTGTTTATGTCTATGCAGTGACTTGACGAGAGGTTTGGTATCCCGCAGTGTGTACAAATCCATGAAACGTTTGAGTGTGTCAGTGCTTTAAATGAGTCCGGTCCTATATCAGCACATTTTGCGTGGTACCAAATGTCACAACCGTCGCACTGGATAGCTTTCGCGTTCCAGGCTACATTTTTGTTACAAATTCCACATGGGTACTTAACAGGTCCTGGGTTTGCCTCAATATCACCTGATTGTAGTATGAGCAAATATATCAGTGTACATAGCTTCGCATTGTTTTTTGGGTGTAGCTGGCGCTGCCAATTATTAAGTTTCAATGAAGTTCCAAAGTTCAGTAAACTGTTCACTTTAATTGTCTCATTAAATGATACATACAACTTAACATGTTTGCAAGATATAGCAATTATGAAGACTACTAAAGCACAAAAAGTAATATTTAGGTTCATTTTCCTGGGGGCGGCCATCTTGTATCCGCCTGCCTGCAGATGATCGCTGAGATGTTGAAGGAAAAACAAGTCCAAAAGGAGAGGGATAGCACCTAAATTCCTGAATATTTTATAATCCGCTGGAGGAGCAGTAACTTTAGAATGATTCTGCACATTACTGATGTTCTAGCACACTTAAATATTACCAATATTAGTTATTTTCCGATAAAAAAAAATTGAGAGCTCATTTGGGGGACATCCGACCTACACGCATGCGCACATAAATAGACTATGGCAGCGGTAAAACAACATGACAATGTATGACAAAGATAAAATGCTACCTGGAATTAGTGATCATCCCGTCCCAAAATGATTGAAGCTCAAATAAATGGACATAATTAAGACGTAACTTCAAGAATGCATAGAACAATGGCGACCATGAAACAAATGACGTTTGACGAGAAAATGCTCTGATTGGCTAAAAATCTAAGTTGGCAGACAAAAGTTAAACGCTCTATAAATATAAATTAAAGGGGCAGTAACAATGACACAACTTGTCAATTCTGCAGTGAATAGCAAAAGAGCTATTCAGAACATATTATGTAAGGGGTGTTCAATAAAAGGCCTGCTTTGGCCAGATATAGTGTATCTTGGATATTTAAATTTATTCAGTCTTAACATAAGAAATAAACATTGGACAATTTTTGGAATTGGTGATGTCTTTATAACCTGTAAACAACGAGAGCATCTAGGGGAGATAAGTTTTCCTTCTTTGTCGGAAGAATTCGATTTGTGTGTAGTTACATGTTTACGAAAATATTTACATGGAAGTGAATCATTGAGGAGCGATATTACACAATTATCAGTTGGAAAATTCTCGGTCAAATACTCAAGTCGTTGGACGAAAACAGTGTTACAATTAGCTGGAAAAGATTTTGACTATTTTTACACGGCATTCAACTAGAGCAGCCAGCGGTTCTAATGCTATTTCTAGGAATGTGAGTTTAGATACAATGCTGACAACTGTGGTTGGCGAAGTGGTAATAGTGTATATTTAAAATGCATGCTCAAAGCGCCAAAATGAAATGGGCGGGGGGGGGGGGGGGTAACGTCCAACTGTTCTGCTCCGAACTGGGCTAATGTAGACGGGCATACGTCATTCAGTATGCTATGAGGGAAATGTTGCCCGTTCAACACAACTGTAGCGTCTGGAAAGATCTTTTATTTACAAACAAATGAAATGAAATACAGGTTTACCGTCTTATTGTTTTGCTCCGAACTGGGCTAATGAAGACGGGCATACGCCATACAGTGAGCTATGAGGAAAATTCTGCCCGGACAGCGGCACTACATCCTACTCCTATATCGAATTCAAACTGTCAAGGGATCTTTTACGTGCACGCCAATCTGTACACGGTGCCTCGGTTTATCGTCCCATCCGAAAGAACTTGTAAAAAGTTCTTAGGAAAGAACTTTGTCTGTTGTTCAATCCTTTTCAAATTCATAAAATATTGTTTAAACAAAAAGACTAGACAGCTGTCCTTATCAGGCCCTCCGTCCTGCATCACTGACAAGACCACGACGGAAAATCTGGATGAACTTTCTCGGCCAATTATTTACAAAGGATTTGCAAGTCGCTGTTTATGCATCAGATCGTCTGAACTGGTCATGTCAACGTGTCAGGTTTCTTCACATTGATACCGCTCCTGATTCGGAGCAGAGAGAGAGAGATGGGGCTTAACGTCCACTCGACACAAACTAGGTCATTGAGGAACTAACAATATGGTTTAATTTTATTTCAATAATTCGCTTGCGCGTAGGGTCTTTAGCAGTGGTAGGAAACCGGAGGAACCGGAGAAAACCCACGAGGTTTGACAGGCCACCCCACTCCTTGTCACGTACAATCAGGGATTCGAAACCACGCCAGTTGACTCAATGACAGGCCTTATGATACAGCGCGCATGTGCTAACCATTCGGCCACCCCCCCCCCCCCCGCGCGAGACGAGAGGACAGGATAGTTGTGTTTTAAAGGGAACCCAAAACAACTGGGTCATTTCAGGACTAAGATGTGCTATTGGAAAAACTCGACAGTTGATCAGTTTCAGACCGGAAGTTCTATGTCACATTTTTGTTGTGTTAGTATCGGTCCTGAGTGGCTAGGGTATCGGAATTGCTATAGGACACGACTCTATAGTATGGTGTTTAGTCTCGATAATTTTCATCGGATTTATTTATTTCATACCAATGACAAATAGAAATGAAATGGGGTTTAACGTCCTACTGTTACCAACAACAAATAACAAGACTGTACAACAAAGAGTGGTCTATTTAATCGTATCATGTTATTGTACATGAGTACTTCATCAAATATGCGTATCGAATTCAAATATCCCCTAGACCCCCCTGTCCTTTAGGGTTTACAGTACAGTGAGCAGTATATATTATTATTATTATTACAGCATATTAATTATAGTGCGCCTTTTCACATCATTTTACAAAATGACAATATAATCATAAAATCAAAATTATGGACAAGTTGGATATACAGTCAGTTAAAAACTTGTTTAAATAAACGTGGTTAAGTTGTTCTTTAAAAAATATAAAGATGTACAAAATTTTTAACTAAATGGTAGAATAATATACCATAAAACAGGGACAGATAACTAAAAGAGCGCTGAAAGAGACTAGTTAACAGATCATCAGTTGATAGTACAGGTGTACGTCATCCAATATGAATATGGTGTCAATAAAACCTCGAGAGTAAATATGGTTTACCTAGAGGTGTACGGTTTAATAGTGAATTAATACAAACGGATTTTGTTGACGTATCAACCATCTAGAAGCTGGTGGGGGAGACGGGTGGTAGTGGGGGGTCACATTGTGCTGTTCTTGGCATATAGCCACTATGGTCCCAAGGAGTACAATAACAGGGACCTCCAGGGACAGGTATGGTACCATTATCAGGAATAATATGTCGGACTCCATCATGAGTAAAATGTTCACAGTTAGGACCTGTTAAAAAATAATATACATTCATTTAAATAATTACATGACGTTTCGGTCCCGCGACATTTCGAAATGGCTACATTTAGGACCCAACAAAATATATACTGGACGTTTCGGACTCGGATACGTGTCGTGACGTTTCTGGCTCACGACAGTTGGGACTAAAAAATCAGTTAATAATAAACCCAAAACGACTTTTTAAAAAATTTCACGCAGGTAAAATTTACCGCTTGTCATCCAGTGCAGCACGGGGACAATGCACTGTCTAAACTTGTAGGAATGGCAATATTTCCAGTGTTTATTGTTTACAATTTTATATATGTCTGTAGTATTTTTGTATATTTAATATAGAAAAGAAAACCCGATTAATTTATTTGAAATAGGCTCAAAACATGAAAGAAAATATTATTAACATGACGTATATCGTTAAAAGGCTTCATCAAACAATAAAGCATTAGCTGCACTTTGATAATGTTCGCTTCTCGTGAAAGTAATATACATTTCAATTCAAATATATTTATCCTTTTTAAAACCAGCGGTTGCCAGGCAAGATACACCGACATTTTGCAGGAGATGAATAGAGAACAAGCTAAACTAAAAAGCGATTTTTCGTACAATCAGGAGCTATAACCCAAGAAGTTATGGTATGAAATCGATTGAAACCACGATCTTTGGGTTATAAACATATATTTTAAGTTTCATCTAAATCGGATAAACGTTGTGACTTCTAGGGGGTCCACAACCTTGGTATTGGCGTACTAGGAGCAGCCATTTTGTCCGGCGGTTTCAGTCAGATTTTTACGAAATTCCAAACCAACCTTCATTGATGTGGAAAGGTGATATATTGAGGCGGCTGTTAAAATTGAATACAAATTGTGACTTCTAGCAGGTCCACAAGCTAAAAATACGATTTGTAGAACAACCAGGGGCCCCAATTCAGGAGGTTACATTCGGATATGCGCGATTATCGAAAGGAACTGAGATCGTTGTGATATAAACATAAATTTAAAGTTTCATCAACATTGAATCAAAATTGTGACCTCTAGACTATACTATATTTTTACACTATATGTGTAAGACGGGCGGCCATTTTGTCCGGCAGTTTTGGTTCGACTTTCACGAAATTCAAACTTAACCGACATTATGATAAACGTTGTGACCTCTAGGGACTGATTTATTTTAAGTTTCGTCAAAATCGGATAAAAAATGTGACCTGTACAGTGTCCACAATATACGTCCACATGAAAATGTTGGCGTATAATAAGGATAAATATATAAAAAAAACTGCTCTTAACACGACTTTGATGGATAAAACGTAAACAAGCTGCAAAATTTGGACATGTATTCCACACTCAGCTTTTAATGAAAGGCAGTACAAATCGATAAATATAGTGAATAGAATGTAATGGTCTTTTCAGAAATATTAAATTCGCAACGATTAAAGCAGAGTTGTTAAAGTTGATTATCCGATAATCCTAACATAATATTATTATGTGAAAAGAAGTTTTACTGTTTGGAATGTTCGAGGGTTGACAATTATCTGTTAAAACAAACATCAGAAAATCAATCAACACTCAATCCGAACCGTCGTTTGTGTGGAGTCTGAAAGGTCGAAGGCCGTAACGCCGCCATGAAAGGATTGAAAAGTTGTACAAGGTGTTCCATAACACCAGTCAATGCATAATTTATACCCCACCATTATTCAATTAGCCGGAAAACAAGCTAATGAAAGGATCAACGAAATGAAATGGGGTTTAACGTCCTACTATTCTGCACAGACTGGGCTAATGAAGACAGGCGGGCGCCGTAGTGTGCTATGAGAGACATTTTGACCGGACAGCGGCACTACGACCTACTCTTATATCGAATTCCAACTGACAAGGGATCTGTTACATGCACGCCAATGTGTACACGGGACCTCGGTTTTTCGTCCCTTTCGAAAGACTAGACAGCTGTTCTTGTCAGGCCCTTTTTGGATAACGGAAATTATACAGCTCGACAAGTAGTCCCCGACAGTGACGCAATGGGTCTGAAAATATTGGTTGCCAGGAGACAAAGGGGACCCACCCACCAATACAATGTGTACACGAGCCAGCGTCCCATCTGAATCACTATACGTTGTTCCTTGCCCGGTCCTCTGTTAGGACAGCAAACACAAAAATAAATTAAAAGTAGATAACGTTAAGTGTTGTCTATAACTTACCATTAGGACAATATGGGCAACAAATACCATCACCCTCTACACTGAATGGATCAACACAGGGAAGGGAATGACAAGGATAAGAATCATACCGGTTGTAATCTTCTTCACATGTGCATACATCACAGTCTGATATATACAGCGGGCGCCCTGGAATTGTCCATTGTCGGTTACTACAAGGACATGTTGGGCCTGAGTATGGAAAACAACTTGCATTGGCTGGACTAGGACCATTGCATGAACACGCATAACCTAGAAGATAATGTACTTCACCATCTGCCGGAATTATGATTGGGTTGATTTGTTCTGGACCACCGATAGCTTCACAATCTGGACCTAAAATGCACAACAAAATGAAATGGGATGTGGCTTAATGGCACGTCAGCTCCAACTGGAATATATTGAGACAAACATGGTAAAATTACTCGAGACAAAATAAAAGAAATCAGAGAATACTTGTATCCATAAATAAAAATAAATATCGCAGATAATATATAAATTAAAAGTAAATATCAAATACTTTATGAATATAAACAATTAAAACTTATAATAAAATTTTGTCTCTTTTAAAATGTTAAGGGTCTTAACCTTAATCAAAATGTGCTTCACCGTCAAAGGCACTTGACAGTGTTCATATTCGGGTTGAGGTCCTCGCTTTAAGATGAAAAATGTGCTAAAACGTATGACCAATGCGAGAGCGACACAAAACAACTCCATCCCCCCTGTTGGTACTATAGGAGTTGGGCCAATCTCCAAGAAGAGGCTTGATGTGATGAAGTTTGTTTGTGCCTGTAATATTCCATGGCCGTTGCCAGCGACCATAAATGAGACGATTTGTTGATGACTTAAATTCTTGATATGCTATTAAAAACACTTTACCATATAACACCGGTTGGGCAAACATGTGATGTAATGACTAACAACGGTAAAAGGCGATCTTACATCTTTGAGATGCTTGCACTCAATCAGAATGTATTTAACTGTCAAAGGAACTTGATAGTGTTCACACTCTGGCTGAGGCTCTCGTTGTAAAATGAAAATGTGAGTTAAAAACGTATGGCCTATACGAGAGCGACACAAATCAACCTCATCCCTCCTATTGGATCTATAGAAGTAATGGACATACGAACAGGTAGGGTCATAACCTTTTTAAAAGATGCATTCCATAAGAGCTGAATCTCCCTACTGCAGGTCTTTCTGTTGGCTTCAAATGTTACATAATTATTTTTTTAGGCATTTATTAACATGGTAAGCCTGTAATCTACTCCCTACATCATCGGGTGGTCGGGATTTAAAAGGATTAAAAAATAACGATAAAATGAACAAGATCTAGGCTACGATAATAAACGTCTACGCCATGTCTTCAGTCATATAAAGCAATTTCACTTTATTCGTTTTTCATTATTTTTTTTAACTATAATGGCAAGAGAGAGAGAGAGAAATGTGGTTTAAAGTCCACCCGACATAAACTAGGTCATTTCGGGACTAACATATGGTTTAATTTTACATTAATAATTCGCTTGCGCGTAGGGGTCTTTAGCAGTGGGGGAAAACCGGAGGACCCGGAGAAAACCCACGAGGTTGGAATGGCGACCCTACTCCTTGTCACGAACAACCGGGGATTCGAAACCACGCCAGTTGACTCAATGACAAGCCTTATGATATAGCGCACACGTGCTAACCATTCGACCATCCAACCCCCCATAATAGCAACGTCAAGCGCTTACATAATGCATATATAACTGAAAGAAACGGTGTCTTTGATTCTTCAAAAAATGGCGAAAATGATTGATTTATTTTCCGCGTATATTTTATTCTGTTGTAAAAATTAGAACGACCGGAAAATTCACAACGAAACGATTAAATGCTATGTGCTGATAATACAATAAGGCGTCTATTTGAAATGCCGTTATAAGAATGTCTTCTATTCACTTAATTCATTAAAAATTTGCTTATCTGTGTTAATACATCAATATACGCTGATTTCAAAATAATTTAATCTCTGAGGTTTTCTCGTAACTTAAATATGAATGGGCAGATTCATCAGAATTGTTGCATACTTTGTAATGGAAACATGTCGACTAAACTGCGCAGTTAAATGAAATAAAAAAGAGCAAAGAGAAAAAATGGCGATCAGTGGCGATAGCCAAAGTGATTTAATTTTGTTGTTAAGTTTCTGACAGTTTCATTTTCTTCAAACGAAAACTAATCATATTTATAATAATAAAGACCGAATTTATGAAAATCGCGTTTTCTTTAAATGTGTTAGATATCCAGATAATTTAATCTCCGTGGTTTTCTGCTATTTCTAGTCTATAACAGTAGTAGAACGGCTGAACTCTTCAGAGTTATCCCCTCCTTAAAAATAAAGCCCTCCGTCGTGCACCACTGACAAGGGCAAACCACGCCGTAAAATCCCTATATTATGTACATAAATAAAACAAATATCACAGTATATTAAATAATTAAAAATAAAAATCACAACTTCATGTACACAATTATATTAAAATTACCGATACAAATTTGTATCTTTTAAAAGATCCAGTAGTTTACAAGAAAAACCCCGGTTGGGCAAATAATTGACTTAAAGACTGGCCACATGCTAGTGATTTAAATGCAGAAGTTGAAGTTCCACAAAATAAGTATAAGTTACCTTTAGGACAGGATGGACAGCATACTCCATCTCCTTCTACAGAATACGGTTTAACACACCCTGGAAGGGAACAGTTGATATGATCAGTGGATACACCGTCTTGTTCGTTACATTTACATATATCACAGTCTGTGACGTTATGAGTCTGTCCCGGATATATGCCCGTTCCATCACTACAGATGCAAGGAGGTAGTGGTGATGAAGGCATGGCCAGCGAAGATGCTGATAAAAGCGATACCAATACAATTTGAGAAATCATCTTGTTCGTAAGTAACGCAAGTGTTTATCAGGTAAAGCTAGCGGCTCCTTTTATATTACTCAAGAGCATCATTAATTCATATATACCAGCCGGTGCAGACAGGTAGGACTTTAAACCCTTCGTTTTATCAAGCCATATGCTACATGCTGCCAATCTCTTTGTTTCCAAATTCAAATTTATATCTGTCATTCTATACAGATTATGACAACCCATGCCGTGTTTAGGTGTAATAATGCATATCATTCTTTGAACAATGACTGCACAAATGATCAATAGTCCCCTGAAGGCTGACGATTTAAAATATTGAGTGGTACTTCACTGGATGTTATAGTTATACATGTATATATTGTCCTGTCATATTTTCATTTTTTATCATAGCTTGATAATGACTAGAGAAGCCTAGTCGAAACGTTGCTCAGTAAAAAGCAGTAATTGTATTCCATAGAATTGTGACCTGTATACTCTAGTTCAATTACTAAATGCCATTGAAACAGTCTACAATCCATGTGGTCTAGTTGAAAATAACAATTGAAATGTACAACACCAATATATCAATTCTAAAACTCATGACGTCTAGTTGTAAATAACAATTGAAATGTACAACACTAATATATCAATTCTAAAATTCATGACGTCGTTTCTAATGCATTTTATTGTTATTCTTCTTTAAATCTATTGCCAGGACTAAGCTTGATGGTTGTCCGTTGGTTTAAAATGAGATTGGGTGGCTTAAAGCGAGAGATAAAAGAAAGACAGACAGACAGGGGGGGGGGGTTATGTTGCCCTCGCACTGGGATGCGGTTTGGTGCTACTGAAAGTTGCATGAATAAGGCGGCATAAACACAAGCGGTCTTGTCATCCGATTAGATTGTGACTTCGTTAGTTGAATAATGCATGTTATTACAGCGCGAGACAGAGAGAGGGGTTCTTATGTCGCCCTCGCACTGGGATGCTGTTTGGGGCTACTGAAAGTTGCATGCATAAGGCCGTATACACACAAGCGGTCTTGCGATCCGACAAGACTTTGAAAGAGTACAGTCGAGGTTAGTTGCATTTTATTCTACTTTCATGTACATAAAAATGCCCAACAATGTTATCGAAAAGATATTAAAATGCAACAACCAGCTTTTAAGATATTTATTGCTACCCCTAACGTTTCTTTAGCCTTATTTATTCATGGGATTTCCGCCATATTTATGCCGCTATAGTAAGGAACGCTGTGGTGCCACCCAAAGCCGTATATCATCCCTGATTTACATCTGTGCCCAAAAGGGTTTGCTGGATTGACTTAATGGTTAATCCAGGGTTGGCCCTACTCCGCAACTCGATAACACTAGATTATAATATAAGTGTAACATACATAATCAGGGTTTAACTGCTGCTGTCTAAAGACTGATGATAATTCTACATTTAACTCAAAAAGTTTTACTTAACCTTAATCTGTAATGATGTACCCAATTCTAGTTTGCATTTTCATAACACCAGGAACAATGGATAAACAATTACTGAGTTGAAATTATTCAAGAGCTACAATTAGCTATTTCAGGTCTTTCTTTGGGCCTTAAATGTTCCATAAATGATTAATTATTAATTAGACATATAACATGACAATCCCATAATCAACTCCCGATGACTTAGTTTGTGTCGAGACTCATCGTATGGCCCTTTTTGCAGATACCTTGGTCACTCTACCGTCCACGAGAGCCCCTCCATAGAGGCAACATCAATTCAGCACTTAGAAGTGTAAGTACCTCACTAATTAGGGAACGCCTGTCAACGAACCCAGAATTTAGTAGGATATATTTATCACGTCATGTACATCAGTAATATGCCGAGCTCTGAAAAAACTTAGGATTTCTGCCAGAGGGTATGTGCGTGGGTGGTTGGTTGGGTAGATTTCTCTCACTACTTTGATTGCAGGATTGAAAAGATGTGACCCTACCTATTTTGATAGAAACAAAAATGTGATCCATGTTGATAGCATTTGACACTGAGGGTACCAATACGCAGTTTCGTCATTGTCATGATAATGTGTAAGAATTCTTTGACCCTGCAAGCGTACCTCTTGTAACGAAAAGGTTTGCACACCTTGCTGAGTACCTTGTATCTTATATATGTGTTCATGTTGTATATCATTTGGCACTGATGTACAAGACTCCCCAAATCGATCAGATAAATCTTCATTGAGGGTGCCAATGCGCAGTTTCGTCATTGTCATTATACTGTTTCTTCTATGATTAAGAGTTCTTTGGCTCTGCTAGCTTACCTCTTGTAACGAATAGGGTTGCACACCCTCCTTAGTACCTTTATCTGAAATATGTGTTCATGCATGACTTGTCAGTGTTTGAATTCCTGTATAAAATTAAACTTTTTTATCTGACCTAAGAACGGCTTGAATTCTAAATTGGCTTTCTTAATAAAGCAGTTACAATACTCTTGAAACAGTAAAATTCTTTTTCGAAGTATTTCGCCCTGTTCATTAGTCTTTTAATTTCAATAGGTTATGAAGACTCCTGTAAAACTGCAGATGTCTGAATATCCGAAACAGAGTAACTGATCAGCATTACATCTAAGAGCTAATGGCTAGGATTCATAAAAACATTAACATTCATCTTTCTCATATTCAATAAATAAATTCTCGTTACTGTTTTACGACTTCCCTCCTGCTCATTTTTTGGACACGATCCAGATTTTTATTTGCAGAAGGAGGCGGGCGTGCCATAGGTTTGATACTAGGCTCATATTCATGGTGAAGTGAAGAATATGGGTTAGTGATACAGGACGATGGGACGAAAAACCGAGGTCCCGTGTACACATTGGCGTGCACGTAAAAGATCCCTTGGCAGTTGGAATTCGATATAAGAGTAGGCTGTAGCGCCCTTGCCCGGGCAAAATTACACTCATAGCACACTGTATGGCGTATGCCCGTCTTCATTAGCCCAGGTTAGGAGCAGAACAGTAGGACGTTTAACCCCATTTCATTTCATTTCACATGTATTCTTGTATAATTAAATGACTCCTTAAAGTTAACGCGTGTTGAGAGAGCATTCGGCAGGACTCCGTCAGATGATTACACAGCTGGCTATTACGTAATACCATAAGCTTTTTGTACATATTACTTTACAAGACAACGGACATTACATGAATCAACTATCGGTTGTAAGTATGGCTGCTGACTTGATAAGATAGAAATCACAAAAGCAAGAGAACGTTCCTTTATTACATTCATGGTTATCACAAATGCGAGATCTCCATTCCTACAAGACCCAATGGATTAATTTAATATCGTGGCGCAATGGTATTGATCAGTGTATGTGAAGCGGTGTTGTCGAAAGCTCTTGCGCAAACATACGGGACATTCTGGCAATTGTATTTTTATACATGGAACAGGTAAGACAATCTAATGCATAAACATCTGGTCATATTGACAACTTATACAACACCCAAGGCGGAATACAGGCAGAAACCCTTGTTTATAGTTGACAGCGCCTTTCTTAAAATTGTCAGGTGTAAAAGCCGTTGTTACACAACAATACTCCAGATATGGCATGCCCAAATATAGTAACGCGACTGGCGAAATTGGTTATATTATTCTCCTTTCCAGTAAAGCCTGAAATTAATATTTCAAGCATATGTCATATCTATATCTAGTATATAGTTTCGAAAACGGTACGTCAACGGTCGTGTTACACAGTTACTTAGACTTCACAGTGTTAAAGGTACATACTGACGAACACCGGACACATTTCAGACACCAATATTTCAGTTTTAGTGTGGCGGACATGTAACATTTTTGGTCGAGTTGTGGACTTCCGGAAGAAGGATGAAAATTTGGTCTAGGGGTTTTTTGGATATGCTGATTTTAAAAATGGCGGGAACCACGACGTCACTCCAGCCGTTTCCGCCAAAAATTGAGAAATTCAAAATGGCTGTTCACCGATTTCAATGATATTGATGTTATACCTACGTTCTCCTTCATAAGTGTTTTCTAAAAATGGTCATAATTCTAATCGAACGGGTGTATTATTTGCACATCATTTTCCTTTGCAAAACGGATGTCAAGAATTCAGTATGTTCCATTTTAGTGGAAACTAGCTATTACTCTTCAAACACAAACAGTCCACATTTCATGTCGATCCCTATGTTATATATGCACACGATAGTGTTGTAAAAATATTCAATAAACGTCTAAATTTTCTTCATAAACCCGATATATTCAGTAAAACTACATTTTAACAAGATATCAGTATCATTCTATTTTTTTAGAAACAAGTGATGATCATATAGTCAACCACCTGTCACGTCCAAAAGACTTAAACTCGCTCCTTGCGCATGTGCTACAGTTATATCTGTTGAACGGACCAACTGGGACACGTGTGCGCTGTGTCAAGAACATGGTGGAACACTCATAACCCCATCAGCAACACGTTACTCGTCTCTGGCCACTAATTTATCCGCCTTTTATGAATTGAACAAAGTTCCCTTACATACATATAAACATATCCTGACTAGATGATGGTCATAGCATTGAAAAAACGATAGCAAAGCATAAAGCTAGATGGCATAAAAGTTGTGTAATGCAGCAAAAGTGGAGAGAGCCAGGAAGCTGCAAGGTAAGGCTTACGTGAACACGACCAAATCACCGGATAAAAAACACCTTCAACCACTTCAGCATGTCCCATGGATACAGACGTGATGAAACCACGGGAGATTTTCACAAAGCAGAAAAAATGTCCATTGATACCCGTGTCCGAGAAATCGCTACAGAATTCCAAGACGCAAAGACCAAATTTTCATGCTTCTTTAAGGAAGTGCACGCCTATTTCACATATCCGCCCCTCTATTTAATTACTTAAAAATGTTTATGAATATTCAGGCAATTGAAAACCAGTCTTCCAGAGTATCGTTTCATCGGAATTGTCCGGCGTGGTTTCCTCTTGTCAGCTGTCTAGTCGTTCGGATGGAACTAAAACCGAGGTCCCGTGTACACATTGGCGCGCACGTAAAAGATTTTTTGGCAGTTGAAATGAAATGGGGTTTAACGTCCTAGTGTTCTTGGCAGTTGGAATTCGATATAAGAGTAGGCCCTAGTGCCGCTGTCCGGGTAAAATTCTCTTATAGTACACTGTATGGAGCAGAACAGTAGGATGTTAAACCCCATTTCATCAGATGTTTAGTATATGTTTACCTTGGATATATCCGTCTTCATTAGCCCAGTTGGAGCAGAACAGTGGGACGTTAAACCCCATTTCATAACATATCACCTTGGATATGCACTGTGGCGGATTACCCAAGGTTTAGAAATTTGGGCAGGTGAACGTTCCTGCAGTCATCTGAAAGGAATTAAATCTGCCGTACAATTAAACAGTATACGATTGTTACTGATGATTTTTGCTGTAGGAAGCTATGCGTTATAATCAAATTGAAAGCATACGGTTGTTACAAGTGAACTGTAGTACGTTATCCGTTCAATTAAAAGATGCCAATTCATAAAAAGCGTGGATAACTGGATTTATATCATAAAACAAACTTGACATTTTGGGCAGCAAATGCCATCATTCGGTATATTATCAAAGGGGAGACAAAAAATAAGAAAACTGGCGGCACCATAATATTCAGAACATTGTCACGTACCGCAATCTGTTTCGGAATGCTTCTGTCCGGGCTATATCACCGTTTCATCTCGACAAATACTTGGCTGCAGTTGTGGTGGCGCTGTAGACGATACCGACATGGCTAGCGACGATGCCGATAATAGCCATATGGTGCTATCATTTTGATGGTAAGTTATCAAGGGAAGAATTCGTAGCTTTTATCTTGTTCAAGACAATTGTATGTTTCAAACGATTTGTCAATCTGTTCATAAAGACCGACACAGCTAAACGTCGTTAGGTGGAACGATAGGGGTTCACTAGTCCACGGTTTCATTAGCCCACCGCTATAGGAAATACTATAAATATGGGTATTAAAAAACCCCAACCTAACCCGATCCCTAAACTTAATAAACTTTTCAAAAAAGGAGGGGATATTGAAATGCAAATACCTATGCAGGTTGTGATGTGATAAATAGTCATGGACGCTTGATATGCTTTGAGAGTATGTTCACGGATGAAGAACGTACCGCCCGAACAGAACCACTGAGCTGCACATATGCGTCATGCAATAGCGCCATACAAATATTAGGGGTTCATTGTCAAATTTGACACTACCAGGAAGGGTTGCTGAAAACTGCCGCCTGCTGGTTTATCCAGCATAAGATTTACTGTTTAGCGTAGCTTTGCTTTAGTGTGTTACGTTTAATTTGATCGGGAGACGTGTTCGTCAACGTCAACACTAAGAATTGGCTGTGGCACTGCAAGAGGAGTGGGTCAGATTGCCCCAAATCGTGTTTGGACCTTTGCTTTAGTGTGTTACGTTTAATTTGATCGGGAGACGTGTTCGTCAACGTCAACACTAAGAATTGGCCGTGGCACTGCAAGAGGAGTGGGTCAGATTGCCCCAAATCGTGTTTGGACGGTTGATTAGGAGCATGCCACGACGAATTGCTGAATGTCTGAGGATTGGTGGAGCAATTACTCATTAACACAAAAATAAAAAACGTCCATTTTCACTTTTGACAGTGTATCCCTTTGCGAGTGAAATGGGACCGTCAGGTTAGCCGCCCATATGAACTGTTTATGTTCATGTGTAGGCAATTGGCCGGTTTTTAATATACAATGGTCACCTCTAATAAAAACAGCAGTGCATTTCCGCAGTTTTGTAATGTTTCTGGATATCCCCTACGTTTTTTTAAGAGTATAATAGATATCGGTGGACTAATGAACCCGCGGACTAGTGTACCCTAATTATAGATATCGGTGGACTAATGAACCCGCGGACTAGTGTACCCTAATTATAGATATCGGTGGACTAATGAACCCGCGGACTAGTGTACCCTAATTATAGATATCGGTGGACTAACATAATATATTTTTAAATAATATAATGTAAATCATAGAGGAATCGTATTTTAGTAAAAACCATTATCATTTGGCAAATAAGAATTTATTTCATAATCACAGCCATGTTGATTTTCCCACTTGTCCACCCGAACACAGTAATTACGGTATTTACTACTTCCAACTGGGAAACACCATATTTCAAGCGGTAACGATTACAGCATAAGTCTGGACAAACTCGGTATGACATCGTTACGGTGTTAAGTTACGTTGGATAGTTGATAGATTTCAGAACGGGAGTACTGTATCACATAGTTATGGTGTTTAGTACGTGTATCTATCTCGTATAGCAACTCGGCAAACCTCAGCATATTCCAGTACCTTACATTAGAACTACTTTCAAGTTCTCGGATTACTAAAGGCGTTGACCATGACGACGTCTTTGAAGAATGTTTTATCATACAAATATTTCAAAGTCTAACGCTGTTTTTCTTTCAAGTTTATCCGATTTTCTTCAAACAAGGACAATTTTGCACTTAAAATTCTAAACACGCTTCGAACGACGCAATTTTGATAACTTCTTTTTAAAAGCGGCAAGTTTTCCTAATAAGTAAACAGGTGCCGCATCGCAATTGTATAGGCGTAGGTACATGTCACTTACCGTCATACAGCCGAGGCTAGATGTAGAGTAATGGAATCTGCTGGGGTGTGCCGAGTGCTCCTATAGCCTGACTAATACTAACGGTGTCGGAAGTACTATAGAAGATGACGCTGTAGGTATGGTGTTTAGTCTCGATTGTTTTGTACCAACACTGTTTTATACAAATAACAAGACGTGTACAATAGTGAGTAGTGTATTTAATAGTATTGGTTGATTGTATATGAATTCGTCATCCAATACGAGTTTAGTGTCAAATATCCATTAGAACCCTCTGTTCTCCAGATTACAGGAGATTGACCTGGAGGATTAGGGATATTAATTGACGGGTGATGTTGGTGGTGGAGGTGGCTGTTCACAGTCTGCTGTTCTAGGGGAATATATAGATAAATGATAGTCTAGAGTATGGTATCGAGTTCGGTCAAAAGGACGACAAGTGCAGGTACCTCCACGAAACGGCACTGTACCATTATCAGGAATAATATATCTGACACCATTAACTAGAACCTGACAGTTGGGACCTGATAAAAAGTAAATACATCAATGTTAATCATGACATGACGTTTCGGTACCGCGACATTTTGGACTCAACTAACTTCGGACTCAAATATATATTCGACATTTAGGACTCGGGTGCACGACAATTGGAGCGTTAGTGGCTTACCTGATTCCAACGGACCGACGCGGGATATGGAAGCCATCCCCTTCTTAGGAAAATTTTGAAAACTTAACCGCCACAAAAGCGTGTTTTTGCTATTCTAGCCCGTGAGTAAAGAACTTCAGACTGGTCCAATGATTTTGAAACTGAAATTCCAGTCTATGCCTACCCAAATTCCAATCAGACTGTTGCAGCTGCATTTACAAAGTATAATGTATGAACGCCAAATGTCGCACAAAGCAGAGTGGCTCCAGACAATATGTTTAATCAAAGGTCAATTCAGCACAAATTCGCGGTATTCAATTAAGAGAAAAGTAAAATTAGTGTTTTATTAGATATTGGGCACGCCTATGGTCGGTACTCGAGAATTAGTTGAAAAGGAAAAGTTGAACACAGATGTCGATCAAATTAAAGATGGGTTCCCGCGTACAAACTGGGTGATTTAATGGTATATATGGACTAAAAACATATTCAAACTAATTAATTTGTTATAATTATGCTTCAAATCCTTCTCAAATATTGTAATTGCGAAGGAATGCTCTGCTATTAAAATTCGATCAAACCAGGTCATGTTTACGTCACGTCTTGGAAGTCAGAGGAGAATCCATTGCATACATAAGACAATTTTGTCTTTAATCGCTTACTATTTATTACAAATATCGAATCCTAATTAAATTCTCGGATTATCCACTACCCGCGTCTTTTTTATCTGAGAAAGTGTTGCACGTCTAACTCTTCATAGCGTTTATCAACTTGTACCTCAAGCGCTCAATGTTGGCGTGTGACCTTTGACATCACGCGTGCAGAAATTCTTAATCGTCGGGCTGTTGATTAGGGGAACCCTTACATTTTTGTCCTGTATACGCTCCATGAGTGTTTTTCGGGGAATCCAGTATTTTTCTAGTAAGATTGGATATCTCTACTTTCCATATATACCAAAATTGCCATACTTTTATTGGAAATAACCACCAGATAAATACTTTTCTGGGAACCCATCTTTAAATAATAATAACCCAAATACAATTTTATAAAAATAACACGAAGGTAAAATGTGCAGTTTGTCATCAATTAGACACTGTTCTTGCAAGGCCCTCAATCCTGTACTCACTCTCAAAGGGGAGAGAGAAATGGGGTTCAATGTCCACTCGACACAACCCATAGTTCAATTTTATTTCAATAATTCGCTGGCACGTCGGGGTCTTTAGCAGTGGGAGGAAACCGGAGGACCCGGAGAAAACCCACGAGGTTGGACAGGCGATCCTACTCCTAACCACGCCAGTTGACTCAATGACAGACCTTATGATACAGCGCGCACGTGCTAACCATTCGGCCATCCAAACCCTCACACTCACAAAGGGAAATCACGCTGGAAAATTCTTAATTCATAAAAAAGCACAGGTAACTTGTTTGAAGTTTTATAAATATCTTACCATTGGGACAGGGAGGGCAGCAAATACCATCATCCGGTGTATTATCAAAATCAACACATTCGATGGGCGGACAACTATCAGCAAAGCTGCCCACACCATACTCTAGAGAACAAGGACAATAAATACAATCTGATACATAATGAAGCTCTCCCGGATTTATCCTCTTTCCATCTCTACAAATACATGGTGACGGTGGTGGCGCCGTATAAGACACGGGCATGGGTGTCGGCGTAGGAGATACCGACAAGGCGAGCGATGATGCTGATAATAACCATATGAATACAACTGGTGCAATCATCTTGATGGTAAGTAATGCAAGTGATATCTGAGGGAGAATTCTCAACTTTTATCTTGCTTAAAACACTCATCAAGCCATATGTTTCAAACAGATTGCCAGCCTCTTTTCAAACTCTACCGAATGTCTGTCAATATGTTCACAAAGAACGACACAGCTAGACGTAATGCTTGTCATTTATTTTGAAATATAAGTTAACTTGGCAGAATGAGTCTGGGGAATATGTTTAATGAAACGGATGTATCGATTTGCGTTGGATTAAGGGTTTAGTGCATGAGTCATGCTGTCTCTTAAATAACATAAAACCACTGAACAAGTTGGTGTTAGTGACAAATCTATTTTTAAAACCAAACATTGTACAAATATTGCGTAAATTAAAACCAAAGGATAGCAATATATATATAGAGAACCTCCTACGAGTCTTTTTTGATATCCAAAAATATCAACACAAGTTGATAAAGTAAGAAAAAACGAGGCTCTGCAAACGACCATTGCAAAGTCCTTTATATTGACCCCGTGTCTCCATCAAAGTCAATTAAATAAAAATAATTCATTTTTAATAAAAAAAAGGAGTTACTTTAAATAAAAAATGAACTGTTCTTTGAAAATACAAAAAAGTACTTCCTTTTTAACTGACCAATCAAATTCATGTAAGGAGATATCGCAGTAGATTATGATATTTATCACACAAGCGATATCTCCTGTAGAATGTATTATTGGGTGATAAATAACATTCAACGTCAGCCATTATGGTACAACTTCAATATAAAGAGGAAATCGAAGACTAAGCTGCGCACTGGATCTAGAACCAAAAATCATCAATGATACAGACGAACTCCAGCAATACAGTCATGAAGTAGGTGGAATTGCAGATGAAAATGTAGACGACGTTGCCTTTGAAATTATTAACTCGTATGTCCTGAGTTTTGGTCACGGTCACATAGAAAATTGTCATCGAGTAGGGAGAAAGAAAATGCCGTATAAGACAGAGGTAGAAACAGAAAATGAGCCCCGTCAAATTATTGTTAGAATTTCTAGAAACAAACACGAAAGACAACTCATGAATGACCGTAAAAAGTTGAAAATATCCCGTGCAAACAATTCTACAGTGTACATAAACGAAGACCGGACAAGATGACGATCGTATCTGTTTAGTCTTGCTAGAAAAGCATATCGCTCCAAAGATCGAACCCAATATTGAGAAACTACTGTAGTTGCGCCTATCACTTTATATTTGTGGAGGTACGTTAAATAATTTTTAAATGTGATATAACGACATCTAAGCGAGGGAAAACGAGGTTTTGAACCACCGCTTTACAGCTTTTAATGTCGGTTATCAAGCCAATTACTTACCGCATTCGACACAGTGGACCATGAGGTGCTACTTGATGTCCTCAAGGTAAACTTTGGAATCCAGTCAGACGCGCTACAATGGTTCGACAGCTATCTAAGACCTAGAAGCTGTGTTGTAAATGTCGGAGATCAGTACTCAATTCCCCAGGGATCGTGTGCAGGCCCCGTGCTGTATCTAGCGTATGCCTCAACAATGGAAAAGGAAGTGAGTTGTGACATAGGGATACCTGGATACGCAGATGACCATGCACTTCGGAAATCTTTCTGTGCAAGCAACATAGATCAGGAAAGAATAGCGATACAAAGTCTTGGAAGACAATGCATCTTCTATTAAACTATGGATGGATGCGAATCGGTTAAAAATGAATTCATCTAAAACTGAATTTATATTATTTGGTCACACGACTTCATATATCAACGTCAACACCGTCCATCGATCACCAAGTATCAAGTACCTGGGTGTGACTCTGGATGAAGAGTTAACACTCATTCAGCACATTAAACAGAAATCTAAAACCGCGATGTATGGGATCCATAGAATTAAGTCTATCAGATCAACCATTACCAAAGATGCCGCAGAGACACTATACCAAATTAAATATTTGTATTTGTAATATTTAAATCAGTAAACAGTGTTCCCCATACTGACAGATGCTTGAAAGGAGAATAATACACTCAATTTCGCCAGTCGCGTTTTCTATTTTTGGAGTATTGTTGTGTAACACAGCTTTAACACCTTACCATTTTAAGAAAGGCGTTGTCAACTATAAACAAGAGGTCCTGGCTGTATTACGTCTTGGGTGTTGTATGAGTTGTCAATATGACCAGATGTTTATGATGTGTATTGAATTAATCCATGTGGTCTTGTAGGAATGGCGATCTCACGTCTGTGATGTCCATGACTGTAATAAAGGAACCGCCTCTTGCTTTTGTGATTCCCCCCTTTTTCTTGTTCCCAACTGAACATAAAGAATTAGAGAGGACAGCCAGAAGTGCAAAGTCATAGTAAAAATGACGAAAGTGAACTTCAGATTCTCGAGAATTTCTTCTGTCCACTTTGCTAATGGACATCCAACCGCTACTGACCAATATACCTCACTTTACCTTGGGTATGAGAACAGTAGAAAAAATATGGCACGCACGCTTCCTACTGCAAGTGAAAATCTGGATTATGTCCCCAAAAAAAAATGAGAGGAAAGTCGTAAAGCAGTAACGAGAATTTCTTTTATTGAATATGACAATTGCATTGAGAAAGATGAATGTTCTTATGAATTCTAGCCATTAGCTCGAAGATGTAATGCTGACCACAGTTACTCTATTTCGGATATCCAGGCATCTGCAGTTTTACAGGGGTCTTTACAATCTATTGTAATTAAAAGACCAAGGAACCGGGTGAAATGCCTCGAAAAAGAATTTTACTATTTCAAGAGTACTGTAACTAATTTATTAAGAAAGCCAATTTAGAATTCACCCCGTTCTTAGGTCAGATAAGAAAGTTCAATCTTATACAGGAATTAAAACACTGACAAGTCATTCATGAACACATGTTTCATTACAAGCGATATGCGTCAAAGAACGCTTAAACATAGGAGAAACATTCTCATGACAATAACGAAACTGCGTATTGGTACTCTCAATGGAGATTTATCTGATTGATTTGGAGTATCTTGTACATCAGTGTCAAATGCTATACAGCATGAACACGTGTTTCAGATACACGGTACTAAGCAGGGTGCGCAAACCTTTTCTTTACAAGAGGTATGCTAGGAGAGTCAAAGAACTCTTAAAAATTTATCATGACCATGACGAATCGGCGTATTGGTACCGTCAGTGTTGTTTAAATTCTATCACAACATGGATCAAATTTTTGTTTTTATCAAAATAGGTCAATCAAAGTAGTGAGAGAAATCCCCCCCCCCCGCTACACACACGCACCTTCTTGCAATAGTCAGAGAAAACCTAAGTTTTTTCAGAGATCGGCATTTTACCGATGTACGTACCCCCCCCCCCCCTTCTTGCAGTAGTCAGAGAAAACCTAAGTTTTTTCAGAGCTCGACATTTTACCGATGTACGTGATGTGATAAATATATCATACTAAATTCTGGGTTCGTGACTGGAGTTCCTCTAATATGTGGGGAACTTACACCTCTCCATGCTAAATTGATGTTGCCTCCTAGGGGGAGGTATCTCGTGGATGGTAGAGAGACCGAGGTATTTGCAAAACAGGCTATAAGATGAAACTCAACACAAACTATATAAGTCATCGAGAGTTGATTATTGTCTTGTCATGTTAAATGTCTAATTTATCCTTTCTAGAACATTTAAGGCCTAAAGAAAAACCGGCAATAAGCAAATGTAGCTCTTGAATAATTGTCTATCCATGAAATTGTACCTGGTGTTATGGCACTGCAAACTAGATCGAATTGGGTAGATCATTACATATTAAGTAAAACATTCTGAGTAACATGTAGAATAATCTTTAGATAGCCAGCAGCAGCCAAACCCTGTATTATGTTTGTCACACATATCCGGTAATATAGTGTTATCGTGTGGATAGATCTAATTCTTAAGGCCAACTCAAGATTTCGTCAAGGTCGCTGATATGTAAATGAGGTTAGGGCACGTTATTGTTCGCGAGATTGTGGGTTAGGTCCGGGGTTAAGATTAGCACTAGTCCTGGTTGCATCTCGTGACCTTTGACCTAACTAAGTTGACCTTGTGGCATAGGTCTAACCCATCCTAGGTATCCCCACTGGCCTCATTCCGTTCTACTCCACTAATCCCTGGGTTAATCCATGGGGTTTCCACGATTTCAAATTATCTGCCCCGGCCTTGATTGTAGCTAAAGTCTACAAACCAATCAAAAAAGAGTTTATAAACCAGTCTTACTAATGAAACGGCATTTGTTTTTATAAGGGTAAATAACTATATCATGTCCATTTACTGAATGACTTTCATGTGATCGCTAGAAAATGGCGACGCTAGGGTTAGCAATAAATTTCTTAAAAGATTGTTATTGCATGGCGCTGTTGTCCAAACCCTCTTCGATAACGTCGTCGGTCGTGTTAATGTTCACAAATGGAGCACTGAGAAAAACTACGAAATAAACCGGATGCCTAACCATTTCCTCAAAACTAGTTGCAGTCAGATGCAAAACAGCTTATGTCGCTACGACTGATCTGTACGACTAACCGCAGCTGACTTTTCACAGTCGCATCGGAAATATTTCTCCTATCCATGCAACTCTGGGTAGCACCAAAACCAATCGCATCGCAGCGCAAGGGCGACATCAGACCCCCCCCCCTTCCGAATGCATCTCTTTAAGCCACCGGGAAAAACCATCATGTTTGATATAATAGTGTTGTTGATTTAAATTGTAATTTACAGGTAGAAGAAGATTGATATGCATTGTTACAACTAAACACGTCATAAAGTGTCATATTTCTGTATAGAATGACATATATTAATTTGAATTTGAAAACAAGAGATTGGCGGCATGTAGCATATTGCTTGTTAAAACGAAGGGTTTAAATCCTACCTGTCTGCACCGGCTAGGCTATATGAATTAATGATGCTCTTGGGTAATATAAAAGCAGCCAATGTTTCACCTGACAAACACTTGCGTTACTTACGAACAAGATGATTTCTCAAATTGTATTGATATCGCTTTTATCAGACTCTTCGCTGGCCATGCCTTCATCACCTCCACCTCCTTGCATCTGTAGTGATGGAACGGGTATATTTCCCGGACAGACTCATAAGGTTACAGATTGTGATATATGTAAATGTAACGAACAAGACGGTGTATCCACTGATCATATCAACTGTTCTCTACCAGGGTGTGTTGAACCGTATTCTGTAGAAGGAGATGGAGTTTGCTGTCCATCCTGTCCTAAAGGTAAGGTGAAAACATCGTAACCAACACTTATTTTGTGGAACCATGCGCGGATGGGGTGACTGTCATTATTGGTTTGGGGATCATGGTGGGTGAGACGCTGGCTCGCTAGTCTGGAGGTCGGGTGTTCGATCCCTGCATTGGCCGAGAAAATTCATCCCGATTTTCCGGCGTGGTTCCCCCTTGTCAGCTGTCTAGTCATTCGGATGAGACGAAAAACACATTGGCGTGCACGTAAAAGAGTAGGCCGTAGTGCCGCTGTCCGGGCAAAATTTCCCTTAATGCCTGTCTTCGTTAGCCCAGTTCGGAGCAAAACAGTAGGACGTTAAACCCATTTCATTTCCATTATTGGTGTTTTTTTCTTGGAATGGGTTCTTTCATTTCTTTAGATACATTATGTACGATCTGATAAAGAGCTGAGCAGTCTTGCTATAATATGAATATATTGAAAATTTCATTCCAATTACTTTATTCTGTGCGAATTTTTTTTTTTTTTTTTTTTTGGATAACAATTACTGTATTTCTATTAAAGCTACGTTTCAACAATGATTCTCTTATCGTTATCAAGCACAATACTCATACAGACAGAAGGTACGAAATATATATACTATGTGCGTTAAGGCCCGATCCCACAACACTTACGGATGCAAAGAGGATGTATGAATTTGTGACTGTCTGGAGATATAGGGTATATCTTTCATTATCGTAACAACGGAGTCTCAATTGAACATTTTATCGTTAATCTTGTGGATATTTAAATCCCACGAATGTATCTATAAGGTAGTTATTTCCAATAAAAGTATAGCATATTTGGAATATAAGGAAAGTAGACACCCAATCGTGTTAGAAAAATGCAGGATTCCCTGGAAAACGGCCATGATTGTTGAACAGGTGAGAAAAACAAGCTAACAAAACTCACTTTATGTTGTCTCTTCTATGTTGTGCATTTTAGGTCCAGATTGTGAAGCTAACAATGGTCCAGGAGAATTCGACAGAGGCATAATTCCTGCAGATCATAATATACATTTTCTTCGTGATTATGCATGTTCATGCAATGGTCCCAGTCCAGCCAATGCAAGTTGTTTTCCATATCCAGGCCCAAAATGTCTTTGCCATGACGGACTATACACAGTTCCAGGACATACTCATTATATATCAGATTGTGATATGTGCACATGTTCTTCACAATATCACGCGAGCCAATATATTATTGATTGCTTTGAGAAAGAATGTGTTGATCCACTTTACATAGCGGGTGATGGTATTTGTTGCTCTATCTGTCCTAATGGTAAGATGTGCATAACATTATTTATATTATCTACTTTTAGTTTAGTTTTGTATTTGTTGACCTACCTGTCCTAATGGCAAGAAGGGACAGTTGTCTAGTCGTTCGGATGGGGCCGAACACTGAGGTCCCGTGCACACGTTGGTGAGCACCTACAAGAACCATTGAGAATTGGAATTCGATATGAGCACAACACCCGTCTGCATTTTCGGTGCAGAAAAGTAGGACGTTAAACACCACCCACTTTGAGGCAGGCCCCGTCACTGTACAGAGCTGCGGATGATTATGCCACTCCCACGGATCCATTCACTTCAGCTGATAAATTATACAGTTGTTGCTGTGTATCTGGGTGGCTTTGATTGTAGACTGTGTCTTGGCAGTGGGTTTGTCATGTGGGATTACGTTAATGTGGGTTGCGATCTACCATCCGTTACTATTATCTCGTACACTATCGAATTATAAAACAAGCCAGGCTGATGTCCCCCGCCGAAATCCCAAAATAAACAGATGACACACATATTAATTCATCGCACATGTATTATTTTTTTTTTTTCAAAAGTATAGAGCAATCAAACATACATAAAGTTTCGTCACTCTCTATCAGAATGCATCAAGGTTATCTTGTCCCAAAAGCATAGACCAATGAAATTGCTTAGCTCAGCTTTAGCTCGAAATGTTAATCATTCACCTAATGAACATCTACATCAAGTTTAAACATTATACCCGAATTAAAAGTAGAGTATATTCCAAAGTCTTAACCAATCAAATTGGTCGCCGCTCCTTAGCAGAAAATTCTCACCAATAAAATTATTCAAGGTAATGATATAATGAATCTATATTAAGAGTTTCATCTCTCTCACTTCATTAAAACCCAAGTTATTGTGCCCCAAAGCATCAACCAATCAAATTGCTTATCTCTGCTTACCCTAAACAGAAAATGCTCATATTCGAACCCCATCAGTGTGAACATTCTAGCTTAATATGAAAGAGTTATCGTGTCCCAAAAAATTGACATACAGACGGACGGACCCATTTCAATAGTCTCCTGCTTTCTTCGAAAGGCGGGGACAATAAATGTACATCATAGACTATTCCTGGAATTAACGGCTTTGTATTGAGCGGAGATTTAATTTTATCTTTATCCCAGGTTATCCGTTAGATTTAACTGATTTTCTTCTTCTTTTTTTTTAATATTTCACAGGTCGGAACTGTTATGTGAAACCGCCAGGCTGGGAGAATCAGACTGTTATTTCTTACAATACGACGGTTGTGTTGGATGGTTACACATGTAAGTGTGTAGTAACTGAACCCTATGGATATATAGAAGGTCGGTGTATACCACCAGTACCAACGGCAAACTAAACAACATGGAACTTAAAGATACATTATGGGAGATTAAATAACGAGTTAGTAGTTCTCACTACAATAGTTAAAAACTAGATAATGTAAAGGCAATTCGCTGAAAATTTCATTTAAATTGATCCACCATGAACAGAGAACTAAGCGGTTGAAATTTCCGCCTAGCCTCGATCATCATTACTAAAGTCATTTTATCGTTAAATCGTGAAGGAAAGTTATGCAGTAAATCGGCTCATAATCCACTAAAGATCGCAGCCTAGCATAACCATCTAGAGTTGATTATGGTCTGGATAGGTTAATTAATGTCTAATTAATAGTTTAGATAACATTTCAGGCCTAAAGAAAGACCTGCAACAGACAGATTTAGCTCTTGCATAATGTATGTTTAATCATCTACAATCTTGAATCCGGAGGGTTTCTAATGGATATTTGACACCAACCTTTAACAATAAACCACTCTCGGTTGTACACGTGTTGTTGTGTGTTGGTGGTAATAAATAAATCTGTGAAAGTTATTGAAAAGAACAGAGACTAAACATCATACCTACAATGCTGGTATCATTAACATCATTTGCTATTAGACAGGCTTTACGAGTTGGATACAGAAAACAAAAGATGTACAACTTCCGGTACCTTTAACACACTTGGTATTAGACTATACGAGATACATAGACAGACGTACTACAGGCTAGATCTATTTTTTAAGGCCAACTCAAGATTTCGTCAAGGTCGCTGAGATATAAATAAGGTTAGGGCCCGTGATTGTTGGCGACATTGTAGGTTAGGGTTGAGATAAGCCGTAGCCCTGTTTATATTTTGTGACCTTTGACCAAACTTGAAGGTTGACATTATGAAATCGATCTAACCACGTACCACACCAAAACCACGTGTTGTAGAACTTCCGGTACCTTAAACAGCACGTGGTATTTAGTCAGGCTATACGAGAAACATAAGGGATGCTCGATTGTCAGTCCGGAACAAGTGATACGGAATTAAGTCCTGTCACAGTTCTGCCAGTACCGACAGCTGAGGTGGTGTGAATAGAATCGTGACGTAATTTAAATAGCAAATATGTTTCAGCTGCCATGATTGGTTCAGTCGGCACATGCGTTGTACTCCGAAATTCTCCTGTTCACTCGATTGACAAAATTTTTGGGATTGAGAGAATTCAATTCCGGAACGTTCAATCGAGCATCCCCTTAGACGTACTACACCAAAACCACGTGATATAGAACTTCAGGTGCCCCTAACTTCTCGCCTTTGAAAATCTTCGACATTTCGCTCCCTCGCCTTTGAATAAATCGCGTTCTCGCTCCGCCACAATCAATGACAAGCTTTTCGGCATTTATATTTGGAGACATCGACACAAAAAGGCGGGAATATGTTTTGGGTTCTTTAAAGTTTAACAGTCCGTATATTCCTAACCATTTGTATCTGTTCTTGCGCGAATTGTTGTATTCTGTGCCCGATCTTCAGTCTAATATTTCATTCAAAACCGAGGGAGGGGATCAGCAAAGTTCTCACCGATTCCATTGCCATCATATTCCTGGAGCACAATGGCCCGAGAAATCCCTCTCTAGGACTTTCATCGTCCAATCAAATCTCTCCTGAGTACCATTCTTGGAAGTCGAATTTCTATCATGTTTGTTTAAACACAATACGTAATATGACAGTCCGTCTCTTTGGCCTACTGTCTACCTTAAAACTTCGGACAGGCTGTCACTCTCTTGTTCAAATACATGAAACTTGTGTATTCACCCAGTCAGAAGTGGAATATCACATATACAGCACAATTTCAAATTATTTTATTTTATGACCACATTTGGCCCTGTTACATACATAGGGCTTCAAGGGTACAAATTTCAGATCTTATAATGATTCTGCCAGCGTTGAAAAGCAGTACTTTAACAACTTAATCATATTATTTTGAAGGTGAAATGTCAATTTATAACTCGGGACAATCTTCAGGACAGTTAGTAGGTAATCGAAAATAGTTACCTTTATGGATTTTAATTACTGGCATTGTTTTACTATCGACTTTTCAACTGCGATTCCCCATTGTCGAAACAGTGTCAGACAACCAATACCTGTAGTGGAATCCATAAAGCTACATATTTTCCAATGAATAATATTATTTCAATAATTCGCTTGCGAATAGGAGTTATTAGCGCTAAACCGCATTATGGTAAACGATTACTTTGATGTTCATTCTTTATATTTTCAATCTAAATTCCTTCGATTATCATTGTTAATAATTTAATCCCTTCTTTACAATCTAAATTCCTTGAGATTCATTCTATTACTTCGATATTCAATCTTTATAACCTCAATTATGCTTTATAATCTAAATTCCTTGATATTCATTCTTTATAACCTAATTTATTTCGATATTCATTACTTCAATATGTATTCTTTATTACCTAAAATACTTCGATGTTCATTCTTTATACCTTTTTAACTCGCGTTTTCATCTTGAAGCGAGAGCCCCAACCAGAATGTGGAAGCTGTCAAGTTCTTTTGACAGTTAAGCACATTTTAATCTGGGTGCAATCATCTCAAGCATACACGATCACGATATTACCGTTGCTAGTCACTTCACAGTCTAATGGAATTAACGGTCTAAGAAACAGGGTGAAATACTTCGAACAAAGAACTTTCAATTTCAAAGAGTACTATAACTGCTTTATTAAGAAAGGTAAGTTAGATAAGAAAGAAGATAACTTTTTACGAGAATTACAACATCGACAAGTCATGCATGAACAAATATTTCAGACATCAGGCACTGGAAGGGACTACCCGAGGTGTGTAACCCTATTCGTTACAAGCGGTGGTCACAGTCAAGAGAATGATGCACTGTGCCTTGGTACCCTAAATAAAGAATTAGCTAATATGTCCAACGGGCCATTAATTGACGGCCAACTGTACCCATGGACGGTTTAATTCGCTGACCGATTTGGGGTGTCCTGAACACAACTTTCCAATGCTTTCATAACATGGATTGTTCTTTTGTGTCCGGGGTGCGGTCGAAAACTTCAAATAAATAATTATTATTTCATCAGCGTAGAATTATTAACATAAGCGAATATTTAATGAATTAAGTGAATAGAAGACATGCCTTTAAATGGCATTTAAAATATACGCCTTCTCGTATTATCGGCACATGCCATTTCTTCGTTTCGTTGTGAATTTCCCGGTAGTTGTAATTTTTATAGCACCATAAAATAATACCCCCGAAATAAAGGAATCCCCATCATCAAGTGGCATCATCCCTGTTTGTTTGGCCTTCGCCATTCGACACCGCTGGGGAATGGGAGAGAGACAGGGTTTAACGTCCACTCGACACAGACTAGGTCATTTCGGGACTAACACATGGTTCAATTTTATTTCACTAATTCGCTTGTGCGTAGTGGTCTTTAGCAGTGGAAGGAAACCGGAAGACCCGGAGAAAACCCACAAGGTTGGACAGGCGACCCTACCCCTTGTCACGTACAACCGGGGATTCGAAACCACGCCAGTTGACTCAATGACAAACCTTATGATACAGCACGCACGTGATAACCATTCGGCCATCTAACCCCTCCCCCGGGAATCGCAGCTTTTAAGAATGCATAGACGGTGATTGTAGAATGCTCCCTCGCATCACTATATACAATTTTGCATGTAGTGTACCATCTTCGAGTCTCCGATATGTAACAAATGGGTGTAACGTTGCCTGTTTGCTCTCTGAATCTCATCCTGGACGATGTATGAGTAGTTTTCTTCAAAATCTTGGAGAATGATTTCCTCCGTTGGTTTCATGGATGACTTTAGCTGTTTCATATTGTAACTTTGAGATTTTGCAGTAGTTCCAATGAAATCGATCTTCATTTCTGTTATGGTGGCCAATTTGGTTACCTCGTGAACATCTTCACAGTTATTGATATAATTAATCAATCCATCACGACCAGGGCAATCCTTGCAATGTCACATCTTACAACGTTAACAGACTAATAATTTCATGAAATTATTCGTTTACTGCATGGATTGGATTTTTAGTGGTGTTTCATTCAAGCTGGTTAATGTGGAATTTAGATCTGGACATGAGTTGGGTCTTTTCTTGTGATATTTCTGGCGTACTTACATCTATGTCCTCCTTTACATCTTCGATGACAACTTCTTGTTTTGTAAGATTGATAAGACATTCACAGCATACCTTTTCACCTGGTATGACAGACTCTGCTAGATTTTTCACCTGGTATGACAGAATTTGCTAGATTTAAAATTGTTTTGTAAGTGTTCAGACTAATGATGCGTAGAGTTTTTGGTACGAGGTGTCCCTGGATGATGGTTATTATTATATCCAACATGCGTCCTGAAAGTTTAAACGAAATCCATCAATTCATTCTCTCGATACAGCCGCAAAACCATAAATCTCACCTGTAGCAAGGGGCCGTGTGACGTCACATGTGTGTAATCGCAAACGTAAATAAACAATGGTATTCCACAGATATGGCGGACGCTGATGAACTTGAAAGTACCTCAAATGGCGCCAAAAGATCGGGCAATCGATACGTAGCTTATCGTTGTGGGTATACAACCCTACATGATGACGTTTCCCTCCATAAATTTCCTTTTAAGAATCCATTACATTTAAAGCAATGGACTAGATTTGTTTCACGCTATTCAGTGATTTGCTCTTGACATTTTACTGTCGAGGGCTACCCGTTGAAATATAAAATTTTGGTGGCAACGGAAGAGACGCCACCTAAGAATTTTGGAGGCAACGGAAGAAACACCACCTAAGAAATGTCTTTAGCGATAAGCAATTTGATTGGTCAAGACTTTGGAACGTAACAACTCTTTTAATTGTGGTAGAATGTTTCAACTTGATGTAGATGTTTATTAGGTGAATGTCTTGATTAAGTTCAACAATTTACATTTCCCACTAAAGCTAAGCAGAGCTAAGCAATTTCATTGCTCGATGCTTTGGGACAAGATAAGTGATGAAGTGTATAGTTTCACTTCCAGGTACTTCAAAACCTGACCGAGTTTGGTCGTGAACATTTTATGCCTAATCAGTTTGATTGCTCAAAGATAAATGTGCAATTAATCAATATGTGTCATCTATTTATTTTGGCGGGAGACATCAGCCTCATTGTTAGCTTGTATTTATGGTAGTGAAGAAAGACATCACTTGTGTATGAGAAGAAATTGCTAACCCGTTTTTCAAACTGTCCTATTTGTGACAGTCCGTCTCTTGACAGATAAAAAGAATTTTAGGCTCCATGGCTCAAATTGAAACTGAATGTGGGTTATGCAATTACCGTAATATCTGGGGCAGCCAACCTACGAGTGGTGGAATACCAGCTTGACATCTTTTAATTTCCCGTGGCATATTATTTTCTTGCTCTTTGCCTAGTAAAAGTCTGCATTTTATGTCCATGACCCAGCTGGTGACAATTTCTTCTGACACCCTGTTCAAGCATCAGACACATTATCTTCAACCAGTCATTCTGAGATAATGGAATACCAACAACAACGATATATAGAAGTAAGTAAATTTATTGCATGAAAACGCCCACGGGAGGCAGCTTACAATTACAAAAATTACATTAATACAATACAACAAATATACATGTAACAAATCAACGAACGTATACATAAAGCTAGTTACAAGCAAAGCCGTATATAAAGTTGCGACGACTGTGAAGCCAGAAAATTCATATGACGTCAAGTTTACAAAGACTAGTTACAAGTACAAAACTATTATATAGCAAGGGGGGTAATAGGCATGTGCTTCCTTTAGCAGCACTCTTTTTTTTCGGAGTCAGTGATGTTAACTTTTGTAAACAAAGCAGATGGTGTAGACAATAAAAGTGTAGCAGATACATTTAAATTTAACACTCCCACTGGTCAATGCATCACTCCCTGTTTTTAAAAGCATGATAAACATATGAGCACACAAATTTTGCAACTGGTGAGGGTTGGATAAACGTGACACAGGGCATACAAATAGGTCTGTTTGTTTAGCAGGGGATATAATAATTATAATGTCAATATCTTGAGCACCAAATCTATCCATAAGCATGCTCAAAGCGTTTTTAAAGAAATGAAATGAAATGGGGTTTAACGTCCTACTGTGTTTTTCCTAAACTGGGCTAATGAAGACGGGCATACGCCATACAGTGTGCTATGAGGGGAATTTTGCCCGGGCAGCGGCGCTATGGCCTACTCTTGTATCGAATTCCAACTGCCAAGGAATCTTTTACAATAAACTATATACATATTTGTTCAAAAATTTAGTCAGCATTAGATTGTTTGAACAATCGAGTTTTTAATTGGGATTTGAAACTTGTAAGAGTTTTTGCTGTCGCGAATATTTTGAGGTAAATTGTTCCACAGTTTTGGGTGCAGCAGTACTAAAGCTTCGATCCCCGAACAGTTTTAATTGTGATGATGGAATACACAAAATGTTTGGATACTGGGATCCCAAAGTACGAGTTGGCTGATATACAGTTAAGAGCCGATACACCAGAACACTGCTAAATTTGGAAATTACAGCCTAATGGATAGATGGATGGAAGTTGCCTTCTTATTAATAATTTATTTTTACACACCCAAGAATAAATAAGCGTTCTACTAAAAGCCTGTATATGCGTGATAGATGCTAAAGTTTTTATTTCAAAATTGGGTTGAAGTATTGGTCATGATAATCATCGCTCTGTGCCATTCAGTTCCACGGCTTCAGTTTGTAACTGATTTTTATTGTCCCCCGCCTTTCGAAGAAAACAGGGGACTATTAAAATGGGCTAGTCCGTCCTTCCGTCTGTCTGTTACACTTTTTGGGACACAATAACTCTCTAATTGAGCTAGAATGTTCACACTTTCTAGGTATTTATTGGGTCAATGCCTTGATGGAGTTCGCAGATGAGCATTTTCTGCGCAGGGTAAGCAGAGATAAGCAATTTGATTGGTTGATCCTTTCGGACACGATAACTTTAGTTCTAATTAAGTGAGAGTGATAAAACTTGGTGTATAGTTTCATTATATCAATACCTTGACTTAGTTCGATAATGAGCATTTTCTGCTCAGGATAAGCAGAGCGATAAGCAATTTGATTGGTTGAGCTATAATGTTTATTAGGTGAATGCCTTGGCGTAGATGTTTATTAGGTGAACGCCTTGATAGAGATCGAAGATGAGCATTTTCTGCTTAGGGTAAGCAGAGATAAGCAATTTGATTGGTTGATGCTTTGGGACACGATAACTTTAGTTCTAATTAATTGACAGTGGGGACACTTGGTGTATAGTTTTATCTCATCAATACCTTGAGTAAGTTCCATAAATAGCCATTTTCTGTTTATGTGTAAGCAGAGCGATTTCATTGGTCGAGATTTCGGAACACAACTCTCCTAATTGAGGTAGAATGTTCATACTTGGTGTAGGCGTTAACTATGTGAACGCCTTGATAGAGTTCGAAGATGAGCATTGTCTGCTTACGGTCAGCAGAGATAAGCAATCTGATTGGTTGATGCTTTGGGGCACGATAACTTTGGTTTTAATTAAGTGAGTTGTTTTAATTAAGGGAGGGTGATTAAACTCATTACCTTGACTAAGTTTGTTGATGAGAATTTTCTGCTTAGGCTAAGGATCGATAAGCAGTTTGGTTGGTCGATACTTTGGAACACAATGACTCTCCTAATTGAGGTAGAAGAATGTTCAAACTTTCATTCTATCTGATAGAGAGTGATGAAACTTAGTGTATAGTTAATAATCAGTTTGATTGCTTGATACTTTTGAAAAAAAATAAATGTGCGATTAATGAATATTTGTCATCTATTTATTTTGGGATTTCGGCGGGGGACTTCAGCCTCACTGTTGGCTTGTTTCAAATTTGGTTTTGCAGTTTGGTTCATGACAGAATGAATCCTATCCATATTCTGCTGCCGAGAAATAGCTTGGCATGGCAGTCTTTGAAAACTGGAAAGCTGGTGTTTAAAAAGACCCAACATTTGTTTTGGAAATGAATTGGTATTAATCTTCCCTTTTAAAATAACTGTAATGACGTCAAGAGTAGCTGTCAAATGGAAAAGGAAGGTATTATTTGATGTGTTTCAACTCTTCACAGAGGCAGGGATTGGTACCCTGGTAACAGATCGCCATGTGCAATAGCTAAAGTGGGTCCGGGAAAAACATGTCATCGCCAAAACACTGTGCTGTGTCGATTTCTCGCATGTCACAAAGGGTATTGTAACATGGATGGGAAATCTTCATTTGTTCTTTTCGTTGAATAAGCAGATTGTTTTCCCTCTAGTAGATTGGGTGGGGCATAACCGTGCAATAACTAGACAGACATGTTCAACGTTATTGCACACTTTTGCTGGTTTACACTAGTTTTAGTAGAAATCATATAGGGAAGGGGGTTGGGTTTTCTGTGCAATAACAATAAGCATGTTGAGCAGTTGTCAATGTCACAAGTCATTTATAGCACGCTTCATTCGTTAACAGGTTTAACTCCTGGGTCTACGGCTTCCGTGGTTTAACCCGTGAACTCATGAAAGCCGTGCTATAAATATAACTTATTTCATAGTAATAAAATCTTGTTGGCAACGCACAGTTATGGTCCATTTTAGTAGGGAATTGTAATCCAAATTTAACATTTAATTCTGGCCTTTTTTGTTTTCACATTATGGCTTCTAAATTATTTCAGGTTAGAAGAAGCTTACAGCACTATCCAACGAAAAGGATTGTAGTGATATTGTTCATTGGATAAAAAGTGTTTGCAATCATTTGTACTGGGTAGTTGCATCTACTCCTTCTGCTGATTGACAATTAATGCTGGGAAATGGCTAAATGTTCAAAACCACTTTTAAAATATTCATGCGGGACATGGTTAATTATTCACTATTTACAGTCGTGAGGGTTGAAGGGCAGTGATAGGAAGACATTGTGACTTCACTTATTGCACAACTAGGTGAAGGTAGGGTGTCCTGGCTTTAAATCTTTGTAATCTGGGAATTTACTGCATTGAATGCCTTACCACAGAATCGATATTCAAATGTATGTATAGGATATTAACCTACCCGAGGTTGATATGGTAGAGAACGCGCGGGCGAAGCCCAAGCGTTCTCTACCATATCAATCCGAGGGAGAGTAGGTTTATATCCGACATATACAACGCCATTTGACCCTTAAATTTAATGGGCTCTTCCATTAAAAGGCAACAATGATTGGATCATTGCTCGATAGTTTCCGCCAAATAGCGAAAATTACCGAAGTAATTACGTGCATGTTTTTGTTTATACGTCGCCATTTTGGACCATTGAATTGAAAGCAAAAACAAAATGGATAGTAACACGAAGTCAGACGAATAATCAATCCTTTTTAGCCAACACATTGACGATGGAATAGATGTGAATGCAAATATCGACGAGGATCTATCCAAAGCCTGCAGAAAAAGGCATTCTTTTCCAAGAATTCTGACAGTGAACCAAGATTGAAGGTTTTCGGTATGTTCAGAGAAGGATTTGACCGACTGTTTTAAGTGGACTGTACCCAAAAATACTTTACTAAGGAACTCTTAGGCGATAAATACTTTCAAGTCTTGTAGTGTGTGGAGAAATAATCGCAATGTGGACGAAAAGAAAATTCTGAAAGATGTCTAAGACATGGATAACCGATCTAAATACATGTATGTCGATAAGTACGCCGTCTATTTCGGTCCTGAATTTTAGAAACTGTACCATAACAAATTTTAATTGTCAAAAGAATAAAAAAATTATTTCCGTGTTTTTTTTGTATTATTTCGATCATGACGTCATGACGTCATCAGCGGTTGATATGAACGAATATATCAACCTATGATGATGTCATGACAGGTTGTTATGAGATATAACTGCTATGGACATCAAAGTAAAAACTACCGCCTGTTGTATATGTTTCTATATAGCCTATACTGAGAAGACAATACACCCTCCCCAGCCCAATGACAATGCATTTGTTACACATGCATTATGCAAGAGCTAAATCTGCCTATTGCAGGTCTTTCTTCGGCCTTAAATGCTGTCAAAATTATTAATTAGACAAGGATTAACTTATCCAGCCCATAACCAACTCTCAATGTCATCGCTATAGCCTGTGATATTTACTGGATTTGAAGACGTTTTGTTGAGGATGAAATAACCGTAAAAATGGATAATCGAGACCTTATTTATTATATAGGCTATAAGTTCAGGCTTAAATTTTCAGCATAGTCTCTTATGTTATCTTCCATAAGCAAACAACTCAGTTTTTATATTCTATAGGAACCAAAGTGTGTGAACGGTTCCAGGATGTTGTTTCATCTAGACAAATTTTAAAAAATACATATCCATGCTTTCGACAGGACAGAAGACCTCATATCTGGAATCTTATGCTGTTATTAACCATTTTGCACCTAAGATGATTGATTTCTCCTACCACGGACAATTGTGCAGGTAAAGCAACGTTTAATTGGGGGTTTAATCTCTTTATACAGTGACTCCAAATAATATTAGTAATTTATTCATTCATGTTTTAAATTTTACATATTTTTAAATTATTAGGCTAAATCAGGAGTGTTCCATTTACCCTCAAAAATGTTCTTTATCATATCTTAAGGTTACTTTTGGCCGACTTGTACTTCAACGAAAGTAAAAACAACGAACAATTCATCAATCGAAACGGAGGGGCTGGTTGGAGAATTATTTTCCCAAAGTTCAATAAAGAACATAACTCACCGAAGAAAATGCTGGTTATGCCATCATATGGTATGTGGAATTTGTATTATTGCAAATGGAGATAAACACATAAACCAGTGGTAACAGTGCAAGAGATTTCGTACCATCAGGGGCCGAAATCGAGGAAGTTTTTGTCTGAAATGCGCGAATAATGAAAGAAACTGAGATCCTGAGGTTATAAACATTAATTTCAAGTTTCATCAAATTCGGATAAAAAAAGGTCAATATGACTCTTCTCCTTAGATAGAGATATCGGTTGGGGGGGGGGGGTATAGGGTTGAAACTCAACACAGACTAGGTAACACCGGGACTATCATATCAAAGCTTCTTGTTGGAGGCCGTAATATCCTTTGGGGAAAATTTTCATTACCACCAGAGAGAGGGAGTGTGTTTGGTTTAAATACTAGCTCGGCGACATCGGGATTACCCTGTCATTGATTTATTCGATTGCGTGTAGGTTTATAGGGATCTTACAAACTCGACAGTTAGACCGACTACTATCAAGGTAATCTAATGGTAGCGGAGGGGATGCGCACAACATCTCTATTTGGTTAGAGGGAGAGAGAGAGATGGGGTTTAACGTCCACTAGACACACACTAGGTCATTTCGGGACTAACACATGGTTCAATTTTATTACCACCAGAGAGAGAAGGAGTGTGTTTGGTTTAAATACTAGCTCGGCGACATCGGGATTACCCTGTCATATTTTAAATTGATTTATTCGATTGCGTGTAGGTTTATAGGGATCTTACAAACTCGATAGTTAGCCCGACTACTATCGAGGTAATCTAATGGTAGCGGAGGGGATGAGCACAGCATCTCTATTTGGTTAGAGAGAGAAATATTGAAATAAAATGGAACCATGTGTTAGTCTCTCTCTCTCAATTCATTTTCAAATTATTTCTTAATAACAACACACGTACAGCAGAGAGTTTATTGTCACATATCCATGAAAAGCCCCCTGTCTTCCTGATTGGAGATAATTCAAATTTTAGGTTTAGTTTTCTGTTGGCGATGGTAATAGTGGTGGTATACATTCACCGTGTACGTGTACCCAGTGTTCATTTCCTTCACACTGACATATGTGGCCACCTAACTCAACTGTCATACCGAAAGGAATAATAGTCTGATTTTCCCAGCCTGGTGGTTTCACATAACAGTTCGGACCTGTGAAATATGAAAAGTTTTAAAAAAAATTAGTTAAAACTAACGGATAATCTGGGATAGAGCGAAAATTATATCTCCACCCAAAACAAAGCCGGTAATGTCGGGAATAGCGTATGATGTATTTAATAATTCGATTATATACAGGTGTTTAGTTGTAAGTGATGGAGGATCGCAACACAATAATCTACACAAATCCGTCAAGACACACAGTTTACGCAGACATTGCAAGCAATACACAACAAAAGTATACTATACTATATAACAGGATGTGAATGGGGAGGGGGTGTAATCGTCCACATCTCTGTACAATAAAACTTTCAAGGGTATGTCATGATCGGCTATAGGCTACATAAAATCCATGTTCCTGAAGCAACGAAAGCGAATTTTACAACATCTGGAGGTTGCTAGATTGCTTCACAATTCACGAACTTATAGCTACATTATCTACAGACATGTGAAGAGTAGCCTCCAATCAGAAGTTGTTGCATCGCGACCTCTACGGAAACCTTGACATTGAACTCGATTATCACAGGTAGACATTTTAGATTGAAAGCACGAGACGACCGAGGCCGGCGGAATCTGAAAGGCTCACAAGCTGGGCTTGTACCCAATCGAAATTAGAGCCGCAATGTGCAGAGTACCACGTGAAAACCTTGATAAGATGTACGTAGTTAAAGCGCGATCAGGCCTTCTATTGAAGATACATAAATTGTTGATATCGGCACACTATAAAGAAATCTACTATTCATTTTCGAGGTAAAAGCTCGAGTAGAATATTACTGTTAATTACGCGAGCCAGCGTCTTACCCACCGTGACCGCCCTGTTAATTAAGCCCGACGGGTGTATAAAAAAGCAAGTGTATTTAAATACAAGCCAACAGTGAGGCTGATGGCCCATCCGATATCCCAAAATAAATAGATGACACAAGTCATATTAATTAATTGCACATTTATTTTTTTCAAAAGTATCAAGGCATCAAACTGATTATCAACTATACACTTTAGTTCCATCACTCTCTATCAGATAGAATCAACGTTATCTTGTACCAAAGCATCGATCAATGAAATCGCTTAGCTCTGCTTAGCTTCAGCTTGAAATGTTAATCATTGAACTCCGTCAAGAATATCTACATCAAGTTTAAACATTCTGCCTCAATTGTTATGTTCCAAAGTCTTGACCAATCAAATTTCTTGTCGCTCCTTAGCCTAAGCAGAAAATTCTAATCACCGAACTAATCAGTCAGTCAGATTGCTTATCTCTGCTTACCGTAAGCACACAATGTTTATCACCAAACCCCATCCATCTAATGAATGCCTACATCAAGTTTGAACATTCTACCTCAATTAGATGAAGAGTTATTGCTTAATGCTCTGCTTACACTGGGCAGGAAATGCTCATTATCTAACTTAGTCAAGGTATTGATGTGATAAAACTATCGTGCCCCAAAGCATCAACCAATCAAATTGCTTATCTCTGCTTACCCTACGCAGAAAATTCTGATCTTCGAACTCCATCAAGGCATTCACCTAATAAACATCTACGCCAAGTGTTAACATTCTTGCTAAATTAGAATGAGAGTTATGTTCCAAATTGCTTATCACTCTGCTCACCCTGGGCAGAAAATGGTCATTATCGAACTTCGTCAAGGTCGTGATGTAATGAAAAATATACACCAAATTTCATTGCTCTCACTTAATTAGAACTAAAGTTATCGTGTACCAAAGAATCAACCAATAAAATTGCTTATCTCTGCTTATCCTAAGAATAAAATGCTCAACTTCAAACTCTTTCAAGGCATCGACCTAATAAACATCTACTTCTTGTTTGAACATTCCAGCTCAATTACAAAGATAGTTATTTCGGCCAAAATGCTTATCGCAGAAAATGTTCATTATTGAACTTAGTCAAGGTATTGATGTAATGAAACTATACACCAAGTTTCATCACTCTCACTTAATTAGAACCAAATTTATCGTGTCCCAAAGCTTCAACCAATCAAATTGCTCATCCACCACAAAATGTATTCAAATCCAGTAAATTTTGCAGGCTAGCGATGGCATCGAGAGTTGATTATGGTCTGCATAAGTTAAATTAATATCTAATTAATAAGTTAGATAACATTTCAGGCCTAAAGAAAGACCCGCAATAGGCAGATTTAGCTCTTGAATAATGTATGGTTAAGTTTTGTAGATACGAGTCGTGTATAACTTACCATTAGGACAGGTTGGGCAACAAATACCATCACCCTCTATAGTAACTGAATCAACACAATGGTTGGCACAGAAAAAACAGATTATGGGCATTAGACCAGGTTCGTAACATTCACATATTTCACAATCTGATACACGGTGAGTCTGTCCCGGAAATAACCCCTTTCCGTCACTACATATACACGGTGGTGGTTTTGGTGGTGGTCCTATGGGTGATGCTGCAGTAGGTGATGTCGGTGGCGCTGTAGGAGATATCGACATAGCTAGCGATGATGCTGATAATAGCCATACGGATACAACTGGTACAATCATCTTGATGATAAGTAATGCGAGTGATATCAAGGGAAGAATTCATAGTTTTTATCTTGTTCTCGACAATCATCAAACCATATGTTACTAACAAGATTGTCAATCTCTTTCCGAAAATAACCGAGTGTCTGTCAATATGTTCACAAAGAACGACACGGCTAGACGTCATTGGGTGTAACAACGCGTGTCATTTATTTTGAAATCGAGGTTAACTTGGCAGAATGACAGTTTCTGGCATAATATTATATTTAATAACACAGATAGATCGATTTGCCTTCGAACAGTCTCCTTAAAAAACAATTTGGACAATCATCTCGTTCGTAAGTAATGCAAGTGATTGTCATTTCATTAAAGGGGGAATATGGGAGATTAGATAAGAGTTGACTGTTCTCAGTATAATAGTTAAAGGAAATACATAACGTAAATAGAATATGTTGAAAATTTCAGTCTCGGGATATTAGTCTCGATCATCATTACTGAAGTCAGTGCGATAAAAAACAAACAAACATAGTCTTAATTATCCAGTTTTGGATTTAATCATCGTTGAGCAGTAGATCGGATTCAATTCCGACACATACGATGCCCCTGAGAGTTGATAATGGTTTTATTAATAGTTCATATAACATTTCAGGCCTAAAGAAATACCCGCAATAAGCAGATTTAGCATAATATATGTTTCATTGTACCCATTTATGTTACATGTAACATGCTGCCAATCTCCTGCTTCCAAATTCAGTTGAATATCTTGATATCTTGTTTTTCTGTAATGGATGATGCACCTCATTCTTCGTCTACTTGCACATACCGATTTAATTCTACAACACCCTTAAATATACAGAGTTGACAGTTCTCACTATAATAGTTAAAAACTAGATAATGCAAGGGAATTTGCTGAACATTTCAGTCAAATTAGTCCACTCTGAACCGAGATTTTAGCCATAGAATTTTCGGCCTAGCTTCGGTCATAATTACTAAAGTAGGTACCATAAAAGGCAAAGTCTCGATTAACCTGTTCATGATTAAATTATGCATGGAAGATGACCAGCAAATCGAAACCTAATCCAATAAACATCGCAGGCTAGCGATACCATCGACAGTTGATTATGGTCTGGATAAGTTAATTAATGTCTAATTAATAATTTAGATAACATTTCAGGCCTAAAGAAAGACCTGCAATAGGCAGGTTTAGCTCTTGCATAATGTATATTTCAATTAAAAACAACAGCCAATATTCTTTTTTTTTTATTGCAAAACGATCCTAGATTTTTCTAAAAACTGTCATTAAAATTAGAACATTGTAGCGTTTGGAATTATTAAAATATAAGCAAATATAGTGTTATAATGAGACTAACAAGCTCATGTTTACACAGACGTTTTATTAATGTGCCTGGAACATTTGGGGGAAGTCTTTGAGCAATAGCTGCAGAATTCAACAAATACAGTGCATAGCATAAAGGTCAGGTCGCGGCCATTTTGGTTTATGGTCACTTTCTCAAAGTGAGGTGATTTTGGTTGAATAAAATTCCGCTTCCTACTAAAGTTTCATGGACATCTTGGTCAACTATATACTCTTGCAAGCCCTAGATGTAGATATTATTATCACACTAAATATGGATTTTAATGTAAAATGTAAAACTTTTAGAGAAATCGCCTTTCCCAATTTCATTTCTGCATATTTCAATTTCTCCTCAATCTAGGTGTAACCGCGTTGCGGTTGATAAAACTAAAACAACAGGTAAACCGACTGTTGTACAAACATCACGTTATGGTCGGCAAATAAATAAACCGACTCGTTTTCAATAACTTTATTTCATGTACATGTCCCTTTAACTTTGTCACTTTAATTATTTGTAGTTATATTGTGTACATGAGTCATCGGTCTTTTATCCAATCAGCGACCGCGCTAGCGATCAGCTGACTAGAAACGGATGTCTTAGAAAAACTTCTAGAATCCACGTGTGTAAGAAAATTCCCTGCACGAGGCAACTTTATTTCACCTTCGGGGAAATAAAATAAAACTAATTTTAATTCGGCATCATATGGTAAGATTTAGCCTAATATTAAAACGGGTCTATGACTCAAAGTAACGATGTTTTTATGTTTATTATATTGTTCAAAATGTCATTCGCATTTGCCTAGTACGGCACTACACTAGTCTAAGTTTAAAGTGACCGTGCCTCGATTTATTTTATTGTCATTTTTTTATGGACATAAGTTAATTGTTGTCAATCAACCATAAATCATTTTAAATGTTTAATGTTATGTATAGTAGTTTGGATGCAGCTATGGCGGGTGTGGCGCCAGGCAGGGTAAGCTTACTCTTGCGGACACCTGTTACCACTGTTTGTCGTGTATTTTATGCACGAGGAGCAGTCCATTTGCTGATTACACTATTTTGCTTGAATACACTATTTTGCCTATAACGTTTTTTAGGACTTCGAATTCTGTCTTATGGTTTGGATTGTTCGTACTTGGTTTTATTTTATTATTATTATACATTATAGTTGTTATATTGTACTTCATTTTGTTTTTAGATTGAAACGCACGCAAGTGACGTAACACAACGTAACTTTCGTCTACCTACTTCGCTCCACTCTGTATGTACGCTTGTATGCTGTACAACCATTTGTTGACTATAATTATTGTATTTGATGGTAATTAAAAAGACCCATTGAACATGTTGTATTCTGTGGATTACATCACGTCAAGGGGGACTTTCCAGGCAGTATTTGTGGTAAATGGTGGATGTGACGGTAGCTGTTGCAATCTTTGAAGCTAATTTAGACTGTTTCTGTGGAAACATATTTATTAGTTAAAATAATAATTCAGGAATTTTTAGATACACACACGTTTATTCAGATCTACTGTTCAAGAACCCTGCCTTATTCCTGGCAGTAGATTTATCTAGGAAGCTGAAATTTTCAGATATTCATCCTATATACGTTATGCTATGCAAAATTGTAGGCCCCCTAACATCAATATTAAACATTGAATAGTCTATATCCCGGCTGTATGAAGCCTTCATTCGACACACGGACAGCAATTTGGCAGGCAAAACTTCTAACATTTGCATAAAATTTAAGCTAAGGACCTCACATTTTCACAGTGTGACGTTAAGTATTTAGGAAGGTTGTGGGTAAATTTCAGCCTCCCAATTCCTAATTCCAAAATTAAGAAAGAAATACAAGTTAAAGATGTCATATTATCATAAGATAAAGACTTATACGTATAGATCTGCTTCTATTAAAGTTCTAGGCCTACAGTACTCAGTACTGTACATTGGAATATATCATAATATGCAATATAATGCCTATTAAGCCTAACCAATCAAATATGAAAACATCTTTCACCAAATATTATGTACTCTTACAAAATAACATTTTTGATGATATATATTGCTGTTCTTATAATCTATTATATCTGTGTTATTATGGCTCAGTATATATATTTATATACCACTAGGCCTAGCACTCGACGATGACTCGTATCGTACTCGTAGCAGACGACGCGACATAGACTGAGCTCTTTTTCTTCAGGAATGCTGATTTTTTTTTTGATCCCTCAATAGTCCCTAAAATTAAAACACCCGGCATAGGACCTACTCTGGGTACCATATCCACCACTCGGATGTTAACATTTTCTTCTGTTCAACTGCGAAACGTCTTCCTTAGCCGCCATGTTTAGTGACATTACAGACAAACCCCAAGATGCAGTGCGCGATCTACTTTTTATGCAAATGAAGCAGTCGCCACTCCGTGTATTTTTACTCTGTGGCCTCATTGCTTGATAATGACTAGAGAAGCCTAGGCGAAACGTCGCTCAGTAATAAGCAGTAATTGTATTCCATAAAATTGTGACCTGTATAGCATCACTGCGACCTACTCTTATATCGAATTCCAACTGTCTGCACGCCAATATCTACACGAGACCTCGGTTTTTCTTTTACTAACAACGCAAGATTACGTTGGTTTTTGTTTCAAAAGAAATGAATGCATTTTTGAAAGATTTCTGTGTAAAGTTTAAACATACATTATGCAAGAGCTAAATCTGATTATTGCAAGTCTTTATTTATGCTTTAGATCTTTATTTACACAACAAGCACAAAATCAACTCTGTAGACCCACAGATGGCTTGGATTTAAACAGGATTTCATTGATTGATTAAATTTTTAAATGGCGTCATAAGCGGAGATTAACCGTTACGTTGACGTCATACCCCCGGAAATTTTAGATCGAGGCTAAATGATAGAATGTACGAAGCGAGACCGCTTTTGAGGGAGGCCGCATGTCAGTCAATTTGATTGAAAGTTCGATATATACGGACTTGATATTATGTTTAGTTGTGGTTAAAATGAGAGTTTGGATGTCGGTATTATACGCTCTTTTGTCACATGCGTTGACAGAAAAATTATGGAAATTGATAAACATCGCAGCTAACATCTCCCCAGTTGAATTGCAGCCCCATTGGATCAAGCTGTTTCCTATAGTATTTGTCTGCTTCGGGTGTTACGTAGGCCTACCAGTTACAGTACAAGAGTACACCCAGGCTAACAAGAAGTCGGCTATAATTATGCCTCATTGATTTGGTCCATTCCTTTCAAACTTTCGCTTCTTATCTATATATTAAAAGTCTTATTTTTAATTTGTAGTAAAAATAAATGTGATACGAATTGAATTGCAACCCCGTCTCAAACCGAATAGGCTAACAGTACCACAGCCATTGAAAACGTTACTTGATAATCGAGATTATGTAGGTGGAGTTAACGCCTGTTAATCAAACGATCGGCCATTCTCGGAGACGATGAAGAGACAGTTGACTCCTATTTCTAGTCAAAAATTACAATGGTGATAACTTTGTTCAGAATAAAGTAATTTGACTGGAATTTTCAATATATTCTTCTTTCATCATCTATTTTTGAACTGTTATAGCAAAAATGGCCAACTCTCTATTAAAATCTCCCATAATGTATCTTTAACAAACAAACTGCTGAAAAACCATCATATTGATCGTCACACATGCTTCGTTGTCACCAATTCCCGCGTACTATTTTATTGAATTCGCTAATGACGAGCGATAGATAAGGTCTAACATGTAAAATATAATTTCAATAATTCGCTTGCGTGTAGGGGTCTTTAGCAGTGGGAGGAAACCAACGAGGTTGGACAGGCGACTCTACTCCTTGTCACATACAACCGGGGAATCGAAACCACACCAGTTGACTCAATGACAGACCTTATGATACGCCGCGCATGTGCTAACCATTCGGCCACCCACGGGGTTATACAGCCAAAACGAATCATTAATATAAAAACATAAATGTATATTAAGACACGACATGCTGTTCGATGGTGAATATATATTTTTATTAACATTATATCAACAACAATAATTGTAAACTGATCACTGAATTTATGTCGGACCTTGTTAACGAATTAACGCATCTGTGTAAATATTGGTATTACTATGTATATTGACTATCCATGTAATTAGTCTCTAGAATATAAGCACATGATCCATGGTATTATTTGTATAGTGTGAGTTGTAGCGGTAGTTTTCACACAGCTTTAAGTGATAAATCAATCCAGCTATTTAAACATGTAACCATAGATAATGGAATACAAAGTACTATATTGGCATCTGAATCATGCTTGGATTATTGATGAGCCATACTAAACTTAGGCTGTCTGTCTACAGTTAGCTCCGCTTGAGAACAGACACTAAGCTAGTTGACCGACATTCTAAGTCCTAAATTGACGATTTTAGTCGAAAACACAAAGAATACTTAGAGAATTTTGTGACGGATTTATTCTGCTTCCATTTAATGCAATTGTAAAAGTTTATTTAGTCTTTGCGTGTATGACAGATGTGAAACAGAGTAGAACCTAATTACAAAAAATGGAATACTAATTTGTAGATATGGCGGCCATTTAAGGACAGAGATCTATTATCGAAGTATGAAGTAGATTGATGTCAGTGTGCAGAATGTTGATGAGCAACAGCAGTTGTTGGTCTATTTGATAACGTTGACTGTATCCGTGTCGAAGCGTTTTTTGTGAAGTCATCTAATAGTCGTGAGTATCCAGAAAACGGTACAAGAGCAACAACAAAAGTCAAACCCGTGTCACTTATCGTTGCTCTGGTTTGCTATGAAATGAAATGGTACCGACTAGGCTAAATAAAACCGGCATACTACATGCGGGAGCCACGGTGGCTAAGTGGCTAAGACGCTGGGTCGCTAGCTTGGAGGTCGCGTGTTCGATCCCTGCATTGGCCAATAAAGTTCATCGGGATTTTCGGACGTGGTTTCCCCTTGTCAGTGGTGCAGGACGGAGGGTCTGGCAAGGACAGTTGTACAGTCGTTTGGATGTGACGAAAAACCGAGGTCCCGTGTATACATTGGCATACACGTAAAAGATCCATTGGCAGCTGGATTCGATATAAGTAGGCCATAGCACACTGCATGGCATATGTCCGTCTTCATTAGCCCAGTATAGGAGCAGAACAGTAGGACGTTAAACCCGATTTCATTTCATTTCATACACCATACAGTGAAATCTTTCCCGGACAGTGCAGCATACGAGGTCGAATATAGCTTACCAAATCTGACCAATAACACATTGTGCCTGCTACATTCTTTGCCATGGCCAACAATCGTCTTGGTATGACGAGCTCTCAAATCCAGGACTTCACTTTGTCATCAAATAGTAAACTCAGAAACACAGAGGGGTGGTGACCCATGATTTTGCATGATGCACAAGATCCCGTCCGGCCCCCCCCAAAAACAATATATGTGTGCAGGGAAGGGAGAGGGTCAATTCCAGTGCCACCGGGTAATATTGGACTGTGTGGAACATGCTAGAGTCGATTTGTAGCACATCTCACCCACGGTATATGTTTAACACTGATTAAGCATTATGATTATAATAATGAAAACTACATTGAAACCGCGTGATTTTTGCTATTTGCGAGGGCGCGCAAAACTCAAAACCATGACACAAAGAACGTCATTGCGTCCCTCTCACTTCGCACCAGCTAAATACATCTAAAATAGATCTAAAATTCATCTCAATTGGAAGGTACACAACAGCTATGGAGAGAGAGAAATGGGGTTTAACGTCCAATCGAAACAAATTAGGTCATTTCGGGACTAACATGATTTTAATTTTTTTCAATAATTCGCTTGCGCGTAGGGGTCTTTTTGCACGTGCTAACCATTCCCCCCTCAACAGCTATGGGTTAATATAAAATGAAATGAAATGAAATGAAATGGGGTTTAACGTCCTACTGTTCTGCTCCGAACTGGGCTAATGAAGACGGGCATACGCCATACAGTGTGCTATGAGGGAAATTTTGCCCGGACAGCGGCATTACGGCCTACTCTTATATCGAATTCCAACTATCAAGGGATCTTTTACGTGCATTCCAATGTATACACGAGGCCTCGGTTGTTCGTCCCATCCGAACGACTAGACAGCTGTCCTCGTCAGGCCCTCCGTATGGATTAGTATAAGCACAAGCATAAGTCTAGATGAAACCTAAAATAAAACACCTTCACAAGCATAAGTCTGGATGAAATCCAAAATAAAACCGCTTTCTGTAACTAAACCCGTTCTTCCTAGAGGTTTAAAGGAAACGACGTCACTGGTCTCTCTTTTGTAATCATGATTTCTGGTACAAGCGATTTATTAATTATTTGATTGTTAAATTATTCCGAAATATGCATCGATTCAAACCTACTATGTGGAGGTCGACTAGACTAACACAAATACCAATTCCTGATATAGAGATGACCATTTTCTTGCATTAAATAACCGCCGGTACACTACACCGTTACCACAATAAAGTAATACGTACTGTTTCTAAAACTAAAGACTGGGGGTTGGATGGCCGAATGGTTAGCACGTGCGCGCTGTTTGATAAGGCCTGTCATTGAGTCAACTGGCGTGGTTCGAATCACTGGTTGTACGTGACAAGGAGTAGGGTCGCCTGTTCAACCTCGTAGGTTTTCTCCGGGCCATCCGGTTTCCTTCCACTGCTAAAGACCCCTACGCGCAAGCGAATTATTGAAATAAAATTAAACAATATGTTAGTCCCGAAATGACCTAGTTTGTGTCGAGTGGACGTTAAACCCCATTTCTCTCTCTCTCTCTTTCTAAAAGACTATTGTAGTTGTCAAGCATCTTTTCTGAATATCATTAATAAGATGACTGTAGGTACTGTTTCTAAATAACTATGACATCCCCCATTTCTATATAATAATGTGTAAATATAATATTTCGAAATAACAATATCTCGAAATAACAAAACAAAACAATATTCCTAGGAATAAACAATAATTTAAAATATGTACAATAATAAGAAATATTTCTAAACAACGAAATTTACAATAATATGAAATATTTATAAACAACGATATGTACAATAATTTGTACTACTTTTTAATAGCAATGTGTGCAATAATAAGAATAACATCTTATTTATACTAGTGGAAGTGATTTGAGATCGATAGTAAAAGACAAATTATTACTGTCAGATTTCCAAAATGCCCGCTTTCCATGTAAAGGGACTGTATCCGTGTAGGCGAAGCTTTCCGTGGCTTTTTTTCTCGCGTGAAGTGTGCGTATGCGTGCCAACCGAATACTTACTATGGCGTCGTACAAACACGGATTCTCTGGCGGCTGCAAATTTAGCTTGCAAATGTCAAAGTTTTTGGACATGGTGTTATTTAAAAAAAGGGCGGCCCAACGCTGTAAAGAGAAATTTCACTTATGACGAGCATTAACGTGACAACGCGTATCTTAGTCTGTTAACCTGTCTAATTGATCGTCAATCTACGTCCATTGCTGTTGTACTTCTTTTTAATGAAACAGATACGATCTCAACACCCAAAGTTACTGCAGCTAGGAATAAACCCACAAGTAAAAAATAAAACACGCTCTGTAGTGAGGCAATGTCAATAACTTTAGACAGGGTCTGCGTCATTGACTTACACTTTCCCGAAGGCCACCATTTTTTCTTCCAAATGTCCATCAAATTGCTCTCCAGCACGTGTAACGTCCTGTAAAACAAGAATTTACACATCTACGTGAAATCGTATTTATGAATTGGAATGGGGTTTAACGTTTTATTTTTCTGCTCCTCGAATAAGCCATAGTGTGTGATATGACGGAAATTTACCCGTACAGCGGCGCTACGGTCAACTCTTATATCGTATAAGCTGCATTTTAATACGAAACTACAGCAAAAAGGTTTTGGATTCTTCAAATGTCAGTGAATTCAGTTTAAAGACACGTTTTACCCACACATAACAAATATCGCCCTGCTTCTCTGCACTGACCGGGCTATCGAAGGCGCCATACAGTGTGCTATGCCTACTCTTATTTCCGGAAAACAACGATGATCTTTCTCGGACAACACCGATATCAAGCACCGGACATTCAGTATAGCGAGCCAACGTCTTTGTCACTGAGCAACCGTAGCGCCCAACAAACAGACCATTTTTTTAAATAAAAGGATACAAAAAAAAAACTGCTTACATGTGAGATATCTGTCGTGTATAGGCAGAATTATTTTGTAAACCAATTGCAAAATCCAAGGAGAAATACGTTTCTTTAATTTTTTTAATTTTACAGTCTTGAGATGCCCATCTATCGTAAAAACTTGATTCAGTCAGAAATACGTATTTTGAGGTTAATAACAGATCACGGTGGACCTCCGGCACTGGGCTCAGTATACGCGGAGTCGTTTTATTTTCGTGCACAATACCCCTCCATATCTGTTGGAAAATAGGATCCGTTGTTTTCTGAAAAAACAAACATCAGTCTAATATTATTACTAAAATATAGGGGATACGGACAGTCTTCTCCCAAGTAGATTTGGGGGGTTGGATAGCCTGTCATTGGGTTAAAAGGCGTGGTTTCGAATCCACGGTTGTTTGTGACAAGGAGTAGGGTTGCCTGTCCAACCTCGTGGGTTTTCTCCAGTTTCCTCCCACTGCTAAAGACCCCTACGCTCAAGCGAATAATTGAAAACAACAGCCCCCCTAGGTTTGAATATTCATACGGCTAGCGCAATAGCCCCTTTTGTAGTTCCATTTAACGCGACAGCAGCAAGTGCATCCAAAATCATCAGAAAACACTATACTGATCTCCAAGAAAATCACCCGAAAATATTTAGACATTCTAAAAATAAAAATCTGAACGACATCCTAGTGCACAGTAAATTAGATTAAATAAGACCTGCAGTCTCCGCCCTAACCCAAAACAAACCATATATCAAATCCTATCCCTAACCGTTAGTAAATAAAATCAACTAGAATCCCCAGCCCTAACCCGGTGATGTGGAACAAACACAATGTTTTAGAAAATCCCCCGAGAGCCTCAAATGTATTCTTTTTTTCTTCGGAAACAAAAATACCAGAATACCAGAAGTACCATCCAAGGAAGACCAGTGAAATCGCTTTTGTATATAAATCTAATGTATTGTATGTATTTTTAATAAAACTAGGAAATATCACGAACTAACTTTTCATCATCCTAGATCAGTGCTTATGTGGAGACTTAACCTCTCCCCCAAATTCTTGAACCTAACCCACGATCTCACCAACAATCACGTGCCCTAACCTTATTTACATCTCAGCGACCTTGACGAAAATTGAGCTAGCCTTAACAAATAGATTTAGCTAAGGAACAAGGTAAAGTAATATGGACATAGTACACCATTAATTTCCCTACTGACTCTAATGTTAATTCTCATCTCTTTGACAGACCCTATCCTGTACCCAAATTGTCGTGAGGTTGAACGCTTCCCAGGTGCGACTCTACTCCTTGTCACATACAAGCAAATAGGCGAATCAAAACCACGCTACTTGACTCAATGATGGATTTTATGATCCAACTCCCCCGCGTTAACCATTCACCTCCCACCCCCGGAATTCTTCAAAATTAATGGTGTCCTGTGTATATTTGACTAACAACGAGATTCTTTGTGTTGAAAACCAAATGAAAGATAATATATCTATTTCTGTTATTATGATAAAATAAAACAGGGTCATTCAGATGAGAAAATTGATTAAAACAAGTGGTATTAATTGATCTAGTAAACACGGACTGTGTGGCATTGAAACCGTTTACTGTTATTTTAGAAGCGAATCCTCTTGGTTGTGATCACAGATCAAAGATAAGAAAATTAGTTAATAAATACTTTTTTTGTCACATTTTGTTTTACTAAAACATGGGCATATTCCCTGGGGCGTATGTTGACCAGTGCCAATTAAAATTGCAGAGAAATTAGGCCACAGTTAGCACCGGTGAAAATCAACACGGTCGTTCTTCGTTAAGGGTCTACATTTATTTTTATATTTTTTGTTGTCTGACATTATAAATATCTAAAACTAAAATGTAATTTCGAAAAAAAAATGAACAAAACTACGCTGAACAGCAAATTGCTAAGTACTGAAAAAATACAAAATGGCTGAACGGCGACATTGCTTCATATTAATATTAATTGTAGTTGCAAAATAATAATTTCTATGTCCTTTTCACAGCGTTCTTGTCCTTTTTCTGGAACCCAATGTCAACTTAACACCAATCAGGTAATTTCGGGACTTGCATGTAGTACAGATATATTTGAATAATTCGTTTGCGCATAGAGGTAGAGAACCCGAAAAACCCCACGAGATTGGACAAGTGACCTTACACCTAGTCACGTCCAAGCTTTGGGGTCGAAACAATGCCAGTTGACGGAATGACAGACCTTAAGTTTTATGGCGCGCTGTTAGACCACCCAAACCCCAATAGGACGCAAGAAGTATCTTCTAAAAATAAGAAATGAAATGAAATGGGGTTTAACTCCCTACTGTTCTGCTCCTATACTGAGCTAATAAAGACGGACATACGCCATACAGTGTGTTATGTGAAATTTTGCCCGTCCAGCGTCACTATGGCCAACTTTTATATCGACTTCGAATAGCCAAGGCATCTTTTACGTGCACGCCATTGTGTACACGGGACCTCGGTTTTTCCTCACATCCGAACGACTAGACAGCTGTCCTTGTCAGGCCCTCCGTCCTGCATCACTGACAAGGGGAAACCACCCCGGAAAATCCCGATAAACTTTCTCGGTCAATACAGGGCTCGAACACGTGACCTAAAGGGTAGCGAGCCAGCGTGGTACCCACTTAGCCACTGTGAATCCTTTTCTAAAAATAAGATGTTTATCTAATGATACTAACATGCTTAACTAATGGTACTACCGAGTCTAGTGTCTGGAATGACCGATGTTAATCAGTTCTGTACCAATACAGTTGTTGGTTGGGCGGTCTTAAAGTCTGTATTTATTTGTTAGCCTGGCATATAATGTCTTTAAGGTTAATGGTAAGCTACTTTGGTGCCAATATATAGTATTAGACCTCTGTACATTTCTATTTTCAATGTCAGTAAGAACAATCTGTACACCATGTTCCTGAAGCAACGGTCGCGACTATTACAACATCTAGCTGTTGTGTTACTAGTCTGCAATCCCCGAACTTGTAGGTACGTTATCTCCCTTACCGCAGACACGTGGACAATAGCGTTGTCCAACCAGAGGTCGTGACACAGACACACTGAAATCAAATATGACGACCTCGACGGAAACGTTGACATTGAACGAACCTTCAACTTTGCAACTCACAGGTAGTCGTTTTAACTGGAAAGTGCGAGACTTGGTATTCGCGATGATATTTTCTACATAGGAATCTGATAGGTTTTAGTGCTAAATGATAAGGCCAGCTCAATGTTTCGTCACAGGTCACATAATGTTAACAGGGTTAGTGCTAATCCTAACCCAACCCTTACTTTTGACCTAAAAGCTTGCAAAAAATCACGCACCGGAACCTTATTTACATCTCAACGACCTTGACAAAAATTGAGCTGGCCTTAACAAATAGATTTTGCCATCTGAGAGGTCCCCAGTTAGGTCAGTAACCAATCGAAATTAGTGACGAAATACGCAGGATATTACGTGAAGGGATTGATACGATGTAGGAGGTTAACGCGAGATCAAGCCTTCTATTGAAGATGTTTCTTACACATACTTACGCTAAACCGTGGGATAAACAGAGTTTGTGAAACTGTTCCCCACGTGTATTCATCTTGATTAACCAGTTCTGATAATGTATTAAACGGTAGCTTCTCTTTAGTCACAGTCAGAGTTGCTATAAGTGTTCCACTGTAGGAAGCCGCCAAAATTATACAAAATATCCACCAACACCCAAGAAATATTCGCCCTGCCATTGCCTCGGGTTCATTACAGCTACCTAAAATAATAAATATTAAAAATTGAATAATTTCTCAGTAAATTGAAATCAACACCTATGTGTCTGAGCGCGTTTCTAACTTAAAGTTCGCTTGATAAATTTTGATTACAACATAATCTGTTATTGTGTTTTGGCTGAGGGAATTACTTTCTCCATTACTTAATGTAGAAACGGTAGTAAATAGGTTTGTTTGAACCACGATCGTAAGCCAGATTTGACCGGCCAGTTAAAGTTCGAAGCGCGACACTCTAGACCACTAGGTCATCCAACCCCGCTAAACTTCACAGGCGAACCCAAGATTATAACACCTGACGTTAAACTCTATTTAGCAACACAATAACCTTATTAGACGAAACCCTATTAATTAACCCCATCTACGATGTGTTAGCAACACCATAAACCGGACCCTATTAATTAAGACGACCACTTCGATGTGTTAGGGACACTATAACCTTATTAGACGAAACCCTATTAATTAACCCCATCTACGATGTGTTAGCAACACCATAACCTCCTTATTAGACGGAACCCAATTAATTAAGACGCCAACTCTATGTGTTAGGGACGCTATAACCGTATAAGATGGGACCCCCTTAATAAAGACCACTTGCTAGCAACACTATAACCTTATTAGATAGAACTCTATTAATTAAGACGACAACTCTATGTGTTAGGGACGCTATAACCGTATAAGATGGGACCCCCTTAATAAAGACCACTTGCTAGCAACACTATAACCTTATTAGATAGAACCCTATTAATTAAGACCACTTTCCATGTGCTACCATCAAAATAACCTTATTAGGTTAAACCCATCACGTACCATGTGATATCAACACTATACGCGTATTAGACAGAACCCTAATAATTAAGATCACTTACCATGTGAAAGCAAAAATATTAACCTTATTAGATGGAACCCCTTTAATAAAGACCACTTGCGGGGAACACTATAACCTTATTAGATAGAACCCTATTAATTAATACCACTTACTACGTGCTAACCTTTTTATGTTGAACCCTCTTTATTTAAGACCACTTACACGTGATAGCAAAACCATAACCATATTAATAAAATGAAATGAAATGAAATGAAATGAAATGGGGTTTAACGTCCTACTTTTCTGCTCCTAAACTGGGCTAATGAAGACGGGCATACGCCATACAGTGTGCTATGAGGGAAATTTTGCCCGGACAGCGGCACTACGGCCTACTCTTATATCGAATTCCAACTGTCAATGGATCTTTTACGTGCATGCCAATGTATACATGGGACGTCGGTTTATCGTCCCATCCGAACGACTAAACAGCAGTCCTTGTCAGGCCCTCCGTTCTGCATCACTGACAAATTGGAACTACGCCGGAAAATCTGGATGAACTTTCTCGGCCAATGCAGGGATCGAACACCCGACGGCCACCGTGCCCCCCCCCACCTGCTAAATACCCCTACCCCCCTCTCTCTCTCTCTCTCTATATATATATATATATATATATCTCTCTCTCTAAGTGAACACTACTTACCATGTGCTAACATAGCTCCATAAAGATATTCCAACCTTCTCCAGAACGAATCTTTAGGTGACGTGTAATAGAAGGGGTTAATGATCTCAATAATATGAAATATAAAAGCTGCTCCAAATAAAGATACACCAATACATAGCAACACCTTCCAGGTAAATGGTTTAATTAACGTGAGCCATTTATCGTCTTGTGAGTCCTGCAGTCGAAACAAGGCGATCCCACGATTAAACAGATAAGGAAAGGTAAAATCCATGACTTGTTCCCGTTCTTCGGATATACCAATGGCCGCTACTATCATTTCTGCCTCCTTAAATAAAATGAAAAAATGAAGAGAGAGGGAGAGAGAGAAATGGGGTTTAACGTCCACTCGACACAAAGTAGGTCATTTCGGGACTAACATATGGTTTAATTTTATTTCAATAATTCGCTAGCGCGTAGGGGTCTTTAGCAGTGGGAGGAAACCGGAGGACCCGGAGAAAACCCACGAGGTTAGACAGGCGACCCTACTCCTTGTCACGTACAACTGGGGATTCGAAACCACGCCAGTCGACTCAATGACAGGCTCCATGATACAACGTGCACATGCTAACTACTCGGCCACCCAAACCCCCTGCCCTGAAATAAATGAAGAGTATATGCAGTACAATGTTTCAAGCCAATAGTAAAACTGACCAGATGCGCGATAAGGGAATTAAATCATATTAAAAACTGACCCTTTTCACTAGCATTTGGATTAAACCAGTCCATTCACCATTTACCACCCTACCCCATTCATTATCATCTGGGATAAATAAAGTATATCTAATAATAGAAATAACATCATTTATTACACTACACATCAATTATCAACTGTGGTATAAATACTATATCTAATAATAGAAATAACATCATTTACCACCCGAGCCCATTCATTATCAGCTGGGATAAATAAAGTATATCTAATAATAGAAATAACATCATTTATTACACTACACATCCATTATCAACTGTGGTATAAATAATATATCTAATAATAGAAATAACATCATTTACCACCCGAGCCCATTCATTATCAACTGTGGTATAAATACTATATCCATGGCATAATCAACTGTGGTATATACCCCCTTAATTATCAACTGGGGTATCTATCCCTTTCATTTTCAACTGGGATATATACTCCCGTCATTATCAACTGTGGTATATACCCCTTTCATTATCAACTGGGGTATCTACCCCTTTCATTATCAACTGTGGTATATACCCCTTTCATTATCAACTGGGATATATACTCCCTTCATTATCAACTGTGGTATATATCCCTTTCATTATCAGCAGTGGTATACACCCCTTCATTATCAACTGTGGTATATACTCCTTTCATTATCAATTGCGGTATATACCCCTATCATTATCAACTGTGGTATATACCCCTTTCATTATCAACTGGGGTATATACCTCTTTCATTATCAACTGGGGTATATACCACTTTCATTATCAACTGGGGTATATAACCCTTTCATTATCAACTGGGGTATATACCCCTATCATTATCAACTGTGGTATATACTCCTTTCATTATCAACTGGGGTATATACTCCCTTTCATTATCAACTGTGGTATAAATACTATATCCATGGCATTGTCAACTGGGGTATAAATACTATATCAACTGGGGTATATACCCCCTTTCATTATCAACTGGGGTATATACCCCCTTCATTATCAACTGTGGTATATACCCCTTTCATTATCAACTGGGATATAAATAAACTCATGTGTTGCATCCATTGTAATAATGTTGACGTATATGGGAAAGTAATATTTTTGATAACTTACGTAAAATTAAGTTGAGTTGAGAGAAGGATTAGTATATCTATACATATACCTGTATATACGTCACCAGTTGTCGATGTAGATATGTGAACAAACGGTGCCCACTGTAATATAAAACCAAATGAACTGAAATGAAATAGGGTTTAACGTCCTGCTGTTCTGCTGCGGCTGGGCTAAAGACGGGCATACGCCATACAGTGTGCTATGAGGAAAGTTTGCTGGGACAGCGGCGCTACGGCCAACTCTTATATCGAATTCCAATTGCCATGGGATCTTTTACGTGCACGCCAATGTGTACACGGGGTCTCGGTTTTTCATCCATCCAAACGACTAGACAGTTGTTCTTGTGAGGCCCCCCGTTCTGCACCATTGACAAGGGGAAACCACGTCGGAAAATCCCCGATGAACTATCTCGGTCAACACCGGGAACCTCGACACTAGTGAGCCAGTGTTTTACTCACTTAGCCACCGTGGCTCCGTAATGTAAAATAAATATTCAAGAAACCTTATACTAAGATATTTTAATGCTACATTTATAGACCCAGAACTAAAATGTATGCTGTGATTACAGTGCACAGCCAATGATCCAATAGTATTAATAAAGTATTATGCAAGATCTAAATCTGCCTATTGCAGGTCTTTCTTTAGGCCTGGGGGTGTGGGGGAGTGTGGGGGGTGTGGGGTGGGTTTAAATGGTTAGCGTGTGCGTGCTGTATCATAAAGCTGAATGGTTAGCACGTGCGCGCTCTACCATAAAGTCTGTCATTGAGTCAACTGGCGTGGTTTCGATTCCCCGGTTGTACGTGACAAGTAGTAGGGTCGCCCGTCCAACCTCGTGGATTTTCTCCTGGTCCTCCGGTTTCCTCCCACTGCTAAAGACCCCTCCGCGCAAGCGAATAATTGAAATATAATTAAACCATATGTTAGTCCCCAAATGACCTAGTTTGTGTCGAGTGGACGTTAAATCTCGCTCTCTCTCTCGCTCGCTCTCTCTCTCTCTCTCGCTCGCTCTCTCTCTCGCTCTCTCCCTCTCTCTCTCTCTCGTTCTCTCTCTCTCTCTCTCTCTCTCTTCTTTAGGCCTGAACTGTTATATAAACTATTAATTAGCCATTTATTAACTTATCCAGACCGTAATCAACTCTCAATGGCATCGCTAGTTTGCGATATTTACTGGATTAGAATCCCATTTGCTGTTCAACTTTCATTCATGATTTAATAATGAAATGGATAATCGAGACTATGTTGTTTATCGTACTGACTTTAGTAATAATGGTCAATGCTAGGCAGAAAATTCAATCGCTGAAATCTCGGTTCAGAGTGGAGCTCTTTATCTAATCTCCCATAAGGTTTCTTTAAAGCGGAAATTGCAAATTTTTAAGTTATATTTTTAAAATTTATTAAAATAAAGCCTGAAAATAGATGGTATCCATAAACAGTCCTATAATGCACTATTGCCAGCTGAGAAATTGGCAAAAATATCATTTTCCTCTTCTTTTTTAAACGTTTGAATATCGCTACTCCATGGTGGAGAATAGAAAACAAGGGAGGTAATTGGGAGGTAATTGTGTTATTATTTCCTGTCTAAATGAATCTTAAGTGTGAGAATGACACCTATGATCGTATAATTGTGAGTTGACAACCTATTGAGCAAAAGACATAGAAATAATTACGTTTTGACTTTCTTAGAAAATTTGCAATTTCCGCTTTAAAGTTACGATTGAATTTGAAGTTGAAAATTATATTTTTGCCAATTTCTCAACTGGCAATAGTGAATTATAGGATTTATAGGATTATTCTTTAACAAGGTAGGACTATTTATAGATACCATCTGTTTTAGGGCTTTATTTTAATACATTTTAAAAATATAACTTAAAAATATGAAATTGTAACTTTAAATACTCGTGCATAAGGCCCCACCCATCCATCACTTAAAACTGCATTATGTAAGATTTAGATAAATAGCTAATACTTTAAAAATAAATAATGAAAAATGATTATATTGAACATTTCATACTCTATTCTGAGCGAAGTTAAGGAGAATAGTGGAGTCTCGATTATCATTACTACACCACTCGACACTCAATCGCATAATAGCTCGATGTAAGGAACGTATGTACATACCTCTTTGGTCCCTACCCTAAAGTGTATTCCATTTAAGGTATATTTTAGATTCGGGAAAATCAGATCTTCATTCAAAGATAAACAACTAAGAACCAATTTACTGAACTCTCGTTGCCGCCCTGTGCGCCACATTAGCTGATGTATGTCGATCTCTAGCTACAAATTTGAACAGAAAACATCAAAGAGAAGTGTCATCTTGGGTATCACTACAGATAACTTTAAAAAGATTTGTATAGTCAGTCACATCCATAGTAAAATATCCAGCTGATCGACGGAGTGTGAAATACGGTTTTGGCAGGAGATGCGTATAATTTTTTTAAGTCATTGTTGCAAAAACTACTGCCTAGGCCTAAACAATATACAATTCAATTTTGGAATTATTTATATCAGATAAATCTCGCGAATCTTCGATTTTAGAAAACAAAAATCTTGCAAACGTAGGCTACATGTGTAAAACTACAGATAACAGAAGATCAGCATAATGATAGGATCTTTAATTATTAAGAACCTGAAATAGACATAAGTCGAGAGGAGCTCTATTACAAGTCTGACTTACTGTCAGCAAACTCCTGCCGCTGGTTATATAGCTTCCGACAATAGGGAAAATATATAAGATTCATATGGTATTGTTTATTTATCAGATTACAGTATCTGTAATTGCACTGCGTATTGCCGCGTGTTGTACACAGATCATATGAAGCTTGTAAAGGACATATTGAATTAATTACATGTTTAATAAAAACACAGACAGTCGTGACTTAAGAGATTTGCATATATAGTTGAAAGGTCAATATCATAAGTTCAATTTGATAAAAGTTATAGTTCACTATGTCACACTTGCGCGAGCTAAATCTGCCTATTGATGGACGTATTCCTGACTTCAAATGTTATATCTTAAATATTGAATATCAAGAACCCATAGTTTCACAGTAATATCAGAGGGGGTTCGATGGCCGAATAGTTAGCACGTGCGCGCTGTATCATAAGGTCTGTCATTGAGTCAACTGGCGTGGTTTCGATTCCTCGGTTGTACGTGACAAGGAGTAGGGTCGCCTGTCCAATCTCGTGGGTTTTCTCCGGGTCCTCCGGTTTCCTCCCACTGCTAAAGATCCCTACGCGCAAGCGAATTATTGAAATTAAATTAAACCATGTTAGTCTCGAAATGACCTAGTTTGTGTCAAGTGGACGTCACCCCCCTCTCTCTCTCCTCCTCTCTCTCTCTCTCTCTCTCTCTCTCTCTCTCATTCAGTATTGATTAATATGGACAAATATTAGATTCTATATCTTGTTTTTTTTTATATTGAATATAAGGATAATTCGAAGTTATAGATTTAGCTACTTTTAAGTTTCTCGGAAAACATTACCTTAGTTGGGTCCCTGTCTTCGGTTAAATTCTCAATCTGTCTGTGATTGATGACTGTGATATGATCCAGTGTAGAATTATAAAAATCAGAATCTGTCCACTCCTCCAAAACTATCAGCCATCTTGATCTGTGTTTGAATGATGTAAAGCTATCAAATTCCTTTTCGTATTCACCCGCCTGTAAACATAAGCAGTATGATTTAATAAATTTATGTCTAACCCTTAAAGTTGCAATTTCATATTCTTAAGTTATATTTTTAAAATTTATTAAAATAAAGCCTTAAAATATATGGTATCTATAAACAGTCCTTCTTGTTAAAGAATAATCCTATTAATCCTATAATTCACTATTGCCAGTTGAGAAATTGGCAAAAATATCATTTTCATCTTCAAATTCAAACGTTTGAAAATAACTACTCCATGGTGGAGAATAGAAAACAAGAGAGGTAATTGGGGGTAATTGTGTTATTATTTCCGGTGTAAATGAGTTTTAATTGTGAGAATGACACCTATGATCGTATAATAGTGAGTTGACAACCTATTGAGCAAAAGACATAGGAATAATTATGTTTTGACTTTCTTAGAAAATATGAAATTGTAACTTTAAAGCGGGGTTTAATGGCAGGCGCGGGGAAATGAAATGGGCTTTAACGTCCTATTGTTCTACACCATCTGAGCTAATAACGGCTTAAAAACGCCATTCAGTATGCTATGATTTTATGAGGGGAAATTGTGCCCGTAAAGCAACACTATGCTATGGTCGATTCTTATATCGAATTCTTTTACGTGAACGCCAATGTGTAAACGGGACGCAGTTTTTCTTCCCGCCCTAACGACTACACGTTGTCCCTTGCCAGACCCCCCGTCCTTCACCCCTCGTCCTCCGCCGGAAAATCCACTGCTAAAGACCCGTACGCACCAGTGAATTATTGAAATAAGATAGCTAGTATTTCGAATTGAACTAATTTGTGTCGAGTGGGTGTTAAACCACATTTCTCGTCCTCCACCGGAAACATAGACACTAACTATTTCCACTAAATGTAATCAATTCATTGACAATATAAACGAATTTACAGACATTAACCACGTGGGGCTTAGTTACATAACTTAACCATGTGGGACTAATTTACAAACCCTAACCATGTGGTTACATAATTTAACGACGTGGGACTCAGTTACATAATTTAACGATGTGGGACTCAGTTACATAACTTAACCTAGTGGGACTCAGTTACAGACCATAACCACGTGGGACTCAGTTACATAACTTAAACACGTGGAACTCAGTTACAGACCATAACCACGTAGGACTCCGTTACATAACTTAACCATGTGGGACTCAGTTACGTAACTTAACCATGTGGTACTTAATTACATAACGTAAACATATAGAATTTAACTATGTGGGACTCAGTTACATAACCTAACCATATGGTACTTAGTTACAGACCATAACCATGTGGGACTCAGTTACGTAACTTAACCATGTGGTACTTAATTACATAACTTAAACATACAGAATTTAACTATGCGGGACTCAGTTACATAACTTAACCATGTGGAACTCAGTTACAGACCTTAACCACGTGGTTACATAATTTAACCATGTGGGGCTCAGTTACAAATCTTAACCATGTTGGACTCAGTTACAAACCATATCCATGTTGGACTCAGTTACAAACCATATCCATGTTGGACTCAGTTACAAAACTTAACGATGTGGGACTCAGCTACATAATTTAACGATGTGGGACTCAGTTACTTAACTTATCCATGTTGGACTCAGTTACAAACTGAGAGAGAGAGAGAGAGAGAGATGGGGCTTTACGTTCACTCGACGCAAACTAGGTCATTTCGGGACTAGCACACCGCTTAATTTTATTTCAATAATTCACTTCCGTGTAGGGGTCTTAAGCAGTGGAGGAAACCGGAGGACCCGGAGAAAACCCCAAAAGATAGGAGAGACGACCCTACTCCTTGTCACGTACAACCGGGGAATCAAAACCACGCCAGTTGACTCAATGACAGACCTTATGTTACAGCACGCACACTCTAACCATTCGGCCATCAAATCCCCGCTTATTTTTTACTTAGTCATGGTATTGACTATTAACGCCAGTTAACTCAATGACAGAGTAAATAAGAATGGATTCACAATACATCGTAACAGGTACAAGTCATGTCTGTCAACAAAGGAATTGGTGTAATTATTGGAAGGACAAGGGCGAAATCAGTTGACGCATAAACAAACCTCGACAACTTCTTCCATCTATTGCTAGGGGCTTGGATGACCGAGTGGTCAAACGCGTGCGCTTCAGTTCATAAGATCTGTCATTGAGTCAAGTGGCCTGGTTGCCATCCCACAAATGTATGTAAGCGTTAGGTCAAAAAGTCTGTCATTGAGTCAAATAGCGTGGTTTCGATTTCCTGGTTATACGTGACAAGGAGAAGGGTCGCCTGTCCAGCTTCGTAGGTTTTCTCCGGGTCCTAAGGTTTTTTTTCCACTGCTAAAGACCCCTACGCGCAAGCGAAGTATTAGAATATAATTGAATCATATATTGGTATCATTTCTCTCTTTAATTTAAACACTATTTTATTAATTGTAAAGTACAATAGGTAAATATACAAAGAATACAAGGATACGATAACAAGCTAAGTTTATAAACACCGCTTCCTTAAGGGATGCTGTAAGAATATGTAAAGTACGTGGTGGGTATATACAAGGTGAGCCATCAATACTGGAAACTGAGAGATAGAGTTACTAGTTAAAATTAACATTTGATTTTGATTAGATCTATTATTTATGGTGGCTGAAAGCGTCCATTTAGATCGGCGGGTTTCTAGATAAAACGCGAGAGTCGCCGTTAAGCCAGCACGACGAAAAAGGCGCCGATCGGCGACTTTTTCGTCGTACTACCTTATCGGCGACACGCGACTTTCACAACACGAGAGTCGCCGTTAAGCCACGCGCCGAAAAAGTCGCCGAAAAAATCTTAACGGCGACTCTCGCGTTGTATCTAGAAACCCGCTGATCTAAATGGACGCTTTTAGCCACCATAATTATTTGATGTATATTTTATTAAATGGGTTTATGTATTTAATGACTTTGGGTTTGATTACCCGTTGAGATCGAGGGTATTTTATTTAATTGATGCGTAGTTTGTTTAATGCTCTGCCTTCATATAAATCAATGTTCAGCCTATTTCATTAGAAAACAACTCCGATAATAACGTTTACATACAGTACACATGAAGGTGTATATTACACGTTGCTGGCAAATACATAAATACTATATTTAAAGTTACATTGTCACGAAAGTATTTATCGGGTGGCGGGTGGTTTTCCAATAGAAGTATGGCACATTTGGTATATATGGAAAGTGTAGACACCCAATCTTACTAGAAAATTACTGGATTACCCGAACAGCACCCATGGAGCAAGCACTGGGCACAAATGTCAGGGTATAACTAACTGGCAACCCGATTGTTGTCTGCCAGCTTATTGTGTGCTAGCTTGACAGGGGGAGAGGTTGTTATTTCTTGTTCAAATGGTTAGGCGGTTTTGGGAACACTGAGGGGTATCAAAGTACAAAAGACTCTGCAATTAAACGGCGGAAAAAGTAGTTGACAGAAAATAATTAAGAATTTACTTAGGCCTCAATATGTATGATAAATGGACAGTAAGTAACGAAAAATACATTCCGAAAATGGACCATCCGTCCAACAACAGAGGGATTTGAAGCAAATTTGTCATAGAATAATTAGTTTGAATATGTTTTTAGTCCAAATATATCATCAAATCACACAGTTTGTACGCGGGTAAAGTATCTTTAAATGGTTGTTTCATGACTCGAACATAAAACATTCATCGATTGAATTAATGGCTTTTTCTATTTTTCTTTCATGTTCTCTTATCTAGTGACAGTCAATTTTTTTTTATGAAATGTCATATATCCTTTCACAGTCTCACACAACAACTTTTGGTCTTCGAAGGAATTATTAGTAAGCAGAAATCCGCCCATGTATCTGTTATCAACCGTCACTTCAGTCAGTTATATAGAGCGATAACTCGTGTTTTCCTTTGCGTTCGTCACTTCCGATTGTTGAAAAATTGATTACGCATCTATCGTAGCAATGATCACTGTGATAAAATATTATTTGGAACGTGCTTAACCAGTTCTATCACATATATGATAATGACTGACACCAATATTGTCCTTTAACAAGGAGGTTGCATATCGCATTACACAAACCCAAGGTAGAATATATTTGTACTTAAACGCGATTCAATGTCAATATTTTATATAGCTGGATGATGTCTAAGCATACAATTATGATTAGTTTGTATAAGCGCTTCTCTTTATTATAAGTGGTGTTTTCTGGTATAATTCAGTCAATAAAGCGGACAGTTATGTGTAAATAAATATTATTCTATCCTAGTGTTGTGCAGCTTTCGGAAACTCAGTTATAGACTTTATCCGACAATATTCTAAAGCACATATTTTATATTATGGCGCTAGGATGATACTTAAAGGAACATTATGTAAGAGCTAAATCTGCCTATTGCGTGTCTTTATTTGGGCTTCAAATGTTAAATATATTATTATTATGGGAGATTAGATAAAGAGCTGGCAGTTCTCACTATAGTAGTTAAAAACTAGATAATGTAAAGGGAATTTGCTTATAATAGTTAAAAACTAGATAATGTAAAGGGAATTTGCTGAAAATGTCAGTCAAATTGATCCACTCTGAATCGAGATTTTAGCGATTGAATATTAGGGTCAGTCTCGATCATCATTACTAAAGTCAGTACGATAAAAAAAAACATAGTCTCGATTATTCATTTAATGATTAAATTATGAATGGAAGTCGAACAGATTTAGCTCTTGCATAATGCGGGGGCTTGGGTGGCTGAATGCTTAGCACGTGCGCGCTGTATCATAAAGTCTGTCCTTGAGTCAACTGGCGTGGTTTATATTCCCCGGTTGTACGTGAAAAGGAGTAGGAAATGAAATTGAACCATATATTAGTCCCGGAATGACCTAGTTTGTGTCGAGTGGACGTTAAACCCCATTTCTCTCTCTCTCTCTCTCTCAGAATAGAGTAATTTGAATTTATATCGGTTAAAGATACATTATGTTAGATTTAGATAAAGAGCAAACCATTCTTGTTATAATAGTTCCAAAATAGATCATGTAAAATGAATAATTTGAAAATTTCATTCAAATTACTCTATTGCGAGCAAAGATATTAGCCTTTGAAGGTTTGGCAAGACGTGTGCAATAATTTCAACCACCGTACTGCTTGTTCGAAGCTAAGTCTCGCTCCTCCATTTTTGGCTTAAATCAAAATATGGCTGAACTGTTCTAATTTAATATCGGAGAAATCCGATGACATCAAGAGTTGATTATAGCCTGGTTAAGTTTAGATACCATTTCGGGCCTAAAGAAAGACCTGCAATAGGCAGATTTAGCTCTTGCATAATGTATGTTTAACTTCTTCCAAAGAGCTCAGTCACGTCTTTGACAAGTGTATGCTGACATCATCATGTAACTTCAAAATAAGACGTGATGACGTCATGTGGTTCATTTATGATATTTCTATTCTGTATTAAATTCATAAGGTGAGAACTCAATATTAAAGGAGTTATGAGACTCCAAAGGTACATTTGAATTTTTTCAAATTAGGCCCTTTCCCCGGACCGAAAATGGATATGTTGTAGAGGATGATCCTACGAACACAGCGGCAACAAGAAACCTTAAAGTAGCTAAGTCTCTAACTCAATATCATACAAATTCTTTGACATTGAAGACACAAATTATTTGTCTATTTAAATCAACATTGATGTTGTGATCTTACCGGGAAAAGATGGGCTTCTGACATCCAATATTTAAGACAAAATAAACATTTTACAATTGGTACACGAATCGTGTACCATAATGCGTTTCAGCGTCATTTGTAACCAGGGGCTCAAAGAACCAGGCTAGACATATTCCATAAGTCATGTCAAACGGTGACGTTATATTCTTATCTGGAGAGCATGCGCAATAAATATTTCGGTGTAGACTGGTATAACCAGACTCTGGAAATAGCCATTCGATTGAGATTTCTGGCGTATTTCGCCGAACTTAACTGATTAGAAATTACAGTAAAAACAGAAATGATTGAATGTAAATCAGTATATATACATTCATATTACATTATTAAATGCGTTGTGTCGCATTTGTGTCAATTTCTAGGTCCCAAATATTAGCGACTTAGCTCCTTTAAGTTGCAACCTGTTCTATGTTGCCCTAAATTTAACGTAGATTGACTAGACTAAGGTATTCCGGCGTGGTTTCCCCCTGTCAGTAGTGCAGAACGGGGGGACTGACATGGACAGCTATCTAGTAGTTCAGATGGGACGAAAAACCAAGGCTCCGTGTATACATTGGTGAGGTTCCCCCTTGTCAGTGATGTAGGACGGATTGTCTGACAAGGACAGCTGCCTAGTCGTTCGGGTGGGACAAAAAACCGAGGTCCCTTGTACACATTGGCGTGCACGTAAAAGACCCCATGGCAGTTGGAATTCGATATAAGAATAGGCCGTAGCGCCGCTGTTCGGGTAAAGTTTCCCTCTTAGCACACAGTCCGTCTTCAGTAACCCGGTCGGAGCAGAACAGTAGGACGTTAAACCCCATTTCATTTCATTTACCTGTGTGAGGATAGATGCCACACAATCTGCTGAACACATCAATATAACGTTAAAATTATTATGATTCTGGGTTGTATCCATGTATCCAAGTGTTTTAGGAATATCGGTTTGATTATCGAATTCCACCACAACCACCATCATGCTTGAAGGAAAACTTGATGATATATCCGCAAACATATTGGCTGAAAATAAAATAATGTGAAAACATTGAATTAAACTGACTAAATCTATTTGTTAAGGTCAGCTCAATTTTTGTCAAAGTCGCTGAGATGTAAATAAGTTTAAGGCACCGGGCACGTGATTGTTGGCGAGACTGTAGGTTAGGGTTAGGGTAAGCATTGGGGCTAGGTCCAGGGTTAGGGTTAGGGTTGTGATTAGCGATAGTCCTGTTTACATCTCCTGAACTATGACGAAAAATTGAGCTGGCCTTATCATTTAGCACACACCGAATTAAACTAGTTTCACCAGTAAGCTGATACCGTTGACTTATAAACATCGACCTTTTAGTAATGATAATTTTTGTCACTGAATCATGAAAATGGTCATGTTTAATAATTAATATACATGTATATAGAAAGTGGTTAGAAATCATACAGTTGTCCTTGATTGGCAGGACTGTTGTTTAAGAAGTTGTAAAAGATGTCACTACTGGTGTGAGAGAGAGAGAAATGGGGTTTAACGTCCACTCGACACAAACTAGGTCATTTCGGGACTAACATACGGTTTAATTTTATTTACATAATTCGCTTGCGCGTAGGGGTCTTTAGAAGTGGGAGGAAACCGGAGGACCCGGAGAAAACCCACGAGATTGGACAGGCGACCCTACTCCTTGTCACGTACAACCGGGGATTCGAAACCACACCAGTCGACTCAATGACAGACTTAATGATACAGCGCGCGCACGCTAACCATTCAGCCATCCAACCCCCCCCGTCACTACTGGTGTAAAAGCGTGACTAATTACAATGCCCATCACTATTGAATATACAAACCTGGACAATAGTGGTGTATATCATTCAATAGTCACAGTTTTAAAGGACAATATTGGTGTCAGTCATAATTACATATGTGATAGAACTGGTTAAATACATTCCAAATATAATTTTAACACAGAGATCATTGCTACGGGAGATGTGTAACAAGCACGTAAAGAAACGGGAAGTGACGCCAAACATTCCCCCGTTTTTATTCATTCTGTTCTTAATAAAAACATGGTAATGCACGGACTTTTTCTAATTTGTTCGTTATCTTTTATCTAATGACAGCCAATTCTTTTTTTGAATTGTCAGATATCCTCTCACCGTCTCATATAATAACTTTTCATCTTCAACTGAATTATCAGTGAAATGAAATTCGATCGCGTGTCTGTTATCGCTCGTTACTTCAGTCAGTTATATAGTAGGATAACTCGTGTTTGTCATGTTTGTCGTCACTTCCCGTTTCTTCACGTGCTTGTTACACATCTCCCGTACAATGATCTCTGTGTTAAAATTATATTTGGGAGGTATTTAACCAGTTCTATCACATATTTTATAATGACTGACCCCAATATTGTTCTTTAATCCCTTACTGAGAAAACACTTAATTACTTAATGACTACTGCCTGATTACTAACACTTTTAACTGGCTAATAAAATGACGACTTTGGTCTGTTAGTGTCGTATATTTTCATTTATTAAAGTATTTTTTTGCTAAGTCAACGATATCAACTTTACAGTTCTGGTTATTAAACGATAAGACATATCTGTAAATATCTTAAATACGATTGGGGAAGATAGTCGATCAATGTGTACTCGCACCACACCACCGTTCTTGTATAGCTTCATCGTTGCATCATAAGGTGAGTCACTGATTCAAGTGGCGTAGTTTCGATTCCCCGATTGTAATGTGTCAAGGAGTAGGATAGCCTGTCCAACCACGGGAGTTTTCTCCGGGTCCTCCGCCTTCCTCATACTGCTAAAGATCCCTATGCGTACGCGAATTATTGAAATAAAATTGAATCATATGTTAGTCCCGAAATGGCCTAATTACTGTCCAGTGAACGTTAAACTCCATTTCTCTCTCTGTCGTATAGCTACATATGCTGTTAGTCCCGAAATGACTTGGTTTGTGTCGAGTGGACGTTAATCCCTCTCTCCCTCTCTCTCTCTCCCTCCCTGTATATACTGTAGCTATAGATACCAGACGAACATATTAGTATATAACCTAATACACAAACAATACCTGATAGCCAGATGAAACGATCAAATTCAGCATTTATCAAATAACATTATCGATTTTCGTTTTGTATTTGTTCGTGATACACATATAAATGATCATTAATAATGTTGTAATACAAATCTTGCTGAACAAATGGTCGCTTGTCAATTTTCTAAATAGCAGTAAGAGGAAACCTGGGGACAAGAAGAATACCCTATTCCTTGTCACGTACAGCCGGGGAATCGAAACCACGCCAGCTGACTCAATGCCAGACCTTATGATAAAAAGCACACGCGATAACCATTCGTTTTTGAAAAAGGCTTAATTAAGAGGTTGTCTGATTGTGATTGAAGGGTTCTACAACGTTTATTGGTGTTGAGAAGGTCTCTAAGGTACTGGGGCGAGGATTCGTTATTTAGAGTAGACTACGTAATAGACAGCATTTTAAAATTGATACTTTGACGGACTGGAAGCCAATGGAGATCTTTCAGAATTGTTTATAATGGTTTAGTCTTGGTTATGATCAGGGCTGCTTTGTTTCTGAAGTTGTTTAATTTTATTTTCAGGTAAATTGTACAAAAATGTATTACAGTTGTCGAGTCGTCAATTAACCATAGAGTTTACTAGAATTTTAGCCGTGTCACTTTCAATATAATAAACCAGTGATTGCTGTCCCATACAATGGTCTCATCAGGATTTTCCGACGTGGTTTCCCCTTGTCAGTGGTGCAGGATGGAGGGCCTGACAAGGACTGCTGTCTAGTCGTTCGGATGGAACGAAAAACCGTGGACCCGTTGCATGTAAAAGGTCCCTTGGCAGTTGGAATTCCATATAAGAGTAGGTCATAATACCTCTGTCCGGGCAAAACTCCCTCATAGCACACTGCATGGCGTACGACCGTCTTCATTAGCCCTGTAGATGCAGAACAGTAGGACGTTAAACTCCATTTCATTTCTCATACAAAGGTTCTGGTATTGTTATGTTTTTAATGATTAAATGCCAATAAATGATTAGGTCAAGTTTATTTGAAGAGGAATCGTGTAGATAGTATATCAATTATCAATAAAAGAGAGAGAGAGAGAGAGAGAGAGAGAGAGAGGGGGGGGGTTTAACGTCCACTTGACACAACTAGGTCATTTTGGGACTAGCATATGTTTTAATTTTTATTTCAATAATTCGCTTGGGAGTAGCGGTCTTTAGCAGTGGGAGGAAACCGGAGGATCCTGAGGAAACCCACGAGGTTGGACAGGCGACCCTACTCCTTATCACGTACTACCGGGGAATGAAAATCACATCAGTTGACCCAATGACAGATTTTATGAGACAACGTACATCCGCTAACCATTCGGCCATCCCCACCCCCTTATCAATAAGACATTTATTCTCATGACAAGCCCAAAACCAACTCTCAAGACTATCGGATGACGTAGATATTTAATGGATTTCATAATTACAGCACATAATGAATACTCGTTTATTATCGTTGCAAATGTACTTGACAATTGAAACTATCTTTCCCAAACTTTGCTCAGAATAAAGTAATTTGACTAACATTGTCAATATTTTCATTTCTAAATATCTATTTTTGATAGCAAGAACGTCCAGCACTTCATCTAAACATGACATAGAGTATTATATTCGTATAGTCAACTTTTGTTTTAAAGACAAGACGTTTCGTTTTGTCTAGTATTGTTTAAAGAGGGTTCGTTTTTCCCAAATCAAGTTTGTTTAAAGAGGTTTCGTGTCGTCTAAATCAAGTTTGTTTCAAGATAATTCTAATAGTCTATACCAAGTTTGTTTCAAGACGATTCGTGTTGTCTCTACCAAGTTTGTTTCAAGACGATTCGTGTTTTCTATACCAAGTTTGATTAAAGATGATTCGTGTTTTCTATACCAAGTTTGTTTCAAGATGATTCGTGTAGTCTATATCAAGTTTGTTTCAAGATGATTCGTGTAGTCTATATCAAGTATGTTTGAATACATATCGAAAATTGGATGTAACTTCCTAATAATTGAACAAGGCAGTATGCCAAGTAAACTTAATCAACCCCCACCCTAGACAAACTCGCCACCGACCCCCACCTTAGACAAACTCGCCAATTGGAAGTGTAAACACGAGGGATATAAATAGAAATATATGGTAGAAATTTACATTGTCTTTTAGATATAAAAATATACATGCCATTATAAATATTGATGGATGAGTTGTGTAAGATCAAGTCACGTATGATGAATAGATTTTATCGTCCAGAGTGATTACTTAGTAAATATGCCCCTATCTGCCACGGGTTCATCACAATAGCAATCGATGTTAAATGCAAGGCATTAAAACGGGAATCTATATCGTTGTAGTCTCATTGAGCGCTTTATCATTATAATCTACGTGACCGCTTTGTAAATTGGCCAGACACCTGGAAATATGAATTATGTCGTGTTTGTGTGTGTGTGTGTGAGAGAGAGAGAGAGAAATAGAGAGAGAAATGGGGTTTAACGTCCTACTCGACACAAACTAGGTCATTCGGGATTAACATATGGTTTAATTTTATTTCAATAATTCTCTTGCGCATAGGGGTCTTTAGCAGTGGGAGGAAACCGGAGGACCCGGAGAAAACCCACGAGGTTGGACAGGCGACCCTACTCCTTGTCACGTACAACCGGGGATTCGAAACCACGCCAGTCGACTCAATGACAGACTTTATGATACAGCGCGCGCACGCTAACCATTCAGCCCCCCCCCCCCTGTCGTGTTTGTAACTCTCATTTTCGCAATATAGATCCGTCATCTATTAAAATGAAATGAAATGGGGTTTGTTGACGTCCGAATTTTCTGCCCAGTCCGGGCTAATGAGAATGGTCATACTCCATGCAAGGGTTCTTTTACGTGCATGCCAACATGTACAAGAGGCCTCGGTTTATCGTCCCATCCGAACGATTAGACGAGGTCCCCCACCACTGATGTGGGAGAAGTACGCCTGAAAATCCCAATAAATCCTCTCGGCCAATGGTCGAACACGGGGCCGCCATCTATTATAGCCTCAAAGTCCGGACGCCACGGTGGCTAAGTGAGTAAGACGTTGGCTGGCTAGCCTGGTGATGGACGAAGGACCTGACAAGGACAGCTGTCTAGTCGTTTATATGGGACGAAAACCGAGGTCCCGTGTACACAAATGCGTGCACGTAAAAGATCCCTTGGCAGATATAAGAGTAGGACGTAGTGCCGTTGTTCGGGCAAAATTACCCTCATAGCACACTGTATGGCGTATGCCCGTCTTCATTAGCCCAGTCGGTGTAGGACGTTAAACCCTATTTCATTTCATTTCTTAAACGTCCACTCGACATAAACTAGGTTTAGCGGTGTGAGGACACGGAGAAATCCTACGATGTTTGACTGGCGACCCTTATCCTTGTCACGTACAAGTATGGGATCGAAACCACGCTACTTGACTCAATGACAGACCACATAATCTAACACTCAAAACCCCCTGTAGGAACCGTTTGTAGCCTTTTAAATATTTGCTTACCAGTGTTGCTCTGTCTGGAATATCACCACAACAATTTGGCCATAGTGCCGCTGCCCGGGCAAAATGTCTCTCATAGCACACTGTATGGCGTATGCCTGTCTTCATTAGCCCCGTTGGAGCAGAACAGTAATACGTTAAACCCCATTTCATTTCTATCAGCCTCAGCATGGTACAGTGCCATCGTATCTCAACCTATGTTTCAAATGGACTGTTTCAGAAACACTGGGGAATGACTTCCCAGCGCAGCTGTGATGAGGTTTTCAGAAACAATTGTTCAATTTAACTCTTAGATTCTAGAAACACGTGGTGCATTTCCACAGTAGCAATTGACCTATTACCTCGCTTCAAGCATGCGATGGGTGGATTTGGCGCACATGATTATTACTATTGTATATACTATTCAAAAAAAGTAGGGGATATTTGATTTTTAAGTGTTATTAAAGTCACCTAATGAAACTGACGAAGAAACAAATGACAAAATGAAATGAAGTTCACATTCATCGATTTATTCCAAATGATCGTTAGACTAAGTAAGGCACAGACTGACCATTATAAGGGTAAAATGATACCCGGGGTCAAACAGCAAAGTTACCACAGCATCACAACCAAGTCAGTAACGTGTAAATCCTCCTCTGTTTGCCAAACAAGCATTGATCCGACGTGCATACTCCTAATGAGACGTCTAAGGTCATTTTGGTCCAGATTGTCCCATCCCTGTTGCAACGCAGCAGCAAGTTCTTGGACATTGGCAGGACGTTGTTGACGTTGACGTAACCTCTGTCCAAGCATGTCCCAGACATGCTCGATGGGGGAGAGGTCGGACTCAGTGCTGGCCAAGGTAATGTGGTGATGTTCTGTTGTTGGAGGTAACCTGTAACCATCCTGGCCCTGTGACATCTTGCGTTGTCATCCTGGAAGATGAAACGGCGGCCATGACGTCGTGCGAACGGCACAACATGGACTGCCAAGATGTTGTCCCGGTAGTACTGGCCTGTAACACGCCCTGCAACAACATGTAAAGCCGTTCTTCCAGCAACAGTGATGCCTCCCCACACCATAACAGAACCACCCCCAAATCGATCATGTCTGATGACGTTAACGTCTTGGAAGCGCTCGTTTCGACGACGCCACACCCTCCTACGTCTGTCCAAAAAATCAACAGTGAACCTTGACTCATCTGAAAACATCACATTGCTCCAGCGTCGATTATGCCAGTGTTGACGATCCCTACACCAACGACGTCTTGCCTGAATGTGATGATCTCTCAAACAAGGGATCACGCGAGGACGTCGGGCGCGAAGGTGACCCCTATGCAGTCGATTCCGAATCGTCTGGCCACTCACTCTCACACCAGTGTCTGTTTGAAGACAAGCGCTGATCTGATTTGCTGTGATGACACGATTTCTCAAGGCCAAGGTACGGATAAATCGATCCTGGGCTTGAGTTGTCGCCCTTGGTCGCGACCGGAGCGTGGTCTGTCCTGTACAGATTGTGTATCACGGTATCTGGACCATAGCCTGCTTATGACAGACTGAGAAACATTCATCGTCCGCGCCACAACCGCCTGTGTTGTGCCGATCTGTAGCATGCCAAGGGCACGTAACCTTTCATTTTGGGTAAGCCGACGCATATCAAAATTTGTTTTCTGGTCACTAAAACAATTAAACTGATGTTTCCACCCTGGAATTCAATGCCACAATGACTGTAACATTCAAAGTCAGAGTCGTGCAAATCTTGGGTTGGACCCCCATGATGATCCCAAGCATCACCTGCATTCCATGCGGTAGCTATTGGTGCGTTTGGGCGTCACATGTAACTGGAAATGTTTCTTCTGTTAGGTTCTATAGTGACTTTTTTCGTAGTCATTTGCATATTTTAGTATTATGCCCCCAAAATCAAATATCCCCTACTTTTTTTGAATCTAATGAAATGGAGATTTAATTACTAGCTTTCTTCACTGGCATACGCCATGTATATGCCATGCAGTGTGCTATCAGAGTATTTTGCCCGGAGAGAGGCGTGTCGAATTTTAACTGTCACGGTTTAGTTTATATGTGTGCCAAGGTGTACACTGGGCTTCGGAGTTTCATTGCATCTGAACGACTAGACCCGTTGTCATTTCAGGCCCTTCGTCCTGCCCAGGGGACACCACGCTAACAAATTTGCTTTTATATAATAAATACATACATACCTGATTGCCTGTCGTAAATAAGAAGAGCCGACGTCCATCCCAGAAGTTTTACTAAATAGCTGATCATTCTATTTTGTTTTAAAATTTGATCAAAAAAACATGTCAAAATAATACATTTAAAGAAATCCCGTTTATTCAAAAGGAGGAAGTGAGGCTGGTTGTCTAAACGCCGAGGAATAAAATGAGACATTATCTGTGATGGTTTGCGTGTACACATGAAATATCGATTACATGGGCGCCATACCATCATCGATACGATTATCTTTAATGTGGTTTCTTATTGTTTATATTTCCTGTTGATATTTGTTTGAACAGATGATATGTGACCCAATAATTGTACAAAGTATATTCATTGGTGTCTAATTATGGATTTAATGATTGGTCAAATTATGTTACGTAATAATTAGTGCAGGAGAGAGAGAGAGAGAGAGAGGAAGAGAGAGAGGGAGAGGGAGATTGGTCAAATTATGTACGTAAAAATTAGTGTAGAGAGAGAGAGAGAGAGAGAGGGAGAGAGAGAGGGGGGGTTAACGTCCATTCGATACAAATTATGCCATTTCGGGACTAACAGATGGTTAAGTTTTATTTCAATAATTCCCTTGGGCGTAGAGTCTTTAGCAGTAGGAGGAAACCGTAGGACCCGGAGAAAACCCTCCGGGGAATCGAAACTACGCCAGTTGACTCAATGACAGACCTTATGATACAACGCGCACGCGCTAACAATTCGACCATCAAACCCCGTTAGGTTTAGAGGTAAATAATTAAAGTTACATTGTCCCGATAGTATTTATCGGGTGTTTATTTGCAATAAAAGTATGGCAGATTTGGTATATGGAAATAGACACCCAATCTTACTAGGAAGATACTGGATTACCCGAAAAACACCCATGGTGCAAGCACTAGGCAAAAATGTCAAGGTATCACTGACAACCCGACTGTAGTCTGCTAGCTTATTGTGTGCTACCTTGACTGGGGTGAGCGGTTGTTATTTCTTGATCAAATGGTTAGGCATACTCCTCGCAGTGTTTCGTTTGATTAGACCTAATCCCACCCAAACACTGCGATACCCAGCGCAAATTATGACCGGTTAACCGTCCGATCAACAACCAGTACATAACGACGCAACAAAATCAAACGGGATTAACCAGAGCTCTAAATATGTTATTGTGAAGTGTCTGGTGCCAAACACGGCTACATTACGCCAGAACGCGCGAAATGTGTTACGCTCATTGGCCTAGTACATAACAGAATATTGCAGAGAAACTAATTGTGGGATAGACGAGGCTATCCAAAATAGCTACAATGTAAACATTTGGTAATCGCCGCGAACGTGGAATCTTTTTATCATCTCTTGGACCACACAGCAGATCAAAAAGAAAGGCTGTCATGTTACGTATTAAACAATAAATAATTCATGGATTTTCTTCACAAAAATGGATAAATATTATATCTAATATTTAAAGATAGACAGTAATAATTGGTACACGTTTATAGAATTTATATCGGAAATTTGAGTCAAAGAATTTTTGTGACAGTAGCGAGTTTCAGTGACAGCCAAATTTACATATGCGAGTATCTTTTTTTGTTTCCGATGCATCCAAGGGTAAAATGTTTCTTGAAATCGGCACTAGGAGTTTTTTTTAAAGAGGTCACCCCGGTTAAGTCCATCCTCGGTATCCCCATTGTTTTCATTTCGCTCTACTCCACTATACCCTGGGTTAATCCATAGGGTTTCCACGATTTCAAATTATCTGCCCTGGCCTTGATTGTAGATAAGGTCTACGAACTAATCAAGAAACAGTTTACAAACCAGTCGTTTCGCCTTCGATTTTATAAGGGTAATTACCCAAATTCATGTCCATTTACTGAATGATTTATGTAAATAATGTATATATTTCTAATTCATTTGGGGGTTGGATGGCTGAATGGTTAGCGTGTGCGCGCTGTATCATGAAGTCTGTCATTGAGACAACTGGCGTGGTTTCGAATCCCCGGTTGTACATGACAAGGAGTAGGGTCGCCTGTCCAACTTGTGGGTTTTCTCCCGGTCCTCCGGTTTCCTCCCATTGCTAAAGACCCCTACGCGCAAGCGAATTATTGAAATAAAATTAAACCATATGTTAGTCCCAAAATGACCTAGTTTGTGTCGAGTGGACTTTATACCCCATCTCTCTCTCTCTCTCTCTCTCTCTCTCTCTCATTCATTTATAATCAATTGTATTATCAAAATATGTAGTATGTTTCGCTGATTTCAAATATGTATAACATCATATGTTTGACTTTTGTTATTATTATTACTATTCGTTCTTTATTTGAAATGTTTCATTCTGTTATGTTTATTATTATTGAACTTATACTTGGCAATTTGGTCAGATCTTCATTAATTTCATATTATATAACTTGTTGTTATTAAGTACGCATTTAGAATAATTTCAACTTCTCTCATTTAGACTAACTCTTAAACTTGTCCGATGTATCTGTTATCACTCGTCACATCAGTCAGTTATATAGAGGTATGACTCGTGTTTTCCTTTGGCGTTGGTCACTTCCGATTCAGGAAACCTGTATTACTCAGCTATCATAGCAATGATCTCTGTGTTAAAATTATATTTGGAATGTGTTTAATCAGTTCTATCACATATGGGATAATGACTGGCACCAATATTGTCCTTTAAGTCTTGAATAGTCCTTATATTTTACCCAGGGGAGATTTGATTCGACAACGAGAATGGACACGCTCCGTCGAAGACTCAAGTTTTCCGTCTCAATACAGCAATGGCTACAGACGGATTTCTCGGGCCATTGCTTCAGGAATATGATCGTTAGGTGATTTTAAGAACATTGAGGGGTGTCAACGTACAGAAGACTCTGCAATTTAACTTATTGATAATAGTAGAATCTGATGGAGTCAGAACCCAGTCCAAAATGTTGCCTGATTTGTGAGTGGGTTTGCTCACATGTTGATGATCAAAGCTTCTGCCCTCAAGGAGTGACACAAACTTTTTTACCACTTGTTTGTCCAGATGATAATATTAGATATTAAAGTCACCTAGAATTAATGTGTTGGTTTTAGAGTGTGCTAATAAAAGGGATGAAAATTCATCATAAAAATCAGAAGGAAGAAGTCTATTTTTCGAAGATGGCGGGAGGACTTTAAGGGTTATGTTGGCTGTGGTGATTTTCAAAGAAAGCTTTTCTAAGGAGTTAGTAGTAATCTTGTCGCTTAGCTGTTCAACAGTAAGAGACCCTTTGTTGATGACTGCTATACCACCACCGGTGGTATGAGCTCTAGCAACATACATAAACGAATAGGATGGCGGTGTCATAGCAGCTATGAAATTTTCATCACCGGTTGGACGTAGCCAAGATTCAGTGATAACAAAAATATCGTGATTGAAATCAATTAACAGATCAAAGATTTCTGTTGTTTTATTTCGGGAAGATTGCGTTTTCCAAAGGGCAATTGAGAAAGGTTTGGATTTAAATGGAAGAGTTTGTTTTTTTGATTCACTTTTGTCTGACAATTTTGTCTTATTTATTTTGTGACGTTTCTTCGTTCCAGATGCACAACCTCGTCTGGTTTTCTTGTATATTTTAATTTTGTCTTCAGATACTGTATACCTTTCCAGAAACCTTTTCTGTTTTGGTGAAAGCATGTTACTTGTGCAGTTTGATTTTTTATTTTACCCTGTGTATTTTCATTTTCAGATAAAAGAGTCATATTCATCATCAGTGTACAGTCCACTATCATCTTCATCAGACGTTATTTGTTCATTACTAATACTTGAACGTTTCCCCTTCAATTATTTTGATATTTATAAATTCTTCCCTTCTTACACAGTTTGAAAAGAAAGGCATCACACTTTCACATATTTTGCGAAGAAAGAAATAGTTTTAAGATATTTGAATATAGTCACCCCCATCCCCTCCCCAACTGATACTATAGAAGCAATTTAGCAATTTCTCCCCTTCTTACACAGTTTGGAAAGAACAGAATCACACTTTCACACATTATCATCTAACAAACATTACTTTTCAATCATTAATTTTGAAGGGGATTCTCTGGGAATAGGCTTCAATGTCTTTTTTATTTACGTCTAAATTGAAACTAAAGGATAGTTTCGGTTCAAATGCATTTTATTTGTTTATTCTGAATTAAATCGTAATATACTGCATTCTAATATAGCCCTACATCAGCGTTCTGCATGTATTTTAACGTAAATCTATTCCACAAGCCTTTATTTTCATCAATATTTTACACTTGGTTTAAATAATCTATTTTCTAAAAAAATAGTAATACAGTATTTTATTCATAGGATACCGAAACTAGGAATAGCTTAAATAACCTAGCTTCCCAAAGCAATTTACATAAATGATACCCATAGAACAATTCCGTGATAATTGAGATGTACATTTTGAATCTTGTCCTAATAGTGTCATATTTAAACATCGTAATTTCCTATTATTTTGTTTTGTTTTGTTTATGTAGAGATGATTTGATTCTAAATCAATTAAGTTGTAATCTCCTGCATTTATATAATTATTATATTGTTTCAAGCACTGGAACATAGTTTTCTTTATTTTTCTTAAAAATGAGAACAAACTACTGAAGGATTTTCTAAAACTGAAAGCTCTGTATCCGCATGATGAAGATGCTGTTGAAATCCAGGCCTAATGGATATGAACCTGACCTTGAACATTTTGAGGTACACAAGATGGAAGTAACGTTCTAATAAACATTTAACTATCCTCTGTTCCTAGCTTCGATATCCTCCAGTACAGTTATTGTTTTACAAGATAAATCTCCACAGGAACTGGACTAAAAGTCGTTATTTTACTTTCGTTATTGCAGGTACGATGGGATATATGAAAGAACTTGTCTTTCCGGAAATGGCAGACGCCTCGCTTTACACCCTAGAAAAAGATTTGAAGGTGAATCGTCATCTAGATAAGATGACAATATCAAATGGTTTACCTTGGACACACAATAATACAAAGATGTTTTATGTTGATACCAAGCCACGAGAAATCTGGAGTTTCGATTTCGATCTTGAAACTGGCAACCTGAGTAAGCATTCCGATATGAACAGAAAGTCAATTCTTTTCACACTGACATCTTTTAATGCATAACGTCTAACACTGTCACAAGCATTACCTTGATCTTTTAATGGGAACCGCGGTGACTCAGTGAGTAAAATACTGACTCGCGATCCCTTTGGATATTGGCCGGGAAGGTCCCATGTCAGTAGTGCAAGAACAGCAACATGTCGTTTGGGTGGAAGAAAAATCTGAGACTCTTGTCAGCTGAATTTCGTTAACGTCGGCTGTTCGGGCAACATCTCCCTATTAGAACCCTGTATGGCGTATGTCCATCTTCACAATAGTCTTTGGCACTGGGAAAAACTGGAGGCCCCGTAGAAAACCCATGAACTTAGACAAGCGACCCTATTTCTTGTCACCTACAAGGTGGGACTCGAAACCACGCCATTCAAGACAGACATTATGACCTAAAGCGCACGCCTTAGACATTAGGTCACCCCACCCCCTGCCCAGGTTCAATAAAGATTATGTATATATATTGTTTTTGTAGCAAACAAACAAGTTTTGATAAAATTCCCTGAAGACACCATTAAGACTTTGGGCTACCCCGATGGAATGACGTCGGATGTAGATGACAAAATATGGTGTGCATTTATTAATGGAAGCTGCATAGTACGTTATGATCCAGAAACTGGTAAGCTTTTATTTTCTTAGATACAAACATATGAACTAGTTTTTTGTCTAGCGTCGACACTGGTGGCAATAGTTATAATCCACAGTATCCTAAACTAAACACAGAGAGAGAGAGAGAGAGTGGGGGAGTTTAACGTCCACTGGACACAAACTAGGTCATTTCGGGACTAACATATGGTCCAATCTGTGGCACGATTCGCGGGTTATCTGTGGGTTGGCGACATGCAACGCATGCAGTAAAACAAGATTCAGTAGATTTCCAGATGTTTTGGTGCTGTTTGATCGGAAATCGAAAACAATTCTGAATCGAATGTTCTTCATATTTACATAAAGTGTTTACTATATCGTTTATAATATGTTTAGGTGTTCAGTTGGAACGAAAAACTGAGGTACCGTATACACGTTGATGTGAGCGTAGAGTTTGTTGTCTGAGCAAAATTACCCTGTAGGGGCCGTATACCCGTCTTCATTAGCCCAGTAGGCGCAGAAAAGTAGGCCGTTAATCGCCATTTCATCCATTCATTATTTTTTTTTTATTTCAACCAAACTGTGAAATGTTACCATACATTTTATTTACAGGTCAAGAGATTTCCAGAATTAATTTTCCCACAAGCCAAATCACTTCCTGTTGTTGGGGTGGCAAGAACTTTGATGAGCTATACGTCACATCCGGTCATATGAATATTACTGATGATCAGGCCGGATCAGTATTTAGAGTTACCGATCTTGGTACTAAAGGACGACCTGCTGACGTGTTCTGGGGTTAACTGATTTGAATACAACAATGGGTTAATTGAATTCTGTGTATTTATCCATTTAAATATTCTTCGATTTATTTTAATTTTTTTTTACCCATTTTAGATGTGGGATATATTTTTTATATATACCTGTATATCTTCAATAAACTTATTATATTGTTTTATTTCTTGGGGATTTTAAGCAATGAATAAGAACGGCCCAAATGCTGAACTCTGGGGTACGCCCGATTTTAAGTAACATTAGAAAACGTACACACATTAAGTTGAACCCGTTGCTCACGGTCTGTCATGTAGTCATTATCCATGTCATATTCTAGTCACAAGTGCCATAGCTAGTTAATGTAGTTGGTAACCCCGTAAAATATGCCAAAATAGTGTTTACAGAAGACTGAAACTTTTAAAAAAAATTATTGGGGGTGGGCTCCCCCGCGCCTCCGGCGTTACAGATTGTCAACATTTTATATAATTTCATTTGGGGGCACCCCCCTCCCCCCACAAAAAAAATATATATATTTCACGGCTACGCCTCTGCATATGTTAGTCCCGATTTGTCTTGGTTTGTGTCGACCCTATATGGAAAACATCCATATGGTAATGATTTGTTAAGAAATAAACGTTTGACGTTTGTTTTTCTCGAAATCATGACGTTTCAACATCCTGATCTCAAAAGGCCGTTTTCCAATCAAATTGATAGATATAGTGGTCGACTGAATTATATAAATAAATTGTTCTAGTGTAACTTGCAGAGAGAGTAATATAAACTGCAAGTTTTCGTCGGCCAATTTAATGCAGTAAAAATGTGGACGTTAAAGATCCCTGACAGAAATCGATGTAAGAGTAGGCCGCAGTGTCGTTGTCCGGGCAAGATTCCCCTTATAGTACATCGCATAAAGCATGTCCTTCTTCATGGACCCATTTGGTGCAAAAGTTTTATAAATGACTTATCGCGAACCGCTACTTATCTTCTACTTCTTCTTGGGGTCACGCTCTTCGAAAAAGCATATGGCTCCATCAATTCAAATCCGATGAACATGAAAATTGGCATAACTGTATCATCCTTCGCTAAAAAAAATCTTTTCAAATTCTATATGTACCCGAATGAGGGGGAACTCTATGAATCATATTCTCAAAGATCATGGTCAGTTTCTGGTCCATAGTACGCTCGTACTTGTTTTAAATTTGCAACGGGATGCTTAACCCCGAGTTTGGATAATTTATTGTTTTCCTGGTTTTGAGGATGTATGATTCTATCAATAATTATGCATTTCGTATCTCGGGCGTTAATTAATATATCTTCTTATGAAGGAGTTGTGGATTTTAGTTAAAGTACAAATTAGTAAGTAAGTAATTTAAAATAATTTACAGTATTTTAGATAGGTAATTTTTAAAAAAAATGACAGTAATTTAGTTATAGCATAAATAAGTAGATAAGTAATTTAATAAATAAAATAAAATAAACGAATTCATGAATTCCTTGGCACAGGGTTATATTTCACGGAGTAAAACTTTTCGTAAGTTTAATATTTAGTAAACAGTTTTAAAAATATCGGAGTTGACGTGAGGAGATAGTTCGGCATTACCATAGAGTAGGCAAGTAATATTTCTATAATACATGGGTATGAATGGTATCATGTCGCTGGTGTGTGTAATTCGGACAGTGTCACAGTGGAGTAAAAAGAGTTCAGATCAAGGTCGAGGTCACAGTCATATCGAGGATTGTCATAAATATGCATAAGGAACTTTGGTATATTAAATCACTTTTATCTTTACGCAGTTTACAATGGATAATTTGAAATTGCTATCTGCTATAGAAAAACATTTCTTTAGTTTGGGGGAATAAGTTTAGTTTTAAAATCAAAGACTGATGAAACCATTTGTATGTCATTATCTAAACTATCTAAACTATTTCACGTTTTTAAAGCAGAAGACGAAAAGGAGTTTTTATAAATATTTGTTTTACATTTAATTCGTGTCATGTCGGAATTGCGTAAGTTGTAAAGGTTCTTAGAAGAGGTAATTGGCGGAATAAGACGGCAAGAATAATTCCGGAATAAACAAAACAAAAATACAAAATGAAATGAAAATATAAAAAAAAAAAATGAAACGAAAATACAAAATAAAATGAAAAGAAAATACAATTTACAAACTATTACAACAATATAATTCAGTCCTTAACATGAGCTATATTATTTAAAATTTTATAAAACATGATTAATTTATGAGCATGACGTCGCACTGATAATGATGAGAATCCAGATAGGTGTAAAACAGGTTCCCGGTTTAGGCCGAGAAAGAACTTCTGGCATGGTTTCCCGAAAGCAACAACGTCTAATCGTGAGAATGGGATAAAAATCTGTACCCTGTGTACACTTGGACGTGCCATTAGAGAACCATTCACCGTTGGAATTCGAAATATGACTAAGTCATTGTACGGACAAAATGGTCCTCAAAGCACATTCCATTGCGTATGTTCATCTGCATTACACCGGTTGGTGACGAAAAGTAGGATATTAAACTCTGTCAGTTCATTTGTCATGTAATTCAACCCTCAGGCATGAATGGCTATATCTTAATACAGTCATTAGTGATCTTATTGAATGCCGCGGTTAATTAATAGCCATAGGGATAGAAGGTGTCGCGAATGCTTTAATTAATTAGGCATTTATGAACACCTTTAAAACTATTCAAACATGATTATGGTCACATTAGCTAATTAAAAATTACTTGGTCACGTGGTTGTCACTTTGATAGTTATTGTGTGAAAGATAGGACGTCTTTATTTTTCGGTAAACAGAAAGCAATATTTTCCACCATTCTATGGGTTTGTTTATGTAATCAAAATGAACTCTACAATTACAGAGTGGTATCGTACATTATTGAGAAAGTTGTTTCTAACCAGTTGCATAATCATGGATCGTGTTTTAACTTGTATTCAAAATTTCAGTCAGCATACAGAGAATTTCACAGTGTCGAAACGGCTTTAGTAAGAGTTTATAATGACATTTTAATATCCATTGGTGAAGGTGTAGTTCTGGTTCTTATAGATTTATCAGCCGCATTTGACACGATTGATCATGATATTTTATTGTCACGTCTTAAATCTCGTTTTAATATTTCAAATACGTATTTTATATTTATATTTATGTATCATTGAATATATATTGTATTATATTTCTATGCATGTGTGAATTTCTTGCAATAAAATTAATTCTCAATGAACGTGTACAAAATACTCCCATCTTGGTAAACTATCAATGTTCCTGAATCGCGAATTAAGCAAATAAACTAAATTATAATCCATGAATTAGTACCTGTAGTTTTAATTGCCTTAAAAGGTTTTCGAATAAGGGGGGGAAACTCCAAAAAGATCGCAGAACGCTGGAACCAGATTGGATTCGTCTTCTCACATGAACACATACGTAAATTCAAGTGAGAGTGAGATCTGTTGCTAAGGCATACCTTCACGCAACTTCAGAATTTAATCATTATAATCGCATCTGGTTGGTTTTCTCAGGTTCTCCTGTACGATCATCCTCTCGTTTCGATCATCAGGCAAAAAAGCCCCAATCCCCACCCAAGTGAACCCCCCTGTGTAAGGCTCCAGTTTGTGTGGCACTAAATATTGGGGAGTGATAATAAAATCTATTTTATATGCACACATATAGGTATATATCCAACACATATCACGGTGTTATGGCAATCTGTTAACACGTTTAACACTATCGGCTAAATTATACTCATAAACTTTAGATCTCTTCTTGGGACTTCTTTAACGTAAATGTGTTGTGAATTTCAAACAATTTGGGTAGATATGCTGACCGGGTGGTACTTGATTAGATTTATTCCCGACGATTTAAAGAAATAAAATGAAAAGAAATGTGGTTTAAAGTTTACTGTTCTGCTCCGACTGGGTACTCAGACATCTTAAGAAAACAGTAAGAAGTAAATACACAACGTGAAGCAGAAGCAAAGACAGCTAGAGACAAATTCTAGACGATCACAAGGCTACTAAGATATGTAGTAAGAAAAGATACATGGGTCGTACGTAGGATGTGGCGACCGGTTTTCCCACGCCCGCTCTCCACGTCTGACAGAAGACGCATGGTGCTACATATCATGCAGCATACTAGAAAACACACAATTGTCCGCCCTACATTTCAACCTAACCAACATTTCAGCGTAACCAACCTCTTAACTCGGATATCCTTATGCCTCAAAATCATGTTTATTTACTAAAACTTGACTGCAGAAAACGGGGCTAAGTGACTAAGACGCTGGCTCGTTACCCTGGAGGCCGGGTGTCCGATTCCTGCATTGGCCGAGAAAGTTCATCCAGGGGTAGGTTGCTGAGGTTGTTTAGCATTAATATTTTGACATGAAATACTAAATATATCTATGACTGTTATCAATTTGTTGGGTGTATACACCGAGGGCAAGTGAGTTCGATTTTTTTCACCAATTGAAGGGGGTGGGGTGAAAGGTTGGTCGAATAGACTTTAGATAACAAGTTCTGTCTTTGATTCGAGTTATGGGTTTCGAGCCAACATTTCTAGATGTAGGGTCACCTGTCTAACCTCGTGGGTTTCCGTCGGGCCCTCTGGTTTCCTCCCACAACTAAAGACCCCTACGTTCAAACGAATCATTGAAGTTTAATTGAACCAAATTGTGTTAATCGCGGTATGACCTTGCACCTACCGCTCTCTGTCTGTCTCTCTGTCCCCCTCTCTTTCTGTCCACCCCTCTCTGTGTCGGTCTCAGTCTCTCTGCCCCACTCTCTCTTTCCGTCACTCACTCTCTGTTCGCCCGTCCCTCTCTGTGTCTCTTGCTCTCCATAACTAAATATGGAATTCGGTGGGTGATATTCATCATTTTATTTTGCTTACTTCCAAGACGAATCTACGCATCTAAAAATTAACATCTTATATACTCATATCCTTCAGCGTACACAGGAGTTTTCTTTCTCTATTGTGCTTATTATTCAGCCAACTGTTAAAAAAATTCACGGCCCACTGATTTCTGCGTAAGGTATTTATGGGCATGCCATTTTTAACACATTTACTGACGTCATTCGAAATTGAAAATATCTGATTACAGTAAATCCTTGACTAACTTTAAATGATTCTTTGTCAGAATCTACGTTTTCTTTTTCAACCATATTTTTGGGGTCACGGTGGCCAAGTGGGTAGGACGCCGGCCCGCTAGCCTGGAGGTCGGATGTTCGATCATTACATTAGCCGAGAAAGTTCATCTAGATTTTCCGGCGAGGATCCCCCTTGTCAGTGATGCAGGACGGAAGTCCTTACAAGGACAGTTGTCTAGTTGCTCGGATGGGACGAAAAACCGAGGTCCCGTGTACACATTGGCGTCCACGTAAAAGATCCCTTGACAGTTAGAATTCGATATAAGTGTAGGCCGTAGTGCCGCTGTCCGGGCAAAATTTACCTCATAGCACACTGTATGGCGTGTGTCCGTCTTCATTAGTCTAATTCGGAGCAGAACAGTGGGACGTTAAACCCCATTTCATTTCATTTCAACCATATTTTCTACATACTGACTTGCTCGCATCAGTTCGTCGCCCAACAGAGCGTATCTTTAACTAGTCAGAGATTTTAAAAGTAATAATAATTCTAAAGACTTTTCAGAAAATTGTTACCAATTCTTTTATTGTCGTTCTTAGTGTTTACAAATAACAATCCTGAATTTTATAGAATTATTGTGGACTGTCTGGTTTCACAGAAAATTCAACGAAAACCTGTCGAAACTATTTGCAAATATACACAGAAATGGTTACTACTTTTGCACATTTTTTTAAACTGCATTTAATTCATTATAAACTGTTAATCCTTAGAATACTCAGTATTTAGGTCCACGACATTTTATATAATAAATGCCCAATCGATATATCCCTGTATACACTGCATCTATTATTGTAGATATATATGCACAGTTAATGTAATCTTCCTAATTTCTAACCTTAGCCTGCTCCACCAAGCCCGGGACGGGGACGGGGACGGGGGGGGGGGCGGAGGTTGCATCCTGGTCTCCACTGATCTCCTTATCCGGTTCCTGGCTTGTACCACCCCTCCTTGCAAGGCGTCTCCAGAGTTAGCCATCATATTCTCAATTTTCGATTCGATCTCGTCCTCTTCATGGATATTCTTCTTGCTCGCCAATCTATAAGTTACTGTCGGGTTTTGTTGGCCACTGAGCTTAGCAATCTGATCTCTCTTCGCGATCTGTAGATTTGACTTCAGACCATCCACGAAGCTTTGTTTAAAAACAACGACAAATATGAAACATATCAGAAGTTTAAACATCATAGCACTGGATGTGAGAGAGAGAGAGAAATGGGGTTTAACGTCCACTCGACACAAACTAGGTCATTCGAATCCCCGGTTGTACGTGACAAGGAGTAGGGTCGCCTGTCCAACCTCGTGGGTTTTCTCCGGGTCCTCCGGTTTTCACCCACTGCTAAAGACCCCTACGCGCAAGCGAATTATTGAAATAAAATTAAACCATATGTTAGTTCCGAAATGACCTAGTTTGTGTCGAGTGGACGTTAAACCTCATCTCTCTCTCTCTCTCTCTCTCTCAATGCTCCGCTCTCTTATTGGACTATTTGATGATCTATAATAGATGATTTATAATTTAGTTGAGAAATATCTACAGGTTTTTAGTAATCAACCGATGTAACACACATCAAGCGAATCGTGGTTGTCCTAATTACTCCATATTATTTAAAGCGACTTGTACTATAATATTTAGAGCAGAACGCATCTGAACAATAAATACTATATTGCCTTGCGTAAAATGACGAAAACACGCTGCACATGCGACACGCAATAGAGCCATACACGTGGGAGGGGTTGATTGTCAAATTTGACACTTCAAGGAAGGGTTGATGAAAAATGCCGCTTGCGGGTTTATTCTATCCATGTTTGCTTTCCTATTGGTTCTTGCATAAGGTTGTCACCCCTTGAGCGTCCATAACCTTGATATTACCTACCTGTGCACTATTTGCGTACAAGGGGCAGCCATTTTATCGGACACTTTCGGTCCTACAGTCATCAGGACGTAATGGTAATATTTAAACAGTTTTTGAAATCCGTTAAAAACTGTAACTTTTAGAGGGTTCACAGGCTTGGTATTACATACTTTTACACTATTTGCGTACATGGAGCGGCCATTTGGTAGGGCAACGTCGGTCCGATTTTCACGAAATTGGAACTCAACCATCATTAAGATGTAACGGTGATATATTTAAACGGTTTTAAAATCGGATAAAAAATGTGACTTTTAGAAAGTCTACAAGCGGAAAACGCGACTTTTTGAACAATCAGGGGCCATAATCCAGGAATTTACAGTCCGATACATGCTGATATCGAAAGGAACCGCAATCTTTGACAAGGGCAGTGTCTTGTCATTCAGTTGGAATTCGATATTATAAGTCTGTCCTGTAAAAATTTCCCTCATTGCACACCTTTAAACCCCATTTCATTTCATTCCATATCTGGGACGCCTCCTTTAATATTTTTATATCAACTGAATATCAGTCTGTAGGCTCAGAAATAACTACCCTTACCTGTATAATAATTTTATCATGTAATTATGGCGTTGTGACGTAATAGACTATTGTTGATTGAATTATTGTTTAATAAATGCCTGAAGAGACGCTATCGCGGTGAAAACGTTAGCATAAATATACCAGCCGTACCACCGCTGCCCGGGCAAAATTTCGCTCATAGCACACTGTATGGCGTATGTCCGTCTTTATTAGCCCAGTTTAGGAGCAGAACAGTAGGACGTTAAACCCCATTTCATTTCATTTGGGAAAACAAAAATGAATCAATTGATAGAAACACCTTGAAATGAAATGTGGTTTAACGTCCTACTGTTCTGCTCATAAACTGGGCTATACATTGTGCTTTGAGGAAAATTTTGCCCGGGCAACGGCACTATCGCCTACTTTTATATCGAATTCCAACTGCCAAGGGATCTTTAACGTACATTCCAATGTATATACGGGCCTTCGGTTTTTCGTCTCATTCGTCTCACTGACAAGGGGGAACCACGCCGGAAAATCTGGATGAACTTTCTCGGCCAAAGCATGGATCGAACACCTGACCTCCAGGCTAGCGAGATAGGGTCTTGGGGACATCTCACTGTGCCCCCTGCTATTGTTCTCATGGGGGGATTAATCAAGGGGATTATCGAATACAATGGTTTAAACTAATTAACAACTTTATTCGCAATAAATTTCAACAACAAATACATGTATCAAACATAAATCATAACCCTACTAAATGTGATATGGCGTCAGTATATTCAATTGCACTTTTTACTCCATTTAACAGTTCGATTTTTAGATCATTAATAGAATCTTCTACTCTTTTATATATTCGCCTTTTAGGGGGCAATCACCCCCGTTGTCCAATTGAACTATTGTATTTTCAGTAAAATTCTGCTCTCTTTCAACACAATGTTTATAAATTTAAATATATTTGGATGGCTTGTTCCGGTCTTCTTCATTTTACTGTGCCATCCCTCAACGTGATTAGTTGTCCGTGAACCATCTGTGTTGAAGTGATTCCAAATAGCCCTTCCATCGCTTTCTACCCATTGTTCAGTAACATAATCTGCAAACTTTAAAATGTTGTCATCCTCCAAATCAGCTTCTTCTAAGGCATTCAACCAAACGTTGTCTATATCACATAATCTCACAAATGGGAGGGCGGAAGCCCGACACACAAGTAAATTTACAGCTGGACTGTCTGCGAAAGCTCTCTGTAGTCCAAATTTATGTGTGTTTCGCCAAATTGCTTGGCGAAAATGAAACAGGCAACCTTTCAGCTCGCACTGGAATATTTCAATAGCTGCGTTTTGTGCTGCTATTTCAAAATCTGTAAAGATGGTCACAGGTGATAAATAAATATTTCTCTCTGCTGCGTTTTGCTTTAAAACTTGAAAAAAAGATCTGTATGTGGCCTGCTTCTTGTCTGGTAGTAACGCATAAACCAAAGGAAACATTTTATTGTCGATAAAGGCGTGAATCGTGTACAATTGAAAAAATAGTTTCGGGCACATTTCGAAAGTTCCGTCACAAAAATACGTTTCGGCAAGAGATAAATATCTCAAATTGTCTGTTGTTGAAAAAATCAGCATGTTGTCATCTTGGTGCAGAAGAAACCTGTCACCTCTGGAAGTATGGCTGTAGGCATGTGGCAGTTCAATATCTGAGCGCTGACTTGGGAGTCGGGGTAGATTTTTGGATCTGGCTCTGTACAACGATGCATGTAGGCTATAGTATGTCGGAACATGTTTGATTATATCTTCAGCATCGCGTCGGAAATCTGGAAAATAAAAACCAACAAATATAAAATAAATTCGAATGATAAAAATGAAATCTCCATAAATGAACATAGTTAATAACAGGCATAAAAGTAAAAAGAATGATTTAGATAAAACATGCAATAATAAATATTAATATAATAATGTTACATAATTATTTGTTACGTTAAAAAGAGTAAACTTACCAGATAAACATTCGTTATAAATGGACGGAATTGGCTGACAAGTATGTTCAAGTGTGGCGTTCATTGAGGTAATAAACTCTTGTACTTTAACAGCATTCTTCTCGGATGGATGGTTGTGGTTCTGACCGTAGCTTCTTACCATAACATTTGATGTGTTGATCGTTGCGGGACAAGTCGTTTTGCAACATCGCCAATGGGTGCTATTGGGTTTCGTATTTTTTACTCTGTACTTATACCCCAAATTAACTAAATTTTGACCTCTTTGAGAATTAGGAATAAACCGTATGCGAACTTGAGCCATTTTAAAAGATATAATGTAATTGGGGGTGACAACTATCCTTATATAATGATAGTGAGTTTCTAATCATATATTTGATTGATTTATGAGTACTGTCTGATTGAAAGGTAGGTGAATAATATTTAAGATACTCGTTAACCGATGACACGTGAAATTAACTTATATATTTTAATCATTTAAATAATTACATTTTATCTAGGTGAACAGTACTAATAAGGATACAGTCTATAATCCTTTGTTTACTTAAATTTTCACACCACTACCCTATATAACACCAATTGATCGGGGGGCACAGTGAGATTAAACCAGGGTCTTACCCACTTAGCCACGTGATCCCCAGATACACCTTGAACCTTAACTACAAATCTTTAAGTACTAATCTAAACATTCCATTTTTTTTCTTGTAGAATGATTATATATAGTACTAATAAATGCCTAATAATAATAAATGCCTGAAGAGACGCTATAAGAGTAGTCGATAGTGGCGCTGCCCGGGCAAAATTTCTCTCATAGCACACTGTGTGGCGTATGCCCGTCTTCATTAGCCCAGCATAGGAGCAGAACAGTAGGACTTTTAACCCCATTTCATTTCATTCATTTCTCTGTTACAGAGACAGATCGGCCCTACTTACAATGGCCGTCTCTAATAGTAACTGTCTTCAAGCGAGTTTGAATACAACCATCCGCCGGAACATCAAAACATGTTTTTATACATTTACGAAAGTACCTATAATAATCTGATTAACGTATGATGAATAACAATACACGTTATAGATCGTATAAATAATGCACATTTGCTATACATGACATGCAATTATACCAAAATTTACAAAATGTTATTCTTCATATTAAAGTTCAAGTACAATGTTGTTGTCAGCCATTATCACATAATGGCCTTTTCTATTTTTCTCGCTTTTTCTTGTCTCGTGACACTTAAATCTATTGTATAAATTGTCAGATATCCTTTCACAATCTCATATAACAACATTTCGTCTTCATCGAATTGTTAGTGATATGAATTTCGACCGCAAAGCTCGATTCAGCAGCTTTATCTAAACTCCAGGCGGAAATGTCAGTTGATGAAGTTGAGATTCGTATACCACGGTTTAGCATTGAGTCATCTATGACGTTGGTAGACAGTCTGACTTCGGTGGGGATCGAAGAAGCTATTATTGCAGGAAAGGCGGAATTATCAAAGAACGATGGCACCAGAAACCTCTTTGTTTCCGATGTTTTCCACAAGACATTCATTGTCGTAAACGAAGAGGGGAGTGAGGTGGCAGCTGCTGGAGCAGTAGGCATCCCCACAAAGATGTTACCACCCAGCTTTACCGCCGATCACCCATTCTATGTTTTATATTCTGATATGCACATTACATGTAGATTCAATATGCTTTATAATTGAATATGCACATTACAAGTAGATTATGCGCTGTATATTCTAATAAACACATTGCATGTTTCATATTTCAATGTGAACATCACATATGGATTATATATGCCAGATATATCACTTATGCACATTACATGTAGATTCTATATGTCACATATACACAATACATGTAAGGTCATATTTCAATATACACGTAGATTCTGTTTGTTTCTTGTTTTATATCTTAGTATGCATACATTTAGTTGTGTGCATGTTGGGTAACTAAATTACGATTGGCCAAATCATGTCATGATTCTGTACTGTGTTTGTTTTACGGTCTCGCGAATTTTCATTGCTGATCAGGCAATGTGTAATCATATTATTTAATTCTTACTTTGCATATCTCGGTATCTTGTTTAACCTTAATTTCAAATTATTGATGGATTGTCGATTTTCGTCGACTAATTTCTCTTACGTCCAACGATCTAATTTAAATTTCGATCTAATTTAAACTGTGATATATTATTGGTTTTAACATTGATGAATTTTGATTGTTATTTTGTGTATTAATATTACAGAAAATATTTTAATATGAATTTTTAAATTCAATTATTTTGCAAACTGTACCGAATCCTGTCATTTTCGACCAGATTTGTATTTTCAAATTGAAATAAGGTTTTATTTATATGAATTTGTTTTTATGTAATTAATTCAGATTTTAGTTTTGGTTAGATTTCTATTTTAAATTAATATATATAATAAATTAATCTCTTATTTATACACATATCGAGTTTATTAATTATCCAGTCTGAGCAGAACAATAAAACGTACGTTAAACCCCATTTCGTTTCATTTTTGACTTTATGTTCCGATGTCGTGTTTTGAGAGAGAGAGAGAGAGAGAGAGATGGGGTTTAACGTCCACTCGACACAAACTAGGTCATTTCGGGACTAACATATGGTTTAATTTTATTTCAATAATTCGCTTGCGCGTAGGGGTCTTTAGCAGTGGGAGGAAACCGGAGGACCCGGACAAAACCCACGAGGTTGGACAGGCGACCCTACTGCTTGTCACATACGTCGTGTTTTAAATTCGTATACTTAAAAGAACACTTGATAGTTGGAATTCGAAATTTCCCCCATAGAAAATTGTATGGCGTATGCCCGTTTTTATTGAATTCCAACTGCCAAAGTAAACACGCCGCGGGACCTTGGTGTTTTCGACACCAGTAATGTCTCCATTGACTCTAATGTTATATTTCGTCTCTTTGACAGGCTTTAAGCTTTCCCAAAATTTCGTGGGGTTGAACGCTTTCTACCACAAATGGAGCAACATGTGTTAACCTCTTGCTAAAAAGCATGTATGGGGTTCACCATTGAAATATTATAATACACTGACGGAAAGTAGCATATTAGAAAACAAGCAATTGTCTGCCCAACATTTCAACGTCACTGGGGGGGGGGGGGGCGAACGGTTAGCACGTGCGCGATGTATCATATGGTCGGTCATTGAGTCAACTCGCATGGTTTCGATTCCCATGTTGTACGTTACAGGGAGTAGGGTCAACTGCCCAACCTCTTGGGTTTTCTCCGAGTCCTCCAGTTTCTTCCCACTGATAAAGATCCCTACGCACAAGCGTGTAATTGAAACAAAATTGAAGCATGTGTTAGTCCCAAAATGACCTAGGTTGTTTCGAGTGGACATTAAACTCATCTATCTCTCTCTCCCTTTACGTAACCAACCTCTTATCTCTTGTATCCTTTTGCCTCTAAATCATAATTTCTGCGGGTCAACACCAAAAAGTCACCAAAAATTATCGCCATGCAAAAGGTGTAAAACAACCTGTGGAATCGTTTCTTTTTCCATTTGTGGTGGGTCAAACCCTAAAATGAGCTAAATTGGGTGTTCTAAAATAAAGAATACCATTTTCGGCTGAGGCTCAGGGATGAGCCTTGTATGTTCTACTTAAACAGAATATAGATAAGCAGCTTGATTAATTAATAGATCTCATCTATTGTTTCTGTAAATGCTGACTTTTACTACTTCTGTTCAAGGTCTACAATTATCTACGATTTCTGTATTGTGTTGCTTTGATGATATGGGGCTTACGAGCTGACGTGGGGCAGATAAGAGCCGAACGTTGTAAATATTCGCTACAGGCATGCACAAAAATACACTTTATGCAGATGCATGAATTAACCTGTGATAAAATTAATATTAGCTAAACCACAAATGACTCATATGCATCCCGCTATCTCGAGGTGTTTGACCACACGATTTACTGTTGTAAGATGTCGTACAAAGTAGAAACCATAATTAAGAATGCTACAGCAACTTTTGGAGAAGGGCCTCATTGGGACGAGCTAACCCAGAGTTTGCTTTTCGTAGATATACGAGTTGGCAATGTGCATCGTTATAACACGTTTAATAAAATAGAGGAAAAGCGACATATCGGTAAGCACTTTTGGTAAACATAGTTTCAATTTAGGTTACAATAATGAAATTAGTTCGGGTGGCAGTCGTTCGGATAACACGATAACCCGAGGACGTTGGCGTGCATGTAAAATTGTATCTTAGAAGTTGGACCACACGATTACAGAGAGAAAGTCTGGTTGCTGATGTGTGCATAATATACGTTTATCAACGTGTTATCTATCTGGTTTTTTTTTATCAATGTATGTTAAGATAAGTATAATAACTGTGCAAGGAACACACTATATACTGTCTATTCGAACAGGTAAGTGGTATAATATTATCTATGAATTACAATAATGAAATTACCACACGCAATCGTTAGATAAGTAAATTTGTTGAGTCAGGAAATGAGAAGTTAGTGTTGTCGGCAGTTCTGAAAAGAGTAAGCACAATCTGTATCCATTATTTTGTGTAATGGTTGTAAGTACTCAATATCAAACGGAAAAGCTCCACCCACTCTCTCTCTCAATTGCATTTTGAATAAAAGCATCTGTGTCAAGATTGAAGGGACCCTATCGGTTTTCCGCTACCATTCGTTCTAGAGGTAACTTATGTCCCCTTTTTCTAAAACCCCAGTGAACGCTTAGAAGCTACAGTTATTAAAATTTGGAATGTAACGTTGAATTTATGAAAGGATTAACCCAATCGTGGTGGTATCTTGTTTCGCATGCAACATCGACTGGCTATTACCGCGTTTCTGGAATAACCAATATCAATCTCAAGTCGCCCGGGGTTGAATCTTGGGTGGGACGATAAAACTAACAATTAGGAGAGAGCGAAATTGAGTTTAACGTACACTAGACACAAACTAGGTCATTTCGGGACTAACGCACGGTTCAATGTTATTTCAATAATTTGCTTGCGCGTAGGGATCTTTGCCAGTGAGAGGAAATCTGAAGATCAGAAGAAACCCCCACGAGGTTGGAGAGTCACCCCTACTCCCTGTGACACAAGCGGGGAATCGAAATCACGCCACTTGATTCAATGACAGGCCTTATCCAACGCGCACGCGTTAACCATTCGGCAACCCAACCCCCAATAAAAGTAACAAATGGCAGGTGGAACGGAACAGCTATGTAGAGTAGGCTGTCTTGCAACATTTCCCTCATAGCGCAATGGATGGCAGGTTGGTGTAGAAAATTAGTAGGTTAACCCCACTAAGCTTCGTTTTGATTGCGTCTGATATTACACTCTAATTTCTATAATTTCAGGATTTACTGTTGCAAGATGTCGTACAAAGTAGAAACCATAATTAAGAATGCTACAACAACTTTAGGAGAAGGGCCTCATTGGGACGAGCTAACCCAGAGTTTGCTTTTCGTAGATATGCGAGTTGGCAATGTGCATCGTTATAACACGTTTAATAAAATAGAAGAAAAGCGACATATCGGTAAGCACTTTTGGTAAACATAGTTTCAATTTAGGTTACAATAATGTAATTAGTTCGGGTGGTCAGTCGTTCGGATAACACGATAACCCGAGGACGTTAGCGTGCTTGTAAAATTGTATCTTAGAAGTTGAAATTCGATAAAAAGTATGCGGAAACACCGCTGTCCGAAACTACATTTCCCACATTAAGGCATATGGACATATTACACAATTGATTCCTACGCCCGTTACCCACATAGTTCAAAAGTTATATTGTTAATAATAACCTTGCCATATCCCCCTTTAGCATGGCGACTTTTTGTTGACTTTTTTGTACAGAATCGAAGAAAGGCGTTTAAATATATCAGACTTTGGTGAATATTCATGATTTTGAGGCGGAAGGAAAATAGATTTACGAGGTTGGTTACGTTGAATTGTAAGGAGGACAATCGCATATTAACTAGTATGCTACTCCCTTTTTGTGTGTCTCAAGATGTCCATGGGAACCTCATACATGTTTTCGTCGCCCCATCTGTGGTATACAAATCAATGGTCTATTGTGCTCATATGCCCACCTTCGTTAACATAATTAGTTTAGAAACGTGTGGTGATAAACCCCATTAAATCATTTAGGTTTGTTTTATGTGTTGTATTGATTTGTCATCCCAAAAAGAATTCAAAGCGTAAAACTCAAAGAAATCAATGATTTGTTACCCTATTCAAAGTGAGCTATCCATGTTAAATAGATTGATAGCCCAGACAATGAAATGGGGTTTAGCGTCCAACTTTGCTACACCAACAGGGCTTAAGATGACAGTTATGCGTCAAACAGTGTGCTATATGAGAAACTGTGGCTTCTGGCGTGACATTTTCGCCTCCTCCAAGGGTTAAAGGATTCGTTCATGTGCACGCTAACGCGTATTGGGTAGACTAGGGTTTTCGTCCCATCCGATCAACTAAAGGCCTTTACGTTGTCACACCATTTGTCCTGCACTACTGAAAGGGGCAACCCTTTGTCCTGCACTGCTGACCAGGGGAAACTCGTTACCAGACCTTATTCCTGCCCTACTGACAGGGGGAAACTCGACTTGAAAATCCAAAGTTTTTTGCCGACAACGGGATTAAACCCTTGATCCCCCAGTTCCGGTTTTAACGATAGTCATACTCATTGAGCCACCGCGGTACACCGTGGCACTTGAGTGCTTACGACTAAGTATGGACCCGGGATTACATATTTGAATTTTATCAAGTCCATTATTTATTTATCATTTATTTTTGTCCGAAACCGAGTTATCATAAGTAATTCCGAAGAATCAGAAAGGTCGGGGGACCGAAACGTCATGCTACCGTCCACTTGTCGCTTAACTCGCCATTATTTATTTTTTCATTATCATATAGGTGAACATGTGTCACTAGTGGTACCAAGAAAGTGTGGAGGTTATGTGGTAGGTACTGGTGTAAATATCTCCCATCTTGATTGGTTGTCGGGTAATCTAACCACATTAGCTACATTGGAAGTGCCAGAAGGTGGAAATCTTAACGACGGAAAATGTGACGCTTTAGGGCGGTTATGGGCAGGTAAGTGTTAATATTTCTCCGTGTTAATATCACACGGTTATCTTAATACATATTAACAGTTTGTATGATTAATTTGTACTCGCGAAATTTTCCCTATCAGGAGTTTTGATTGGTAGAATGATATGGAGTCGACCATCACAAACTTTAAAATACAACTAGACTAAGATTCGGGTACTGGAATCATTCTTCACTGGACCAATAATAGAAAGGCATGAACAGTCAAAACTAATAACCAAGAACGAAATGGCTTTACCAAATAGATAAAAGACTCACAAATTGGCCACCACCAGGGCTGGATTAGGACCTATAGATGCCTTAAGAACGTAAAAGGTTTTTAGTGACATCATAATATATTACTTAATTCAAAAATAAACCATAAAATGAGAGTTTTGTTTCGAAATTAAACAAATTTACATTTAGATTGAAAATAATGTTTATACTAAACAGCAAAAAAAAAAAATAAAAATAAATAAAAACGTTAGTACGATTTCAAAATCAGAGAGGCACTTTAATCAAATCATTCTAGAAAACGACTTACTAAATGGATCAAAGCAATTTTTTTTTGGAACAGTATGTTGACACATTAGTGATTAATTCATCACAATTCCAAGGCATTACGAGAAGATTTAGATTCTGTACACAGTCTATACATCCGTATCTGGTGTGTCCATCGCTAGTGTCAATAACAGCAGTGCAGCGTCTGTACATGGAGTGGACAAGACGATTGAAGAACGCCATTGGCACCTGGAACCACACTTTCAGAAAAGCCTGGCGCAATCCATCGGCTGTGTTTGGTCTCGGTGCGACGTTATTAAGTCTCCCCTGAATTTCATCCCAAAGATTTCAATCGGGTTTAAGTCCGGACTAAGGGCTTGTCAGTGCATAACGTTGACACCGTTCTGCTGTAGAAAGTCCGAGTAGCCTTGGCGGTGTGGACACAGGCGTTGTCATGCTCGAAAACGTTGTTTCGGTGACGTGCGAAATGTGGTATGACCGGGGTTCTGAGAGCTTGATTGATGTAGCGCACTGCTGTTATGCCGCCTCTTCTCCCTGGACCAAGATTTTGGAACACCACAGTACCCACTCTCTGGTTCAGGCCGATTCCATTCCAAACCATTATGCTTGGACATCCCCATGAGTCTCGTTCCTTGACACATTGGTCAGAATAACTCTGGCCACGTCGACGCCATATTCTGGTCCTGCCATCTGCAGTTGATACGCAATACCGACTCTCATCTGTGAACAGAACAGTTCTCCATTGTCTGTGTCGCCAACTCTGGTGTTGTTGGGCAAACTGTAGACGTTCGACACGTCGATGAGGAGTGAGGATTTGTCCACGGTAAGGTCTACGGCAATGGATGTTCTTTCTGCCCGTACCGAAATGAAGTGTTCACTTCCTCTGAAGTGTTCATTTCTTACACACTCTTAGGAACACTTTAAACGAATTGTTCATTTCTTACACACTTAAAAAAGTTGTTAAAAAACTTCATCGAAATGTTCATTTTTAACACAATTCTAGGAACACTTCAAGCGACGTGTTCACTTTAGAACCCCCTCCAACAACACTCCACCGACGTGCTCATTTCATTGACACTTCAAAAAGATTGTCTTATTCCACAGCATGACATTCACACTTCTGGGAGTATATATACAAGCGCATGACATTCACTAGTACACATACACTTCACTCAAAGATGCAACACGCACGCGTTAACCCCCCCCCCCCACACGCCAGTTTAAGCAGGGCGATAATATAGCATACAAGTAGCCATCCCCAACCCCATACTTGATTCCATGGCTTATCTGTGAGTAGTATTCCCCTGTGTATTGCATTCACGTTTACAATATTTCTTCTGCTGTTTATTGTTAGTGCAGTTTCCATATCATACAAGAACAATCTTCAGAACTTTTCAGTCTAAGTCTCCAATTGTTGTTTGTTTGGTGGCAACGCAGCTGCGCAGGCAAAAAATCTCCACACGGCACATAACCATAGCAATAACAATCATCATGCATTCTTTTTCTCAAGAGGGAGCCACGATGGCTAAATGGGTAAGACGCTGACTTGCTTGTCTGGAGGTCTAGTCGTTCAGATGGGACGAAAACCTTAGGTCCTGTGTACACATTGGCAATTGGAATCTGAGTAGTCTAAAGCGACGCTGTTCGTCAAAAATTCCCTTATAGCGTATGCCCGTCTTCAATGACCTAGTCAGGGTAGACCTTAAACCCCATTTCATTTCATTTTTTTCTCAAGAAGTTAAAACTAACCAAATACTACTATGGCCACATGTGAAACTTGACATCATACAGGTCCTTGGGGTCACCATTTTATGATACTATTGAAGTAAATACAACAATGAATGGAATCTAGTTTATTTTAAGAGTCATCCACAACTAGATAATAAGTGCACAAGACCTATAACAAGGCGAATGGGAATACAATTATAGAGCAAGCTAATCTAATGTGTTAAAACCCTTCAAACATCTATCTGCATAATTCTTGTCGAGTGTTCTTTTCCTGGGTGATGAAAATGTTGAATTCCAAACACAGAGTTTTGTTCACATTATATCAATGTTGTAGTTGATTGTTCAGACCTCTTTGACTAAAAGTAGCCAAGTCCGTAACTCAATATCATCCAAATTTTTTTCGCAATTTAAATCAGCATTGGTGTTGTGGTCTTACCTGGAAAAGATGGGCTTCTGATATCCAATATTTAAAACAAAATAAACATTTTACCATTGGTACACGAATCGTGTACCATAATGCGTTTCAGTGCCATTTGTAACAAGGTGCTCAAAGAATGAGGCTAGACATATTCCACAAGTCATGTCAAACGGTGAAGCCATATGCTTATTTGGAGAGCATGCGCAATATATACTATCGTTGTTGACTTGAATAACCAGACGCTAGAAATTGTCTCTCGGTTGAGACTTCTGGCGTATTTCGCCGAACATGACTGATGACAATTCACAGTAAAACGGAAACGATTGAATGTAAAACAGTTTATATAAATTCATATTACATTATTATATGTTTTGCGACCCATTTGTGCCAATTTCTAGGCCAAAAATATTAGTGATTTAGCTCCTTTAAGTTACAAACTTCTTGGGTGTACGAATCTGTCAACAAGTCAGGGAGGTCTTTACGGCCAAATAAACCTGAAGATGAAGTCTGGAAAAACCGTAAAGACCACAGCAACATCAAAATTGGTTCTTGAAAGTAATCAGTTAAATGTGATAGAAAGAGAACCACATTTAGATCTTTCAAAAAATTAGGTGGTGGATAATAATCATCACCCAGACTAATGTTAATTCTATTTATCTAAAACATGTAAAATACAAGGGTTAAAGAAGGTTGTTAGAGTTCTGATAGAATTAATTACAATACTGTAAGCGGATATCTTACAATTCAAGAAAGTAATTGAATGTCATTAGATAACACGAGAAAAATAGAAGCATTCCGTACATTCACGTGTGTGTATTCATTCTACACTTATAAAAACATGGTAATACACAGACCTTTTCTAAAAAATTTTCATGTTCTCCTATCTAGTGATCTAGTGACAGTCATATTTTTTTTTATAAATTGTCAGATATCCTTCCACAGGCCCACACAACAACTTTTGGTGTTCGAAAGAATTATTAGTGAGCATAAATTCGCCCATGTATCTGTTATCACTCGTCACTTCAGTCAGTTATATAAAGGGATAACTCGTGTTTTCCTTTTACGTTCGTCACTTCCGATTGTTGAAACATTGATTACGCATCTATCGTAGCAATGATCCCTGTGATAAAATAATATCTGGAACGTGTTTAACCAGTTCTATCACATATGCTATAATGACTGGCACCAATATTGTCCTTTAAATGTACCTGAAGCATATATATATGAAATGGAATATTTATTCCTTGAAGCATATCTGCGTTTCAAGCTCAAATAAAATATGTGTCCTGGAGAATCCAGTTCCAAATCATTAGCTAAAAATGGCAACTGCTGATGCATCACAATCTGTTTTGAAATTTGTAAAGCAACTTGTTGTGTGCCATGAAATAGTTTTTCTCAAATCCCCATTCAAGTCCTCGTAGAAAAAAAACAAGAGTGTGCCCATAGCGGCCCTAAATCTTTTACTTTTGTGGGAATGCAAGAGTGCATGACAATTTGATAATACTGATCAAATCCTGTGCTGTAGCCAAACATGATCTAGTAATTGATTTTTGAAGCAGTATGAACATAGTTTTATTTAGACAGAAAAAATTCATAAAAAATTTGCAGGTAAAATACCAATGAGACAAGACACTGAGTAATATAGCAAATAGGTTCTATATTCTGATGCCTTCCAATAAGCAATATTCGAAAAACCTCTTGGTGACCAAGTTATGAAGTAAGGGGGTGTCATACCTAAAATTCCTTGATTTAAAATGACTAGGCTATCTCCAATAAAATATTCTTCCTGCCTATGACTTATTTGCAACCACAAATTTAATAACGACTTCATTACACCTAATACAACGCAATGCATATAATCAATTGTAACTCCCCTAATTATATCAAACTGGTAACAAATGTAACATACTTATTCCCTTTACACCTTTTATGGGGTGTTTGACTCTACTACCTGTTTTACTATCTCTACTGTCTCACTGTGTGTTCTTTCTTCATTAAAGCCTCTGTGTTTATATTGGTCATCCAAGTTGTATGGATATGTCATAGTACCACCATTACCTGATTTAGCAGACTGACCATTCTCATAACAAGTTCCACAACCAAAGAATCCATTGACTGAACAAAATTTTGTAGAGCACATCTGGCAGGAGCATCACACACAGCACTTAAAATAACTGCTCTAAGCGTTTTAACATCCCCGTTTTTGAAAATAATTTCACAGCCTGAAAGAAAATGTATAAAAGTTCAGTACACATTGATATTTGACAACAGATATTTTCTCTAATTTCATCCAAAATAGTACTTATACTGTGCTTATCTTGCAGAGTACACGATATGGTTAAACCTTGTGCCCCCAAAACGATAACAAATTTAACGATAACATCAATAACACTGGAACAAACATAGATTCAATATTCTCTGTATAAATACTATGCATATGTCAATGTATATAATTGAAAGCAAACATCGCATGCTATCTCTTTCAAAAACCAATTGTCTGTATATGTCTATATATTACTGTTCCATATGTGAAAATTCATTTAAAATACTCAATGGAAGTAGGTACATTTACCTCAAATCTTACCTGGTTTGTAAAGCTTTTGCATTTCTTCAACTATTGGTTTTAAGAAATTATCCATTACAGGCTTTGAGTTTCCGAACCAAAGTCTGATGAAAAGTCTGTTTTCCCGTGTATACCTACATGCAATATGAAATTGATAGTTATTAAACTTGAAACATTATCACCAAGACTTTTCCATGGTATATCAGTGCAGCTAGATTATTTATTAGATTCCAAAATGACCATTTTTCTTTCATAACTTTATATTTAAATTTGTAAATATAACAAACACCAACCACCAAACAAAATTTAAGTAATAAGCAATGCGCCTAGAAGACTGTTTTGGAGACAGTTCATTGATTGTAAGAGATATCGGCCAAATGCTGAATTTGGAGGAGTTGAATAGTTGAACACGATCTGTGTTCATTTGAAATGAAATGTGAACTTCGCTTTGCTTAATACTATCTTGAGAACCAATGAAATGACCGTTTTCAAAGACACTTTTATACAAATCTCCATCAACTATGTCTTCAATGGCATCATCATTCTCTTTCTGTCCAGTTGTTGTGTAAGTTAAGAATGTCAGCTCCTGAAAGAGAGAGAGAAATGTGGTTTAACCTCCGCTCAACATAAACCAGGTCATTTTGGTACAATTTTATTTCAATAATTCGCTTGTGCATAGGGGTCTTTACCAGTGAGAGGACCCAGAGGAAGCACATGCGATTATGTCGTCGAGCCTACTCCTTGTCATGTAAAACGAGGGTCGAAAACATTCTAATGATTTACAGGATAGTAATTTTAAAATAAAAGTGTGGCACATCAATTGTTATACACGGAAAGTTAACGTACTCAATCTTACTAGAAAAATACTGGATTCCCTGAAAAAAGAAAAATACTAGATTCCCTGAAAACATTAATCTGACACAAGGAAATGAAATAGGGTTTAACATCCTACTGTTGTCTTCCAACTGGACTAAAGAAGACAAAGATATGACATAAAGTGCGCTATGGGGGAAATTTTGCCCGAGCAGCGACACTACAGCCTACTCTTATATCGAATTCAAACTGATCTTTGACGCGAATGTCAATGCATACAAAGGACCTTGATTTTTGTCCCATCCAAACGACCATATTTTTTCGCTTGCCAGTTTAAAGGTAATTTTCATTCAAAGCCTTAGTTTATTTATCAAAGTTATTACTAAAAAGTATCCTATATCTTTGACAGTTGGAGCAAAGATAGTGGTTTTGAACTGGAGATTTCATTTCTTGAAAAAAGTCTTTAAAATTTTTTACACTTGTCCTAAAAATGTTCGGAGCAATACAGTGTAACTCAATTAGTACCAATAGATCTTTTAATGCCTCTCCACTCATACCATGTCTTGTAATAAATGTTATGACCAACAGAATGCCGATACTCAGGGATAAACGGGCCCCTTGATATATTGGCCTTTTGTCTCCAAAAGTTGAAGAAGCATCTGTAAAACAAATTTTTAAATGTTTTTGAACAATATATTTTGAACCATAATGTTAAGCTGATTATACAGTTACTGTTTCCAAGATATGCAAGTCGTAGTGCTTAAAGCATTATCCACGTGTCATTTTTCCATTGTATGATATACAAAATTAAAACCAAACTGTAATAACTTTGTGATTTTGTCAAATAAAGTGGTATATAAAATGAGTACGAAGATCATATCCCCCACAATTGAACAAATTGAAGGAAAAGAAGTAGACAGTTCTATAAGATTTAACTAGTTCTAGTGTACTGCATATAATGATATTGTCACAGACTAAGCATGTAAAACATTTTTTTCTGCCTCAATTATCCTATTTTCTATTGTATTATATTGAATGTCATGGTTGTATGTGCAAAGTCAGCATTTACAGCTAAACCAGAGCAAAGAGAAAGTTCACAGATTATATCATATCTACCTAATAATAATGTATATTTATGAAGCGCATATATCCATCCATAAATGCATGCTCAAAGCGCTAACATATGTACACTGTCAATAATTTACTATTCAACTGTCTTGGTCATTAATGGTCATATTCACGTTGAAATGGATACGTTTTTAATCTAATTTTAAACGATTCCATTGAAGGAGCAGATTTAACACTCAGTGGCAGGGGATTCCAGAGATTAGGATCACTGAGTTTGCATGATTTGTATCCGAATGTTGGAAGGTTATATTTAGGAACTACAAGCATTTTGGGGTCTTGGGATCGTAGGTTTCGTTTGTTGATAATTGTGCACCTGTATAAGTTCGGATAAATATTTTGGACTGGAACCGTTTAGACATCTATATACACAACATAGAATCTTGTAGTTGATTCGTAAGTGAATAGGCAGCCAATGCAGGTCTTTCAGAAGGGGTGCAGTATGCGTTCGTTTTGAACAGCGGTGAATTATCCTGGCTGCTGTATTTTGTATTACTTGCAGTTTTTTGAGCCAGGTTTGATTTAGTCCACTCAGAAGACTGTTGCAGTAGTCCAACCTGGAGAATACTAGCGACCGAACCAATGTATGAGTCGAATCCTTCGTTAATAGATGTCTGATTTTGTCAATGGTTCGTAGGTGAAAATAGCTTATCTTACATAAGTAATTGACATGTTCTTCCATTGTCAGATGTGAATCCAGAAAGACACCCAAGATTTTTCACACTATCTTTTACTTTTATGACGGAATCATCAATGTTCACTGTTGGCGAACCAATTTTCTGGATCTTATTCCTGGTACCAGCAATCATCACCTCTGTCTTGTCGTCATGTAGTTTTAGTATGTTTGACATCATCCACGATTTTATCTCCTTAGTACAAGACATTGTACTTATAAAGGCATTGGATCCTATCTGACAACACGTTGCCAATTTGTACAGACTGTGTGCGGCCTTCAAGATATGAATTAAACCACGCCAGGGGCGAGCCTGTGATACCACATATTGTTGATAAATTTTCTAGTAGCCTTTGGTGATCAATCGTATCGAAGGCTGCGGATAGGTCCAACATCACTAGTGACACAAGGTTACCACTATCCATAGCACATCGAAGATCATTTACGACTCGTAACAAGGCAGATTCATTGCTGTGATTTTGACGGTAAGCAGATTGGTAGTCATCTAAAAGGGAATTTGCATCAAGATGATCTTCAAGCCGAGCATTGACAGCCTTTTCCAGGACCTTGACAGAAATGAAAGATTTGAGACCGGACGATAGTTTTTCAGTTCGTTTTCATCTAAATTGTCTTTCTTGAGAAGTGGGCGAACCACGGCTAATTTGAAGTTATCTGGATACACACCTGTCGCTAAACTGGTATTAACCAATAAAGTAAAAAATGGAATGAGCTGGTCTAGGAGTTTGAACACAATTTAAGTAGGTATAGGATCAGACAGGCAGGTTGTGGATTTAGATGATTTAACAAGATCATGGATATCGTTCTCACTGAAAGGCGTAAAGTTTAATAATTGTTGTCCATTGAAGATATCAGAAGTACCATCGTAGGGTGAAATATTGCTTGCGATTAATCCATTGCGAATCTTTTCAATTTTGTCAAAGAAAACATTATTAAATTTCTCAGCTAGAAGAGGAAGGTTTTCTATATTGGGCAATTTGGCTTCAGATTTGGTACCTAAGAGAGATTTAAAGAATCTATGAGTCTTGCGAGGGTCCTTCCTGTATTCATTTAAGTACGAGTGACAATATTGTCGTTTGGCTTTCTTAATCACTTTATGTGTGCGGCATTTTGCCTGACAATATATTTGTCGGTGTACTTCAGTTTTATTCTTACGCCATCGTCTTTCAGCACTTCGATAAAGATGTTTTGACTGATTGACTTCCTCGTTATACCATGGCGAAGAGTTGCGTATTATTACAGATTTAGTTACGGCCGGGGCATGCTTATCAAGAAGGTCAGTAAGAGTTTTGTTGTAAAGGTCAACTTTAGTGTTTACATCGTTGGTTTGAATAAGTTCAAGTTGAAAATCTGATAAGTCTATTCTGAAGACATCCCAGTCAATGGCTTTAAGGTTTCTACATATTACAGTTTTTCTGGCATTACGAGGTTTAGACAGATTAAAGTAGCTAAGTCTCTAACTCAATATCATCCAAAATCTTCAACATTGAAAACACGATTTATTTGTCAGATGGGCTTTTGATATCCAATATGTAAGACAAAATAAACAATTTACCATTGGTACACGAATCGTGTACCATAATGCGCTTCAGCCCCAGTTGTAACAAGAGACTCGAGGGACGAGGCTAGACACATTGCACCAAATCAAACGGCGTATGTAGACTGGAATAACCAGACGCTAGAAATTTGCACTCAATTGAGACTGCTGGCTTATTTCACCGAACATAACTGATTTGAAATTGGAGTAAAAACGGAAACCATTGAATGTAAATCAGTTTATATACATTCATATTACAGTATTATATGCGTTGCGACCCACTTTTGTCAATTTATAGGTCCCAAATGTTAGCGATTTAGCTCCTTTAAGATCAACAGCAATGTGGTAGTGATCAGATATTTGCCTGTCTTCCACACTTACGTTATTGATAATAGTAGAATCTGATGGAGTCAGAACCCAGTCCAAAAATATCGTGAATGAAATCAATTAACAGATCAAAGATTTCTGTTGTTTTATTTCGGGAAGATTGCGTTTTCCAAAGGGCAATTGAGAAAGGTTTGGATTTAAATGGAAGGGTTTGTTTTTTTGATTCACTTTTGTCTGACAATTTTGTCTTATTTATTTTGTGACGTTTCTTCGTTCCAGATGCACAACCTCGTCTGGTTTTCTTGTATATTTTAATTATGTCTTCAGATACTGTATACCTTCCCAGAAACCTTTTCTGTTTTGGTGAAAGCATGTTACTTGTGCAGTTTGATTTTGATTTTACCCTGTGTATTTTCATTTTCAGATACAAGAGTCATATTCATCATCAGTGTACAGTCCACTATCATCTTCATCAGACGTTATTTGTTCATTACTAATACTTGAAGAACATAATTCATCAATATTAACATCTTCTGAAACAAAAAAAGCTATTTATAACAGACCTGCGGTAAAAACAATGTGATCAGCCTCCCGATACCGTATTATAGGACATAGAGACAAAATAAGGCCTGTAAGACCACATAATCAAGCTTGACTAACGTCACGAATACATGATGACATTTAGGCCTACTTAATGGATACATTATTACTCAGGCACTCACATTTTGTCAATGAATAAATACAGGCAGACAGTCGAGAATGAAAGTGTGTCGGCAATCGGTTGAGAATCAAACACTTCTTTATTTATTTCTTTCAGATCTAACAACTCTCCTGTGTATTATTAATGTCTCGATAACTGTGACATTTCCTGTGTTGTGAGTACACGCCATGGGCGCCGCCATAGTTGTTCTATTTTTAGCACAGAGGGTTGCCTCTTTGACTTTTAACCATTATTTACAAATTGCTTTGACAGCTGAGTGTTGATCAATATTATTCGTGAACATATAGGCTAGTAAACACCAACAGAGATCCATAGTTATATATATCTACCTAAAAGATAGTTTTAGATCATTTCTTTAAAATTTCGCCTTTTGAAAAATAGGGCCACCTTATTTCAAAGTCAACGTGGCTATAGCTTCCATTAATCAACCGAAATCAGTATAGGGGGCCTAAATAATTTATATAAAATTTGATACAAATTTACTACATTATATTCATACATATTATATACTTCCTGGTGAACGGATAAATAAAAATTAGTATGAATTCTTTTGTTATTTGCAAATATTAAGGTATGATATTCAATTGAAATATTTTATATATAAATTGGCTAATTGGATTTAATATTTTATAAAATCAGATAAATCGAGGTGCTATGGTGCAAGCTGATTCTAAGCTAGCTTATTTGCAACATAAATTACAATACAAACAGTCTTGGGGCCTATTATTTATATGTTGTAAAATATTGTTTACGGGATGTACAGATCTTATAGTATAAACCAGTCGACTATAACATTAATAGCCTAATCCGTTTTTCTTGCCCTTTATGTGTAGAATAGATAATCTATTTGGATCTCAAATAATCAATGTAAATAGACATCTATTCGTAAGTTTTGGGGAATATTATGAGAGTAGTGTGCATATAAATACTTATTAAATAGACACACAATCTTCTTTTTGCATCACGCTAAGACGGTTTTATAGAATGTGAAGTGTAACTCTTACCTGTTAGGAAATCGGTACCTTCGTTAAAAGAATCACAGTTGTTGATAGATTCTGTTTCACATAATATCACGTCATCATCGTTTTCAAGACAATAATTATCGGCATCAATCCACCTAGTCATTGCAGAAATTCCTGTATAAGGGCCACGGCGTTTATGTACTGATATAGACATAATTGTAGAGCCGAAGCGTTATCTTACGCTTGTTTTATTAAAAAGAAAACAAAAATTTGTGGTTTTTATCAATTTGTTTGACTTAATGTACTTTTCACCGATAAAAAACCCTCGCTGATTGGATCATAGGTTTTATGACCCTATCCTAATCAACTGATAAGGACAATTTTATGGTCCAGTTTTATTGCTTTAAAGAAAGTTATGAGTTTGTACACTTTGATACTCGTGTAGTTTTGACAATTTCATAGAATACTTGATAAAGTGTATGCCCAATCTAATTAAAATACAGACCTGTTATATTCTTTAATAATAAAAGTACTTGCTCTTCACTTTATTTACTCTTTATAATCTTTATTTTTAGTTAGTGCCAAGCAGTTCAATTACATTTTATAAAAAAACAAAGTTCGAATATTACAACAAAATAAAGTTTACCTCTAAACGCAGGAGAGCAATATGTAATACTTGCTATTTTTGTTTTATACAGTTTCCCATTTTCCAACAAATTAGACTAAGATAGGCGAACTTTGAATAAGTGAGATTAGTTAGGAATAGGAATATGAGCAATTAACCTTGTTTGTATGTTATGAATAATGAATACATATATAAGACTATGAAATAATCCTTGAATGGCATTTAGCGATTGAATAGAATATAACAAAACACAGTTCTATGGATAACAATCACTATATTATATACACACGACGTTTCGACAATAATTCGCTGGTCGTTATCAAGCATACAAATTACAAAAATGACTATGAAAGTTTAGAATATGAACGTTCATAGCAAGCTAATCACTGCTGCATTATCATGTCATGTTGCATGAGAACTTTTTCATACCGTCGGTATTTAAAGGGACAATAACTCTCTTGCTGGCTTGACAGCTCCAGAAAATAGAAAATAGCCTTATTTTAAGTACTAGATGTGTTAGTGTCCTACCTGTTGGGTACATTATCCATTAAATTCTATTTTACTTGTCCATTTGAAAAGCTTTACTTCAGGCTTTTCAAATCATTTAGTTGAATTTTTCCATATTTTTTTAAATTAGGTGTGTTAAGATGAAATTTGTATCATTAATTAATTGAAATATTGTAAAATAGTACAATTTGTTGACCAGAATAAAGATTGGGACATATTATTCAGTTACAAGAGTGGTATTGAGCCTTTAAATGAACTTTGTCGTTTTTGTAATGTTTCGGAAGTTTAATATCTTTTAAGTGTATGAAATTCGCTGATTCGTAGCTGAGCTTAATTCTTCTATGGATTCCTATTCGTTGGATGTCGAAGTTTTCTCTTGTCAACAAAGGGTTGTACTTGAAATTGCTTCTGGTCGGTATTTCAATAAATATCACTTTGCTGCCACAACTGCTAATTAGTGTTTGGGCTAATGTATTTAGGTCCTGGAATACAGCTGATGGGTTTGATCTATGTCCGATGTCGTTGCCACCAAGATGGATGAGCACTATTTCTGGTTGAAATCGTACCAAGGATCGTAACATATGATCAGGAATTCTTGAGGCGGTCATCCCTCCTTCACCAAAAAATTGAATATATATGTTATCGTTCATGCTCAACGATCCTCTGCGGTACTCCTTTAGTTTATCGATGTAGCTTGAACCAAAAATTGCTATTCGAACCATTGTGGCAAAGTTTGAAGACTGTATTAGATTTTAAAATATCGACAATTTATAGCCGGCAACATTTAACCATTAACATATAATTTACTAATTAGGTAATGAAATGGGTGTTGTTTTTGCATACAGAGCTTGGGAATTGAAAGATTGTCAATAAGTTGGCAATATATTTTCATAGATTATCCAAAACGAAACCATTCGCGTCGATTTCGTATTTACCTAACACTAAATATAAACATGCATTTACCTTCAATGCAAAAGAAACCATGTCGTGAGGTTCCATCTTATGTTTTCACGTTCATTTGATAAAATGCACGCAGACATTCGTTTTCATAACTAAAAAGTTTTCCTTTCAATTAAAACACTTTCCCCAACAAAATTGTTTTGATAGTTTCAATAAATATGTTAAAACATTTAAAAAGACACCCAACAAAATCACCAAACGTTTCCCCTTCAATTATTTTGATATTTATAAATTCTTCCCTTCTTACACAGTTTGAAAAGAAAGGCATCACACTTTCACATATTTTGCGAAGAAAGAAATAGTTTTAAGATATTTGAATATAGTCACCCCCATCCCCTCCCCAACTGATACTATAGAAGCAATTTAGCAATTTCTCCCCTTCTTACACAGTTTGAAAAGAAAAGAATCACACTTTCACATATTATCATCTAACAAACATTACTTTTCAATCATTAATTTTGAAGGGGATTCTCTGGGAATAGGCTTCAATGTCTTTTTTATTTACGTCTAAATTGAAACTAAAGGATAGTTTCGGTTCAAATGCATTTTATTTGTTTATTCTGAATTAAATCGTAATATACTGCATTCTAATATAGCCCTACATCAGCGTTCTGCATGTATTTTAACGTAAATCTATTCCACAAGCCTTTATTTTCATCAATATTTTACACTTGGTTTAAATAATCTATTTTCTAAAAAAAATAGTAATACAGTATTTTATTCATAGGATACCGAAACTAGGAATAGCTTAAATAACCTAGCTTCCCAAAGCAATTTACATAAATGATACCCATAGAACAATTCCGTGATAATTGAGATGTACATTTTGAATCTTGTCCTAATAGTGTCATATTTAAACATCGTAATTTCCTATTATTTTGTTTTGTTTTTTTGTTTTGTTTATGTAGAGATGATTTGATTCTAAATCAATTAAGTTGTAATTTCCTGCATTTATATAATTATTATATTGTTTCAAGCACTGGAACATAGTTTTCTTTATTTTTCTTAATAATGAGAACAAACTACTAAAGGATTTTCTAAAACTGAAAGCTCTGTATCCGCATGATGAAGATGCTGTTGAAATCTAGGCCTAATGGATATGGACCTGACCTTGAACATTTTGAGGTACACAAGTTGGAAGTAACGTTCTAATAAACATTTAACTATCCACTGTTCCTAGCTTCGATATCCTCCAGTACAGTTATTGTTTTACAAGATAAATCTCCACAGGAACTCGACTAAAAGTCGTTATTTTACTTTCGTTATTGCAGGTACGATGGGATACATGAAAGAACCTGTCTTACCGGAAATTGCAGACGCCTCGCTTTACACCCTAGAAAAAGATTTGAAGGTGAATCGTCATCTAGATAAGATAACAATATCAAATGGTTTAGCTTGGACACACAATAATACAAAGATGTTTTATGTTGATACCAAGCCACGAGAAATCTGGAGTTTCGATTTCGATCTTGAAACTGGCAACCTGAGTAAGCATTCCGATATGAACAGAAATTCAATTCTTTTCACATTGACATCTTTTAATGCATAACGTCTGACACAGTCACAAGCATTACCTTGATCTTTTAATGGGAACCGCGGTGACTCAGTGAGTAAAATACTGACTCGCGATCCTTCTGTTTATTGGCCGGGAGGGTCCCATGTCAGTAGTGCAAGAACAGCAACATGTCGTTTGGGTGGAAGAAAAATCTGAGACTCTTGTCAGCTGAATTTCGTTAACGTCGGCTGTCCGGGTAACATCTCCCTATTAGAACCCTGTAAGGCGTATGTCCATCTTCACAATAGTCTTTGGCACTGGGAAAAACTGGAGGCCCCGTAGAAAACCCATGAACTTAGACAAGCGACCCTATTCCTTGTCACCTACAAGGTGGGACTCGAAACCACGCCATTCAAGACAGACATTATGACCTAAAGCGCACGCCTTAGACATTAGGTCACCCCACTCCCTGCCCAGGTTCAATAAAGATTGTGTATATGTATTATTTTTGTAGCAAACAAACAAGTTTTGATAAAATTCCCTGAAGACACCATTAAGACTTTGGGCTACCCCGATGGAATGACGTCGGATGTAGATGACAAAATATGGTGTGCATGTATTGATGGAAGCTGCATAGTACGTTATGATCCAGAAACTGGTAAGCTTTTATTTTCTTAGATACAAACATATGAACTAGTTTTTTGTCTAGCGTCGACACTGGTGGCAATAGTTATAATCCACAGTATCCTAAACTAAACAAAGAGAGAGAGAGAGAGAGCGCGCGTGGCGGGGGGGGGGGGGAGAGTTTAACGTCCACTGGACACTAACTAGGTCATTTCGGGACTAACATATGGTCCAATCTGTGGCACGATTCGCGGGTTATCTGTGGGTTGGCGACATGCAACGCATGCAGTAAAACTTCATCATTTTCAGACAAGATTCAGTAGATTTCCAGATGTTTTGGTGCTGTTTGATCGGAAATCGAAAACAATTCTGAATCGAATGTTCTTCATATTTACATAAAGTGTTTACTATATCGTTTATAATATGTTTAGGTGTTCAGTTGGAACGAAAAACTGAGGTACCGTATACACGTTGATGTGAGCGTAGAGTTTGTTGTCTGGGCAAAATTACCCTGTAGGGGCCGTATACCCGTCTTCATTAGCCCAGTAGGCGCAGAAAAGTAGGCCGTTAATCGCCATTTCATCCATTCATTATTTTTTTTTTATTTCAACCAAACTGTGAAATGTTACCATACATTTTATTTACAGGTCAAGAGATTTCCAGAATTAATTTTCCCACAAGCCAAATCACTTCCTGTTGTTGGGGTGGCAAGAACTTTGATGAGCTATACGTCACATCCGGTCATATGAATATTACTGATGATCAGGCCGGATCAGTATTTAGAGTTACCGATCTTGGTACTAAAGGACGACCTGCTGACGTGTTCTGGGGTTAACTGATTTGAATACAACAATGGGTTAATTGAATTCTGTGTATTTATCCATTTAAATATTCTTCGATTTATTTTAATTTTTTTTTACCCATTTTAGATGTGGGATATATTTTTTTATATATACCTGTATATCGTCAATAAACTTATTATATTGTTTTATTTCTTGGGGATTTTAAGCAATGAATAAGAACGGCCCAAGGGCTGAACTCTGGGGTACGCCCGATTTTAAGTAACATTAGAAAACGTACACACATTAAGTTGAACCCATTGCTCACGGTCTGTCATGTAGTCATTATCCATGTCATATTCTAGTCACAAGTGCCATAGCTAGTTAATGTAGTTGGTAACCCCGTAATATATGCCAAAACAGTGTTTACAGAAGACTGAAACTTTTAAAAAAAATTATGGGGGGTGGGCTCCCCCGCGCCTCCGGCGTTACAGGCTGTCAACATTTTATATAATTTCATTTGGGGACACCCCCCTCCCCCCACAAATTTTTTTTATATATTTCACGGCTACGCCTCTGCATATGTTTGGTCCTGGTTTGTGTCGACCCTATATGGAAAACATCCATATAGTAATGATTTGTTAAAAAATAAACGTTTGACGTTTGTTTTTCTCGAAATCATGACGTTTCAACATCCTGATCTCAAAAGGCCGTTTTCCAATCAAATTGATAGATATAGTGGTCGACTGAATTATATAAATAAATTGTTCTAGTGTAACCTGTAGAGAGAGAGAGAGTAACAAACTACAAGTTTTCGTCGGCCAATTTAATGCAGTAAAAATGTGGACGTTAAAGATCCCTGACAGAAATCGATGTAAGAGTAGGCCGCAGTGTCGTTGTCCGGGCAAGATTCCCCTTACAGTACATCGCATAAAGCATGTCCTTCTTCATGGACCCATTTGGTGCAAAAGTTTTATAAATGACTTATCGCGAACCGCTACTTATCTTCTACTTCTTCTTGGGGTCACGCTCTTCGAAAAAGCATATGGCTCCATCAATTCAAATCCGATGAACATGAAAATTGGCATAACTGTATCATCCTTCGCTAAAAAAAATCTTTTCAAATTCTATATGTACCCGAATGAGGGGGAACTCTATGAATCATATTCTCAAAGATCATGGTCAGTTTCTGGTCCATAGTACGCTCGTACTTGTTTTAAATTTGCAACGGGATGCTTAACCCCGAGTTTGGATAATTTATTGTTTTCCTGGTTTTGAGGATGTATGATTCTATCAATAATTATGCATTTCGTATCTCGGGCGTTAATTAATATATCTTCTTATGAAGGAGTTGTGGATTTTAGTTAAAGTACAAATTAGTAAGTAAGTAATTTAAAACAATTTACAGTATTTTAGATAGGTAATTTTTAAAAAAATGACAGTAATTTAGTTATAGCATAAATAAGTAGATAAGTAATTTAATAAAAAAAATAAAATAAACGAATTCATGAATTCCTTGGCACAGGGTTATATTTCACGGAGTAAAACTTTTCGTAAGTTTAATATTTAGTAAACAGTTTTAAAAATATCGGAGTTGACGTGAGGAGATAGTTCGGCATTACCATAGAGTAGGCAAGTAATATTTCTATAATACATGGGTATGAATGGTATCATGTCGCTGGTGTGTGTAATTCGGACAGTGTCACAGTGGAGTAAAAAGAGTTCAGATCAAGGTCGAGGTCACAGTCATATCGAGGATTGTCATAAATATGCATAAGGAACTTTGGTATATTAAATCACTTTTATCTTTACGCAGTTTACAATGGATAATTTGAAATTGCTATCTGCTATAGAAAAACATTTCTTTAGTTTGGGGGAATAAGTTTAGTTTTAAAATCAAAGACAGATGAAACCATTTGTATGTCATTATCTAAACTATTTCACGTTTTTAAAGCAGAAGACGAAAAGGAGTTTTTATAAATATTTGTTTTACATTTAATTCGTGTCATGTCGGAATTGCGTAAGTTGTAAAGGTTCTTAGAAGAGGTAATTGGCGGAATAAGACGGCAAGAATAATTCCGGAATAAACAAAACAAAAATACAAAATGAAATGAAAATATAAAAAAAAAAAAATGAAACGAAAATACAAAATAAAATGAAAAGAAAATACAATTTACAAACTATTACAACAATATAATTCAGTCCTTAACATGAGCTATATTATTTAAAATTTTATAAAACATGATTAATTTATGAGCATGACGTCGCACTGATAATGATGAGAATCCAGATAGGTGTAAAACAGCTTCCCGGTTTAGGCCGAGAAAGAACTTCTGGCATGGTTTCCCGAAGCAACAACGTCTAATCGTGAGAATGGGATAAAAATCTGTACCCTGTGTACACTTGGACGTGCCACTAGAGAACCATTCACCGTTGGAATTCGAAATAAGACTAAGTCGTTGTACGGACAAAATGGTCCTCAAAGCACATTCCATTGCGTATGTTCATCTGCATTACACCGGTTGGTGACGAAAAGTAGGATATTAAACTCTGTCAGTTCATTTGTCATGTAAATCAACCCTTAGGCATGAATGTTCAGTTCAGTTCTTTATTCCTTGGGCTAACTGCCCATCAGATACAGTACAATATACAGAACATATATACATGCAAATGTGAAATTATTTACAAGGTTGTTATTTTCGGGAGAGTAGACAATTTCATTTTTTTACAAGTATTTAAGATGTCAATTTATATCGTTAGATTTTGGGGAGATTTATTTCTCAATTCAAAAGCTATTGATAGATATTTTCCTAGGTTTGTCAATTCCTTAATATTATGTACAGTCAGAAGTTGAATAAATTTATATACACTTGGATTAATTCTATAATATGGCTTAATATAATTGAGACGAATATCTTTATATTTTTTACATATTAATACAAAATGGTACTCATCTTCAACATCATCATTATCGCAAAATTTACAAAACCTTTTATTTTTAGCAACACTGTTGTATCTACCGGTTTCTATAAATAAGTTCTGGGCAGATAAACGGATCTTTGAAATACAATTAGCATATTTATATGGAATGGATTTGGACAAATAATATTGTAAGTTAAAATTTGAAATGTAATGCTGATAAAAGAAACCCTTTGATGAATTACAAATATGTTCTATACATAATTGTTTAAAAATATCTAAAATTCTATGCTTAATGGATTTGAAATATGATGAGTTACAGAATTCTCTATTTTCCCAATATAGCCTAGACCTATTTGAAATAATTCATTCCTTATATTTGTAATCCATTGACTTTTATTAGATACCTGGTCCAGTAAACAACATTTTAAAATCTTATCATCAGTATTTAGTAGTTTTGTCCAATATTTAAAAATTCTGATGTTTCTCATTACATGTAAGGGGAATCGACCTAATTCAAAATAAATCATACTGTGCATAGTTGTTTGTCTAACTCCTAATATTCGCTTATAAAAATTTGATTGAACTATCTCCACATTAGCGGCTTTATGAAATCCCCATATTTCTGCACCATATGATAAAATGCTTCCGACATAAGTATCAAATACTGACAATTTAGTTTCAATGTTAAAAAAGTTATCATTACATACTCTTAATACAGAGAATAAAGCTTTCCTGCCCTGATCAGCTACATGTTTCTGGGTTTTCAAAAATTTACCATTATAGTTTAAAATCAATCCTAAATAGTTAAAAGTGTCAACAATTTCTATTTCATTACCATTATAAAACCATTTTTCATTTTCTGATAATTTCCCCCCATTTCTAAAAACAACAATTTTAGTTTTTTTCGTATTTACAGTGAGGTTCCATTTACAAGTATATTTACATAATGAGTCAAGCAACTGTTGTAAACCCTCGGGCGTTTCCGAGAACATCGCCTTGTCGTCCGCGTACATTAAAAGAAAAAGGTTCATGGTATCTAATGGAATGGATGGACAATTTTCAGAGTACAAATGGTTTTCAATATCATTAATGTAAAATGAAAATAATATGGGACTTAAAATTTCGCCTTGAAATAGACCTGAATTACAATTAAAAAAGTTCGACAAATCACCATGTAGTTTAACACAACATTTTACCTGATCATATAGAGAACGTATCAATTTTAAAATGTTTCCTTTTATGCCTTCCTGAATTAGTTTATACCATAGATTTACTCGTGTGATTAAGTCAAAGGCTTTTGAATAGTCAAAAAAACAGCAATAAATTCGGTTGATCAACGTATTTAGAATAAAAATAGCATCTGTAGTTGATAAACCTTTTCTGAAACCAAACTGGGAATGAATAATACTACAATGTGATTTGTCATATTATAATAATCTATTGTTTAATATGCCAATGAATAATTTGCTCAAGCAGCTAACAAGGGTAATTCCTCTATAATTGTCAGGGTTACCGGAATCGCCCTTTTTGAAAACAGGCACTATTACACCAATACACCAAGTAGCTGGGAAACAACCAGATTCTAAAATATTATTGAATAAAATGTTTAAAACGGGTACAAGTTGTTGTGAACAATAAATAAATACTTCATTAATAATTCCATCAATTCCACAAGATTTGTTCTTTTTTAAGTTCTTGATGGCTTTATAAATCTCGTGATAAGTAATTGGCCCATTAAGGCCAACATCAAGGTCATCCCTTACTTCGTTTTCAGAAAGTGTCTGATTATCATATTGAGATAAGAATTCGTTTACATCATGATCAATATTATGTGTTATATTTAAAGCCAAGTTACTAAAATGTTCATATAAGTTATCTATAGTAACCGAAGGGTCCATCAAGTTCTTACTCTTCTTGAAAAGTTTATAAAACATGGCTGGGTTGTCTTTCCGTAGAAAATTAATACGGTTGCCTTTTATTTATACAGAAGGGTGATATTATTTCCATAAGGGTCCGGGAGAATTCGTCAACACTATTATCTATTGAAGTTTTCGACCGGTCATTTAGCGTACAACTATCAATTAAAACAGTCTGATAAATGCTCAACTGATTTATTAGTTCACTACACCTATGATGATCCCATTTCTGAACAACTTTAGTTTTGGGTATAACACTATGACGATTAATACTACTAACGTCCGAGCTATTCAGATTGAAGTTCAGCTTGATACAAAGTGGTGAGTGGTCTGAAAACTCATTAAACTGACCAGATTCAAAACTTTGTATCAAATTAAATTGGTCATAGTGCATCAATGAATAATCGATTAAACTTGATCCTTTAACACTATTAAATGTATAAGAACCGTTCTTGTCAGACAAATATCTTCCGTTTATTATTCTTAAACCAGTTGCCTTACACATATTTAATAATTCTCTACCAAAACTATTTATAGTTTTATCCATGTTGTTTCTCAATTTCAAAACATGATAATTATCAGGGTTATAAACAATTATATTAGATAATAGCTCATCCGCTGTTTCATTTAGTTTATCATAGGCCACAAAATCATATTCAATAGATGTACGACTATTAAGATCACCAACAGTAATAATAGTATGTGAATTAGAAACTTTACTGATCTCTTCTTCTCTCATAGAAAACACTGTTGGAAGGGGGGAAATAACATGCAAATATAGCAAGCGGGTTGTCTACTGGACTTGGGGATGATACATTTATAAGTACAATGCAGTCTAATATATTCATATGGATTTCACATGCAGATATAATTTTATTTCTAATAAATATAACAGTTCCCCCACCCCTCCCTTTGTCTCTAACACATTTGTACACTGTATAGTCTGTTAATTCTATCACATCATCTTCACTAATCCAGGCTTCAAACAAACACAAAATGTCATGTTCACAAACAATGTGGATGAAAGCTGGTTCCATGAGCTTTTTTCTCAGTCCTTTGCCTACATTCCAAGCTAATATAGAGAGTCCACTCCCCGAGATTACCTATGCCCGCATTGGAGATGTTTCCGAACTTGAACTGAAGTGTGCGTGGCGTTTCGCTGAAGGTCTACCGGAACTACTAGTAGCAGTAATTGTGTTTCTGTTGTTGGTTTCCCATGGTCTAATCGGATTATGAGTAAATGTGGCTTGTGGAGGATTTCGTACCGGTTCGTTATCATATCTGATTGAAGGTCTTGGTCAAACTGTGTAGCATTGTGTTTAGTAATATCATAGAGTTGATTATTAACAAATAGTTTATCTCTTACCAATTATACTTTCTGACCACTTATTCGCAAATTCTTCATTACAGGGTACAATTTCTTCCTTTCTTGTTCAACAATAGGGGGGAATTGTTCGTTTATTCCATAAGGTTTTCCCCTCAACATATTGGCACGACTCTTTACTAAGTCCACATCACCATAATACAAAAACTTCGCCACGATCGGTCTGCTCCTGTTTTCTTTAAACTTTCCGAATCTGTGAATATTTCCGAACTCAATTTTGTGCTCAATTTGCAATTCTCGATACAGCAAATCTTTCAGCATCTCTTCCGTGTTCTCATCACTATACTCCTTCAAACCATTAAATATTAATACAGTCATTAGTGATCTTATTGAATGCCGCGGTTAATTAATGGCTATAGGGATAGAAGGTGTCGCGAATGCTTTAATTAATTAGGCATTTATGAACACCTTTAAAACTATTCAAACATGATTATGGTCACATTAGCTAATCAAAAATTACTTGGTCACGTGGTTGTCACTTTGATAGTTATTGTGTGAAAGATAGGACGTCTTTATTTTTCGGTAAACAGAAAGCAATATTTTCCAGCATTCTATGGGTTTGTTTATGTAATCAAAATGAACTCTACAATTACAGAGTGGTATCGTACATTATTGAGAAAGTTGTTTTTAACCAGTTGCATAATCATGGATCGTGTTTTAACTTGTATTCAAAATTTCAGTCAGCATACAGAGAATTTCACAGTGTTGAAACGGCTTTAGTAAGAGTTTATAATGACATTTTAATATCCATTGGTAAATGTGAAGGTGTAGTTCTGGTTCTTATAGATTTATCAGCCGCATTTGACACGATCGATCATGATATTTTATTGTCACGTCTTTAATCTTGTTTTAATATTTCAAATACGTATTTTATATTTATATTTATGTATCATTGAATATATAATGTATTATATTTCTATGCATGTGTGAATTTCTTGCAATAAAATTAATTCTCAATGAACGTGTACAATATACTCCCATCTTGGCAAACTATCAATGTTACTGAATCGCGAATTAAGCAAATAAACTAAATAAGAATCCATGAATTAGCACCTATAGTTTTAATTAACTTGAAAGGTTTTCGAATAAGGGGGGATAACTCCAAAAGATCGTAGAATGCTGGAACTAGATGGACTAAGACTAGTAATTACGAATGTAGTGCGAGTTATAAATAGACATTTTTGGGTTGACTTTTGGGTCTAGAATTGGAGAAAAGGGATCAAATTTGCAATTTCATAGCAGTTTTGGGTAATACTGATGATATTACAGCGGAGGGATAGGGGGTGTAAAGTGTCTTTCTGCAGAGCAATCATTGTGTCGGAAGTGAGATTTTCACCCCAGTCAACTTGAAATCTGCGTAGCAAAAAATCTAAATGGTCAACCCCCTACAAAATTATGATGAGGAGATTGCCAAATGTTGTTCCCATTGTGCCTATAAAGATTGGAACAAACGGAATGTTGAGTAAAAAGCTACAGCCTGTGATGTTACAGCCATTTAACATTGAAGTCAATGGGCAAATAATTGCTAGTCTGAGTCCAGACCGGGTTCATCTTCTCACCTGAACACATACGTAAATTCAAGTGAGAGTGAGATCTGTTGCTAAGACACACCTTCACGCAACTTCCGAATTTAATCATTATAATCGCATCTGATTGGTTTTCGCAGGTTCTCCTGTAATATCACCCTCTCGTTCCCATTTCCGAAAATGATCAACAGGCAAAGAAGCCCCAATCCCCACCCAAGTGAAACCTCCCCTGTGCAAGGCTCCAGTTTGTGTGGAATCAAATATTAGAGAGGGATACCACATGAAATCTGTTTATATGCACACATATAGGTATATATCCAACATATATCATGGTGTTATTTGAATCTATTAACACGTTAGTCAATATCGGCTAAATACTCATGAACACAGGAAAGTTAATATAAACAAGAAAATATCAAATAATTAAAAGGTAAAATACATAGAAAAGTTATATAATATTTGTTATTTTTACAAAGGAAAGTTATAAAATATCTGTTTTTTATACACAGGGAAGTTATAAAATATTTGTTATTTATATATACGAAAGTTATAAAATATTTGTTATTTATATATACGAAAGTTATAAAATATTTGTTATTTATATATACGAAAGTTATAAAATATTTATAAAAGTCATAAAATTTTTGTTATTTATACACCGGAAAGTTTTAAATATTTGGTATTTGGAAGGTGAAATAAACAAGAACAATATTAAACACTCAGGGAAGTTATAAAATATCTGTTATTTATACACTGGAAAGTTGTAAAATATTTGGTATTTTAAAGGTGAAATACACAAGAAGGTTATAAACGATGTTATTAAATACTTGTTATTTTAAAGGTAAAGTACACGCAAAGTTAATAACATATTTGAAATGAACAAATAAGTTGAAAAATATTTGAAAGGTGAAATACGTATCGATATGTATTCTGCATATGAAAAAAAAACCTCATTAATTTGATGCCTGCTTGAGGATGTCCAGCGAGGTGAGAAGACAAATTATGTCTAAAATTTTAATTACATTAGGAATATCAAGTAGACAGACGTGTAAATGATGATTATATTTTCAGAAGTTTAATAGACCGTTCGGTCAAAGTTCGACCCTATACAGCTATGAATCTCGATACGTAGACTTATGCAATAGGTAAATATCACGTCAATTAGACCTTTTTTCATCTGTTTTTCCATGTAAAAACAATATAATTCAAATCGTGAAGTTTCTTTCGTTTGGCCAGTGATATTAAAGGTTAAAACAAGAAGGCTACTGAACAAAGTAATATCATCATTGAATAGAGTTGTGTAGTAGAACTAGAATTTGTGCTACCATCAAGGCTTTTCTTTTCACCATTAGACCCTGCAGTGTTGCCACCACTGGAACCTGTAGGGTCTCCACTGGAACTTGTAGGGTCACCATAGGAACTTGTAGTACCGGCATTAAATATTGTAGTGCCACCATTAGAGCTTGTAGGGTCACCATAGGAACTTGTAAGGTCACCATAGGAACTTGAATTACCACCATTATACATTATAGTGCCACCATTGAAACTTGTAGTGCCACCATCAGAACTTGTAGTACCACCACTGGAACTTGTAGTGCCACGACTGGAACTTGTAGGGTCTCCACTGGAACTTGTAGGGCCACCATAGGAACTTGTAGGGTCACCATTAGAACTTGAAGTGCTACCATCAGAACTTGTAGTAGCTAAAAAGCGATGATAAGAGAGGACATTTGAGTGTGAGAGGAAGTGTAAAATGCATGTTTCTACTCCAATATCAATTAATATTAATACATGTACATCTTTAGGATCATATAAATAATCACAAATAAACACAATGCATAAAATGTGAAACACTGAGGAATGACCATGGCGCTTGTTGTGCTTATGATACCATACCCACCAAAGCACGTTACTTGTCATTGATGGAGTGCGAATTTTCCCAGGGGTACAGGTGCGAGTTACATTATGATTAGTTATGTCTCAAATTACAAGAGCTATAAATAACTATTGTAGATGCACACACAACGAGAAAACCAAAGGACATTAACATTATTGTTTTAATAATTTTGTTAATTATATATTTTTCTTTTATTTTCTTAGACCTGCATTTTTTTATTTCACATTTTTCTTTGTTTGAGCCCAAGTTTCAAACTCTGATGTTATTATAAAACAAACCAGAGAAGATTTATAACACAGGGAAGTGATAAAATATCTGTTTTTTATACACAGGGAAGTTATAAAATATTTGTTATTTATATATACGAAAGTTATAAAATATTTGTTATTTATATATACGAAAGTTATAAAATATTTATAAAAGTCATAAAATTTTTGTTATTTATACACCGGAAAGTTTTAAATATTTGGTGTTTGGAAGGTGAAATAAACAAGAACAATATTAAACACACAGGAAAGTTATAAAATATCTGTTATTTATACACTGGAAAGTTGTAAAATATTTGGTATTTTGAAGGTGAAATACACAAGAAGGTTATAAACGATGTTATTAAATACTTGTTATTTTAAAGGTAAAGTACACGCAAAGTTAATAACATATTTGAAATGAACAAATAAGTTGAAAAATATTTGAAAGGTGAAATACGTATCGATATGTATTCTGCATATGAAAAAAAACCCTCATTAATTTGATGCCTGCTTGAGGATGTCCAGCTAGGTGAGAAGACAAATTATGTCTAAAATTTTAATTACATTAGGAATATCAAGTAGACAGACGTGTAAATGATGATTATATTTTCAAAAGTTTAATAGACCGTTCGGTCAAAGTTCGACCCTATACAGCTTTGAATCTCGATACGTAGACTTATGCAATAGGTAAATATCACGTTAATTAGACCTTTTTTCATCTGTGTTTCCATGTAAAAACAATATAATTCAAATCGTGAAGTTTCTTTCGTTTGGCCAGTGATATTAAAGGTTAAAACAAGAAGGCTACTGAACAAAGTAATATCATCATTGAATAGAGTTGTGTAGTAGAACTAGAATTTGTGCTACCATCAAGGCTTTTCTTTTCACCATTAGACCCTGCAGTGTTGCCACCACTGGAACCTGTAGGGTCTCCACTGGAACTTGTAGGGTCACCATAGGAACTTGTAGTACCGGCATTAAATATTGTAGTGCCACCATTAGAGCTTGTAGGGTCACCATAGGAACTTGTAAGGTCACCATAGGAACTTGAATTACCACCATTATACATTATAGTGCCACCATTGAAACTTGTAGTGCCACTATCAGAACTTGTAGTACCACCACTGGAACTTGTAGTGCCACGACTGGAACTTGTAGGGTCTCCACTGGAACTTGTAGGGCCACCATAGGAACTTGTAGGGTCACCATTAGAACTTGAAGTGCTACCATCAGAACTTGTAGTAGCTAAAAAGCGATGATAAGAGAGGACATTTGAGTGTGAGAGGAAGTGTAAAATGCATGTTTCTACTCCAATATCAATTAATATTAATACATGTACATCTTTAGGATCATATAAATAATCACAAATAAACACAATGCATAAAATGTGAAACACTGAGGAATGACCATGGCGCTTGTTGTGCTTATGATATCATACCCACCAAAGCACGTTACTTGTCATTGATGGAGTGCGAATTTTTCCAGGGGTACAGGTGCGAGTTACATTATGATTAGTTATGTCTCAAATTACAAGAGCTATAAATAACTATTGTAGATGCACACACAACGAGAAAACCAAAGGACATTAACATTATTGTTTTAATAATTTTGTTAATTATATATTTTTCTTTTACTTTCTTAGACCTGCATTTTTTTATTTCACATTTTTCTTTGTTTGAGCCCAAGTTTCAAACTCTGATGTTATTATAAAACAAACCAGAGAAGATTTATAACTTCGTCTATTTTTCAAAGCCAGTAAGAGAAATGTGTTACGTATGAATCAATTTTTAATTTGACAAATACACAGAATTCCCTATTACAAAATTTCAAAATATTTGTACACAAAAAAACCCTTAGAGAGTCCAGGTAGCAAAGAAATTCTAAAATATACTTCGATAACTTAGTCCGTTTGCAGGGTGTCAAATCAAATATTGAAATAAACATTTTACATACAAATTTGCGAAGACCCCATGAAAATATTTTAAAAGCTTTGACACATTTTTAGCATAGTCTACCTTTACGATGATACAAAAATGGAAATTCTCTTTTATTAACAAGCCAACAGTGAGGTTGATGTCCCCCGCCGAAATCCCCAAATAAATAGATGACACATATTAATTAATCGCACATCTATTTTTTTCAAAAGTATCAAGCAATCAAACTGATTATAAACTATACACTAAGTTTCATCACTCTCTATCAGATAGAATCAAAGTTATCTTGTCCCGAAAGCATTGACCAAGGAAATTGCTTATCTCTGCTTAGCTTTAGCTCGATATGTTAATCATTGAACTAAGTTTAAACATTCTACCTCAATTAGAAGAAGAGTTGTTCTGTTCCAAAGTCTTGACCAATCAAAATGCGTATTGCTCCTTAGCCTAAGCAGAAAATTCTCATCATCGAACTTAGTCAAAGGTATTGATGTAATGAAACTATACACCAAGTTTCATCACTCTCACTTAATTAGAACTAAAGTTATCGTGTCCCAAAGCATCAACCAATCAAATTGCTTACCTCTGCTTACCCTAAACAGAAAATGCTCATCTTCACACTCCATCAAGGCATTGACCTAATAAACACCTACACCAAGTTTGAATATCTAGCTCAATTAGAAGGAGAGTTATTGTGTTCCAAAGTCTCGGCCAATCAAATTGCTTATCGCTCTGCTTACTCTGAGCAGAAAATGCCCATTATCGAACTTAGTCAAGGTATTGATGTAATGAAACTATACACGAAGTTTCATCACTCTCACTTAATTAGAACTAAAATCATCGTTTCCCAAAGCATCAACCAGTCTAATTGCTCATCGCTCCTTACCCTAAGCAAAAAATGCTCATCTTCGAACTTCATCAAGGCATTGACCTAACAAACACCTACACCAAATTTGAACATTCTAGCTCAATTAGAAAGAGAGTTATTATGTCCCAAACAGTGTGACGGACAGACGGACGGACGGACAGCCAGACAGACGAACCCATTTATTAGTCCTCTGCTTTCTTCGAAAGGCGGGGGACAAAAATCATGAAATCTCCATGAGAGAAGTTGACAGTGGGGACGGAACACATGTTTTATTTATGCCATATATTACAAATAAACGTAACTTTCTACATACTTATGATTTGCCACTGTCCGTAGGTACATTGATAGTCATCATTATATATATACCTTTCACCAGTTTTATAACATCGTTCCTCCGTATAACAATAATCGTCCTATAATAGAAGTCGAAATTAACAGATGTGATCAAGGTTTAAATTTTGGTGTTCCTTAATCTTAATAGCCTATTCATATCCGACCTCCGTTTAGAAAAAATATTTACCACCAACGGCTGACTGTATTGTTTTAATTAATAGAAGTTGTTCACGTCCCAACTCGCCACACTTTCAGACAGTATAAATGAAGGACAGCACACGAAATGAAACCATTTCAGACAAATCATGGACCCTTCACGAATTAGGGGATATTTTTTTAAAGATACATTAGTTAAGAGTTCTATAAAGAGTTGGCCATTTTTGCTATAATAATTCAAAAATAGATGATAAAAAAAAGAAAATGTTTGAACTCTCAGTCAAATTTCTTTATTCTGAACGGAATTGTCAGTGTTGGAAGTTTGGACTAGAAATTGTGTCTGCACCGTCTATGAGAATTGGCGATCGTTTGATTGACAGACGATAATTCCACCCACATATTCTCAATTATCAAGTAACATGCTCAATGGCGACTAACGGTAAACGTTAGCTTGGTCCGCCATTTATTGATTTAATTTTAAATGGACGACTGTTTAAATCCAAATTGTATCCAAGCCATCCGTGGGTCTGTAGTGTTGAGTTTGAGCTTGTCGTGTAAATAAAGGTCTAATTAATACTTTCTATAACATCTGAAGCCTAAACAAGGACAAGCAATATGCAGATTTAGCTCTTGCATAATGTATGCCTAACTAATCTAAGCATGTTTCAAAACAATCAATGGAAACAATTTAGCAGGGGGAGGTAATGTCCTTTTTCATGTGCCGATAATTAATTTTATCGGCTGCTGCTACTGGATCCATTTAGTTGATATAATTTTACAAATCCGTAATCTTGATAAATATTTCAAGTGTCAACAAAGGTCGCACCCTCTTTTGCTTATTATTTTAATGGTGAGCAGTTTATTTCGATGACAAAGGCACATTAGTTGCTTGCTTATTAATCTTAAACATTTGATCGATTTGGTCGAAATCACCGTAGTGGTAAAATCACACATGCATATTTGTTTTTACTTTTGTTTATATTCATTATAGTTATAATAATAATTACGGCTTCACACATATTTACAAAGTACATGTATATCATACATAAGCTTTTCAAGGAAAGGCATTTAAAAATAGAAATAGCATATAAAAGAAAAGAAATTGCAAATAAACATATATTCATTGATTAACAAGGATTAAGGGATTTGAAATGTTTTACTTAATAACGATATGTTATATTAAACCTACTTTATGCAAGAGGTAAATCTGCCTATTGCAGGTCTTTTTTTAGGCCTGAAATGTTATCTAAATTATTAATTAGACATTAATTAACTTATCCAGACCATAATCAACTCTCGATGGCATCGCTAGGCTGCGATGTTTATTGGATTAGGTTCCGATTTGATGTTCGACTTCCATTCATAATTAAATCATGAAATGGATAATCGAGACTATGTTTTTTTATAGTACCGACTTTAGTAATGATGATCGAGGCTAGGCCGAAAATTCAATCTCCAAAATCTCGGTTCATAGTGGATCAATTTGACTGAAATTTTCAGCAAATTCTCTTTACAATATGTAGCTTTGAACTATTTTAGTCAGAACTGCCAGCTCTTTATCTAATCTCCCATAATGTATCTTTAAGAAATGTGCATTTTTTTCGGGCTGATTATACCGACCAGAAGATATTGTTAGGGAGAATAAAGACATATACTTACAAACATTCTACATGTCACGGTCTCGGCACCAATCGTACAGTCCATGCAATTGGAATTCATGATAACCACTGTTAACTGTCGACTGAAGAGTTGTCCATCATTGGACACAGCTACCCTGTAGCTTGGTACTGTTGTGTCTACAACGGGAACACCTGTTGATCGTTTTTGTCTATTAACAGGTAGTGGACACGTGACTTCACCAATACTTTCAACAACTGGAGCATTTGTGATGTCTACTTCTGCGTTTGACTGTATCAAATACAAAACATTTATAAACAGATGTGTCTTGAACTCAACCCATTATTTATTCCCTTTGTAAAATGTAGCTGGGTTGGGAGTTCTAATAAAACATAATAATTCGAATATTTGGGCTGGAATATATATTCAGAAAAACTCGATACTATTTCAAAATAGTGGCATAAACACACAAAATAGATGTTTTTTCAGTGGTTATTATTTTAGAGGAAACTGAAACATTTAGACAATTAATGTTGAAATTGGTGATATTCGTTAATGAAGGATGATGCAGTTAAATGATCAAATATGACCCGTTTAGTCCACTATAGATATAGCTAAAAATCAGTAGGATCTTCATCCGATAAAGTTAGAAAATCGGTAGGATCTTCCCCCGATATAGTTAGAAAATCAGGTGTCTAAAGGAAAGGGCACAATCGAAAAACAAATTGACGTCAAAAATTGCTAAACATCTATGGGCGTCTTCGTTCTCTTATGACAAGCTTATGGCTAGCTCAACAAATCTTGCAAAACCCATAGTGTTTCTTAAGATTCAGTATTAGGGTCAATAAGTCCGTGACTATGAACTTCCCTATAACTAGCTCAGTCATTCGAAAAGAACAATCTGAAAGATGTAGCCTGTATACTGTGTTGTTGAACTGTTGATAGGCGGACATGGGTGAGGGCAACACACTTCCGAATCATATAAATTTTTATATAAGTACGATAGATTACCGAACCTCGAGGGTCAGCAGTCGGCATTTGAATTTGTCAGATTCTATAAAAGGTCCACCAAATACTGCAATCTCGTCACAATTGCTATCAGTGCGATTACAATACCCGTTCGCTTCCAGACTATCGGCCAGAGGTGGTTGATTTAGATCAACAGAACAATCTGGTCCCGAATAACCATCATTACAATCACATGTACCTGTTGATTACATAAATTGTTAATATAGACTAATTATAAAATATGCTAAGAGAAAATGTGCCAGAATAAGAGTTACATATGGAATTTAAGAGCATATACAATCAAAAATATGTATATGTTCAAAAATTATGCAAATCGATCAGTTTTTACTTGGGTTCATCTTATGTCATGCAAGAACAGTTATGGGTATAAAACAGATAGAGTAATAGCTATTCTGTTATGTCTCCCACAGAAACAAATCAATGGTTGTGTAGATATTTTGCCAACCATCTGGCTTGCTCTCTCCTCACTCCCGTAATCACAGATGTTAAAAAATAAATCGCCTCGAATCCACGGATGTTACAAAATAAATAACGATCACGAATGCCAAGAATAGCGCCGAATTCGAACTTTTTCGTAGACGGCTCTTAACGTTCGTAAGTGATTTTTGAAAAAAACGCTTTCATATGAGCTACGGATCGCCCCGAATCACAGATATTAAAAAATAAATAACGATCACAAAGAACTCATCCAATAATACCAGAATTAATAAGTTTTCAAGAATTAATATCACTTGTAAGTACTGAATATCTTTTGAATGTTTCAAATCCCGTAGCCTTTGGTGAAAGGGTAAGGATTCTTTCACATTTGATTTGAAAGTTCAAATCATACACAGCTACAGCAGCCCTGTAAGAGAATTCAATCTTCTGCATATCTGAATACACAGCGACTTTTTTAAATAATCAACTGCATATCTGAATACGTGTTCTTACCATTAACACAGTCACCTCTTTCTGAACACTCTGCAGGACAAGCTACAGCTTTAACTAGTTTTAACACAGAAGGTTTATCTGGACTAGTTTCCTGCCGAAGAGTAACATTCATACTAGCCTCACGTAAACACTGACTTCGTATAGCGTTTACAGCAGCCAACGAAAAATCTGTTGTTCCACTTAGCTTAAATTCAAAATAAAAACAAGAATATGAATACGAAAAGCAGTATAATTTGAAAAGATAGAATAGGAAAAAAAATCCATTGCAACAAACGCGTGATAAACGACAGACCGTGAAATCATGACAGCTTGTTTCGTCCATTCAAAATGTAATGCTTTGTTTTGGTAATGTGATGTTGCCAACAATGGGGATCATCCTTAGGGTATAATGAATAAGTATACAAAGTTTGAAGAAAATCCATTAAGACCTGCGCCCTGTAGGCGACCCACAGACATACAAACATATATACATACACACACACACAGACAGGGGTGATGGCATAATACGTCCATATTATGAATGTGGGCGTGTAAAACGAATCTCAAGTCATTTAAACTATTATGAAGTTGCACAACCAAAGGGAATTACTAAGACAATAGATCTGGCATCATGAACTTGAATTAATTAAGTTCCTGCTTACCTGAATATCAGTAACGCAACTTGCCATTGGAGATGAAACATCAACGCCAGGTACCTCTTTACACCGATTAACCAAATTTGAAGATTTAAAGATATTCTCACAATATTTCGCAGCAGACTCATTGGTCCACCCATTTTTCCAACTTATATCCTACAAAAAATGAAATGAAATAGCGTTTAACGTCCTGCTTCTACTGGACAAATGGATACTGGTATAGGCCATGCATTGTGCTATAGGGGGAAATTTTGCCTGGACGGCGGCACTGCAAAAAAATGAAATGAAATGGCGTTTAACGTCCTATTTCTACTGAGCTAATGGTGATTTGTATGTGCCATGCAGTGTGCTATGAGGGAATATGTTTCCTGGACGGCGGAACTACAGCCTACTCTTATTTCGAATTCCAACTGTCAATGGTTGGTTTATGTGCATGCAACTTCATCCCATCTGAATAACTATACCTCCGTCTTACATCACTGGGAACCCCAAGGGGACATCCCGATGAACTTTGTCTGTCAACGCAGGGACTGAACACGGGACCTCTAGGTTAGGAAACAAAAGTCCTACCGACTGAGCCACCGTGAGCGATTAACAGAATGATATTATACATGATTTTAGACTTTGATTTAAATCAATTTAAGAATAATACACATAATTTGACACACTGCACGGAGATTCTGAATTAATGTTTGAAAATTCCAAGCTACATGGGAGCCACGACGAGTAAGACGTTGGCTCGCTAACCTGAAGGTTCTGATGCGTAGGCCGAGAAAGTTCATCTAGATATCCAGCGTGGTTCCCCCTTGTCGGTGGTGCAGGACAGAGGTCATCGAAGGTAAAACGTATAGTCGTTCGGATGGGACGAAAATCCGAGGTCCCGTGTACACATTGGCGTGCACGTAAAAGAACCCTGGAAAGTTGGAATCCGATATAAAAGTAGGCCGTAGTTCCGTTGTCAGGTAAAATGTCCCTATTCTCATTCGGTCTGTCCCAAAACGACAGAAAAAACAGCGGCTGCCAGGCAGGATACGCCCACATTTTGCAAGAGATGGATAGAGAACAAGCTAAAAACAAACGGGATTTTTTGTACAATTAGGGACAATAATCCAGAAAGTTATGGTCTAAAATCAAGGGCCATAATTCAGGCAGTTAGGATCCGATATGTGCGGATATCGAAAGGAACCAAGATCTTTGGGTTATAAACTTACATTTTAAGTGTCATCTAAATCAGAAGAAAATTGTGACCTCTAGAGGGTTCACAGCATTGATATACCATATTTTTACACTAATCGTATACGAGGGGTGGCCATTTTGTCCGGCAGTTTAGGTCCGATTTTCACAAAATTCGAACTCAACCAACATTAGGGTTTAACAATGATATATTTGAACGTTTTGTTTTAAATCGGATAATAATTGTGACATCTAGAGGGACCTGAAGCTAAAAACGCGATTTTTTGTACAATCAGACGCCATAATTCAGGAAGTTACTATCCGATATGCGCGAATATCGAAAGGAACCAAGATCTTTTGGCTATGAACTTACATTTCAGGTTTCATCAAAATCTTTTGGCTATGAACTTACATTTCAGGTTTCATCAAAATCAAAAGAAAATTGTGGCCTCTAGAGGGTCCACAACATTGATATACCATATTTTTTTTTACACTATTCGAGTACGAGGGGGGGCCATTTTGTCTGTCAGTTGTGGTCTGATTTTTACGAAATTCGAACTCAGCCATCTCTTGGGTGTAACGGTGATATACGTATATCACGGTCCGATATGCGCGAATATCGAAAGGAACCACGATCTTTGGGTTATAAACTTACATTTCAAGTTTCATCAAAATAGGATTAAAATTGTGACCTCTATAGGGTCCACAAGCTAAAAACATGATTTGTCGTACAATCAGGGGCCATAATTCAGGAAGTTACGGTCCGATATGCGCGATACGACTTATCTTCTATCTCACACTCTGTGGAAGAGGACGTTAAACAATAATAGAAGGAAAATATAAAACACTTTATAACAAAATAGTGTATGTATACTTTACCCTTTTAATTCGTCTATGATTCTCCGGGTGGTATCTTATTGTGGGTATCGATCTCTTCTTGCGGACTGGTGAAATGCAGCGTTTCTTGTGAACTTTTCTGAATTCTTCATCCTCATTACAAATAACTGGTTCGTTGTATGATGAACAATCGATTTCTTTTATGACATGGCCATCAGGTCCCTTCTTGCATTTGCATATTTTATAACTACGAGACCACGCACGGAGCCTACCCAAGTTGTCTGTATTAAACATATCTTCACCAGGAGGAGTCCTTGAAATATTCAAATGAACTGGAGACAATTACAATTATTTATTTCTTACAAACGTTTGAATTGCCTCCTAACTAAACAATGTTTGTTAAAATGACAGTCGATATTGAAACTAGTCGCATTACATATTCTGCGGGAATCATTAAAGAAACATTACGGGAGATTTTTATAAGGAGTTAGCCATTCTTGCTATAACAGTTCAACAAGAGCATCGCTAACGCTGCAATATACGTCCACATTCCAGCTTTGATTGATATATGGTACTTTTTAAAATGAAGAGAATGAAATATGAAATGGCTGTAATATGATCAGAGGCAAAGAAGGCTAGGCGTCGGGTTTGTTTTGCCAAATATCCAGACAAAATACTAACAATAAAGTGGGTGTGACCCTGCCCCAGGAGGTCGGGGCAAGCATCAAAATAAATAGTTGCTGTCGTTATGGTATAAGGAATAAATATGCAAAGTTCCAAGATGATCCATTCAGAATTGCAGCATGTAGACTATAAATACAAAAACTGGGCGTGGCTTTGCCCGTGGGGGGTTGGATATGGAAACAATATAAATAAGTACCATCCTGTTATTGAAATGACAACATCAATAGTTGCCGTCCTTAGGATATAAGGAATAAGTATACCAAGTTCCAAGATAATCCATTCAGAATTGTGGCCTTTGGGGGTTAAAGGCAAAAATTGGGCGTGGCTCTGCCCCTGGGGGTCGGGGCATTCACCAAAATCAATAGTTGATGCCCTTAGGCTATAAGGAATACATATGCCAAGTACCAAGTTGATCCATTCAGAATTCCGGCCTGTAAATAATATAAACATAAAAATTGGGCGTGGCTCTGCCCCTGGGGGTCGTGATATGCAGTTGTCGTCTTTGGCTATAAGGAATACATATCCCAAGTTCAAAGACAATCCATTAAGAATCGTGGCCTGTAGGCAACTCACAGAGACACAAAAAAATGGGTGTGGCTCTGCCCCTGGGGGTTGGGCAATCCCCAAAAAACAATTGGGGGCATCCTTATTGAAAAGGAATAGGTATGCAAAGTTTCAAAACGAAATGTTAAGAATTGCGGCCTGTAGGCGACACAAAAGGCACAGAAATTTGGGGCGTGGCTCTGTCCCAGGGGGTCGGGCATGCACCAAAAATAATAGAGGTCAGCCTTAGGGTATAAGGAATAAGTATAAAAAAGTTTTCAAGATGATCGATTAAGCATTGCAGGCTGTAAGTGACATACAGACACACAAAAAGAAAATGGGCGTGGCTCTGTCCCTGGGGGCTGGGCATTCACCACAAACAATATGGATGTTCATTAGGATAGAAGGAGTAAGTATGCAAAGTTTCAAGGTGATACGTTAAGAAATGCAGTCTGTAGATGACAAACAATGACTAAAAGAAATGGGCGTGGCTCTGCCACGGGGGTCGGGCATGCAGTGGCAGGGTATAAGGAATTCATATGAAATATTTTCAAGACGATCGATTAAGAATTGTGGCCTGTAGGCGACACACAGACGCACAAAAAGAAAAAGGGCCTGGCTCTGCCCCTGGGGGTTGGGCATGCACCTCAAACGATAGGAATGTTCCTTAGGGTACAAAGAATAAGTATGCAACGTTTCGAGATCATGCGTTACGAAATGCGGCCTGTAGACGACAAACAAACAAATACAAGAAATGGGCGTGGCTCTGCCCCTGGGGTGTAGGCGACACACAGACACACAAAAAGGAAATGGGCGTGGCTCTGCCCCTGGGGGTTGGGCATGCACCCCAAACGATAGGGATGTTCCTTAGGGTACAAAGAATAAGTATGCAAAGTTTCAATATGATACGTTAAGAAATGTGGCCTGTAGATGACAAACAAAGAAATACACAAAATGGGCGTGGCTCTGCCCCTTGGGGTCAGGCATGCACCAAAAACAATAGGGATCATCCTTAGGGTATGATTTTGTGCTTATTGTGTAAATAAAGATCTAATTTATAATTTCTATGACATCTGAAGCCTAAATAAAGACTTGCAAATATCAGATTTAGCTCTTGCATAATGTATGTTTAACAGTCAAATAAACATTGAAGAGATTAACAACTGGTCATTCATGGGGATAAATAATTGTTTGAGCAAACAAACAATTAGCTACAATCTGAAGCCACACGTTGTTCACGAATGCTACGAACCGCCATGAATAGTGGTGAATCGAAATTCGTGGCAATTCGGCAAAAAACAATATAAAACATAAAAAAGATCGCAGAGAATCTGGAGAAGCCACGAAGCAGTTACGAATGGTTTACGATAATTCGTAGGTAATAGAACGAAATATATGCCTGATGTGTCAAGGTGGTTTTACGATAAAGGTAAGAAATGAACCATCTATACGAATTGAAGAGATTAGGTTGCGAATGAGTTACGGATATGCCGGATTGCTTACCAATATGCCAAATTGCTTACAAATATGCCGAATAGTGCTTACGAATACGACGAATGCAGTTATGAATACACTAAAAGAGGAGCAGAGAACGAGAAAGATCTTTTTGCTATTTCAAGATTCACTGATGGTTGATACAGAAATTGTTTATCTGTGGATCTAAGAGTTCTTGTGGATTTATATGGGGTAATCAGATCTTTGATATATTTTGGTGATTGATCATGTAACGCCTTGAAAGTCAACAGTAATATTTTGAACTTGATTCGTTGTTGAACTGGGAGCCAATGTAGATTTTCCAGGATCGGGGTGATGTGGTGTGATTTTTTTGGTACTTGTCAAAACTCTGGCGGCGGTATTTTGAATTCGGTGAAGGTGTTGAATATGATAATTCGGAAGGCCAAAACATAAGGCAGTATGACAGTCTTGTTTATTTGTAAAGAATGAATAAATGGGGAGTTCTGTACTCCCAGCATTTAGATATTTCGTTATTTTATTAATTCTGTGAAGATGGAAATAAGAGGAAGAACAAACAAATTTGATGTGGGAGCTAAAGGACATTGTGGAATCTAGAACTACACCAGTGTTTTTGGCTTCTGGAGATTTATTATCATTTATTATTGTGGGTATCAATCACATCTTGCGAACTGGTCAAATGTTCTGAATTCCACATACAAGTAACTGGTTTGTTGTATGGTGAACAATCGATTTTATTTGTGACGCCGTCATCAAGTATCGGGTTGCATTTACATATGGTATAATTACGGGACCAAGCACTGAGCCTATCCAAGTTTTCTGAATTAAACATATCTTCATTTATTACATATGGTATTAACATTGTGTATTGGTTATCATCAACGTTCCACCTACTACAAACGTTCCCCGGCTATATAGGTAAAAACATATTGGGAAAACAACGCAATTGGATGATAATAGTTCTACTTACATCCAGGAATTCAAGAAAGAATCTTTGTCAGTGGTTGTACTTCCACTCCTTAATACTAATTCATTCTGTAGTTTGTAATACAAGCCAGTTAAATTACCACACAGTCCTCTACTCGCACCGACATCTATCACAGATGGATACATAAATACATTCAGGTATGAACTCATTATATATACGTTAAGATATGCCCCTGTTGGTAACATAATCTGAAAATCCATAAACATCAATAATCATTTAGAACACAAATATAGAAACCAGTCTGTTTGGGGTGTTTTCTTCGGATATCACTATCTCGTTATTAAAGTATTGTATCAGACTGGTACACGAGGTTTATGCGATTAAAGCGGACGTATGTCTGTAATTTTAGCCTTGGATTCTACTGTCGACTTTTGGAACGGCAGATGCGACACTCGTGGGACAGTACATGTACATAAACATATAAATACTCACCCGATTAGATTTTATTACATACTTCGAGAAGGTATTTGTTGAGTAATAAAACCTTCTAGTAGTTTATCGAGGGCTGGCCGTCCCTATCGCACGGTACAAATAAAACCTGCTAGTAGTTTATCGAGGTTCGGGTGCTTCCGGAGTCCAAAATGGCCGCTTTATATAAATGGGAATTTTGGGGATAAGTAACCCTAACCCTTTTTAAAAGACTGAACTTGGGTCTAATTTAGTTTTTACTTCTCTTAAAAGGGTTAGGGTTAGTATTCCCCTAAATACTCATTTGTATAAAGCGGCCATTTTGGTATGAGTTCTGGCTTGTTCTGGAATTTGTTGCTTCTAGTGGTGATAATATTTGTACCGTGCGGTAAGGACGGCCAGCCCTCGATAAACTACTAGAAGGTTTTATTACTCAACAAATACCTTCTCGAAGTATGTAATAAAATCTAATCGAGTGAAATACTATATATTATTACCTTGTAAGTACCACTATTTGATGATTTTTTAACGTCGATAATATCACCACCATCATTACACAGGATATAATCAATAAACCAATATTCTCTGGAGCAACGATTCATCATAAAAACTGTCTGTCCAACTCGAACGACTATACCACAGACACAGTAGGCATGCCCACGGCTAAAACACTTGTAGCTGTTTACTTGAACCTGGAAAAGCAAAAAATACCGAAGACATAAAATGAAACGGAGTTACCGTCTCACTTTCCTGCATCGACGGAGCTAAAGAAGACGGACATACCCAATATTGCTATGAGGGAAATATACCCGGACAGCGGCCATACGACCTACTTTTACTATGAATCCCAATATTCAAGGATTCCTTGACGTGCACGCTAACGTGTAGACCGGACATCGTGTTTTCGTACCATCCGACAATGTTATCGAGCCAGTGTTGCAAGAAGTGATAGTTATTCATTAAAATATGGATTGATAAATGCTGTATTTAGGTGAAATTCAACCACTTCAATAAAGGGGCAAGAAAGCTCTTAATATTTTTTTTTTATAAAATTATTTACTGAGTAACTATTTACATATTATAGGAAATTATTTACAGAAAATATAAATACATTGTTTGAATTTATAATCATAAATTATACAGTTGGTCTAAAATTACAAAGTAAATATACAGGGCGCCATGGAAAACGCATCACTTTTTTTCCCAAATATTTTATTACTAGGTGGTTTTGTAAGTATAATATTATGCAATACTATGAACTATTGTTTCACACAATACTCCCAAACGCAAAAAATATCTGCCCGTGTGCACAAAAAAAACATTGCACGAGATGCACACGAAAAATATTGACGTGCAGCATTGTGTGTGAGCCCTTTAAAAGCATGTTTTCAACATGAACTGTGAAACGTCAATCTGTCGTAATTTGTTTTGGACGTGTGAAGGAATCGAGCTAGAGATGCCGAGACTTACTGAAAATCAACGGAATGAAGCCATGGGAATGTACAGGGCTGGCATGTCTACACGTGCTTTTTCCAGACACTTCAATTGTCATCAGTCCATTATTGTAAGGTTGGTGTAACGTGTTCGAGTTACTGGATCAACACGTGACTGTCAACGTCCTGGTCCACAACGACTTACAAGCCAGGCTCCGGGTCACTCATCTGCGTGACAGATTCCGCCCAGCGACTCGAACAGGTGCAGCAGTCGTCGGAAGACAAGGACCAGTAGGTGCCAACACCGTAAGACGTCGTCTAAGAGAAGTAGGACTCCGTGCACGGCGACCTTATGTTGGAGCTATCCTCAGGGATCATCACCGTCAGCGGGCTCAAGGACACCAGACATGGAGAAGAGTAGACTGGCAAAGTGTGCTCTTCAGTGATGAGAGTCGCTTTCATCTTTATCACGCTGATGGCCGTCAACGTGTGTGGAGACGTCTTGGGGAACGTCTTGAAGACTGCCGCGTCTTCGAAACGAATCGATGGGGTGGGGGAAGTGTAATGGTGTGGGGAGGCTTCACATTTCATCACCGGACCGCCCTACACATTTGCAGGGGTCGAGTTAATGCTGTAGCCTACCGTGAGGATGTCTTGCAACCAATTGTTGTTCCGATGTTTCGAGCGCACCCACAACTTCAGCACTTCCAACAGGATAATGCACGTCCGCATACCACCCGTTTCAGTATGGACTACCTGGCTGTTAACAACATCAATGTCTTGGACTGGCCAGCCTTGTCTCCGGACATGGCACCGATAGAACATGTCTGGGATGAGATTGGACGCCGTCTGTATCGGAGACCACAGATGCACACCATTGTTGCTTTAGAAGCTGCTCTTGTCCAAGAATGGAACAATTTGCCCCAGGCCTTCTTTCAAACATTGGTAATTTCATGCGACGTCGCTGCACGGCGTGCGTAATAGCCCGTGGAGGACACACGTGCTACTGACATTTGTGTCGTACTTTTGGTTTTGACCCCTCTGACTTTATACCGTTGATTACAGATTAAACATCCATAAGTGTACAAATGTGTTTTTATTGATGTGTTCCCATTTGAATATTTATTGTTCATAATAAGAAGCCAAATAAATAAGATATGTTTACAGGATCATTTTGTTATACGAAAAACTAAGTGATGCGTTTCCATGGCGCTCTGTATATATTTATTGTCGATTAATGAGTCAAAACAATTTAAATTGGATAGAGTATGAATCAGTTAATATACAGAATGTAGTAGAATATGGTGTGATTAGCAAGGCGATTATCTGGTGTTTACGGAAGGGTATGCGAACCTCGAGTTGTGGATAGAAACTAACACGGGACAAGATACTAACAGTAACACCAGACACAGCTATGAAGAGATTCTAGAGGATCGTTATATTCATTCGAAATTACTTTTCGACCAATCAGAATCCATGATATTTCCATTTTGGGCTACAGTAGGCATCAAAATGGCTTTGCTAAGCCCGGCCCATATATGATAATGCCTTGACGAATTCCAAAATCCAGCTTTAGACGTATTTAGTGTCGAATTCTCCTGTCTGCAAAACAAAAAATGTGGACCGATTGAGGCCACACCCTAGGTAGAAATAATGAGGAACGAGGTTATCTATTGCAATGCCTGTCATTATTTAGGTATGCTGTAAACGTCAGAACCCTTTGTAAGGATGAATATATATTTTTTTTAAAATGTAATTTCGTTTTATTAGCCCCACTGTTCAACAGTTTCTTAGGCGGTGTATTAAATCGTAGATCTATTGGATTGCCCTGTACATTGGCTATGAAATTAGGTATCCTTGCTTTAGGATTTAATATCTCGCAACTAAAATGTTAAACAGAAAGTATAATGTTCATGATTAATTAATGTATTTGTTAGTTTTTTACTGATCTACAGGTCGTAGGATATCCCGATCGTTTGATTTACGGATATTGTATTGATGAAGTTGCATGTAGTCATCCTTGTAATTAACCCAACGACAGCTGTCCAGTAAATACTGATCACCAAGGATTTATCCCGAATTTGTCAGGCTTTCTAGTTTTAATTGGACAATTGCCTCCCTTGCTGATTGGTAAATGCACTGTCAAAAACTCCCAGCATCCAACGTGCGACGCATGCACTCGTCTAGTGTTGTCTCTGGTTATATTTGTAAATCTCTTCTTCTGGCTAGAACCCATTTTCTTCTTACTATCTCAGGAGTTAGGACGTTTATCTACCAGGAACAACAATGCAACAGTTCGTTTAAACATTTTATACCAAGCACTGTATGCATGGGTTACAAGCTTAAGATTACATTACAATACTTAAAATTTCTCTCTACCGCCTAATTCGCAGGTCGAGGTTACTGACTGAACGACTGCATTATATGGCTCTCCTGCGACTTAACAGGGCATTCTGAATCCAAATGGTGGCTCTTGATCATCAACGGTATCTGTAACATATAGTTAATGTGGTCTGATCTAACAGTAGTTATCTCCCATTAATCAGTAAGCACACTGTTAATACATTAGAGTTATGCTCTCTTGCTATATATGCACTTCCTGTTTTCCCTGTACAACCACATGCTCTACAAATAAACATGTTATTCATACTACTGGTCTTTTATCAAAAAGAAGAACCCATCACATGGTGGCAGGATGGAATAAAACACCAGTCTAAATAATGCAAGTGGTGTTGAACTTTAAAGCCAGAAGAAAGTTTATTGGCCTAATTTTTCTTTTTTTCGCCAGACTGAGCGTACTGTCACGTTTGTCAAACAGCACGGCCATGGATTCTCAGGTCCCCAGAATGGACTGGTCCACTCCGTCACAAGCAGAAACATTTCAACTTTTCCGCCAACGCCTTTTGCTTTACTTTCAAGTCAAAGGTATTCAAGGTGAGAATCAAGTTTCCCATATCCTGCTTCAAGTTGGAGATGAAGGCCTTAGACGATTTAATTCGTGGACACGCTCAGAATAAAAATCCTAAAGTTATTTTTGATAAATATCAAGAACAGCTAGAACCAAAAGAACACTTTCGACTTAGTCGTCTAAAACTGCTGCATTACCGACAAAAATCTGATGAATCTCTTGATGATTTTGTCAATCGCTGTAAGCTACAAGCACTGAAGTGTGAATTCTCCCCAGCAGAATTGAATGAACGCATAATCGAACAGATTATCGCCAGTACACCTATCCTCGACTTCCAGAAAGAGTTGCTTCAGTAGGATATAGGATTTACACTGGATCAGACACTAGCTCTAGGTCGTACCTATGAAGCTGCTGATTCACACATAAAGGAGATTAAAACCATCAGCGCAACACCATCAGTAGACTATCTACAAAAGGATTCACATCCAGCATGTAATAGCTGTGGTACACATCATTCAAAACGACGACGACAAGCATGTCCAGCCTACGGTACCAAATGCACAACATGTGGGAAGAACAACCATTGGTCTAATGTATGCCGATCATCGTCACAAAATGCTTCTGTTAGACATTCTTCAAGAAGACTGTCACGAAAAAAACGTTCTCAACGACAAAGGTCACATAGTTCTCATAATCGTAATGTTGATCAAATTTCCGATGATCATAACTCCATGGTTGATGACTTTAGCTCCCTTACCTTCCATTCAGTCACAATTTCAAGCATGTGTCTGAGTCAACCTAAAGAGGATGAAGCTTACGCTGAAGTGAAAATACAGCTGACTAACAGACCAGGCGTACACAGTCTACACCTGAAAGTCGACTCTGGAGCCAAGACTAACACATTGCCGCTCAGAATCTTTCGTCGCATGTACCCAGCACTGCTCACCCCAGATGGTTTCCCTGTTGAGTCTATTCGTGCTCCTACAGTAGACACAAGACTAAAAGCTTATAGTGGAACAGAGATCAAATGTTATGGTACTATAAAACTACAATGTAAATCTCATTCAGAAGAATGGTTTAACACACCCTTCTATATTGTTGATGTAGAGGGTCCAGTAATACTAGACTTACCATCTTGTAAAGCATTAAAGCTGATTACACTCTACTGTGGTATAACTACAGACAACGCACCCAAGATTAATACAGTATCTGAACTACAGGCACAATATCCAGATCGGTTTGACAAGATTGGATGTTTCCCGGGTAAAATTACATTGAAAGTAGACCCAGATGCTACACCGCATGTCGATGCTCCGCGTAAAACGCCTATCGCTCTACGTGACCAGATTAAGTCTGCGCTAGATCACATGGAAAATCTTTGGAGTTATTCGCCGTATTACAGAGCCTACAGAATGGGTCCCCATGCTTAGCTTATTCAATTAAGAAAGATGGTTTACTTCGAGTATGCCTTGATCCACGACATTTAAATCAAGCCCTGCGTCGACCTCAGTATAGAATACCTACAGTGGAAGAGGTAACTCACCATCTTGCTGGAAATTCATGGTTTTCAAAGTTGGATGCAAAAATGGGCTATTGGCTGTGCAACTTGACGAAACATCGCAACCTCTCACAACTTTCCAAACACCATTTGGAAGATACTGTTTCCAGAGACTACCCTTTGGACTGTCTGTCTCACAGGACATTTTCCAAATGAAGATCGACCAGATTCTGGATCAAGTCGATGGAGTTGTTGCAATTGCTGATGACGTCGCTATTTCTGCTAAGACTGAGGAACAACATGACAAAATTCTCCATCAATTAATGTCAGTTGCTGCACAGAATAGTTTAGTCTTTAACTCAACCAGATGTGTCATTAAGGAGAAAAGTATGTCTTTCTTTGGCATGACTTACACAGATAAAGGGGTGCGTCCTGATCCTATAAAGATAGATGATCTAAAACAGATGCCCTCACCTACAAGCAAGAACGAACTTCAAGAATTTCTAGGGTTTGTCACCTATATGTCGCCTTTCATACCAAACCTTTCTGCCAAGTCATCCATATTGAAAGATCTCCTGAAGAAAGATGTCAGTTTCCTGTGGGAAGATCATCATGAGCGTTGTTTTCAAGAGCTAAAGACTGTAGTATGTGATGATTCAACCTTGACACATCAATTACGCCAGTACTACAAGTTGATGCCAGCCTAAGAGAGCTAGGAGCTACACTACTACAGAACAGTAAACCTGTTGCATTCGCATCCTAGGCACTATCCGACGTAGAGACTAGATATGCTTGTATTGAACGAGAACTACTCGCTATTGTATTTGGTGTCCAGAGATTCCACACTTTCTTATATGGTCGTCATTTCCGTGTGATTACAGACCACAAGCCTTTGGTTAGTATACTACAGAAATCTCTAACCACTATCGTCGTCATTAGCCCAGTTCGGAGCAAAACAGTAGGACGTTAAACCCCATTTTATTTCATTTCTCTAACCACTGCACCGCCTAGACTTCAGCGAATGATCTTAAAACTACAAGGATACAACTTCCGTATAGATTACTGCCCTGGAAAAGACATGTTGTTAGCTGATGCTCTATCCAGATTACCAAATCTACAGAATACGGATTCCATAGAATTGGATGTTCGAGTTAATTTCATACAATTTGAAACTGGTTGTATTAAGCGATTACAAAACTCAACTCGAAATGATGATCCAGTCCTGAATGCCTTACAAGACTACATTCACCAGGAATGGCCGGATACTCTCAAACAACTACCAACCAGACTACGCAACTACTGGTCGATTCGTTATGAACTCGTAGTACATAACGGTATCATTATGAAAGGGCAACGAGTTTTGATTCCTGATGCCATGAAAGATGATATTCTAACCCAACTTCATTACAGTCATCAAGGTATTGAAAAGACCAAATTGATTTCTCAAAACACAGTCTATTGGTATGGTATTAATGGTGATATTGAAAAACAAGTCAAAGGCTGTAAGATATGTCAACATAATCAACCAGCTCAATCTAATGAAAGTTTACTACAACCGTGGGAAGTAGTCGGTACAGACTTATTCTACTTCGACCAAAACGAGCACTTAATTGTAGCTGATTACTTTAGTAAATACTTCATAGTCCGGAAACTCCCTCAACAGTATACTAGTGGTGTTGTCGTCAATCAGCTGAAACAGATATTCGCAGAACATGGCATACCAACACGGGTAATAAGTGATAATGGTCCACAATACTCTTCGGCAGTCTTCCGCGATTTTGCTGATAGATTCTCATTCATTCATATCACATCATCACCCCATCACAGTCGCTCAAATGGTTTTTTCGAACGTCAGATCCGCACTGTGAAAATGACTTTGCTTAAAGCTAAACAAGCAAACTCTGATCCACAACTTGCCCTCCTTAATCTACGCTCAGCCCCACTTGCTCAGAATATACCTTCACCAGGTGAAATTTTGATGGGGAGGAAACTGCGAACTAACTTCAATGTACCATGTCGGCAACAACCTGATCGTTTCAACGAAACTATCCGAGAAAACTTACAAACAATGAAACAAACTCAAAAAGAATACCACGATAGATCCTGTAAAGATTTACATCCACTCATACAAGGTCAACAAGTACTAGTGCAAAATTATAAAACCTTCAAGTGGGAACCTGCTATCATCATATCGAAATGTCAAGAACCCAGATCATACATGGTCGAGACAACCGATGGAAGGATCTTCAGGCGTAACAGAATTCATCTACGAGATGTTCCCAATTCCATGTCAACTAAACAAGTTCGTTTTAAAGTAAATCTATTAAACCATAATCAAGACTTACCATCACCAACTCTATGTCTTGCAGTACCACAACAGCAACCAGATAGGTCTTCAGTTGCGCGTGTGGCACCAGATAAACAGAGACACTTAAATCGATCAAATGAACAATCACGTCAGATGAACAATACTCTTTCAAAGTGTGTTACTAACAATAACTTAAATAATCTAGTTAATGACAGTGATACACGTGATAATGCTAACTATACAACTAGATCAGGCCGTAGTATTAAGAAACCTGAAAGATATAACTAAAATACTATGTCCATTCAAAGATTGTGTTCATATTGTTTCACTGCGTGTTTTGTATATTGTCATTATTATCCTTTATCTTATACTCAATAATGGGGATGTAACATATAGTTAATGTGGTCTGATCTAACAGTAGTTATCTCCCATTAATCAGTAAGCACACTGTTAATACATTAGAGTTATGCTCTCTTGCTATATATGCACTTCCTGTTTTCCCTGTACAACCACATGCTCTACAAATAAACATGTTATTCATACTACTGGTCTTTTATCAAAAAGAAGAACCCATCACAGTATCTATGTGGTATCTCCCCTCTCAAAGCGTTTCTAAAATCTACAGTACCTAAATCAGTCTTATAACATTGGCAGTGTCCTTGAGACAGCTCTCTCGCATTGGTCATACTTTTTTAACACACATTTTCATCTTAAAGCGAGAGCCTCAACCACAATGTGTTCATTGTCATGTTCCTTTGACAGTGAAACACATCTTGATTGAGTGCAATCATCTCAAACATATTAGATCTAAATATTACCGTTGCCAGTCAGTACGTCAGCTATTTGCTCAACCGGAGCTTTATGATGAATTGCTAGCATTTTTAAAAGAGGCAAACTTTTATTCAAAATTTTAATTGTATATATTTATCATATATTGTTTTTTAAATATTTATATATGTAAAGGAATTGATATATTTATTTTTAAGTATATTTTCTGTGATATTTGTTTTTATTTACATATATGAATACATTCCTGTGATATTGTTTTAATTTGTCTCGTTAAATTCACCATATGTTTGGCGCAATATAGCCCGGTTGGAGCTGACGTGCCATTAAACAACATTTCATTTCATTTCATTTCATTTGAGACAGCTCTATCAATTATTTAATTGGACAAATATTACCAAGCCTGACGTCGAGAACCTGTGCCAATATTGTCGTTGTGACATTGTTTTAAAATTCATAGAATGGAATGGAGAAATATATTTTGATTATTTTGGCTATTTTGATACGTTAATTGGGCTCTAGATTAATACACATGTTGGTCATTTACACTTTACAATATCCATGGTATGGTGCATATCTGTTCCATACTTGGGCCAGAATAGTCAGACATCATTGGATTCTTTAAAGACCAGGCATCATGCAGATCCTGTCAAGAGATCAGACACTCATTGGGTTCTTTAAACGACCATATGATGTAGAAGTTTCCCGAGTCTAGCCACGCTGGTTAGACTTTTACAGGACTGGGGTTGGAGAGAGAGACATGTTAATTTTAAAATATTGTAATGTAGGCTATTGTGTAACTGTTGTTACAAAGCAAAACACTATTGTTGTTCCTGTTACATATTATTTGATTTTGGTATCGTGCGTAAACACCATGTCGAAGTCCTTAAGAAAAGAATTACAACAATATTCGAGTCAGAGACAAAACTAGACGATCACGGGCTAACGGAAGAGAATATGTCGGACGTCGGATTTGGTGAGATTTTTGAAGGTTTTGAGCTTTCCATATCTGACCGACGACGTATATTGCTACAAACCACCCAAGAGTGTCAGACGTGTTATTTTGTTATTAACCCAGAATTAAATTATCAATCACTGTTTTATATAAGCAGCAAAAGAAACACCAGGTTGGTATGTTACACTGAATAGACGCATTGCATAAAACTTGCCAAAAGTTTTATTGTATATTTGTGGTTCCAGGTGCAATGGCGTTCATCAATCGTCTTTTCCACTCCATGTACAGACGCTCCTCTGCTGTTATTGACACTCGCGGTGGACACACCAGATACTGGTGTATAGATTGTGTGCAGACTCTAAACCTTCTCGTAATGTCTTGGAATGGTGATGAATTAACCACTAATATGTCAACACACTGTTCACCAAATAATAGCTTTGATCCATTTAGTAAGTCATTTTCTAGAATGATTTGGTTAAAATGCCTCTCTGATTTTGAAATCGTACTGACAGGTTTTTTTTATTCAAATTGAGTAAGTGAGATATGAATCCAATAATTAGTTAAAGATAGAATATGGTCGCTGAGACCATATTATTACATGCTCTGTTTGTTTTTGAATACATATTTTGGCTTTTAAACTTAAAAGGAATGAATTGTTAATATCTTTATATTTTGTGTTGGATAGAATAGGGGGATCACGTGGCTAAGTGGGTAAGACGCTGGCCCGCTAGCCTGGAGGTCGGGTGTTCGATCCCTGCATTGGCCGAGAAGGTTCATCCAGATTTTCCGGTTTTGTTTCAGATTTCGGAAAAGGTGTCGGTGAAAAATTAATTCATAAATATTTACCAATTATTAAGGGTTCATATCCTAGTTTTACCTGATTTACGGGAATGTTTTTATGTATTGTCCCAATATTATGGGGGATATGAGTTTCTGTCCTCAACGATCAACAGTTCTTCAACAAACGTTGTATTTGAGAAGCACGGCAACAAGTGCTGGTGGTCGTGCTGCTGTTTTTATCCATTGCGGCAAAATTGCGTCGTCAAGCTCGCAGTCATAGTGGTCAGTTTAACGAATGATACGTGGGCCGAATCATATTAGTATCATTAATTTACTAGTAGTGTGAGGAAGATAAAGAACCTCAAATGTGTGGCCAAGCTCACGACTTCACAGATAACCCAAAATATGATCTAGTGTACTACAACGTTTTACAAAACAAAAAAACCAAAAAAACTAATATTCTATATAACCGTATGGCTTGGACCCGTCACGAGATTTAACAATAAATATAGTTTACCTCTATATTATAGTCATCATTCTGATACATGGTAAATGTTCCAAGAATCTGGAGACTTATTTGTCTGAAATGTAAAATTATGAAAATATGAAACGATATCAGGAGAGCATGAAGGATATCAACCACATTTTCTAATGATGTTCTACCCAACCCTTTATACGTCTATACATGAGCTATACCAATGTGCACATTACCTTAGGACTAAGACCACCCGACAACCGTTGGACACGTGATTTTACCATGTACTGCAGCACTGAAATATGACGTACATACATGGATGCACGAGTTCTGAAAGTGATGGAATGTAAAGTGATTACAGGGTTTCTATGAAAACGGCAATAAATTTCTAATAATTGATGTTCGACTATTAATTTCGACTCGATTACACTATTTTGCCTTATTACACTATTTTGCCTATACCGTTTTTTTTAGGACTTTGACTTTTGTCTAATGGTTTGGATTGTTCGTACTTGGTTTTATTTCATTTCATCCTTCTCACCAGAAAAACTATCCCTAAAGAATCTCTATAACTTTGGCCTGTAGGGCGATTACATGATTTTGATGCACAAAATATACTATTTAATTAAATCCGAATATTTAGGGATTCGATAGACAAAATTGTCCTGTATCGCGTTTGGGACACTTTTAAGTCAAATTATGACTGGGAAGGTAAATCGGCAAACTTCAACATTGTTCTATACCATATCATAAAGAAAAATCTCGCCGTCTTTAAAATTTATATAAAAGATTTTGTTCGGTATCGCATTCACGAAATGTCACCAGTCCGAGCGTAAATGATCGAACAATCTCGTAAGTTTCAACAAATCGAACAAGATCTGTAGGAGTGTAAATCGTCCACAAGAAAAGTTATACAGTCCAACAAACACGGTTGCGGAAGAGATTAAATATGAGCATATAAAAATTTGGACTATGCACTCAACTGTACCTCTATGGGTGTCGTCAAATAAATCCCAACGAGCAAATGTTATGACGTTCAATTAAAAACTGTCACGTATGACGATATCTGGTGAACGTCGTTTTGGATTATGTTAATACAGTTTCGTTTTATAAACATTGGAGTTTGTAGTTTACTTATAAGTTGTTTACATGTCTAGTTGCAGGTATGATTGGTCATACCATTCCCGGATCAATTACCATGTTTCAACAAAAATGGGTATTAGACTTGTGTGTTGTAGTGATTGAGGGTAATATTTGAAAGTATTATTTGATATTTGTAATGTTATGACTTCTGAAAATAAATACATTCGACAAGATTTTCGACTTAGATACTTTTGATAAGCTGTTTTGGGTTTGTGGTGTTTTTCAGTACACGAGTTCCACAAGAGATTGGACATAGAATTTAAAAAAAACAAGCCAACAGTGAGGCTGATTTCCCCCGCCGAAATAAAAAAATAATTAGATGACACATATTAATTAATCGCACAATTATTTATTTTTTTCAAAAGTATCAAGCAATCAATAAACTGATTATCAACTATACACTAAGTTTCATCACTCTCTATCAGATAGAACCCATTGGTCGGGATTTACTAGAGGTAACAATAGCTATTACAGTTTATTACTGATTAGAATTTTAAACGGTTTAATGTAACTATGGCATGTAGTTCTGTAATATTGTCATACAACTGGATTTAAAGATGATGGAAACTACTTATTTGTTGAATGATCTATCATGTCTATAACAGTTATAACATAGTTTGAGTTAATAGAAATAAAACATGATCTGGATGCAACATTTTATTCTAGCATACTAGATATACTATAAAGTCGTACCTGGTCAGCCGCCAAAGCTGGTCTGATTTACATGGAAAACCAAAGCCAATTTATACTAAATTCACTTTGATAACACGGGTAATTAATAATATGGAACAAAAGGACTTATGTAAAGACTACATAATTAAATCATTTGTCATTGATAGATTATCTCACTATAAGCATATGGCAGGCTTCAGAACAATTGATGTGTGACAGCTAACGCTAGTAAACGTCATTAGTGATCAGCGGATTATCTAACTTGACCATTATACATATGGCAGCATCTGGTTCTTTATTAAATGAACAATAGTGTGGTCAATTAGAGAACAGTGGAGAGTTTATTACACATGCGGTCATAGGATAATTATAATCTTTTACCTATCACTGTCTCTCACACTATGTAACACAGTCTATACTCTCACTAAAAGTTAAAAAGCATTCCTTGCGTATAAAAATTGGGTGTGGCTCTGCCCCAAGAGGTTGGATATGGAACAATATAAATAGGTACCACATCATTTCAATAACAGGGTGGTAGTACCACCCTGTTATTGAAATGATTGATATGCTGAATTTGACAACTGGGGGTTGGGGGGGAAAGGACTAGAAAATGACAGGCAAATATTGAAAACAAAATATCTATCAATTTGTAAATTCATACCTTTCTCTTAATCTTATGGAAAATTACCATGTATACTATTGCCCATTTTATTGTTATTTTGTATTACCATGTATTCTATGCCCAGTTTATTGTTATTATGTATTGCCATGTATAATGTTATTCATCATTGTATTGCCATGTATACTATAATGTTATTCATCATTACTATATTGGGCCATTTCATGATCGTTTTGTTAAGCCCAACATTCATTCAGTAGGGTTGTTAAAAAAAAGTATTAACATTAGTGTTACTTTGCTCTTATTTTTCTGAAAATTTTTTCACAAGTTGATTTCCTTTATTTTGTTAATGTAGAATGGTAATGAACTGCTCTTTTCATTTTCTTTGTTTTATTTGTTTCGTTTGAATTTGATTTATCTGTTTAGTTTTTTGATTATTTAATTTTTGTTAATGAAGTTGATTCTTTTAAACTTCGTTTTTATTTTTGAACTCTACTTGGTGTAGGTGTTCATCAGGTAATACCTCGATTTAGTTCAATATAGAGATTAGCCGGTTGATTTGTTGATATAAACCATTGAATAATAGCGCCTAACAGGCAGCTGTGTTTAATTATGTTCTCCTGATTTTGATTGTTTCTGTGTGTTTGAAGTATATGTTTGTGATATGCGCTTAGAAACACTTCACGTGTAATGAAGCGCTATATAAATCGAACAATAATAATAATAATAATAATAGAATCAAAGTTATCTTGTTCCAAAGGATCGACCAATGAAATTGCTTACCTCTGTTTAGCTTTAGCTCGAAATGTTGAACTCAGTCAAGACATTCACCTAATGATGTTTAAACATTCTACCTCAATTAAAAGCCGAGTTGTTATGTTCAAAAGTCTTGACCAATCGAATTGCTTATCGAACCTTGGCCTAAGCAGAAAATTTTCACCATCAAACTTAGTCAAGGTAATGAAATAATGAATCTATACTCGGAACTTCGTCACTCTCACTTAAGCAGAAAAGTCTCATCTTATAACTCCAAACTCCATCAAGGCATTCACCAAATAAACACCTACGCCAAGTGTGAACATTCTAGCTCAATTAGAATGAGAGTTATTGTGTTCCAAAGTCTCGACCAATCAAATTGCTTATCGTTCTGCTTACCCTAAGCATAAAATACTTGTTATGCAACTTAGTCAGGTATTGATGTAATGAAACTGTACACCAAGTGTCATCACTCTCACTTAATTACAACTAAAGTTATCGTGTCCCAAAGCATCAACCAATCAAATTGCTTATCTCATACACCAAGTTTGAACATTCTAGCTCAATGAGAAGGAGAGTTATTGTGTCCCAAAATATGTGACGGACGGACCCATTTTAATAGTCCCCTGCTTTCTTCGAAAGGCGGGGAGACAAAAAAGAATTTCAGACCTCCCTATGTACCTTTGTGGTACCACATTCCACAAGATTTTCGACTTAGAATAATTCTGATAGAGTGTTTGGGTTTGTGGTGTTTTTCACAACAAGAGTTCCACAAGATATTGGATTGAGAAAACAAATCTATTTTTTCAAAAAATTCTTCCCAGATCTCCCTATATACCCATGTGGTACCACATTGCACAAGATTTTCGACTTTTCATCACAAGCGTTCCACAAGATACTGGATTTAGAAGAAAAAAAACCACCAATATTTTCAAAGATTTCTTCGTGCCACTGAGATTCATTTTTAGGGATGGTTACGCATTATCGGCGCATCAACAATCATTCGCGGTATCCCGAGTGATATTGTTCTGTTCTACTCCACTAGCCCCCGAGTCCATCCCGAATTCAAATTAGCTGCCATTGATCATAGCTTGATTCTACGAATCAAAAAGCAGTTTACACACCAGTCTGAGCATCAATGTTTACGTTCACCACAATAATCTTAGTTGCAATAAAATGCGAATTACTTCCTTTTGACCACTCCATTTGTCCATAAAAGTAGCAGGAGTATCAGGGGCGGATAATTTGACTATATATCTTCTCCGAAAATGGATCCAGAGGTTAGTGGAGTAGAACGGAGCGATACCCCAGGGGGTGCCGAGAAAGACCAACAACGGAAGACGGAGGTGTGAACAGATAAAGCATCTATGTATCAAATCATTATATAAAACGTTACCTGCTCGCAAAAGTTTCAACATATGGATCGGAATGTACTCCACAACTTCGTGATTCTATAGCTTTAGTATCTTTTCTTACATACACCTAAAATGACAACAAAAATTAATCCATAGTTGGTATCAAATAAGCATTTTGACAACAGCAAAAGTACATTGTTGACACGCGTTGAAATTAGTGACATGTCGTCTGCAAATAATCTAGACGTGCTTATTAGACCTTCATATATGTCATGTATTTAGATAAGAAAAAGTAGTTGACCAAGTACAGAACCTTGTGGGACCCCGGCATTGGGAAATCTAACACACGATTGACAGATTTCAAGCATGACTAGCTCAAGTAATTCACGTTTAATTCCATAATTAGACATGGGTGCCGAGAAGTGGGACGTTAAACCCCATTTCATTTCATTACCTATATCTGGCTGAATGAGATGACTATATCTGCAGGCTTGATTTAGCACTAGAACTGGACTACACTTCTGTCCCACTTGAATTGAAACATACAAGGACTTACCGTAACCGGAGCCAAAGCATAATTTCCCCATATTGGTTGATCAAAGTAGTGATCTGGGGAACGAAGTGTGATTTTCCTAACATTGGTCTTTTGCTGATATTCACCTGTAGTGATTGTACCAGTAACTTTGATCTTGTAAATCTGTTCCCATTTGTCAGGATCAATGTCCACCCCACAAGCCGTATCTGCACGAACTGTTGGAGAGCAGGTATCTGTTCCTGTTGGTATATTGGCCGTGACACCATATATGCATGGTGCGTCGAGACACCCAATCTTTGCTGTAGCTCTAATCTGGATCTCGGTAGATTCACCCTCTGTAACGGTAATTGTGGGCGTCAAAACCTGTAAAGTATATTTTGTGTAAGTTTGTAACATCAATGGTTCACTCCTATATTTAGCCGCGTGTGCTTAAGAATATCCACTAACGAGTGGTAGCTCAGGTAATTCAGATGAAATTATATGGCTATTTCAGTCCCGTATTTATCGGACCGATTAGAAAAGGGGCGACCATATGTTATGAATGAAAAGTTAATGTTACTCATGAAAACATGGGTAATCAACAGGAGCACAAGTTTTGTTTAAGTTTTGCCAATATCAATAAAGAAATCAATAAAGTAATGATGAATCATTGGCAAAGCGAACAGGTAATCTATATAAACCCATTCGATGCAGTCACATCACATTCCTATTGACATCTTTGTGCACCAGAATTCAGATTATTAGAGACACACTTTAATGCCAAATCCTCATTCAACCACTAAGTCGTGTCAATAACTCTTTGTTCCATTAATGTTGTGGTCTACTTCATGTTGATCTGCTATTAACCGGGAATATGAGTGGATTAATGATCCAGAGCTAGTCGTCAAGTAAAATATTGATAACTGATTAGAAAAACGGTGGCCCAGTGGGAAGGACGTTGGCACGCTAACCCAGAGGCCTCGTGCTCGATTCCTGTGTTGACGAGAAAGTTTATCTGGATTTTCCGGCTCGGTTCCTCCTTGTCAGGTACAGGACATAGGGTCTGGCTAGGAACAACATATAGTCGTTCAGATGGGTCCAGAACTCAAGGTCCATTGTACACATTAGTGTGTACGTAAAAGAACCCTTGGAAGTTGGAATTCGATATAAAAGTATACCGCAGCACCGCTGTCCGGGCAAAATGCCTTCATTGTCCGTCTATATTAGCCCATTTGGAGCAGAGCAGTAGGAAGTTAAATTTCATTAATATTAACAAACAAATGAAAATTAATGATTTTAAGACAGGTTGTCCCTACTGTAATATACATTTATCACAATTGGTCGACATATCTATAAAAATATAAAAATTTCAGGATGGAACTAACCTCTATACCAATAAATATTGGTTTACTTGTAGATGGAAGTCCTGCTGATTCGTTGACGCCTCTACCTGCTCTAATTTCACAATAAATCTTGCGGAAAAAATAATAGTATATTGTAATACAAAGGTTACAAGAAAAAAACTCTAATTATAGGAATCGGTAAGTGTCCACGATGCCATGTCAACTTAAAAGAACACATAATAATTTACTAGTTCTGTGGTGGAGTTGGGGGCCATTATATAAAATTGATTTTACCGTCGATGGGGGGGTGGGGGGTGGGGTGGATGGCTGAATGGTTAGCGTGCGCGCGCTGTATCATAAAGTCTGTCATTGAGTCGACTGGCGTGGTTTCGAATCCCCGGTTGTACGTGGCAAGGAGTAGGGTCGCCTGTCCAACCTCGTGGGTTTTCTCCGGGTCCTCCGGTTTCCTCACACTGCTAAAGACCCCTACGCGCAAACGTATTATGTAAATAAAATTAAACCATATGTTAGTCCCGAAATGACCTAGTTTGTGTCGAGTAGACGTTAAACCCCATTTCTCTCTCTCTCCCTCTCTCCGTTGATGTGAATCGAATAATGGTTTTATTTAAGAGTAAATAATTTGTTAGTTTAAAGACATGGTATTGTTGCTATATATAATAGGCTAGATGTCAATTCTAATTCTATTGGATTTTACTTACATCAAAGCCAACCGTAATTACACCCTGTTCCCGTAGTTTTGCTTCTGTTAGTACTCGTTCGTTGGCCGGATCATTATAAGCAGCTAAAGGTGAATTGTATATAAAACGGTTGTTCACGTACCTGGATAAAAAAAATACACAAAAAGAATCATCAAACGTTACCTTGTAATATATCATTTTATAGGTTTTGTTGGTAACCTGATTCATTCATTCATCTCACACTGAAAAAAAAACTTGTGTTGAAATGAAACTTGTGTTGAAATTTATGAAACTTGTGTGGTTTCATACAAACTTGTGTATGACCATCTCAATTTATACTAAATAGACATTTGGAATGTTAATAGAAAAAGTTAGTTCCAATACTAATAAAATTTTGTTATAGAATGACAAAATCCTCTCATAGTTCTCCGGCATAGTTCCCCAGTGTCAGTGGGGTAGTACATGGCAAGGGGCAATATCTAGTCGTTCGAATAGGACGACAAACCTAGGTCTCATATACGCGTGCATTTTAAAGAAATAGAGAGAGAGAGGGATGTGGGGTTAAGGGACTAACATAAACTCCAGGTTTATGCAGAATTAATATAACACAACATGGTAATAGAATGAGACGGGAAGAGGCCGTAAACGTAATCGGTCCTGCTTGATTCTAGGACATATATATAGCATGGACCTACTTGATTCTACGACATATATATATATAGCATGGAACTACTTGATTCGACCAATTCATTACAAGTACATGTATGGCATACATTGTGTCAAGTTGGCTTTAAACCCCATTTTCCCCTCTCTCTATTGGATATAACTACATTACAAATACTGTTCGTGATTCTGTATTTTTACATACAGTAACAATTATTGGGCATTATTAAAAAAACATTAAAAAGAATATGAAATTGTTTACAGTTTGTCTTTGTGGGGTACATGGTGAATTTCAATAATTGTTTAAAACTGGAAGATTGGGAAGATTCACATAACATTAATGACTGAAAAAAATAACGAAACTATGGAGAAACTTCAGCTGAAAGGTGTTAGTTCTATCATTTATTAACAGTGGTTGAATCAGTGAAAGTCTAATATTACACATTGACGTAAAGGCTGAACGGATATGGAAGGGTATCGCTGCCAATATTAAATGCTCTGCGACAATGTCGTTTCCATTGATTATATGTAAAAAGTACAATGTACAAAGTCCTAATACCGATATTGATAAAGTCAAAATACCTCTAAGGCAAGAGTTAAATGTAAAACGTCAAATGTTAAGTGTTAAATGGCATATGTTTTGTGGGAAAATGCTTTTTTTGACGTGTCTACATTTTACATTTCTCTCATTACATTTTACATTTGTCTAGAGTACAGAAATGTGAAAGTGGACACTGCCTTAATGTTTGGCCTACCGTGATTTATAGGACATAGATATGGTTTCAAGGCTTTTACCATTTTACATGATTTAAAATACAACGAATTCTTCATTTTAACGAATCAGTTGATTTATTAGTCCTCACAGCCTTCCTGTGAAGAAAAGTATGTAATTTTCGGGGTTCGAATTAAGCCTTTTACTCCATTACGTGACTATTTTTCTTAAACTTGTGGACTCCCGAATATAGACTTTGTATGGAGTTTATTTCTTTGAACAAAAGAAAATTATTGTTTTAATATTGTTCAGAGACAACTTTCAAATTTATATTATAGCAATAATCATAACAATTTAAATATGTGTAAAAATAAATCAATATTTAGCAGTTATGTAAAAGTATAAGCTTATATAGTTTTTGGAAATAGTTGATAATCAAAAGGCCTCTTTGTCAACTCGGTCACCCAAATAACTTAGAATGCATAAGCCGCTTATATCAAGGTAAAGTGAACGTGCTTGACCAATGATTTATCGTTCTCCGTAATTGCACTGATAGATGCGCATGCAGTGGCGAAAACAAAACGACGTTGCAACGATGGTTGCTAAGATATAACATGAAATAGAATAAAAACTGCAAAATTAGAAGCTCCATTTATGCGAAAAAAATATAAAAAAAAATTAGATTATACATTGTCTTAGATTAGAAATTACATGAATAGAAGTTAGTAGATAGCACGACATGGACAAATTATTTTGAATCTAATATACCGCCATACTTATGTAAGGTAGAATACATGGTATTATACATGATTGTATTAATAGGTACATACCAGTATGCTTTATAAAATAATACTTCATCTGTTGATTCGACAAAGTTGCAGAAGAACCGGAATTGTGCTTTAATTCCCACCGTAACTTGATCATAAGCGACACTGGGTACGGTTCTAAAATCCGGGATATCTTAAAAACAATGCATCTAGAAATAATCGTATGGAACATCTACAAGTTCAATAATCAGATAATCAAACACAATGGGCTAGACTAAATCTGTAGAAAGTTCACAACAAACTGTTAAATGACCAACGGATGACAGGGCTCGATCAAGTAATTCTTTAACATATTATTTCATAGACTGCTAGCTTTATTTACGACCATATCACACGTCAATCCTTTGTACCTTGGCAAATATTGCACAGAATTTCCTACGCCGGTATGTAGTTATGGAACATACACAAGTTCAACAATCATACATGCATGGAACAAATGGGCTAGATTAATCTGTAGAGTGTTCACAAGAAACTGTTGCAGGACCAACGGATGATGGACACTAATTTAGAATGGTTACCATATTTCATATACTTTTACCATCATTTACGATCATACCACAAGTCTATCCTTTGTATCATGCCAAATATTGTACCGCATCTCCTACGCCGCTATGTGATCTGTATTTTGATAAAGCAAGAAAACTTACCACCGCCCTCTAGTGATCCTGAAATAAACATGATTTATCATTTGTATATATTTCATTAAAGTTTATGCTCTTAAATACAGCCACCAGTATGACATAATCGCCAATGTTAGGGCGAATGTTAAACAACTCAACCAAAATCGTGCGAACTTCTTAAACCCATAAGACTTTTAGATTGTTGCCAATATTATCTGGCTTGACCGGACACTAACTCAAAAACGTGAATTCACAAATTTCGACTGGATATTTACAAGGCTTTATAAGAGGAAATCATAACTTCATGATGGAAAGATTATCACGCAAGTCCTCTATCATACCCACAAGGTTTTTGGGACAAGGGACGTAACTCTGGAACGCTAAATGTTGATACGGTTCGTCCTCTCACGACCCCAATGCTTCACACCAAACTTGAAAATAATTATACACTTTATTGCGTTTAAAAGGTTTCAGGCGAATGGAAGGAGGGTGGATGGACAGAAAGACGCTGCTGGATATTGCTAGGGTTCGTCCACTCATGATCTCAATGTTTCAAAACCACCAAGGTTTATCTGAGAATTGGAAAACTTCGGAAACATAATACTGAATATCGATAAGATTCGTCCTCTTATAACCACGTGAAATATCAAAAAAGAAAAATCGTTTAACTCCAAACGGGAGGTCGAAGAACGTTGAATATCGATATAATCCATCATCCCGTGGCCCCAATGCTTGAGACCAAATATTAAACAAATCCATTAAAGTCTGTAACCTCTATCATGTTCGCAAGGTTTGAGAAAAATAGGAGCGTAACTCTTGAACACTAAAAAAGTTATAACTGTTTTTCAGTTAATCTTCTATAGCCTTTATCCATATCTGTCATTTTCAGGGTCCTATGTCATAAACACATACCTTGGTAAATACACACTTACCAACACAATATCCGGTCAGGCCGATTCCTGTACGTTCCAAGTAAAACACCAATAAATGTGCTGAACATACTTTCACCTTGACGTCCGGACCCCCAGCGCCACACTCGACCGTTGGATGGCGAATGCAAGTACCAATAGTCTGTATCTGGTCAGTATTACGCAATGGTCTATCTGTTGAAATGAAATATTATTATGAACTTAGCAAAACATATACCCACCACGACAGTTTAAAAGAATGATATTTTTCTTGTCTCGGTGGTGATATTAATGTTTCGTAATCAGGCGAAATAACTATAGGATCTATTGTCGAAAACGGTTCGTAATTGTTACTTGTCTTCCATATAGAAAATGGAGAGAGAAAGAGAAATGTGGTTTAAGGTCAACTCGACACAAACTAGGTCATTTCGAAACTCAATTTTATTTCAATAATTCACTTGCGCGCAGGGGTCTTAAGCAATGGAAGGAAACCGAAGGACCCGGAGAATATCCAGCGGTAGGACAGGCGACCCTACCCCTTGTCACGTACAAGCGGAGATTCGGCACCACGCCACTTTACTCAATGACAGACCTTGTGATCGAACGCGCACGCGTTAACCATTCGGCCACCCAATTACCCACAAAATTACAGTGATGCGTCAAAAGAGAATATTTAATAGTTTAACGCGTGCGTATTAGATAATAAGGTCTGTCATTGAGTCAAGTGGTGTGGTGTTGATTCCCACTGGTACATGACAAGGAGTAGGTTTGACTGTCCAGTGATGCAGGGCGGAGAGCTGTCGAGGTCCCGTGTATACATTGGAATGCACGTGAAAGATCCCTTGGCAGTTGGAATTCGATATAAGAGTAGGCGATAGTGCCGCTGCCCGGGCAAAATTTTCCTCATAGCACACTGTATGGCCTATGCACGTCTTCATTAGCCCAGCATAGGAGCAGAACAGTAGGACGTTAAACCCCATTTCATTTCGTTGACTGTCCAATCTCGTAGGTTTTCTCTACGTCCCCCCACTGCTGATGATATACCCGCATTTAAGAGAATTGTTAAAATACATTTAAGTCACATTTTAGTCGCAAAATTAGATAGTTTGTGTCGAGTGGACGTTAAACCCCATTTCACTGTCTCTGGAACGGAAGGTCGCCGTGCTTTACATCAAGTTACGTTCACAAGATTTGCGGGGTGGGGGGGGGGAGGTGACGGAAGTTGAATATTGATCGCTATAATAGTTAACATGAGAGTTTCATAAAAATGGGTGTAATTTCGGGATGAAAGGCCACGAAAGCTGAATATTGATAGTGCTCGTTCTTTCATGACCCCTGTGCCTTTGACAAAAAAAAATCGATAAAAACTATAGCCTCGATCCCGTTAACGAACCAGCCAACTGTTGACGGATCGAAGGAAAGGGTGATCACACAATACGCCCACACTGAAATGGGGCGGGGGTGTATAAAAAAATCATTAATTTGATTAACTGTCAGAACCGGATTAAGGTTCGCCTTACTGTTGTAGTAATCCTATAAATTGTCGCTTTCATATACCCACATTTACGTACGTCTGTCCGTTCACATTTCTTTGTGGACACTCTACAGGTCCTAATTTTTATCCGATTTTGATAACTGTTCAAATATAACACCATACGTGCGGTTGAGTACGAATTTCTTGAAAATCGAATGGACACTTTCAGTCAAAATGGCCGCCCCCTTTATGCAAAAAGTGTAAAAGCATATAACAAGATTGTGGACCTTTCGTGCGCATCGGACCTTCCGTGCCGGACTTATGTACTCTAACTTTTACGCAAAAGATGAAACATGTACAAAGTTTATGGACCCTCCACAGGCGACAATTTTTGTCCGATTTACATGAAACTGGTGACTCACAAGATAGAACAACGGTAACTGACAGTAATGAACAACGGTAACTGACAGTAATGATAGAGTAATGAATAACCATTGTTAGGTTAACACCTGGGAATACTTTGTGTATGTCGTAAATTTAACGGAGCTAAATCGCTATTCTTTGACGCGTAGAATTGGACACGAATGGGACACAATGCATATAATAACGTAATATAAATGTATATGAACTGATTTACATTCAATCATTTCTGTTATTTATAATCAGCGAATACGCGAAGAATCACAATCGAATGACAGTCTTTGGCGTCTGGTTATGCCAGTCTACATCCTAAAGTATTCTTCCCTGAGGGATTTGTTAAGCCTTGCTCATTCATTACAAATGGCGCACAAAAGCATTCTGGCACGCGATTCGTGTGCCAATTTTAAAATTTTCATTTTGTCTTAAATATTGGATATGAGAAGCCCATCTTTTCACGGTAAGATAACAACATCAATTTGACCAATAAGTCGTGTTTACAATGTCGAAGAGTTTGAGTGTTATTAAGTTAGTGACTTGCCCCCTTTAAACATATTCGTAAACATTGCCATTTTCAGATCTAAATTGTTACTACAGCTTCGTCTTAGATGAGACTTTATATAATAAGACTTACCGTTTAAATATATGGGATATTTTGTACCACAATGCCTGGATTTAGGAGGTGCAGGATCTGCGCTAGGTAATGATAAGTCTATCGATCCATACCAACCAGGAGTTATGAATCTATCATTAATATAAAATTTTCCCTTGTACGTGGTTGATCTTGTCTGGACCTTAGGAAACGGCGAAGCAATGTCGCATGGATCTGAAAGAAGAACATTCTAGCATAATCGGAACCAAACCAAATGAAATGAAATGAAAAGGGGTTTGACGTCCCACTGTTCTGCATCGATTGGGCTAATAAAGACGGACATACGCCATACAGTGTGCTGTGGGGGAAATGTTCCCCGAGCAGCGAGTCGATATCGCCTACTCTTATATCGAATTCCAACTGTCAAGGGATCTTTTACATGCACGCCAATGTGTACACGGGACCTCGGGACCTCGGTTTTTAACGCCAATGTGTTCACGGGACCTCGGTTTTTCGTTCAATCCGAACGCCTAGACACCGTTCCTCACCAAGCAATGGGAAATACCGAGGGACATTATCGGCCAACACCAGCAGCGAACTCGAGTTCTTCTATAAGCCGCCTCAGCCCCGAACTAAGCTAAATTGACAGTAATGATATTACATGTCTTTAAGAATGAAATGGATAATTCCAAAATACTTGCACTGGTCCTCTGGTATTGTTCAGACTATTAACCGAAATGGTACGTGGTCATTACTGGTCTATCTTGGTTGTGACGTCGTCACTCAAGAAATTTCCCCAGTTTCCGAAGATAAATTTTACTACCTTACCTGGTTCCTCTGTAGTAGAACAGTTTATCGTCGTCCATAATGCTGTTAAACCTATACAATATAGCAATATCTTAAAGGACGTATCCATGTCCCTATCTGATGTGTTGACTAAATAAAATACGAGTATGAACTGTTACTATTCGTCGAAACAGTCCAGTTTAAGCTCCGCATATTGTGCACTTCAATATACGATTCGGGATAACAGTCAAGTGATTATGTCACATGATTCACAGTTGAGTGAATATCGTCGATTGACAGTTTTTAGGGCATTATCGGTATACTTTCGTCTCTCCTGCATTGTGAAAAATAAAATAATACATACTTAGGAAACATTAATATGAAATGCCTTTATGAATTTGAAACGCCTCTGTGAAGTAAAGACCTTAAAATCAGTTTGTGTTCAATTTGTTTCTTAAAAGAGTCAACAGTGGTTCAAGGTCTGATACCGTCCTAATCTTGAAACAGTTTGTAAACGCGTTATACTGTTTCAAGACAGTTTTCTAAAAGGGGCATTAGGTAAGATTAGATAAAGCGCTGACAGTTCAATAGTTAAAATAGATGAGGAAAATAGATAATTGCTAGAATCTGAACCGAGATATTAGCGATTCAATTTTAGGCTAGACTCGATCGTCAATACTACCATACCATGCGTTAAGAAACAAACAATCGATTATCCAGTTTTACGTTAAATTATCCATTATCAACGTTTTTAAATCTACTTAATATCGGGGCATAACGATGGCATAAAATGTTGATTAAGATCTTTTCGTGTTAATAAATGTCTAATTAATAATTTTAGATAACATTTAATGCCGCAAGAAAGGTCTGAAATAGGCAGATTTAGCTCTTGCATAATGTATGTTTAATGGACTTGGTTGTTACTGTGTAAATGTTAAAGGAGCTAAATGGTTATTCTTTGGCACCTAGAAATGGACACAAATGGTTCTCAACGCATACAATATTATAGTCATAGGAATGTATATAAACTGATTTACATTCAATAGTTTCTGTTTTTATTGCAATTCTGAATCAGTTATGTTCCGGGAAATACGTTAATAGTCCAAATTGAATGTCAGTCTTTGGCGTCTGGTTATTCCAGTCTATACCTGTAGTATTTTTCTCTGTGGGATACGTTTAGCTTCGTTCACCTAGTCGCTTATAGCAAATGGCGCTCGAAAGCATTTTGTCTGATATATTGGTTATCAGAAGCCCACCTCTTCACGGTAAGATAACAACATCAATGTTGATTTAATTAATGAAGACTGGATGATATTGAGTTAAAGATGTGCCTCCTTTAAAGAAGTGTCATTGAGTCGACTGGCGTGGTTTCGAATCCCCGGTTGTACGTGACAAGGAGTAGGGTCGCCTGTCCAATCTCGTGGGTTTTCTCCGGGTCCTCCGGTTTCCTCCCACTGCTAAAGACCCCTACGCGCAAGCGAATTATGTAAATAAAAAATTAAACCATATGTTAGTCCCGAAATGACCTAGTTTGTGTCGAGTGGACGTTAAACCCCATCTCTCTCTCTCTCTCTCTCTCTCTCTCTCTCCTTTAAAGAAGGTCTAGCAGACCATAGTTCTGCAATCTTGACCAGCTCTTGGTGGTCTGCTGGGGTACATCATATTATCTATGGCCATCTTTTGGGTTGACAATATTCCAAGATGTTTGTGTCCACCAACTTGAATTTCCGCCATATTGGGTGGTCAAAAGACGTCTTTAAGTTAAGATTCAGATTATGCAGAATCGAAAAATTATTTTAAAAAGGGACATAGCCACATATAAACGATTTAAACATAGGGTATAAACAGGGGCCATATTGGCCACCATTTTACGCTTTCCTTATATTGGATTGTAGAAAAATAACTTCTAAGTCAATCATCAGAATCAACATTTTTAAAACTCTTGAAAAGATACCACGCAAAAACAGCATTCTGGGGAAAGAGAGAGAGAGAGAGAGAGAGAGAGAGAGAGAGAGAGTGGGGTTTAACGTCCACTCGACACAAACTAGGTCATGTTGGGACTAACATATGGTTCAATTTTATTTCCATAATTCGCTTGCGCGTAGGGGTCTTTAGTAGTGGGAGGAAACCGGAGGACCCGGAGAAAACCCACGAGGTTGGACAGGCGACCCTACTCCTTGTCACGTACAACCGGGGAATTGAAACCACGCCAGTTGACTCAATGACAGTCCTTATGATACAGCGCGCTCGCGCTAACCATTCGGCCATCCACCCCCCCCCCCTCTCCATTTTGGGGAAAAGATAGGGATAAGAACTTTCAGGAGTCATGTACAAAGGGGTCTCTGATTTTCAAAATTGTTTGGCTAGATAATCAATATAGGCCTCGTGTTTCCAGGGGTTCTCCATCGAAAGTAAAATTATCAACTCCATCCAATGATGATAGAACGAGCAAGGGAGGTAGGAAAACTTTGCATACTAGCAAAAATTGTGATAGGTGAAACGGTAAAACTTATCTACTAATTTTATAGAATGTTATATGGTATGGCATGATTTAAGTTACATGTATAACCAGAACAAGGTCTCCTTAACTTATACTATAATTTACTATATTTGGGTTATTTCTATAGGTTAGGCGGCTGAATGGTTAGTACGTGCGTGCTGTATCATAAAGTCTGTCATTGAGTCAACTGGCGTGGTTTCGAATCCCGGTGATACGTGACAAGGAGTAGGATCACCTGTCCAACCTGGTGGCTTTTCTCCAGGTCCTCCGGTTTCCTCCCACTGGTAAAGACCCCTACGCGCAAGCGAATTACTGAAATAAAATTGAACCATGCATTAGTCCCGAAATGACCTAGTTTGTGTCGAGTGGACGTTAAACCCCATTTCCCCCTCTCTCTCTATGTCTATAGAGAGAACAACTCGCAATTAGACGCAACAGGCGCTCTGGTTGCAAACATCTACCACAACCATTGCTCAGGTTGACATATTGAACACGGACAGGAAGGTTGTTTCCTTTTTTTTGGGGGGGGGGGGCTAAAATTGATAAGTTAGAATTTGTTCCTAGTTGCTCGATACTCCGCTCCCCGTCACTAGAAGTTTGGCGTTGGACAAACGACCTGAAACTCCCATTTGTGACGAGTTATTTTGACAATTTGACAATACTAAGCAGAACAGTGCAGTTGATTATAGCGACACCCCTTTAAGTCGTAATGGTAAATATCACTCAAATATCACACGAGGGATGATTTACATATGTCACCGAGGGAATTCCCTGACATAAAGGAAATGCAAACTAACATAGAATTACCAGAAAAATTGGCATCTTCCTCAATTTAACGTTCATAATCTATAACGGTTCAACGAGAAGCTCACAGTTGGTGGAATTATAAATAGTATACAGTTTTGATTGGCTTAAACAGACAAGGAAACATCCTCTTTACATAAGTACATCCTGATAGAATTATCTCTCGCACTTTAGTTTAGATTGTCAAGTGGCAATTATTTACACTACATATCAGGTTGTTTGTGATTGTAATTGAGGGTTTTATTTTGTGTACACGGGGTAGCTGTATTCCTTAAAACACATACCACAACTCCAAAACGTTTGTTGCCTAATAACAAACATATTTATGGCCGAAATCGTTTCGTTGTCAATAAGTCTCTAGACTATTCATTATCATTTCAGAAAAAAAATCCGCTTCTTATACCCCCGCCACGGCGGCGGAAAATGGTCTCAGAGCGCGTCAAGATCGCCAAAAGCGTGGTAAAAGCGTGGTGGAAACACCAGATATCGTGCCGTGGTCTCCAAGGTCGCCAGTGATCGCTAGTCACGGAGTTTTTTTTGAGCATGTTCAAAGCAAACGACAATGTTCTACGATCTGACCCGGAAAGCTGTGAGGGGGCGACTTTTTTCAAGTTTGTAATTTTTTAGGACCTTTTAACGCGTTGTGTTCACGTTTGTCGGCGACCTTGTCCATTTTCTGGACGCCGTACGGTCTGACGGGGGCTTAAACAACTACATACTACGTGAGTTATGGTTTGTCGAATTCAATCATTAAAAACATAAATAAACTAATCTAAATTTCATTTGGGAAAGGGGGATCACGTGGCTAAGTGGGTAAGGCACTCGCTAGCCTGGAGGTCGGGTGTTCGATCCCTGCATTGGCTGAGAAAGTTCATCCGGATTTTCCGGCGTGGTTTCCCCATGTCAGTGATGCAGGACGGAGGTCCTGACAAGGACAGCTGTCTAGTCGTTTGGATGGGACGGAAAACCGAGGTCCCGTGTACACATTGGCGTGGACGTAAAAGATCCCTTGGCAGTTGGAATTCGATATAAGAGTAGGCCGTAACACCGCTGCCCGGGCATAATTTCCCTCATAGCACACTGTATGGCGTATGCCCGTCTTCATTGGCCCAGTTTAGGAAACAGGTAGGACGTTAAACCCCATTTCATTTCAAGGTGTTTCAATTTTTTTATGCTAACATTTTCACCGCGATAGCGGCTCTTCAGGCATTTATTAAACAATAATTCAATCAACAATAGTCTATGACGTCACAACGCCATAATTACATGATAAAATTAATATACAGGTAAAGGTAGTTATTACCTTGCCTACAGACTACAAATATTCAATCCCACCACGGTCTTAATTTTAGTTCATTTAATTATTCTCTTATTTAGAATTACGTTTCTGGTTGTACTTTTCAATAAAATAGATTTCTTTTGCCTCCAAGAGGTCGTTGTTTTTGCTATTAAGTCTAAATAAAGGAAAAACACCAAATTTGCCCCCACCACATACTTCAAGATGCTCACTGAGTGGGATCATCCTATATTTTGGTTGAAGTATGTGCTGTTGAAGGAGGTTCATTCTCAACCTAAGCATCATTTGGGTCTTTTCTATATATGTAGATGTATATTTCTATTATTAGTAAATAAACTGTAGATTACCCCCCCCCCCTACACACACACACACACTAGCGCCCAAACTCACATAGAAAAAGATTAAAATCAGAACTCGCCCAATGTTCTGCTGCGTGTACGGGTAGCCTACCTACTCAGATCTGGAAATAAGCTGCAACAGTGGTACAGTTCTGTGTTTCAAGAAAGCAAAATGGTGTTTAATATCGTGCTTTTCTGCACCGACATGACTAATTGGGTTAAAAGGACAAGTTCAAATATTTTATGGCTCGTAAAAAGCGTTTATTAGGAATCACGTGTTGGATAAATGCACGGATCAGGATGTAATGCAATACCAACTGCAATGCGTCGTGATTTTGTTCGTATTACCAAACCAGGATGCCATGATATTTTATGACAACAGCAACGATTCTGGAAATAAAAGATGAACGATTATAACTTTCCGTAATGTGCAAACTGTCCCGGAAAGTTTTAGAAAAAAACCACACTGATCGGTAGGGCTATTACATTGTTTCAATGGCAGACCACAAAACGCTGTTAAAGCGTCATACTTCTTGCAATGTTTTTTTTTAAAATATATTATGTCATTTCGCCTAAGAATCGAAACTCCATGCTCAATCTACCGACTTTTAATCTTTCTCAAACATATGGTGCAAAATCTCTATATTATATTTTTTAACGATATGCCATTTCCCGGTTTCTAAAATCTCTTTTATGTTTATTTAAAGTTAAATTTAAATTAAAAATCCAAAACATCCTTTAAATACGATAAAGAAATGGTGCATCATAATACAACTGTACACGAAGAGGAATGACTAAAAGCTGAAAGAGAGCGAGAGAGAGAGAGCGAGAGAGAGAGAGGGAGAGAGAGAAATGGGGTTTAATGTCCACTCGACACAAACTAGGTCATTTCGGGACTAACATAGGGTTTAATTTTATTTCAATAATTCGCTTGCGCGTAGGGGTCTTTAGCAGTGGGAGGAGACCAAAAGCTGAAAAAAACACACTAATAAGGCACTAGTATTCCATTTGTGTTATCCACTCTCTTATACCCAAGTAATGTGTTCATACTCTTTTCTAGATTGGGGTTGGGTGGCTGTTTGGTTAATGCGTGCTCGCTAGATCGTAAGGTCTGTTTTTCAGTCGAATAGCGTGGTTTCGATTCCCCACTCGTTCCAACCTTCTGGGTTTTCTCAGGGTCCTCTTGATGCTTGACATAAAATTGAACCATGTGTTAGTCCCTCGGAAATGACCTAGTTCATGTGACGTGGGTGTCAAACCCATATGTGCCCCCACCTTCTTCCATGAATGTCTTACCAGTTTTGTTTTTTATTTAAATACAAAAACCCCAAATTGTGCACGGTGCCCGTGTAACTGAATTGAAATGAAGACCGCTAAACGGGGTGTCATTTAGTGGGTGAGTGGGTCAACTCTGCTTCAGATGTGAAAGCAAATCCGAGCAGGGAGTCTGCGATGGAACAAAGTCTTTGTGGTTCGGATAGGATGATAAATGTGTACGTAATTAAACCCTTGTCAGTTTGAGTTTGTCGAAGAGTAGGTGCGGAAAAGTATAACGTTTCATTTACTTTTTATGACTTTAGCCGCTCATTTTGCCTGAAAAACATTTAGGCATTAAATACTTCCTGTTTCGAACTTATAGGAGATTGATTGTGTAATAAACATGTCCCCCAAAACGCAGAAGTTCTATTGAAATATCTCAGATGTCTATTGCCAGTGCCGGACTGATGGGCCGAAGGCACACCTGTCAGGGCATTCACCAAGGCCCACACAAGTACGCGCCAAAGGCGCGCGAGCGTCCGGGGGGGGGGGGGGTCTCCCCCCAGGAAAATGTTGAAAATTGACAACCGCAAACCTATTTTCCAAGCATTTCAGACCAAAGCAGAAGTAGGCAAATTTTTGATTTTCTGATAAAATTAAATAACAGAATGACCTAAGAGCACTATCATTAGATGAATTTGAGAATTCTCTTCAGTGTCAAAAACAAAAGATGAATTACACGGTTCTCAGTATAATGAGCTCCAACTCATAAAGTTCTTTCCTTGTAGTGCACTTCTTTTTTTGTGTTGTTTGTCAGTCATTTTTTCCCATCCTTTCTTTCTCCTGTCCTGTGTCCTGTCCTCTTCTCCTTTCTTTCTTTTTTTTCTTTATCTTTTTTCTTTTTCTTCATAGGCTTAGGCCCACCTGTCACGGACAGGTGTACAGGTGGGCCCAGTCTGGCACTGTCTATTGCACAAGAACAGCCGCCTTGCGTTTTTCATAACCGCGTTGTGTTCCAGTTCTGTCGTTCCCTGAACGGTGGGACGTTAAACCCCAGTTCATTTCATTTCTTTACACTGGGGTCAAACGTCCTACTGTTCTGCTCCGTTTGGGTTAATGAAGACGAACATACGCCATACAGTGTCCTATGAAAGGAATTTTGACCGGGCAGTGTCATGGGACTGTGTGGGGGGGACATCGAACAATTTAAAACAATCATTAACTGTCACTAGATAATAGAAAAAGTCCATATATTACTATGTTTTTATTAAGTATAGAATGAATATATTTTTCTCGTTTCCCCTTGTCTAGTGAAATTCAATTACTTTTTGGACATCAGATAATCTCTCACATAACAACTTTCGGTCTTAAAAGGAGTTACTAGTGAGCAGAAATTCGCCCGTATATCTGTTTTCACTCGTCACTTCAGTCAGTGGCGCTGTGTGTATAGCTATATAAACACACTAATGAGGTTATGTCACATATATTAAAAATGACGACTGCAGAATGGTTTATCCTTATGGCGGCTGTTGTAATAACCGTATCGGGTAAGTTGAAATATGTCTAAATAGAAGATGGTGCGCTAAGGGTTTCATTAAATGTATTGCTTTGTATTAAATTTTTATCAGACAGCTATACGTTGTTACTTCTGGTGTAATTATCGGGCGTAGTTGTTCTAAACTATGTATTAATTTCAATAATTAAAAAACTAAAAAATATCACTTCATACCTTCCATGCATGAAATCATACGACCCACAGATGGTCGACATTGACACTGGCTTGGTGCCAGATCGACAGCCCCGCGGAAGTCGTTAGTGAAGTCATTAGTCATCACAGCTGACCGGAGTTACGTAATATCCGGTAATGCAATCTGTACTGAAGACATAATCTGGCAGACGTGTAATCTTGTCAGATCCTTTGTCTAGAAAGAGATTATAAGAAATTAGAGTCAAGTTTAGATTATTCGGACTAGCGAGGGCGTTTTAAAGTTAACTTAGGACCGACGGGTCTCAAGTTAAGACCAGACAGCGGCCATGTAAGTTAGTCGGGAGTTTGCACCCTGTGCCAAGCCAAGCTTGGACCATGGCCCCCTCAACACAAGCTAACTACGAAGTCTTAAGTTTTGTACACGACATGCTTGAAGAACAATATCCATATCTTATAAAGTTAAACCAGTTTTGTCATCAAGAACTGACATAAAGGCATAAAAGTGTAACAAGTATGTAACGCATCACTAATGTGATTTAGGTTTTTCACAAAGAGACAAAGGGAGAATCCCAACAGGTAAAACCGTCACGTAATAGACCTTTGTCGCCGATAATCGTTTCGACCGATATCGTAGACTGCCAAAAATTAATAATTGAAATAGCATTAACTTGCAATTAACGTTTTCTGGTTCACATTTATTTTTTTTATCTGTAAAACGAAAAATTATATATAAATTTAGGGAACCCGAGTTCTTTTTTGAAAAGTTTCATACAATTTCGTCTGACAAGTCACATGGACTTTACGGGGATTAAAAATTGGTACTTGGTTTGACACCATCGACTGCAAGTAGACTGTGATCGCCTCTAAATTGAGTTTGCCAACAAGGCCCACAATGATCAAACCTACTCTATCCTACGGTAAAATAACACAAGGTCTATGAGTTCATTCACGATTTCTTGTTTGAGATTGTATTGGTATCGAAGACCTTAGGGTTTCACCCGGCTGGATAAGAAGGGCGTTCTATTCTGTGACGACTTGCGGTTTACTCCAAGATCCAACGCGTGGGATCCATAAAAGGACTAACGTTAATCGGGCATAGTCACGTGAAGGGATGTCTGGATGGGGTTATTTCTTTTTCTTGGGAAAGTCTATGGCACGAAAACGATTGGCCTGGTTATTGCTATAAACGGCAAGGGCTCACGCCAGGTAGCAAGATCTCCCTCCATTAACATTCCAGCCTTGGTGAGATCATATTCTTGATGGCAACGCGGGCTAGACTGTGGAATGCTCGCCATCCTTCTTAAGGTCTCCTATGCAATATCCCATTTTAAGTACCGACAGCAACCACTTTTGGTGAAATATACCTTGGGCGCCACCCTGCAAAACGGAACCAAACAGGCCTCTTATTCGATCTCGCGTCTCCTACTTATGCTACGCCATTCCAAGCCCATCACTTGGTACATTTATCAGACACTTGCCTGCGATAACACCCAAGGTGGAAACGGGCGTAAAATTACAGATACTTCCGACGGTGCCAAAGCCACAATACAATTTGTGTAGGTATGGGAGGAAACCTTCGAAAGAATAACGAGCAGGTACACACAGCCGCTACCCTAAAACTGTCATACCAGCCTTTTTACTCAGGTTGAAACAGTCCACCACTAAGTAAGTACCTAGCCGCTACTCGTCAGAGATTGGACTGGCTCCAGACATTCAGATGTAAGCTTGCTCTACTGTCAATTTGCAGGCATGTGAATTCTGTTCCAGAGAAGGGGATCACGTGGCTAAGTGGGTAAGACGCTGGCTCGCTAGCCCGGAGGTCGGGTGTTCGATCCCTGCATTGGCCGAGAAAGTTCATCCAGATTTTCCGTAAAAGATCCCTTGGCAGTTGGAGTTCGATATAAGGGTAGTGATAGTCGATAGTGCCGCTGCCCGGGCAAAATGTCCCTCATAGCACACTGTGTGGCGTATGCCCGTCTTCATTAGCCCAGCATAGGAGCAGAACAGTAGGAAATTTAACCCCATTTCATTTCATTCATTTCTCTGTTACAGAGACAGATCGGCCCAACTTACAATGGCCGTCTCTAATAGTAACTGTCTTCAAGCGAGTTTGAATACAACCATCCGCCGGAACATCAAAACATGTTTTTATACATTTACGAAAATACCTATAATAATCTGATTAACGTATGATGAATAACAACACACGTTATAGATCGTATAAATAATGCACATTTGCTATACATGACATGCAATTATAACAAAATTTACAAAATGTTATTCTTCATATTATAGTTCAAGTACAATGTTGTTGTCAGCCATTATCACATAATGGCCTTTTCTATTTTTCTCGCTTTCTCTTGTCTCGTGACACTTAAATCTATTGTATAAATTGTCAGATATCCTTTCACAATCTCATATAACAACATTTCGTCTTCAACGGAATTGTTAGTGATATGAATTTCTACCGTGTATCCGTTATCGCTCGTAACTTCAGTCAGTTATGTATAATGGCCGAAGATTGTCCATTATGTAAATAGAAAGAACAACTGAGGGGCGTTAGCCCTGAAGTTTTTCTTTCTATTTACATACTGGACTGTCTGAGGCTATTATCAAACTTAAAACATAGCACCATAGAGATACAAATAACGCCAATGCAGGGATCGAACACCCGACCTCCAGACTAGCGAGCCAGCGTCTTACCCACTTAGCCACCGTGATCCTCATTTATCAAGATGTCTTCAAGTGCTTCAAGTGGAGACGACATGTTTAAATCACAGTCGAAAACAAACATTAATGACGAGCCTTTTGTTAAGCATTTGGATATGGAAGATAATAGCCGTAATAATTGTGATGTTGTTGATATGGGGGATAATAGCCGTCAAAGTTGTGATGGAAAGGATGCTCACGAATATAATAATAAATTGAAAAGAATATTATAACATGCTAATTATTATCAATGATTATATGTGTATATGATTACTTCTCCTTTCTATGGATTAATATAATCAAATAAAGAGTCCAAATCGAGTCCATCACACATTGTCTGGACTCTCGAACCAATTAAATATGTGTCAAAAGGATGTAATCAGAGTTATCCGTGACAGAAATGACCTAATTTGTGTCGAGTGGACGTTAAACCCCATTTTTTCTCTCTCTATCTTTAATCCCCTGCAGGATTTGGAAAGTAAAGCACGTTTTCTTCTCAGACCTTCATTAATTAAATATTTTGTATGTTTATTAAGGTCAGAGCTTCAAGTCTCTAAGTTAATGTTTGTACAACAGCCCTGTCTCTGTAGACACGATTGGATCCCTGTTCGGTTTTTACCAATATGCCGTTGACCAAGTTGCTTTTCCCCGCCTTTCGAATAAAGCAGTGAACTATTAAATGAGCCTATCCATCTATCCGCCACACTTTTTAGGACACAGTAATTCTCCTTCAAACTAAGTGTTGGTGTTTATTTAGCGAATGCCTTGGTGGAGTTCCCATCCAGTACAAGTTATCAGTATCTTCGGTCCGGATATGCCACTAAGCTTAAAGTAAGCCCGCTTTGATGTTGCCCCATGTCAACAACACGATTTTCTAGCTGATAGAATCAATAATTTCAAACTGTAAGCATGAAATGAAATATCCCCAAGCTCGTATATGAGGATTTTGAAACTTACATCATCTTTCATCATTGAACCGAGAAACTAAATTTATATTGGCGGAATCATAGCTTGATCTGGTTTTTTTTTACAGATTATAAACGTCCCTGTTTATCGTTCCCTTTAGTATCTTTAGTCCTACCCATTATTTCATTTTAATACAGTAACTAGAGGTGACAGCTTTAACTTGATTCGATAAGGCTACAGGCTAGTTTGTAAACACTCTACACAAACTCAAGTGGCAGATGACAAAGATCTACAAGTTAAATAATGAGTACCCTTGGTCTACATCACGTCTACTGCAATCCTGGCACTCATCAGCGATGGTTTTTTTGTTCATGTGCTTTTGTGATAAAATAAAATTAATTCATAGATTTTCTTCACAAAAATCGATAAATATTATCGAATGCATCACAATGGTAGACAGTAGTATCGAAGGTTGGTACAAAATGACAAGTTTACAGAAGTTATGTCCGAGATTTGAGTTAAGATTTTTCGTTCGGCGCAAGATTCAACGACGGTCAAATATACCGATGCAAGTATTGATGTTCGCTTCCAATGCATTCGAGCATAATATTTAATTTATGTCAGCGCTCAGTCGTGAAAATTCCCTTGGTTGGCTGCTTAATGCAGATTCTACCGTAATTATATATGAGAGGATCCCTTGTTTGTATCTTACATACTTTGAGTATATATTTTTCATATATGTTAATTATATTCTTTAAATTGAATTCGTCCATTGGATAATCCTAACAGATAACTATTCAGCATTGTTTTTGAAAATGAGGTCTTTTTCGTCATTTAGTTTTGCTTTTACGTTCCCAGTTATAAATAAGGTTGTGTAGGTAAATGTTGGGTCACTACCATTAGGGTCATTAATCGTATTATACAATCTGCAGGTGATACATATAAATGACATTATTTATGATGGGCGAAATGTACTGTAAAATGTTATTAAACCAGTGTTGAAATCAGTTTGTGTAGGCATACCTTTTACTTTTTTCACCCTTAACCGTGAAACAAAGTAGTGTAGCTTTACGGATGTACTAATAGTTTGGGATATATATTTAAAAAAAAAACAATAGATAAATTGCGAATATACTTATGCTTGGTTCTCAACCAGACAAGTTTAAACGGAATGAAATTTAACACAGGTCATTCTACGAAATTACAGCAGCTCATATTTTCAGGTGAACCAGACCCGTGTTTAACATCATCTATATGGACTGATGGAGATGGTAGAAGTATTAATTGTCATGTAGATTATGATAAATGTGACAGATATATGGAACCAGGATGGTATCGTGTTCAATCAGAATCTGGTCAAAATCTCACCATGCCCACTTCACCTGTACCAGTAAATAGTTGTGGTACCAAGTATCCTATATGGTTAAAAGGTAAGATCATTCTAAATATATAAAGAGTGATAACACCCTTTGTTTACAAACAATTACTGTACCATAGAAAGACTTCAGATTGACACAGAACCGAGAAAACAATTATTGTTTAGATTTGCAGATTTAAAGCATTTAATTTTGATTGACACTACCGAGGTTGTATTGTAATATTTGTCAATGTGCAAAGCAAACCATCCATGTCTGCCAGATTCTTATTTATCATATATCTATATATTTATAGGAGATCATCCAAGTTCATCAGATGGTATTGTTGACCGTGTTGCATGTGTAACTTATTACAACTCGACTTGTCATGCCTCCTACCAAATAAGGATCAAGAATTGTCAAGATTTTATGGCTTATTACCTGGGAAAAGCTAAAGGATGCAACGAGCGATATTGCTTTGGTATGATGATTATAATATATTATCTGAGATTTGTTTAGTAAACGGTGCTGTATATGGTTAATAGATTAATTAAATCGCTAGGGACATCTAATTCACTAGTTTCAATTAAACCTACCTGATCGAAATCCATAACAAGTGTCTAAAAATGTATATTATTCTATTTACAAGGTAATGCTGAAGGCTGTCAACAATCAACAACCCAGGTACCAACTTCACTTTCTACAGAAGTCCAAGTTACCGATACGGGAGTTACAGGTAAATGGTGTTCATTGTATCAATTGCTTCTTTAGGTACCCACCCGTCTACAGTCTTCTAGGGAAATGGGTGCAACATAACACCGAAGAGTTGGTTCTCTCTTAGAAGCAGTCACATACATCTTTTCCTAAAATCGTTTTGCGTCTCGTAATTCAGAATATACTGGAATTAGGTGGATCGTTTTGGAATGACCAAACGATTCTAACATATTCGAGGCTTACATGACCTAGTTACGATTCCATGTGCAACAATTCGCTGTTTATCTGTATCGGTTGATAAATTTTATAATTTTGATTTCAAATTATCACCAAGTCTTGTATTTCTTGAATAGAATTGAAACTTTATGAAACCTGCTGAATGTTTTCAACGAGTTATGCAATTGTTGGAATTGTTTTTTACAATAAAGAAAGCACAACACTTAATTGAACTATTGTGGGAAGGGGTTTCGACAATCCCTGTAACGCTACAAAATGTTTGAGATTTAGAGAGAATAATCCCAACTAACCAAATAAAACCAATTATTGAGTAAATTTAGCGCGGTAGTAAATTGGACGGAACTACTGTAATTACCCAAGAAGATTAAATTGTTATGCAAATTCCATCTAAAATTACGTTGCTATTTGACATCATACTTGACACATTCAGTACAGAAGATTAAATATTGTTTGGGGTGGGGGCAAAGGCTATTAACAAAAATATGCTAAATAGGGATTAAATGTGAAGATGCCATCCTTGAAATCAAATGTGTACGGTTGCGCAAGATCATTTGATAATGATTAACCAACGTAAGAAAAATTATATTGCGGACTATGTGATGCTAGTTTGGGGTGTTTTATTATCCATCCATATGTCCTTTACTATTTGTTAAGATACATCCCATCAAACCCAAATTCACATCTGCAAATGCACTTTAAGATGTTCAGTGGTGCTAATGAGCTATTAAGAAGTTAATAAACTAGTTGATGATAGATTTACATATACCATAGTCGGTCAATCAGCCATGCATCAGCCAATGGGACGAGATAGTTTTCTTTTTCAACTATAATAAACTTATTTCAAAGCCCAAGATGGTTGAGCGAAATCATGATGCTAGAGTATCGTCGGTGCCCAAGGAAGAATCACGTCAACAGAGCTCTCAGTGGTTTTGTCACTGTTTATGCGATTAAGAGCATTGTTTTGATAAACCTTTAACTAATATGTAAATCCTGTGTATGTCTTACCGTTTCACTACTAGAGTAATCTCCCTTGCCCATCTTCTCTAGTCTCTCGAAATACATAACCGAAAATGATTTAATATCTTATCCACAAAAGACATTTTCTTAGCAGGCAATCAAAGGCTTTAATATAGCAAAAATGTAAAGAGTGTACATTGCTGTTTGTCGACTGACATGCGTGGTTTTGTCGTTCCCGATCATAAAGAATAAATATAAGATCAACATTGAAACCCCAGTAAACAAAACTCTTTGTTACTATTTTATATATTACCATATGATTCAAGTAGAAATTATACTATTTTCAAATAAACAATAGACGTATAAAACAAACAACAAAACACCAATAACAGAAAAAACCTAAAACACAATCTGAGCTCACTTCATGTCTAATGCCATGGAAAGAAGAGCACTCTTATCTATAAAACAAAATACCTTCGTGTATAAAATTGCCAATTTCCTGGTATTAGAAGGCCTTCAGGCATATAATACTAGACATGTCAAGTGCAAAGTATTTACTCGTATGTTTTTTGTTGGGTTATGAACAAACTGATTTAATCAAATGTGTTTTGGAGACATTCTGTCGATGTAGATCCATTAAATCTACTTTTTTGAAATTCAAGTTTGAATATCGAAAAACAAGTTACACGTTTTTCGACATTCGCCAATATCAAAAAAACAAGTAGAAAGAGTAATTTTTATTTGAATCAACTGCTCAGGCATCCTCATTAATGATATCTTTAGTTCGTTTTACAAAACTGATTTAATCAAATGTGTTTTGGAGACATTCTGTCGATGTACATCCATTAATTAAATCTACTTTTTTGAGATTCAAGTTTGAATATCGAAAAATGAGTGGCTCGTTTTTCGACATTCGCCAATATCGAAAAACGAGCTAGTTGTTTTTCATTATTCGCCAATATCGAAAAACGAGTAGCTCGTTGTTCGTTATTCACCAATATCGAAAAACGAAAATCGAGCTAACTTCACACTGCCACATTTTATAGGTCTATTTGAAATTAAATTTTAATATTATAAATTTATTATTATTTCTTAATAAAGGCTTTCGTTAATAACACAGCATAAGTTAGAGAAGTTTTAGCAGGCAAAGATATTTTATTTTGGGAAAAAATCATTTTAATTGTGTAAGATAGATAGGCATTATCCAATAAGGAGTGTGGCACTTTGGTAATTCAAAGTATTCTTAAAACAGATGGAATGACATTTCAAATCTAGGCATCGGAACATTGGCTATTTGGTAGATTAGTTTCAAAGTTGATAAATCCTTTTTAAAATTCAACAACAATATTTACAGCAAAGATTAGTCGTTTGAGTTACAAATTTTATATGTTTGTGACAATTCTCAATAATTTCTGTTATCTAAAATACCATAAACTACGAAATTCAAGTGATTTAATATAGTTTATCGATACACATTATTTACATTGAAGCCTGCAGGGTACATCAAATCCCAAGGTCACGAATCAAATGCCAAGTTCAATGCCAACCCAACGATAAATTTCGAAACGAATAATAGGCAATAAACTCATTTATTTCACCTCGCTACGACTGTCTGACCATGTGCAAACATTGCTACAACGTATGAAACTAGACCCATTGATATTGTACCTGTCGGTTCAACCTGTCAACAGTTTTCAGTTTCGAAGCCTATTTGCTTACACCGGAAGTGCCCGCATCGGAAATGTGCACTGCGCGGGCGCATGCAATTTTAACTAAAATCTATTAAAATTGCATTTTATGTTACAATCGATATTCGTGAAACGCATAAAATTTAAAATTTCATTTTGATTTTAGTTCAACTGTAGGATTTCCTATTTACCTGTATCAGCCACAGTTGTGTTGACATGCTTTCACCCATAAAATACCTCCCCTCCAACTTCTGTAGGTTGTCCTACGCAGCATAATTTAATTGGCTTGTTTCGTATTGTCAGGTGAGCCAGACCCGTGTTTAACATCATCTATATGGACTGATGGAGATGGTAGAAGTATTAATTGTCATGTGAATTATGATAAATGTGACAGATATATGGAACCAGGATGGTATCGTGTTCAATCAGAATCTGGTCAAAACCTCACCATGCCCACTTCACCTGTACCAGTAAATAGTTGTGGTACCAAGTATCCTATATGGTTAAATGGTAAGATCATTATAAATGTATAAAATCTTGTATTACTGTACTAAAGAAAGAATTTAGATGGACATATAACCTACAAAATGATTAGTGGTTATAGTTGCGGATTTTAGGTCATTCAAGTTTGATTTACAATACCAATACTACCCATGTCTGCCAGGTTGTTTTGTATTCTATATTATCAGGAGATCATCCAAGTTCATCAGATGGTATTGTTGATCGTGTTGCATGTGTTACATCTTTATCCTCGACCTGTCACGCCTCCTACCAAATAAGGATCAAGAATTGTCAAGATTTTATGGCTTATTACCTGGTTAAAGATAAAGGATGCAACGAACGATATTGTTTTGGTACGTTGGTGATTATAATATATTCTCGGGATTTGTTTAGGAAAAGGCGCTGCATATTAAATGATTAATTAAGTTGGCAGGGACATCTAATTCCCCAATTCCATTCTACCTACCTGGTCGTTTAATTAAAGGACAGTGATGACTAGACTCGCGTCTGGATTTTGTTTGGGTTACGAAGCCACAGAATATCCATAATATTTAATAAGAGAGAGGGAGAGAGCGAGACATGGGGATTAACGTCCACTCGACACAAACTAGGTCATTTCGGGACTAACATATGGTTTAATTTTATTTCAATAATTCGCTTGCGTGTAGGAGTCTTTAGCAGTGGGAGTAAACCGGAGGACCCGGAGTAAACCCACGAGGTTGGACAGGCTTTATGATACAGCGCGTACGTGCTAACCACCCCCCCCCCTCATATTTAATAAACGTTATGTCCTAACGTTATGTTTTAAATATGGAAGTTGTAGTTTATTTAAACATTTACCGTTGTGGAATAGTATCATTCATGTGACTGTAATCTGTTGGTTATTGCTTAAAGTCTTTAAATACTATAGACAGGAAAACACAAGATTTTTTTGAACATGAAATACAGTTATTTGTGGGTGGGACGATTTACCCAGTATTACCCCAATACTAATGTATTACTTTAATTAATTCGCGGAAAATATACTTCTAATGCCATAACAGATGTCTCACTACTACAGTTGCCTTTCTCTATCCACACAAAACAAGTAAATAATAACACAATACTACCAAATACGAATAAAATACTGCCAAATGTTGTCAAATAACAAAAAACAATATCGTCAGTAAGTATCATGTCTGCAACCAATTATAGACAATTTGCTGAAAATTATTTACGCCGTATCAAGCCGTTGTATTTATCCCGATCAATAAGTTTATAAAATTACACAAATGAAAGTCAACAAATTTCAATTTGAATAAACAATAGCCAAGGAATCTGTGAAAAACGTGTTTGTGTTTTTACGTTAATAGTTGGTGCAGGGGGACTGTACCACACATAATTGACACAAAAACAAATCTGCGGACAAGACGCAATAATATATACAAATCACAAACGAACGAACATATCAAAATAAGTGAATGGATCCGGAGGAACCAGGATCCGGGGTACCTGGGCCACTCATCTGTCCCTGTCTTAGGGACATTAACAAACATATCAGCAGTGCATTACTTTTGTAGGAGACACATATGGATGCAGGACAACAACACCAATGCCAACAACAACAAATATTGATCCTTTCTTTAAATCACCCACGAATTGGGGTTCAGACATAGGTAAGTGCTTTCAGCAACTACATTGTAGAATAATATATACTTTGGATACAAGATGGTTTAACGTCAAGTTGACACTGACTTTATCATTTCGGGACTAACATGGTGCGATTTTATTTCAGTATTTCTCTTGCGCTTAGGGGTCTTTAGCTGTGAGGGAAAACCGATGGATCATACTTCTTGTCACGTACAAGCGGGGTATCGAAACCATGCCGCTTGGTAGAGCTTGTGATCGTTAACCTATCCCCTCCCCCCCCCCTTGATGGACAAGAAAGTTTCAACAATATGTTTACTATTTCAGTTAGTCCAGACACTGTGCTGTATTTTGCAATAGCAGTTGTGGTGGCGTTCCTAATTGGCCTGGTACTGGTGATGTTGCTATACATCAAACTGTACAAGTATGTATTATGTATCTTGTCTTTCATATTCATTAAAATGTAGCTCTCATCACAGTTGTTCGAGGGATCTAAGAATGTTTATAAATATTACGCTGGTTTGTAAAACGTAGGTAGTCGTCAGTGATACGGGCCTAGATATTGTGCAGGGGCGTATTCACAAATTTTTGCAAGAGGGGGTTTGCACGGTACCTGAGAGATTGTATATTGTTCAGGGGCGTATTTTGGAATTTTTGCCGGAGTGGGTTTGCCCGGCACCTGAGAGATTGTCTCTTCCCCCCGGCCTTGAAATTGTTTTGAGAAATACATGGTCTCTATCACCATTTTGGTGTATATACATTCACAGCGAGAAATGCAACACCCTGTCTGACCTCAATATTTATAATGATTTAATACGATAACATTGTGATTTAATTTTATTGATGCAAAGCATAAATTGTGATATTACATATGCCTATATCATTATCTCGCGCTTTGAAAGCCCATCCCATCCCACCATCTGACGATAAAGGATAAAGCACAGGTCCGTGACACTTTTCTCATAACAAGTGTTGTTTTACAATTTGTTTTATGTAGCTAAGCAAGGAGGAGGGGGGGGGGCGCAGCCCCGCCTCTCTGGATCCGCCCCTGTTGTTATGTGTTAAAATGACATTGCCTGTAAGTGACTGCGATGTCTAAAACGTAGAAGAAAAAACCCCACCCCCACCCCTAATGAGACCCATCTGCAGAAATGTACTCATTTTAGTCTACAGCCCAATAAACTATTGGTGGGTAATAATCATTGTCTGTAGTTCGTTGGTTTTCTCGAAAAGATTCAGTGTTAGCTCCACCAGCCAAACAGTAGACAAGCAAGACATTCAAATACAAGAATGTTTTTTTTTCTATTACATTATTATTACTTTATCATTACTAAATGTATCTCCCCCCCCCCCTTCTCATCATTGCTCTTAAAAAAGACCCAGTGCCAGCTACCCCAGGAACAAAAGTAGAAAAACAACACATGAAAATACAAGAATATATATTTTGTATTAAATTATTATAATTTTATTATTACCAAATTTATATGGCCCTCATTTCACATACACGTGTTTAAGGATATATTACAATTAAAAGATTACAAATAAAATATAAAAAACCCTCTCACAGTTTATATTATTTTTTCTACTTTCAGATCACGAAATATGGTAAATGGTCAAAAACAACTGTATAAAATATAATTCCTGTCAACAGTTGGAAGCTTTGATCTGTGGTTTCGAAAACTTATATATATTTAAATATTGCTATAGATCAAACCTAGTTTTTATCCCAAAGTTCGAGCTCTTTCCGCTTTTTTTTTACATTTTCCAAATCGTCTTCGAAACGAAATGGCATATTTAACTAACCTTTACCTTAACAGATGAGTAGGCGAATGCATTTACCTCGCATTTAACGCCTTCCATGGAAGTAAACTTATCATATAGTTGACAAAGATCACGGTATTTTGTTCTCGGATGTGTAGAATTTGTTTTAATGATAGTTTATATATTTTACTTTCCCACAAATTGAAACATCTGGAGATAGCCCTTTAATAAAATAATTATGGGTCCACAGACCACAATTGTTTTTTTCTGTTTTCTTTTTTTGTTTGTTTGTTTCTTAAAATAATTTTGTTTTTAAATTGTATATATTCTCTTGGAAAATGTTTAAAATTGTGCCATGTTCTTGTGTAATCTCCTGAAATCTCCAGTAAGACCCCTGGTTCAGAATAGTAAGACGTTAAACTCCATCTCATTTCTATGAATAGCCATATACTGGGTTAAAGACGTGGCACATCCAAAGTTTTAAAACGGCCCAACTTGAAATACAAAAAATAAAGTACAATTATTTTTGTCTGAGTATAACTCGTGTAACGTGTGGGTTGGTGGCCACGACACTTACGAATTATTGTCACCCGCCTACGGACAACACACATCAAAACGATAGTATCAAATCATAATTATGTCAATATTTTTTGCTTAATATTAATAATTTGTCAAACACCGTGTAGCGCTTAAAAATAATAGAAAGGGACATAACAGCAAAATTACCTCCCTTGTTTTCTATACACTCCATGGAATTGGTAAAACTCAACGTTGATGTTGAATTATTCCTTAACAAGGTAGGACTGTGCACATAGATTCCATGCGTTTTGGGGCGTATTTTAAACATATGACTTTTAAATAAAGTAACCATTGCTTTAAATACAATGGAACATATTTGTTAAGATTTGGTTGACGTATGAAAAGGATAATATTGATACTAGTTTCAATTACCATCCTCGGCTGTAGCAACAAGCGATTAAAACAAGCAACAGATCACCATATTAGTATATAATGGTGGATCTGTATAGACGACAAGCGGGTGGTCCATGCATCAGAATTGTGTATTAAAATTTATATTTATGTATCTTTGAAAATATATTGTATTATATTTCTATGCATGTATGAATTTCTTGCAATAAAATTAATTCTATAATATACTCCCATCTTGGTAAACTATCAATGTTCCTGAATCGCGCATTATATTAAGCAAATAAACTAAATTATAATCCATGAATTAGCACCAATAGTTTTCGAATAAGGGGGGATAACTCCAAAAAATAGTAGAATGCTGGAACTAGATTGGGTTCATCTTCTCACCTGAACACACGTTCACAAATTCAAGTGTAATATCATCCTCTCGTTCCGATTCCCGAAAATTATCATCAGGCAGAGAAGCCCCAATCCCCACCCAAGTGAAACCTCCCCTGTGTAACGCTCCAGTTTGTGTGGCATTAAATATTGGGGAGGGATACCATCTGAAATCTGTTTTATCCAACATTAATTCACAGTGTTCTGGGAATCTATTAACACGTTTAACACTATCGGCTATATACACATGACCGGCAGATCTCTTCTTGGACTTCTTCAACGTAAATGCATTGTGAATTTCAAACAAACTGGGTAAATAAACTGGCCGGATTTAACGTTCTTTTTCTTCTGCACCGACATACGGCATGCAGTGTACTAATAGAGGAATTTTGCCCGGGCAGCAGCAATAAGACCTACTCTTATATTTAATTCCAATCGTCAAGGGTTCTTTTACGTGCACGGATTATCCGAACGACTACGCAGCTGTCCTCTCGGGTCCCTTGTCTTACATTACAGACTAGGGGGAAGCCACGCAGGAAAATCCCAAGAAACTTTCTCCGTCAGAAAAAGTATTTTGGTCACAGCTTCACAGTTTTTCTAGCAAAATTTTAATAATAAAAGATCTGCTTGTGCTGGTTATGATCATAAAAGACAGCAAGTCTGACTTTATGCACGCTTGACAGGAGCTTAACTTAGCTAAACATTCAACCCAAAAATATCCATGGTCTTCAACATTCAAAACCCGAATTAAAATTGACATATTTTCACCAATATTGATGTTGTTATCTTACAGTGAAAATACGGTCTTCCGATATCCAATATTGAACCATTTAACATCGGTGTGCAAGTCGTTTTCTCTGTGGTCTCGGGGGGGGGGGGCTTTTGTAATGAAGCGCCTTGATAAACGGGGCAATCGTATACCGATGTTGACTGGACTAACTAGACACAAACGAAAGCCATTTCATTTGGACTCCCAAAGTTTTTCGTCGGATGTAGATGTTTAGAAATTACAATAACAATTTAAGCAATTCAGTTCATATTACCAAAAATGCGTCGCGTATTCCGACGTACAATTCTCGATGACAAAATATATATGGAACATTAAGTAATGGAAATACATAAGTAATATTTATTTAGAAGATAAAATACACAAGAACAATATAAAAAATTCAAAAGATAGTAATATTTATTTAGAAGATAAAATACACAAGAACAATATAAAAAATTCAAAAGATAACTACCACAAGTTATTAAATATTTCTCTTTATACCCTGGGAAGTTAAAATACAAACAAAACAAACAATATCAAATATATAAAAGGTCAAATACACAGGAAAGTTAGAAAGTATCTGTTATTTATCACTAGGGATCGGGTATCATTCAGATTTGATGAAAAAAGGAAAGAAACTGAGCCTACCATCTATAATCTAATACACATATTCAGTTAATAGATTGCCATGCAGAAAGTATTAAATACCATCAAGATTCATCAAATAACGCCCAGTTTGTGCTACCGTTTAGTTTAAGAAACACCATTTAGTTTTGACATCGGTCATCTAGTTTATGACCATTTAGTTTAGTTTTGATATTGGTCATCCAGTTTATGACCATTTAGTTTCATAAACTAGACAACCGATGTCAAACTAAACGGTAACACAAACTGGGCGGGTATCATTCAGATTTGATGAAAAAAGGAAAGAAACTGAGCTTACCATCTATAATCTAATACACATATTCAGTTAATAGATTGCCATGCAGAAAGTATTAAATACCATCAACATTCATCAAATAACGCCCAGTTTGTGCTACCGTTTAGTTTAAGAAACACCATTTAGTTTTGACATCGGTCATCTAGTTTATGACCATTTAGTTTAGTTTTGATATTGGTCATCCAGTTTATGTCCATTTAGTTTCATAAACTAGACAACCGATGTCAAACTAAACGGTAACACAAACTGGGCGGTTTTTGATGAATCTTGATGGTATTTAATACTTTCTGCATGGCAATCTATTAACTGAATATGTGTATTAGATTATAGATGGTAAGCTCAGTTTCTTTCCCTTTTTCATCAAATCTGAATGATACCCGGTCCCTAGTGTATACACAGGAAAGTTATAAAATATTTATTGTTTATACAAAGGAAATTATAAAATATTTGGAAGGTACATTTCAGAAGAAAATTACAAACGGTAAAATAAACAAAAACGTTTGGAATGTACAATACATAAAATTTAATAACATGAAAGCAAAAAATTATTAAAATTGCGAATTTTCTTTCTTGCATGAAGGCAATTTCAATGTTCACTCCCCCATAACGTCGTTTGACCAGTAATAAAAAAAGTTAAAACACAAAGATTGCTAAAAAAAACCGTTTTATCATTGAATAGAGTTGTTGTATAGTACTACCACTCTTGTTGTCATCATTAGAAGCTAAAAATATAACAACCGTAAAATTAGGAGGCGTTAGTATCTTCGTGCTAACACACGGAAAAAACTATTATAATTTCAGATAGATGTGTTAATACATAATTATGATCATATAAGTCGGCTCAAAATACAAGAACTATAAATAACTATACCATAGATGTATAGACAACGATATTACAACAGCAGTTGACTGTAACGAAAGATTATAACCGAGCAGTAAGCGACGACGTACAATATGTGATGCGGTTTCTATTGTACGTTTGCAGTCATGTACATAAGGGTTAATACGTATACGTTATATTACAATAAAGAATATTTTATTTTTTATGTTTAGTTTACTGTTTATACATTTATACAAAGTTCGGATGGGACGAAAAACCGAGGTCCCGTGTACACTTTGGCGTGCACGTAAAAAAATACCTTGGCTGTTATAAGAGTAGGCCATAGCGCCGCTAGCAGGGCAAATTTTCCTCCATAGCACACCGCATAATGTAAATAGGTCATCCGAAGACAGTCTCACAGTTCTATATTACTGAATAGCTTTCCAATAATAACAGAAGGTTGGGACGTATCTTGCATTAGCGAAAAGTATTTCTTCTTGAACAGATATGTATAACAGTTGGTCATCAAACTTGGGTGAAAAATATCAACTTATGTCAAGGTGTGCCCCTGTTCGAAATATATCTTGATCTGCAAGACTGTCTACTTATGGGTTGGGGTTAAATTTAAGGCAATAATACCATAAAATCTCTTGATCAGGACAGAAGTTGACATAACTCATGTTGTATTTATGTAACTTCGATTTTCCCACCCGAATATCAATCTCTTTAAAATCTGATATTACACAATAGAACATATTACAAATACCCATATATTTCTACATACTTGTGAGTTGCCACTGTCTCTTGGTACATTGGTAGTCATCATTATTTATATACTTTTCACCAGTTTTATAACAGCGTCCGTCCGTATAACAATAATCTTCCTATAATATAAATTAATAGATGTCGTGTAATACCATGAGTCTTTCTGTCTGACGTGGAGAGCGTCTATGGGAAACCGTTCGCCGCATCCTACGTACGACCCATGCATCTTTTCTTACTACATATTTCTGTAGCCTTGTGATCGTCTAGGATTTGTCTCTAGCTGTCTTTACTTCTGCTTCACGTTGTGTATTTACTTCTTCCAGTTTCTTAAGACGTTTGTCTTACCAGGAATAATAATGCATAGTTCGCTTCTACATTTTATATAGCATATAACTGAATACAGGTATACAAGCATAGCACAAATTACAATACTATATAGCCAACACCACTTCTCCACCCTATCCAGCCTCACGGCTGTCTAGGAACTCAGATGTACCCTCGATCTCTGGAATCTAATGCAAGTCTGACTTGCAGGGTTCCCCGGTTTCTTTTAAAGGTAAATGAATATCATGCACAATAACGCGTGATCATGGCCTTGAACTTGTGTAATTAACAAAATGATTGGTTACTTTAAATCAAATAATGATGCAATTAGAATGATTCCACTCACGTGTAATTCTGGTGGTAAATAATTGACATATGTTTTCGATAAAGAGCTCTTTTTTACATGTCAACTGTCAATTACAGACTAAGTTGATTTAGTGCACACTATATATGTGAATATGTTTGAAATTACTAACTTGCCAAAGATATTAATTAATGAAATATAAAGGCATCTTATTTCAAGAGCAAAAATTCTAGCAATATTATTACAGTCGTCAAGGTTAAATTGGGGGTTTCCCTAATCTTAATAGCTTATTCATATCCGACCTCCTGTTTAAAATTATTGAGAACTATTTAACACAAATGGCTGCCTGAATTGAATGTCCGCGTTCAAAATGGCTGCACTTTCAGACAAATCCTGGTCCCCCAAAACCAGAGAACAGAATACCACCGCCTTCTACTGACCTGGACCGTCTTGATTGAATGCGTATTTAATTAATTCTCGGTCTAGTCCGCACTTTGTTTTGTAAGCAAATTAGATTCTAGCAGTTTCCATATAAGGCATATGTTCTATTATGCAAAAATCCCAAATATATTTGTATATACATGTAATGCAAAATGCAGAGTGGAGGAGTGTAATGGCAAAATAACTAACACATGGCTCTCTTGTACTGTATTTTGTATTATTGAAAAGTGTATTCTGTATTTTTAACACTGGGACATTGGTATTGTGGAGCAATGGAAATTGAAAATGGTAAATATCAACTAAGTACTTTGAACTGCTGTCCTGCATTTTGGACCGTAAACATTGAAATAATAATGGCAACGTGAGTGGGGAGAATAAATACTTACAAATATCCTACATATTACTGTCTCGCTATCAATTGTACAGGGGATCACGTGGCTAAGTGGGTAAGACGCTGGCTCGCTAGCCTGGAGGTCGGGTGTTCGATCCCTGCATTGGCCGAGAAAGTTCATCCAGATTTTCCAGCGTGGTTTCCCCTTGTCACTGATGCAGGACATAGTGCCTGACAAGGACAGCCGTCTAGTCGTTCGGATGGGACACATTGGCGTGCACGTAAAAGATCCCTTGGCAGGTGGAATTCGATATAAGAGTAGGCCGTAGCGCCGCTGCCCGGGCGAAATTTCCCTCATAGCACACTGTATGGCGTATGCCCGTCTTCATTAGTCTAGTTTAGGAGCAGAACAGTAGGACGTTAAACCCCATTTCTTTTCATTTCATTTTATTAATTGTACAGTTCACACAATAAAGACATGAATACTTACAAACATTCTACAAGTCACGATCTCGCCATCAATCGTACAGCTCATGCAATCAGAATTCATGACAACCACCGTTAACTGTCGACTGAAGAGTTGTCCATCATTGGACACAGCTATCCTGTAGCTTGGTACTGTTGTGTCTACAACGGGAACACCTGTTGATCTTTTCTGTCTATTAATAGGTAGTGGACACGTCACTTCACCAATACTTTCAACAACTGGAGCATGTTTTATCTCTGCTTCTTCGTTTGACTATTAAATACAAAACAGTTATAAATATCTGCGTCTAGTAATCAACCATTAATTTGCTGGTGAGTACACCAACGGGTTGTCACAACCGTATGGTTACAACAAGATATTGTTAGCGATGATTGTGTTTACTTTTTATGGGCGTTGTCCTGTTAAATACACATTACTGGTTTAAGTTTTGATTATAGATAATAAATATAAGGGATGGTCACATTCGAGAATTTTGAACTGGAATTTATAATCCAAAATAATTCGAGAAGTTTACTGCATGTACTATTTAAAAATAGTGGCATAAACCCACCAAAGAGATGTAGTTTCAAGGGTTATTATTTTATTGCAGACTTTAACGGGAAAATGTGTTTCAAGTGTGAAATGTCATGTTTAGACAAATAATATTGCATTTGGCAATAAAATCGTGATTCAAGAATGATGCAGTTAAATGATCAAATATGGCCCGTTTAGTCCTCCATATTTAATGTCAGATATAGCCGAGAATTAATAGGATTCTATCTCCGATATAGTTAGAAAATCAGGGTGTTTAAAGACAAATGCTTGACGTCAGAGTTTTACTGCATATACAACTTGACGTCAGAAATTATTAAACATCTATGAGCTTCTTTTTTGTCTTATGACAATTATAATTATAATCTCCAGCCATTATCACGAATTGTTGACGACAGACGCACCGACTGGGCGACACATGCCCTGACCTGCAATGTTTCGGTAATATGATCCATGACTTATGGCTAGCTTGACAAATCCTGCAAAAAAGCCTAGTGTTTCTTAAGATTCGGTAATAGGGACAATAAGCCCGTGGCACTAACTTCACCGTAACTAGTTCAGTCATTCGAAAAGAACCATCTGTAAGATGAACCCCGTAGACCGCGTTGATGATATGGATAGACGGACATGGTTGACGACAACACACTTCCGAATTATATAAATTATTATAAATTATTATATTAATAATAGATCTCCGAACCTCGAGTGGCATCAGTCGGCATTTGAATTTGTCAGATTCTACAAAAGCTCCACCAAATACTGCAATCTCTTCACAACTGCCATCTTTGCGATCACAATACCCGTTCGCTTCCAGACTATCGACCAGAGGTGGTTGATTTAGATCAACAGAACAATCTGGTCCCGAATAACCATCATTACAATCACAGATACCTGTCGATTACACAAATTGTTCATGCAGACTAATTTTTTAAAAAAACCATATGCTTAAGAGACAATCTGCCAGAATAAGTGTTAAATATGGAATTTAATACCGTACTTTTTGATATTAATTATCAGTAGACGCCTGCAATGTCAAAGTTAATCGAACTAACCAGATAGTAGGTGTAAAGTTGAAAAAATTCAAAATTGAAACCGAAAGTAAACAAAATTTTAAATAAATAATATAATAAATAATAAATAAATAATTCAACCCCCCTTCCCCCTCAGCCTGGCGAAAATATAATTTGGGAAACAACTGTGACGGATCAGAAAACGAAATTAAAATAGCGGGAAATAAATATAATTGGCGGGAAAATATCGAAAGAAAAAAAAATGAGATAACTTTGAATGAAACTTATATTTTTGTTCCCCGCCTTTCGACGAAAGCAAGGGACTATTAAAATGGGTTCGTTTGCTGTCTGTCACACATTTCGGGACACAATAACTCCCCTTCTAATTGAGCTAGAATGTTCAAACTTTATGTAGGTGTTTATTAGATGAATACCTTGATGCAATTCGAAGATGAGCATTTTCTGCTAAGGGTTAGCAGAGATAAGCAATTTGATTGGTCGATGCTTTGGGACACGATAACTTAAGTTCTAATCAAGTGAGAGTGATGAAACTTTGTGTATAGTTTCAATGCATCAATACCTGGAATAAGCTCAATAATGGGCATCTTCTGCTCAGGGTAAGCAGAACGATACGCAATTTGAGTGGTCGAGACTTTGGAACACAATAACTCTCCGTCTAACTGAGGTAAATGTTCAAACTTGGTGTAGGCGTTCATTAGATGAATGCCTTGATGTAGTTTGATGATAAGCAATCTGATTGGTTGATGCTTTGGGGCACGATAACTTTAGTTTTAATTTTATGAGAGTGATAAAACTCCGAGTATAGATTCATTATATTATTACCTTGACTAAGTTCGATGATGAGAATGTTCTGCTTAGGCTAAAGAGCGATAAGTAATTTGATTGGTCTGACTTTGGAACATAACAACTCTGCTTTTAATTGATGTAGAATGTTTAGATGTGATGTAAATGTTCATTAGGTGAATGTCTTGACTGCGTTTAATGGTTAGCATTTTAAGCTAAAGCTAAGCAAACAACTTTGTCAGCAAGAAATAGGTCAATGACGAAATTTGAAAGTTTCGAATTTTCAAATTCCAAAAATTTGAACCCGAAGCCCGGCTTTCCAGAACAGAAATGTATTCATTTCCGAAATGACCACCAGATGAACAAAATCAAAATTCTACTCTGTTTTTAGGCATTCCCTTTTTTTAAACTTTGATCCTTAATTTTCAATTCAAAATGGTGACCGTGTGTTGACATAAATCAAAATTCTGCTCCTATACGTTTTTAGGCATTCCTTAGCTATTTCAGAAACAATTTTCAAGACACTCTGAATTTTGGAAACTTTTGATCCTTAGTTTCTTAAAGCGGAGATAAGTTAGAAAATGTCTAATGACATCGTGCAAGATGAATCAGTCAGATCTACTTACAATCCATATGGGCGAAATCACAGCGACGAATTTTCGAAATTCAGAAATTGAGATTGAGGGTGAAAATGAATTGTTTCAAGGCACTGACAGAAAAAAGAAAGAGTAAAATAGGCACCCTCCTCCCCGCAAAGTTATGACTATGCATTGTTAGCTACAGTCACCACCCATTCATGGGGGCTGGATAGGCCAGACAGATCCCATAGATTCTAAGATATAAGTTTTGTGGGGAAAAACAAAAATAATAAGAATAACTAGAGTTGACAAAGTGCCAAGTTTGAGAGATTTTATACGTCTCTAAAAAGTTGATAGAGGACTAGTATTGAAACATATTTTTAAATAAGGCAAAATTAAAGAAGTTGAAAATCTGACTTCATCTTCAAAGGGGAGATAACTGGACAACACAAACTAGGTCATTTCGGGACTAACATATTACTCAATTTTATTTCAATAATGCGCTCGCGCGTAGCAGTGGGAGGAAACCGGAGGACCCGGAGAAAACGAGGTTGTACAGGCGACCTCTACTCCTTGTCATGTACAAATGGAGAATCGAAACCACAACGACAGGCCTTATGATACAACGCGCACACGCTAACCATTCGGCCATCCACCACTACACCCCCACCCTTACGAAAACAATACGTGGTTCGACCGAAGGTACCGAAACACGTAAAGCGATCACGAAGTAGTAATCCAGTAGTTCTAGCATTAATAAGTGTTCAGACCTGGTTGTGTGTATTCAAGAATTCATGTCACTATGGAGCACTGGATATCTTTTGAATGCTTTAAATCCCGTAGCCTTTGATGATCAGATAGGGTTAGGTTGGGATTGCATTCTGTCACATTTGGTATAATTACAGATATAATCAAGGATCCAATTACTGAAAGTTCAAATCATACATAGCTACAGCAGCCCTGTAAGAGAATTCAATCAACTGCATACTCGTTCTAACCTTTAACACAGACACCTCTTTCTGAACACTCTGCAGGACAAGCTACAGCTTTCACCATTTTTAACACTGAAGGTTTGTTTGGACTAGTTTCCTGCCGAAGAGTAACATTCATTCTAGCCTCACGTAAACACTGACTTCTTATAGAGTTGATAGCAGCCAAAGAAAAATTTGAAGTTCCACTTAGCTTAAATTCAAAATAAAAACAAGAATATGAATAAGAAAAGCAGTGAAAAACGGTATAATCGGCAGGCCGTGGAATCATGTTAGCCTGTTTCGTCCATTCCAAATGTTCTGCTTTGTTTTGGTAATGTTGTATTACCAACGAATAGTTAATGCCCCTTTTCCACGTGAGTTACGAATGTCACGAATAGCCCCGTATCAAAACATTTTCCGATTCGTAGGTAAATCGTAGACGGCTCGTGAAGTTCGTAAGTGATTTTTGAAACAAAACCTTTCGTGGCTAGATTTCATATGGGTTACGAATACAACGAATCGACTCCAATCCAACCTTTTTCTTATTCGTAAATAAATCGTAGACAGTTGCTGAAGTTCATGGGTGGTTCTTATTTAGTTCTTACACATTCGTATAGTTCGTAGTTCGACCACGAAAATTTTGTTTGTCAAAACATTTCGTGGACGGTCTATGAATTTCGGAATTCGTAGATGTATCTTAAACCCGTCGCAGCCCTTTCTTATCGTCCGTAACAGCTTCATATTCGATTCATTGATAAACTTTTCGTAGCTTTATCGTCATCATTCGTAGAGAGCGTAGTGTATTCGTAACTGAATTCTACATGTTCGTAGGCACTATTCGTAACTGAATTGATTTAATTCGTATAGACGATTCTTTCATGTCGTAAAACCCTACCTTTACATCCGGCATATTTTTCACCTGATTACCTACAAATTATCGTAACTTTCATAAACTATTCGTAACTGCTTAGTAGATAATCCAGATTGTCTACAATCTTTTAGATTTTTTTGCCGAATCGCAACGAATTTCAATTAATTTCGATTCGCCACTGTTCGGCGTGATTCGTATAGTACACGTGAAAGTCAGGCATATGATCCATACCAATAGTAATATCATGTTACTGTACTACTTCATCATTACATATCATTACATAACATACAGGTCACAATTCTATGGAATACAATTACTGCTTTTTACTGAGCGACGTTTCGACTAGGCTTCTCTAGTCATTATCAAGCTATGATAATGACTAGAGAAGCCTAGTCGAAACGTCGCTCAGTAAAAAGCAGTAATTGTATTCCATAGAATTGTGACCTGTATACTCTAGTTCAATTACTAAATGCCATTGAAACAGTTTATTACATAAAACCTTTAGAGTTGTACCAAATAAAAGCCATATATAGTTCAAGTTCTTGGGAAGTTTTTCTTCTTCAAATAAGTCCGATGACTATCTAACATTTCATTCTTATTAGTAAACTGGACGGATGTATCAATATGATATATTTATAAAGGAAAAATAATTTTAAGATTAAGCCGATGCACACATAGTAACAAGCACTAGGAATTTGAACAAATTGTAGTATGGTTGAAATTTGGGCTGCTGAAATTATTTAGATAATGAAAAACAGGAGAAGTTTCAGAATGGTATCAAGTTATTCCTACCTACGTTCAGGTATACACATAAATGCATAGTTAAAACTAAATAATGTATAGATCCTTTCAATACCCAGTTACTCATTTGTAATACTGTGTTAAGTCATAGAATAATTATATAAAATACCTCCAAAAGTGTATAACCTATGGAATATAGCAAAACTGAACGACAAACGAATCTTAAATAAAATTATCCTACATACGACTTTGTTGAGGTTATTTAAACAACCGGGAGCTGCACAACCAATTATGCATTAAATGAATGAGTAGACTATAGATCTGACATCATGAATTTTAATTAATTAAGCTCCTGCTTACCTGGATATCACTAACACAACTTGTCATTGGAGATGAAACATCGACGCCAGGTACCTCTTTACACAGATTAACCAAATTTGAAGATGTAAAGAGATTATTACAATATTCCGTAGCAGACTCATGGGTCCATCCATTCTTCCAACTTACATCCTATAGGAATGGAATGAAATAGGGTTTAACGTCCTATTGTTCTGCTCCTAATGGGCATACGCCATGCAGTGTGCTAAAGGGGGAAGTTTTACCAGGACATCTGCGCTACGAACTACACGTTTTTAGAATTTCAACTGTCAATGGTTCTTTTATGTGTAAACCAATGTGTACACGGGACCTCAGTTTTTCGTCTCATTCGAATGACTATACGTTGCTTCTTGCCTCCGTCCTTCATCATCAACATGGGTGTGGGGGCACGCCGGAAGATCCCGATGAACTATCTCGATCAACGCAGGGAACGAACGCGGGACCTCCAGGTTAGAGGGCTAACGTGAGCGATTAAGAGATATACATGATTTTACACTTGGATCTACTTCAATGTTCTTAAATCAATTGAATGGCTCGTTAACCTGGCGGTTCCCTGCCTAAGCCTAGAAAGTTCATCTGGATGTTCAGCGTTGTTCCGCGTTGTCAGTGGTTCAGGGCAGACGACCTTGCAAGGTACAGCGTATAATCGTTCAAATGGGACTAAAATCCGAAGTCCATTTTCCGGGGCTTTTATAGGTTGCCAGACAAGAAATGTTATTATTGGAACAATGGTGTATTCAAATTGAATTGTTGGTGGTACTGCACTTTGGAGACTTGAAATATCCATGGGTTGTCAACGGTGGCGATTAATGACCGCACGTTAAAAGTCCCACGATATTTTGTCCATATTTCCCCAACATGGCAAAAATGTAGGAAGTGGATTTTAACATTGTATGAAGTCGGATGTACTAACCGGGTACAGTAGGAATTTATTGGGTTTTTTTCAGATACGACTTATCTGCTATTTCCCACTCTGTTTGAAGCGAACGTTAAACAATAATAGCAGACGAATTCAAAAACATACTTTATAACAAAACAATTCATGTGTACTTTACCCTTTTAATTCGCAAATGATTCTCGGGGTGGGATCTTATTGTGGGTATCGATCTCTTCTTACGGACTGGTGAAATACAGCGTTTCTTGTGTACTTTTCTAAACCCTTCATCCTCATTACAAATAACTGGTTCGTTGTATGTTGGACACTCGATTTCATTTGTGATTTGGCTATTAGATACCGAATTGCATTTACATGTGGTATAACTACGAGACCACGCACTGAGCATACCCAAATTACCCGGATCAAACATATCTTCACCAGGAGGAGTCCTAGAAATATTCAAAAGAATTGGACACGATTACGTGTATTTATTTATTACAACAATGTTAGTTAAAATCATTACCAGTCAAATTAATAAAGTAGAGATTAACAACTGGTCATTCATATTGATAAACAGACAAGCAATAGATATAATCTGAAACCATACAGGAGACGAGAAGCGGTTCGAGATCGTGAGTACGTAGGTCGGTGAAGTCAGACGTGTCCAGTTTCGTTCTCCAGTTTAGTTGTTTATAAAGAGATGACTACGGTTGTTTTTCTATCGCATTGGTGATTCCAAACAACAATCAGTTGGACCTCCTGTTTAATTTGACTTTATTATAATGAATGTAGAAGATGACCCACCCTCTCTTCTCACGACAGCGAATTGTAATAAGAAATTTTGCATATTGTTAGTCAAACACACGGTATTATCTACGGTGAGTATAAATATGAAACGGAAACTATAAATATCAGGATGAGAGAAGACGTTGAAATGGCAACTGGGTGGTGTGGCCTAGTGGTCTAGAATAAAATAAAACCAAGTACGAACAATCCAAACCATTAGACAAAATTCGAAGTCCTAAAAAAACGGTATAGGAAAAATAGTGTAATAAGGCAAAATAGTGTAATCAGCATATGCACTGTTCACGGCCGGTCACATCTGGTTTGTGGTCGTGGTTTTGATCTTTGGTGGGAGTGTATGTGGATTTGATTGGAGATACAGGCACCTTCTTCACCCCGTGGGTTTACACCAGATATCCTGGTTTTACTCTCACAGACAAAACCCTTGTGTGTGCGTTAATCATAATAAAGCAAGACAATTTGTCTGCGATATCACCCTAGAAGAAAATATATTGAAATTGCGTTCACCTTTATCGCATGAACTATGTCACGTTACGTTACGTAATATAGTATACGTGTCTAAAAGGGTATCAAATAATATCCATTAGATGTTGGCCTAACCTACTAAGATGTTTAAATGTTCTTTATTCAACGGGTTATTGTTGTTAATATTGAGCATCGCATAGAATATGTTCTCCTCCGAAGGACATTGATAATTATGTTATTATCATTTATCACTCAATACATATAGTATTAATATTGTGTATTGGTTATCATCAACTCACTTACTACAAACGTTTACCGGTTATATAGAAGAAATCATTAAAGGCTTATGGGTAAAATCAACGCAGATGGATGATAATATTTTACTTACCTCCAAGAATTCAAGAAAGATTCTTCGTCAGTGGTTGTACTTCCACTCCTTAATACTAATTCATTTTGTTGTGTGTAATCCAAGCCTGTTAACTCACCACACAGCCCTCTACTCACACCGACATCTATCACGGACGGATACATATGTATATTCAGGTATGAATCAGTGTTTGCAACCTGAGTATATATTTGTAGCTGTGCACCTGTTGGTAACATAATCTGAAAATCCATAAAAAAAACGTTAATAATTTATGAGGAAAATATAGAAACAACATTGTTTGTGGTGTTGTCTTCAGATATCACCATTTCGCTATAAAAATAAAACGCTACCAAAGCTTAGTTCATTTTAAAGTATTGTATCAGATTGATATACCAGGTTTATGCGATTAAAGCGGAAGTATGTCTGTTATTTCAACCTTGGATTCGACTGTCGATTTTTGCAAGGACAGACGCGGCACTCGTGGGGCATTATATAAACATATAAATATATATTCACTCGCGAGACAGTACATAATTATATAAATACTATGTATTATTACCTTGTAATTACCACTTTGATGATTTTTTAACGTCGAGAATATCACCACCATCATTACATAAACATATAAATAATATATATTATTACCTGGTAAATACCACGTAATGTTTTGACGTCGAGAATATCCCCACCATCATTACACAGGATATAATCAATAAACCAATAATCAATCGAGCAATGATTCATCATAAAAACTGTCTGTCCAACTCGAACGACTATACCACAAACACAGTAGGCATGCCAATTGCTAGAACACCTGAAGCTTTTTACTTGAACCTGAAAAGGTAAAATAATACCGAAGATATGAAATGAAACGGGGTTCACGCCCCACTTTTCTGGGCTAAAGAAGACGGGCACACCCCATATGGCTATGAGGGAAATATGCCCGGACAGCGGTGATGCCACGAACTCTTATTTCCAATCCCAATAGTCAAGGATTATTTTAAGTGCATACTAACCTCGGTTTTTCGGACCATTCAACACTATTATCGAGCTAGTGCCCTGCAACACATTTACTTGCAAGAAGTGTTAGTTATGACGATATTTTCGGCAATTTCCTCGCTATTTCTGACCATACAGGGTTGACTGGTTTGTTGCCAGCACGTTATTTTCGATTCGGCAATACAACAGCACGTGCTCGTTATTCGAGATTCGCCAATAAGCCAAGAAGAGGATTGCCTCGTGCCAGTCGACCAGTCTACTGACTGTTCGCTAAACCAAAGGCCGTCTACGTGCTATAGCTCGGGATTCGCCAGTAATAGAAGATCCTTGGCACTGGTTCCGTGTGTAAGCAGACGAGAGGACTACCCTGTGTACGTCAACCAAACGGCCGTCTCCTAGCCCCCGGACTGTATCACCCTACTATGACGTTCTTGTGATTCTGAACTCTGTTTTGTAAATGATGATTAACGAACCAGAACGCTATTCGGCATTCCCACATAAACCCGCAGCACCTCTCTACGCTACAAGCGGACAAAGCGGGCCAGCCATTTACTGTAAGAGTGCACGACAAGAATCCGACTTAACTTGCTTTGTAGGCGCGTTAAATACAGTCGCTGGTCACAATCCGCCAGTTTCCTCGCAATCGCCGACTGCTGAGCTAAGCGAACGTGGGGTAGAAATTTGTCAAGCAAGCAGGGTGTTAACTGGTTTATGTAAGCACATCACTGAAACACATGAAAAACCTAAAAAAAAAACAATTAGTGAAATGTGTGTATTTGGAGGATATAAGATAAATGCTAAACAATCGGTGTTTATGATGTAGGATATACAACCAGATACGCCCATAATCGAACTCGTCATATTAATAGGAAGTAAGATAAAACAAATACCTAGGGTGTGGGCAAACTCATGACTTTGTAGACCACTACAAGCTTTTACAAAAAACAACACATAATATTCTATATAACGGTATGGCTTGGACCCGTCATGAGAATTAACAATAAATATAGTTTACCTCTATATTATAGTCATTATTCTGATACATGGTAAATGTTCCAAGAATCTGGAGACTCATCGTTCTGAAATGTAAATATATGAAAATACATCAGGAGAGCATGAAGGGATATCAACTACCCAACCCTTCAAAAGTCTATACATGAGATATCATAATGTGCACATTGGAAACTTGATTTTACCATGTACTGCAGTATCGAAACAGTGTTTCTATGACAACGGCAAGAACTTTCTAAAAATTGACTATTAATTGACTTATCACGCGATGGGGGTTCGGTGGCCGAACGGTTAATGCGCGCCCTTTTTATCACAAGGTATGTGGCTTGACCTCTCTTATCACGAGACAAACTATCCCTAAGTAATCTCTATAACCCTCAGCTATTTTATAAAATATCAGTCCATAATAAGCCTACCCTCAGCAGATTCATATTATTTTCAATATATCCATCCCTCAAGGTAAATTCTAAAAAGCCATACGATGAAGACCCTGTGCTGGGCTTTAAAGGTAATAATGTGAACGAAAAAAAGCCAACGAGTTTAGACAGACGACCCTACGCCTTGCCACGTATAAGCGGTTATTCGAAACCACGCCACACAACCACGCGTTAACCATTCGCCTCCACCCCCTCAACAACTAAAGACGGAGATGAACAGATAAAGCATTTATGTATCAAATCATTATATAAAAAGTTACCTTCCCGCAAAGGTTTCAACATATGGATCGGAATGTACACCACAACGTCGTGATTCTATAGCTCCAGTATCTTTTATTACATATACCTAAAATGCCAACAAAAATTAATCCATAGTTAGTATCAAATAAACATTTTGACAACGGGAGATGAATGTCCACAAGTACATTGTTGACACGACGTTTGTAAATGATGTTAAATACATAATAGATACAAGATCCAATCACGCTGTGATCGATAATTTAATCGAGGGCTAGTAACCTGTGAAAATGCACTGAAGCACTCCTTGCATCTCCCAAGTACAGTACGGTTTATAAACAAATCTTCTAAACTCGTACTGAGAGAACGGATTGATGTCAGGGGCAGTAATGTCGCGATAAATTATCAAACAAACTGTTCAGAACCAAGAAGTGGACGAGAAATTTTTAAATATCACGAACCTTCAAATAAACATGCTTCCGTTTCATTGACTTGCCTAAATCTGCAGGAGTCGCGGTGGCTCAGTGAGTGAGGTTTTGGAGGTCCCGTCTCCGACTTCGGTATTGAACGATGAATCGGGATGTTCTGGCGTGGTTTTCCTTTGTCCGTGGCGTAGGACGGAGAGCCTGGCAAGAGCAAAACCTCCCTCATAGCACACTTGTTAAGCCCAATTACATTTCCTATATATGGCTGAATGATTAAGCACTAGATTAAGACTGCACGCCAGTCCCATTTTTACTGTACCATACAAGGACTTACCGTAACCGGAGCTAAAGTATAATTTCCCCATATTGGGTGTTCAATGTAACGATCTGGAGAACGAAGTGTGATTTTCATAACATTGGTGTTTTGCCCATATTCAGTTTCAGTGATTGTACCAGTAACTTTGATACTGTAAATCTGTTCCCATTTGTCAGGATCAATGTCCACCCCACAAGCCGTATCTGCACGAACTGTTGGAGAGCAAGTATCTGTCCTTGTTGGTATATTGGCCGTGACACCATATATGCATGGTGCGTCGGGACACCCAATCTTTGCTGTAGCTCTAATCTGGATCACGCCAGATTGACCCTCTGTAACGGTAATCGTGGGCGTTAAAACCTGTCAAGTATATTTTGTATAAGTTTGTAACATCAATGATTCAGGCTTATATAAATTGGCCCCGGTTGTTGAATATCCACCAACGAGTGGTAGCTCAAATAATTCAGTCGAAATTATATAGCTATTTGAGGCCCCGTATTTATCGGACAAACTAGAAACGGGCAGGAGGGGGCATATGTTTTGAATGAAAAGTTAATGGGTACTCAGCAAGATCAGAAGTCGTCTTTAAGTTTTGCCTATATCAATAAAGAAATCATTAAAGTAACGATGCATCATTGGCAAAGCGAACAGATAATTTATATAAATCCATTCGAGGCATTTGAGGGTTACCTTTGCCAAAACTTCATTAGGATATCACCTTTGGTTCACATTCTTATGGACATCTTTGTGCACCCAAATTCAGAATATTAGAAACATACTTTAATGCCAAATCCCCATTTGAGCTTATCAACCACTAATAAGTCGTATCACCAACACTTTGTTTCATTAATGTTGTGGTCTACTTCATGTTGATCTGCTATTAACCGAGAATCTGAAGCTGCGTTCACAGTGCAAGCGCATTCATTGTGAATTCCGGAGACCGGCCTCCGGAATTCGGATTGGTTTGTCTCGGATTAAAAGCGTCACATTACAGCTTATTGAATTCAAATTGATATGTGTCACACATAGCAGAAGTGAAGGTTATTTACATCCAAGATGGATGCGCCAGTCATTCGTATTCGTGATCTTCTGTTGCATCTGTTGTTGGGTCTGGCATCTTGCCATCGAGCGTCGGGGACGATTTCGTCTGCACCAGAATCAAAGGGGAATGAGGATGATTACTCTTCTGGTCGCGTTTGCTAGCATCAACAAGTAAATGAAATGGGGTTTACCGTCCTACTGTTCTGCTCCTAAACTCTGTACTAACGAAGATATATTTCATAATTAAAGTCCTTTCAGCACTAAACATGCATAATGCAAAGCAATACATTTTGTTGTCATTTTCATCAAACTACATACAATACACATTAGAGACTAGACTTTATGGCATATACCCGTCTTTATTATCCCAGTTGGAGGAGAACAGTAGGAAGTTAAATTTCATTTCTTGCCATACAGGCACTATTACGCACGTGCATTGCAATGAAATAGTTGCGCGAGTTAATATTTCATCTAGTATAAAATAATGTACGATTGACACTGTGCCCCTAACATTACTTAAATAATGGTACGCCAGCATCACAGGATAGCGTCATATCTGCGTGTTCATGAAATATTAACAAACAGTGAAAATTAATGATCTCATGGCTCGTTGTCCCTACTGTAATATACTCTTCCCAAAAAAGTAGGGGATATTCAGAAACAATACAAAATTGCGGAAACGCACTGCTGTTTTTATTAGAGGTAACCAGTGCATGTTAATAACAGGCCAATTGCCTACACATGAACATAGACATTTCATATGGGCGGCTTATCTGACGGCCCCATTTCACTCGCAAAGAAATACACTGTCAAAAATGAAATCCTCAGACATTCAGCAGTTCGTTGCGGCATGCTCCTAATCAACCGTCCAATCGCGATTTGGGTCAATCTGACGCACTCCTCTTGCCACGGACAATTCTTGCAGTGTTGTCGGTTGACGTTGACGTCGTCGAACACGTCTCCTGATCATGTCCCAGATATGCTCTATAGGTTAAAGGTCAGGAGTCATGGCTGACCAAGGCATATGGACAATATGGTGACGCTGGATGTAGTCATTCATGACACGAGCGCGGTGGGCACAGGCATTATCATCTTGAAAGATGAAACGTCGACCTGCACGGTGAGCAAAGGGCAGAACTATTGGTGCAAGGATGTGGTCACGGTAGTACACACCAGTGACCCTTCCTTACAATATGCAAGTCCGTTCTGCCAGTCATGGTGATTCCTCCCCACACCATAACAGATCCACGCCCGAATCTGTCATGTTGTCTGACGTTAACATGACGCTCATTTACACGCCTCCAAAAGCGAGCACGCCTATCGGTGAAATCCAGAGTAAATATGCACTCATCTGAGAACATTACACGCGCCCATCGACGATTATCCCAATTTCTACGCTTGACACCTGTTTGTCATTCTGGCGAGTTAATGGAGGCATAACACGCGGTCGTCGCGCATGCAAATGGGCTGCATGTAGCCGATTTCTAATCGTTTGGGGTGTAACTCGAATTCCTGTAACTTGGTACAAGTTTACAGAAAGCTGGTTGACCGTTTGTCCTCGATTTCGCAGGACCTGTGTACGAATGTATCGATCCTCCTTGGGCTTGTGTAGTGGCTCTAGGACGACATTGTGTGTTTGTTGGTACCAGGTCCACCGTCTGCTGATCAAGGACTGTGCCACATTAAGCATGTTGGCTACTGCTCGCTGTGTAGAACCCACTTGAAGCATGCCGATAGCACTTAGACGTTCATCATGTTGAGGACGTCTCATTGCAAATTAAACGTAACACACTAAAGCAAAGATACGCTAAACAGTAAATCTTATGCAAGAACCGATAGGAAAGCAAACATGAATAGGATAAACCAGCACGCGGCAGTTTTCATGAACCCTTTCTTGAAGAGTAAAATTTGACAATGAACCCCTCCCTCGCGTGTTGCACTTGCTGCTCAGTGGTTCTGTTGGGCGATAATTTCTTCATCTGTGAACATACTCTCAAAGTATGTCAAGTGTACATGACTATTTATCATATCATAACCTGCATAGGTATTTGAACTTCAATATCCCCTACTTTTTTTAAGAAGTATATATCACAACTAGTCATAGATATAAATATCAGGATGGAACTAACCTCTATACCAATAAATATTGGTTTACTTGTAGATGGAAGACCTGATGGTTCGTTGACGCCTCTACCGGCTCTAATTTCACAATATATCTTGGGGATAAATAATAACAAATTGTAATACAAAGGTGCCAGAAATATATCTTATGGGGATCAGTAACAGGTGCTTTAAAAAAACGCCGTAGGAGCGCACGAAGCACATACTGATTTGCCAGTTCTGTGGTGGGGTGGGTGCATCAAATAAAGCTGATTTTATCGTTGATTGGTGGACTGAATTTAATATGACCAAATAATGGTTTTATTGAAGAACAAATTGTTTTTCAAAGAATGATTTTTAAGTGGATTACTGTATTCATAATGCTACGTTTCATTCTAATTGGACTGTATTGTACTTATGTCGTAGCTGTAAATATATTATAATACAATCTTACATCAAAGCCAACCGTGTCCACACCCTGTTCCCGTAGTTTTGCTTCTGTTAGTACTCGTTCGTTGTCCGGATCATTATAAGCAGCTAAAGGTGAACTGTATATAAAACGGTTGTTCACGTACCTGTATAAAAACACACATGGGAATTGTGAATCAGTTTGTTTAAATAAAACCCCGATATATTACATAATTTCTCGAGGAATAAGGTTTGCCGATGGGTTCTGATAGAAGGGACCCAAGTGCGGGTATTTGTAGTTTTCATAGGTAGCAAACTACATATATCTTCAATAGGGTCTCTTCAATCTGTAACCATTGCCAAACCTTATTCTATGAATCGTACCCTTCATATATCACAATACATCGCAATGCACTATATAATAATGTATTCCGCCGTTGGCTTCAGAACTAGCAGCAAAAATGTCGGACTTGCGCACTCAAATTAAGAAATATTGTTATTTTGTGAGTTATGGAATGAGAGTTTATATACACATTGAGACATTCGACATCTAGTGCGTATCATTTAGACAAACACTTCCCAGTCTCCACTTTTGAGCAATGCCCTGGAGGTGATGATGTATTCTGGAGTATGTAATGCAGCATAATGTAGAATTGATAGTAAGGTATTTTGACATTTTTGCCTTATAGTGGTATGATACAGTGGTATGTGTCTCTTTTAACATCTTCTTAGTGCGCCACACCGATAGATGGCTCAAAGTACTCAAACTTTTGACACATTTTTTTCATACGGCGGAATACATTATTACATAGTGTAATATGATATCTGCAAAATATGACAGATACGATTCATGGATATCTGAAATAACGTAGCGCAGTTATTGTTACATCTGTGGGTCTGTAATCGCGAATATGCTCAATTCTTATGCCATCTTTGAAGCCTTTAAGTAAGATAGGATACCTAGTATTATACATGATTGTATCAATAGGTACGTACCAGTGTGCTTGGTAAAATAATACTTCGTCTGTTGATTCGGCGAAGTTGCAGAAGAACCGGAATTGTGCCACATTTGGCATCGTAACTTCGTCGTTAGTGACACTTGGTACGGTTCTAAAATCCGGGATATCTTAAAAACAATGCATCTATAAATAATTGTACAAATCAAAATGGGCTAGACTGATCTATAGAATCCACAAGAAAGAGAGGAAGGACTGACGGATGATGGATACAAGCCTCGATCAAGTAAGGTCACTAATTTAGAATTGTTTACCATATATCATATACTTTTATCATTATTTATGATCATGCCAAATATTGCACCGAATCTCCTACATCGGTATGTGTAGAGGGGGTTAGGAGGGTTAGTGGTTTAACGCGTGGGCAAGGACTGTTACTGAGTCATGTGGCGAGGTTTCGATTCCTCGCTTGTACGTGACAAGGAGAAGGATAGCCTGTCCAACCTTGTGGGTTTTCTCTGGGTACTCTGGTTTCCACCCACTGCTAAAGAACCCAACGAAATGAAATGGGGTTTAACGTCCTACTGTTCTGCTCCGAACTGGGCTAATGAAGACGGGCATACGCCATACAGTGTGCTATGAGGGAAATTTTGCCCGGAAAGCGGCACTGCGGCCTACTCTTAAATCGAATTCCAACTGTCAAAGAATTTTTTTCTAGCAAGCCAATGTGTACACGGGACCGAGCGACTAGACAGCTGCCTTTGTCAGGTCCTCCGTCCTGCATCACAGACAAGGGTTACCCACGCCGGAAAATCTGGATGAACTTTCTCGCCCAATGCAGGGATCGAACACCCGAGCTCCAGGTTAGCGAGCCGGCGTCTTACCCAGTTAGCCACCGTGCCCTCCCCCTCCTCCCCGATCCCAACGAACAAGTGAATTATTGAAATAAAATTGAACCATGTGTTATTCCCAGAATGACCTAGTGTGTTATGTCGGTATCTGTATTTTAAAACAAGAAAACTTACCACCGCCTTCTAGTGAGCCTGAAAAAAACACACGAGTTATATATATTTGAATAAATCTTAGACCATAAAATACAACCATCAGCATGTCATATTAATCACGATTACTTTTAACTTTAGTGAGAAGCACTTAGGTCTTGAGAGAACGAGATCTTTCCATATTCAAGGCTCCGCTACGTTACGTTTCGGGCTTACTACACTCCCCACTCCCTCTCCAGTTTGCTGAATAGCTAGTGAACGCGAACGAAGCTACATTTTGTAGCGGATTCCTTTCAAAATTTGTATGAAGCATTGATGTCATGTTAGGACAAATTCAAGCGTAATTCTCCGAAAATGTTTAAGGGAACCTGCCCGCTCTGATGAAAACTTCATCTTTGGTATGTGTGTGTGTGTGTGTTTGGTTTGAAGGGAGAGGTAGTACATTTTCGAGGTCCCAAGCCTATTTCCAACAAGCCAACAATGAGGCTGATGTCCCCTGCCGGATTCCCAAAACAAATACATGACACATATTAATTAATAGCACATTTATTTTTTTCAAAAGTATCAACTAAGTTTCCAGATAGATTCAAAGTTATCTTGTCCCAAAGCATTGACCGATGAAATTGCTTAGCTCTGCATATCTTTAGCTCAAAATGTTAATCATTGAACTCAGTCAATACATTCACCTAATGAACATCTACATCAAGTTTAAACATTCTACCTCAATTAAAAGAGCAGAGTTGTTATGTTCCAAAATCTTGACCAATCTAATTGCTTATCGCTCCCTTAGCCTAAGCAGAAAATTCTTATCATCGAACTTAGTCAAGGCAATGATATAATAAATCTATACTCTGAGTACCATCACTCTCATTAAATCAAAAGCAAAGTTATCAGTGCTCCAAAGCCTCAACCAATCAGATTGCTTATCTATGCTTACCGTTAGCAGACAATGTTTATCATCAAACTCCGTCAAGGCATTCACCTAATGAACGCCTGCACCGAGTTTGAACATTCTACCTCAATTATAAGGAGAGTTATTGTGTTCCAAAGTCTCGACCAATCAAATGGCTTATCGCTCTGCTTACCCTGAGCAGAAATGCTCATTATCGAACTTAGTCAAGGTATTGATGTGATAAAACTATACACCAAGTGTATCGTGTCCCAAAGCATCAACCAGTCAAATTGCTTATCTCTGATTCTGCTTACCCTAAACAGGAAATTCAAAAAATGAAATGAAATAGGGTTTAACGTCCTACTGTTCTGCTCCTAACCTCTTCAAACTCCATCAAGGCATTGACTTAAGTTCAATAATGAGCATTTTCTGCTCAGCGTAAGCTGGGCGATAAGCAATTTAATTGGCCGAGAATTTGGAACACAATAACTCTCCTTCTAATGCTAGAACGTTCAAACTTGGCGTAGGCGTTCACTAGGCGAATGCCCATTCTAAACTTAAGTTGTCTCTCTACAGTTAGCTCCGCAAGAGAACAGACCCTAAGCTAGTTGATCGACATTTTGAGTCTTAAATCGACGATTTTAGTCGAAAACACTAAGTACACTTCGAGAATACTGTAACGTATTTATTTTGCTCCTATCTAATAAAATTGAAAGAAGCTTATTTAGTCTTTGTGCCTAAGACATGTAAAACTAAAAGGAATCTCTTTACAAAACAGTATACTAATTTTTGGATATGGCGGTAATTTAGGGCAAAGATCTATTCTCAAGGAATGAAGTAGATGAATGTCTGTGTGCCGAATGGCGAATGCCTTGATGGAGTTCGATGATACACATTGTCTGCATACTGTAAGCAGAGATAAGCAATCGGATTGGTTGATGCTTTGGTTATTATTAAGTGAGAGTGATGCAACTCGATATCATTACCTTAACTAAGTTCGATGATGAGAATTTTCTGCTTAGGCTAAAAATAATTGTGCGGTTAATTAATATGTGTCATCTATTTATTTTGGGATTTCGGAGGGGGACATCGGCCTCACTATTAGCTTGTTTATATGAATATAAAACATTTAATAGAGACTGAGTTATTAAAATATATTTTTTTAATGTTACTTATTCATAAACTGGCACCTTGATAAAAATACACACTTACCAACACAATATCCGGTCAAGTCGGTTCCTGTACGTTCCAAGTAAAATACCAATAAGTTTGCAGAACATACTTTCACTTTGACGTCGGGACCAGCAGCGCCACACTCGTCTGTTGAATAGCGAATGCAGGTACCAATAGTCTGTATCTGGGCAGTATTACGCAATGGTGAGCCTGTTGAAATGAAATGTGTTATCATGAACTTCGCAAAACATACATCTACTACATTCACCCGCCATTTTGATTCCAATTTTCAAGCTTGTCAAGGTGGCAACAATTCGCAGAGAGTCGATTTTTTAATTTCGATTTTGTTTACTTTCGGTTCCGCTTTGAACATTTTCGATATGTAAAAACTACTATAACATCACTTTGTACTTCAATGACCTACGACCTATACATATTAGATTACCTTAATCTATTCTAACAACTAATATCAAAATGTGATATACTGAACCGTAAATATAATGCTCTCTCTAACATCCGTGCAAAATATGGTGTAGTATCTTCGTTTATCAAACATGTTAATTTAGTTATGTAATTCGTTATCCCTGTACTCGGGACATGCACCGAAATCAATAGTTGCCGTCCGTAGGCTATAAGGAATACTTATATTATCAAGTTCCAAGACGATCTATTACAAATTATGGCCTGTAGGCAACACACAGACACACCAAAAATGGATGTGACTTTGCTCCTGGGGTCGGACATCCACCAAAAACAATAGAGGTGATTCTTAGGGTGTAAGGAATAAGTCCTTAGGCTATAAGGAATACTTATAACAAGTTCCAAGATGATCTATTAAAAATTTTGACCTGTAGGCAACATACAGACACACAAGAAAAAATGGGTGTGGCTCACTGGGGGTCGGGCATGCACCAAAAACAATAGGGATCATCCTTAGTGTATATGGAATAAGTATACACAATTCAGGACAATCCGTTGCGCACTGTAGGACCCCTCACACACACACACACACCGACTGGATGGTTCTGAAACCTCTGGTATAGAAACTTAAAGATACATTATGTAAGATTTAGATTTTGCTATAATAGCTCGAAAATAGATAATGTAACATGAATAATTCGAAAATTTCATTCAAATTACTCAATTGGGAGCGAAGATATTGGCCTTTGAAGGCTTGACAAGACGTGTGCAATAATTTATACCACCGTACTGGTTGTTCGGAGCTATGTCTCGCTTCTCCATTTTTAGCTTAAATCAAAATATGACTGAACTGTTTTAATCTATTTAATATCGGGGAAATCTGATGCCATCGAGAGTTGATTATGGCCTGGATAAGTTAATTAATGTCTAATTAATAATTTAGAAAACATTTCAGGCCTAAAGAAAGACCTGCAATAGGCAAATTTAGCTCTTGCGTAATGTATGTTTAAGTGCCACAGCCATTCGTAAACCAGAAATTATCCGATATTTTGAAAAAAAACCCAACCAAAAATCAACTGAAAAATGAAAATAAAGGTGATTTCTACGTCAGATGGCCTTTCTAGTCTGTCACCCAGCGTTCATTTACTGTCGGAGGTAGCGATGAAATGCTGGGATGCAAGGTAGGCCAGTCTGCTATGCAGTCTGCTATGAGGGCAATTTTGCCCGGACAGCGGCCTACTCTTATATCGAATTCCAACTGCCAAGGGATCTTTTACGTGCACGCCAATGTGTACACGGGACCTCGTTTTTTTTGTCTCATCCGAATGACTAGTCAGCTGTCCTTGTCAGGCCCCCCTTCCTGCATCTGTGACATGGGGGAATCACGCCGGAAAATCTGGGTGAACTTTCTCGGCCAATACTGGGATCGAATACCCTACCTACAGGCTAGCGAGTCAGCGTCTAACGCACTTAGCCACCGTGATCCCGAATAACGAGCCAGCATGTTATTTGGGATTCCATTAGTGATTCGCGGATTCTGAATAACGAGCCAGCACATTATTCGGGAATCGGCATTAACGCAGTTGGGTGCGGGAGAGGATTGCCCCGTGTGCATTAATAAACCAGTCAATACCCTACTCGCTTGACAAACGGTCGGCTCCTTGGAAGTCGGTCACCCAACGTTCACATCCCTCTAAGGTCAGAGGTAGAAATGCAAGGTATGCCGTATTACAAATAATGTGCTGGCTCGTTATTCGCTAATCCCGAAAAACGAGCCAGCATGTTATTCACGATTTGGCAATAAACGCAGTTGAGTGTGGAATATGACTGCGCCGTGCACGTCAAAAACCAGTCATCACCCTATTCGCTTGCCAAACGGTCCTATCTGTGCTAGTCGGTCACTCAGCGTTCATTTACCCCTACGGTTTGAGATAGCGAGGAAAGGGTCTGTTTTAGTGCCGAATCTCGAATAACGTGCCAACGTCAAGTTGCCGATGAAACGCAACGGAGAGTATAGTAATATTGAGTAATTGATGCTAGCTATATGAATACTTACATTAGAAAAATAAAAAAAAATTGTATGGATTGGATATGAACCAGCTAGATGACGCACACTAGTCAAAATATATACGAATAATATAGTTTGTAATGAGTTCATTTGAAAACACAGTTAATTTGTTTCCTGATACTGTGAGAATAACATGATGAGGAGTCAAGGCTAAATGACTTATGCAGGAAAGTTACAAATTGCGTCATCAGGCATAAGAACCAATCACACAATTAATTGCATACATTTGGCCAATTGAATAATTTATTGCAGAGGCCTGAGCATATACAATGTGACATTTGAGTTGACATGCTGTAGACGACCATTTGATGTTGTGGTCCCGCCAGTAAACTCGATCTTCTGGTTAGTGGGGTTTAGAGAATGACTTTTATTGTAACCTATGCTTGTAATAATGTATCTTGTGTATGTAAAAAATTACAAATTAATATATGCCAGACAAAAATCTAGGCGATCATCAACAGGAGAGGGTATGCGTCACACGTCAGATGTGGTAAGTGACTTGGCGTGCAGGCTTTCCATATCCGACTGACGACGTATACTGCTAGTGTTACAAGATACAGATAGCAACACAGATACGTCACCGTTGTCAGTTGTTCATCTAAGAACACAAATTAGAGCAGTTTCAGTACCGTGTTTAGGTCTGGGAATTGTGCAAAAGGTTATTCGCTTTTAAATGCTGGAAGAGTTGACATTTAATTACATTTTCAAGGACCAATTGGAGCAGGGCGGTAGTCTTTATTCGCCCACATTTTCATGTGGACGTATTATGCTGCCCGTCCACAATTTGTTTGTGGACACTCTACAGGCCACAATTTTTATCTAATTTTGACGAAACTTGAAATATAGATCTCGGTTTCTTTCGATATTGACATTTATCGGACCCCTGATTGTACTAAAAATCACGTTTTCACCCGATTTTGAGGAAACTTGAAAAGCATGTTTATAACCCAAAGATATTGGTTCCTGTCGATATTCGCGCATCTTGGATTGTAACTGCCTGAATTATGGCCCTTGATTGTTCGAAAAATCGCGCTTTTTTGTTTGTGGTCCCTGTAGAGGTCACAATTTTTATCCGATTTACAAAAACGTAAATATATTACCGTTACACACTAATGTTTGGTTGGGTTCTAATTTTGTGAAAATCGGACCCAAATGTCCGGACAAAATGGCCGCCCCTCGAACGCAAATAGTGTAAAAATATGGTATATCAAGATTGTTGTGGATCCTCTGGAGGCCACTATTTGTATACTATATTTTGGTGAAACTTTAAATTGATGTTTATATCACAAAGATCTTGGTTCCTTTTGATAATCGCACATATCCGAACCTAGGTTATGGCTCTGATTGTTCGAAAAAATGCACCATCACTGAATCTTGATATAGCAAAAAGATCTTTCTCGTTCTCTTCTCCTCTCTTATGGAATTCGACACCATACAACATTAGAACCATTTATTTCTCAGCTAAAGACGTTTCTGTTTACAGAAGCGTTTCCGTAGTTCAAGCGAGAAAACTTGAAAAGCGCAAAGTTTTGTTTACTGGGGGTTTAAGGGATTTTTTTTTGTTCTTGGGGTTTTAATTTGGGGCTTCATCTAATAGCTTATATTGCCTTACAATAAAATACACGGGTGGGTCGCAGCTATATTTCCCATGCAATCTAAATAAATTGAATGATAATATGTTAAAATTATGTGACCCGGGCCATTGGCAATGTCATTATTCCAATATATATATATATATATATATATATATATATATATATATATGTTGTTTGTTAATGTCGTGTGGTTAAGTTGGGAGAGGGTGACGGCTGTCCGAAGTTAAAATTGATTTTAGTTAAAATTATCCCTAAAATAGTTTTGTGAAACGTCACTATTTTAAGTTAAGGGTCTGGTATAGTACAAATAAGTCCAATTATATATTTAAAAAAAAGGTTGACGTAACAAGGTTCCCAAATACAATACTTACCCAAATGTAATAGTCCACCCTAATAGTTCACGTATTTAAACGTTATATTATATCAATTAAAGGGACTATCCCGATTTTAACAGAGTCTAAAAAATAAAATTCCGTGTACATATGAAATTTAAGCGCCAAAATATAAAGCAATGGTGTATTTACCATGTCCCAAAATTTCAACTTAAAATATATAGTCGTTTGGACGTGAACGTCAAAAACGCTTATCCGGACACGTAACCCTTTTAAGATTTCGGGTCAATTTTTTCGTTGGGTGATCTAATAAACGATTGCCGTTTATTTAGTGGTCCATACAATGCAGGATCCATGTGTTGTACTTGATAACGAAAGGTAAATTTCACCTGCATGATATTTTTATAAAATAAAAGTCTGGTTTTATCCAGACACAGACTGACGGGTTTAAGCTGTTTGAAAACGTATCACATATATTGAGTTAGTTGAACGGTCCTGCGGTAGAGTATTTTAAGGGTTTTTAACCTAAAATTAAGCAGTTTTATTCACCAAAATGTAATCGGGATTGGCCCTTTAAATGGCACGATTAGATTTGCTTTAGACATCAATCATTCACTGTTCCTAGGGAGGGCATTATTCGGCGTTCCGCCTCGGCGGAGAGTCTGGTATTCAGACATCATGCGGGGCTCTTAGAAGATTTTACCTATACCCTCCCCGGTTTTGAGTCTGGGATAGAGACAACATGCAGTGTTCCTAGAGAGAAATACCTATAGATGCAGCGACATCCAAAGGAAGAGCAAGAACTTACATTTACCTTATATTTAATGTCATAGGTGTGTGTGTGTGTAGTTCCCTGTATATAATCCTTATATAATGGATGTTATAAAAATATATAAACATCGTTATAGCAATACAGTGTTCCAGAGTAAACTGCTCATTGAGTAAACAAGTTTGATTGGATAGTGTCAGATATAACATACTAAACTATAGCGGTAACTCTTTAACTGATTTGTTAACTGAGACATTGTTCAAATGAGCGGATGAGCCCTATCAATTTTCCCGGTTCTCCGTTTAGCTCTTGCAAAATGTGGGTACATCCTACATGCCAGCCGCATAACGAAGGCATTTGGGCAAATACCCAATAGGCGTCGAATTATGCGCATTGACAGCAATGACAGTGTAATGAGTAACCAATGTCCGTTTATCACCTGTGAATACTTTGAGTGGATCATTAATTAAAAGCTAATACTTGTTTACATATATTCTTAAATACTCCCATTTTCAGATCTAAATTATTACTGCTTCCTCTTACATGAATCTTTATATAGGTATAATAAGACTTACCTGTTAAATATATGGGATATTTTGTACCACAATGTTGGTATTCGGGAGGTGTTTGGGGTACTGATAAATCACGCACTCCATACCATCCAGGAATTATGAATCTATCGTTAATATCAAAGTTGTCGCTGTACGCGATTGATCTACTCTGTACTTTAGGAAACGGCGAGGCAATCATGCACGGATCTGAAACAAGAGCATTCTATCATAACCATAACCAAACCAAGTGAAATGAGCTGAAATGAGGTTTAACATCCTACTGTTCTGCGCCGACTGTTCTGAAGACGGTAATACGCCATACACTATGTTATGCAGGCCATTTACCCATACAGCGGCAATACGGCCTACCTTTATTTCAAATTCCAGCTTCCAAGCGTTTCTTTACCTGTACGCCAATGTGTACACGGGGCCTCGGTTTTGTGTCCCATTCGAACGACTAGACACTATTCCTTGTCCAGCCCTCCGGCATGCGCCACTGAGATGGGGATATCACACAAGAAATTTCCGAGAAACTTTATCAGCCAAAGCCAGGAGCGAACCCGAGACCTTATTCACTGAGATAAATAAACAGTAATGGTATTGAATTGCCTTTCAAACATGAAATACTTATACTGGAACTTTGATGTTTTTCAGTCTTAACAACAAAAATGTCATTGGATAATGTTGGATAATTCAGAAATCTATGAACTGTGCGTTAATCCCGGTGGTCATAACTGGTCTATCTCGTTTGTCACCTTACCTGGTTCCTCTTTCCTCCATGTTTTTAATCTAACAAACCAAAATATGTTTTCTCAGTGCAGATGATGGATAATTGAGAAATCTATGAACTGTTTTATGCGCGTTACCCCCGGTGGTTAGAACTGGTATATCTTGGCTGTAAGGTCGACACCCAAAGATCTTTCCCCAGTTTCCGAAGATCAATTTTACTACCTTACCTGGTTCCTCTGTAGTAGAACATGTTGTCGTTGTCCATAATGCTGTTAAGCCTAGAAAGTATAGCAGTATGTTACAGGATGTGTCCATGTTCGTATCTGTCGTGTTGACTAAATGAAATACGAGCATGAACTGTTACTATTCACCGAAACATTTTAATTTAAGCTCTACTTATACTGTTCTGTATGCCATTCAAGACAACATTCTAGTGGTAATGTCACGTGATTCAGGGCATTGTGAAAGTTAGGGTTGTGCAAAAACATTAATATGAAATGATCCTATGAATTTGTTTTCATTCTTTTTTCATAAAAGTGTCAACAGTGGTGTAAGGTCTAATACCATCCTAGTCTTGATACATTTTGTAAAATCGTTTTACTGTTTCAAGAAATGTCCATAGTTCTCCGATCTTGACAAGCTATTGGGTACATAATATAATCTATGGTCATATCTTTGGTTGGTAATATTCCACTTAAAAACTTCTACATGGATCCGCTAGTTCTTTACTGGCTGAAGTAGGTGCACAAAACGACCATGTCCAGCATCTTGAATTCCGACCATATTGGATGTTTTTAAAAAAACAAATGTTCAGATTCAGAATTTATAGAATCGGAAAAATATTTTTAAAAAATATATAGTACAAACCATATCTATGCGATATAAGCATAGAGTACAAACAAAATAGCGGCCACATTGGCTGCCATTTTCATTTTCCGCCTTATTGGATTGTCGAAATTAAAGAACATCGATATCAATAATCAGAATCAGTATCATTAAAAACCTATGAAAAGATTCCACACAGAGCACCTTTTGTCTATTTCTGCTGGATTCAGCGTCGAAAACGACATTCTGGGTAAACGATATGAACTTCAGGAGTTGCTTGTTTGGTTAAATAATCAGTATATTAGGCTTCATGTTTCCAGGGGAGTCCTTCTTCGAAACCCAAAATGTGAACCCGAATCGAATCATATAATTCGCCAGGCAGGTGGACAAAATTTGCATACAAATCAAAATGTTGAAAGATAAAATGTTAAAAAGTATCTAATATTTCTATATAATTTTTAAGGTCTGATCCGATCCGTTACATATATAAGTAGAACAAAGTCTCGTTAACTTATACTATTATTTATTATACCACATGTATTATTTCCTTTGTTTTAGCAGGTCGTTATGCGTGATAAATCCCAGTAAAGTGGACCTTAGGTCGCACTACGAATGGGAGACACAACATACAATTAACCGCAATAGGTTGCCACAGTTGACACAACCGGCAAATCATTGTGCAGTTTTACATTATTATTGAACACGGACAGGGAGGAAGCTTGATAATCGTGTGCACATCTTCCACGTTAGGGAGGATAGGGGTTGGATGGCTGAATGGTTAGCGTGCGCGCGCTGTATCATAAAGTCTGTCATTGAGTCGACTGACGTGGTTTCGAATCCCCGGTTGTACGTGACAAGGAGTAGGGTCGCCTGTCCAAACTCGTGGGTTTTCTTCGGGTCCTCCGGTTTCCTCCCACTGCTAAAGACCCCTATGCGCAAGCGAATTATTGAAATAAAATTAAACCATATGTTAGTCCCGAAATGACCTAGTTTGTGTCGAGTGGACGTTAAACCCCATCTCTCTCTCTCTCTCTCTCTCTCTCTCCACGTTAGGGTTTTCAATTGTTGCGTAAAACTGCCAATTTTGTATTTATTCTTATTAGCTCGAAACTCGTATTTGTGGCGAGTTATTTTGACAATACTAAACAGAAAAGTGGAGTTGTCAGAGACACACCTTTAAGAAGAAATTGCAAATTACGATCTAATATCACACGGTTGATGATTTACATACGTCACTGGGGGAATTTCCTGACATAAATTAAAGGCAAACTAACATAGAATTACTAAAAAGCTAAATCGGTATCTTCCTCAATCAAAGGTTCATAATATACAACGGTTCAATGATTGGTTTTTGATTGGTTTATGTTAATGTTACAAACCATGTAGCTCACAGTTAGTGGGATTATAAATAATATGCCGTTTTGATTGGCTGGTGTCAACTAGACAAGGAAGTATACTTATTGCATGAAAAGACCAATAAAGCACACCCCGATAAATCGATTTCTTAAAGTCATTAATTCACATTATTTGTTATGGTAATTCGTTATTTTTGTGCTGTGTACATGGGACAGAGCAAACATCCCCCCGTGTGTGCATACCATACGGCATACAATTTGTTGCCCCGAGCACGGGTAGGCTACCTAGATCTGGAAACATGCTAAAACAAGGCCGCATCGACGCTATTTGGGTTGAATGGCCGTGTACGCAAGTTCAGTGATTTTTTGGCGCGTAAAAAACTTATATTAGGAATCACCTGTAATGCCAACTGCGTCGTTATGATTTTGTTTGTTACCAAACTTTCAGACACCCTTTGTGCCATAACATTCGCACGTAGGCCCACACTATTTGTTTAAGTAAGAAACCGAATATTCTACCATTCACACTTTGTTGTGCTCATTTGACAGAGTTCGGGTTCTTGATATTATTGGGGTAAAGATGGGAATGAAACGGGAGTATTACGTCCTACTGTTCTGATTCGACTGGGCATGCACCATACAGTGTGCCATGAGAGAAAGGTTGCCCGGACAGCTGCGCTATGTACACATCAATGTCCTGTCCTGCACCACTGACAAGGGGGAACTACACCAAACTTTCTTGGTCAACCCAGGGATCGAACAGTTGCGCACTTAATTGAACTAACCATGAAATCATGAGTTCGATACCCGTGTTGACAGCGAATGTTCACGAATTTCTTACGGTGGCTGATAAGGGACATGAAAAATAATATAATTTGTTTTTTTTTTTATAATTTTAACCCAAGTCAATTTTAATTTCCATCCTAGTCAATTTTAATATAATTTGTTTTTTATAATTTTCACCCAAGTCAATTTTAATATAATTTGTTTTTTTATAATTTCCACCCAAGTCAATTTTAATATAATTTGTTTTTTTATAATTTTAACCCAAGTCAATTTAAATATAATTTGTTTTTTTATAATTTTAACCCAAGTCAATTTTAATTTACACCCAAGTCAATTTTAATATAATTTGTTTTTTTATAATTTTCACCCAAGTCAATTTTAATATAATTTCTGTTGAATTTTCACCCAGCGCGTGATGTCATTTCAATTAGCCTCGTTTCCAGTGTAACGTATTATGTTTTATCTTATATTAAAGAGATATTTTTCTCATTCTGTAATTACATGTATCAGATTGTAATACATTATGTTTACCTTATATCAAAGATATATTTTTATACGCCCACATTTTCATGTGGACGTATATTGTCGTCACCGCTGCCCGTCCTGGACGTCCATCCACAATTTGTTTGTGGACACTATACAGGTCACAATTCTTATCCGATTTTGACGAGACTTGAAATATAGGTTTATCTCCAAAAGATCTAGGTTCCTTTCGCTATTGGCATTTATCGGATTGAAACTTCATGGATTATGGCCCCGGGTTGTACGAAAGTCACTTTTTTTTTAGCGTGGACACTCTAGAGGTCACAATTATCATCTGATTTTGATGAAATTCGAAATGCATGTTTATAGCCCAAAGAGCGTGGTTCCTTTCGAAATTCGCGCTTATCAGATCTTAACTTTCTGAATTATTGCCTTTGACTGTACGAAAAATCTCGTTTTTAGCTTGCTGTCCCTCTAGAGGTCACAATTTTTATCCGATTTAAAAAAAACGTTTGAATATATCACCGTTACGCCCTAATGATGATTGAGTTCGAATTTTCTGAAAATCTGATCGAAACTGCCGGACAAAATGGCCGCCCCTCGTACTCAAACTTTGAGAGAGAGAGAGTGAGAGAGAGAGAGAGAGAAATGGGGTTTAACGTCCACTCGACACAAACTAGGTCATTTCGGGACTAACATATGATTTAATTTTATTTCAATAATCCGCTTGCGCATAGGGGTCTTTAGCCGTGGGGGGAAACCGGGGGACCCTGAGGAAACCCACGAGGTTGGACGCAAACTTTGATGAAACTTAAAATATATATCCCAAATATCTCAGTCCCTGTCGATATTCGCGCGGACGTGGCGAGTAGTAGGGTTGTTCGTCCAGTACTCCAGTTTCCTTCCATTACTAAAGACCACTACGCACAAACTGACTATTGAAATGAAAGAGTCATGTTATAGTACTTATAGTCCTAAAATGACCTAATTTGTGTCGAGTGGATGTTACGCACCAAAATATCGATTCAAGTATCTTGCGAGAACCTCTCTGGGGGATTTGCTATATAAATAGGCCTATATTGGAAAGTGTAATAAACTTCTTTTTTTAAATATCCAAAAATTAAACTGAAAGGAAACACCAAATCCAGTCGAAGTGCCCCAAGTCCAAGAAAAGAGACCCTCTGTGCCCTGTAAGAAAAGAGACCCTCTGTGCCCTGTAAGAAAAGAGGCCCTTTGACTTCATAGCAAAGCTATCTGTGTTTGTTTCCAGTAATAAGGTCAAGAGCCAGCATGCGTGTGACCTATCATTCATTAGTGCACATAGGCCAAGTTGTTTTTTGTTATCTCTTTCCAACAAACTGCGCTGAATTCTATGTCTGGATGTTCGGTAGCGTTGTCTATGCATGCTGATATCAATACCCAGGCCCCTAGTACATTGGCGAGCATGTAAAATAACTCTTGACAGTTGAAATTCCATGTCGTGCCGCTGACAGAGGAAAATTTCCCTTCTGGCATACTGCATTCAGTAACCCAGTCGGTGTAGGACGTTAAACCCCCATTTCATTTTATTTCAATACGTTTCACTGTCAGATCCCGACTAAGATTGTGTCGACCCCTGCACGTTCATTTTTCCCAATGGCGGGCGAAAATTAGTGTTTTGGAAACGAGGCTAATTGAGATGACATCACGCGCTGGGTGGAAATTCAACAGAATTGAAATTATATTACAAATGACTTGGGTGAAAATTAAAATTGACTTGGGTGGAAATTATAAAAAACAAATTAAATTACAAATGACTTGGGTGGAAATTAAAATTGACTTGGGTGAAAATTATAAAAATCAAATTATATTAAAATTGTCTTGGGTGAAAATTATAAAAAACAAATTATATTAAAATTGACTTGGGTGAAAATTATAAAAAAAAACAAATTATATTACAGTTGACATGGGTGAAAATTATAAAAAAACAAATTATATTAAAATTGACTTGGGTGAAAATTAAAATTGACTTGGGTGAAAATTAAAATTGACTTCGGTGAAATATATTAAAAAACAAATTATATTAAAATTGACTTGGGTGAATATTAAAAAAAAAAAAATTATATTATTTTTCATGTCCCTTATCAGCCACCGATTTCTAGCCGGTTTACCCTTATTGATGTCAGACATGGAAATTACCATGGAACAGTCTTAGTTATTCGGGTAGGACGTGCACTTAACTAAACCCTTGTCAATGTGAATTCAGTGAAGAGTAGACTGATTATCATGATTGGTGTAGAAAAGTAGGGCATTAAACCCTATTGCGTTTCATTTACTTTTTGCTTAACAAAACACCAAGAAGATACTTCCTTATGGGATTTGTAGAGGTTTTATTGTCCTGGGATAAGTTGGGAACGTGGCCAAATATTTTTTTTGTAAATGTCGTACAAAGATTAATGTACTGTATCCGGGTTGAAAACATGTTATTTTGGTTAAAACCAGGAAGACGGATCCTCCTAAAATAAAGCCTTATGCAATCTTATACCTTCAAATGAACTCGAACTTTTTGTGTTTCATTTTCAGTTTTGATCCAAACAAAACGCTAATTAAATAAGACGCATATCTTCTTGTACAGTAAAGACAGTTAGATTGGGAATGAAATGAAATGGGGTTTAACGTCCTACTGTTCTTTTCCGAACTGGGCTAATGAAGACGGGCATATACGACATACAGTGTGCTATGAGGGAAATTTTGCCCTGACATCGGCACTACGGCTACTCTTATATCGAATTCCATCTTTCAAGGGATCTTTTACGCGCACGCCAATTTGTACACGGTACCTCGGTTATTTCGTCCCATCCGAGCGACTAGACAGCTGTCTTTGTCGGGACCTTCGTCCTGCATCACTTTCTCGGTCAATGCAGGGATCGAGATCTCGAGAGAGAGAGAGAGAGAAATGGGGTTTAACGTTTGGGGACTAACATATGGTTTAATTTTATTTCAATATTTCATTTGCGCGTAGGTGTCTTTACTCTTTAGTAGTGGGAGGCAACCGGTGGACATGGAGCAAACACAAGAGGTTGACAGGCAACCCTACTCCTTGTCACGTACAACCGGGAAATCGAAACCACGCCAGTTGACTTAATGACAGACTTTATGATACAAGGCGCATGCACTTACCATTCAGCCATCCAACCCCCTTCCAGGCTAGCGAGCCAGCATCTTACCCACTTAGCGACCGTGACCTCCTTAAAATTCTGGGTCCTGTTTCACGAAATTTTAACTAAAGATAAAATCCAAATTTTAGTAGATACATGTACTTCAATTTTCATTGGCTAAACACTACAATCGATCAGTATAATATTATCCAATCAAATTACTAAAATTTGGATTTTAAAATTTCGTGAAACAGGTCCCTGATCAATAACTTTTGTGATGCAATTTAACAACTTTAATACAGTATCAAACTCATTAATTTTGTATCCATAAAATTGTACCTTGTGTTAATATGTTCAATTACTAAATGCCAATCAAAGAAGATATATAAAGATGGTATGTTACCGGACGGAATGCCGGCAGATGTTAATTCGTTAAGTAGTCAAACTTCTATGCTCTGTTTAAAATCACCATCTCCCAGATATTATTCGGTGTTACAAAAAGGCCTCGAACGATTGATTCAAGAATGGACCACAATTTTTAAATGAGACTTAAATAATTAAGTGTTAATCAGTGCGGAAGAAATATATCCTGTTTAGTTGGACTGTAGAATGTTATAATGTGTCAATTATTGTATTTTAACCTATATATCTAACGCACTTTTTGTGTGTAAATTATTTAATGTTATTTAATAACAGTTATATTTGTTACAATCAATGCAGTTTTCTGCTTTAAGTTATAAATTGACTACAATTTATAACACCATTGTTCTCTGATTAACTCTGGGCTAGCGGCAAAATATGATAGCAAAGTCTGTCGGCATTACGGGAACACCCCATAAAGATATATATAGTATACTAACAATGGGATTACTATGACTACCAAGTAAAATGTGTAATACATGTTAATTTATTTAGCTATAGTGCAAGTATCCAATAATCTAAAAGAGCATAATATAAGAATAATGACATCGCATCAGATACCTTTATAGGATCAAGATAAGCTAACACTATATCGCTTGATTTCAGGTATTATTTACACCGGCACTTTCACAAGGTCTGTCAGTGAGTCATCTGGCGTGGTTTCGAATCCCCGGTTATACGTGGCAATGAGTATAGTCGCCTGTCCAACCTCGTGGGTTTTCCCCCGGGTCCTCCGGTTTCCTCCCACTGCTAAAGACCCCTACGCGCAAGCGAATTATTGAAATAAAATTAAACCATATGTTAGTCCCGAAATGACCTAGTTTGTGTCGAGTGGATGTTAAACCCCATTTCTCTCTCTCTCTCTCTCTCTCTCTCTCTCTCTCTCTCTCACACCGGCACTTTATTAACAACCCAATTTTCTAGTTTTTCTCTTATCTTATTTTAAGGGCATCTATTTAGACTTCTATTACTGTACTGATTAAGAGAATTTAAACTTTATTTCACGAACTTTGTGCGACCTCGTGTTATTATTTTTATATTTCACAAATCACAATTTATTGACTGGTCTTTATCAGAAAGCCCACAAGCGTGACGTATTAGTGAACACGGTTAAACATTGGCCGTGTTGTGTGCAAAGCTATACACACCTGTAATAAAGAGATTGTTACATATAAAAAATGGCGCCTGCCGAATGGTTTATCCTTATGACGGTTGCTGTAATAACAGTATCGGGTAAGTTTAAATATGTTTAAATAGAAGATGATGCGCTAAGGGTTTCATTAAATGTATTGCTTTGTATCTCCTTTATCAGATAGGTGATACGTTGACACGTCTGGTATAATTATTATGAGAAAGCACATGCGAGAAATGACACGGTCGGGCGTATTTGATCTTAATCAATTTATTTCCATATTAGAACACTTTTGCAGGAATAATTTCTCGAAATTATTTTTCAAGATGCATAAGTATGTCTATAAACTGGTCACACTCCAAAACAAACCACGTAGATCAAAGATAGAATTCACCACAGCCCCGGGTTTTTGCACAAGGAAACAAAGGGCAAATGTCAACAGGTAAAACTGTCACATAATATACCCCCCCACCCTCTTGCTGATTATCGTTACGACCAATGAATCAGACTGTCATATTCTTCCAATGATTTTTGAAATAACATCATTAACTTGCCGTTAACATTATCTGGTTCGAATTCATTTTGTTTATCTATAAAACTGAAAAATGTGTATAATTGTAAGGAACCCGATTTCTATTTCAAACGTTCCATCAATTTGATTTGGTCTGATAAAACATTTGGATAGGGGGTGGGGGGTGGATAAGGTGACATTTAATCCTATTTGTTTGATTTGTGACCAAAAGTGTTATAATAATGCTTAATTCAATATAACATGTCAGAAAACAATGACTACCACTGCTATATTATATTGATTTTTAATCAATAATCAATACTCCAGAGAAACTAATCCAGATTAATGATCTTATCTTGAATATATTTAAATATTTAGGTCAACTTATGGATTTTACATGATTTATTCTTCAGCATAAGTAAAATTACTGATTTTGCTATATTTTTTATGTCCATTGTGTATACGGATATAAAATCAATGGACACACTTTCACATATATTTCTGTATTTAATGCTACTAAGTATAATTAATTACTTATGGCTTGGTATAAATGTATCTTGAATGGGCACCATCTACAGTAACGCTTCCAATGCTTATACGAGAACACACAATCTACAGATTTCTATATGATCAAACTATGGTATATATTGTTGCACATGGTTAAAACAAGGTTTAGTAGTAATTCTTTTGAAATAGTATTGTAATTAATTCAACAACATATTTGTCTCTTATGGGGCGAGTACAGTAGTTATACCTTATAGAACACTTATATTAAATAAAATGTCCTAACTAAAAACATAATTGTTAGCATCTAAAACAACATGAATTCTCAACCAGTGGAAATAACAAACGAAATATCTCGATTAAACATGTGTCAAAAGGATTAAAGGGACAATAACACTCTTGCTGGCTTGACAGCTCCAGAAAATAAAAAAATAGCCTTATTCTAAGTACTAGATGTGTTAGTGTCCTACCTGTTATGTAAATTATCCATTAAATCTTATTTTACTTTTCCAGAGGGTTAAAAAATATTTTTAAATCAAAGTCACAATTGAAAAGCTTTACGTCAGGCTTTTCAAATCATTTAGTTGAATTTTTCCAATTTTTTTAAATTAGGTGTGTTAAGATGAAATTTGTATCATCAATTAATTGGAATATTGTAAAATAGTGCAATTTGTTGACCAGAATAAAGATTGGGACATATTATTCAGTTACAACAAGAGTGGTATCGAGCCTTTAAAGTAGCTAAGTCTCTAACTCAATATCATCCAAAGTCTTCGACATTGAAAACACAAATTATTTGTCAATTCATATCAAAATTGATGTTCTGATCTTACCGGGAAAGGCTTCTGATGCACAAAATTTTAAAACAAAATAAACTTTTTAATATTGGTACACGAATCGTGTATCATAATGCATATCAGTGTCATTTGTAATAAGGGACTCGAAGAACAAGGTTAGACATATTCCTTAAGTCATATCAAAAGGTTAAGCCATATTCTTATCTGGAGAGCATCCGCAATAAATACTGTCGGTGAAGACTGGAATAAGCAGACCCTAGAGATTGCCATTCGATTGAGACTTCTGACGTATTTTGCAGAACGTAACTGATTTGAAATTACAGTAAAACGGTAACGATTGAATGTAAATCAGTTTATATACATTCATATTACATTATTGTATGCGTTGCGACCCATTTGTGTCAATTTCTAGGTGCCAAACATTAGCGATTTAGCTCCTTTAAATCAGACTTCTCTTTGAACGAAATCTTCGATATTTTGCATATTATAGCATTAAAAAACATGTAAGGCTAATTTTCTTTAATGAAAAGACATCTCAAGTTCACGTGAGCGACAAGGTAAAGTAAAGATTCAGCAGTCACCACGCTATAAAAAAAGCCTTTGTGGAATTACGTTTTACGAATACCCATTTCTGCAAGTTTTTTCAATGGGTAACTGTACTGTGGTAATTTGATTATTAGTGGCCATGCCTATTTTGGAATAAATTGCAAAAATTGAATGGGTAAGAACTCAGCGACCGTCGTTAGTCCTTTCAACATCAGCTTTTACAAACTCGTATAGAGATCACTTGAATAAACTAAGTCTCTACATAGTCGTATTACCAAAATGTTGATTATCTGAAGAGCTTAATAAAATAAGCGAAAGTGCTAGTAATCAACAAATAATGTAGTTTTTTTTTTCACAAACTTTTATATTTTTGTCCATCTTTATACCATGACATTATTTATGAATAGTCCCAAGACGGACGAAAAGTACTTTAAAATGTTATTAAACCAGTGTTGAAATCAGTTTGTGTCGGCATACCTTTTTTTTTTATCTTTTCATCATTTACCGTGAAACAAAGTAGCGCAGCTTTGCGGTTGTGCTAATAATTTTGGATATATATATAGCTTTACGGTTGTGCTAATATTTCTGGATATATATCCAAAATACAAAGATAAAAGATTTATTTTATTTTTACTTACTGTCTCGAAATAATCACCATGTTTGGCGCAATATAGCCCGCTTGGAGCTGACGTGCCATAAAACCACATTTACTACATTTCATTTCATTAGCCCAGTGGGAGTAGAACAGCAGGACGTTAAACCCCATTTCAGGATCTATTAATTCTTAAAACGATATTGCTATTTATTTCTATATAGTTCCGGAGATATTTCTGTCGCCAATCTCCAGTTTAGTATGTTCTATTAAGAAGCTTTCATATTTACTTATACATAGCGTTTCGTTTCGTAATTTACCCCGATGTATAATATAGCACTTCGTTCAAATAATTACATGAGTAATGAAGAAATTACATGATAAATGGAGGTCCATTTGGTGTTATGTATATGGTAGATGTTTGATTTTTTGCCGTTATATTTATCTTTATGTCAATTCGATCTCAAACAGTAATGAAATGAAGCAATATTGTTTGTGAGAATGGACATAACACAATAAGACGAGATATTTGTATACTATGTTTCTCAGTTTTGAACTAAGACATGCAGTATTTGTTATTTTAAATGTATGTTCTACGTCTAGATCAATGGCTTATAGTCTGAACTTGGCTTTTATCGGACTGTCATAAATATATATTGAATTAATGTTAAGAAGTCAAGTATTTATTTTGTAATAATTAGTATGTAATTTTGAGCACGTAAAAGATCCCTTGGCAGATGGAATTCGATATAAGAGTAGGCGATAGTGCCGCTGCCCGGGCAAACTTTCCCTCATAGTACACTGTATGGCGTATGCCTGTCTTATTTGCCCAGCATAGGAGCAGAACAGTAGGACGTTAAACCCCATTTCATTTCATTTCATTTTGTAAATTTTGAAAAAAACAAACACCTAGCCTTTTTTGCCTCTTGTCATATTACAGTCGTTGCAGCCATTTCATATTTCATTCTCTCCATTTTAAAACATACCATATCAATCAAGAGAGAGACAGAGAGAAATGGGGTTTAACGTCCACTCGACACACTCACTAGGTCATTTCGGGACTAATATATCAATCAAAGCAGGAATGTGGACGTATATTGCAGCGGTAGCGATGCTCTTGTTTGAATATTCTATAAACCATTTTTAATATGTTTGTCAAATATTTACTTTTCTATATCGGGGGGGGGGGGGGGATGGCTGAATGGTTAGCGTGCGCGCGCTGTATCATAAAGTCTGTCATTGAGTCGACTGGCGTGGTTTCGAATCCCCGGTTGTACGTGGCAAGGAGTAGGGTCACCTGTCCAACCTCGTGGGTTTTCTCCGGGTCCTCCGGTTTCCTCCCACTGCTAAAGACCCCTACGCGCAAGCGAATTATGTAAATAAAATTAAACCATAGGTTAGTCCCGAAATGACCTAGTTTGTGTCGAGTGGACGTTAAACCCCATTTCTCTCTCTCTTTTCTATATCGGTTTAGATTATTATCTTGAAATACGTATGGTATTTAATTAACCAGGACTCTGCATATAGCAAGTTGACATACGTTCATGTTAACTAGTCATGTTATACAATTCTAATGAATTGAGGTAGACTGTTTAAACTTGATGTAGTTTATCCATCAGTTATGCATGTCTAAGATATCTTTCAGTATTTCCTTTTCGTCCACATTTCAAGACTTGAAAGTATTTAAAGCCCACGAGTTCCCTTGTAAAATATTCAATTGTTGCTCGGGCCAAATTTTCTTCATAACACACTGTACAGGACGTTAAACCCCATTTTATTTCTTCATTCATATGAAAGCTCATATGCTCAAACATATTTGCTATAAGGTTGATCATTTCGTAATTACTATAATACTTCTATACACTACCATGGATATATCCAATTTATATGATTGACTTTCTCAAAGATTATACAACCTGCATATGGAGATATCTAAGGATAGGACTGATTATTTCGAATTACCAGAAAGCTTATATACCATAGGAGATTTACTCTAGTAAAGCTTATATACCATAGGAGATTTTACTCTAGTAAATGGGGGGATCACGTGGGGTAAGACGCTGGCTCGCTAGCCTGTCGATTTTATAATATAAATGAAATGAAATGAAATGGGGTTTAACGTCCTACTGTTCTGCTCCTAAACTGGGCTTATGAAGACGGGCATACGCCATACAGTGTGCGATGAGGGAAATTTTGCCCGGGCAGCGGCACTATCGCCTACTCTTATAGCGAATTCCAACTACCAAGGGATCTTTAACGTGCATTCCAATGTATACACGGGACCTCGTTTTTTTGTCTCATCCGAAGGACTAGACAGCTGTCCTTGTCAGGCCCTCCGTTCTGCACCACTGACAAGGGGAAACCACGTCGGAAAATCGGGATGAACTTTCTCGGCCAATGCAGGATCGAACACCCGACCTCCAGGCTAGCGAGCTTTATAATATAAAGTTTATACACTGGTATATAATAATGTCCAATAATATTATTGATGATTCTATCCCTTCACAATGGAAAGTCTGTACTCTGGTATATGATGATATGATTGATGATTCTAAAATTTGTAATTAATAGAAATCTCAGTAGTTGTGTAACTTGCTCGTTCTCACCAATTCTTGATTTGATCTTGGTCAAATGGTTCACCCTTGCCACGCCTATGTATATGTGTTCACAGTTCATTCGCATATACCGGATCACGTGGTTAAGTGGGTAAGACGCTGGCTCGCTAGCCTGGATGTCGAGTGTTTGATCCCTGCATTGGCCGAGAAAGTTCACCCAGATTTTCTGGCGTGCTTTCCCCTTGTCAGTGATGCAGGACGGAGGGCCTGACAAGGACAGCTGTCTAGTCGTTCGGATGGAACGAAAAACCGAGGTCCCGTGTACATATTGGCGTGCACGTAAAATATCCCTTGACAGTTGGAATTCGATATAAGAGTAGGCCGTAAAGCCACTGCCCGGGCAAAATTTCCCTCATAGCACACTGTATGGCGTATGCCCGTCTTCATTAACCCAGTTTAGGAGCAGAACAGTAGGACGTTAAACCCCATTTCATTTAATTTCATTTCATTCGCATATTAAAATCTGTATATAGTTGTCATAAATCATTATATGTATACACGTTTAATTTATTTGCCGATGTAAATAAGTTATACTTTTGAAATTTGTAAATATTAGTAATTGTATTGAAAGGTATAATTTACATTGAGATGAATTTATATAAGCTTCGACTTGTTTTCTAATCTATTACATAAATACTCATGTTGTACTCGAAATTAAAATCGTGTACGATGCGCTTGAACCAGGTCACGGAGGTGTCACGTGACATCCCGATGATATAAACCCTTCGTCCGACCGTGGGAAATTCAATTGCTGATCCTAAGACAATGGGTCAGATTCTTGTTTACTTCGTATCGTATCCATGTGAGGAGAAAAATGCCCAGTTGCACCGATGATCACCCGAAGCAAAGACGAAGATTATACGATTTGACAAGATGCCCTCACGGCGGCCTTATGAAGGGCAAAATGGACACATGTATCTAAAAAAAACCAAGAACGGTCGTACTGTGGACCAGGAACTGTCCATGTTGTTGGATGAAATTTAAAAAATCACCAGATCAATGCAAAATTGTCCAAAGAAGGTGCATGCCAATTTTCATGTCGATCGGATTTGAATTGACGGAGCCTTAGGTTTTTCGAAGAACGTCAACCCCAAGAAGAATAAAAAAATTAGTAGCGGTTAGTGACCACTTCCTGGTCCAAAACACGCGCAAACAAAGTAACGGTGCTCGATCGTGACTTTCATAAAAATAAATTGATTTTTAATGGCAACTTATTTGGCTCTACCCATTTGTTGACATTGCTCGTAATTTTATTCTATTGTTAGCTGTGTTTAGTTCAAATAAGCCATATGGACACATGGTTTATTATTGTATTTTATTATATTGCTAGTTGTGTTTAGTTCAAATGTGCTCTATTATGAAATGATTCTTTATAGAAAACATAAAACCCTTCATAAAAGTCAATTCAGTCCCTTTTACTGGTGTCCTGTTCAGGGGGCTTTATAATATGCGTTACACCTTACTGGTATCTTTGTTATTTGGTAACCGACAAACGTGGTTTTAAATCACAGGAAACACTGATCTGTGTAATTATTTTTGTTTAGTTAATCTATTGTTTATTAATATCTGACGTGTACATTTATTCTGTCATTTATCACCTGTAACAATTGCATTGTATTGGATACCATACCTTTGCAAGTTTTAGTAACGTTTGTTCGACCTGGTTACTTTAAAGTAATACAATATTATGTTTAAATCATCAACAGTCGTGCCGTGCTGGTTAACAAATTCAACCATGGAATTTCCCGCTTAAGTTTTAAAACATACTGTTTATCACCTCGTTTATTAAGCCAGACATATAGATCAACTTTTATGACGAACATGAATATAGAAATACAGCCTAATACTACGTTTAATAATAAAATAAAACCAAGTACGAACAATCCAGACCATTAGACAAAATTCGAAGTCCCAAAAAAACTTATAGGCAAAAATAGTGTAATCACCATATTGGACTATTCACCGTGTACAAAATACGAGACAAACAGTGGTAACAGGTGTCCAGAAGAGTAAGCTTACCGAGTCTGCCTGTTATATGGGTCTTAAATAAATGAATGAATAGAATAGAATTAGAATATGTTAAGACTTCAGACAAGTTTATCTTAACCGTTATGACAGATTAAAATATCATTGTTTGTCTAGCTTTTCATGTAGATTTAATTCAAGAATACATCGAAATTGAAAATATTTAATTAGGCCTATATATTTGAACTAAAAACAACACAGGGTTAATAGAACATTCGTCATCATGAAACACGTATTTTATTATATTCTTGAAATATCACAAGTAATTAACCTAAATAACCTGCGTAGACTCTGGAACATATATCAGCGTTCCTTACATTTCCCACGCAGGGTTACTGTTTGTGTCGCGTGTGGTTCATTAAAGCTGAACTCCGATTACAAAACTACAGAAAAATTAAATTAAAAAAGTTAACGCCCTAAACACAAACCAGTTTTTCCTTATTCGTGATAATCTGTTTTGCGCAACTAGAAACGCCAAATAATTTTCTGCATCATTATTATTTATTATTATTATTACATATATTTATATAGCGCTCCTTTCATGATAAACATGTCCAGATGCGCTTTACAATAAAATTTACATAACACAATGGATGAAATCACAATATCAATATAGAATATGGATAGGGTTTTAAAAATATGTAGTTCATGTAAATATAGAAATTAGCATATAAATAAAAACAGTAATATTTAATGGCGTAGATAGAGTTATAACGTGTAAATAATAATCATGTAAATAATAAGCATGTAAATATAGACATAAAAATATAAATAAAAACAAAGATATTTAATGGTGTAGATAAAGTTATAAAGTGTAGAAGAATTATTTAAAAGTAAATAAGTGGGTTTTGAGTTTCCTTTTAAAAACGATAATCATAAAGAGTATTATCGTACCAAAATATATCAAAGCAGCAATAAAACTGTTGTTCTCTCCATCAATTAATTATGTTTTCACTTCAAAATATTCACCATCTTGTTATTTATGTCGGTCAAGTGACCTGAGTAGTTATGTCCCTTGCTGTTATATGAACAACAAAGAATTGGGTTCTGCAAGGTTTATTAGTGTTGAGGGGTTAACGGAGGTACTGAGGTGAAGAATCGTCATTTAGAGTGTTCTCCCGGAAGACAAATGTAATGTTTGCACAGACAGTTTAAACCATTTATGCAGAAAGAACAAATACACACGAAGAGCTAAATTAGAAGTAAAAAATGAAAATAAAGTAATGTTTCTTTGAGGTAAACAAATGTAATTATGGCCTGAACGGGTTTCCATATATTTTTCTACACACCAGCGAACAGATAACGTTAAATCGTTCATAAAATGAAGAAAAAATGAATGAATGAAATGGCACGTTATTCGATTCGAGCCAGCACGTTATTCGGTCGCCACAAAAACAGACCGACACAAAAACCGGTCCTCGTATTGATGAATGGGCTAAGGAAAGCGGCCCCTTCAACCAATATATATATATATATAACCCTAGTCCTACGAAAGAGAATTAATTGACCTTGTTCGTATTTTCAGGTCAACCAGACCCGTGTTTAATATCATCTATATGGACTGATGGAGATGGTAGAAGTATTAATTGTCATGTAAATTATGATAAATGTGACAGATATATGGAACCAGGATGGTATCGTGTTCAATCAGAATCTGGTGAAAACCTCACCATGCCCACTTCACCTGTACCAGTATATAGTTGTGGTACTAAGTATCCTGTATGGTTAAATGGTAAGATCATTATAAATATATAAAGGGCGATAATTACAAATTTCTAAAGTCATGATTCCAAAATCATTTATTATTAAAGATGAAATCATTTACTTTATAGACAATTAATGTACTATAGAAGGATGTCAGATGGTCATAGAATTGGTTATTAGTTTAATTGTATACATCTAAATATTTATAGGAGATCATCCAAGTTTATCAGATGGTATTGTTGACCGTGTTGCATGTGTAACATCGTTATCCTCGACCTGTCACGCCTCCTTCCAAATAAGGATCAAGAATTGTCAAGGTTTTATGGCTTATTACCTGGTAAAAGCTAAAGGATGCAACGAAAGATATTGTTTTGGTACGGTGATGATTATAATACAATTATTTGGGGTTTGTTTAGGAGAAACTTAAATCTCCTTAAAATCGTTTTAAACTAAAGTCTTCTCCTGACTTAAGATAGACGCGTTTCACAAAACCATTTTAAGCATTTTACATAAAATCCACTAAAATAATATTTTAAGTTAAAATTTTATCTAAACTTAAAGTAGTGGCGTTTCACAAAACTATTTTAGGGACAAAATCAAATATAACTTAGGACAGTCGTCACCCTCTCCAAAATCATGACATTAACAATACTGATTATAGCTACTTGTTCGTTCTATCGCGACATATAGATATATTTGGAATAATGTTAATATTTCCAAATTCCTGGGTCACACATTACCATATAATTCAAGTATAAATTATAACATTTTCAAATCAATACCATACAAAACAAAAACGACAAAAAAAAAAAAAAAAAAAAAAAAAAAAACACACTAAAAGAAAATTTTAACTCACTTTATATCTAATGTCATGGAAAGAAAAGCACTATTTATCTATGATAAAAATATCTTTGCTTGGTATAAGAAGGCCTATAATACTACACATATGCAAAGTATTTACATTATTTACATAAATTTATTATTATTTCTTAATGAAGGCTTACGTTAATAACACAGCATAAATCAGATAAATTTTAGGAGTCCAAAGATATTTTATCTCGGGAAAAGAGAGAGAGAGAAATGGGGTTTAACGTCCACTCGACACAAACTAGGTCATTTCGGGACTAACACATGGTTCAATTTTATTTCAATAATTCGCTTGCGCGTAGGGGTCTTTAGCAGTGGGAGGAAATAGGAGGACCCGGAGAAAACCCACGAGGTTGGACAGGCGACCCTACTCCTTGTCACGTACAACCGGGGACTCGAAACCCCACCAGTTGACTCAATGACAGACCGTATGATACAGCGCGCTCGTGCTAACCATTCGGCCATCTAACCCCCCCATCTCGGGAAAAAATAATTTTAACTGTGTAAGAAAGATAGGTATTATCCAATAAGGAGTGTGGCACTTTGGTAATTTTAAAGTTTTAAAATTCGACAAAAATTTACAGCCTAGATTAGTCGTTTGTTTACAAATATCATATGTTTGTGAAAATTCTCAATAATTTCTGTTATCCAAAATACCTTAAAACTACTAAATTCAAGTAATTTAGTTGATCGATACACATTGAATCTGTGAGTATATCAAATGCCAAGGCCAACCCATCGATATTCCGAAACGAATAATACGCAATAAGCTAATTTATTTCACCTCTCTACGACTGTCTGACCATGAGCCAACATTGTTCTACCCACTGATATTGTAACCGTTAGTTCAAACTATTTTCAGTTTCGGAGCGTATTTTCTTACACCCTCAGTGCTCGTACCGGAAATGTGCACTGCCTAGGCGCGCGAACAATTTTAACTCAAATCTTTTAAAATTGCATTTTAAGTTACAATCCATCTTCGTGAAACGCATAAAATTAAAAAAATCATTTTGAATTTAGTTAAAATCTACCTTAGTGATTTGTGAAACAGGGCCCTGATCGTAATCAATAACAAGTGTCTAAACCTGGCTAATATTATTTAACAGGGTAATCAATAAAAAGTGTCTTAACATGTAGACTATTTTTATTTTATAAGGTAATGCCGAAGACTGTCCACAACCAACAACCCAGGCACCAACTTCACTTTCTACAGAAGCCCAAGTTACAGACACGGGAGTTACAGGTAAATGGTGTTCGTTGAATCATTGGCTTCTTTAGATATCCTTTGATTCTTTTGGTATCCACCTGTCTACAGTCTTCTAGAATTTTGGGTGAAATGGGTGCAACATAACATTGAGGGTTCGTCCCCACTGAGAAGCAGTCGCAAGCATATTTTCCTGAAAGGTGTTGGCTGGAAATAGGTGCATCGTTATGGTATGGCCAACAATCCTCACAGATCCTTGTCTAGAATGTAATTCTGCCTATGTGCCACATTTTAATGTAATCGAGAGTATTGATGACTCAGTGAACCTAGCTTACTAGGTTCAATCCCGCTGTTGGCCGAGAATGTTCCTGGATATTTCTCAGCGTAGGGGGACCTCGCTACGATTCTATGCGCTACAATTTACTGATTATACAATTTCGATTGGTAGTTCAACTTGTTTATAAAATTTTGATTTTCAATCATCACCAAGTATACGTCTTTATTAGGATTCGAACTTTATAAAACCTGCTTAATGTTTTCACTGAGTTATCAATACAGAAAGCACTAACAGTTAAATGAACTACTGTGGGAAAAGGTTTCCACAATCTGTGTAACGTTCCAAATGTTTGTCTTGTAGCGATAATCAACCCAACTAATGAAATAAATTCATAAAGTAAATTTAGCGCGAGAGTAAAACTGGTGGACGGGGTCCAGATTCAGTACTAAGATCAAGTAGGTTGCGGGGGGGGGGGGGGGCTATTTATAACAATATGCCAAATAAGGATTAATGTGACAATGTCATCCTTAGATCCTAATTCGTAAGGTAGGGCAAGATCATTCGATAGTGATAAACCAACTTAAGAAAATATATCCGACTAGATGGTGTCAATTAGAGGTGTTATTTTTCCCACGAAAACTCCTTTACTATTTGACAAAGTACATCGCACCAGACACAAGATATCAATGGTGCTAATCAGCCATTATTCATGATAAATGTACCAATACCATAGTCGGTCAATCTACGTTGTGTTGCCAATGGGTCATTTGTATACGCCCACATTTTCATGTGGACATATATTGACACCCCTGTCCTTCCGTCCACAGTTTGTGGACATGCTACTGGTCACAATTTGTATCCGATTTTAACGAAACTTGACTTAAGATCTATCGTTATTAGAAAGGGATCGGACGCTAATTTCATGGATTATGGTCCAGGGATTGTGGAAACTCTAGATGTCACAATTTTTATCCCTTTTTGATGAAACCTGAAATGTATGGTCATAACCCAAAGATCTAGGATTCTTTCGATAATTGGGCATATCGGAATGTAACTTCTTGGATTATGGCCCCTGATTGTACCCATTTACCTTGTGGTCCATCTAGAGGTTTCATTTTGATCTGATTTTAAAAACCGTTCAAATATATCACCGTTTCGCCCTAGTGATGGTTACTTTCGTGAAAATCGACCCAAAATGGCCGCTTCCTGTACGCTTATAGTGTAAAAGTATATAATACCAAGGTTGTCACAATGTTCACCTGATTGTGATGAAACAAACAGCGAGGTTTATATCGCAAAGACTATCGGACTGTAACCTCATGGATTGTAGAACCTGATTGAACGCAAAATCACGTTTTGTTCTCGTGGCCCCTCTAGGTCCCATTTTTTAAATCCGATTTGGAATATATGTTTATATATCAAAGAACCTGGTTCCTACCATATTGTCGCATGTTGGACTGTAACAACCTGGATTATGAGCCCTGCTTGTACGAAAAATCGCATTTTTAGCTTGTTCGCTATCCAATTATAAATCTTACCTCAAAGGCCTAGATGGTTTAGATGGGTCATGATGGTAGAGTTTCGTCGGTGCCCAGATGGTAATGACGTTAACCGAGCTATAGGTGGCTTTACACTATTTATGCGATTAAGAGAATTGTTTTGCTAAAATTTAACCCATATTCCAATCCATAGTCTGCATTTACAATATCACGACCTACAGGGTAATCTCCGTCGGCCTTGCTTCGCCACTCCCATGGTCTCCAGATGGTAATGACGTTAACAGAGCTATAGGTGGCTTTACACTATTTATGCGATTAAGAGAATTGTTTTGCTAAAATTTAACCCATATTCCAATCCGTAGTCTGTATTTACAATATCACGACCTACAGGGTAATCTCCGTCGGCCTTGTTTCGCCACTCCCATGGTCTCTGTATACGTTAACTAATTAACATCTTTTCACAAACACTGCCTGTCAATTAATATGCACGTAACAGCATCATTACGTGTGAAGTGTGGTTTTATCGCCTAATCTACGCGATTCTTAGACTGTGAAGTATTGTAACATTTCTATTTGAATACAGGGCTAGTATACGTTATATGGTGAAATGGGCTGAACTGTAGGATTCCCTATTGACCTGTATCAACCATAGTCGACCCATTTTCCTTACCTATTTTGGAACTCGACATAATCACAGTAAATCCTATTCTTAAACTTTTTATATTTAATTTGCTAACTCAGTGTTTTACTTAAGGCAGCCCAGAAAGATTGAATACCTACAGAACGTAAAATAGGGGTGTTGTGATACTATTTTCTCTGCGTATATACCCGTCTTCATTAGTCGCTACTAAAAACTAGGACGTTAAAGCCCATTCCATTTCTATCTAAACACGAAACAGAACTTGATTTAACCGGACAACAACCACCCATTTGATACGCCGGCAGGTTATCATACGAAACAGAATTAATTGACTTGTTTCAAATTTTCAGGTGAACCAGACCCGTGTTTAACATCATCTATATGGACTGATGGAGATGATAGAAGCATTAATTGTCATGAAAATTATGATAAATGTGACAGATATATGGAACCAGGATGGTATCGTGTTCAATCAGAATCTGGTCAAAACCTCACCATGCCCACTTCCCCTGTACCAGTAAATAGTTGTGGTACCAAGTATCCTATATGGTTAAATGGTAAGATTATTATAAATGTGTAAAGGGCGCTATTTACAGATTTCTTTACTGCACTTGAGAAGGATGTCAGATGGACATAGAATTGGTTATTAGTTTTAATTGTATACATCTATATATTTACAGGAGATCATCCAAGTTTATCAGATGGTATTGTTGATCGTGTTGCATGTGTGGCGTCTTTATCCTTGACCTGCAACGCCTCCTACGAAATAAAGATCAAGAATTGTCAAGATTTTATGACTTATTACCTGGTAAAGGCTACAGGATGCAACGAACGATATTGTTTTGGTATGTTGATGTTTATTATTCTATTCTCTGGGGTATGCTTAGAAAACGGCTCTGTATATAGTTAAAAGATTTATAACATCAACAGACTTATCTAATTCACCAATTTCCATTCTACCTACCTGATCGTATTTAATAACAAGTGTATAAAAATGTATATCATTGTTTTACAAGGTAATGTTGAAGACTGTCCACAACCAACAACACAGGCACCAACTTCACTTTCTACAGCCCAAGCTACAGACATGGGCGTTGCAGGTAAGTTGTTTCCATTGTATCCTTTGCTTCTTTTTATGCACGGGAAATAGGTTGGTCGTTATGAAATGGCCAACAGATCCGTGTCTAGAATAAAATTCTGCCTATGCGCCACATTTTAAAGTAATCCAGAGTCATGATGGCTCAGTGAGGACCTGGCTTACTAACCAAGATGTCCAAGGTTCAACCCCATTGCTGGCCGAGAATGTTCCAAGGTATTTCTTGGCGTAGTAGTACATTGTTACGATGTCATCCGCTACAATTCACTGATTATAAAATTTATATTTTAAATCATCACCAAGTGTACGTCTTTATTAGGATTTGAACTTTATAAAACTTGATGAATGGTTTCACTGAGTTATCAATACCGAAAGCACTATCAAATAAATGAACTACTGTAATAAAAGGTTCCCACAATCTGTGTAACGTTCCAAATGTTTATAAACTGGTTTATAAAATTTTGATTTGCAATCTTACTCAGCCCAAATTCAGTACTTAGAATCAAGTGGGGGTGGGGGTTCTTGAAACCAACTTTGTAAGGTAGGGCAAGGTCATTCGATAGTGATTAACCAACATAAGAAAACATATATTGCCGACTAAATGGTGTCAGTTTGTGGTGTTATTTATCCATCCAAAACTCCTTTATTATTTGGCAAAATACATCTCACCAGACCCAAGATATCATTGGTGCTAATCAGCCATTAAGTAGTAATAAAACTGATTCATGATAAATGTACCTATACCATAGTCGGTCAATCTATGATGTCTTGCGAATGGGTCCTTTGTATACGTCCACATTTTCATATTGTCGTTCCTGTGCGGCCGTCCACAATTTGTTTGTGGACACCCTACAGGTCACATTTTTACCCGATTTCAACGAAACATGACATACAGGTCTATCGTTATTGGCATATATCGGACGGTAATTTCATGGATTGTGGAAACTCTAGATGTTACAAATGTTATCCGATTTTGATGAAACTTGATATGTATGGTTATAACTCAAAGATTTAGGTTCCTGTTGATAATCGGGAAACACTGAAAAAAACTTCAAGCATTTATCTTGAGGTCCCTCTAGAGATTTGATTTTGATCCGATTTTAAAAACTGTTCTAATATATCATCGTTTCGCCCTAGTGATGGTTACTTGCAATTTCTTGAAAATTGGACCGAAACTGACCGACAATCTGGCTGCTCTCTTGTCGCTAATACTGTAAAAGTATGTAATACCAAGATTGTCACAACTTTTATCTGATTTTGATGAAACGTTAAAGGCATGTTAATATTCCAGAGATTATCGGACTGTAACTTCATGGATAGCCCCTGATTGAACACAAAATTACGTTTTTAACCCGTGGACCCTCTACATGTAGGTCCCATCTTTTATCCGATTTGGAATATATGTTTATATCTGAAAGAACTTCGTTTCTTTCATATTGTCGCATGTTGGACTGTAACTACCTGGATTATGAGCCCTGCATGATTGTACGAAAAATCCCATTTTTAGCTTGTTCGCTATCCAAGTATAAATCTTACCTCAAAGGCCTATATGGTTTAGATGAGTCATGGTGGTTGAGTTTCGTCGGTGCCAAGATGATAATGACGTTAACAGAGCTATAGGTGGTTTTGTCACTATTTATGCGATTAAGAGAATTGTTTTGCGAAACCTTTAACTCATATTCCAATGTATTGTATTTACAATATACGACTAGCAGAGTAATCTCCGTCGCCCTTTGTTTCGTCAATCCCATGGTCTCTGTGTAATTTAACATCTTTTCCACAATAGATAATTTCTTAGCAGGCAATCAAAAGCTTTACTATAGCAAAAATATTTTGAGAGTACTTATACTACCTGTCAACTGATATGCCACACTTCTGATTGAATACAGTGCTAGTAAACGTTCTGAAATGAAATGATCTAAACTGTAGGATTCCCTATTGAACTGTATTGGCCACAATTGTTTGGACATGGTTTCACCCATTTTGCTCACCTATTTTGGAACTCGACAGAATCACAGTAAATCCTCTTCTTAAACTTTTTATATTTAATTTGTTACCTCAGTGTTTTACTTGAGGCCGTCCAGGACGATTTAATACCTACATAACGAAAAATAGGGGTGTTGACATACTGTTTCCTTGGCATATATACCCATCTTCATTAGTCGGTACTAAAAAGTAGGACATTAAAGCCCATTCCATCTCTATTTAAATACGGAACAGAACTTGATTTAACCATACAACAACCACCCATTAGATACGCCGGCATGTTATCATACGAAACAGAATTAATTGACCTGTTTCATATTTTCAGGTGTAACAGACCCGTGTTTAACATCAGCTATATGGACTGATGGAGATGGTAGAAGTATTAATTGTCATGAAAATTATGATAAATGTGACAGATATATGGAACCAGGATGGTATCGTGTTCAATCAGAATATGGTCAAAATCTCACCATGCCCACTTCTCCTATACCAGTAAATAGTTGTGGTGCCAAGTATCCTATATGGTTAAATGGTAAGATCATTAAATGTGTAAAGGGAGATAATCACAAATTTCTAAAATCATCATCCAAAATCTTTTATTTGAGATAAAATCATTTACTTTATAGACAATTACTGTACTTTAGAAGGATGTCAGATGGACATAGAAGTGGTTATTAGTTTTAATTGTATATATCTATATATTTACAGGAGTTCATCCAAGTTTATCAGATGGTATTGTTGACAGTGTTGCATGTGTAACATCGTTATCCTCGACCTGTCACGCCTCCTTCCAAATAAGGATCAAGAATTGTCAAGATTTTATGGCTTATTACCTGGTAAAAGCTAAAGGATGCAACGAACGATATTGTTTTGGTACGGTGATGATTATAATACAATTCTTTGGGGTTTGTTTAGGAGAAACTTAAATCTCCTTAAAATCGTTTTAAACTAAACTCTCCTCCTGACTTAAGATAGACGCGTTTCACAAAACCATTTTAAGCATTTTACATCTGAACTTTAAGTAGTGGCGTTTCACAAAACTATTTTAGGGACAAAATCACTTTTAACTTAGGACAGCCGTCACCCTCTCTGATTATGGGTACTTGTTCGGTCTATTGCGACATATAGATATATTTGGAATAATGTTAATATTTCCAAATTCCTGGGTCACACATTACCATATAATTCAAGTATAAATTATAACATTTTCAAATCAATACCATACAAAACAAAAACTACAAAAAAAAAGAAACACACACACTAAAAGAAAATTTTAACTCACTTTATATCTAATGTCATGGAAAGAAAAGCACTATTTATCTATGATAAAAATGTCTTTGCTTGGTATTAGAAGGCCTATAATACTACACATATGCAAAGTATTTACATTATTTACATAAATTTATTATTATTTCTTAGTGAAGGCTTACGTTAATAACACAGCATAAATCAGATAAATTTAAGGAGAGAGAAATGGGGTTTAACGTCCACTCGACACAAACTAGGTAATTTCGGGACTAACACATGGTTCAATTTTATTTCAATAATTCGCTTGCGCGTAAGGGTCTTTAGCAGTGGGAGGAAATAGGAGACCCGGCGAAAACCCACGAGGTTGGACAGGCGACCCTACTCCTTGTCACGTACAACCGGGGACTCGAAACCCCGCCAGTTGACTCAATGACAGACCTTATGATACAGCGCGCTCGTGCTAACCATTCGGCCATCCAACCCTCCATCTCGGTAAAGAATAATTTCACCTGAGTAACAAAGATAGGCATTATCCAATAAGGAGTGTGGCACTTTGGTAATTTTGAAGTATTTTTGAAACAGTATAAAATCTATGGGGGTGACATTTCAAATCTAGGCATCGGAACATTGGCTGTTTGGTGGAATAGTTTCAAAGTTTTAAAATTCGACAAGAATTTACAGCGTAGAATAGTCGTTTGGTTACAAATCTCATATGTTTGTGACAATTCTCAATAATTTCTGTTATCCAAAATACCATAAAACTACTAAATTCAAGTAATTTAGTTTATCGATACACATTGAGTCTGTGACTATATCAAATTTCAAGGTCACAAATCAAATGCCCAGTTCAAGGCCAACCCATCGATATTCCGAAACGAATAAAACGCAATAAGCTAATTTATTTCACCTCTCTACGACTGTCTGACCATGAGCCAACATTGTTCTACCCACTGATATTGTAACCGTTAGTTCAAACTGTTTTCAGTTTCGAAGCGTATTTTTTTACACCCTCAGTGCTCGTACCGGAAATGTGCACTGCACGGGCGCAAACAATTTTAACTCAAATCTTTTAAAATTGCATTTTAAGTTACAATCCATCTTCGTGAAACACATAAAATTAAAAATTAATTTTGAATTTAGTTAAAATCTACCTTAGTGATTTGTGAAACAGGGCCCTGATCGTAATCAATAACAAGTGTCTAAACCTGTCTAATATTATTTAACAGGGTAATCAATAAAAAGTGTCTAAACATGCAGACTATTTTTATTTTACAAGGTAATGCCGAAGACTGTCCACAACCAACAACCCAGGCACCAACTTCACTTTCTACAGAAGCCCAAGTTACAGACACGGGAGTTACAGGTAAATGGTGTTCGTTGTATCATTGGCTTCTTTAGATATCCTTTGATTCTTTTGGTATCCACCTGTCTACAGTCTTCTAGAATTTTGGGTGAAATGGGTGTAAGCAGTCGCAAGCATATTTTCCTAAAAGGTGTTGGCTGGAAATAGGTGCACCGTTATGGTATGGCCAACATATCCTCACAGATCCTTGTCGAGAATGTAATTCTGTCGGTGCGCCTCATTTTAATGTAATCGGGAGTATTGATGACTCAGTGAGAACCTAGCTTACTAGGTTCGATCCCGCTGTTGGCCGAGAATGTTCCTGGATATTTCTCAGCGTAGGGGGACTTCGCTACGATTCCATGTGCTACAATTTACTGATTATACAATTTCGATTGGTAGTTCAACTGGTTTATAAAATTTTGATTTTAAATCATCACCAAGTGTACGTTTTTATTAGGATTCGAACTTTATAAAACCTGCTTAATGTTTTCACTGAGTTATCAATACAGAAAGCACAAACAGTTAAATGAACTACTGCGGGAAGAGGTTTCCACAATCTGTGTAACGTTCCAAATGTTAGTCTTGTAGCGAGAATAAACCCAACTAATGAAATAAATTCATAAAGTAAATTTTGCGGGAGTAAAACTGGTGGACGGGGTCCGGATTCAGTACTAAGATCAAGTAGGTTGCGGGGGGGGGGGCTATTTATAACAATATGCCAAATAAGGATTAATGTGACAATGTCATCCTTAGATACTAATTCGTAAGGTAGGGCAGGATCATTCGATAGTGAAAAACCAACATAAGAAAATATATATATTCGACTAGATGGTGTCAATTAGGGGTATTATTTTTTCCCCGCCAAATCTCCTTCACTATTTGGCAAAGTACATCTCACCAGACACAAGATATCACTGGTGATAATCAGCCATTATTCATGATAAATGTACCTATACCATAGTCGGTCAATCGACGTTGTGTTTCCAATGGGTCATTTGTATACGCCTACATTTTCATGTGGACCTATATTGACACCCCTGTCCTCCCGTCCACAGTTTGTTGGTGGACACGCTACTGGTCACAATTTGTATCCGATTTTAACGAAACTTGACTTAAGATCTATCGTTATTAGCATGCATCGGACGGTAATTTCATGGATTATGGTCCATGGATTGTGGAAACTCTAGATGTCACAATTTTTATCCGTTTTTGATGAAACCTGAAATGTATGGTCATAACCCACAGATCTAGGATACTTTCGATAATTGGGCATATCGGAAAGTAACTTCTTGGATTATGGCCCCTGATTGTACCCATTTACCTTGTGGTCCATCTAGAGATTTCATTTTGATCCGATTTTAAAAACCGTTCAAATATATCAACGTTTCGCCCTAGTGATGGTTACTTTCGTGAAACTCGACCCAAAATGGCCACTCCCTGTACGCTAATAGTATAAAAGTATATAATACTAAGGTTGTCACAATTTTTACCTGATTGTGATGAAACAAAAAGCGAGGTTTATATCGCAACCTGATTGAACGCAAAATCACGTTTTGTTCCCGTTGCCCCTCTGCGTCCCATTTTTTAAATCCGAGTTGGAATATGTTTATATCTCAAATAACTTGGTTCCTACCATATTGTCGCATGTTGGACTGTAACAACCTGGATTATGAGCCCTGATTGTACGAAAAATCTCATTTTTAGCTTGTTCGCTATTCAATTATAAATCTTACCTCAAAGGCCTAGATGGTTTAGATGAGTCATGATGGTAGAGTTTCTTCGGTGCCCAGATGATAATGACGTTAACAGAGCTATAGGTGGCTTTGTCACTATTTATGCGATTAAGAGAATTGTTTTGCTAAACCTTTAACTCATATTCCAATCCGTAGTCTGTATTTACAATATCACGACCTACAGGGTAATCTCCGTCGGCCTTGTTTCGCCACTCCCATGGTCTCTATATACATTAACTAATTTAACATCTTTTCCACAAAAAAACAATTTCTTAGCAGGCAATCAAAAGCTTTACTATAGCAAAAATATTTTGAGTGTATTTAAGACTGCCTGTCAATTAATAAGCACGTAACACCATCATTACGTGTGAAGTGTGGTTTTATCGCCTAATCTACGCGGTTCTTAGACTTTGAAGTATTGTAACAATTCTGTTTGAATACAGGGCTAATATACGTTATATGGTGAAATTGACTGAACTCTAGGATTCCCTATTGACCTGTATCAGCCATAATTGTTTGGACATGGTTTCACCCATTTTCCTCACCTATTTTGGAACTCGACACAATCACAGTAAATCCTATTCTTATATTTATAAACTTTTTATATTTAATTTGCTAACTCAGTGTTTTACTTAAGGCAGCCCAGTACGATATAATACCTACAGAACGTAAAATAGGGGTGTTGACATACAGTTTTCTCTGCGTATATACCCGTCTTCATTAGTCGGTACTAAAAGGTAGAACATTAAAGCCCACTCCATTTCTATCTAAACATGAAACAGAACTTGATTTAACCAGACAATACCCACCCATCGGATACGCCGGCAGGTTGTCCTACGAAACAGAACTAATTGACCTTGTTCGTATTTTCAGGTCAACCAGACCCGTGTTTAACATCATCTATATGGACTGATGGAGATGGTAGAAGTATTAATTGTCATGTAAATTATGATAAATGTGAAAGATATATGGAACCAGGATGGTATCGTGTTCAATCAGAATCTGGTGAAAATCTCACCATGCCCACTTCACCTGTACCAGTAAATAGTTGTGGTACCAAGTATCCTATATGGTTAAATGGTAAGATCATTAAATGTGTAAAGGGAGATAATCACATATTTCTAAAATCATCATTCCAAAATCTTTTATTTGAGATAAAATCATTTACTTTATAGACAGATGGACATATAATTGGTTATTAGTTTTAATTGTATACATCTATATATTTACAGGAGATCATCCAAGTTTATCAGATGGTATTGTTGATCGTGTTGCATGTGTGGCGTCTTTATCCTTGACCTGCAACGATTCCTACGAAATAAAGATCAAGAATTGTCAAGATTTTATGACTTATTACCTGGTAAAGGCTACAGGATGCAACGAACGATATTGTTTTGGTACGGTGATGATTGTAATACTATTCTCTGAGATTTGTTTAGGAAACGACGCTGTATATAGTTAAAAGATTTATAACATCAACAGACTTATCTAATTCACCAATTTCCATTCTACCTACCTGATCGTATTTAATAACAAGTGTCTAAAAATGTATAATATTTTTTTATAAGGTAATGTTGAAGACTGTCCACAGCCAACAACACAGGCACCAACTGCACTTTCTACAGCCCAAGCTACAGACACGGGCGTTACAGGTAAGTTGTTTCCATTGTATCCTTTGCTTCTTTTTATGCACGGGAAATAGGTTGGTCGTTATGAAATGGCCAACAGATTCTTGTCTAGAATAAAATTCTGCCTATGCGCCACATTTTAAAGTAATCCAGAGCCTGGCTTACTAACCAGTGTGTCCATGGTTCAACCCCATTGCTGGCCGAGAATGTTCCAAGGTATTTCTTAGCGTAGTAGTACATTGTTACGATTCCATCCGCTACAATTCACTGATTATGCAATTTTGATTGGTAGTTCAATCTGTTTATAAAATTTCGATTTTAAATCATCACCAAGTGTACGTCTTTATTAGGATTCGAACTTTATAAAACTTGATGAATGTTTTCACTCAGTTATCAATACCGAAAGCACTATCAAATAAACTACTGTGAGAAAAGGTTCCCACAATCTGTGTAACGTTCCAAATGTTTGTCTTGTAGCGCGAATGACCCCAACTAACCAAATAAAATCAATTAAGTTAATATAGCGCGGGGGTAGGGATTCTGTAATTCTCCAGTGAGATTTAATTGTCCTGCAAATTCCATCCAAAATTACGTTGCTATTTGCCATCTTACTCGGCCCAAATTCAGTACTTAAGATCAAGTGGGGTGGGGGGATCCTTGAAAACAACTTTGTAAGGTAGGACAAGGTCATTCGATGGTGATTAACCAACATAAGAAAACATATATTGCCGACTATATGGTGTCAATTAGGGGTGTTATTTATCCACCCAAAACTCCTTTACTATTTTGCAAAGTACATCTCACCAGACCCGTGATGTTATTGGTGTTAATCAGCCATTAAGTAGTTATAAAACTGGTTCATGATAATGTACCTATACCATAGTCGGTCAATCTACGATGTCATACGAATGGGTCCTTTGTATACGTCCACATTTTCACGTGGTCGTATATTGTCGCCCCTGTCCTGCCGTCCACAATTTGATTGTGGACACCCTACAGGTCACATTTTTTATCCGATTTTAACGAAACATGACATACAGGTCTATCGTTATTGGCATGTATCGGACGGTAATTTCATGGCTTGTGGAAACTCTAGATGTCACAAATGTTATCCGATTTTGATGAAACTTGATATGTATGTTTATAACCCAAAGATTTAGGTTCCTGTTGATAATCGGGAAACACTGAAAAAAACTTCAAGCATATACCTTGTGGTCCCTCTAGAGGTTTGATTTTGATCCAATTTTAAAAACTGTTCTAATATATCATCGTTTCGCCCTAGTGATGGTTACTTGCAATTTCTTGAAAATTGGACCGAAACTGACCGACAAGCTGGCTGCTCTCTTGTCGCTAATACTGTAAAAGTATGTAATACCAAGATTGTCACAACTTTTATCTGATTTTAATGAAACGTTAAAGGCATGTTAATATTCCAGAGATTATCGGACTGTAACTTCATGGATAGCCCCTGATTGAACACAAAATTACGTTTTTATCCCGTGGACCCTCTACATGTAGGTCCCATCTTTTATCCGATTTGGAATATATGTTTATATCTGAAAGAACTTCGTTTCTTTCATATTGTCGCATGTTGGACTGTAACTACCTGGATTATGAGCCCTGCATGTTTGTACGAAAAATCCCATTTTTAGCTTGTTCGCTATCCAAGTATAAATCTTACCTCAAAGGCCTAGATGGTTTAGATGAGTCATGGTGGTTGAGTTTCGTCGGTGCCAAGATGATAATGACGTTAACAGAGCTATAGGTGGTTTTGTCACTATTTATGCGATTAAGAGAATTGTTTTGCGAAACCTTTAACTCGTATTCCAATATATTGTATTTACATGGTCTCTGTGTAATTTAACATCTTTTCCACAATAGATAATTTCTTAGCAGGCAATCAAAAGCTTTACTATAGCAAAAATATTTTGAGAGTACTTATACTACCTGTCAACTGATATGCCACACTTCTGTTTGAATACAGTGCTAGTAAACGTTCTGAAATGAAATGATCTAAACTGTAGGATTCCCTATTGAACTGTATTGGCCACAATTGTTTGGACATGGTTTCACCCATTTTGCTCACCTATTTTGGAACTCGACAGAATCACAGTAAATCCTCTTCTTAAACTTTTTATATTTAATTTGTTACCTCAGTGTTTTACTTGAGGCCGTCCAGGACGATTTAATACCTACATAACGAAAAATAGGGGTGTTGACATACTGTTTCCTTGGCATATATACCCATCTTCATTAGTCGGTACTAAAAAGTAGGACATTAAAAGCCCATTCCATCTCTATTTAAATACGGAACAGAACTTGATTTAACCAGACAACAACCACCCATTGGATACGCCGGCATGTTATCATACGAAACAGAATTAATTGACCTGTTTCATATTTTCAGGTGAACCAGACCCGTGTTTAACATCATCTATATGGACTGATGGAGATGGTAGAAGTATTAATTGTCATGTAAATTATGATAAATGTGACAGATATATGGAACCAGGATGGTATCGTGTTCAATCAGAATATGGTCAAAATCTCACCATGCCCACTTCACCTGTACCAGTAAATAGTTGTGGTACCAAGTATCCTATATGGTTAAATGGTAAGATCATTAAATGTGTAAAGGGAGATAATCACAAATTTCTAAAATCATCATTCCAAAATCTTTTATTTGAGATAAAATCATTTACTTTATAGACAATTACTGTACTTTAGAAGGATGTCAGATGGACATAGAATTGGTTATTAGTTTTAATTGTATATATCTATATATTTACAGGAGTTCATCCAAGTTTATCAGATGGTATTGTTGACCGTGTTGCATGTGTAACATCGTTATCCTCGACCTGTCAGGCCTCCTCCCAAATAAGGATCAAGAATTGTCAAGATTTTATGGCTTATTACCTGGTAAAAGCTAAAGGATGCAACGAACGATATTGTTTTGGTACGGTGATGATTATAATACAATTCTTTGGGGTTTGTTTAGGAGAAACTTAAATCTCCTTAAAATCGTTTTAAACTAAAATCTCCTCCTGACTTAAGATAGACGCGTTTCACAAAACCATTTTAAGCATTTTACATAAAATCCACTAAAATAATATTTTAAGTTAAAATTTTATCTGAACTTCAAGTAGTGGCGTTTCACAAAACTATTTTAGGGACAAAATCACTTTTAACTTAGGACAGCCGTCACCCTCTCTGATTATGGGTACTTGTTCGGTCTATAGATATAGATATAATTGGAATAATGTTAATATTTCCAAATTCCTGGGTCACACATTACCATATAATTCAAGTATAAATTATAACATTTTCAAATCAATACCATACAAAACAAAAACTACAAAAAAACCCAAAAAAAACCCACACTAAAAGAAAATTTTAACTCACTTTATATCTAATGTCATGGAAAGAAAAGCACTATTTATCTATGATAAAAATGTCTTTGCTTGGTATTAGAAGGCCTATAATACTACACATATGCAAAGTATTTACATTATTTACATAAATTTATTATTATTTCTTAATGAAGGCTTACGTTAATAACACAGGATAAATCAGATAAATTTTAGGAGTCAAAGATATTTTATCTCGGGAAAAGAGAGAGAGAGAAATGGGGTTTAACGTCCACTCGACACAAACTAGGTCATTGCGGGAATAACACATGGTTCAATTTTATTTCAATAATTCGCTTGCGCGTAGGGGTCTTTAGCAGTGGGAGGAAATAGGAGGACCCGGAGAAAACCCACGAGGTTGGACAGGCGACCCTACTCCTTGTCACGTACAACCGGGGACTCGAAACCCCGCCAGTTGACTCAATGACAGCGCGCTCGTGCTAACCATTCGGCCATCCAACCCCGCATCTCGGTAAAGAATCATTTTACCTGAGTAAGAAAGATAGGCATTATCCAATAAGGAGTGTGGCACTTTGGTAATTTTAAAGTATTTTTGAAACAGTATAAAATCTATGGGGGTGACATTTCGAATCTAGGCATCGGAACATTGGCTGTTTGGTGGAATAGTTTCAAAGTTTTAAAATTCGACAAGAATTTACAGCGTAGAATAGTCGTTTGGTTACAAATCTCATATGTTTGTGACAATTCTCAATAATTTCTGTTATCCAAAATACCATAAAACTACTAAATTCAAGTAATTTAGTTTATCGATACACATTGAGTCTGTGACTATATCAAATGTCAAGGTCACAAATCAAATGCCCAGTTCAAGGCCAACCCATCGATATTCCGAATCCAATAATAAGCAATAAGCTAATTTATTTCACCTCTCTACGACTGTCTGACCATGTGCCAACATTGTTCTACCCACTGATATTGTAACCGTTAGTTCAAACTATTTTCAGTTTCGGAGCGTATTTTCTTACACCCTCAGTGCTCGTACCGGACATGTGCACTGCCTAGGCGCGCGAACAATTTTAACTCAAATCTTTTAAAATTGCATTTTAAGTTACAATCCATTTTCGTGAAACACATAAAATTAAAAAATTAATTTTGAATTTAGTTAAAATCTACCTTAGTGATTTGTGAAACAGGGCCCTGATCGTAATCAATAACAAGTGTCTAAACCTGTCTAATATTATTTAACAGGGTAATCATTAAAAAGTGTCTAAACATGTAGACTATTTTTATTTTACAAGGTAATGCCGAAGACTGTCCACAACCAACAACCCAGGCACCAACTTCACTTTCTACAGAAGCCCAAGTTACAGACACGGGAGTTACAGGTAAATGGTGTTCGTTGTATCATTGGCTTCTTTAGATATCCTTTGATTCTTTTGGTATCCACCTGTCTACAGTCTTCTAGAATTTTGGGTGATATGGGTGCAACATAACATTGAGGGTTCGTCCCCACTGAGAAGCAGTCGCAAGCATATTTTCCTAAAAGGTGTTGGCTGGAAATAGGTGCATCTTTATGGTATGGCCAACAATCCTCACAGATCCTTGTCTAGAATGTAATTCTGCCTATGCACCACATTTTAATGTAATCGAGAGTATTGATGACTCAGTGAGAACCTAGCTTACTAGGTTCAATCCCGCTGTTGGCCGAGAATGTTCCTGGATATTTCTCAGCGTATGGGGACCTCGCTACGATTCTATGCGCTACAATTTACTGATTATACAATTTCGATTGGTAGTTCAACTTGTTTATAAAATTTTGATTTTCAATCATCACCAAGTATACGTCTTTATTAGGATTCGAACTTTATAAAACCTGCTTAATGTTTTCACTGAGTTATCAATACAGAAAGCACTAACAGTTAAATGAACTACTGTGGGAAAAGGTTTCCACAATCTGTGTAACGTTCCAAATGTTTGTCTTGTAGCGATAATCAACCCAACTAATGAAATAAATTCATAAAGTAAATTTAGCGCGAGAGTAAAACTGGTGGACGGGGTCCAGATTCAGTACTAAGATCAAGTAGGTTGCGGGGGGGGGGTGCTATTTATAACAATATGCCAAATAAGGATTAATGTGACAATGTCATCCTTAGATCCTAATTCGTAAGGTAGGGCAAGATCATTCGATAGTGATAAACCAACTTAAGAAAATATATCCGACTAGATGGTGTCAATTAGAGGTGTTATTTTTCCCACGAAAACTCCTTTACTATTTGGCAAAGTACATCGCACCAGACACAAGATATCAATGGTGCTAATCAGCCATTATTCATGATAAATGTACCAATACCATAGTCGGTCAATCTACGTTGTGTTGCCAATGGGTCATTTGTATACGCCCACATTTTCATGTGGACATATATTGACACCCCTGTCCTTCCGTCCACAGTTTGTGGACATGCTACTGGTCACAATTTGTATCCGATTTTAACGAAACTTGACTTAAGATCTATCGTTATTAGAAAGGGATCGGACGCTAATTTCATGGATTATGGTCCAGGGATTGTGGAAACTCTAGATGTCACAATTTTTATCCCTTTTTGATGAAACCTGAAATGTATGGTCATAACCCAAAGATCTAGGATTCTTTCGATAATTGGGCATATCGGAAAGTAACTTCTTGGATTATGGCCCCTGATTGTACCCATTTACCTTGTGGTCCATCTAGAGGATTCATTTTGATCTGATTTTAAAAACCGTTCAAATATATCACCGTTTCGCCCTAGTGATGGTTACTTTCGTGAAAATCGACCCAAAATGGCCGCTTCCTGTACGCTTATAGTGTAAAAGTATATAATACCAAGGTTGTCACAATGTTCACCTGATTGTGATGAAACAAACAGCGAGGTTTATATCGCAAAGACTATCGGACTGTAACCTCATGGATTGTAGAACCTGATTGAACGCAAAATCACGTTTTGTTCCCGTGGCCCCTCTAGGTCCCATTTTTTAAATCCGATTTGGAATATATGTTTATATATCAAAGAACCTGGTTCCTACCATATTGTCGCATGTTGGACTGTAACAACCTGGATTATGAGCCCTGATTGTACGAAAAATCGCATTTTTAGCTTGTTCGCTATCCAATTATAAATCTTACCTCAAAGGCCTAGATGGTTTAGATGGGTCATGATGGTAGAGTTTCGTCGGTGCCCAGATGGTAATGACGTTAACAGAGCTATAGGTGGCTTTACACTATTTATGCGATTAAGAGAATTGTTTTGCTAAAATTTAACCCATATTCCAATCCATAGTCTGCATTTACAATATCACGACCTACAGGGTAATCTCCGGCGGCCTTGCTTCGCCACTCCCATGGTCTCCAGATGGTAATGACGTTAACAGAGCTATAGGTGGCTTTACACTATTTATGCGATTAAGAGAATTGTTTTGCTAAAATTTAACCCATATTCCAATCCGTAGTCTGTATTTACAATATCACGACCTACAGGGTAATCTCCGTCGGCCTTGTTTCGCCACTCCCATGGTCTCTGTATACGTTAACTAATTAACATCTTTTCACAAACACTGCCTGTCAATTAATATGCACGTAACAGCATCATTACGTGTGAAGTGTGGTTTTATCGCCTAATCTACGCGATTCTTAGACTGTGAAGTATTGTAACATTTCTATTTGAATACAGGGCTAGTATACGTTATATGGTGAAATGGGCTGAACTGTAGGATTCCCTATTGACCTGTATCAGCCATAGTCGACCCATTTTCCTTACCTATTTTGGAACTCGACAGAATCACAGTAAATCCTATTCTTAAACTTTTTTATATTTAATTTGCTAACTCAGTGTTTTACTTAAGGCAGCCCAGGAAGATTGAATACCTACAGAACGTAAAATAGGGGTGTTGTGATACTATTTTCTCTGCGTATATACCCGTCTTCATTAGTCGCTACTAAAAACTAGGACGTTAAAGCCCATTCCATTTCTATCTAAACACGAAACAGAACTTGATTTAACCAGACAACAACCACCCATTGGATACGCCGGCAGGTTATCATACGAAACAGAATTAATTGACTTGTTTCATATTTTCAGGTGAACCAGACCCGTGTTTAACATCATCTATATGGACTGATGGAGATGGTAGAAGTATTAATTGTCATGTGGATTATGATAAATGTGACAGATATATGGAACCAGGATGGTATCGTGTTCAATCAGAATCTGATCAAGATCTCATCATGCCCACTTCACCTGTACCAGTAAATAGTTGTGGTACCAAGTATCCTATATGGCTAAATGGTAAGATCATTATAAATCTGTAAAGGGCGCTATTTACAGATTTCTTTATAGACAATTACCATACTATAGAAGGATGTCAGATGGACATAGAATTGGTTATTAGTTTTAATTGTATACCTCTATATATTTATAGGAGATCATCCAAGTTTCTCAGATGGTATTGTTGATCGTGTCGCATGTGTAACATCTTTATCCTCGACCTGTCACGCCACCTACCAAATAAAGATCAAGAATTGTCAAGATTTTATGGCTTATTACCTGGTAAAGGCTAAAGGATGCAACGAACGATATTGTTTTGGTATGTTGATGTTTATAATACTATTCTCTGGGGTATGCTTAGGAAACAGCTCCGTATATAGTTAAAAGAATTATTACATCAGCAGACTCATATATTCTATGAAATCCCTTTTTTTGTGGAAAGCGGGCTTTATATTGTTAAAAGATTAGTTAAAAGACGGTGATGATTATAACATGAAAATCGTCGGAATTGGCAAGCAAATGCTATATTTATACTAACAATTTGGAAGTTGGCATAAAATTAAATAATGCCGAAACTATCTAATACCCTCGTCCTCGGCAAAGTTTTATTTAAACCAAAATGCCGAAAGGGGAAAGTATGGAATTGTGGAAATCCATTAACGGTACAAGGTACTTTCTGTTAAATTGATATCTTTTAGTATATACATAGAGAATTTTTGATTAAGCCCTGTATCTTTATTTTAGTTTAGTTTAGCCCCCCCCCCTCCCTTCCTTCACTTCAACTTTAATCTTATTTTGTAAAGTTAAGCAAATATGAATGTACCAGAAATTATTTGCATATTTGAAAAGAGCAATCAGTGATACTTAACATGGTATCTGGAATTTCGTATTTAGACCAGTATTTTTTACTTGAATACCCCTTTAATAGTGTGATATTTATTGGTATCTGGAATTTCGTATTTAGACTAGTATTTTTTACTTGAATACCCCTTTAATAGTGTGATATTTATTGGATTTAAATTATGAAAATACGATTGTACCAGAAAACTATTTACATACTTACAAACAGAAATGAATGTGATTTTCACTAATATGTAACATGACACCTTAAATTTCGTGCCATCCAAAGTGTCAAGTTGAGTAAATTTTTATTGTGTGCTAGGCTGATTTCCTGTTATAGTGTCGTGAATATCCTTGTTCTGGCTTATAGTGTGCCAGGTTTCCGTATATGTTAATAAGTCACGTGATATCTTACATTTGCATATGCAAGTTGATGCTGTGCGAAACATGCTATGTAGAATGCGTGAAGGACAAATGGGATGTGGCAGAGAGCAAATGTAAAATGTAATGAGAGAAATGTAAAATGTAGACACGTCAAAAAAAGTATTTTCCCACAAAACATTTGTCATTTAACACTTAACATTTGACGTTTTAATTTTAAATCTTGCCTTAGAGGTATTTTGACTTTATCATTACCGGTATTATGACTTTGTACATTGTACTTTTTACATATAATCAATAGTAAAGACATTGTAGCAGGTTGAGTTCAAATTTGATGACAATCATAACGAATCTGCTTGACAAAATTGCCTCTACTTGTTTGCAAATAGTGTAAAACTGTGTAATACCAAGGTTAACCAACTTTCGACAAGATGGCGACCTGACAACAACACACACAGATGTGTACAGGTGTTTTATGTAATAGTCTTTAAAATATGTGAAACTATTTACTAAAAATCGGTAACTATACACTATATATATCCGTGAATACCTAGTAAATATATATAGAAGATCGGAAAAGACGTTAACTTGTAAGTGAGTTTTTTTCTGTAAAGTGAAGATATTGACCTATTTATAGATTGACAAGCAGGGTATATTGTTATAGTATAGTGTGACTGTATAACAAACCTGGGAGTTAAAGTGACTCACGCGTGTTGAACAGTATTAATAAAACTCATACCACTGCAAAAAATAATGTCGTCGGGCACTAGGGGAGCGTTTAAGAAAATAGATACTGATCAAAGAAGGCAAAGCCTCAACGCTACAGAAATGACAGATATGAACAATAAACTCACAATAATGAAAAATAATATGTTAACAAAAGATGATATTAAAACAATAGTAAGTGATATTACTAGTTCGGTCTTGTTAAGCTTCAAGGAAGAATTTAACGCAATTCACGAAAAACTTGATACTACACTGAAAGAAAACGAGCTTTTAAGGAAGGAAAATGATAAACTCAGGGCCGACTTTAATGAATTGAAGGAAACAAGCGAAACTGAGAGACAGAGAATAAACGAAGCCATAAGCATGGCTAATTACAACGAGCAATACTCTCGTAAAAACAATATCCGAGTATCAGGCATACATTTTCCCGACAGTGACGAACCTATGAAAGAAACATTCATGAAGTTTGTTCATAAGCATATTGGAGTTTCGGTATCACCAACTGAAATAACAGCCATTCACCCCCTCCCTTCCAGGAATTTCGATAAACCTAGCCTGATTTTAGTAAAAATGTCGAATTCGGAAGCCAAACGAAACCTAATGATACACAAAAAAATAGTAGCTGAAAAAAACGTGAAATTTACTGACGACATTACCAAATCCAATCTGAGTTTAATGAATAGGGCTAATAACATGGACTGTGTAGAAAAATCGTGGTATTACAATGGTCAGGTATATGCAAAATCTAAAGGAAGAGTAAAAATCAAGATTAACTTATTCGAAAATTTTCGAGACAAACTCATGTCAGCCCCTTTTGACCAAAGAAGACAGTCAACGGATCTTTAAAGCATGATGTAAATATTATTGTTGACACACGCCTCGTACATGACCATGCATTGACCCAATTCGGTTATATGTACAAACACTAATAACCAGTCACAAATATTGTTACGCAAGTACGCTACAGACTGGAAATTTTGGACTAAAATATAATTTGTAAATACCAGTCACAGGCTTTTGTGATAATCATCCAACGAATATATTCAATTAGGTGAGGCTTCTCTCTTATCGAGGAAACCCAAGGGTGGTGGTGACTACGGTGGGACATCAAATATCGTATTCAGAGACACCACAAACACATCTCTTCACCAATACTCAATTATAACTACTAAAATAAGGACGAACTATTATATTTATATCGTTTATATATTTATATCATTTATGTATTTATATCATTTATGTATTTATATCATGTAATGTCATATATCATTATCACTAGATAGTGAATAAGAATAGGCATGCGCAATGGTATAATCAATACAAAATATAGATTGTGTTAATTATACTTATAGCATAAAACACCTTGTACACATCTCTCCAATTTAACAACCTAGGAGGATGAAGCGAACGCGAATTATAACAAACCAGTTTCAACAAGCACCATATAATATACACACATTAATATACAATCACATATACATTATTATTAAATATACAACCATGAAAAACCCCAATATTACCTTAAATAACATCTCGAAGATAATTTATAAAATACAATATTGTCCGTTAAAATGGCAGGAATAAGGGCACTCTCACTTAATGTCAGGGGACTTCGAAATAAACAAAAGAGAGAAAAAGTCTACCTATGGCTAAAAGAGCAAAAGGGTCAAATAATATTCTTACAAGAAACTCATAGTACAAAGGAAGATGAAGACTTTTGGCAAGGAGAATGGGGTGGGACAATTTACTACTCTCATGGTTCAACAAATTCTGCAGGAACCTCAATACTATTCAATTCGAATTTTCAACCAAAAGTCATTAAGAGTATATCAGATGAAAATGGGTACTTTGTTATATTAATAATACAAGCTGAAGAAAAAATTACAGTTCTTGTAAATACATACAGTCCAACATCCGACAGTGATCAAAATGCTTATTTTAATAAACTACGTAATACACTTACAAAAACTCTTTCTAACCAAGAATATGATATAATATTTGTGGGAGGAGATTTCAATAATGTGTTAGATACAAACTTAGACAGAAGTGGGGGTAATTACAGAGTAAAATCCAAGGGATTAGCAGCTTTAAAAGAACTTATTAATGAATATGAATTAGTAGATATATTCAGAATACGAAAACCAAAACTGCGGCAATTTACATGGCGACAAAATAAACCACTTATACAGAGTAGAATTGATTTTTGGTTGACATCAGAGAGTACTCAAAATTATATAAAATCTTGCTCTATTATACGTAATACAATAAGCGATCACTCCGCAGTCTTTATTGAATACGTTATCGTGAATGAAAGAAGAGGTCCAGGTTTATGGATTTATAATAATGATTTAAACAATGATAACAATTACTATAACTTATTGAAAAAGTCGATAGAAGAATGGTGTAGCTCATATCATGATCAATATGATAAGGGGGGGCTATGGGATTTTCTCAAATTTAAAATTAAACATGAAACAATACTGTACTGCAAATGTAAACAAACTATCAAACGAAAATTAAAAGAAACTCTGAATAACGAACTTTATCATTACGAGAATAAACTAGGTAGTGCCAACGTAACAAAAAATATTGAAAACATTTTGAACCGTATTGACGAGGTGAAAATTAAATTGAACAATATCTATGAGGATGAAACTAAAGGGGCAATCCTACGTGCAAAAATTCAGTGGCACGAAGAAGGAGAAAAAAATACAAAATTCTTCCTTGGAATAGAAAAAAGAAACAAAATAAACACGGTTATTCAAAGACTAACGAATGAAAATAACGAAATGATTTCAGACTCTAACAAAATTCAGTTTGAAATTTATAAATTTTACAGAAAATTGTATTCACAAACGAATAAATCTATACAAACACAAAATATTTTTATAATGAATGATAATACACACCCAGTAATTGAAGACAACTTAACACACATATTTGAACACAAAGTTAGTGATTGTGAATGTCAAACTGCCCTCAAATCATTCAAAAATAACAAAACACCAGGTAACGATGGACTTACTGTTGAATTTTACAGAAAACACTGGCAACTTGTAAGGGTCCATGTACTTAATTCATTCAACTGTGCCTTCGAAAATGGAACCTTATCTAATTCGCAGAGACAGTCAGTAATAAAATTAATTCCAAAATCCGGAAAAGATAAAACTCAACTAACTAACTGGAGACCAATTAGTTTAATTAACGTAGATGTAAAAATCTTAAGCAAATCCTTATCCATAAGACTAAAACCATTCCTTAACGACCTCATTCATCCAAATCAAACAGGCTTTGTGCCTGGTAGACACATACAGGAAAATACCAGGATAATAAGTGACTGTTTTACTCTAGCAGCCCAGAAAAAAATCACTGGGATATTATTAGCATTAGACTTTCAGAAAGCCTATGACAGTGTTGATCATAATTATCTATTTTCAGTGCTTAGATATTTTGGCTTTCAAAAAAACTTTGTGAGGTGGATTAAGACCCTTTATCATAATATTACATGTACTGTTATGAACAATGGTTTCTCAACGAAGCACTTCCTAGTAAGTAAAGGAGTTAGACAGGGGGATCCAAGTAGCTCAAACCTTTTTAACCTTGTTTTAGAAACATTATGTCAAAATATTAGAAACTGTAAATATATTGAAGGCATAGAATTTGGACAAAAATCATTAAAACTGACCGCCTTTGCTGATGACATCACTTGTTTACTGAAAAACTTCAAATCAGCAAGACACCTTTTCGAAATATTAAAGAAATTTAGTAAAGTATCCGGTCTTGAAATCAATGCAACCAAAACCGAGATAGCAGACCTACATAGTAAAACTGAAAATATACAATCCATTGCTAATGAATTCGGAATAATTTTACAGAAAGAAAAAATTAAGATTTTGGGAATCTATTTCACAAATGATAAATGTTTAAGCAATAAATACAACTATGAAGAAAGGATTTCGGATATCAAAACAATACTGAATAGGTGGAAAAAAAGAAATTTAACATTAATAGGCAAAATCCAGGTTATAAAAACGTTCTGTATCTCTAAAATACTGTACCCAACATTAACGATAAATATTCCAGAGTATATCATTTCAAAGTTTAATACGATTATATATAACTACCTGTGGTCAGGCCCAGATAAAATAAAACGAAATGTTATTTCCCAACAATTTGAAATGGGGGGTTTAAATATGATAAACATTAATGAATTGTTGAAAAGCCAGAGTATCTTTTGGATAAAAAAAATATACTCCGAACAAGAACAACCATGGAAAATTATTTACGAACATATCCTACAAAATCAGAATGGATATTTAATACCGTTATCTAACTTCAATATTAGAGACATTATCTCGACACCCTTTTATACAAATCTATTTCAAAACTGGTATAACATATACACGTGCTATATTGACGGATTGGTTCCCTTAAGAAATCAATTGATTTGGAATAACCATAATCTAAGAATTAACAATAAGTCTTCAATCAAGAATATATTAATTAACGATAACATTTTATTTGTTGAGGATATCGCAGACATCAATCTTTCCAAATATGATAATGATCTTATCAAGTTAATGGAGATCAATCAAATTTTGGTTAACATTAAAAAGGTAAAGGAAACAATATCGGAAACGGAATACAGTTGGAATACTAAAATTTTTGACAATAGATTAAATGTAAATTTGGATATTTTTTTAGAAAAATTATACAAAAAAAATATATCAAATATAACCTCAAAAGACATTTATAAAAAACTTGTACAAAAGAACTACACAAAACCACCAGCTATTGCCAGGTGGGAAAAAAATTATAGTATTGCCCTAGAAGAAGACCAAGTTAAACACATTTTTACACAGATACGAAGAATAACTAGAGATTCAAAAATGGTGACATTTCATTTTAGATATATACACCATGTAATTTACCTTAACGATCGATTATATAAAATGAAATTATCTAACTCATTACTGTGTGATTTTTGTAATTCTACAATTGAAAATATCGATCATCTCTTCATTCAATGCGAATATGCTCAATTAGTATGGCAGAAACTACATGAAATATTAATCTATAATAATATATATATTAATCTTACTAGTATAATTAAACACTTAGGTATAATTATACATGAGAATTTAAAAAATGAAAAAGAATTAAATACTGTTAATTTACTTATATTGTTATCAAAATACTATATCTACTCATGTAAGGTCAAAAAAAGTGTTCCAAATACCAGAAGTTATACTTCATACATCGAAATGAAAACTAAGATAATATACAACACAGAAGACGGACACAACATCCTGAAGATAAAACAAAATCATTAAAAATATCTATTCATATATATAATATACATTTCGTTATGTTCTCTATATAGGTAATATTTATTCAATCCTAGTTTTTAGATTATCTACAGATTTATATTTATACTTATATTCATGATTTATATATGCATGTTTTATATATATGTATATGTATGTTGTTGGTTAATAAACTGGAAAAAAAAAAAAAAAAAAAAAAAAAAAAAAAAAAAAAAAAAAAAAAAAAAGGTTAACCAACTTCTAGAGGTGACATATTTTATCCGATTTTGATCCAACTGAAATTTATGTTTATATCCCACAGATCTCGGATCCTTTCGACATTCGCGCATGTTTGACTGTAGCATTCTGGATTACGGCCCCTGATTATAAGAAAAGTCCATGGGCGTATCTTGGTGGTGGATTGATAAGCAAAGCAGGTTATGTACATCATTACATTCAGGTTTTCAAATATTATCACAAGGAACCAGGATCGGGGGCATCCGGCCCTCAGTCCTTCCCTGTCCTAGGGACATGCATTGACATTTACATCACCTGTGTATTGTCTTAATATGGAATCGGTGTAATACTTTTGTAGGAGACACAGATGAATGCAAGATAACAACACCAATACCAACAACACGATCTATAACAACAAATATGGACCCATTGTATGAATCGGCTACCGTTTTGGACACAGGCAAGTAGATGCTTTGGATAGTAGATGGTTAAACGTCTACCCAACACAGACTTCGTCATTTCGGGACTAACATGGTGCAATTTTATTTCGATAATTCGCTTGCGCTTAAGGGTCCTTAGCTGTTGGAGGAACATGGGCTAACGGACTCGATCAATGTTAGGGGGGAATTTCAGGACTGCCCGTGTACAGCTGCCGGTGCAGAAGGCTTGTACCTTATAGGGACCTCCCCAAGAATATTTGGAAAAGTTAACTGCCGGAAACGCGTTTACCTGCTATTACATAGCCTATTTTTTAGCTGATTAGCCAGAATTCCAATCAACCAATCCATCTAAACGGTATGTTGGCGGACTCCCAAACAAATGTTGAAAATTCCACAGTCGCAGATGCTATTCTGACCTGTGAGATAAGCAACTGCAAAGTTGTCTAATCGTTTTGCAACCGAAATACCACTCTATGCCAATCCCAATTCCAATCATACAAGCAAACTGTAGAAGCTAAACCCACAAATGATAACCGATGTCGCACAAAGCAAAGTTGTTACAGAAAAAATAAATTGTTTGGAATAAAATTGTGCCTGATAAAGACGAGAGAACCATCCTTGCAACGTCGTCGGAAATAAATTTTTTAATTAACGTGTTTTCCATATAATTGTGTCAGTCATGTGTTATTCCCATTCAGTTAATAGATGCTGTTAAAACAATTTACAGACGAAATGTTTTAATCCATAGTCAATTCAGTACAAATTTGCCCGTTCCCTCCACTGATGGACAAGAAGAAAGTCCCAATAAGATCTTTACTATTTCAGTTGAAACAGAAACTGGGTTGTATGCTGCACTGGCAGTTGCGGTGACGCTCTTAATCGGTCTTGCCGTGGCTATGTTGCTATACATCAAACTGTACAAGTATGTATTTTTGTCCCCCGCCTTTCGAAGAAAGCAGGAGACTATTAAAATCGGTCTGTCCGTCTGCTGTCTGTCCGTCACACGTTTTGGGACACAATAACTATCCTAATTGAGTTAGAATGTTTAAAGTTCGTGTAGGTTTCTATTAGGTGAATACCTTGACAAAATAGAGTTCGATAATGTGCATTTTCCACTAAGCAGAGATAAGCAATTTGATTGGTTGAGACTTTGGGACGTGACACCTTTGGTTCTAATTGCGTGAGAGCGATGAAAACCGAGTATAGATTCATTATATCAATACCTTGACTAAGCTCGATGGTGAGAAATTTCTGCTCAGACTAAGAAGTGATAAGAAATTTGATTGTTCAAGACTTTTTATTGAGGTAGAATGTTTAAACTTGATGTTCATTCCGTGAATCTCTTGACTAAGTTCAGTGATTAACATTTCCGGCCAAAGCTAAGCAATTGCATACCTGATTATAACTGATGGAGAGTGATTAAACTTAATGTATAGTTTCACTACCAGGTACTTCAAAACCTTGACTGAGTTTGATCCTGAACATTCATGCTTAGACTAAGTATAGATAATCTGTTTGATTGTTCGATTCTTTTGATAAAGATAAATGTTAATATTAATTAATATTTGTCATCTTTATATTTTGGCGTTGGACATCAGCCTCACTGTTGGCTTGTTATTTCATATTCATTAAATTTTAGCTCTAGCCACAGTTTGTCGAGAGGTTTAACGATGTTTATAGATATTGGGCTGGTTTGTAAAACAGAGGTAGTCGTAAGCGCGGCCGTTATACATGTTCGATAGCGTCGTTGATAGCAGTTAAATAATTCCATGCACAGGCCTAGATATTGTTTCTTGTTACAATGGCTAAGTCATTACATGTATGTAGCCTGGACTTCAAAGGGGCCTAGAAGAAGCATGCCTTACCCTCTAGGCGAAACCCAGCTGCCGAACAGGTATCAATTTAGTCCACAGCTCAATAAACTATTGGCGGGGAATAATCATTGTTTGTAAATCCTGGGTTTTCTCGAAAAGACCAGTATAATTATTTTCTCATTACTGATACTATATAGCAGCCCTTTCACATGCTGGCCGTCTTCATTAGCCCAGGTTAGGAGCAGAACAGTAGGACGTTAAACCCCATTTCATTTCACATGTTGGGTTTTAAGTAAGACCCAGTGCCGGTTCACCCAGGAAAAAGTAGAAAAAGAATTCATTCAAATGCAAGAATATTTTTATTTTTACAAAATTTATATGCCCCCCCCCCCTTCATACACGTGTTTAAGGATGCTTTACAATTATAGTAGGGTGACCCGTGCACTGTACAGAAAGTTGGTCTCGACACGGCTAAATGTGCACGCTTCAGTTGCGTGTCTCGAACTGATTTCTGACTACCCCGCACTCACTTTGAGTCGATAAATAGCCATGGCACGTGCAATTCTCTACAAATATATCAACTATTACAGCCGTAAAAAATCTATTGTTGACGATTTTGAATAGCAGTAAAATTTAGCTTCTTGGTTATTACAGCAGCTTTAGTATTATAATAGTAATTACGTTTGTTTTATTTTTTAAATTGCTTTATCATTAACTGTACCGTTAAGAGCGGCATCTTTTGGTTTAGTACAAATACTATCTCTGAATCGCTTTCTTTAGCAGGAACATGATACTAGCAGTAGTTTCATTTTACTTTTACAAGTTTCTTAAAACAATTGTTGAGTTGTCTAAAGTGCTTATTTCTAAATTCAATTTCTTGTTCTAGCTTTCTGTTATGTTTCGTAAAAAAGTAGTCTTGATTATCCCGACCTGTCAATCAGACGTAGAATGGTCGATAGACTGGTTAAGCGAGACTAATTTCAAAACAAGGGCACGTAACCTATCTTTTACTCAAAAGTGTCTGGATGTTATGGACGCAACTTGGAACCAGTTTTCAGTCTATTTTTTTATAGATGATTAATGGTCATAGCTTATTAAGTACAACATGATCGTTTATTTAGTGACTATAATTGTGTGAAACTGATTTGAGGCTTGGCATATATATAAATATTGTGGCGTAATTGTCGAGATATTTGGAGATATTTATTTATGGTGGGTCACCCTAATTATAGGATTACAGATAAAATAAAACAAACTCTCACTGTTTATATTTTTCTACTTGCAGATCAAGAAATATGGTATATGATCAAAAGCAACCGTGTAAAATCCCTTAAATTGCCCCTCTCTTTATTTGAATATGTGATCTCGAAGTTACTTCTGTGATATTATAGATTACTGCTGTATATAATGTGCTTTCGGTTTTTGTCCCCGGCTTTCGGAGAAAGCAGGGGACTATTAAAGTGGGTTCGTCCATCTCTCTTTCTGTTTGTCCGTACGTCTGTCCGTCACACTATTTGGGACACAATAACTCTCCTTCTAATTGCGTTAGAATGTTGAAACTTGGTGTGGTTGTTTATTAGACCCATGCCTTGATGAGCATTTTCTGCTTAGGGTAAGCAGAGATAAGCAATTTGATTGGTTGATGCTTTGGCACATGATAACTTTAGTTCTAATTAAGTGAGAGTGATGAAATTTGGTGTATAGTTTTATTACATCAATACCTTGACTAAGTTCGATAATAAGCATTTTCTGCTCAGGGTAAGCGGAGCGATAAGCAAGTTGATTGGTCGAGACTTTGGAACATAATAACTCTCCTTCTCATTGAGCTAGAATGTTCAAACTTGGTGTAGGTGTTTATTAGGTGAATGCCTTGATGGGGTTTGAAGATGAGAATTTTCTGCTTAGGGTAAGCAGAGATAAGCAATTTGATTGATCGACGCTTTGGGACACGATAACATTAGTTCTAATTGAGGTAGAATGTTTAAACTTGATGTAGATGTTCGTCTTGACTGAGTGCAATGATTAACATATCGAGGTAAACATAATAACTCTCCTTCTAATTGAGCTAGAATGTTCAAACTTGATGTAGGTGTTTATTAGGTGAATGCCTTGATGGGGTTTGAAGATGAGAATTTTCTGCTTAGGGTAGATAAGCAATTTGATTGATCGACGCTTTGGGACACGATAACATTAGTTCTAATTAAGTGAGAGTGAGGGCACATGGTGTATAGTTTTATCACATCAATACCTTGACTAAGTTCGATAGTGAGCATTTTCTGCTCAGGGTAAGCAGAGCGATAAACAAATTGATTGATCGAGACTTTGGAACACAATAACTCTCCTTCTAATAGAGGTATAATTTTCAAACTTGGTGTAGGCGTTCATTAGGTGACAGTCATGATGGAGTTCGATGATAAACATTGTCTGCTTACAATAAGTAGAGATAAGCAATTTGATTGGTTGATGCCAAAATTTGAGGCACGATAACTTTGGTTTTAATTAAACTCTGAGTATATATTCATATTATCATTACTTTGACTAAGTTTGATTATGAGAATTGTTTGCTTAGGCCAAGGAGCGATAAGTAATTTGATTGGTCAAGACTTTGGAACATAACAACTCTGCTTTTAACTAAGGTAGAATGTTTAAACTTGAAATAGATGTTCATTAGGTGAATGTCTTGACTGAGTTCAATGATTAACACTTCGAGCTAAAGCTAAGCAAAGGTAAGAAATTTCTTTGGTCGATGCTTTGGGAGAAGATAAATTTAATTCTATCTGATAGAGAGTGATGAAACTTAGTGTATAGTTGATAATCAGTTTGATTGCTTGATACTTTTGAAAATATACGTCCACATGAAAATGTGGGCGTATGAAAAATAAATGTGCGATTAATTAATAGGTGTCATCTATTTATTTTGGTTATTCGGCGGGGGAAATCAGCCTCACTGTTGGCTTATTACATTTAAAATATATTCATAAAGTAGTTGTAAACTTTGATCTAGCTGTGGTTTCGAAAAAAAACTCTGATATATTGCCATAAACCAAACCTTACTGGTAGTGGGTTTTTTTTTATCCCAAAGGATTTATGTTGTCTATTAGTTTGGCGTGCAAATTGCATGTCCAACTAACCTTAACCCTAACTCGTGCACGCAACAGAAGAGTAAGCAAATGTCTCCCTCGGGGCAACATTGGGTTACCTCGCATTTCACACATACCCATAAAATAAAACAATTACCATAAAAATATTATGTTTAGAAATGACTAAGACATCTTGTACCAGGCTGTGTAGATTATGGTTTATATAGTCAGTCTCTACAGTAAGGATAGCTTATATATTTTACTTTCCAGGGATAGCCCCTTAATAAAAGCATAAATAAACGGGACCACAGCTGTTTTTTGTCTTACAATAATGTTTTTTTTTCTTTTTAAATTGTATGTCTTCTCTTCGAATATGTATTGTTTTATGTTCTTGTATACTTTATTTTGTCTCCTGAATTATCTATGAAAATCCCGGTGCAGAATAGTAGGACGTTAAGCCCCCTTTCATTTCTATTATTAGCAAAAAAAAATACCGTGACACATCCCTTTTTTATAAACCGAAAATACAAAACTAAAATTCAAATACTTTTGTAGTCTTGAGTATAACTCCTAAAACGTCTTGACAGGAGGCCACAAAACTTTTTTTATACGCCCACATTTTCATGTGGACGCATTATGCCGTCGCCCCTGTTTGTCCGTCCGTCCACAATTTGTTTGTGGACACTCTACAGGTTACAATTCTTATCCGATTTCAACGAAACTTGAAATATAGGTTTACCCCCCCTCAGATCGAAGTTCCTGTCGATATTGCCATGTATCGGACAGTAAGTTCATGGATTATAGCCCCCGATTGTACGAAAAAATCGCGTTTTTAGCTTGTGGATAGTCTGGAGGTCACAATGTTGATCCGATTTTGATGAAACTTGCAAGGCATGTTTATAACCAAAAGACCTTGGTTCCTTTTGATATTTGCGCATATCGAATTTAACTTCCTGAATTATGGCCCCTGATTGTACGACAAATCATCTTTTGTTAGCTTGTGGTCCCTCAAAATTGTTATCCGATTTAAAACAAAAGGTCGAGTTCGAATTGCGTGAAAATCGGACCAAAACTGCCGGACAAAATGGCCACCTCTCGTACATAATTGGCGTAAAAATATGGTATATCAATGTTGTGGACCCTCTGGAGGTCAAAATTGTGTTCTGATTTTGATGAAACTTGAAATGTAAGTTTATAACCCAACGATCTTGGTTCCTTCCGATATTCACGCATATCGGATCTTCACTTCCTGAATTATGGCCCTTGATTGAACAAAAAAATCACAGTTTTAGCTTGTGGTCCCTGTAGAGGTCACAATTTTATCTGATTTAAAAATAATGTGTGAATATATCACCATTACACACAAGGATCTTGGATCCGTTTGATAATCGCGGATACCCTAACTTAACTTTCTGGATTATGGCTCCCGATTGTTCAAAAAATGGCATTGTTAGCTTGCAGATTCTCTAGAGGTCACAGTTGTTTTTCTGATTTTAAAAACCTTTGAAATATTTCACCATTTCACCAAGATAAAGGTTGAATTCGTATTTCGGGAAAATCGAATAAAACTGCCCAACAAAATGGCCGCTCTTTGTACGCAAATTGTGTAAAAGTATGCAATACGAAGGCCACAATTCTGATGAAACTTAAAACATATCTTTATATCCCAAGGATCCCAGTCCCATTTGCGCATGTCAGACCATAACTTTCTGGATTATTGCCCCTGATTGTACAAAAATCCCGTTTGATTTTAGCTTGTTCTCAGTCCATCTCTTGCAAAATGTGGGCGTATCCTGCCTGGCAGCCGCTGGTTTCTCAACTTACGAATTGTTGTTACCCGTCTTTTGATAACACAACTTAAATACAACGAAACACATTTCTTAAGACTTAAAGAAAATATTGTTACCACTTTTAGTTACCTAATGGGCTGAAGTAAAACTTGATTCAATATTAAGCAAAACTTGAGTTGAAAAACACATTTTACACAGGTCACCATATATTATAAGAGTTGTGACCTGTATTGTGTATTTTATGTGTTATATGTATGTATTGTATCATATTGTATCATATTTCTATACATGTGTGCACTTTTTGCAATAAAATAAATTCTCAATGAACGTGTACGAAATGCGTAGATTACTGGACAATATTTTGGTAAACTAAATCCAGAATGAGGCAAATTAAGCGTTATGCGGAATCAACGTAGCACTACTGCTGCAACATATCTTTGGTTTGATCGGATCGTTTAGGGGTTGGTTGGACTCTACCCAGTGTTGTATCTCTCTCTTCACCGTTGTGTTTTCTCACGATGCAGAAATTAAATATGTAACAGAAAAAACGATAGTTTTATACGCCCACATTTTCATGTGGACGTATATTGTCGTCGCCCCTGTCCTTCCGTCCACAATTGTTTGTGAACACTCTACAGGTCACAATGTTTATCCGATTTGGTTTAAACTTGAAATGTATGTTTATAACCCACAGGTCTCGTTCCTGTCGATATTCGCGCATATAGGCCCCTGATTGTACGCAAAATCGCGTTTTTAGCTTGTGGACCCTATATAGGTCACAATGTTTATCCAATCTAAAACTAAAAAACCATTACAAAATATCATCGTTACACCCTAAGGATGGTTGAGTTCGCATTTCGTAAAAATCTTACCGAAACTGACGGACAAAATGACCGCCCCTCGTTCGCAAATAGTGTCAAAATATTGTGTATCAGGGTTGTGGACCCCCTGGAGGTCACAATTGTCTCTGATTTTGATGAAACTGTTTATAACCTTTTCGATATTCGCGCATTTTGGACCATAACTTCCTGAATTATGGCCCCTGATTGTACGAAAAATCCAGTTTTCAGCTTGTAGAGGTCACAATTATTTTTCTGATTTTAAAAACCGTTTAAATACATCACCATTCCATCATAATGAACTTGCCCGACAAAGCGGCCGCTCGTTGTACGCAAATTGTGTAGACGTGTGTAATACGAAGCTTGTGGACCCTCTAGAGGTCACAATTTTTATCTGATTTTGATGAAACTTTAAACGTACATTTATACCCCAGGAATCTAAGTCCAATTTGATATTTGCACATTTCAGGCCATAATTGTCTGGATTATTGCCCGTGATTGTACAAAAAATCGCATTTGTTTTTGTCTTGTTCTCTATCCATCTCTTGCAAAATGTGGGCGTATCCTGCCTGGCAGCCGCTGGTTATAATCTTACATATAATGGGTCAAATTCCGTCAAGAACAGTTTCGGGAATATGGGCCCCGGGCGAACCATGCTTCGTCGCCGTGCTCCCCCCCCCCCACCATATGTGGTATCAAATTAACCGGCATGATCCCGTGAATGTTTTAAGCCATCCAATTTGAGCCCTGGGTATCCTGCCAGATGATTCACATAACAAGACTGATTTGGGGGAAAATGTCATATGTCATAGGTACATATTGTTTTTGGCTTCTTTTGCCATTTCTTTGGGGTAAAACTATATCCATTCCCGCCTAAATGAGGTTACCCTGTTCATAACATGAGCGAAAGAAAGAGAATCCAGCGATAAAAGCAAAGATAATCCTTTATTATAAACTCTATCTATACAGTCTGGTTATAAACTTGTAATTATTAGGAGCATTCAAATTGAAAGTAATTTAATAAGTAAAATACAAGATGACAAATTGTTATTAATATAAGGACGATAGCTGTGTAATAATCAATCTCTATACTATAGGGGACTGGAACGAAAAGTAGAAACAACTGGTAAGGCTATAATAAGTTTTTATCATTCAATATAAGCAAAACAAAGCAATATAAAACATCAAATATATATTTATAAATGGAAATGAAATAATAATTGAAATAATAATTATACGTTTAAAGTATGAAATAAAGAAACTATTTACGTTTGAACTATAAAATAAAGAACTATTTACGGAAGCTAGAAACTGCAACTTGTAATGAAATACTAAATATAAAACATCATATACAGTATAATATAGACATACCTAATAGTAGGAACAACTGGTAAGGCTCTAATAAGTTTATGGCTAGTAGATATGTTTCTTGGATTTATATATCCCACGTTGACAAGTTAAAACAATAGAAACTCATAAACAACCTTCCCGGGTTGCTACCTACTACATCTATACACTATACTTGAAAGTGGTTAATCCAGTTAAACATACATTATGCAAGAGCTAAATCTGCCCATTTCAGGTCTTTCTTTAGGACTGAAATGATATCTAAATTTTTAATTATATATTAATTAACTTATCCAGACCATAATCAATTCTTGATGTCATTGCTAGGCTGCAATATTTATTGGATTAGGATCCGAGTTGCTGCCCAACTTTCATTGATTATTTAATCTTGAAATGGATAATCGAGGCTATGTTGTTTTATCGTACCGACATTAGTAATGTTGATCGAGGTTAGGCCGAAAAAAATTAATCCTAAATTCTCGGTTCACAGTGGATCAATTTGACTGAAATTTTCAGCAAATTCCCTTTACATTATCTAGTTTTTAACTATTATAGTGAGAACTGCCAGCTCTTTGTCTAATCTCCCATAATGTATCTTTAATTAAACAATTCTAATTAACTGCATTGCTGATAGGATTAAGACCACATCGGTATAGATGAGTCGAACATCTGACTACATGTACGTATATACATTAATATATTGTTTTGGATGAAGAAGTTGTATTTACAAAAGGTGAAAAATATAACAGTATAATAGAACACGGACATCACCAGGTAAAGTTATGTTGCCATAGCTACCCACAACTACTATATAATATAATAACATATTGGTAACACATTTTGTTAAAGCTCCTAATATTTAAATTGCCAGTACAACCCTCAAGCCACCTCGAATCCACTTTCTTTTTTGAAAAATGAACAGGCATTCAGCTATCTTGTTTTCATGTACCAGTGGTGTTGATGTTACCCATATTATAATAACCAGTTTGGTCTCTTGTCTTTAATGTATCATAAACACCTGCAAGTCCACCTCCAATAGTTGAATCACATGTATGTTCATAATCTTGGTCAGTGGAAGTCTTGGATCGTTTGTATCTACAAATACATCAGATATACAATAAAACAGTTATTTAACAAATGCTGGATTTATCACGAAGAAAGAGAGATAGAGAGAGAGAGAGAGTGGGGGGGTGTCAATATTTGCAGCGGCGATAATTGTCTTATTTACCGCTACAATTGATACACACTACGAGCCTTTGCGCAAGTTTCAATTGCAAAATTGTTAACACATATTATCTCAGTTTGCATGGAAATAAATAATTATGTTACAAATACCGAAGAGCGGAACACTGATGTCCTAATTCTGGTTCCGCGGACATTTTCAAAACGACAGAAATATCGCGTAGCCGTTGAATGTTATTAAATTCATGAATTGATGTGGTAAGGTTTCGCCTTTTTTTCAATGTGAATTGGTGTATCAGAACGACCCACAACTGTAGCTGGAGCAAAAGGAAGCCATCAGTAGTTGCACCATTTCTAGGGGAGGGATTTTTATTGCTCTCAAGAGCGTTATCAACAAATACTACAGAAACATATTAATTTTTAGTTATTTATTTTAGATAATAAATCCAGTAGAATGTCATTTACCTGTTCCTGTATATCACTAATACAATGATAATTAAAATAGTGATCATCACAGCTGTACCCACAACTCCACCAACAATAGCTGCTACTTTATCATCTGGTGTTGATTCTGTAATATCAATAGTCATTGAACATTCGTATCGTCAATTAATAACTCAGTAAATTACATGTTTATGGGTCGCTGTCTGCCAATTATATCGCTCGATTCCATTATGTCATCATTATTCCATGCAGAACTGACAGGCATATCTCTAGATTCCGTACCTTTTGACCCCCCCCCCCCAACACGAATTATGTGCCAGGAATGAATGCAAATGCTATGATACGCAGGATGACTTTGGCATCTCATCCGCATCCGCCCCTCAAAAAAATCATGGCTACGACACTGTTGATTGTAACATGACACGGGCAGGAAGTACAATATTTAACAATGGTGTTTTACCAATGCTTCATCACTCTACCCTAAAGCATGGATCAGCTGCATTACTGCTCTCGACTTAGCCTTAGCTGAAAATGTTAATCATCGAACCTATAATCAAGATCTACACTTAATTTTACCAGCTCACCCAATTTAAATCAAAGGTATCGTTACCCACATGAAAATGTTCATCTCACACAGAGAATAGACACGGACAGACAATCTTTCGGCTGCACACCAGCTATCTATCGAAGAAAACGTATATCAGAAGTGGCAACTTGGATGTTGACCATATTATTAAAAATGAAAAGTTATTTGAAAAATGGGGAAAGCTTGAAAAGGGAGGGTCGCGAGAGGCTGACGAACAAGATAGCGTTGATCCTCTCGTAACTCCAATTTTTCAGACCAAATTGGAAAACAACTATTAAAATTTGCAGCGCTAACGAATCCAGATTATACACCAGACAACTTCTACACTTAATTTTACCACTTGGGTGTTGACCATATTTTTAAAAAAAATAAAGGTTATTTGAAAATGAAGGATAGTCGCGAGAGGCTGATTAACAAGAAAGTGTTGTTCCACTCGTAACTTTAATGCTTCAGACCGAATTGGAAAAAGAACTAATGAAAACTGTAGCCCCTATAGTGCTAACATGTTTTCAGAAAAAAGGGGTTAACTGCGGATATCGTTAGGGTTGCTCCTCGCACGGAGGTACCATATTAAACAAAGTTTAAATTAACTGTAATAACTGTAAAATGGACAATACACTCTGCGAATGTGGAATTACGCCCAATTGTCAGCTATATCCCCCATAGACAGCAGCTTATCCGAAAGGAAAACCTTGATCTTGGTCAGTAGGGAAATCTTGTGATTGGAAATTCACGAAACATTTAGGAAAATTCCGGAAAAGATAGTCATGGAATTCAGAAGATGATTGACATTCTATGTCGTCGCACGACCCTTATGCTTCACATCGCACATTTTAAATTCTTTAAAAACCACAGCCTCTATCGTGTTAACAATTCTTTCGGTAAAGGGGTTGTAACTCTGGAATAGGACGTGGCAGAATACTGAAAATCGACAGGGTTTGTTCTCGTGTGACGCCAATAGTTTACACCCGTTAATGCCAAGAATCCATTGGGTAAAAATCATCGGCGATGTGGAAATAAACAAATTTTCTCCCGATGGCTTCCGATATTTTCGTCCCCACAAACGGAAATTATCGCCGATTAGGAATCGGGGATGATCCGGTGAAAGTTCACAAAACATCTAGTAATGCCCCGCGAACAATTGCCACGAATGCTCGGGAAAGCTTCGGCGTACCTTCGCTTATATCATCATCATCGGGTGAATAGGGAATCTATCGGTGAGTACCTGCGAACGAACCATCCTAGGTGTCTCTGGGAAGGGTTATTGGGGGCTGGGCGCACATTATCTGCACATCTCAATCCCTTGCGTGGTGTCATGTCGGTGGCACTTATGCATCGTTCCCACAGGGCATTTTGTTCCTGGGCGATGTACTAACGATAGAAATGATGAGCTCCGGGAGATGATTCTGGAGTTAAACGTTGCTAACACATCGGGACAAATTTTAATGCAAGATTGACATTTTTCGCAGTTCTCTCAAGGCATCCAGATTGCCCCCGATAGTTCCACGTGGCTCTCGACGCTTCCCGAGACTCATCAATTCCAATCGACAGAACATCGCCAGGGCATAAAAATGCCCAGTGGGAGCTAGACCTTAAAACTGTTGTTCCTATTACCTTTAAAAGTTTTTCGAAAAAGGGGACGTAACTCCTCAATCTGAGTTAGGGTTAGATCCTTGTTTTCGTTTCTGACGCATTATCATCGTGAAACACAACATGCGCATCTGATTTGCTTTTCTCGAGTTCCCATGAATATCATCCTCCCGTTCCACTTCCCACAAATAATTATCTGTGAATTTCGCAAAGTTAAAAGAAAATCGCCATAGCCCAAGTGAAACCTGCCATGTATAAGACCGCAGTTTGTGTGGGATCCCATATTAGAGAGGGGTACCACATGAAATCTATTTTATATGCACACATATAGGTATATATCCAACATAGATCACGGTGTTCTGGGAATCTATTAACACGTTTAACAATATCGGCTAAATACACATGAAATCTATTTTATATGCACACATATAGGTATATATCCAACATAAATCACGGTGTTCTGGGAATCTATTAATACGTTTAACACTATCGGCTAAATACACATGAGCGTTAGATTTCTTCTCGAACTTCTTCAATGTAAATGTGTTGTGAATTTCAAATAATTTGGGTAGATACGTTACAGGGTGGTACTTGATTAGATTTATTTCAGACGATTTAAAGAAATAAAATCAAAATTAATTTAAGAAGCTCGACTTTTACATATTATGGTCATAAACTGACCGCAAACCTGAATTTATGCATCCAACTCAATATTATCATTAACCTTTGATATTCCAAACTCAAATTAGAATTTTCACCAATATTGATGTTGTCAATGTGGAAAGGAAATGCCAAACCGTATACGGATGTAAACTCTCCTGACGTGGACAGAAGTTGACATAACTCCTCTTGTATTTATGTAACTTCGATTTTCCGACCCGAAAATAAATCTCTTTAACAGCAGTATTACATAATAGAGTGTATTACAAATAATCATAAAATTTCAACATACTCGTGAGTTGCCACTGTCCGTTGGTACATTGATAGTCTTCATTATATATATACTTTTCACCAGTTTTATAACAGTGTTGTTCCGTATAACAATAATCTTCCTATAATAGAAGTCGAAATTAATAGTTGTCGTCAAGGTTTAAATTGGGGTTTCCCTAATCTTAATAGCTTATTCATGTCCGACCTCCGGTTTAAAATTATTCAGAACCATGGCTGCCTGTATTGTTTAACAGATTGAATGACCGCGTCCAAACTGGCTACACTTTCAGATAAATCCTGGGTTTCACAACCAGAGAACAGATTACCACCGCCTTCTACTGACCTTGACCTTCTTGAGTGATCGCGTATTTCATTAATTCCCAGCCTATTCCGCACTTTTTTTCGTATGCAAATTCGATTATGGCAGTTTCCATATAAGGTATATGTTCTATTATGCAAAAATCCCAAATATATTTGCATATAATGCAAACTGAAGAGTGGAGGCGTGTAATGGCAAAATAACTAACACATGACTCTCTTGAATTGTATTTTGTATTATTGAAAGGTGTATTCCGTACTTTTAATACTGCGACACTGGTATTGTGGAGCGATGGAAATTGCAAATGGTAAACATCAACGAAGTACTTTGAACTGCTGACATATGTAACATTGAAATAATAATGGCAACGTTAGTGGGGGGAATAAAGACATGAATACTTACAAACATCCTACATGTCACAGTCTCGCCATCAATTGTACAGTTCATGCAATCAGAATTCATGATAACCACTGTTAACTGTCGACTGAAGAGTTGTCCATCATTGGACACAGCTACCCTGTAGCTTGGTACTGTTGTGTCTACAACGGGAACAGTTGTTGATCGTTTTTGTCTATTAACAGGTAGTGGACACGTCACTTCACCAATACTTTCGACAACTGGATCATTTGTTATCTTTGCTTCTGCATTTGACTATATTAAATACAAATCAGTTATAAATATCTGCTTCTAGAAATCAACCATTTATTTGCTGGTGAGTACACCAAGGGATGGTCGCAACCGGATGTTTACAACTCGATATTGTTAGCGATGATTGTGTTTACTTTTTATGGGCGTTGTCCTGTTAAATACACATTACTGGTTTAAGTTTTGATTATAGATAATAAAAATAAGATGTGGTCACAACCGGAAGTTCAAAATATCATTGTGATGACTGCGTTTACTTTTACTTTGCGTTCTCATGTAAAATCAACACTATTGGTTAGCTTTTAATTACGGATAATAACTTGTTAATACATTATTTTTTTGATTTACTAAAATAAATTGTATCTTTATATTAAAATAAAATTAAATTAACCTAAATACATTTTACAAATTTGATATGACAAATTTCTGATCTGTAAAACAAATATTGATTTTAGATACAAATGTTAATTTTAGTGCACAAATGTCAAAATACGACAACCAAGGAAAAATAAGAATTAAGGACTATGAATTAAGAACTGAAAATTAAGAACACCGAATATGGGCGTCGCTCAACCCCTGGGGGTCGGGCATTCACCAAAAACAATAGGGATCATCCTTAGGGTATAATGAATAGGTATTCAAAGTTTCAATAGGATCTGTTAAGAATTGTGGGCTATAGCCGACACAACGACACACACAAAATTGGGCGTCGCTCTGTCCCAGGGGATCGGGCATGCACCAAATCAATAGAGGTCATCCTTAGGGTATCAGAAATAAGTATAAAAGTTTTAAAGACGATCAAAGAACGATTTCGGTCTGTCGGCGAGTCACAGACACACACAAGGAAAATGGGCGTATCTCTCCCCTGGGGTTGGTCCTGCATCCAAAACAATAGGGATGATCCTTAGCGTAAAAGGAATAAGTATGCAAAGTTTCAAGATGACCCATTAAGAATTGAGGCCTACAGGTGACCTACAACCAAATACAAAAAATATGTGCATGGCTCTGCCCCTAGGGCCTGACAAGGACAGCTGTCTAGTCATTCGGATTTGACGAAAAATCGAGGTCCCGTGTACACATTGGCGTGCACGTAAAAGATTCCTTGACAGATGGAATTGGATATAAGAGTAGTGCCGAAGTCCGGACAAAATTTCCCTCATAGCACACTGTATGGCGTATGCCCGTCTTCATTAGCCCAGTTCGGAGCAAAACAGTAGGACGTTAAACCCCATTTCATTTCATTTCATTTCCCTTGGGGTCGGGCATGCACCAAAACGATAGGGATCATCCATAAGTATGCACAGTTGCAAGACAATCCATAATGAATTGCGCCCTGTAGGCGACCCCCCCCCCCCCCAAACACACCCACCCACACATAAACAGGGGCGACGGCATAATACGTCCACGCTATGAATGTGGACGTAGAAAAATTATATTATAATTTTACTGTATATAATATTTAAAAATAGTGGCATAAATCCACCAAAGCGATAATGTTTCAAACATTATTATTTTATAGCAGACTTTAACGGAAAAATGTGTTTCAAGTGTGTAATAATCATGTTTAGACAAATAATATTGCATTTGGCAATAAAATCGTGAATCAAGAATGATCAAATATGACCCGTTTAGTTCTCCATATTTAATGTCAGTTCTCGTTGAAAATTATTAGGATTCTTTTTCCGATATAATTAGAAAATCAGGGTATCTAAAGAAAAATGCACAATTAAAAAAAAAACAACTTGGCGTTATAATTTTACTGCATATACAACTTGACGTCAGAAATTGCTAAACATCTATGGGCTTCGTTTTTATCTTATTACAATTATAACCTCCAACAGTTTTCACGAATTGTTGACGGCGACACACGACTTGACCTTCAATGTTTCGGTAATATGATCAATGCCGTATGGCTAGCTAAGCAAATCCTGGAAAAACTCATACTGTTTCTTAAGATTCGGTTATACGGACAATAAGTCCGTGAAACGAACTTCGCTATAACTAGCCCAGCGAATCGAAAAGAACTATCTGAAAGATAACCTGTAACCGCGTTAATGAACTGTGGATAGACGGACATGGATGACGACACCACACTTCCGAATTATATAAATTCTTATATTAATGCGATGGATAGATCTCCGAACCTCGAGCGGCATCAGTCGGCATTTGAATTTGTCTGATTCTACAAAAGGTCCACCAAATACTGCAATCTCTTCACAACTGCCATCTTTGCGATCACAATACCCGCTCGCTTCTAGACTATCGACCAGAGGTGGTTGACTTAGATCAACAGAACAATCTGGTCCCGAATAACCATCATTACAATCACAGATACCTGTTGATTACATAATGTGTTTATACAGACTAATGATAAAACATGTTTAACAGACAATGTGTCAGAATAAGAGTTACATATAGAATTTAAATGAATGAATATTACGTTCAACAACTGTTAAAATCGATCAATTTGATGTTAGTTTCTAGAAATGTCATGCAAGAATATTTATGCCTTTAAAACATTTAGGGGCGAGACGCGAGTCAACTAGCGAGGTCAACTAGCGAATTATTGAAATAAAATTGAGCCATATGTTAGTCCGGATGTTAGTTTGTGTTGAATGGACGTTAAACTCTCGCTAACTCTCTCTCTATATATCTCTCTCTCTTAAGTAATAGCAATTGTATCCAGTCTTCTGTAAAAACATATAATTATGTCATCCATAATGCTATGTGCCCCACCCTCCCGTAATGACCGATTCCCAGTCATAATGTTACACAATAATTCTGAAATAACAATCACAAAGCAATATTCCAATAGTAATAGCATTAATGTGTTTTCAGACCGGTTTGTGTATATTCAAGAATTCATATCACTAGTTTTGAATGTTTCAAATCTCATAAGCTTTGGTGATAATATAGGGATTGGTCGGGGTTGCACGCTGTAACATTTGACATAATTCCTGAAAGTTTAAATCATACATAGCTACAGCAGCCCTGTAAGATAATTCAATCAACTGAATACACGTTCTTACCATTAACACAGACACCTCTATCTGAACACTCTGCAGGACAAGCAACAGCTTTCACCATTTCTAACACTGACGGTTTGTCTGGACTAGTTTCCTGCCGAAGAGTAACATTCATTCTAGCCTCACGTAAACACTGACTTCTTACAGAGTTTACAGCAGCCAAAGAAAAATTTGAAGTTCCACTTAGCTTAAATTGAAAATAAAACAAGAATATGAATAAGAAAAGCAGTGATAAACGACAGGCCGTGGAATCATGTTAGCCTGTTTCGTCCATTCCAAATGCAGTGCTTTGTTTTGGTAATGTGGCATTACCAACGAATTGTTATCTTATGCCCCTCTTTCATGCGGGCTTCGAATGCAACGAGTAGCCCCGAATCCAACCCTTTTCCGATTCGTAGGTAAATCGTAGAAGGCTCGTGAAATTCGTAAGTGATTTTTGAAACAAAACCTTTCGTGGCTAGATTTCATATGGGCTACGAATACAACGAATCGACTCCAATCCAAACTTTTTCTTATTCGTAGATAAATCGTAGACAGTTGCTGAAGTTCATGGGTGGTTCTTATTTAGTTCTTACACATTCTTATAGTTCGTAGCAGTTCGTGGTTCATTGTGCTTGATAACGATAAGAGGATACTTGTCGAAACGTTGTGCTTTTAGAATAAAACCAGTGATTGTTTCCCATAAAAATTGTGTTCTGTTATTGTGTTCCCCAATCACTAAATGCCACTTAAAGATTATTATCGACCACGAAAGTTTTTGTTTGTCAACATATTTCGTGGACGGTCTATGAATTACGGAATTCGTAGATGTATCGTAAACCCATAGCAGCCCTTTCTTATCGTCCGTAACACCTTCATATTCGATTCATTGACGAATAATGCAAACATCGTCAACTTTTCGTTGCTTCATCGTCATCATTTGTGAGAGCGTCGTGTATTCGTAACTGAATTCGACATTTTCGTAAGCACTTTTCGTAATTAAATGGCTTTAATTCTTATAGACGATTCTTTCACGCCGTAAAACCCTACCTTGAAATTCAGCATATTTTTCACCTGATTACCCACAAAGCATGTAACTCTTTCGTAAACTATTCGTAACTGCTTGGTAGATACTCCAGATTTTCAACAACCTTTTAGATTTTTTTGCCGAATCGCAACGAACCAGGATTCTCAGAAAGGGGTGGGGGGGTGTGCTGTCCGGGAGTGCGAAGCCCGGCTCTCGGTGGACGGACTGACGGGCAATCAACCAAGTCACCAATCGACTCGTTTCGGAGTAAATTTCGACGGGGATCACTACCATTTTTAAGTATATTTGATCTCCTTTCCCGCGAGAATATATGGGGCAAAAAATTGTTCGCCAACGCAAAAAATAGGTGGGTGGGGGCGCACGGATGGTGAAAGTCGGGCATATGAGTTTACCTGGCTTTTGATCTATTTCATTAGTAATATCATGTTACTGTACTATTAAATCCTTACATATTACATAATACCTATAGAGTTGTACCAAATAAGAACCATATATAGATCAAATTCTTGGGACGTTTTTTCTTCTTCAAATCAAGAATTCCACTCTTTGACTGATGTATCAATATGATAATATATTTAAAGAAACAACTAATTTTGAGATCAAGCCGATGCACGCATAGTAACAACCACATCGAGGAATTTGAACAAATTGTAGTATGGTTGAAATTTGAGCTCCTGAAATTATTTAGATATCAGGATAATGAATAACAGGCAAAGTTTTAGACTTATTCCTATCTACGTTCAGGTATACACATAAATGCATAATTAAAACTGAATAATGAATAGATTGATCCCTGTCAATGCTTAGTTACTCATTTGTAATAATGTGTTAATTTATGGAATAATTATATAAATTACCTCCAAAAGTGTATAACCTATGGAATATAGCAAAACTGAACGAAAAACGAATCTTTAATTATCCTATACACGACTTTGTTGGGGTAATTTAAACAATTGTCCTACATACGACTTTGTTGGGGTTATTTAAACAATTTTGAAGCTGCACAACAAAGGGGCACTATACTATGCATTAAATGATGGAGTAGACTATGGATCTGTCATCATGAATTTTAATTAATAAAAGATACATTATGGAAAATTAGATTAAGAGCTGACAGTTCTCACAATAAAAGATGATATAACGGGAATATTCTGAAAATTCCAGTAAAATTACTTTACTCTAAGCCGAGAAATATTTATTTTAAAAACCCTGTCGCCTCGATTGTCATTGTTGTCGCTGTGGCGAAAATAAAAAAGTCTCGGTTATCCATTTTCGCTATAATCTTCAATAGATTTTGAACGGTGGGTTGGATTCAAATCTAATGAAAATAGGAAGCATCAGGTGGTATCGAGTGTTGATGATGGTCCTGCCATGTTAATTAATGTCTAATTAATAGTTTATATAACATTTCAGGCCTAAAGAAAGACCTGCAATAGGCTGATTCAGCTCTTGCATAATGTATGTTTACGTTCCTGCTTACCTGAATATCACTCACACAACTTGTCATTGGAGATGAAACATCAACGCCAGGTACCTCTTTACACAGATTAACCAAATTTGAAGATTTAAAGAGATTCTCACAATATTCCACAGCAGACTCATTGGTCCACCCATTCTTCCAACTGACATCCTATAGAAAATGAAATGAAATGTTGTTTAACGTCCTGCTTCTACTGAGCTAATGGAGACTTTTATACGCCATGCAGTGTGCTATAGGGGGAATTTTGCCAGGACAGCTGCGGTACGATCTACTCGTATTTCGAATTCCAACTGACAAGGGTTCTTTTATGTGCAAACCAATGTGTACACGGGACCTCGGTTTTTCGTCTCATCCGAATGACTGACTATACGTTGTTCGTTGCCAAGCCCTCCGTCCTTCATCACCAACATGGGTGTGGGGGCACGCCGGAAGATCCCGATGAACTATCTCGATCGACGCAGGGAACGAACGCGGGACCTCCAGGTTAGAGGGATAGCGTCTTATTCACTGAGCCACCATGAGCGATTAAGAGATATACATGATTTTAGACTTAGATCTACTTCAATGTTCTTAAATCAATTAAAGAATAACACACAAAATTTGAAACTTCGCACGGAGACTCTGAATTAATGTTTACAAATTGTATGAAGTCGGATATACTCACCGGGTGCAGTAGGAATTTATGTTTTTTTCAGATACGACTTATCTGCGATATCACACTCTGTGGAAGCGGACGTTAAACAAATATAGAAGAAGAATAAAAAACACACTTTATAAGAAAACAATTTATGTGTACTTTACCCTTTTAATTCGTCTATGATTCTCGGGGTGGAATCTTATTGTGGGTATCGATCTCTTCTTGCGGACTGGTGAAATACAGCGTTTCTTGTGAACTTGTCTAAAGTCTTCATCCTCATTACAAATTTTTGGTTCGTTGTATAGTTTACAATCGATTTCATTTGTGACGCCCTCAGTACGAACCGAATTGCATTTACATGTGGTATACTCACGAGACCAAGCATTGAGCATACCCAAGTTGTCTTCATTAAACATATCTTCATCATCAGGAGTCCTAAAAATATTCAAATGAATATTAACACAGAGATCATTGCTACGATAGATGCGTAATGTGGGTTTCAACAATCGGAAGTGACGAACGCAAAAGGAAAACACGAGTTATCTCTCTATATAAGTGACGAGTGATAACAGATAAATGGGCGAATTTCTGCTCACTAATAATTCTTTCGAAGACCAAAAGTTGTTGTGTGAGACTGTGAGAGGATATCTGACAATTCATAAAAAGAATTGACTGTCACTGGATAAGTGAACACGAAAGAAAAATAGAAACATTTCGTGTATTACCATGTTTTTATTAAGTATAGAATGAATAAAAACAAGGGAATATACGAACTATTTCTATTTTTCTCGTGTTGTCTTACCTAATGACATTCAAATTACTTTTTTTCAATTGTCAGATATCCTCTTACAGTCTCATATAACAACTTTTGGTCTTCGAAAGAATTATAAGTGAGCATCGCATAGAATATTTATACGTTCTCCTCCGAAGGACTTTGATAATTATGTTATTATGCTATTAATATTGTGTATTGCATATCTTCAACTCTGTCACTTATTTATTATTCAGTACATGTGGTATTAATATTGTGTATTCTTTATCATCAACTTCTTTACTTACTAGGGGGGGTGGATGGCTGAATGGTTAGCACCATAAAGTCTGCCATTGAGTCAACTGGTGTGGTTTCGATATCCGGGTTGTACGTGACAAGGAGCAGGGTCGCCTGTCCAACCTCGTGGTTTTTTTCCGGGTCCCCCGGTTTCCTCCCACTGCTAAAGACCCCAAACGCGCAAGCGAATTATTGAAATATAATTAAACCATATGTTAGTCCCGAAATGACCTAGTTTGTGTCGAGTGGACGTTAAACCCCATTTCCCTCTCTCTCTCACTCTCTCTCTTTCTCTCTCTCACTTACTAAAAACGTTTCCCGGTTATATAGAAGAAATCATTAAAGGTTTGTGGGTAAAAACAACGCAATTGGGTGATAATAGTTTTACTTACTTCCATGAATTCAAGAAAGATTCTTCGTCAGTGGTTGTATTTCCACTCCTTAATACTAATTCATTTTGTTGTGTGTAATCCAACCCAGATAAATCACCACACAGCCCTCTACTAACACCGGCATCTATCACGGACGGATACGTATATATATTCAGGTATGGATCAGTGTTTGCAAGCTGAGTATTTATTTCAAGTTGTGTCCCTGTTGGTAACATAATCTGAAAATCCATAAACATCAATAATCATATATAACACAAATATAGAAACCAGCCGTTTGAGGTGTTTTCTTCAGATATCATCATTTCGCTATAAAAATAAAACGATACCAAAGCTTAGGTGATTTTAAAGTATTGCATCGGATTGATATACGATGTTTATGCTATTAAAGCGAAAGTATGTCTATAATTTCAGTCTTTGACAGTAGACTGTAGACTTTTGTAACGACAAACGCGGCAATCGCGGGACAGTACATAAACATACACATAATATATATTATTACCTTGTAAATACCACGTAATTTTTTAACGTCGAGAATATCACCACCATCATTACACAGGATATAATCAATAAACCAATAATCAATCGAGCAATGATTCATCATAAAAACTGTCTGTCCAACTCGAACGACTATACCACAAACACAGTAGGCATGATAAATGCTAGAACACCTGAAGCTTTTTACTTGAACCTGAAAAGGTAAAATAATACCGAAGATATGATATGAAACGGGATTAACGTTCCACTTTTCTGGGTTAAAGAAGACGGGCACACTCCATAATTATGGCTATGAGGGAAATATGCCCTGACAGCGGCGATGCCACGAACTCTTATTTCCAATCCCTATAGTCAAGGATTATTTTAAGTGCATACTAACCTCGGTTTTTCGCACCATTCAACAATGCTATCGAGCTAGTGCCCTGCAACACATTTACTTGCAAGAAGTGTTAGTTATTCAATAAAATATGGGAGTCGCCTATGACGATATTTTCGGCAATATCCTCGCTACTTCTGACCATACAGGGTTGACTGGTTTGTTGGCGTGCACGATGTAGTCCTCTCTCGCAATTACCTGAGTTGCCGAATCGAGCATAACGTGCTGGCTCGTTATTCGGGATTCAAGAATGGCAAATAACGTTATTCTCGATTCGGCAATAAAACAACACGTGCTCGTTATTCGAGATTCGCCAATAAGCCAAGAAGAGGATTGCCTCGTTCCAGCCGACCAGTCTACGGACTGTTCGCTAAACCAAGGGCCGTCTACGTGCTATAGCTCGGGATTCGCCCATAATAGAAGATCCTTGGCACTGGTTCCCTTTGACAATCACGTATAAAAAGCGTAAGCAGACGAGAGGACTACCCTGTGTACGTCAACCAAACGGCCATCTCCTAGCCCCCGGACTGTATCCCTATAACACTATGACGTTCTTGTGATTGTGAACTCTGTTTTGTGAATGATGATTAACGAACCAGAACGCTATTCGGCATTCCCACATAAACCCGCAGCACCTCTCTACGCTACAAGCCGACAAAGCGGGCCAGCCATTTTTTCGAATACGCTGAGCTCACCTTTACTCTAAGAGTGCGCGACAAGAATCCGACTTAACTTGCTTTGTAGGCGCGTTAAATACAGTCGCTGGTCACAATCCGCCAGTTTCCACGCAATCGCCGACTGCTGAGCTATGCGAACGTGGGGTAGAAATTTGTCAAGCAAGCAGGGTGTTAACTGGTTTATGTAAGCACATCCCTGAAACACATGAAAACCCTAAAAAAAATAAATATGTGAAATGGGTGCATTTGGAGGATATAAGATAAATGCTAAACAATCGGTGTTTATGATATAGGATATACAACCAGATACGCCCATAATCGAACTCACCATATTAATAGGAAGTAAGATAAAAAATACCTAGGGTGTGGTCAAACTCATGACTTTGTAGACCACTACAAGCCTTTACAAAAAACAACATATAATATTCTATATAACGGTATGGCTTGGACCCGTCATGAGAATTAACAATAAATATAGTTTACCTCTATATTATAGTCATTATTCTGATACATGGTAAATGTTCCAAGAATCTGGAGACTCATCTCTCTGAAATGTAAAAATATGACGGGTGCATAAAGGGATATCAACTACCCAACCCTTCAAAAGTCTATACATGAGATATCCTAATGTGCACATTGGAAACTTGATTTCACCATGTACTACAGTATCGAAACAGGGTTTCTATGACAACAGCAAGAACTTTCCAATAATTGACTATTAATTTCGATACGCTTCATCCTTATCACGCGATGGGGGTTCGGTGGCCGAACGGTTAATGCGCGCCCTTTTGATCACAAGGTATGTGGCGTGGTCTCTCTTATCACGAGACAAACTATCCCTAAATAATCTCTATAACCCTCAGCTAATTTATAAAATATCAGTCCATAATAAGCCTACCCTCAATATATCCATCCCTCAAGGTAAGTTCTAAAAAGCCAAACGATGAAGACCCTGTGCTGGGCTTTAAAGGTAATAATGTGAACGAAAAAAAGCCAACGAGTTTAGACAGACGACCCTACGCTTTGCCACGTATAAGCGGGGATTCGAAACCACGCCACACAACCACGCGTTAACCATTCGCCTCCACCCCCTCAACAACTAAAGAAGGAGATGAACAGATAAAGCATCTATGTATCAAATCATTATATAAAAAGTTACCTTCTCGCAAAAGTTTCAACATATGGATCGGAATGTACACTACAACTTCGTGATTCTATAGCTCCAGTATCTTTTATTACATACACCTAAAAATGCCAACAAAAATTAATCCATAGTATCAAATAAGGACTTTGACAACGGGAGATGAATGTCTACCAGTACATTGTTGACACGACGTTTGTAAATGATGTTAAATACATCATAGATACACGATCCAATCACGCTGTGATCGATAATTTAATGTTCTGGTCAGCCGATCGAGGGCTAGGAATCTGTGCAAATGCATTGAAGCACTCTTATCATCTCCCAAGTATAATTTATAAACAAATCTTCTAAACTCGTACTGAGAGAACGGACTGATGTCAGGGGTAGTAACGCCGCGATAAATTATCAACAATATCAATTTTAATAGACTCAAATAGATTATCGATTTTTTTTTAAAAAAAGAGAAGAAATAAATGATTTTCAAAATGTTTCGAATTCGATGTTGGTGGCAGTCTGGTTATAACATATCAATCGCATGACTTGTGGGAGTTTGGTTGAAGAGAACCAAAATGTACGTTTACGGAAAAAAACTGTTCAGAAGCAAGAAGTGGACGAGATTTTTTTAAATATCACGAACCTTCAAATAAACATGCTTCCTTTTCATTGACTTGCCTAAATCTGCAGAAGGCGCGGTGGCTCAGTGAGTAAGGTTTTGGAGGTCCCGTCTCCGACCTCGGTATTGAACGATGAAGTTAATCGGGATTTTTCGACGTGGTTTTCCCGTGTCAGTGGTGCAGAACGGACAGCTGTCCAGTCCTTCGGATGAGAAGAAAAACCGAGGTCCCGTGTATACATTGCAATGCACGTAAAAGATCCCTTGGCAGTTGGAATTAGATAGAAGAGTAGGCGATAGTGCCGCTGTTCGGGCAAAATTTCCCTCATAGCACACTGTATGGCGTATGCCCCTTTATTAGCCCAGTATAGGACCAGAACAGGACACACCCCATTTCATTTCCTTTGTCCTTGACGTAGGAGGGAGAGTCTGGCAAGGGCATAACCTCCCTCATAGCACACTTGTTAAGCCCAATTACATTTCCTATATTTGGCTGAATGATTTAGCACTATTATAGACTTAGACTACACCCTAATCCCATTTTTACTGGACCATACAAGGACTTACCGTAACCGGAGCTAAAGTATAATTTCCCCATATAGTTTGGTCATCGTAATGATCTGGAGAACGAAGTGTGATTTTCTTGACATTTGTCTGATGCCCATATCCATCTTCAGTAATTGTACCAGTAACTTTGATACTGTAAATCTGTTTCCATTTATCAGGATAAATATTCACCCCACAAGCCGTATCTGCACGAACTGTTGGAGAGCAAGTATCTTCCCCTGTTGGTATATTGGCCGTGACACCATATATGCATGGTGCATCGGGACATCCAATCCTTGCTGTAGCTCTAATCTTGATCTCGCCAGATTTACCCTCTGTAACGGTAACCGTGGGCGTCAAAACCTGTAAAGTATATTTTGTATAAGTTTGTAACATCAATGGCCCCGGATGCTGAAGAATATCCACCAACGAGTGGTAGCGCAGGTAATTCAGTCGAAATGATATAGCTATATGAGGCCCCCATATTTACCGGACAGAGTAGAAAAGGGGCGATCATACGCTTTGAATGAACAGTTAATAGGTATTCAACAAGATAACAAGTCGTCTTTAAGTTTTGCCTATATCAATAAAGAAATCATTAAAGTAACGATGCAGGTAATTTATATAAACCCATTGGAGGGGTAGCTTTGCCAAAACGTCACTAGGATATCACCTTCGGTTCACATTCCTATGGACATTTTTGTGCACCTGAATTCAGAATATTAGAGATATACTTTAATGCCAAATACTCATTTTAGCTTATCAACCACTAATAATTAGTATCACCAAATCTTTGTATCATTAATGTAGTGGTTTACTTTATGTCGATCTTCTGTCAACGAGAATCTGAAGCAATGTGAATTCCGGAGACCGGCCTCCAAAATCGGATTGGTTTGACTCGGATGAAAAGCGGTACGTCACATTACAATTTATTAAATTCAAATTGAAATCCGCCACATTGAATGCACATTGAAGATCATTTACATGCAAGATGGATGCGCTCCTCATTCGTATTCGTGATCTTCTGTTGCTATATGTTTAATTCATTCAGGCGAGCAAGGCTACATCAGCCACGCCAGGTCTTGCATCTTTGGCATCTTGCCATTGAGCGTCAGGCACGATTTCGTCCGCGCCAGAATCAAAGAGAGAGAGAGAGAGAGAGAGAGAGAGAGAGAAATGGGATTTAACGTTCACTCGACACAAACTAGGTCATTTCGGGACTAACATATGGTTTAATTTTATTTCAATAATTCGCTAGCGCGTAGGGGTCTTTAGCAGTGGGAGGAAACCGGAGGACCCGGAGAAAACCCACGAGGTTGGACAAGCGACCCTTCTCCTGGTCACGTACAACCGGGGATTCGACACCACGCCACTCAATGACAGGCCTTGTGATACAGCAGGCACGTGCTAACCATTCGGCCATCCACCCCCCCCCTCCCCCTGCCAGAATCAAAGGGGAATGAGGATTATTACTCTTCTGGTTGCGTTTGCTATATGCATCAACAAGTATGTACATACAATTCACTAACGAAGCCACATTTGATAATTAAAATCCTTTCAGCACTAAACATGCACAATGCAAAGGAATAATTTTGTTGTCATTTTCATCAAACTACATACTAGAGACTAGACTTTATGGCGTATACCCGTCTTTATTATCCCAGTCGGAGGAGAAAAGCAGGTACTTAACTTTCACAGGCACTATTTCGCGCGTATAGTTTAATGAAATCGTCGCGTGAGTTAATATTTCATCTAGGATAAAATAATTTACAATTGGCACTGTGCCCTTATCCTTACTTAAAATAATGGCACGCCAGCAGTAAAGGATAACGTAATATCTGCACGTTAGAGAAATATTAACAAACAAATAGATGTTAAGACACGTTGTTCCTACTGTGATAGACAATTGGTCGACATATACATAAAAATATCAGGAATGAACTAACCTCTATACCAATAAATATTGGTCTACTTTTAGATGGAAACCCTGATGATTCGTTGACACCTTTACCGGCTCTAATTACACAATATATCTTAGAGAAAAAATCATAGCAAATTGTAATACAAGGTGCAAGAAAAATATCTTATGGGGATCGGTAACATGTGCTTTAAAGAAACGCCGCAGGAGCCCACGAAGCCATGTTAACTTAACAGAACATACATATAATGATTTGCCAGTTCTGTGGTGGGGTGGGACATCAAATAAAATTGATTTTAGCGTTGATGGGTTGTCTATAAATTTAGTATGACCAAATAATGGTTTTATTTAAGAGCAAATTGTTTATTTAAAGAATAGATTTTGTGCCAATTACTGTAATTATAATGCTACGTGTCATTCTAATTGGACTGTATTTTACTTATTTCGTAGCTGTAAATATATTATAATACAATCTTACATCAAAGCCAACCGTAGTTACACCTTGTCCCCGTAGTTTAGCTTCTGTTAGTACTCGTTCGTCGCCCGTATCATTATAAGCAGCTAAATGTGAACTGTATATAAGACGGTTGTTCACGTACCTGTATAAAAAAAACACATGAATTTCTGATCAGTTTGTTTAAATACACGCATTAGTTGGGGTATAAAACCGATATATTACACAATTTCTCAGAGATTAAGGTTTGGCGATGGTTTCTGATAGAAGGGACCCATGTGAAGATATTTGTAGTTTTCATAGGTAGCAAACTACATATATCTTCAATAGGGTCCCTTCTATCTGTAACCATCGTCAAACTTTATTCTATGAATTTTACCCTTCATATATCACAATACATTGTAATGCACTACATACTAAAATGTATTCCGCCGTTGGCTTCGGGACTCGCAGCAAAAATGTCGGACTTGCGCACTCAAATTGAGAAATATTGTTATTTTGTGAGGTATGGAATGAGAGTTTATATACACATTGAGACATTCGACATCTAGTGCGTATCATTTAGACAAACACTTCCCAGTCTCCACTTTTGAGCAATGCCCTGGAGGTGATGATGTATTCTGGAGTATGTAATGCAGCATAATGTAGAATTGATAGTAAGGTATTTTGATATTTATGCCTTATAGTGGTATGACACAGAGGTATTATTATTTATTATTATTATTACAGCATATTTATAGTGCGCCCTTTCATATAACATGTTCAGGAGCACTTTACAAAGTGACAATGTAAGCATAAATAAACAACAAGATTATGGACATGTTAACAATTGTATACAGAGTCAGTAAAAAGCCTGATTAAATAAATGTGTTTTAAGTTGTTTTTAAAAGAATATAGAAATGTACAACATCTTAAACTAAATGGTAGATTATTCCATAAAACAGGTGCTTGATAACTAAAAGAGCGCTGACCATAAGAGACTAATTGAACAGTTTTGAGCTGTAAAAGTAGGTTATCTGATGTACGTAATGTTCGGCCAGGTATATAAAGTTCTAAAAGATCCGAGAGATAAACAGGAGCTAAATTATTTAAACAGGAGCTAAATTATTTAAACATTTAAAAGTTAGTAATAAAATCTTAAAATCAATTCGATTTTTAACAGGTAACCAGTGTAAATTATATAAAACAGGAGTTATGTGGTCACATTTCTTAGTTAAAGTAACAAGTCTAGCTGCAGTATTCTGTACTTTTTGTTCAGGCTTTGGAGTTCATTCCATCATCATCTAACTTAAAGTATATAATTTTTACTGATTCTTTGTCCTCGCTACAAGCAATAAACAATAAACAGTTTGATCACCCATTAATAGCAGACATTTATAATCTGCTATTATCTAACGAGTTAATCAGCAAGGACATTGTCCTTTGCTGGCTCCCCAGTCATATGGATATCAGAGGGAATGATCAAGCAGACTCGGCTGCCAATTCTGCTTTAGATCTTCCCATATCTGAATTTTTAACGCCATATAAAGATTTTAAGACGTGTATTAATCATTTTATTTATGGCCGCTGGCAACGGTCTTGGGATCTTGCAGGCACAAACAAACTTCATCACATTAAGCCTCTCTTAGGAGACTGGCCAAGCTCCTACAGGTCTAACAGGGGAGATGAAGTTGTTTTGTGTCGCTCTTGCATTGGTCATCCTTTTATAACGCATATTTTCATTTTAAAGCGAGAGCCTCAATCAGAATGTGAGCACTGTCATGTTCCTTTGAGAGTGAAGCACATTTTGATTGAGTGCAAGCATCTCAAGGATATTAGATCGCATTTTTACCGTTGTCAATCATTACATCACATGTTTGCCCAACCGGGTTTATATGGGAAAGTGTTAGACTTTTTTTTATAAAAGACAGGTTTTTATCATCAATTTTAATTTGTATTCATATATCATTTCATTTTTGTATTTTAAATAGTTATATGCATAAACGATAGATTTTATTTTTAATGTTACTTACTGTGATATTGTTTTTATTTATGCATGTAATTTGTTCTGTGATATATGTAATGTAATTTGTTCGAAATAACCACCATATGTTTGGCGCAATATAGCTCGGTTGGAGCTGACGTGCCATAAAATCACATTTCATTTCATTTCTGCACTTTTTGTAATTTATCTATCAGCTTAAAAGGCAAACCAACTAAAACTGAATTAAAGTTATCTAATCCAGAAGTGACCAGAGAGTTAACAAGTGACTTAGTGGCCTCTACAGTTACAAATTTACGTATTTTACCTATATTTCTGATATTAAAATAGCACAATTTACAAATATTACTTACTTGAGCTCCCATAAACATAAAACTATCAAAGATTGCCCCAATATTACGAGCAGAATAAAATGAAAATATATCACAATTACCAATTACAACAGGGGTGTTATCATTTGCAAATATACATAAATGATGCCTTGAGCCTAATAACAAATATTTGGTTTTATCATCATTCAGTTTTAGAAAGTTCTTTGACATCCATCTTCTAATCTCACTAATACAGTTCTCAAGTTGCAATTTTGATAAATTGAAAGATGATGGACAATTAGGTGTAAATGAAATATATAATTGAGTATCATCGGCATACAAATGAAAGCTGAGACCATATTTCCTGACAATATCACTTAATGGTGACGTATAGAGGGTAAATAAAATCGGACCAAGAACAGAACCTTCAGGAACCCCAGATGACAAAACAGATTCAGATGTCGATTTACAATTAACTAAAATACACTGTTTTCTACCCACAAGATAGCTTTCTAAAAGATATGATGCAGAGCCACAAATACCGAATTTAACTTGAAGTCTACGTAAAAGAATGGAAGGGTCCATCGTGTCAAAAGCAGCAGATAAATCTAATAAAATTAAAAATGTACATTTTCTATTATCAATTTCCATTAAAATATCATTTGAAACCCGGGTTAAAGCTGTTTCGGTACTGTGAAATTGTTTATAAGCATTTTGAAATGGTTCATACAAACAGTTATCATGTTTTAATTTAACATCTTCTCAGTGCGCAACTCAGATAGATGGCTCAAAGTACTCAAACTTTTGACACGTTTTCATACGGCGGAATACATTATTACATAGTGTATTATGATATCTGCAAAATACAAAGGATAAGATTCATGGCTATCTAGAAAATCTAGCGCAGTAATTGTTACATGTGTAGGTCTGTAGTCACGAAAATGCTCAATTTTTAGCTATCTTAATTTCAACAAGTCACACCAGCATGGAAATTAGTGTGCCGCGCCTGAAACAATATATCGCACGTTTTTTTGTTTTGTTTTTGCTCCTCTGAATCCTCTGAAACGACATATCACACGTCACACTGATCAGCAGTGAATTTTCGCTAGGCCGCTACAGTCACTGATAAGGATGACATCGATGTGACTTAATGAGCCAGAAATATTAACTTTTTCCCTCCGACAAATTAACTTCTAAAACATTTTTTATGTATTAGAAAAATAAATAAAGGTGATTGACGTATTTGTAGGTAAGAAATATTTCCTATTTAGTGCAAATGGGTCTTAAAATGAGTAAAAGTTCCCATTCTGCCCGAACTAGAACGTTTTATGTAAACAATGCACGCGCCATTGAGCCAATGATTGACGCCGCGTGATAAGACGTCACGTGTTAACGGTAGTCATCTTTTACAGAGATATTAGAAGACTTTCGTAATCCTCTGTGAAAAAGATTGATCACACGTGTATATTGTTATTGGTATTGAGGAATATAATTCACACCAATTGCTGTCGACATTTTATATTTTGCCCTCTATATTGAATTGGAAACTATCACCAGTGTGTCCAGCGACATTACGGGCAATGTCATCAACAATGTTTGCCAAACTTTATTTCAAACCATTTTTGACCTGCGAAATCCCTCTCTAGCCATTGTTGATTTAGCCAGGCGGCCGAAGCTTGTGCATCAATTTGCTCAATCCATTGTTTCGCTACTCGTTGTCCCTATATGTGAGCTTGGGATATCCCCGTGTTTCACTATAGTTTGTTTTTCTGCAATATTCTGCTTTTCTCTGATGGATAAGGGATGGAACTTATCATTAGTCGTCGGTTGAAATTAAGAAGCATACGACGCCTAGACTCTAATCATAGTCCTAGCTGCCAATCGTGAATATGTAAACCGACAGTGGGATTTCACGGATTCGATAAACATTCACGAATTTCAGGGGCTGTGACGTAATGTAATCTCGATTGTCAACATTCACATTTACTTTAACATGCATAATTACGAGACGATTGATTTGGTCCGCTATAATGGATTGGTTGTTAAGGTGAAGGTTAACCAGCAGTGTTGGGTGATATTATACCTCATCAACATCAACATTTGTCCTTAAACCCGAAACTTACAATTAGAAATATTACCGGTAAAGTGTTTGAAGCCCTTAATTAAGTTAGGATACACAGTATTATACATGATTGTATTAATAGGTACATACCAGTGTGCTTGATAAACTAATTCTTGGTCTGTTGATTCGGTGAAATTGCAGAAGAACCGGAATTGTGCTTTAATTCCCACCGTAACTTGGTCGTAAGTGACACTAGGTACGGTTGTAAAATCCGGGATATCTTAAAAACAATGCATCTAGACATAATCGTATGGAACATCTACAAGTTCAATAATCCAACAAGAACATAATAAAACGGGCTAGACTAAATCTGTAGAATCCACAAGAAAGAGAGGAAGGACTGACGGATGATGGATACGGGCCTTAATCAAGTAAGGTCACTAATTTAGAATTGTTTACCATATATCATATACTTTTATCATTATTTACGATCATGCCAAATATTGCACCGAATCTCCTACATCGGTATGTGTAGAGAGGGTTAGTGGTTTATCGCGTGCGCAAGGACTGTTACTGAGTCAAGGGTAGCCTGCCGGACCTGGTGGGTTTCTCTGGGTACTCCGGTTTCAGCCCACGGCTAATCATTCCAACGAACAAGTGGATTATTGAAATAAAATTGAACCATGTGTTAGTCCCGGAATGACCTAGTGCGTTATGCCGGTATGTAGTTATCTGTATTTTGATAAAACAAGAAAACTTACCACCGCCTTCTAGTGAGCCTGAAATAAACATACGAGTTATCATTTATATATTTAAATAAACTTTGACTCTAAAATACAACCACCAGCATGACATAATAATCACAATTACTTTTAACTTTAGTGAGAAGCATTTAGGTCTTGAGAGAACGAGACCTTTCTATATCAAGGCTCTGTACATTATGTTTCGGGCTTACTACACCCCCCGCTCCCTTTCCAGTTTGCTGAATAGCTAGTGCATGCGAACGAGGGTACATTTTGTAGCGGATTCCTTTCAAAATTTGTATGAAGCATTGGTGTCATGTTAGGACAAATCCAAGCGTTCCCCGACCTTGTATCCGGGAACCCGCCCGCTCTGATGAAAACTTTATTTTTGTTTCCAGACCAGGCAAAAGCGGCGTGTGTGTGTGTGTGGTTGCAGGAGAGGGGAAGTACATTTTCGCGGACCCAAGTCTATTTCCAACAAGCCAACAGTGTGGCTGATGTCCCCTGCCGAAATCCCCCCCCCCCCCAAAAAAAAAAAATAGATGACACATTTTAATTAACGGCACATTTATATTTTTCAAAAGTATCAAGCAATCAAACTGATTACCAACTATACACCAAGTTTTATCACTTTCTATCTGATAGAATCAAAGTTATCTTGTCCCAAAGCATCGACCAATAAAATTGCTTAGCTCTGCTTAGCTTTAGCCCAAAATGTTAATCATTGAACTCAGTCAAGACATTCATCTAATGAACATCTACATCAGTGTAAACATTCTACCTCAATCAAAAGCAGAGTTGTTATGTTCCAAAGTCTTGACCAATTGCTTATCGATCCCTTAGCCTAAGCAGAAATTTCTCATCATCGAACTTAGTCAAGGTAATGATATAATGAATCTATGCTCGGAGTTTCATCACTCTCACTTAATTGAAAACCAAATTTACCGTGCCCCTAAATCATCAACCAATCAAATTGCTTATCTCTGCTTCTGCTTACCCTAAACAGAAAATTTTCATCTTCGAACTCCATCAAGGCGTTGACCTAATAAACACCTACACAATGTTTGAACGTTCTAGCTCAGTTAGAAGGAGAGTTATTGTGTCCCAAAGTCTCTGCCAATCAAATTGTGTATCGCTTTGCTTACCCTGAGCAGAATATGATCATTATCGAACTTAGCCAAGTTTCACCACTCTCACTTCGTTAGAACAAATGTTATCGTGTCCCGAAGCATCAACCAAATTGCTTGTCTCTGTATGCTCAAGGCATTGACCTAATAAACACCTACACCAAATTTGAACATTTTATCTCAATTAGGAGAGTTATTGTGTCCCAAAACGTGTGACGGACAGACATACGGGCGAACCCATTTTAATAGTCCCCTGCTTTCTTCGAAAGGTGAGGGACAGGGACAATGAAACTGTCAACTAACATGAGAATAGAATTAATGGTGTCACTTTCCCCAGTAAGTGTTATTCGGAGTACAAAAGTACCTTATTCATTTTCCAGTAGATATGTTCCAACATATATATTTTTCAGAACAAATCTATTTTGTAAAACGATCCAAAGATTCTAATATAAATTGCACATAAAAAATTCATATCCGGTTTTCAGTTAATTTCCATTTATCTATAGTTTTATGCAAAATCTACCATTTTCAGGGTCCTGTAAAATATTACTGGAATGCAGCTAGTCCTATTTCACAATGACCACATAATTTAATATTATGCGTATAAGGTAAGCAGGAATTGGCGATCCGAGCTTCTCATTGTCTAGATACTCAATCTGCACCACTTTTTATTTATATGCATATAAAATATTTAATAGAGACTGGGTTATTAAAATATAATTTTATAAACACATAAAATCCACACTTACCAACACAATATCCGGTTAAGTCTCTTCCTGTACGATCCAAGTAAAATACCAAGAAATTTGCAGAACATGCTTTCACTTTGACGTCCGGACCCGTAGCGTTACACTCTTCTGTTGGATAGCGAACACAGGTACCAATAGTCTGTATCTGGTCAGTACCACGCAATGGTCTTTCTGTTGAAATGAAATATTTTTATGAACTTAGCAAAACATATAACCACCTCGACAGTTTAAAATAATGATATTTTTCTTGTCTCGGCGGTGATACTAATGTTGCGTGATCAGGAGGGAAAACTCTAGGATTTGGTGGAAATGGGTCATATTTCATACTTGTCATTATTTTTTTGCTCGATTTTAGTCAGAAGATGCATCAAAAACAGCATGGTGCAAACATTCTGAAATCGTAGATTTTGTTAGCCTACGCGGACGTATTTATTAAACTTTGACAAACTACAATAGGTTTACTGATGGGACAAAAAAATTCCCATACATCGGTTGTTTCTTAAAGGATCTTTGAACAAATTTCATAGGGGCGCTCACGGGACGGTCTTTGATTTTCGGAGACATTGTTCGATAACATTTTCCACCGTTTGGCACCATAATTTGATTTTACAAACATGCTTCAAATCAATATTCAGACGCCATTTTGATTCCGATTTTGAACAAGTCAACTTCTCGTGCCTGTTTACCGGTGTCGCCATCCTCTACCTCACCACCACAGGAATCCGTATCCCACCTTCAGACTCTGATTCAGACGGCTATAACTAATGCAATTCCAGCCATCGCACATGCAGTTTTGGTGGCTATAAATGAAACTACTACTGAGCCCTCTAACCAACCTCCTGCTACCTAGTTCAGCCCTGTACGTTCAGGAACCGTCCTATTGAATCCCTGCCGAAAGAAAAATCGGCCCAGTCAATTTTACTGGGCAACATTTTACTGCTAAACGATGGTGTAACAGTCCCTGTGAAGGTCTGTGGGGTTGGATGGCCGAATGGTTAGCACATGCACTCTGTATCATATTGTCTGTCATTGAGTCAACTTGCGTGGTTTCGAATCCCCGGTTGTACGTGACAAGTTTGTGTAACATGGATAATGTTTATACAAATTAGGATAACGTAATCCTAGTGTTGGAATGTTAAAATAACATTGTAATTGTTTTGGCGAAATTATAAAACAAAAACGAAATTATAATATTGTAGATTACTGAGTCAAGAGGTCAGAGGTAGTTTGTAGATTTATAATTAAAGATACACATCGAAGTTTAACAATAATTAAATAAAGGTTTGCTTTTAGTTAACAGTAAGAGTAAATAATAAGATTTAAGAATAATAATGTTAGAATATTATTAAAATAAAGTTTTAAATTAAGAATAATTAATTCTTGACAGAAAACAGTTTTTATGGGGTACAATCACTAGTTTATTCTAAAAGCACGACGTTTCAACAAATATCCTCTTATCGTTATCAAGCACAAAGACAATTTAGTAAACTTGTGGACAATATATATGAAATCAATAAGAAACCATCTGCATGGGTTAAGAATAACAGTAATATAAATAATCTAGGTGTAAAGGATATTTAACAATAACAACAAACATAACAAGATGACTAGTCATCACCATCCGTGCCCTTGAACTTGTTTGGAAGGCATAGGAAATACAACTTCTTAGAATATTAACGGGACTAGTCAGAAGATTCATACTCTGATCATAGTAGCTCGGCAAGGCAAAGTCGCTACTCTCTGTAAGGATTGCACAACAACCTTTGCCTACCTCAATCAGCTGCTGTATGTTAAACATTAGGCTTATACATCAGAAAAAAAAATACTTTAATAGTTTGGTGTGTGTATAAAGTTTTAAAAAGATTTCTCTTAACAGATAATGAAATATGCTCTACAAATGAAATCGGGACAGAAGGTAGGTCATCAAAAAATAAAATAATAGGTTAATGAATGTAAAAGTGTTATAAAGGTATACTATTCAAAAAAAGTAGGGGATATTTGATTTTGGGGGCATAATACTAAAATATGCAAATGACTACGAAAAAAGTCACTATAGAACCTAACAGAAGAAACATTTCCAGTTACATGTGACGCCCAAACGCACCAATAGCTACCGCATGGGATGCAGGTGATGCTTGGGATCATCATGGGGGTCCAACCCAAGATTTGCACGACTCTGGCTTTGAATGTTACAGTCATTGTGGCATTGAATTCCAGGGTGGAAACATCAGTTTAATTGTTTTAGTGACCAGAAAACAAATTTTGATATGCGTCGGCTTACCCAAAATAAAAGGTTACGTGCCCTTGGCATGCTACAGATCGGCACAACACAGGCGGTTGTGGCGCGGACGATGAATGTTTCTCAGTCTGTCATAAGCAGGCTATGGTCCAGATACCGTGATACACAATCTGTACAGGACAGACCACGCTCAGGTCGACCAAGGGCGACAACTCAAGCCCAGGATCGATTTATCCGTACCTTGGCCTTGAGAACTCGTGTCATCACAGCAAATCAGATCAGCGCTCGTCTTCAAACAGACACTGGTGTGAGAGTGAGTGGCCAGACGATTCGGAATCGACTGCATAGGGGTCACCTTCGCGCCTGACGTCCTCGCGTGATCCCTTGTTTGAGAGATCATCACATTCAGGCAAGACGTCGTTGGTGTAGGGATCGTCAACACTGGGATAATCGACGCTGGAGCAATGTGATGTTTTCAGATGAGTCAAGGTTCACTGTTGATTTTTTGGACAGACGTAGGAGGGTGTGGCGTCGTCGAAACGAGCGCTTCCAAGACGTTAACGTCATCAGACATGATCGATTTGGAGGTGGTTCTGTTATGGTGTGGGGAGGCATCACTGTTGCTGGAAGAACGGCTTTACATGTTGTTGCAGGGCGTGTTACAGGCCAGTACTACCGGGACAACATCTTGGTAGTCCATGTTGTGCCGTTCGCACGACGTCATGGCCGCCGTTTCATCTTCCAGGATGACAACGCAAGATGTCACAGGGCCAGAATCGTTACAGGTTACCTCCAACAACAGAACATCACCACATTACCTTGGCCAGCACTGAGTCCCGACCTCTCCCCCATCGAGCATGTCTGGGAATGCTTGGACAGAGGTTACGTCAACGTCAACAACGTCCTGCCAATGTCCAAGAACTTGCTGCTGCGTTGCAACAGGAATGGGACAATCTGGACCAAAATGACCTTAGACGTCTCATTAGGAGTATGCCACGTCGGATCAATGCTTGTTTGGCAAACAGAGGAGGATTTACCCGTTACTGACTTGGTTGTGATGCTGTGGTAACTTTGCTGTTTGACCCCGGGTATCATTTTACCCTTATAATGGTCAGTCTGTGCCTTACTTAGTCTAACGATCATTTGGAATAAATCGATGAATGTGAACTTCATTTCATTTTGTCATTTGTTTCTTCGTCAGTTTCATTAGGTGACTTTAATAACACTTAAAAATCAAATATCCCATACTTTTTTTGAATAGTATATCTTGAACAGTTTCTGGGATATGCTCTAGAATAATAATTATATACCAAAAAAATAATTCAAATGTGTAGTAAAAATCATTCAACAGATAATTTTTTCCCATCGTAACGCAAAAATTATTAAATCCGACAAATTTCTAATTAGCAAAAGGCACAACTACTGTAATAGGATGATGTGTGTTCAAAGTTTCAACTAGTAAGAATATTTATATTCTGAGCACAGTAGTTCAGCATGTCGGGGTTGCACCATCAGTTGCGCCCAGCGTCTAAATCTTTAGACAAATCTCATATTCCGACACATGGAATATCAATTCACAGAATTTCATACTCTGGTCACAGTAGCTCGGCAAGGCAGGGTCGCTACTCCCTGTAAGGTTTGCACAACAACCTTTGCCTACCTCAATCAGCTGTTGTATGTTAAACAATAAACTTATACATCAGAAAATGAAATACTATAATAGGTTAATGTTTGTACAAAGTTTCGAAAAGATTTCTCGAACAGATAATAAAATATGCTCCAGAAACAAAATCAGGACGGAAGGCTGGATTTCAGAAAATAAAATAATGGGCACAGGTAGTGAGGCCATATTGCATGTTGCATGAATAATTATATGGATGTTGGATTAGAAAATGGAAAGTTTTCAAGGAGTCTCCTAACTATTAAGTAGCACAAATTTAAAACCGGGGAAGGTAATGTAGTAATGTGGATGGCAGGGATTTGTGCTAGGGAACATCTATGTAAAATAATATTATGGTTTTGATTAATTAGTCTCCATTGCCATTAGAAAATGGAAAGTTTTCAAGGAGTCTCCTAACTAATAAGTAGCACAAATCCTAAATCGGGGAAGCTAATGTAGTGATATGGATGACAGGGATTTGTGCTAAGGAACATCTATGAAAAAATAATATTATGGTTTTGATTAATTATTCTTCATTGCCAAACTTTTAGCTATGGTATAAGGTAATTCTGAAACGCTAATTAAATGTTTTATGAAATATTGTGAGAATAACAGGGCATGGGGGTTAAAGACTAGGGATGGAGAAATATGTAGGCCGAAATAATATCATTATCTTTACAAATTATTGATTCTAAGTTCATAACCAAAAATATAGAAAGTATGCCGGTTATTTAGATACGTTAAAGCAGATATAGATTAGTAAACATGTTGGTCATTTGCATTTTTCAAGGATAAGTTGTTATTGTTTGAAATACACGTGAGTGGAGAATTACGAATTAGCCTACGCCATTCGGCACCTATAAGAGAGAGCGTGGCTAGAATAAATTTTTAGACTCGCATTGGGTTCTTTAGACGACCATTTCACGTTGTAGTGGTTTCTTGAGTCTAGTCACAGGAGTGGGGTTGAGAGGAAGAGATGTTAATTTTAAATATTAGAATGTAGACTATTGTGAAACTGTTGTGTCATAAAAACGTATTGAAAAAAAAACTATCATTGTTCCTGTTACTTATTTGAGTCGTTATCGTGAGCAACACAATGGTGAAGTCCTTAAGAAGAAAGATACAACAGTAGCCAGTCCAGAGCCAACCAACCCCTAGACGATCTTGGGCTGTTCAAACTATGTAGTAAGTAACGGTGCATGGGTTATGCGGCGGATGTGACGACCGGTTTCCCGTCTGCTGCTCTCCACGTCTGACAAATGACCCATAGTGCTACAGCAGTCATTTGCTATGGATAGCAGCATAATCAGAGACTATCTACTCGGAGCTACAAAAGTGACATCGTCAGCGCATCGTCAGCATACGCAATAGCTTCAACATATATATTGCCGATAGAACATCCAAATTTGCTATTTTTTGCATCGAATGAGCAAAACGCCCCCTTGTTTTACTCCATTATTTACATTAAAAGTTTTACTTTATTAATTACCCCACCTTACCGGATTGCCGGATTGTCTCGTCTATTATAAAAGAACAGTGACTTGTGGAGTGACCTGGTTTATAGCCATACTGCAGGTCTGAACTAAGCAAAACATCTTGATGACGGACCAGTCAAATACTTTATCGATAATGCTGCTTAAAGCAATTCCACGATAGTTTTCAGAATCATTAAGTGAGTGCTTCCTGTTTTTTGGGGGAATGGATATAATTGTAGACAACACAAAGTTTTCGGGTGTATAGCCATGATACAACAAAGAAGTTACCATAAGTGAACAACATATAGATCACTACCATTCTTCAGATGATCAGTTTATTGGCCTAGACATCCATCCTTTTTTATTATGTTTTACGGCTTTCAAAAATCTCATCAATTTTGATAGAATGGTTATTACAACATGAACCCTATTTAAATTTGTCGTAAATGTATTTTTCTCTATTAACATTTAATTCATGCATATCGTTGATATTGCCCTCCCCGACCCCCTGAGGTGTAGGGGGTGATAAGAATATACCCTTCGCTTCGTATATCCTGCGTGTCGTAAAAAGCGACTAAAAGTATCCCTGTAATGGAGCAACGTGTTTGCCGTGCATTGCGACCCGTGTCGGTGGAGAGTAGAATCCTGGTAATTGAGTGGGGATTTGGTTTGGTTGACCTAGACGGGAGGTCACAGTGGGCCATTCTGATCAATCGGCTCTGGTCATTTTTGTACATTTTCAGATTCCTCCATAGTATGTTTTTGAACTACGCTATGTCACCTTTGTGTCCTAGGCACTATCTTTGAAGCAATGGGGGGGGGGGGGGATGGCCGAACGGTTAGCACGTGCGCGCTGTATCATAAGACCTGTCATTGAGTCGATTGGCGTGGTTTCGAATTCCAGGTTGTACGTGACAAGGAGTAGGGTTGCCTGTCCAACCTCGTGGGTTTTCTCCGGGTCCTCCGGTTTCCTTCCCACTGCCAAAGACCCCTACGCGCAGGCAAATTATTGAAGTAAAAAATTAAAAAAACATATGTTAATCCCGAAATGACCTAGTTTGTGTCGAGTGGACGTTAAACTCTATTTCTCTCTCTCTTGAAGCAATGGCCTGGGTCAATCAAGTCAGTTGGGCGCAATATATCCCGATTTCAGCTGACGTGCCATTAAACAATATTTCATTCATTCATTCATTCATACAATCAGGTCAGATTTTTATTTTTATATTAATCTTGCTTGAGTATACTCTTCGCCTAGCCCCGAGGCAATGCGCTGGTCATCCGCGCTAGCCCTCTCCTTGTAGGCAGAGAAGTAGCGGGTGGGGGTGGCGAAGGGTGAATATCCAATATATTTTTTCATGGATCCCCAATGCCAATTTAAAAAGACGGAAGACAGACGAAGATCCTGTGCCCTGTTTCACTAAAGTTGATTTTAACTAAAAATCAAACTGAAATTGTAACTTAAAATGCAATTTTAATAGACTTTATAGTTAAAATTACTTAAAAGTGAACAATTCCGATGAGGGCACTTCGGAACTGAAAACTGCTGCCAGGTTGAACTAACCGTTACAATAACATTGAGGGTTTCATACGTTGTAACAATGTCTGCACATGGTCAGACAGTCGTAGAGAGATGAAATAAATAAGTTTATTGGTGTTATTCGTTTTGAAATGTAGCAGTTGATTGGCCTTGAACTTGCATGTGGCTTTCGTGACCTTGGCATTTGATTTACTCGCAGGCTTTAATGGAAATAATGCGTATCGATAAACCAAATCCTTGAATTTCGTAGTTTTATGGTATTTTGGATAACAGAAACTATTGAGAAATTGTCACAAACATGTGCTATTTCTGACTCAAACGATTAATCTAGACTAAAGTATTGTCAATTCTTAAAAGTATTTAATAACTTTTAAACTAATGCACGAAATAAACAATGTTCCGATGCCTAGATTTGAACTGCCAGTTCCATGGACCCTTTCAATAATAATTTGAAAATGCCAAAGTGCCACACTCCTTATTGGATAATGCCTATCTATCTTACTAAATTAAAACGATTTGTTCCTAGTATAAAATACCCTTGGCTCCTATATAAATCATCATAACCCCGAAACCATAAATACTTTGTATATGGTGTATCTAGTATTATAGGGACGTTAAACCCTCTCCCTCCCTCTCATTTTAAACAATTATAGGCCTACAAAGATATTTTTTAGACATAAGATATGAAGTGGGTTTAGATTTTTTCTTAGGTTTTTTGCGGGGGGGGGGGGTCTATTAATTATTTGAAAATAGTATAATCTATACTTGAATCATGGTAATGTATAAAATAGTAACACATAGTTTTGTTTACTGGGGTTTTGAGGGGATTTTGTTGTTGGGGTTTTAATTTGGGGGCCTCATTTAATTGCTTATATTGCATTACAAGAAAATAAAGGGGTGGGCCACAGCTATATTTCCCATGTAATGAAAATAAATTGATAAATTGAATGAAAATTATTTTTGTGAATGATAGTGTGTTCAAATTATATAACCCGGGCCATTGGCAATATTATCATTATTCCAAATATATCTATATGTCGCATATATCTATATGTCGCAATAGATCTCACAACGTAGCTCTAATCAATGTTTGTTAATGTCGTGATTTTAAGTTATGAAGGGGCGACGACTGTCCTAAGTTAAAATTGATTTTAGTTAATCTTTTCTTTAAAATAGTTTTGTGAAAGTTAAGATACAATTTTAACTTACAATATTATTTTAGTGGATTTTATCTAAAATGCTTAAAATCGTTTTGTGAAACGCATCTATCTTAAGTTAGGATGGAATTTTAGTTTAAGACGCTTTGAAGGAGATTTTAGTTTTTGTGAAATAAGGCCCAGATATTCCTGTAAAGGTATCTAGATCTTGGCCGAGGTTTCTCCTTATCGAGAGCAACTCAAATGTAGATTTTTCGAAAGTGTCACCTTTATAGATATCTAAAGGCATCTCTGGCTTGGCTGGGGAGCTAAAAACTATCAAGAAACTTAAAAGTGGATCATTATTGATAGAATGTATAAAAGAGCAACATGCAATTATATTCTTTAAATGTGACATGCTCGCTAATTATTCTATCAAAATGACTCCACATAGGTCAATAATTTCATCTAGAGGTGTTATTCGCTGCCGGGGCCTTGAAGGCAGCAATGAGGAAGAGATGGTTAAACATGTTAAAATAATTAGTGTTCGACGTGGTGATGAACTAGTTCCCACCAGTACATATATCCTCACTTTCAATCATCCCGGCATTCCGAAATTGATAAAGGCAGGTTATCTTAATATTCCTGTTGACACCTACATTTCTAATCCTTTCAGATGTTTTAAATGCCAAAAATACGGTCACAGCAAAACTGTATGCAGAGGTAAAGAGACGTGCGCGCGTTGTGGCCGAGACGGTCACGAGGCCTCTACCCGTGCTGTTGATTTTTGTTGTGTTAACTGCAAGGGCAAGCATTCTGCATATTCTAGAGAATGTCCCGATTGGCAAAAGGAAACTCAACAGGTGATGTCTGAAAGGAAGATCACTTATTACGACGCTAAAAAACATGTGGAAGTAAAAACATTTATCCCACCTACTGGGTCTTTCGTTAGTGATATTATTTCGTTTTAATTAATATGTTTTCCGGTATTTAGTGTGTTTTCCGGTATTTAGTGTTTTTCCGGTGTTTTCCGGTATTCAGTATAACATGGTGTTTTCCGGTATATAGTATTGCCGTTGAAAACCTAACGGCGAAACATGTAGGCATTTAAATAAAATTTCTTTAATGGTATTTTCTATTTAATTTTTTAGAATGTATGATATCCTTTTACGGTATGCACCCTTTTAATATATAAATATAATGGGAATACCCTAAAATTTTCCTTCCCACATGTATCTAAGTGTTCGCTTAGTGGAATCATTCAATTTTTGGGATTAACAATGTGGGATCTGTGTATGTTCATCCTTATGTTGAGTTGTGATTCAGTTTTGCCTATATACTCTTCATTACAACCTTGACATATTATCCAATATATAACATGTTTACTTTTACAGGTCATGGATTGATTTACTTTTAAAATTTCCATTTCCATTAATTTTTACTGTTTGCCCTTCAATAATGTTGTCACAAGTTTTACATCTATTGCCTCCACACTTTATGACACTCGATTCTGTGACTTCAGAATCAAATTTTGAAGAAGTAAGTATTCGTCGTAAATTTGGGGGTTGTTTATAAGAAGTTATAATCTTTGTGGTATCCCATATTTCAGACATTTTTTACTATTTCTTAATAAATATGTATGTTTAGTACATCCCTGGCTTTTTCTTAAGTTGGGTTATATGTTGAAACTAATGTTACGACATTTTCTTCTATGTTTTTAATCGTATGTCTATCCTTGCGGATTCTTAACATTTTTAGATCCATTTCTAAGGCTTTGCGATTAGGCTTTGCGACTAATTTTGTTTCTGGATTAGATATAATAGGGCAGACCCTTCTAGCTAGATTAAAGGGTATATTTCTTTTTGAGCGGAGGTGATATGAATTAAAATTTAGATAATGGTGTGTATCTGTTGGTTAGTAATATAGGTTCAGTGTTTAATTCGTCATTATTTGACACTATAACTGTAACATCTAAAACGTTTAAAGATATGTTACTCTTTTCAATAGTGAAAACCGTTTGTTTTATGTATATATACATCTCATGTCCAAAATCATTTAATATTTGATTGTTCCAATTGTTTTCTAAAACAACACGTAGCTTACGTGGGGCTTATCTTGCTACCCATTGGACAGCATTTCTTTTGAAGATAAAAATTCCCATTAAACCATTAAAGTAAAACACATTATTGGACATGATATCAATAGATTTTACAATAAAATATTTAGTGATTCTCTATGATATTTCGTCAGGATATTTAACCAACCAGCATTATATCGCTTTTATTCCAAGTTTGAGGAAATGTATATCGTTCCCAGGGGCGGATTGGGCCATCGGTCGGACAAAAAATGAGAAAAAATTTTTTGTCTAATTCGTCTAAAAAAACTTTTTCTGCTGAACATTATATGGGTGGGGGGTATTGGGCCGGCCATGGAACGATGATGATCATGTGTGTGGCCGGTGACTTTAACGGGCCGCCACGCCATCACTGGAGTCTGGAATGGGCTGGTATAATAGACTTTCTGTGCCGGTTGTGCTGGGTGTGGGCCGGAATTCGGAATCCTGCAATGGGGATTCCGAATTTCATCCGAAAATTTCATCGGATTCACCCGACAATTTCACAGGTTGATGGTTGTAAATTACTTGCAGGTCGGGGTTTTGACCTAAATTAATCGATTTATCAGATATATTATTTGACAGAGATTATAATCAGATATGCCACCAAATCGCATATTTGGGATTCATTTTTCAAAATTTACCAGGGGGAGAGCCCCCGGACCCCGCGTCCAGTAAAAGGGGCCGCTCCGACACGGGAGCCCGGGCCGGTTCCCGGCCCCAATCTGCCCCTGATAGTTCCTAATAAAACTATTGTAAGAGCCTCCCCCAATTGGTCTAAATTTTAAATCTGTAGGATTTTCTATTTAAATTATACCCGATCTATTATTCTTTATTTCATTCTGTATTTGCGTGCTCTTATGTATTTTAGGTAAACCATAAAAAGACAAATAATCTTGTTCTTTTTCGCCGAGGGGATCACGTGGCTAAGTGGGTAAGACGCTAGCTCGCTAGCCTGGAGGTCGGGTGTTCGATCCCTGCATTGGCCGAGAAAGTTCATCCAGATTTTCCGGCGTGGTTCCCCCTTGTCAGTGATGCAGGACGGAGGGCCTGACAAGGATAGCTGTCTAGTCCTTCGGATGAGACGAAAAACCGAGGTCCCGTGTATACATTGGAATGCACGTAAAAGATCCCTTGGCAGTTGGAATTCGATATAAGAGTAGGCCGTAGTGCCGCTGTCCGGGCAAAATTTCCCTCATAGCACACTGTATGGCGTATGCCCGTCTTCATTAGCCCAGGTTAGGAGCAGAACAGTAGGACGTTAAACTCCATTTCATTTCATTTCATTTCTTTTTCGCCGAGACATGTACTTTGTCTTTCGATAAATTTAAATATCAATTTCTTAATATTAAATTCATATTTAGTGACAAACGGTTCATAGTATTCTTTATCCTCAAGCATGTTTATTATTCTGGCTTTGTAAAATCCCGTATTCATTAGGACTATGGGTCCGCCTTTGTCCGCTTCTTATATGGTAATGTCATTATTTGCCCGTAGATTATTTAGTGCATGATTTTCAATTTTGAAAAGATTATATTTATAGGCATTATTTTGTATTTGGTGAAAGGGAAAATTTAGGGTAAATTTAGAGTATTCCCCTTGTATAAACTCAACTGGTCGGATAATGATTTGCTAGAAAATAAAGAACGGCATTTTATTAACAAGTATCATCCTAAATTAAATGCTGCATAATTTTATATTGTAATTTGATATTCTAAAATATTTATATTTGATATTATTATTGTCATGTACATGTACATGTAATTGTATACTATCTCATTACTAAATGCCTGATGATTCCCGTAGTAGGCGAAAGCGCTAGCTAAGATGAAATTAGTTTTTTCTTTCTAAAAACCTAATATTTCTATATACTTTTACCTGAGAGTATATATATCCAGAAATATTAGAACAATCGTAAGGCTATTTTAAAGATAGGTTCCCAGACAAGTATTTATCGGGTGGTTATTTCCAATAAAAGTATGACAATTGTGGTATATATGGAAAGTAGAAATATCCAATACTGGATGCTCTGAAAAACACCCATGGAGCGCATACAGGACAAACTGTAAGGATTTCCCTAATCGATAGCCCGGCGATTAGGAGTGTCTGCACGCGTGACGTCAAAGGTCGCACGCGGCGATTGAACGCTTGATGTACATGTTGATAAACTTTATGAAGAGTGGATAATCCGATTATTTAATTAGGATTCGATATTTGTAATAAACAGTCAGCGATTAAAGACAACATCGTCTTGTGTATGCAATGAATTCTCCTCCGACTTCGCCCCCGTTGCTAGGTACCGTCAGAGGTAAGTCACGTGACACAAACATTACCTCTTTTGGTCGATTTTTTTTTGTAGTAAGGGTATTCCTTGGCAATTGCAATATTTTGAGAATGATTTGAAGCAAAATTATGATAAATGAATTAGTTTGAATATGTTTTATCTATCAAATGTGAAAATGGACGTTTTTGATTTTTGTCTAAATAATGAGTAATTGATCCACCAATCCTCAGACATTCAGCAATTTGTCGTGCCATGCTCCTAATCAACCGTCCAATCACCATTTGGGGCAATCTGGCCCACTCATCTTGCAGTGACATGGCCAATTCTTGCAGTGTTGACGTCGACGAACACGTCTCCCGATCATGTCCCAGACACGCACTTTAGGGGAATGGACAGGACTCCTATACCTGGTCAAGGCATATTGACAATATGGTAACGCTGGAGGTAGTCATTCACGACACGAGCGCGTTGGGCACGGGCATTATCATCTTCAAAGATGAAACGTCAATCTGCACGTTGAGCAAATGGCAGAACTATCGGTGCCAGGATGTGGTCACGGTAGTACACACCAGTGACCCTTCCTTGAACAATATGCAGGTCCGTTCTGCCAGTCATGGTGATTCCTCCCCACACCATAACAGACTCACGCCCGAATCTGTCATGCTGACTGACGTTAACGTTAGCATGACGCTCATTTACACGCCTCCAAACGCGAGCACGCCTATCAGTGAAATCTGGACTCATCAGAGAACATTAAACGCGCCCATCGACGATTACTGCAATTTCTATGCTGCCTACACCATTGCCACCTGTTTGCCATGTGCTGGCGAGTTAGTGGAGGCACGCGGTTGTGGCGCATGGAAATGGGCTGCATGTAGCCGATTTCTAATCATATGGTTTGTAACTCGAATTCCTGTAACTTGGTACAAGTTTACTGAAAGCCATTTTCCCTCGATTTCGCACGACCTGTGTACGAATGTATCGACCCTGGGCTTGTGTAGTGGCTCTAGGACGACCTAAACGAGGTCTATCATCAACATTGTGTGACACATTAAGCATGTTGGCTGTGTAGAACTCATTTGAAGCATACCAATAGCACGTAGACGATCATCATGTTGAAGACGTCTCATTGCAAATTCAACAAAACACACTAAAGCAAAGATACGCTAAACAGTAAATCTTATGCAAGAACCGATAGGAAAGTAAACATGGATAAGATAAACCAGCACGCGGCAGTTTTCATCAACCCTTCCTTGAAGTGTCAAATTTGGCAATGAACCCCTCCCACGTGTATGGCGTTAATGCGTGTCGCATATGCAGCACAGTGGTTCTGTTGGGGGAAATAAGTTCTTCATCTGTGAACATACTCTCAATGCATGTCAAGTGCCCATGGATCAATATTGTGGATGTTTGGTGCCTGAATTACGCAAAATGAGAAATATGTACAAACTTGGTGGACCCTCCACAGGCGACAACTTGTGTCCGCATTACATGACACGTAAAATATATGTATTTATGTGTCATACTATAGGGGTTATTTAAGTTCTAAAAAAGGTGGCTTGTTCAATGTATGGAAGTGGTTACCTACAAATTGGTAACAGCAGACCTATTTAGGTACCTTGCATTATCTGGCAACTTTCTTAGACTAACTCACTCACAGTTCCTGCCACAACCTGTGTTAGGAAGTGGGTTATTATTGTCACTTTTGGTTAAAACTGTATTACGGTAATGAGCAGAAATCTGTTATAGTACAAATAACTCAAATTATATATTAAAAAAAACAAACAAAAAACGTTGACCTAACAAGGTGTCCAAATAAAACACTTACCCAAATATGGTAATGGTCCATATACATGTATATCAATTAAATAGCGCGATTAAATTCGCTTTAGACATCATTCACTGTTCCTAGGGAGAGCATTATTCGGGGTTCAGACATCATGCGTTTTTTTAGAAGGGTGTATACCCACAGCCTGCTCGGCTTTGAGACTGGGATAGAGACAACATGTACTGTTCCTCAAGAGATATATCATTAGACGCCTCGGCTTAGAGGTCGGCCAGAACATCAAACAGCGACACATAAAAAAGGGGGGGGGGCGTAACCCTCGCCCAAAACACTCGGTGAATGATGGGGAACTCATATTTAATGTCATAGGTGTGTGTAGTTTCCTGTATATAATCTTTATATAATGGATGTTATAAAGATATATAAACATCGTCATAGCAGTACAGTGTACCAGAGTAAACTGCTCATTGAGTAAACAAGTACACAGCGTGAACGTCTGATTGGATAGTGTCAGATATGACATATATTAAATATAACGGTAACTCTTTAACTGATTTTTTTTTTCAAATACGATCTGAAGCATTGGTGAAATGAGCGGATGAGTCATAATAATTTTCCCGGTTTTCTTTTGATCTCTCGCAAAATGTGTGTGCATCTTACATGTCAGCCGCTTCTTTTTAAACATGTCACCGATTTGCTAAAAGGCCATAAAGAAGGCATTTGGGGAAAAATACCCAACAGAACAAAGATAAAGGGCAGCAATGGCAGTGTAATGAGTAACCGCTGTCCGCTTATCACCTGGGAATACTCTGAGCCAGTGGTTCTCAACCTTCTTTTGCCAACGGCACACCTTGGAATACGTGAAAACATAGCGGCACACCTGGCTAAATATATATGAAAAATATTTGAATTTTGCAAAATAGAAACATGGCAAGTCAAACGACATACAACCGTAGACAGAGAAAAGTCATAGATACATAGAATGACTAGAACTAAATAAAGAAAAACACACGTATGAACTTATCAGTAGACACCAGTAAATACTCAATATGATCATGTGGTTTTTCACATTTTCTATGTGTGCCGTTCAAAATTCCGCGAAACACTTAAGGAGGATCTCGCGGCACACTGGTTTAGAATCCCTGCTCTGTGCTAATACTTGTTTTACGTATATTCTCAAATACTGCCTTTTTCAGATCTAAATTATTACGGCGTCCTCTTACATCAATCGTTATATAGGTATAATAAGACTTACCATTTAAATATATGGGATATTTTGTACCACAATGCTTGTATTCGGGAGCAGTGCCGGGTACTGCTAAATCCGGCAATCCATACCAACCAGGAATTATGAATCTATCATTAATATTAAAGGTTTTATTGTACGTAGTTGATCTATTCTGGACATGAGGAAACGGCGAGGCAACCATGCACGGATCTGAAACGAGAGCAATCTAGCATAATCTGAACCAAACCAAGTGAAATGAACTGAAATGGTGTTTAACATCGTACTGTTCTGTACCAACTGTTCTGAAGACGGTAATACGCCATTTTACCCGGACAGCCGCACTACGGCCTACCTTTATTTCGAATTCCAGCTTTCAAGGGTTCCTTTACGTGTGCGCTAATGTGTACACTGGACGTCGGTTTTGCGTCCCATCCAAACGTCTAGACACTGTTCCTTGTCCGGCCCTCCATCCTGCACCATTGAGATGGGGAAATCATACAATAAATTCCCGAAAAACATTATCGGCAAACGCCGGGAGCGACCCGAGACCTCCTAGCTAGCGAGCAAACGCCTTACTGTAAAAGTAGACCAGTTTAGTAAATATATGATTTATTTACATCGGATCAGAATATCAAACAGTTACATAGATACAACATGAACTAAACTACATCGGGAACTATAGACACAACAATATTAAATCCACCATTCCACCCCTTTGAATTCATGCACTAGTTAAAGCCTCTCTTCTTCTCTCCGCTCTGTCTAGTCGTCTATCTAACTGTCAGCAAATTCCTCGTTATATACCTTCGGACAATAGATAAGACTCGTGGTCATACATGTAATTGTTTCTTTTATCTCGTCATGGCATGCTTACTGACCAGTGTGTATTCCTTTGAAATAATGCGGAGCGTGTGCACAGATCATATTATTATGTAGTTTGTAAATGACATATGGGATTAATTACATGTTTAATTAGAACGTGACTAAACAGAAGTATATACAGAGTTGGAAAGTCAATATCATATATTATCAAAAACTGCTTAGGCCACTAAGTTCTATGCACCTAAATGAACGTTCAATTTGATGAAAGTTAAAGAGTACTTTGTCACATTAGTCACTGAGATACCGCCATTCCTAACTAATCTAAATTAACACACTGAAAAAAAAACTTGTATTGGATCTCAACACAAGTCCTTGTGTTAAAACTAATCTACACAAGTTTGTGTGGTTTTTCATTGTTTTAACACAAGTACTTGTGTAGATTTAAAATCTTGTGGGTTTTTTCATATAATTAACACAAGTAATGTGTACCGTCAACAATTTGTTTTCTTTTTAAAAAAAAACTGCATACAAAGTCTGAATTCGGGGGTCCACAAGTTTAAGAAAAGTAATAAAGGGCTTAACTCGAATCCCGAAAATTATATGCTGTTCTTAACTGGATGGGTGTGAGTACTAATTAATGATGATGAGTTAGTTGTATTTTACGTCCGCTTCCACCGAGGTAATATCGCAGACAATGACGTTTTATGTGTACAAGGTGCATTAATTTACAATGTGATTAGTGAGAAATAATAGGATAATTAGGTTTTCATATATATGTACATAAGACAATAAACAACAGTAGGATAACATGTGCAAAGGACGAAACAGGTGCCAGTAGACATTCACAAGCATGCGATTTGACGGAACAGACATGGACAAAGACGGACATTTTCACAGACATAGACATATTATGTACATATATATATATTTTGGGTCGTTTGGGTTGGTCTGGTCGTTCTGTCCGGTAGAATGGCAGGGCGGTGCAACTCTATCTTGGGGCTTTGTTGGTGAGTATGAGTCCTGGTCCATTCTTCCTTCCATTTGGGTATGTTGTCCGGTATGGTGGCGTTGTTACATCTTTATTTCTGTTATTCATTCCTTTTATTGTTGGTTCTCTGAAGGAAGAATCCAGCGCCTGAAACAAAGCTAGAGAAAAGAGAGTATCTGATCTTACTGTGGTTTTATGGTTATTTTGTCTAGTAAGGCTTCGTGGGGGGCGGGGAATCATTATAAACTAATAATAAAAAATAGTAAGTGTAGTCCATGTGACAGACAGATTTTCATTACCAATTTGATGAATAAATTTAACCATGATTTTCAGTTAGCCTTAGGTCTAAAGTGTCCAAAATTGGTTGATGGACATCCGGGTCACTTTGCCAAATGTGAGTTTGGCGGCCATCTTTAAAAATGGCCGCCATTTTTTTATTTGAAATAGTGCAAGTCAGGGAAACCTCCACAACTCCTCAACAGGTTCACCTATGGATATGTAAAATGGCTCAAAATGTTCATAATACAATTCTAAATCTGCTGGTATATGACTTGTGTTGTTTAAGAAATGCTTTCGGTTTCAAAATAAAAGACTGATCTGAAAACAGCAATATTTTCGGGTTTTTTTTCATGATGTCTGTTCATAATTTTACTAAAAAAATCTTGTTCAGACCCATATAAGCCAAATTATCTATTTGGTCAACTAAAGTGATTTACTAGATATCAGAAACATTGATCATAAAAAAATAATCTCTAATATGAGTGTCCAAAATCCAAGATGGCATAAATTCAAAATGGCGGGCAAAAGTTGCTCAAATGGCCAATTTGTCAGATAATAGTTATTTCACAGTTTGATATTACATGTAATATCCAATTGAAAGGGATTACTGACATTAAAATTAACCAAAACACAGAGTGTTTAAAAAAATCCAAGATGGTGAATATTCATAATGGCGGCCAGAATTTCCGTAAAATGATCGATTTTCTGTTTAATGTAGCTTGTAATGTGTCTTTTTAAGCAAATAACACACTATTTGTGGATAACAATTACTATAGTTTATTTCACTGTGACGTTTCAACAAGATTTTACATGTCGTTATCATGTTTTTACTGTTATGGCCTATTGCTCGTGGTTCATTATACCGCTTGAATAATTTTTTGATCTTTTGTTCTTGTGCTTATCTATACCAATTACAGTTTATACCTGTATATGTGCATTTGATTATCTAACGGCTTGGGACACTACAATGCCCATACTAGCTGACTTTGCATCCCTTTGGAGGGTCAGCACCGCTCTTGTATATATATAGCCATATTCTTTTCATTTTATTGTCCCCCGCCTTTCGAAGAAAGCAGATGACTATTAAAATGGGTTCGTCTGTCCGTCCGTCACACTTTTTGGGACACAATAAGTCTCTTTCTAATTGAGCAAGAATGTTCAAACTTAGTGTAGGTGTTTATTAGGTTAATGCCTTGATGGAGTTCGAAGATGAGAATTTTTTGCTTAGGGTAAGCAGAGATAAGCAATTTTATTGGTTGATGCTTTGGGACACGATAGTACTTTAGTTCTAATTAAGTGAGAGTGATAAAACTTGGTGTATAGTTTCATTACATCAATACCTTGACTAAGTTCGATAATGAGAGTTTTCTGCTCAGGCTAAGCAGAACGATAAGCAATTTGATTGGCCGAGACTTTAGAACACAATAACTCTCATTCTAATTGAGGTAGAATGTTCAAACTGGGTGTAGGCGTTCATTAATTGAATGCCTTGATGGAGTTCGATGATGAACATTGTCTGTTTAGGGTAAGCAGAGATAAGCTATCTGATTGGTTGATGCTTTGGGGCATGATAACTTTGGTTATAATGAAGTGAGGGCGATATTAGCTTGACTAAGTTCGATCGTGAGAATTTTCTGCTTAGGCTAAAGAGCGATAAGCAATTTGATTGGTCAGGACTTTGGAACGCAATAACTCTGCTTTTAATTAAGGTAGAATGCTTAAACTTGATGTAAATGTTCATTAGCTGAATGTCTTGACTCAGTTCAGTAATTAACATTTCGGGCTAAAGCTAAGCAGAGCTAAGCAATTTCAATGATCGATGCTTTGGGACAAGATAACTTTGATTCTATCTGATAGAGAGTGATGGAACTTAGTGTATAGTTGATAATCAGTTTGATTGCTCGATACTTTTGAAAAAAATAAATCTGCGATTAATTAATATGGGTCATCTATTTATTTAGGGATTTCGACGGGGTCATCAGCCTCACTGTTGGCTTGTTTATTAATGTTATATGCTTGGTAAGGACTTGTGAATTAAACTATAGAATTTGTTATCAATAAATAGTGTGTTATTTGATTATGCTTCAATTACTAAATGCCTGACCCCATGACCCACCTACAATGCCCAACTAGTCTTATGCGGGACATATTGTGATCAATGGCCAATGTACAATTCGTCTAAAAAAACCTTTTTCTGCTGAACATTATATTGTTGGGGGGGGGGGGAATGTATTGGACCGGCCATGGAACTACGATGATGTGGCCGGTGTCTTCAACGGGCCGCCACGCTATCACTGGAGTCTGGAATGGGCTGGTATAATAGACTTTCTGGGCCGGGTGTGCTGGGTGTGGGCCGGAATTCGGAATCCTGCAATGGGGATTCCGAATTCCATCACAGGAGGAATCAACTAGCGCTCCCGGCAACAAAAATGGGACATTTTACAATGAAAATATTCATTTAATTTTTGTTCGATCATTTAGGGAGCCGCAAAACTTTTGCCAGTTTTCTTTTTTGGCTTGTTTGATTTCTGATTCTGCGGACAGTCTAGCCTCATGGTAGTCATTTTTTGTTTCCTCGTTCGGCCTACGTTTGTATTTTCCTAGTGCCGATTTTCGGGTGTTGACTAGAGTCTGAAGATTTTCTGACCACCAAGGTTTGGGGGATTTCCTATTGGTTTCTTTAGTTCGGGGGATAGCTTGCTCTGCTGATCCAATTATTGCCTTAGTTAGATTATTTGAAAAGGTATCGATATTGTCATGTCTTATTGACTCGAAGTCCCAGCCATTGCATAATTTTTTGTATAGTTCCCAGTTTGCCTTGTCCATTTTCCATTTAGCCTGACATTTGAGGTTTTCTGAGTTGGCGGTGTAGGCTATGGCGGTGTGGATTGCTATGTGATCGCTGCCTAATGTTTCGTCTCCTACTCCCCAATTGCAATGAGGGAATAGTTTTGTTGAGGCTAGTGTCAGATCAATATGGGTTCCTTTTTTACAGTTTTTCCCTATGAAAGTTGGCTCGCTATTGTTTTCATTGAGTAGTAGAAGGCTGCTGCCTTCTATGTACTCGTACAGTTCCTTCCCATCTGTGTCGCTCGCTGGTGAGCCCCATGCCTTATGATGGCAGTTGAAGTCCCCACATATGATTAGGTTGTCTCCCGGAATTTGTTTGAAAATCCTATCGTAGTCTTTGTTTTTTGTTTTAGTAGCTGGTGGGTTGTAGACATTTACTATGCTTAAAGTTTGTTTGTTTCCTATAGCAATGTCAATCGCCATTAATTCTAATTTACTTGATTGATTTATTGTTAATCTGCTAAAAGGGATGTTGTTTTTAACATAGATGGCGAGACCGCCTCCTTATGATTGGCCCGGTCGATCATGCCTCACCATTGTGTAACTGTCCAAATTGATATCATTGTTTTTGGGAGTTAACCGTGTCTTTTGTATACATAGTATGTCTGGGTTGTTTTGATAGACATATTGTTTGAGTTCTATCAAACGAGACCGCAGCCCATTTACGTTAAGTTGAAAGATATTAATTGGCTTCGCCATTTTAATTGTTAGTAATTTGTTGTTTTAGTATTTTAGATTATTTTTAGAAAACATCTTCGCTATTGTTTACGCTTGTCTTGGTTGATTATTTCATTGTCAGTAATCATGGGATTGTTTCCATGCCTTAACGAATTGTCTTCGTCTTCATTGACAACTGAACTTATGTTTCTTTTAGCCGGTCTTGATTGACTACGGCTTCTTCGGTTTTCCTTTGATTTAGTTGCGGAGGGTGGGGGCATATTTGTTTCTTCTGTTTCTGGAGCCCTTTCTGTTTGAGGGAGTTTTCCTGTTTTTGATGGGGTTTGGGTAACTGTTCATTTTTGACGTGTTAGTTACATGATTTATTATAACTTTCCCTACTTCTATGTTTCTTTCTTCCTCATTTGTTATTTTTTCCTAGTTTAGTCAATTCTTTGCAGAAGTTGACAAACTCTTTTATGCTTTTAAATTGGGGAGTGAAAGTTTTATTGTTGTCTTTTGTTACTTCCTCTTTGCTAGGAGGATTTACTACTTTTTTTTGTTCGGGTATGGTTTTATTATTAATATGAGCCGTGGCTTCTTTGTGAGATATGCCATGCACGTACTGCATGGTCAAGATTGACTTTGTGTTTATATATCAGCTCCGTGATTCCCTTTACAGTTGACACATTTTGTCTGAGTGGCCCTACATTCCTCGGTTTTGTGGTTGTTACCACATTTGCCACAAATAGCTGTGCTCCTACAGAATTTTTCTAGATGTCCTATTCTCTGGCACTTTATGCACCTTTTTACTTTGGGTATATATGGGTGAACAGACCTTCTTTCATATAGCATGTAGATAATACCCTGCGGGGTATCATCCTTTTTGAAGGTTAGTTGGACCGTCCTGATTGTTTTGCCTGGTCGTACCGGGTATTGGTAAATTGCCAGGGGTTTGTAACCTCCCAGTGTGAGGTTGTCCAGGATCTTCTCGTCTGTGTAATCTTTTGGAATGTTATATATTATTACTCTGTCTGTTTGGTTATGCTCCGACATGGAGATTTCAACCTTTATATTCCCTAACGTTTTAATGTTTGTCGCCAATTGGGCGTCCTCCATATTTTGGAATCCTAGTCTGGCGTTTCCGTTTGCCAGTATTCTGATGTCTGGGAGAGCTGCTGTCTCCCATTTTGTCCTAATTACATCTCCGATTTTCGAGACTTTTGTGCCCTTGAAGGATTTCCCCTCTTTAGGCGAACATAGCACAATGTATTTGTAATCACGCACCATCCTTGATGCGAGAGCTGGTTGGGGTTGTCTTGGTGAGTTCACCAAGGCGTTTGAATAATTCATGGCCATAATAAATGCAATTCTTCCAAAAAATATAAATATAGGTGGTAAATAGTTGAGAAAATAAGCTAAAAATATGATAAGAATAAAATTAAGTTGAGTCAGCTGTAGGACGAGAGGAATAGGGCGGGATTTGGGGAAGGAGTCGAAAAGGACGAAAGTCTGAAGCCTAACTTTGTTGAACAACTAAGATTAGCCCGCCCGCTAACTTGAGTTGTTCAGGTGACGAAATTAACTAAGTTATTTAAAACAAATAATAGTAAAGAAAAAAATGAAGTATAACTTACAGTATAGAGTGATCCTAATTATCCAATAATCCACTAAACACAAAATAGATGTTAACAGGGCAAACGCTAATTAACTACGAAATAAGTAATATGTACTAATTAATCAACTGATTCATTAAAATGACACACGCGAGAATTCGTGATCATTTAAAATATGTAAAACAGTAAAAGCCTTGAAACCATATGCATGTCCTGTAAATCACGGTAGACCAAACTGTTTATTTTCACCTTTTTTTACTCAGACAATTGCCATACAGACTTGGGTGTTAATTGGTGTTAAGTTGTCTGTATAGTTAAAATGTCTGGTTGTTTATTGGTCCAATAAACTATAGATCAAAGGAATAGGCTAGTGTAAGCCTACATGTGAATTTAGGCACCCCTGTCTGCGATATCGCTTCGGTGGAAGCGGACGTTAAATAATGCTATTTCACACATTTAGGCACCTTGTCTGCGATGGAAGCGGACGTAAAATACAACTAACTCACACACACACAATTAAGGCACCCAGGTGTTTTTAAAAATTGACTCAGCAGTGTGCATTTAGCCAAGTAGGCTTAGTGAAGTTAGCATCAACAGAGGGTTTTGAGAAATATAATGGTCACAGAGAATACAAGACTGCAGGTTTGTAAATTTTTATCAAATAAAATCGAGCAGGCCTATTTAATTTAGCATCGATATATTGCTTCTATGTATATTAATAATTCGTTTCGTTTAAAACAAACAAGTCAGATTCAGAACTTTCACCAGAAGTGCAAACATGGCGGTCCGGTAATTCAGCAATCTAATGAATCTGTCTTCTTTTTTCTGAAATCGTGCTTAATTATTATTAGTTATTCGGCTCTACATCGTTGTTCAAATACTTATAATTGCAAGAAACACCCCGATAAGGACCAGCAGGTAAGAATCTGTCTTGATTTCATAAACGCGGGCAATTGCCTTGGCCGCCATCTTTGATTTTCATAGACTTTCTCGAAAAATGAGAAATACATGTAAATCCAGACATGGACTATAGCTAGATAATAACTTTTGTGTTAGTTTTTTAGTTGAAATGTAATCTGATTTCTGTAAAAGAAAAAACAACAAACAAATCAACCTTTGATGTCAATGTGTAATAATATTAGACTTTCACAGATTGAACCACTGTTGTTACTGTTGTTAGGCCTAGGCCTAATATTAAGTGATAGAACTAGCACCTGTCTTCTTAAGTTTCTCTATAGTTTCGTTATTTTTTTTTTTTCAGTCATTGATGTTAGCATGTACTGCACAAAGAAAAACTGGTAAAAATTTAATTTTCTTTTTATATATATATTTTTTTTAATAATGCCCAATAATTTAATTCTTACTGTATATGATGCATGTAAAGATTCAGTGCCACGATAAAAAGGATTTATCACATAGTTATATCCAGTAGAGAGAGAAGAAATGGGGTTTAAAGTTTCACATGACACAAACTTTGACATACATGTACTGGTACAGTACTTGTATTAAATTCGTGGAATCAAGTAGGCCTATGCTATATATATGTCCTAGAATCAAGTCCGACGGGTACTTCCGTTTCCGACCTTTTCCTGAGCGCAGTCTTATTCTATTACCATCTGTGTAATTGTATGTTGTGTTAATTCTGCATAAACCTAGAGTTGGTGTTTGTTGGATAGATCCTTTATACTTACTGGCGTTAGGTAATTTTGAGACTATAATATGGTTCAATTTTATTTGAATGATTTGCTTGGGGTATTTAGCAAAGGGAGGAAACTGAAGGACCCGGAGAAAACCCACAAGACAAGGCTGGACATGCGACCCTATTCCTAGTCACATTCAAACAGGGAATCAAATAAAAGTATGACCTATTTCAAATATAATATTTGCTTAAAGAACGTACAGACTTAAATCTGGACTAACTAGCCGAAGGATTCGGCTGAATCAATCGACGCTGAAATTCGCTGAGTGTGTCCACTGCTGACATTCCGCCGAATGATTCGCCCGAACCAAACATGTTTGATATATTCGTCAATCGCCACTCATATCGCGAAGTTACGCGATTGTTTGAACTTTGAAGACATGTTCGTGGCCATGTTAAATCATGTGATGTGAAAGGTGATGCAATCGAGTGGTGAATCGGGTGAAGGATTTGTCTTGAGTGTCCACTCATTCAGCCGAATGTCATTCCGATGAATCTCAATTGCGCCAATTGATTCGGGCAAACGATTCGGGCGAGTCATTTGGTTAGTGTGTCCACCGCTTTACTAGAAAAAAAACTGGATTCCCTAAAAACCAACAAGGGAAATGCACAGAACAAAAATGTGAGGGTATCACAAACTGGCAGTCAAATGGTAACATGGGTGCTACAGCCTACAAATTCCAACTACCATCGGATCGATTACGTGCATTACATGTGTACCCCGGTTTTATGTTCCATCGAACGACTAGACAGGCCCTCCGTCCTGCACCTCTGACAAGCGGAAACCATGCTGAAAAATCCAAATGAATTTTCTCGGTCAACACTGGGAGCAAACACGCAACCTCCAGACTAGCAAGTCAGTGCCTTACTCACTCAGCCACATGGCTCTCTTCTAATTACTGTGACAGTCCAGTCACATGACCAGTATGGGTTATTAAAACTAATTTTTACAGCTTGGGTAAGATCTTCGGGATTCAAATGGTTTTGGGTAGATATTTTAGTTTCAGTTTCATATCACACAGGGGGATCACATGGCTAAGTGGGTAAGATGCTGACTCGCTAGTTTGAAGGTCGGGTGTTCGATCACTGCATTGGCCGAGAAAGTTCATCACGATTTTCCAACGTGGTTTCCCCTTGTCAGTGATGCAGGACACAAGGCCTTACAAGGACAACTGTCTAGTCCTTCGGATGAGACAAAAAAACGAGGTCCCGTGTATGCATTGAAATGCACGTAAAAGATCCCTTGGCAGTTGGAATTCGATATAAGAGTAGGCAATAGTGCCACTGCCCGGTCAAAATTTCCCTCATAGCACACTGTCTAGTCCTTCGGATGAGACAAAAAAACGAGGTCCCGTGTATGCATTGAAATGCACGTAAAAGATCCCTTGGCAGTTGGAATTCGATATAAGAGTAGGCAATAGTGCCACTGCCCGGTCAAAATTTCCCTCATAGCACACTGTCTAGTCCTTCGGATGAGACAAAAAAACGAGGTCCCGTGAATGCATTGAAATGCACGTAAAAGATCCCTTGGCAGTTGGAATTCGATATAAGAGTAGGCGATAGTGCCGCTGCCCGGGCAAAATTTCCCTCATAGCACACTGTCTAGTCCCTCGGATGAGACAAAAAAAACGAGGTCCCGTGAATGCATTGAAATGCACAGAAAAAATCCCTTGGCAGTTGGAATTCGATATAAGAGTAGGCGATAGTGCCGCTGCACGGGCAAAATTTCCCTCATAGCACACTGTATGGCGTATGCCCGTCTTCATTAGCCCAGTATACAGTTTGTATATGGTAAGGTTTCTTTAACGGGTAATTACATGTCATGTATTTATTTTTTTTTTCAGTTTCAATATTAGATGCCATAGCAGTCAAAAAAAAATGGGAGAAGAAAGAGCTGAAGAAAGGATGATTACAGCATCTATGATTTCTGATAGGTGTTTTTGAAGGGTGAGTGTTCAATTCTAATAGAAAAGATTGTTTTTATGGTATTTTGGAATTTCACCATAATGTTTGGCACAATATATAGCTGGGCTGGAGCTGATGAGACATAATACTCCATTTCATTTCATTATTTTGGAATCTATAATTCCGTTTAGATAGATATTTTAGTTTCAATATCATATCACACACTTTATATATGGTAAGGTATCTCTAACGGTTAATTAGTCATGTAAATATGACTGTCTCATCTGTGGGGAGCCATGGTGGCCGGAGTTGGTAAGACGCTGGCTTGCATATTTTAAGATCGCGGGTTTGCTCCTGTTGTTGGCTAAGAAAATTCAGGACGGAGGGCCTGACAAGGACAGCTGTCTAGTCATTTGGATTGAACAAAAAAATGATGTCCCGTGTTCACATTGGCGTGCATGTAAAAGATCTCCTGTCAGAAATCGATATAAGAGTAGGCCTTAGGGTCGCGATACCCGGCAGAAATTCCCTCATAGCACACTATATGGCATATGCCCATCTTCATTAACCCAGTTGGAGCAGAACAGTAGGACGTTACACCCCATTTCATTTCATTTTTTCATTTCGTCTCATCATCTGTGACAAAGCAAACCAGCACATTAAAACTTCCATTTTTTAACTGTCTGGTCAATTTTAGTCAACTAATATATAGTATGTTTTTTTTCTCAGTTAACTACATCGGAAAGATCAAGACAGTTGGAAAGGGCTATTCATATTATGGAAACTTTTTCTCACAGAGCTTGATAATCAGGCAAAATGTAAGTACCATACATATTTGTTTTTTTTAATTAGTAACTAGTACTGTACACTTGGTAATCTAGTTATTCTTCTTGGGGTAATGCCTAGGGCTCTGCTATTTCAAGTACTTGGCATGCTTGTTTTTTGACAATCACATCCATTGATTTTCTTCAAGTTGTGATATGTCTTTTTTTACAGAAAGTTGTTGACCTATTATTGGACTCTAGTCCCAAATCTCATGACTTTTTTTCTGACTTCTGACCCATTTGATTTGAGCATAATAATCTGCATGGGTCTTTAACTGGACAAGACACAATAAGTGTTACCAAAAGTTGAAACAAAATAGAGACTCAATCTCGATGTGGCAAGGGGGGTTGGATGTACGAATGGTTAGCATGTGGTTGCTGTATCATACGGTCTGTCACTGAGTCAACTGGTGTGGTTTCGATTACACGGTTGTACGTGACGAGGAGTAAGGTCGCCTGTCGAATCTCGTGGGTTTTCTCCGGGTTCTCTAGTTTCCTCCCACTGCTAAAGACCCCTATGCGCAAGCGAATTATTGAAATTTAATTGGAAAATATGTTAGTCCTGAAATGACCTAGTTTGTGTCGAGTGGACGTTAAACCCCATTTCGTTCGATGTAGCAAAATAAATTGTTTATTTAAACATTGTGAACCATAGAAAGTGTTCTTATTGTCTACTTTTTTTAGGTTGAAACACCCTTGCAAGATTATTTGATGTATGATAAGAACAAGAGAACCCAACTTTACCTTTTGAATATTAAACCATTAATTTATTTTATAGTTCTGGAAAAGAATGCATTTGACCTATTTTTTAAATATTTTTTAATTTGTTTTTAAGGTGACTTTCTCTTGCTTATCAAATGAAATAGGGTTTAATATCCTACCTTTCTGTGTTATTATGGTAACTCTGCCCTACAACCTACTCTTTTATCAAATATTTCAAAGGTCTCTTTAAAATGAACACAGGAAGCGATGGGTGGCGGAATGGTTAATGCGCACATTGGGTCAGATCTGGCATTGAGTAAAATATTTAAATTGTCATGGTTTCTTTAAAGTGAACACAATGGGGATGGTTTCGATTCCCCGCTTGTACTTGACAAGGAGTAGGCGCACCTGTAAAATTGCAGGTTTTCTCCGGGTCCTTTGGTTTCTTCCCACTACAAAAGACCCCTATGCTTAAGTGAATTATTGAAATAATATTGAACCTTATGTTAGTCCCTAATTGACCCAGTTTGTGTCGCGTGGAGACTAAACCCCATTTCTATCTTGCTTTAAAATACACACCAAGGTTTATTGTCCTGTGCGAACAACTATATCATCCCTTGCCATGTCCTACACCACTGACATGGGGGAACTATGCCGGTAAATCCAGATGAAATTTCTCGGCCAACGCCTTATACTCACTGAACCAATGTAGCTCCCCCTTGCTTATGACTTTTATATAAATATTTTGTACATATTATTTAATATTTTCCATTTTCTCTGATATTTTTATTTCGTTTACAATAACGTGTAATCTTGGTGCTTTCATTATTCAATGGGCGCTCCTTTTATGTACAAAAGATTCATTTTGTTTGTTTTTTAATGAGGAAAGGGTTCTACATAATTTTATAACTCCTGCAATAGTGCATTTTTCTTTTGTTAGTTCTGTGTATGCTACTTATTTCTAGATGCCTCTCAAATCACTTGTAAAATGACTTTGATGCACTTTTCAGTTTTTGAAAGTATTTCAATTTGATGCATAATTATGTCATTTTTTAACACAATTTCATTAGTATTGGAATTAATTTTCTGTTAACACTCCAAATGTCTATATAGTTTTGATTTGACAGTATTGATTTACTTTTTCCTATCATTTTTAAAAAAATAATAATTTAACAAACAAATTTATTGTTCCGTCATTTATTAAATCTTACAGGTTAAACAGAGCAAAAGAAGAGGTGCTGCATGGGAAAGGTTGCTATACTGGATATAAATTGGGGAAAAATACAACACAAGTTTTTGTTAATGGTTTTACACAAGTATCATAAATTTCAACACAAGTTTCATAAATTTCAACACAAGTAATGTGTAGAATGTCACACAAGTTTCAACACAAGTTTGTGTTGTTTGATAAATTTTAACACAAGTTTTGTGTTGTGTCAACATTTAACACAAGTTTTGTGTTGTTTCAACACAAGTTTGTGTTGTTAAATAGAGACACTTAACTTGTGTTGAAAACAACACAAGTTTGTGTTGTTTCAACACAAGTTTTTTTGCAGTGCAGTAATAGTATTGAATACCCTTTCATAAATGAAATGGATAATTCCTAAATACTTATAATTGTTCTCTAATGTTTTTAGTCTAACAACCGAAATATATTTTCTCGGTGCGGATGGGGTAGGCTCCCCTGTCCAAATTAGTGGGTTTTCTCTGGGTCCCCCGGTTCCTTCCAACTGCTAAAGGCCCCTACGCGCAAGCGAATTATTGAAATATAATTGAACCATATGTTAATCCCGTAATGACCTAATTTGTGTCACTTTAACGTTACCCCCCCCCCCCTCTCGATGCAGATGTTGGATAATTGAGAAATCTATGATATCTGTTTAATGTGCGTTACCCCCGATGGATATAACTGGTCTATCTTGGTTGTAAGATCGTCACCCCAGTTTCCGAAGATAAATTTTACTACTTTACCTGGTTCCTCTGTAGTAGAGCAGTTTGCCGTTGTCCATAATGTTGTTGAAACTATAAAATATAGCAATATCTTAAAGGATGTATCCATGTCCTTATCTGTCGTGTTGACTAAACGTATTCAGGGCATGAACTGTTACTATTCACCGAAACAGTTCAGCTTAAGCTCTGCTTATGAAATTCTTTATGTAATTCGGGATAATATTCAAGTGGTAATGTCACGTGATTGAGGGCATTGTGAAAGTTAGGGTTGGGCAAAATAAAATGAATTTGTTTTTAATTTGTTTCTTAAAAGTGTCAAGGTTGGACAGGCAACTCTGCTCCTTGTCACGTACAACCGGGGAATCGAAACCACGCCAGTTGACTCAATGACAGACTTTATGATACAGCGCGCACACGCTAACCATTTAGCCATCCACCCCCCCCCCCCCCAGACTTTCATAACAATCATCAAAAGATAGACTAAACAGCAAAAAAACGTCAGTACGATTTCAAAATCAGAGAGGCACTTTAATCAAATCATTCTAGAAAACGACTTGCTAAATGGATGAACGCAATTTTTATTTAACAGTATGTTGACACATTAGTGATTAATTCATCACAATTCCAGGACATTACGAGAAGGTTTGCAGTCTGTACACAGTTTATACATCGGTATCTCGTGTGTCAACCGCGAGTGTCAATAACAGCAGTGCAGCGTCTGTATATGGAGTGGACGAGACGATTGATACACGCCATTAGCAGCTGAAACCACACTTTCAGAAAAGCCTGGCGCAATCCAACGGCTGTGTTTGGTCTCGGTACGACGTTATTAAGTCTCCTCTGAATTTCATCTCAAAGATGTTCAGTCGGGTTTAAGTCCGGACTAAGGGCTGGCCAGTGCATTACGATGACACCGTTCTCGTGTAGAAATTTGGAGTAACTCTGGCGGCGTGGGCACGGGCGTTGTCATGCTAGAAAATATTGTTTCGATGACGTGCGAAATGTGGTATGATGTGGGGTCTTAGAGCTTGATCGATGAAGCGCGCTGCTGTGATGCCGCCTCCTCTCCCTGGACTAAGATTTTGGAACACCACACTCTGGTTCAGGCCGATTCCACCCAAACCATTATGCTTGGACCTCCCCATGAGTCTCGTTCCATGACACATTGGTCAGAATAACGTTGGCCACGTCGACGCCATATTCTGGTCCTGTCATCTGCAGTTGATACGCAATACCGACACTCATCTGTGAACAGAACAGTTCTCCATTGCCTATGTGGCCAGTTCTGGTGTTGTTGGGCAAACTGCAGTCGACCTTTACGTCGATGGCCATGGGCAAGGATCGGCCACGGTAAGGTCTACGGCAATTGATGTTCTCACTGGTGAGTCGTCGGCGCACTGTATCGGTACTGATGGGTCTTCCGTGTGTTCCCACTGTCGGACGTGCTGTCTCAGATGCCTGTGTGGAGGGTTTCTGCACGTGCTGTCGCACAACATGGCGGTCCAGGTGAACAGCACGCGCAGCATGAGTTACATGAAAATCATGGAGAACACATTACCATCTTAGAAGTCAGTTTGCATTTTTTAGAAAATTTCCTGGGTTCAATTCTGTGTTTGGGAAGGAGCCATATTGCTGAGGTAAAGTTGGAGATATGGTCACAAATATACAATAAAAACATTTGGTAAGTTTAATGAAATGTGTCTATTCAGAGTAACATACCAACCAGACGTTTCTTTTGCTGCTTAGTATATATACAAATTATTGGGAAACAAAATAGAGGCCATACTGGCTGCCATTTTCAATTTCCGCCATATTGGATTGTCGAAATGAACATCGATGTCAACAATCAGAAATAGCATCATTCCACACACGGCATCTTTCGTCTATTTCTGATGGATTCGGCGTCAAAAACGGCATTCTGGAGTCATGTACATAGGGGTTTAAAATATTTTGGTTATTTATAAGCAGAACAAATGAAATGAAATGGGATTTAACGTCCTACTGTTCTGCTCCTATGCTGGGCTAATAAAGACGGGCATGCGCCATACAGTGTGCTATGAGGGAAATTTTGCCCGGGCAGCGGCACTATCGCCTACTCTTATATCGAATTCCAACTGCCAAGGGATCTTTTACGTTCATGCATTCCAATGTATACACAGGATCTTGGTTTTTCTTCTCGTCCGAAGGACTAGACAGCTGTCCTTGTCAGGACTTCCGTCCTGCATCACTTACAAGGTGGAACCTTCTCGGCCAATGCAGGGATCGAACACCCGACCTCCAGGCTAGCGAGCCAGCGTCTTACCCACTTAGCCACGTGATCCCCCATAAGCAGAACAAAGTCTCGTGAACTTATAATATTATTTATTATACAACATGTATTATTTCTTTCGTTCTAGCAGGTCGTTATGTGATATAAATCCCGGTAAAGTGGACCTTCAGTCGCACTAGGACTAGGGACCAAGAAATTCAATTAGCCGCAACTGGCGCTCAGGTTGCCACAGCTGCCACAACCGGCAAATGTTCGTACCGGGATTTTGCCTGTTTTCATCGGGTAACATTTTAGTCGAATTTAAGCCCAGGGCTTAAAAACGAAAAACTAGCAAAAACAATCAAAACATGTAGAATATTCAAAGTTTAATAAAGACAGCATTTTCATGATAGGGTGACCCACCATAAATAAATATATCCAAATATCTCGACAATTACGCCACAATATTTATATATATGCCAAGCCTCAAATCAGTTTCACACAATTATAGTCACTAAATAAACGATCATGTTGTACTTAATAAGCTATGACCATTAATCATCTATAAATAATAAACTGAAAAATGGTTCCAAGTGTCGTCCATAACATCCAGACACTTTTGAGTAAAAGATAGGTTACGTGCCCTTGTTTTGAAATTAGTCTCGCTTAACCAGTCTATCGACCATTCTACGTCTGATTGACAGGTCGGGATAATCAAGACTACTTTTTTACGAAACATAACAGAAAGCTAGAACAAGAAATTGAATTTAGAAATAAGCACTTTAGACAACTCAACAATTGTTTTAAGAAACTTGTAAAAGTAAAATGAAACTACTGCTAGTATCATGTTCCTGTCTAACCCGAGTGTTTCAGAGATATTATTTGTACTAAACCAAAAGATGCCGCTCTTAACGGTACAGGTAATGATAAAGCAATTTAAAAAATAAAACAAACGTAATTTCTAAAGCTGCTGTAATAACCAATAAGCTAAATTTTACTGCTATTCAAAATCGTCAACAATAGATTTTTTACGGCTGTAATAGTTGATATATTTGTAGAGAATTGCACGTACCATGGCTATTTATCGACTCAAAGAGAGTGCGGGGTAGTCAGAAATCAGTTCGAGACACGCAACTGAAGCGTGCACACTTAGCGGTGTCGAGACCAACTTTCTGTAGAGTGCACGGGTCACCCATGGGCTAAATAACGGGTGGGCTTAAATACGTGCCGTCCCGGGTAATCATTGCACAGATTGACATATTGTCCAACAAGGTCCGAAAGGAAGCTCGATAATCATTTGTAGATATTCCATGTTAAAGATTGCGATAGGTGAGTAAAACTGACAATTTTGTATATGTTCCTAGTTTCTCAATACCCCACTCCCCTTCCCTAGAAGTTTTGCGTTGGACAGGTGATCGCAAACTCGCATTTGTGACGAGTTATTTTAACAGTAATAAGCACAAAAGTGGAGTTGATTAGCGACACACCTTTAAGTCGTTATGACTAATAACACTAATCTAATATCACACGAGTCATTATTTAGATTCGTCACTGGGGGCATTCCCTGCAAACTAACATGGAATTACCACAAAGCTAAATTGGTATCTTCCTCAATCAAAGGTTCATAATCTATAAAGGTTCAATGATTGGTTTTCTATTGGGTTCTACTAGTGCTAAAAAAAAACCCCCAAAACATGCAGCTCACAGTTGGTGGGATTATAAATATAGGGTGACCCACCACAAATAAATATATCCAAATATCTCGACAATTACGCCACAATATTTATATATATATGCCAAGCCTCAAATCAGTTTCACACAATTATAGTCACTAAATAAACGATCATGTTGTACTTAATAAGCTATGACCATTAATCATCTATAAATAATAGACTGAAAACTGGTTCCAAGTGTCGTCCATAGATTTTTTACGGCTGTAATAGTTGATATATTTATCGACTCAAAGAGAGTGCGGGGTAGTCAGAAATCAGTTCGAGACACGCAACTGAAGCGTGCACACTTAGCCGTGTCGAGACCAACTTTCTGTAGAGTGCACGGGTCACCCTAATAAATACTGTACCGTTTTGATTGGCTTGTGCCAAACCAAACCAGGAAGCATACCCATTACATAAAATCCCCCAATAAAGTAAAACCTGATAAAAATATCTCCCGAACATAAGGGAAGATTTTTAAAAGTCATTAATTTACACTATTAGTAAAAGTACTTTGTTTTGATATGCTGTGTACAAGATCAGCAGCTGTATTCTTAAAACACAAGAACGACAGTCTTTAAGCAAACATCCCCACATGTGTGCATAACGCCTAGTGACAGAGACAATTTGTTGCCTCATGTACGGGTAGGCTACCCATATCCGTAAGCTGCAACAAGGCTGTAGTTTTGTGTTTCAAAGACATGAAATGTATGGCGGTATATTAGATTCAAAATTCTAACGTGCTTTCGTCTAACTTCTAACTTCTGTTCATGTAATTTTTAACTTCTATTCATGTAATTGCTAACTTCTATTCATGTAATTTTTAAATTAAGACATTGTATAATCCAACTTCTTTATTTGTTCAGTGTAAATTTTAATTCTATTCCATCTTATTTCTATTATTTAGACGAAAATGTCTTCTTAATTTTTACACTTCTGCCTAGCAACCATCATTATGAAGTCGTTTGGTGTCGCCACTGCGTGCTCATTTGGTGATTGCGCACCTGGTCGGGACCATTATGTATTGTTTAATGGTCGAGAGCGAGACATTAAGTAATATATTGTAACAACATGAGGGCCGTAGGCCCGAATGTTTTTACAATATATTACGTAATGTCGTAAGCTCGAGACCATTAAACATCTTAAAATACTGACACTCAGCACGAGCTTTTACGTCACACTAGTCCAATATCTCACTGGTATGAATAAAGTACTATTGGCAAGTTGCCCGTACGATTATTTGAAATAATGGTACGCCAACATCAAAGGGTGACGTCACATCTGTATTTTAAGTTGATATAAACGACTCATTCTTCGTCTGGGTGAATGTTGGAAGGAGTGCTGAAATTTGGAGAGAGAGAGAGAGAGAGAGAGAGAGGCTTGATAAACACGAGAGTATCCTCGTCGAAACGACGCTTAGTATTAAACTCAGAAACTGTGTATCCATAAAATTGTTCCCTGTGTTAATATAGTCCAACAGTATATAAATATTAATTGGCTCAACTGTAAACAAAAATCAAATAAAATTCTCCAAATCCCGCACTTGTCTTAAAAAAAAATGAACAAATGCTGTTTAGCTTATATTTGAAATAGAAAATGAAATGAAATGAGGTTTAAGGTCCTACTGTTCTGCTCCGAACTGGGCTAATGACGACGGGCATACACCATACAGTGCGCTATGAGGGAAATTTTGCCCGGGCAGCGGCACAACGGCCTTCTTTTATATCGAATTCCAACTGTCCAGGGATCTTTTACATGTACGCCAGTGTGTACACAGGACCTCGATTTTTCGTCCCATCCGTACGACTAGACAGTTGTACTTGTCAGGCCCTCTGCCCTGCATCACTGACAAGGGGGAACCACGTCGGAAAATCTGGATGAACTTTCTCGGCCAATGCAGGGATCGAACACCCGACCTCCAGGCTAGTGAGCCAGCGTCTTACCCACTTAGCCACAGTATTTGAAATAGTATTTACAAACCATACATATATATCACGTTCAATGTTGTTTGGGGGTTGGATGGCCGAATGGTTAGCACGTGCGCGCTGTATCTTAAGGTCTGTCATTGAGTCAACTGGTGTGGTTTCGATTCCCCGGTTGTACGTGACAAGGAGTAGGGTCGCCTGTCCAACCTCGTGGTTTTTCTCCGGGTCCTCCGGTTTCCTCCCACTGCTTAACACCCCTACACGCAAGCAAATTATTGAAATAAAATTGAACCATGTTAATACCGAAATGACCTAGTTTGTGTCGAGTGGACGTTAAACCCCATCCCCCTCTCTCTCTCTCTCTCTCTCTCTCTCTCTCTCTCTATGTTGTTTTCAATTTTAACACTCCGTAAAACCATTCAACCGGACGAAGAGCGAGTCGTTTATATCAACAGAATGGTCCCGATCAGGTGCTCACGATGGCGACACCAAACGACGTCATAATGATGGTTGCTAGGTAGAAGTATCAAAATTCTAAATTTGTTTGCCGTTCATACTTAACATGTAAAGCGACAATGAAGTGGACATTTTTCGCCTTAATAATAGAAACAAGATGAAACAGAATTAAAATTTACACTGAACAAATAAAGAAGTTGGATTATACATTGTCTTAATTTAGAAATTACATGAATGGAAGCTAGAAATGACATGAATGGAAGTTAGAAATTACATGAATGGAAGTTAGAAATTAGAAATTACATGAATGGAAGTTAGAAATTACATGAGTAGAAGTAAGAAATTAGACGATAGCATGTTAGAATTTTGAATCTAATATACCGCCATAGAAATGGAGTGGGGTTTAATGTCGCACTTTTCTGCACCGACGCTATTTGGGATTAAGGACAGTGTACACAAGTTTAATGATTTATAGTAGGGGGTGGTGTTATTTTACAAATGTTTGTGTTCAAATTCGAGGCCCCCTTCAAATGTTGTAGTTACCCTACCCACCCACTTATGAACATATTTGTTTTATTATTTTCTGACCCCCTAACCCCATAGTACCCCCCCCCCCCCGTTAAAATGTGTGTGTGTGTGTGGGGGGGGGGGGGGTCATTATTTCTCTCTGTGTAAACCTCTTCTTGACTCTATAGTAGGGTTTTGGGGGTCGCTGGATCCATTGCAGATGTTAAATTTAAGTTTTAAAAATCCAAAATTGCATAAATCCAAGATGGCGGCATTATTTCTACAAATTTCATACGTGTTGATATTTTCCCAGTGTTCAACGACCTGTCTAACATTTACCGTTACATTTACTGGGCACTTTCTAACCTCTGTATCGTCACAATACATATCAAACAGTACAGAAGATTCAGTGTTATATAATTTAACATTCTCTTTATATTTTCATTTTTCCTAGCCAGGCTCGTTTGGGTGTGATTTTGGAATCTTGTGTAAAGAGTTAGTATATTCTTTTTCATGTATCAGCTGCATCATTTTTAGAACGTCCACTTTGACCAGCCCTAGTTGGTCTCACAAATATAGGTAGATATGTAGATAAGCAGTGCCGTAACTAGCTCAGAGCAGCGAGGGGGGTGGGAAGTGTTCTCGGGGGTGCTGTAATATTGACGGATAATGTATATCTAGTTTTTTTTATGAAAAGAGAAAATGTTTTATGAAATCTACAACTTTTGGAGTGGGCCCCTTAAAAATTCATATTTAACACAACCCCCTATTTATAGCGTTTAAAAAGCGTCTATTAAGAATCACGTGTTTGATGTATGTGCGAACCAGGAAGTCACATCTAATGCCAACTGCATGATGTCACATGTACTTATAGAGTGTCGTGGTAATTTTGTGTATGTTACCAAACTTTGATACACCTTTGTGTCGTAACATTGGCAGGTAGCCGCATGGGTATCACGTGGCTAAGTGGGTAAGACGCTGGCTCGCTAGCCTGGAGGTCGGGTGTTCGATCCCTGCATTGGCAGAGAAAGTTCATTCAGATTTTCCGGCAGTGATGCAGGATGGAGGGCCTGACAAGGACAGCTGTCTAGTAGTTCGGATGGGACGAAAAGCCGAGGTCCAGTGTACACATTGGCGTGCACGTAAAAGACCCCTTGGTAGTTGGAATTCGATATAAGAGTAGGCCGTAGCGCCGCTGCTCGGGCAAAATTTCCCTCATAGCCCACTGTATGGCGTATACCCGTCTTCATTAGCCCAGGTTAGGAGCAGAACAGTAGGACGTTAAATCCCATTTCATTTCAGGTAGCCACATACTTTTGGAAGACCAAACAGCTCTTTATTCAGCGTTATTAATTCTTAGTTCTTAATTCACAGTCCTTAATTTTTATTTCGTCATTTGTTGCCGTATTTGTATCTTAAAATGAACTTTCTCGGACAACGCAGGGATCGATCTCGGGATCTCCCAGTTAGCGAGCCAACGTCTTACTCACTGAGTCAAAGTAAAGATAGCCTTGCTTGTCTGATAAACGTACATTACTCTACAGAGTTCAACTCTTGATTGATTTTTATGAAATGTTCAGGAATAGTTAAAATGATGTTGAATTTCCAGCCGGTTTACCCTTATTGATGGCGGACAGGGAAATTACCACGGATTAGAGTCTTAGTTCTTCGTTGCCTGTCCAACCTCGTGGGTTGAAATTATTGAAATAAAATTGAACCATGTGTTAGTCCCGAAATGACCTTGCTTGTGTTGGGTGGACGTTAAACCCCATCTCTTTCTCTCTCTTAGTTCTTCGGGAGAACGTTAAACATGCACGTAAATAAATCCTTGTTAGTTTAAATTCAGTGAAGAGTAGGCTGATAATGTATGTTTAATCAAAACCCTCTCTATTGTTCAGATAATCGCCATGCATTATGTGAGGAGTGTGGCCAAACGTTTTATTTTTAATTGGCTTACATTTACGTTGTAACAATGTCTGCACATGGTCAGAAATGTATCGTTGGGTTGGCCTTGAACTTGTATGTCGTTTACGTGACCTTGGCATTTGATAACTAAATTGCTTGAATTTCGTAGTTTTGTGGTATTTTGGATAACAGAAACTATTGAGAATTGTCACAAACATGTGATATTTCTGACTCAAACGATTAATGTAGACTGTAAATTATTGTCGAATTTTAAAAGTATTTAACAAATTTTAAACTAATCCACGAAAAAGCGTAAGCCTAGATTTGAAATGTGAGTCCAATGGACCCTTTCAATAATATACTGATGTCCAAAAGAAAGTATACACTGTGCATTTTGTGCTGCATCAACCAAAGTCGTTTTTCCATGGTATTTGGGTAGAATGTCAATTCGTTTCACATTTTTATTTTGCTTAGAAATGTTGAGTTTGGACACAAGAGACAAACTCAGTAATGCTTTATCAAATGTTTTTAATCTAAACAAAACTTAGCATACTTTTAGTGTGTATACTTTCTTTTGGACATCAGTATACTTTGAAAATGCCAAAGTGTTATACACTTTATTGGATAATGGCTATATATCTTACTTAATTAAAATGATTTTTCCCCAATAAAAAATACCCTTGGCTCCAATATTAAACTTCTTTGATTTACGCAGTTTATTAACGAACGCCTTTATTTAGAAATAATAATAAATTCACGATATTAAAATGTAATTTTATTCAAATAGACCTAAAACATTTTTCAATAAACACATTTGAGATTATTGATAATCTTTTTAAAAATCATCATAACCAGAAAAAAAAAATATGAGTAAATACTTTGTATATGGCGTGTCTAGTATTATAGGACTGTAGGTCTTCTAATACCAAGAAAATAGCAATTTTAAACAATTGTAGGCCTACAAACATAGCCATTAGAAACGAAGTGGGTTCAGATTTTTTTTATTATTTTTTGTTTGTCCATTAATTATTTGAAAATGGTCTAATTTATACTTGAATCATATGGTAATATATAAAATAGTAACAAAACGTTTTTTTTTTTTGTTTTTTTTTTGTTCTTGGCGTTTTATTTTGGGGCGTCATTTAATTGCTTATATTGCCTTACAATAAAATAAACGGGTGGGCGCAGCTATATTTCCCATGCAATGTAAAGAAATTGAATGAAAATTATTTTTGTAGGTTATGTTAAAAGTATGTGACCCGGGCCATTGGCAATAGTATCCTTTTTGCAAATATATCTATATGTCGCAATATACCTAACAACGTAGCTCTAATCAATGTTTGTTAATGTCGTGATTTTAAGTTAGGAGAGGGTGACGGCTGTCCTAAGTTAAATTGATTTTACTTAAAATTGTCCCTAAAATATTTTAGTGTTAATTTAAGATAAAATTTTAACTTAAAATATTATTTTAGTGGATTTTATCTAAATGCTTAAAATCGTTTTGTGAAACGCATCTATCTTAAGATAGGATGGAATTTTAGTTTAAGTCAATTTTACGGAGATTTGAGTTTTTGTGGAACCGGGCCCTGATCAATGAATTTTGTGATGTAATTTAAGAACTGTAATACAGTATCATACTTTATACTTCATATTAACTGATTTCTTGGTGTGTGTTTTATGTAGTCTTCAGAATTGGGGAAATGAAAATATAATTATGTAGTATACTGATGATGGGATTACTATGACTACCAAGTAAAATGTGTATTACATGTTAATTTATGTAGCTATAGTGCAGGTAGCGAGAGATAGAGAAATGGGGTTTAATGTCCACTCGACACAACTAGGTCATTTGGGGACTATATAGTGCAGGTATCCAATAATCTAAAAGAGCATAATATAAGAATAATGACATCACATCAAATAACATTATATGGCCGGATATCAGATGTTATGTTACTGGGTGCATGCAGTGAACATTTTCTTTCCACACCATTAAAACTGGAGTTTATTGCATAGTATGAACAAGCATTTGTTATTTACAACGACACTTAAAAAAAGTACAATTTTTCGTATTTAAAAGGATCTAAGATTTATTTCACAAACTTTCTGCGAACTATTGTTATTATTTTTAAATTTCACAAATCACAATTTATTGACGGGTCTTTATCAGAAAGCACACAAGCGTAACGTATTTGTGAACACGGTTTAACATTGGCGGCGTTGTGTGCATAGCTATAGTCACCTGTAATAAAGAGATTGTTACATATATTAAAAATGGCGACTGCCGAATGGTTTATCCTTATGACGGTTGCTGTAATAACCGCATCGGGTAAGTTTAAATATGTTTATATATCAGATGGTGCTTATGAGGTTTCACAAACATAAATGTATTGCTTTGTTTTAAATGGTATCTCCTTTATCAGACAGCTATACATTGTCACGTCTGGTATAATTATCATACGAGATCACATTCGTGAAATGACACCGTCGGGCGTATTTGGTCTTAACAATACATTAATTTCGATTATATTAGAACACTGTTGCAAGGATAATTTATTTAAATCTTTTTCCAAGATGAATAATAATGTCTATAATCTGATCACACCCCAAAACAAACCATGTAGATCAAATATGCAACTCATCATTGCGGCGAGTTCGGGTTTTTGCACAAGGAAACAAAGGGCAGATCTCAACAGGTAAAACTGTCACGTAATATACCCATCTCTCGCTGATATTGTTACGACCAATATAGAAGACCGCCATATTCTTCAAATTATATTTGAAATAACACCGTGAACTTGCCATTAGTTCGAATTCATTTCCATTATCTGTAAAACTGAAAAATGTGTACAAATTTAGGGAACCCGATTTCTATTTCAAAATTTTCATCAAATTTGGACCGATAAAACATGTGGATGGGGGGGGGGGGTCTGGATAAGGTAACATTTCATCCTATTTGTTTGGTTGTGATGGTCACGAGACCAAAAGTGTTATAATAATGCTTAATTCAATATAACATGAAAGAAAACAAAGACTACCACTGCTATATATTGATTTTTAATTAATAATCAATACTCCAGAGAAACTAATCCAGATGATTGATCATGCCTTGAATATATTTAAATATGTATGTCAACTTATGGATTTTACATGATTTATTCTTCAGCATAAGTAAAATTACTGATTTTGCTATATTTTTTTATGTCCATTGTGTATACGGATATAAAATCAATGGACACACTTTCACATATATTTCTTTATTTAATGCTACTAAGTATAATGAATTGGACACGCTTCCAATGCGTATACGAGAACACGAGAACGTCATCTTGTATGTCTAGTATATTAGTTTTGTAACTGATAAAATAAAATATTTCTGGGTCCAGCTCGTATTTGATTTCTATGAAATCAAACTATGATGTATATTGTTGTACACGGTTAGAAACAAGGTTTATAAATAATTTATTTTAAGATGATTTTGAAATAGAATTGTACTAAATTCAACAACGTATCTGTCTATAAAATGTCCTAACTAAAAACTTAATTGTTAGCATCTAAAACAACACAAATTCTCAACTAGTGGAAATAACAAATAAAATGTCTCGACTCTCGTACTGATTAAACAGGATTAAATCAGACTTCTCGTGGAACCGAATATTCGATATTTTGCATATTATAGCATTAAAAAACATGTAAGGCTAATTTTCTTTAATGAAAAGGCATCTTATTTTCACGTGAGCGACACGTTTTTCCCATGGGTAACTGTGCTGTGTTAATTTGATTATTAGTGGCCATGCCTATTTTGGAATAAATTACCATAATTGAATGGGTCAGAAATCAGCAACCATCGTTAGTCCTATCCATATCAGCTTTGGCAACCAAAACAAGGGTAAACCAAATTTCAACAAACTCGTATAGAGATCACTGGAATAAACCAAGTCTCTGCATAGCGGGAAGATGGGCCGATGCCCTCAACCCTACCCGCACCACAAGCTGTATATTGCTTAATAGAAAATGAAGGAGGACCACACTACATGCCAACAAACCTGATAAGACAAACCTGCGAACACGACAAACAAGCTACACAGACATTGCAAGAAATAGACAATGAATAATAAATTTAATGAAGTGAATAGAAAGTGGGCCGGTAGTAAGCGTCTACTGTGATGTACAAGTAGTCACTATACCTGCCCCAAATAACATATACATATATCGGTGTATGATTGTTTTTTTAACAATGTGCTTTGTGGCATTCTGATAAAACTTTCTTTAAAAAAATAAAACTTCATTATATCAGTTTCCCCTATAGACGTATGAACATAAAATGTAATTCGCCTCATATTAGCCGATATCAAAAAAAAAAACATGAACAAATCTCCAGTCGAAGTTTCAATATCAATGCCATCTGCGATCGCCTATTTAAAATTTAATTACACAGCTTTATATGATTTAAACTTGGACAAACGATTAAACTATTTATTTCTTGATGTTTTAAGATTTGAGAATCTGACATGGTCTTATTCACTATCGGCTGACAAATCCTCACTGCATAAATATATATCTACTCTTATACTCGGTACTATTGAAACTGTCTTGATAGTAGTTTTCTCATTATAAGCAGAAAAGATCTTGGTATAATTCACATACCCTGCATATCAGCGTTTTGTTAGGAATTATCCCCAAATATTCCCAATAACTTTGTTGTCCAGACATTCTTGAACACTACAAAATTTTGAATCAAGACTATTTATCTCCTGGGCTAACGATATTGTATTTAGTTCTTCCCTTTAAGCTTTAGGAAATGTGTCCTAGTAACTTCGAATTTGTCAAATTGTTAAAGATGTCTATCACATGAGCCTTATATTCTGATCCCGCAGTTTGAGTCCTTTCTTTTGGCCGTTTCTACAATCATCTTGTATATCACAAAAGCTGTATTCTACAACTATTTAATCTGGAAGTGGGTGACATATTCAACTAATGGGCTGTCGATTGGTCTAATGCGTGCGCTTTAGGTCTGTCATCACGATATCCAAATCAAATATGTACAAGAACAATAATATCTTTTCTATACGTTTTATGTCAAAGCAGTTAAACAATAGTCCAAATTACAATACTTAATTAACACACCTGTCTCTCAACCCCACTCCTGTAAAGTCTAACCAGTGTGGCTAGACTCTTGAAACCAGTACATCATGGCCTTTTGAGAGAATCAAATGGTCGTCTGGGAATCAACATTGTCTGATTATTCAAGTCCAGGGCCCTGTGTCACAAAAATTTAAACTAAAATCACTAAAATAGATTTTTAACTAAAATCAAAATGAAATTTTATATTTTAAGCGTTTCACGAAGATCGATTTTAATAGATTTTAGTTAAAATTGCTTGCTTAGGGTGTGGGCATAAACGATTCGGAACAGAAAACTGTTGCCAAAATGAACTAACCGTTATAATACCAATGAGGAGAGTTTCATACGTTGTAGCAATGTCTGCACATGGTCAGACAGTCGTAGAGAGATGAAATAAAACAGTTCATTGCGTATTATTCGTTTTGAAATGTATCAGTGGGTTGGCCTTGAACTTGTATGTCGCGTTCGTGATCTAGGCGTTTGATTTACCCGCAGGCTTCAATGGAAATAATGCGTATCGATAAACTAAATCGCTTGAATTTCGTAGTTTTATGGTATTTTGGATAACAGAAACTATTGAGAATTGTCACAAACATGTGATATTTCTGAATCAAACGATTAATCTAGACTTAATTATTGTCGAATTTTAAAAGTATTTGATTTGAAATGTCAGTTCCATGGACCCTCTCAATAGCACTTTGAGAATGCCAAAGTGCCACACTCCTTATCTGTCTTACTAAATTAAAATGATTTTTTCCCAATCTAAAATACCCTTGGCTCCTATATAAATCATCAATTGTAGGCCTACAAAGATATTTTGTTTTTATAGACATTAGATATGAAGTGAGTGTAGATATTTTTAGGTTTTGGTCTATTAAATATTTAAAAACGGTATAATTTATACTTGAATCACGTGGTAATATATAAAATAGTAACACGAAGTTTTGTTTACTGTGGGTTTGAGGAGAGGGGTGGGGTGTTCTTGGGGTTTTAATTTGGGGCGTCATTTAATAGCTTATATTTCCTTACAATAAAATAAACGGGTGGGCCGCAGCTATATTTCCCAAGTAATGAAAAGAAATTGAATGAGAATTATTTTTGTGAATGATAGTATGTTTAAATTATGTGACAGGGGCCATTGGCAATATTACCATTTCGCAATAGATCTAACAACGTAGCTCTAATCAATGTTTGTTAATGTCTTAGTCAATTGTCTCTAAAATAGTTTTGTGAAACGCCACTATTTTAAGTTAAGATAACATTTTAACTTACAATTCAGCATATCAATCATTTCAATAACAGAATTGTACCTATTTATATTGGTCCATGTCCAACACCCAGGGGCAGAGTCACGCCCATCTTTTGTGTTTATCGTCTACAGCCTGCAATTCTAAATGGGTAATCTTTTAACTTGACATATGTATTCCTTATACACCTAGACTTCTTTAACTCTTGTCATATTACCATCGTTGCACCCATTACATATTTCATTCTCTTCATTTTAAAAATACTATATCAATCAAAGCAGGAATGTGGACGTATATTGCAGCGGTAGCGATGCCCTTGTTTGAATACTCTATAAACCATTTTTATGTTTGTCAAATATTTACTTTCTATACCGGTTTAGATTGTTATCCTTTTTCTTATATTTAGATTAAATATTCTTATATTTGGACCGAAAAGGTAATTAGTTATTATGAGTGGTCGCGGTGGCTAAGACGCTGGCTAGCTAGCCTGGAGGTCGGGTGTTTGATCCCTGCATTGGTCGAGAAAGTTCATCCAGATTTTCCGACGTGGTCCCCCCTTTGTCAGTGATGCAGGACGGAGGGCCTGACAAGGACATCTGTCTAGCCGTTCGGGTGGGACGATTACCCGAGGTCCCGTGTACACATTGGCGTGCACGTAAAAGATCCCTTGACAGTTAGAATTCGATATAAGAGTAGGCCGTAGTGCCGCTGTCCGGGCCAAATTTCTCTCATAGCACACTGTATGACGTATGCCCGTCTTCATTAGCCCAATTCGGAGCAGAACAGTAGGGTGTTAAACCCATTTCATTTCATAGTTATTTTGATATCTAGATGAATGGTCGGTAAATGAAGTCAGTTTTATTGTACATGATTTTATAAAATCTTGGACGTTTTCCAATATGAGCCAAAAGTCAATTCCTTTTACCAATTGATTCGTTTGTTTTCAGGTAACTCCTTAATAATATTATTAAAGTTCTGAACATATTTAAGAGATTATAATATTAACTAATGATTGAATATGACATTTTGTACCTCCCGATGATATAAAACCTTCAATTGCTGATCCTAAGACAATGGGGCAGAATCGTGTTTACTTCGTATCGTATTCGTGAGGAGGAAAATGCCCAGTTGCACCGATGATCATACGAAGCAAAGACGGAGATGATACGATTTGACATGATGCCCTCACGGCGGCCTTATCAAGGGCAAAATGGACACACGCATTTAATACGAAAATGAACTTTCGCAAGGTCTTTCGGCAATATTTTGGCATTCCAGTGTTTGTGCAAGCGCTCGCTAAGTTTCTGCCGGAGTATGAGAAATCCACAGGAGGTCATACGATGACTTAAGATCAGAACCGAATTTGAACATTTACTTTATCGTATGTCCATTCTGCTGTCACTTTCGGGACATGTATCAAGAACAGTCGTACTATGGATCAGGAATTGACCATGTTGTTGGATGAAATTCAAAAATCACCAAATCGATGCAGAATTGTTCAAAAAAAAAGCATGCCAATTTGAATGTCGATCGGACCTGAATTTACGGAACCTTAGGCGTTTTCGAAGAAGATTAGTAGCTGAGGTTAGCGTCCAGTTCCTGGTCCTAAAAGACGTGCAGACAAAGTAGCGGTGCTCGTGACTTTCATAGAAAAATCTAAACAAAGAATGCATTTCTTGTAATTTTACAGTGTTAATATCAACATAGGAAAGATCAAAGTTTAAAGAAATTAGTATTGTGCAGACAAAGTAGCGGTGCTCGTGACTTTCATAGAAAAATCTAAACAAAGAATGCATTTCTTGTAATTTTACAGTGTTGATATCAACATAGGAAAGTTTAAAGAAATTAGTATTGTAAGTTTGGTTTAAGTTGGGTATTTTTAGCCATTGAATTAATTCCTAATGACATGGTATTTTGCTCTACCCATTCGTTGATATTGCTTGTAATTCTATTCTACAGTTAGCTGTGTTTAGTTCTAAGTGGTCCTATTATTACATGTTTTGTGGTCCTATTATTAAATGTTTTATTATTCAAATGTGTTCTATTATTAAATGATTCTTTAGAATAAAAACTGTCATAAAAGTAAGGTTATTTCCTGCGTTTGTAGTTTCTAGTTTCAAATCATATACTCTTCAAACAAAGTAGTGGATATTGAAATGCAAATACATATGCAGGTTGGGATATGATAAATAGTCATAGACATTTGACATGCTTTGAGAGTATGTTCACAGATGAAGAACGTATTGCCCCTACAGAACCACTGAGCTGCACATGCGACACCCAATAGCGCCATACACGTGGGAGGGGTTCATTGTCAAATTTGACACTTCAAGGAAGGGTTAATGAAAACTGCCGCGTGCTTGATTATCTATCCCTGTTTGCTTTCCTATCGGTTTTTGCCTAAGATAACTGTTTAGTGTATCTTTGCTTTTGTGTGTTACGTTTAATTTGATCGGGAGACGAGTTCTTCGACGTCAACGTCAACCGACAACACTGCAAGAATTGGTTGTTGCACTGCAAGTGGAGTGGGTCAGATTGCCCCAAATCGTGACTGGACGGTTGATTAGGAGCATGCCACTACGAATTGCTAAATGCCTGAGGATTGGTGGAGCAATTACCCATCACAAACATCCATTTTAATATTTGACGGTGTATCTCTTTGTGAGTGAAATGGGGCCGTCAGATAAGCCGCCCATATGAACTGTTTATGTTCATGTGTAGGCAATTGGCCTGTTATTAACATACACTGGTTACCTCTTAATAAAAACAGCAGTGCATTTCCGCAGTTTTGTATTGTTTCTAAATACCCCTACCTTTTTTGAAGAGTATATATACTATTCAAAAAAAGTAGGGGATATTTGATTTTTAAGTGTTATTAAAGTCACCTAATGAAACTGACGAAGAAACAAATGACAAAATGAAATGAAGTTCACATTCATCGATTTATTCCAAATGATCGTTAGACTAAGTAAGGCACAGACTGACCATTATAAGGGTAAAATGATACCCGGGGTCAAACAGCAAAGTTACCACAGCATCACAACCAAGTCAGTAACGGGTAAATCCTCCTCTGTTTGCCAAACAAGCATTGATCCGACGTGGCATACTCCTAATGAGACGTCTAAGGTCATTTTGGTCCAGATTGTCCCATTCCTGTTGCAACGCAGCAGCAAGTTCTTGGACATTGGCAGGACGTTGTTGACGTTGACGTAACCTCTGTCCAAGCATGTCCCAGACATGCTCGATGGGGGAGAGGTCGGGACTCAGTGCTGGCCAAGGTAATGTGGTGATGTTCTGTTGTTGGAGGTAACCTGTAACGATCCTGGCCCTGTGACATCTTGCGTTGTCATCCTGGAAGATGAAACGGCGGCCATGACGTCGTGCGAACGGCACAACATGGACTGCCAAGATGTTGTCCCGGTAGTACTGGCCTGTAACACGCCCTGCAACAACATGTAAAGCCGTTCTTCCAGCAACAAAGATGCCTCCCCACACCATAACAGAACCACCTCCAAATCGATCATGTCTGATGACGTTAACGTCTTGGAAGCGCTCGTTTCGACGACGCCACACCCTCCTACGTCTGTCCAAAAAATCAACAGTGAACCTTGACTCATCTGAAAACATCACATTGCTCCAGCGTCGATTATCCCAGTGTTGACGATCCCTACACCAACGACGTCTTGCCTGAATGTGATGATCTCTCAAACAAAGGATCACGCGAGGACGTCGGGCGCGAAGGTGACCCCTATGCAGTCGATTCCGAATCGTCTGGCCACTCACTCTCACACCAGTGTCTGTTTGAAGACGAGCGCTGATCTGATTTGCTGTCATGACACGATTTCTCAAGGCCAAGGTACGGATAAATCGATCCTGGGCTTTAGTTGTCGCCCTTGGTCGACCTGAGCGTGGTCTGTCCTGTACAGATTGTGTATCACGGTATCTGGACCATAGCCTGCTTATGACAGACTGAGAAACATTCATCGTCCGCGCCACAACCGCCTGTGTTGTGCCGATCTGTAGCATGCCAAGGGCACGTAACCTTTCATTTTGGGTAAGCCGACGCATATCAAAATTTGTTTTCTGGTCACTAAAACAATTAAACTGATGTTTCCACCCTGGAATTCAATGCCACAATGACTGTAACATTCAAAGTCAGAGTCGTGCAAATCTTGGGTTGGACCCCCATGATGATCCCAAGCATCACCTGCATTCCATGCGGTAGCTATTGGTGCGTTTGGGCGTCACATGTAACTGGAAATGTTTCTTCTGTTAGGTTCTATAGTAACTTCTTTCGTAGTCATTTGCATATTTTAGTATTATGCCCCCAAAATCAAATATCCCTTATTTTTTTTGAATAGTATATTTCGATATACTATTAAGCCAGACATATCGATCAACTTTTATGACGAGAATGGATATAGAAATATAGAAACACCGCCTAGTAATTTTATTAGTATTCTGCTACGTTTGAATATTATATGGGTCTTTAAAAATGAATGAATAGAATAAAATTAGAATATATTTAGACTTGACTGCATGTATTCAAACGGGTTTATCTCAATCGGTTACGACAGATCTAAAATATCATTGACCTGTTTGTCTACTTTTCATGTAGATTTAATTCAAGAAATACATCTAAATTGAAATTGATCGGTATTAGGCCTATATCAAATAACACACTATTTATGGATAACAATCAGGCCTATATATTTAAACTAAAAACAACACAGGGTTAATTGAACTTTCGTCGTCATGAAACACGTATTTTATTATATTCTTGAAATAGCACAAGTAATTAACCTAAATAACCTGCGTAGACTCTGGAATACATATCAGCGTTCCTTAAATTTCCCACGCAGGGTTACTGTTTGTTTCGGATGTGGTTCATTAACTTTCCCATTATCAAATCTATCACTTCTTTCTAGAGGTGATAGATTTGATTTATAAGAATTTGACTGGATACCCTGATCTAATACTGTGTGAATATAATTGTCTAAGTGTACATCTCTACCTGGATTGTGCGTGAACTGTGACTTATTGCGGAACAGACGTGATAAACTTGTCCTGCAGTATGCCCTGCAGTACGAAAATAGCGTGTTTATAAAATCATATTGTATTTAACATCATATTTAGACCCTATCATGAGCATTTATATCTACTCAAGGATAATGTTATTCGGTATTCGCATACAATCCCTTTTGCCTGAGGCTGGTATCAGCCTTGACAGTATTGTAAGGGCGTTTTCGACCTTACAAAACACAAAGACACTAGTTCGACGGTGTTCCAATCTCTCTTCAGAGAGCTAAGGTCTAAGTATGTTTTTTATACTCTCAATTATACAGATGGTTCCACAGGTGTTGATCGGGTAGCTTCGGCTACGTATCGCCATCTGAGACCATTTCCGTTCGCCTACCACCAGTCCTGGAGTTCATTTAGTCCTCATAGGTTTAAAAACACATTATGTTTTCTGATTATATGTCCTCGTTACAAGCAATTAGTAACAAACAGCTTGGTCACTCATTAGTAGCAGACATTTTTCGTCTGCTATCATAGGAGTTCATCAGCAAGGACACTGGCCTTTGCTGGTTCCCCAGTCATGTGGATATCAAAGGGAATGGTCAAGCAGACTCGGCTGCCAAGTCTGCTTTAGATCTTCCCATATCCGACAATTTTAAATATATAATAAACAATTTTATTTATGGGCGTTGGCAACGGTCTTGGGACCTTGCAAGCACAAATAAGCTTCATCACATCAAGCTTCTGTTAGGAGTCTGACCAAACTCCTATTGAACTAACTGAACTGATGAAGGTGCTTTGCGTTGCTCTTGCATAGTTCATATTTTTTTTAACACACATTATCATCTTGAACCGAAAGCCTCAGCCAGAAAGTGAACACTGTCGTGTTCCTGTGACAATTAAAAACATTTTGATTGAGTGCAAGCATCTCAAAGATATTAGAAGATCAAATTATTATCGATCTTGTAGAGACTTTTACTACTCTTGTTTCTTTGCATTGAAATAAGAAACTTTCCGTTCGGACATTACCTGTTGAATCTGTTTCTCCTTTCGCCATATTGGGCACTCGCCCATATATGAATCAACAGGTATATTCAAATAACCGGCCTTGATAGATTTCGATAACTAGGGACGATCGAAAGTAAGAATGTAAGTATTTGTCGGGACAAGCACATCGTTGCTTCTAACACTCTTTTTTTTAACGTGAGTCACGCCTTCTGACGATAGGTTATCTACCATTTCCTCCTCACTACTACCTTCGAGTTCCCGGCAGCGAATACCACCTCTCGAAGAATTTAATGATTTATGCGGTGTCACTCTGATAGGAATGTTGGCCAAGGATTCAGATTTTAAGAGTAAATCTGTATGTTTTTCCTTAACACATTCAACCAGAAGTGTTCCATTTTTTAAAACTTTTTAACCGATTCCGGTTCACCAGCTAATCCAACAATACCTTTGGAAATAGCAAATGGGGATTTTAGATAAATCAACTTCGGGGGTGCTCTCTATCAAGAGAAACCTCGGCCATGTTCGTAATTGTTTAAATGAGCTACAAGGAGCATCATCATCGGTAGATCTGACGCGTTTAACTGCAGATCGTTCCTTTTTGGGTGGGGAAGGAGTTTGGTAATCCATGAAATAGGATTTAGAGATTCACTCCTCGTCGACCCCCAGGTTACCTTCCTGCCTACCAGGGGGGAGGGCTAGCGCGGAAATCCACCGCATGACCTCAGGGATAGACGAGGAGTATACTGAAGCTAGAAATACAGTAACGTAAATCTAACCTGATTGGCCCAAGCCGACCACTGAGTATAAAAATCAAGCAAGAAAAGGATAATTATCACCTCCCCAAGAGCAAGACTAAGTGAACCATGGGCCAAAGTAATGTGATGCAAGCCAAATCCCCACTCAATCACGAGGATTCTACTCTCCACCGACACGGGTCGCAACGCACGGCAAACACGTTGCCCCATTACAGGGATTCTTTTAGTCGCCTTTTAAGATACGCACGACATAAGAAGGGTATATTCTTATCACACCCTACACCCCGGCGGTCGGGGTACATGTTAAGAGCGCCAGAAAAGATATACAATAAATGTTCACGTGGACGTACATTGTCGTTGCCCCTGCCCGTCCGTCAACAATTCGGTTATGGACACTCTACAGGTCACAACTTTTATCCGATTTTAACGAAACTCGACACATAGGTCTATCGTTATTGGCATGTAACTTAGTGGATTATGGCCCCTGTTTGTACGAACAATCACGTCTTTAGCTTGCGGATATTCTAGAGGTCACAATTTGTATCCGATTTGATGAAACTGTACATGCATGTTTATAACCCAACGATCTTGGTTCCTTTAGTCCGGTCGCCAAACCTGGGGCCTGTTTCACGAAATTTTAACTAAAGTTAAAATCTAAATTTTAGAAGATACTTCAATTTTGATTGTCTAAGCACTAAAATCAATCTAATATTATCCAATCAAATTACTAAAATTTGGATTGTATCTTAGTTAAAATTTCGTGAAACAAGCCCTTGGAAAGTATATACAAAGTTTTTTTATGATTGATTTTAGTAGCCAATGGTGTCCTCTTTGAGCGTTTTGAGAAATTCAAGATGGCGTCCAAGACGGCCGCCACATCAAATATTCCCCTATAGCTCCCGTAGTATTTATACTAGGATGATAATTTTGGTGTATAACCGTATGTTTCCTGGGTCAAGGAATACACTGAAATCATTTATTATGTTGTGGGGTGATTAGATGATATTAAAACCAAACATGCCAGACAATATGGTCCTTTCACTAATTAGCGGCGGTTGGGGGCAATTATTTCACCGAACTAAACTATATCAGGAGATAAACTATATATTTCTGGACATAAGAGCGTATGAGTGATAGGAAAACACCACAAACATCCCTATCAGGACATTCAGGGCCACATGGGTCGGTCCTGAAAAGGGAGGCACAAGCTGATTGCTGAAAATTCTACCCGCAAAACAGGAACATAACTTCCACAAAACTAGATAATATCCAGTTTAATACTTTAGTCTTGTTTCTGACTGCAAACTGTGACAGCACAAGCGCAAAATATTGTATATTCTAAGCCCTCACTAGTGCAGCTACAAGCACACGTACTAGATGAGCTGTCACTATTGCATCCACATCTGATGAGCCACATGGCAGACTCTGGACCAAGTTTTACGGTTGTGATGTTTTCAATTTATTGTCCTTCTCCCAGCAATACAGTTCAGAATCAAGTTCACTGCAAATGCATCATTCGTTGGAGCTAGACTACATGGTTTAGATGGGGATGATGTCGATACATTTCCAGTTGTAGATGCCTGATACCTTCAAGCGTGTTTTAAGTCATTGATTTGCAAGAGTTCGGTCCAAAATCACCAATCCAGGAAAGAACAACTGTTGACATTGGTCAAACTACGGAGAAACACATGTCAATTATCATTGAAATCCTGCCAGCTCATTCTCGTACTGGATGTGACACGGGTACATGCGGCTACGTCGTGTGGAAATCAACAGTTTTGAAAGTGGTTAGAGCTTGATTGTATTCTCTCTCACCCCACTCGTCGGAGTAATAGACACTCCAATAGAATCATTGCTCACACAGTTACACAGGCCACTGTATTTATGTCAGCTTTTTTATGAACAGAGTTCTAAAAATCTATGTCCGAAACACGCTGGAGGGTGTGGACATCTAAAACAAACTGGAAATGTATCATTATTCTCCACCCAAACCATGTAATCTTCCTCAACGAATGATACATTTGCAGAGAACGTAAAAAGAGCTCATCACCAAGCTATTGTGTGGCGTTCACTGGAAGATCGGAATCCATCGGAACTTGATCTAAAACAGTATTGCTGGGAGAAAGATACCAAATTGAAAACATTACAACCAGTAAACTTGCTCCTGAGTCTGCCATGTGGCTCATCAGATGTGGATGCAGTAGTGACAGCTCATGTAGTACGTGTGCTTGTAGCTGCACTAGGGATGGCTTAGAATATACAATATTTTGCGCTTGTGCTGTCACAGGTTGCAGCCAGAAACACGACTAAAGTATTAAACTGGATATTACCTAGTTTTGTGGAAGTTATGTTCCTGTTTTCCGGTTAGAAATAGTTTTTTTTAAATGTTCAACAATCAGCTTGTGTCTCCATTTACAGAACCGACCTATGTGGCCCCTGAGCCCCTGATAGGGCTGTATTTAGTGTTATCCTATCACTAATACGCTCCTATGTCCAGAAATATATAGTTTGTCTCTAGATTTAGTTTGGTTCGGTGAAATAATCGCCTCCAACCGCCGATAACGAGTTAAAGCGTCATATTGTCTGGCATGTTTCATTTTAATATCATCTAATCACCCCACAACAGAAACATACGGTTAGACACCAAAATTATCATCCTAGGACAAATACTATGGGAGCTATAGGGGATTATTTGATGTGGCGGCCGTCCTGGACGCCATCTTGAATTTCTCAAAACGCTCAAGGGTGACCGAGGTTCACCCGGCAGATTCTGAACGAGGACACCCTAGGCTACTAAAATCAATCATAAAAAAAACTTTGTATACAATTTCCAGGTTCAGTCATAGGTCTGCCGGACTACCTTCGATAATCGCGCATATCGGTCAGTAACGTCTTGGATTATGGGCCCCTGATTGTACGAAAAATCACGTATTGACCCTGTAGTCACAATTTTGATTCGATTTCAAAAACCGTTCAAATATATCACCGTTTCGCCCTAGTGATGGTTACTTCGAATGGCCCGACAAAATGGCTGCTACCTGTACGCTAATAGTGTACAAGTATGTAATACCAAGGTTGTCACAGTGTTTATATTAATGAAACTTTAAATTTACGTTTATATCACAAAGATTACCGGACTGTAACTTCGTGAATAACAGCCTCTGATTAAACACAAAATAACGTTTTTATTTCGTGGCCCCCCTGGGTCCCAATTTTATTAGATTTTAAAGTAGCTAAGTCTCTAACTCAAAATCATCAAAAGTCTTCCACATTGAAACTACGAATTATCTGTCAATTTAAATCAACATTGATGTTGTGATCTTACCGGGAAATGATGGGCTTCTGATACCTAATATTTAAGACAAAATAAACATTTTACCATTCTACTCGAAGAATGATGCTGGACATATTCCACAAGTCATGTCAAACGGCGACGGCACATAATTATCTGGAGAGAATGCGCAATAGACTGGAATTATCTGAATTATCTTTTGGAATTACTATGATTCTTAACAGAATATATGGAATTGTAATTAACAACTAGATATTCATATGAAAAGACAATGTGAATAATGTCTTTTAACCGAGCTTTTAAAAGTCAAACGTTTGTATAGATGAGACTGAAACAAATGTTCTAGAATGCAAACCATCAAGTAATTCTTCTTTGGAATTTTTTAATATCCACAGATGATATGATTAATACCACGACGAGATATTTTGCAACAGTATGTTTGAATACCCTCTTTAACTGGCGTTAGTATAGATGTCAATATTGTTTTAAAGTAGTTCTGCGGAACAAGTGGATGAACCTGCTATAAAATGTTGTTTGTAGGGATTTTTGTGTAGTTTAGGCATTCAATATAACAAGGGCAGATCTGTATAGGTATCTCCACACGGAGTACCAAATGAAGTGAGTACAGATCTGTGATTGGATATAATTTCATCTTTACTAAGAGTAGAGCGTTTATATGTAGCACTGTCGATTGATTTCCCGAAACCAAGTTCTTTGAAGAGACAGTCGTAATAATATCGTTTTCATATAAACACTATGTTATGAGACGCTTTGTCAGCAGGAACAATGACATACTTGTCTCCGTCACCCTTTGTTTCGTCGCGTCTATGCCATGGTCTCTATACATTAACGAAACTAATTTAACATCTTGTTCACAAAAGACATGTTCTTACCAGGAAACCAAACGCTTTACTATAGCAAAAATGTATAGAGTGTACATTGCACTGCCTTTTAACTGGTATGCATTTACCAGCATCACGTTGTTCAAGTGTGGTTTTGTCGCCTAATCTACACGATTCTTAGACGTTGAAGTTTCTACGTCACCGTAAGTTTCTTTAAGTGAGACTGTTTTAATCCCCCTTATTTTGGTTTTTATTTGTGGGGCACACTTTTAATGTTCCCGATCATAATGATGTTGAGAATAGGTAATTGGATTAATGTTGACATATCTATGAAAAGATAAACTCCATCATAGTTTCACGATTTATATCATGTAAAGCCTCAATAAACAAGAATGTTGTAAATAATCACTTTCCTATATACATAAGAACACAAGTATTGTAACACTTCTACTTGAATACAGGGCTAGTATCATGGTTGCGGTTTATATTATATATCTTTAAAGCCTCAATGAACAAGAAAGTTGTAAATAATCACTTCCCAATATACATAGGGACACAAGTATTCTCACACTTCTGTTTGAATACAGTGCTAGTAAACGTTCTGAAATGAAATGAGCTGAACTGTAGGATTCCCTATTGACCTGTATCAGCCATAGTCACCCATTTTCCTCACCTATTTTGGAACTCGACAGAATCACAGTAAGTCATCTTCTTAAACTTTTTATATTTAATTTGCTAACTCAGTGTTTTACTTGAGGCCGTCCAGGACAATTTAATACCTACATGACGTTGCTGTTTTCTCTGCGTATAAAACCCGTCAGTACTAAAAAGTAGGACATTAAAGCCCATTCCATTTCTATTTAAACATGAAACAGAACTTGATTTAACCAGACAATGAAAACCCATCGGATACGTCTGCAGGTTGTCCTACGAAACAGAATTAATTGACCTGTTTCATATTTTCAGGTGAACCAGACCCGTGTTTTATATCATCTATATGGACTGATGGAGATGGTAGAAGTATTAATTGTCATGTAAATTATGATAAATGTGACAGATATATGGAACCAGGATGGTATCGTGTTCAATCAGAATCTGGTCAAGATCTCACCATGCCCACTTCACCTGTACCAGTAAATAGTTGTGGTACCAAGTATCCTATATGGTTAAATGGTAAGATCATTATAAATGTATAAAGGGCGATAATTACAGATTTCTTAAATCATAATTCCAAAATCTTGTATTGGAGATAAAATCATTTACTTTATAGACAATTACTGTACTATAGAAGGATGTCAGATGGACATAGATCCGTGACGGAAATTATTGGTTATAGCGGCGGATTTGAATTTGATTGACAATATCTATATATTTATAGGAGATCATCCAAGTTCATCAGATGATATTGTTGACCATGTTGCATGTGTAACCACTAACTCCTCGACCTGTCGCTACTCCTACCAAATAAGGATCAAGAAATGTCAAGATTTTATGGCTTATTACCTGGTAAAAGCTGAAGGATGCAACGAACGATATTGTTTTGGTACGGTGATGGTTATTATATATTCTCTGGGATTTGTTTAGTAAACGGCGCTGTATATGGTTAATAGATTAATTAAATCGCTAGGGACATGTAATTCACCATCTAATTAAAAGACGTTGGTGATTATAATATAATCACGGATTATTAGACTCGGTTACGAAGACACAGAATATTCGCCGTCGTATGCTTTAGATTCATATTTCATGAACGTAATGATTTAGATATGGAGTTTGTCATTTATTTAAACCTTTACCATTATCAAATACTTTTATTCATTTGGTTGTAATATGTTAGTTATTGCTTAAATTCCTTAAATATTATAGAAAGAACAATACAAGATTTGTTTCAGATAGGAAATACGGTCATTTGTGGGTGGGACGATTTACCCAATATTACCTCAATCGAACACATACTATACAATACTGATGTATTATTTGGTAGAAATATACTACATCACCAGTGTATGTCTTTTGTAGGAGACACCTATGATTGCAAGACAACGACACCAATATCAACAACACGGTCATTCTATGTTGGAAGTAGACGTAAATCTTCTGGAACGAACGAACGGACATTCCATAAATCAGCTACCTTTCGGGATTCAGATATAGGTAAATAATTGCCACCTAGCATTGACATTGTATCATCGATAGATGATTTGGATAGGACGCAAGATAGTTTAACGCCCACTTGACAAAGACCTGCAGTATATAGTGTGCTTTTGATGTTTATGCTTGTATGCTTAAAATATATTTATGAAATAGTTGAAAGCTTTGATCTAGCTGTGGTTTCGAAAACTTATATATTGCCATAGACTAGACCTTACTGGTGTTTTTTATCCCAAGTTTGGCGTGCAAAAGTTACATTGCCACCTAGTCTTCGAATAGGGTGCAATCTTATTTTAGGTGTGAGGGAAAACCGATGGACCATACTTCTTGTCACGAACAAGCAGGGTATCGAAACCATACCGCTTGATAGACCTTATGATCGTTAACCCATTCCCCCCCACCCTCCCAGGCTTGATGGTCAAGAAAGTCCTAACACTATGTTTACCATTTCAGTTAGACCAGACCCTATGCTGTATATTGCAATTATTGTTGTGGTGATATTCCTATTCGGTGGTGCTGTGGCCATTTTGGTATACATCAAATATAACAAGTATGTACCATGTATTTTTTTTCATATTCATTAAATGTTCGCTCTGGTCACAGTGTGTCGAGGGATCTAAGAATATTTATAAATATTAAGCTTGTTTGTAAAACGAAGGTATTCGTCAGCGAAGCCGATAAACATTCAAGATTGTAGTATATATCACTTAAATAATGCTAAACACAGGCTCAGATATGGTTACGTGTAAGTAGCTGGGATTTCTATTTGAGACCCATCTGTAGAACCGTAATCTTTTTAGTCTATAGCCCAATACATTATGTCCGGGTAACAATCAATGTTTGTAATTCATTGGTTTTCTCGAAAAGACAAAGTGCTACCACCCCCCCCCCCCCCACACACACACACACCACACCCCTAGAAAAAGGTAGAAAAACAACAAATACAAAAAAAACTTTTTTTTTTCTATTACATTTTTATCCTTACGTATTTATATTACAGCCAATGTTACAATTAAAAGATTACAAATTAAACAAAAGTAAACTATGTTTATATTTTTCTACTTACAGGTCAAAAAATAAGGTACATGATCAAAAACAACTGTATAAAACATAATTCCATTAAATGGACTCTCTCTTTATTTGAATATGTGATATCGTAGTTCTACTGTGATATAGAAGTTAGTGCTGTATATAGTGTGATTTTGATGTTTATGCTTAAAATATATTTAGGAAATAGTTGAAAGCTTTGATTTCGAAAAACTTATATATTGCCATAGACTAGACCTTACTGTTAGTTTTTATCCCAAGTTGGCGTGCAAAAGTTACATTTCCACCTCGTCTTCGAAACGAAATTGCATATTCAACTAACCTTAACCCTGCACATAACAGAAGAAGTTACCAAGCATTACTCTCATACCAATACCCATAAAAGTAAAATTACCATATGTTTGATAATGACCAAGGTATTTGTACTAGAAATATTTGTGTAAAGCATAAATAAGTGGGATACATTTTCGTACATATTCTCTTTGAATATGTATATCTAATTGTGTTATGTTCTTGAATAATTTGTTTTGTCTCCTGGTTTATGTATTAGAAGCATGGTGCAGAATAGTATGACGTTAAATCCCATTTCATTTCTATTAGTGGCCACATACTAGGATAAGAACGTAACGCCCCAAAATTTGAAACAGGCTGGCCGGAATTACAAAAATTAAGTTCAAACATTATTCTCCGGGTATAACTCTTCTCATTTGTTGGCTAGAGGCCACGAAACATTTTTTTCAACTTGTGAATTTTTGTCACCCTCCTACCGGCAACACACCCTTAATACAATATATGGAATACATTTGTTAAGATTGGGTTGCCGTATCAAAAGGAAAATATTGATACTACTTTCAGTTACTTTCATGGGCTGTAGCAACAAGCGATTGAAATGAGTTGAAAAACGCCGTTTAGACTGGTCACCATGTATAAAAATTGTAGACCCGTATTTTATGTGTTATATTCATGTATCATTGAATGTATATTATAGTATATTTTATCATATTTCTATACGTGTGTGTATTTCTTGCAATAAAATGAATTCTCAATTGATTGGACAATATACTCCATCTTTGTAAACATGGCAAGGATTGGGTGGGGGGGGTTAGACCATGAAAAATTTATAAAATAAATTCTATTGATTTTGCTGGGAAATTAATAGCTTTTCCTATCGTCCTGTATATTTAATCAGATTTTATTCAGTAGTGTTTTTTAACACAAGATTCCATAAGAATCTCTTCTCAGGCCCCTATATATCCCTTTTTTGGTGCTACATTTCAGAAGATTGTCGACAGAGTGTTTTGGTCTGTGGTATTTTTCGCCACAAAAGTTCCAAAAGTTTTTCAAATCCCATCATCTTAAATTTGGAGTGACCCAAGGAACAGTACTGGGACCGATACATTTCAATCTGTATACATCACCATTATCCCACTTGGATAATAGCTGCTAACAGACAGCGGTGTGTAATGGTGCTCTCCAGATTTTGACCTTTTCTGCGTGTTTAAAGTATAGGTTTGTGAGAAATATTTGCGTGTGAATGCAACCAACTGTAAGGAATCATTTTTAAAAAATCGTTTGGATTTTAAAAGTTATTGTTGAAATATTGTTTCAAATGAAAATAGTATGTTGATCAACTGGTGTAATTGAACTGATGTTAATCCCCATTGTTCTCTTGCACTCATCAAAATACCCATTGTTGTAAAACGAGAGGTGTAAAGGGAACCAACAAAAGATCTTGTTCAAATCACTTTATATCACTAAAGGTTAATCCATATGATTAAATACTCACGTAGTGAGCTTTCAGAACTTAAATCTGTTCATTCATCATTTGACTTTACATATATTTAAGAAAATCAGAAGCAAAAGAGCTGGACGACGAAAACAAAAGCTTATATCTGTTATAAATGGCAACAGACCATAATAATTTAACCCAAATACAGTCAATTGAATATTGTTTGACAAATTCTACTGATTTCAGTGTACTGCATGGTGATTTATCACCCTCCACCCACTGCCACTAATAGATCTTTCAACAGCCAGGTAAGATGCTGGCGCGTTAGCCTGGAGGTCGGGTGTTCGATCCCTGCATTGGCCGAGAAAGTTCATCCAGATTTTCCTGCGTGGTTTCAACTTGTCAGTGATGCAGGACGGAGGGCCTGACTAGGACAGCTGTCTAGTCGTTCGGATGGGACGGAAACCGAGGTCCCGTGTACATATAGGCGTGCACGTAAAAGATCCCTTGGCAGTTGGAATTCGATATAAGAGTAGGCCGCTGCCCGGGCAAAATTTTCCTCATAGCACACTGTATGGCGTATGCCCGTCCTATTAGCCCAGTTTAGGAGCAGGACGTTAAACCCCATTTCATTTCATTTAATTTCATTTCATTTCAGTTTTAATCAGAATTTGCTTTGCTTACATCTAAAGTTGTTCTTCTGTGGGAATCCATACTTAATTTACACATTGACATACCCAGTGATCCTATTGTTGCCCAATATAATGACTTACTTTATTCGTATAATCTGGTTCAGCATGTTAATCGAGCTACACATCTAAAGGGACACATTCTTGATCTAATTATCACCAGGAATGATGACCACCTGAATGACTCAGTGGATGTATTGCCCGATATTATTTCTGACCACCATCCTGTTTATGGAATAATTAATCGAAAGCCAGACGCTGGAACCGATTTACAAGTAACACCGAGAAAAACATAAATTTAGCGGACTTTTCTCCGATCCGTCAGAAAGTTTCAATAGTACACGGATTGGGGATCCATCTAAATTTGTTGAGGATTGTGATGCCTGCATTATCAGTATTGTAGTTTGTACATTCCTTCTACTACTAAAGGCGGTTTAGATGGGGTGGCTATTAAAGCTCTCTTTCGGATAAAAAAAACAAACAAAACGAAATTTCTGAGAGGAACGATTAACTGAAATATACAATAATAATATTTCTGACCACCATCCTGTTTATGGAATAATTAATCGAAAGCCAGACGCTGGAACCGATTTACAAGTAACACCGAGAAAAACATAAATTTAGCGGACTTTTCTCCGATCCGTCAGAAAGTTTCAATAGTACACGGATTGGGGATCCATCTAAATTTGTTGAGGATTGTGATGCCTGCATTATCAATATTGTAGTTTGTACATTCCTTCTACTACTAAAGGCGGTTTAGATGGGGTGGCTATTAAAGCTCTCTTTCGGATAAAAAAAACAAACAAAACGAAATTTCTGAGAGGAACGATTAACTGAAATATACAATAATAATACAATGAATTAAACATAGAAATTATTATAAAAATGATTAAAGGGAGATAACTATAATGAACGTACAGGGAACTGCTGTGATGAACTTATCAAAGACTTGTTTACGAAAGTCTAAATAATTCATCAAAAACTTAAGTAATGGGACTTGTAGCTTGTACATTCCTTCAACTATCTACTAAAGGTGGGTTTAGATGGGGTGGCTATTAATGCGCCCTTTCAGACATAAAAACAAACGAAATTTCTGAGAGGAACGATTAACTGAAATATACAATAATAATACAATGAATTAGACAGAGAAATTATTACAAGAATGATTAAAGGGAGATAACTACAATTAACGTACAGGGAACTGCTGTGGTGAACTTGTCAAAGACTCGTTTGCGAAAGTGTAAATAATTCATCGAAATAAAGGGTACTTGCAAACATTACGACTAAATTAGACTCAATATGACCATGCATCTACGACAGCTAGGTGAAGCCTGCTTTACAATACATAATTTATGAATTCTTTAAATGCAAGAAATAAAGAACTTTCTAACTTTATATAGTAATTAAATATATGACACTAGTTACCAGATTTGTTATCCACCATAGCTAAACATATAGGCAAAATATAGCCCTGGGGGCTGGGCATGCACCCCAAACGATAGGGATGTTCCTTAGGGTACAAAGAATAAGTATGAAAAGTTTCAATATGATACGTTAAGAAATGCAGCCTGTAGATGACAAACAAAGAAATACAAAAAATGGGCGTGGCTCTGCCCTTGGGGGTCGGGCATGCACCAAAAACAATAGGGACCATCCTTAGGGTATAAGGAATAAGTATGTAAAGTTTAAAGATGATCACTTAAGAATTGTGGCCTGTAGGCGACACACACATACAGGCAGATTATGGTTTTGCGGGACCATGACATTTTACATTGTTTTGGGGACCATGGTAACCCCTACTGCAATTAAGCCATAAATAGACTCAGGTACCCCGAAGACGGTAGTGTACCTCCCCGAGGCTATGCTAGAGTCGATATCTTTAGTGGTATGCTAGATATGTGATGTTGGTAAATTGGTGGCGTTAGAGGACCATTCTAAAAAAAGAAACTTTGTATCAAGAAGTAAAGTAGAGAGGGGGGATATGGGGACCAGCATAACACCCACTTGCATATTAAAAGTATTACAACAAAAAGAGGACAAAAGTAACACACTCACACCAGTAAATTAATGGGGTAGGAGGACCATTCTAAAAATAGAAACTGTGTATCAAGAAGTAAAGTTGAGAGGAGGGATATGGGGACCAACATAACACCCACTTGCATATTAAAAGTATTACAACAAAAAGAGGACCAAATGAACACACTCACACCAGTAAATATTAGTAAAATCTGAGGACCTTTATTTTCACACACGTTCAGTTTTTTCACTGGATTCAGAGACCAGTTGAGTGTTTCAAGTTTAGTAGAAACTTATTAGATCTGAGGACCTTCCATTACACATGTTCAATATTTTAAAGTGTTCAGAGACCACTTGGGTGTTTCAAGTAAATATTAGTAGATCTGAGGACCACCAAACACTCATAATAATTAAGTACTTTAAATAGATAAAAAAAAACACTTGTTTAATTACAGGAAAGAGAGAACAAGGCATTGGTTGTCCCCCCTTAGACCACAAAACTCAGTTTTTCCAAAAATGAGTGTTTCAAGTAGATCTGAAGACCACCAAACACTAATAACTATTCCTTTCATTAAATAAAATGTTACTTGTTAGGCCCCCATATGCGTGTTTTTCCCTCCACAACTACAACTTTCAATTGTTTTTGCAAAAATGCACATACCACTAATAGTTAAAAGGGCAAATTTCCCTCATAGCACCCGGCTAGGTGTATTGCCCCATCTTCATTACCGGGTACGGTACAGAAAAGTAGGATGTTAAAACCCTGTTTCGTTTCAATTATAATAGGCAGGAGAGGTCGGGTGGTACCCTCCATTATATATATCTGTGCCTTTGTTTTATTAAAAATAATATAAATCCAATCTCTCACTGGCTCTCATTACGTGATCTCTTATCCGACCTACTCTCAGGAGTTTTGAGCAAAGGTAGATACCTTACTTGAATGAACATCAATTCTAATGAGGACGGGATGTAAAGACCAGCATTTGACTGTTACATACTGAGAATACCATAACAAAAGGTATCACACATGCGTCTCACAACAAGGTAAATCTCGCAGAAGGTCAGGAATGGGACAACATTCAGTTGCGTATTGAGGGGTGTGGGAGTGGGATGGGTCGGGGAGTGGGATGGCCCTGTGGTCTAGACTGTCAATCTAGCTGGTTGGTCATCTCCGGCTTGCAGTTGTGGGTTCGATCCCTGGTGTGAGTAAATAGAGATAGGGGTGCCGCCTTGGGTTCACTCTGGGTAGTCAAGTTTCCTCCCACAGCAAAGACATGTGCACATGAGTTAAATTTGATAACATAAAGGTACCACAGAACTGTCCCAAAACGACCCAGTTGGTGTTGAGTGGGCATAAAACCCCATTTCATTTCAATTCAGTTGCATATTGAAAATATGAAAACAAACAGGACTAACTTCTGAATATCTAACTGTATTTTATTAAAGATTTAATCCATAATTGAAGCTATTTTACAAATACGAAAATGATTGAATTTTCCTGATCATATAGGCAGATAATGACAAAATAGAAGTGTACAATATGGTTTATCTCCTTAAGGAAACCCAACTTTCTAGTAACCCAACAAACATTTTTCAAGAATTAACAGTAACCATGAAGATGAAATCAAAGATTTGAATAACAAAGAAAACAGCACTCCCGGTGTACATTTGAACCAAACATATGAATAATTTGCATTCATATTATGCAAAACTAAATGGCAACAAACAGAAATTAATTCCTCTAATAGAAGCCTTTCTAAACTATTTTTTTTTCTCTATTAGGTTCTTAACTTGGCTTTTTACATGTACCCAGTTACGAGAGCATAAAATACCATGACTAGACTTAATCACTTCTTCGCATTTCTTTTTACCAACACCTGATAACTGTAATTTGCTTATATTATCACTGAAGAATTTTTCAAAGGTAACTCTTTTCAGCTTGGGACCATGACTTATGTGGACATTTCTTCCCACCACCACCTGTAAATATTAAATAGTTAACATAAGACTAAAATCTTTCCATCCACATCTTAATTTTAATCCATTGTGTAAAACATCATAACAAAAATTCTCGATAAGAATGACAATGCTCTAAAAGAACTAAAAAAAAGAAACCCCAAGGAAACCATGGGCGTAAAATTGGTGTGTAACATCTAATCCTCTATTTTGAAGTAGCGATGGGCTTATGTCAAAACAATTCCTTGTACTGATTAAGATGGGTTACATGTAAGCCTTGTTAATTCTGTACACAGTAAGAGCAATACAATATTGATGCCATAACACAATTTACACATTGTGTCATTTTACATTGCGTCGCAAGCACATTATCCACTGAGCCACCACTGACCTCCAAGGGAACAATGGAAGCAGTTAAAGATACGAAAGAACTTCAGCAAATTACCTGGGTTTCTTTTTTCTTTCAAACTGGTATTTGTTGTTTTAGGAATCCCTCTATCCACTGTTAAACAACTTGGCACCTGAGAGGTATGGTTAACTGAAATAATAAATACAATTGCCATAAATATACGATATTTCATTATTTCTCAATCTGAGTCAGATTAAAAATTTACATGACAAGAGGCCTGTTCTTTGCAAAAATTCTTCATATCTATTACCCAACTTATATGTTGATTTATATTTCTATACTCTTGAATACCGTCGTTACTCAAACAACTACTGCATAGTAATTTCAAAGCTACGTAAACAAAATCTTGAACATAAACATGCTGGGGGTGGGGGGGGTGAAATGAAATGAAATATGGGTTTATGTCCAATCAACACCAACGGGGTCATTTTGGAACAATTCTATGATACCTTTATTTTATTCAAATCAGCACATGTGCAGGGCCTTTGTGGGAGGAATTCGGAGTACCCGGAGTAAACCCATTGGGTCGAGAAGGTGCCCCAATCTCCAAACCACATACACTCGCACCAGTGATCAAACCCACAACCACACGCCAGAGGTGACTATCAAGCTAGAGGTTGAAGCGCAACAATCTACACCACCAGATCATCCTAGCCCCCCGGTTTGGGTAGGAGCATAATTTGCAAGGTGAAAGGCTTGTTGTGGGAGGAGCCACAGGCGTGACACTGAGTTGGTCTTGTAATACCTTGTGTTCATCGGGTAAAAGCTGAACTGTTGCTTTAAATAAAAGAGGTACAAAATAAATATTTAAGATGGGTTCCTGCGTACAAACTGGGTGATTTAATGGTATATATAATTTTATGATAATCAAATAATAATTGACACTTTTATAGACCAAAACCTATATCTCTGCAACCGAAAAAATTAGAAACCATTTTGTGATATCTGTATGGTCATATGGGTTTTTGCCCAAATGTCGTCATTTTCAGTGACAGTGAAAATGTTAAATTGGACTGACCTAGTCAAAGGTGGCATGAGGCATCACATGGTAACAAAAATTGAAAATCGAACGATAATTGACTCTTTTACATGCAAAATAACGTGAAAAGTGACGCATGCAAAATTGCCTATTTCTTTGCAACTGCGCATATTACAATCTAATTTTGACATACATTGTCCTCGTATGGATTAATGCTACAAAATTATGAAAGTTGCGTAGAAATAATCTAAAATATGAAGACGATGAATGGGTTGTAAACAGCTGATTTTTACTACTTTTTTCAACCTTAAATCCAAATGGCGCAAATACAAAACTGATATTAAAAAAAACCCAAAAAACTAAGCCCGACATATTTTGCGCCTGTAGTAGGAGGATTCATCTTCATTGATAAGATTTGTAGAAATCAAGATTTTTCCTTAGGAAAAGACCTCCTGACCCGCCAAAATTTAAATTTTAGGCAAAATTACGTCACTTCCGGTGCCGACAGAATACTTTATAGGTAGAAACAAGTTGAGAATTTGCACCAAGGAGTATATGAGCTTTTGTTTTATACAAATCAGGCAATAAATAATTAATTTAGAACCCATAAACTGTAATAAAAATGCGAAAAGTCTTAAAAAGTGATCCTGACAAAATTGGTTATTTCTTTGCAAAAAAAGATGTTAGAGGCTATTTTTTGACATATTTATGATCGTATTGATCCAATCTATATTTCCACTGAAATGAAATATCATAATGATAAACGAATACTAAATATAACTCACTTCAAAAAAAATATTTGTTTTGAAGGCTAAAATACAGTTTTTGCTAAAATGACATTACTTCCGGTGTGAATGAAAATGTTAAATTAGTTTTAGGAAATCAGAAATGGCATAAGGCATCACATGGTGAAAATTTTATGAAAATCGAATAATATTTGACACTGTTATAGACCAAAAACCTTGAAACGTGACTCGTAGAAAATCGTCTATTTCTCTGAAACCTTACAAGTTAGAACCCATTTTGTGGTATCTATATGGTCGTATGGGTTCATTCTATTTGTTGATTGAAATTAAATATCATACTTTTAAACAAATAACATACATGTATATGACTCATTTGAAAAAAATATCGGTTTTGAAGGCTAAAATTCAGTTTTTGCTCAAATGACCTCACTTCCGGTGACAGTAAATGTGTTAAAATGATTTAATCTAGTCAAATGTGGCATTCGGCATCAAATGGTGAAAGAAAATTGAAAATTGAATAATAATTGATTCTTGAACAGGCAAAATAGCACGAAATGTGACTCATGCCAAATGGCCTATTTCTCGAAAACTGCTGATATTACAAACTAATTTTGACATACATTCTCTTTGTATGGGTTATTGCTACGAGGTTATGAAAGTTACGATGAAATATGAAGACGGTGGACGGGTTGTAAATAGCTTAATTTTACACCTTTTTTTCACCTTTTAATCGAAATAGCCGGAAAACGAAATCGAAATTAAAAAAACTGAGTCCGATGATTTGTGCGCCTTTGCATGGCGTATACTTTTGGTAATATCAAATTTTAAAAAAATAAGATTTGCTTTCAAAAAGTTGTACCGAACTGTCAAAATCTGTCCAAATTGTAGTTTTTGCTGATTTTACTTCACTTCCGGTGCCGACACAAATCTTTACCGGTAACCAAAAAAATGACATTTTGGACCACGCAGCATATGAACTTTCTTTTGTACAAATCGAATAATAAAGAATTAATCTAGGACTGAAAAACTGAATTAGCCAATTGCGGCCAAGGAAAATTACGGACACAAAAAATGTTGACATTTTTAGTCAAATCGGATAACTCTTCAACCCTGGTTAAAATGCCATATAAAAATATTCAGAAATAAAAAGGTTTTTTGTAAAATTTTAAATTTTCGAAATTTGGCGCTTAATATCTACGAAGATTCGTCGACAATCAAAAATCAAAAGTAGCACAGCTATGTGCCTGGTCTCCGGCTATGCATCATATGTTAAAATTCGATGATTATTGTTAATACTACGGCATTCTTTTACAAAACGACAACTTCGGTGATTTCGGACATTTCGCGTTGTCACAGAATGCCCAAAATAGCTTTAATCGCTAAGTCACACCCACCTTTCCCAATAAAACCGAAGAAATCGTATCGATCCGACATGTAGTTTCTGAGATACAATCAAATTGGAAAAAAAAAAATAATAAGAAGAAGAATAATTTTAACAAAAACAATAGTGTTTCACACAAGCTACACAGTGTGAAACCCTAATTAATCCTTATGTTGACTTACATTGCATCATCAGAATTACAATTAACATCCACAAAGTTGTCCCCAAATCTCTGTTTAAGTTGGACTGGCCATACCCCTCGACATCCAGGCCCACATATACTGGTAATTCTCTGAAGTATTAAATGTAAAAATATTTATGTTTAAATCTACATGTATTGCAGTATGAACAAAGATTATGACTTAATAATTTACATAAAATGAATAACTAAAAACATAAATTGGTTTTATCCATACAGAATATACATGTATGATAATGAAGCTTAACCATAATTGATATTGTAGGCCACTGGTATTTAACCGTAAGCACAGTAGCATTTTGATGTTAATGATACAGAATCGCAGATCACCAAACTGCAGATAATACATGATTTGGGAGAAAAGCAAGAGAAAGTGGAAAATGGGACTTAACATCCCATGCTTGTGCCTATATAGGGGTCTTTAGTAGGGGTCTTTAGCTGTGGGAGGAAACCGGAGGACCCGGAGAAAATACACGCAGTTGGACAGGCTACCCTAGTCCTTGTCTTTTACAAGCTTAGACTCGAAACCATGCTACTTGACTCAATGAGAGATCTTATGATATAAAGCGCTCGCTTTAAACTACTGGACCCCAAACGGGAAAAGCCATGCTAATGTCTTTAGAATGTAATTCTCTTTTTTTTTGCCGTTAGTTAATATCAAAACTTCAATAAACATTGCTTTTGTATTCTATAATATCCTTCTGAATGACAGACAAAATGACCATCGATTAGAGTATATAATTTACAAAACACGTACTATCAGAATGATCTTGACCGTTATTAGCAACCACATCATTACTCATCATTGCGGAACTAGTCACTCTAGTGAAAATACTAAACCCAATATGTTCTTTAAATGGCATTTAGTAACTGGATAGAGTAACAACAAAACACATACTTATGGAATACAGCTACTAGTGTATTTAAGGCGACGTTTCGTAGAGTATTCTCTCAACGTTATCAAGCTAATAACGTTGAGAGAATACTCTACGAAACGTCGCAGCTTGATAACGTTGAGAGAATACTCTACGAAACGTCGCCTTAAATACACTAGTAGCTGTTTTCCATAAGTATGTGTTTTGTTGTTAAACCCAATATGTCATTGTCATGTTTTACAAATTACATGTAGTCTCTTACCTTTAATATTCGTCATTAAAGTAGCTAAATCTCTAACTCAATACCATCCAAAATCTTCGACATTAAAAACATGATTTATTTGTCGGTTTAAATCAACATAATTGATGTTGTGATCTTACCGGGAAAAGATGGCCTTCTGATATCCAATATTTAAGACAAAATAAACATTTTACAATTTAGCGCTACTTTTAGCTAATACTTTTTAGCGCTATTTGTAATAAGGGACTCGCAAAACGCGGCTAGGCATATTCCACAAGTCATGTCAAATGGTGACGCTACATGTATATTCTTATCTGGAGAGCATGCCCAATAAATACTATCGGCGTAGGTTGGAATAACCAGTCGCTAGAGATTGAAATTCGATTGAGAATACTGGCGTATTTCACCGAACCTAATTGATTAGAAATTACAGTAAAAACAAAAACGATTGAATGTTAATCAATTTATATACATTCATATTTCATTATTGTATGCATTGCAACCCATTTGTGTCAATTTCTAGGTCCCAAATATTAGCGACTTAGCTCCTTTAAGCAGAAACATAACGATGCCAGTGGTATGCTAACAAAACTGTTCATACTGTAAACAAAATACATAATTTAAAGGGGCAAAATCGCTAATATTTGGGATCTAAAAATTGACACAAATGGGTCGCATTGTATATAATAATGTACGGTAATATGAATGTATGTAAACTGATTTACATTCAATTGTTTCCGTTTTTACTCTAATTTCAAAGCAGTTATGTTCGGCGAAATACGCCAGAAGTCTCAATCCAATGGCCATCTCTAACGTCTGGTTATTCCAGTCTACATCGATAGTATTTATTGCGCATGTTCTCCAGATAAGAATATGGGGTCACCGTTTGACATGACTTGTGGAATATGTCTAGCCTCGTTCTTCGAGTCGCTTAATGTTTATTTTGTCATAAATATTGGATATCAGAAGCCCACCTTTTTCTGTTAAGATCACAACACCATTCGTGTTTTCATTGTCGAAGGTTTTGGATGATATTGAGTTAGAGATTTAACTACTTTAAATATAGCGATAATTGCATTTTTTTTAAGTCTTATGTTTAAAATATGTTTAAATAAAGACTTAAAATACATGGCTTCTATATACACAGTCCTACCTTGTTAAAGAATAATCCTAAAAATGGCATCATTATCCCTGTATCTGTTTAACCGCGGATCTTGTGTAGACATAGTTTTCCAGTGAAAAGAAATTATACAATTTCCCATTCGGCAAACCTCGACAGACTCGCCGATATTCTACATCTAGCGCAGAAAAATACCGTAGTGTTGCGCGTGACAATTTCCAAATACCGTCCGCGAATAGAAATTATTTCAAATTTTATGTGAATGTTTTTTTAAGTACTAGAATGATTCCTATGATTGTGTACGTAGTAGATATAGAAATAATTATGTTTTGACTTTCTTAGAAAATATGCAATTATCGCTTTACTTTGGGAAATACAATGACAATGTAGAAATGGTTCCACTACTGATGTACGTCTTCCGCCTTACCGATACATACATAATTGTAGCTAAATGACAATGGTGCACTTTTAATTCTATCTATGTCATGAAATATAAATATTCTATTTCTGAAATAACGATTTTATTTCAGAAATAGGGAAAACATGGGTCAATTTCGATTGCCCATTGGTGCAAGACAAACCTCCGAGACATTTTTAATTTATTTCAACATCACAAGATTTCGTTCTACTGAACACCAGAATATTAGAATATGTTCACCATTCATACAAATACATATATATAGGCCTAGACTCAATCAGTCAATGACTGAATCAATGATACTAGGCCCAAATGATCAGATGATAACTTAAATTAAATGACAAGTTATTGATAGAGTCTACTACGTTGCATATTATGTCGAAAAAGTCGATCCCAATTTTTGTACATGACACCAAGCATAACAGTTAATATGACCAGAACAACAAAAGTGGAAAATGGTCAGCAAAAAAATAACATGAATATTTCTAACTCGACTAAACATGGTGCCTTACCGTGATTGTTGTTGTTTGTTAGTTGTATTTTACGTCCACTTCCACCGAGGTGATTTAAGCTATTATTAATATGGCGGAGATACGCTTACAGTATGCGCATGCGTGATAAATGACGTAACTGAGCTGTGTGAATATGAACTGACATGGGAGGTGATCAGGCTGGAAAACACACCCTTTCACCCAAGGGGTTGGTATTTTACGGTTAACCGAGCACTACCGAGATATTCTAAAAATAAACTCGGCAGGGGGTGGAAAGTAGATGACACAGGTTTCTAAATTCGAGGACCGATTTTGGTCCTCGAAAACCCGATGGTCCGGCAATTGTTGGTGTGCAAGCATACAAGTGTCCCCCAATTCAATGATCTGCCCACACACAGACACACACACATACACGCACCCACAGGCACGCACCCACACACACAGACAGGGGCGACGGCAATATACGTCCACATTATGAATGTGGACGTATAAAAACGATTTTGACCTGGCACTGGATACTAATCTAGCTGTGCACCTAGTACTTTTGGATCTCAGTGCTGCTATTGATACTATAGATCATAGTATTCTATTTCAAAGGCTGGAATGTTTAGTTGGGATCTGTGGTGCCGACTGTCATCGATAAATTCATATCTTCAAGATAAAACGCAACATATGCAAATAATCAGGTCTGTGTCTTTACTTTTTCTGTTATACATATTGGGACCTCTACTTTTTCTCTTATACATTCTTCGAATTGGTCAAATCATAAGAAGGCATGAGGAACTTAACCACGATTTTGCTGATGACACCCGAATAAATGACTACGTTCAGCACAACTAGGATTATATCAGTAGACTAGAGCCTTGTCTTAATAACATTCGAGGCTAAAACTTAACGATGACAAATCCGAATTTCTTGTCATATCAAAATCACAATCCAGTAAATTGTTTTTAAAGCTGATTCCATTCATATCGGTGATTGCTCTATATCTTCAAAGAAGCAGGCTAAGAATCTTGGCTATGTGACCGATGAATTTATGTCCCACATAATAGTATCACACAGAAAATGCATCTTCAAATTAAAGCTATTTCGAAAATACTCTCTAATCTTAATACCGATGCTTGCCAGAGTGTTGTTAGAGCATTGGTAACATTGCACATGGACTATGCCAATTCACTTCTATTGGGATCACCAGAAACAACTTTAACAGACTACAAATAGCGCAAAACAATGTTGCACGTCTCATAACTAGAATACGAAAATTTGATCATATACCAGCTAGGTTACAGAAACTCCACTCTGCTCCCAGTTCGAGCGAGGGTTCAATTTAAAGCTCTTGTAAATGTTTTAAATCAATTCATTCTGACAATGTACCCAGTTATTTAAAAGAACTCTTTGATTGCTATATCCAACCTTCGTTCTGTAGGTGATCGTAGAATCTAAATATAATAAACGTTCTGGTGAATATGCTTTCTCCGTTCTTCGTCAGAGCAGCCAAATGTGGAATGATCTTCCCAAATCTCTTCGAGAGTCACCTTCCATCCAAAGCTTTAAGACCAACTTAATAATATTTATTTCGAACTAACAATAATGATAATAATTTGATTCTCAAATTCAGACTTGAATTTCACTTTATGCGGACGTCACCCAACTGTATATAAGATCCCAACAGTTTTAATATCGAAAAATGTATAGATGATAATAAACGCTGGATTTCACAGAATTTCCTTAACCTTAACGATGAGAAAACAGAATACTTGGTAATTGTCCAAAAACACGTTCTCTCAAAGCTAGATGATGATCTTTCTATCTGTTTTGCAGTAATCCATCACTATATCTACTGCAGCCCTAAACATTGGTGCAATCTTCGATTTCAACTTGCATATGGAGTTATAAATTAACACTGTATGAACAGAAGGCTACTTTCATTTGAGCAATATTGCCAAAAATAGGAAGTTTATTACAATAGATGGAACAAAAACCCTGATAAAAGTCCTAGTTATCCATACACTAGATAAATTGAATTCACTGCAGTCGGGCGTTTCGAATAAAGCATTGGACAAACTGGAAAAATCAGCTGCTCGTCTCATCTCAAGTTGTTCTAAATACTGTTTAATCTCCATTGGCTCCAAGTAACGCATAGAATTGAATACAAAATTCTACTTTTCAACTTTATTGATAATAGCAATGGATGCGAATCAGAAAACGCTCATTTCAAGATAATGATGCCATTTCAATTATTATTTGAAAAATATGGCGCGTCTACTATATTGGTCGCAACGATTATCAGCGAGAGAGAATGGTCTTAATACGTGACAGTTTCACCCTTTGAAGGAGGCAAGTCTCTAACTAAATATCAGCCACAGTCTTCGCCACTTATTGGTCAATTCAAATCATTGATGTTGTTATCTTACCGCGAAAAGATGAGCTTTTGATATCCAATATTTAAGATAAAATGAAGCGATTCGATGAACGACGCTAAACATAACCAACAGGAGAATACTACCGGTATAGACTGGAATAACCAGCCACCAAAGACTGCCATTCAATGATTGAATGTAAATCAGTTTATATACATTCATATTACATTATTATATGATTGATCTACATGGTTTGTTTTGGAAATGGAAATGAAATGGGGTTTAACGTCCTACTGTTCTGCTCCGACTGGGCTATACGCCATACAGTCTGCTATGAGGGAAATTTTGCCTGGGCAGCAGCACTATTGACTAATCTTATATCGAATTTCAACTGCAAAGTTATCATTTACGTGCACGTCAATGTGTACACGGGACCTCGGGTTTTCGTCCCATCCGAACGACTAGACTTGTCATGCCCTCCGTCCTGCATCACTGACAAGGGGGGGGGGGGAGAGACCACGCCGGAAAATCTGGATGAAGTTTATCGGCCAATGCAGGGATCGAACACCCGACCTCCTGGCTAGCAAGCTAGTGCCTTACCCACTTTGCCACCCTATAGTTGGACAAGGAGCAGTGTCTAGTTGTTATAGCTGCAGTTATCTGGCAATATCTGATTATGCCCGGCTTAATCCACGTTAGGAACACATTAAGATTAAGCATATTATTTAGCATCTGATTACGAAAATCAAATCAATATCAACGATGGATAATGGGTTTAAAAGAGATCCGTATTCACATTTTAATGTTATATATATTTTAATTGTAAAGAGCGCCCAGGAACATACTGCGCTATACAATTATTATTATTATTATTATTATTTACCCCTTGAATTCGGAAATCATCGCCACGACACATAGCACGATTTGTTTGTACAAAAACTGGTTAGACATAACATAAGGTATGTGCAAGCTAGTAGAGCAATAGAAAAGGTGGGTGACAATTTAGTAGGGAGCTGTTCAACACAAATAATTTTCTGCAGTCCAATTTGTGATCATTTTGTAAATGAAAATATGTTGTATGCTGTAATTAATCTACACCATTAATTTAGAAAAGGCAGAGAGAAGGGAGTTCAACATCATTTTAACTATTCCTGAACAGTTCATAAAAATCAATCAAGACTTAGAACTCTGTAGAGTAATGTACGTTTATCAGCTACTTTTGTGAAACCAATCGGGACTATCTTTACCTCAATAATATCAAAAACTTGTAAAATGAACACAAGAAAGTGTGAGCGAATGGATAGACAATGGCGAAGTAAGGAAAAATGCTATGTTACGATACCTACCCCTCCCTCAAAAAATATAGACAAGCATTTCTGGGCCACTCTTTGTTAGAAAAACCCCTGTGTTGGTAGAATATTAGGTTCTTTACATCGTAGCTTTGGAAATAAAGTAAAATATAGTATGGGAAAATTTGATCGGTCAAGACTTTGGTAGAATGTTTAAACTCGGTGTAGATGTTGATTAGGTGAATATCGTGACTGAGTTCAATGATTAAAAATTTCCGCTAAACCTGAAGCAATTTCATTGGTCGATGATTTAGGCCAAAGCAACTTTGATTTTAACTGATGAAGAGTGATGCAGCTTAGTGTAGAATTTCATTAACAGGTACTTTAAAAGCTTGACCGAGGTTGATAGTGAAAATGTTCTGCTTCTAAGTATAGATAATCAGTTTAATTGCCCAACACTTTTCGAAAAAGTTAAATTTACAATTAATTTTATTTATATGTGTCATTTATTTATCACTCTCACCCAATTATAACCAAAGTTGTCATGTTCCAAAGTCTGACCCAATCAAATTACGAATCCCTACTTAGCCTTTGTGGAAAAAACTCATGATCAAACACTGTCTAAGCATTCACCTAGTAGACACCTTCACCGCAATTATGAGGGTTATTGTGTTCCAAAGTTTCGATCAATCAGACTGAAGTCTCTACTTATCCTTAGCGGAAAATGCTGATCATGGCACTTAGAAACGATATTGATATAATGAAACTATAACCGAAGTTTCACCACCCTTACTCAATTAGAATCAAAGTTATCGAGCTCCAAAGTCTCGACCATCCACATGGTCAGAAAAGCAGAAAATGTTCATTATCGAACAAGGTATCGATGTAATGAAACTATACACCACGTTTTATCACACTCACTTAATTAGAACCAAAGTTATCGTGTCCCAAAGCATCAATCAATCAAATTGCTTATCTCTGCTTAGCTTGGGCAGACAATGCTCATCATCGAACTCTATCGCGACATTCACCTAATAGACACTTACACCAATATCCTAGTCCCAAAAAGTGTGACAGACAGACGGACGGACAGTCCCATTTTAATAATCCCCTGCTTTCTTTAAAAGGCATGGGGCAAATCGAATCATTGAACCGTTATATATTATGAACCTTTTATTAAAGATACATTATGGGGGATTCGATAACGTGTTGACAGTTCTCACTATAATTTAAAAAACTGGATAATTTTAAGGCAATTTGCTGGCAATTTCATTCAAATTTATCCATTATGAACCGAGAACTAAGTGATTGAAATTTCCGCCTAGCCTCCGTCATCATTACTAAGGTCAATACGATAAACAGCATAGTCTCGATTATCCATTTAGTCGTTAAATCGTGAAGGAAAGTTATGTAGTAAATCGGTTCATAATCCACTAAGGATCGCAGGCTAGCGACGCCATCTACTGTTGATTATGGTCTGGATAGGTTAATTAATGTCTAATTAATAATTTAGATAACATTACAGGCTTAAAGAAAGACCTGCAATAGACAGATTTAGCTCTTGCATAATGTATGTTTAAAGGGCCAATCCCGATAATATTTTGGGGAATATAACCGATTAATTTTGTGTTAAAATCATTTAAAATCCATTACCTTAGGGCAAAACAACTAACTCAATATATGTACTACAACAACTTAAACCTGTCAGTCTTAATCTGGAAATGAGGATCGATGTCCCAAGCTGTATTATGTGGTGTCTGGATAAAACTAGACTTATATTTTATAAAAATACTGTGTAGGTGAAAATTACCTTTTGTTATCAAGTACAGCACAGGGGTCAATCACTGTATAGACCTTTGAAGGAACCGGAATCGATTATCCCAACAAAATATTTATCCCCAAATCTTAAAAGGGTTACGTGTCCGGATAAGCAGTTTTGAGGTTCATGTCCAAACAACTCTAATTTTTTTTAGCTGTAATTTTGAGACAGTGTTAATACACCATTCCTCTATATTCTGGCGCTTAAATTTCATACATACTCGGACTTTTATTTTTGAGACTATTCAAATCGGGATAGTCCCTTTAAGGAAGATGTCAATTTGGCCTTGTGGTAAGTCTATGGTAGTTTGCCTTTACTTTATGCCAGTGAAAGCCCCCAGTGACGTATGTAAATCATCACTCGTGTTATATATATTAGATTGTTGGGTTCTATTACGCCTTAAAGGGGTGTTGCTAACCAACTCCACTTTTCTGCTTCGTATTGTCAAAATAACTCGCCAAGAATGGCAGTTTCTGGGCGCTTGTCCAAAATAAATTTTAAAGGTCTTTCGTTCATAGAAGCATTTTATATTAATGTTTTCGAATTATGTATTATTTTATTTTGCACAACCCTAACTTTGGCGGGTGTGGCGCCAGACAGGGTAAGCTTACTCTTCCGGACACCTGTTGCCACTGTTTGTCGTGTATTTTGTACACGGTGAACAAGTCCATATGCTGCTACACTATTTTGCCTTATTATAATATTTTGCCTACACCGTTTTTTAGGACTTCGAATTTTGTCTAATGGTTTGGATTGTTCGTATTTTATTTCTCAATGCAGGAGAGGCGAAGGTATACATTTAATGTCCTTAAAGTGTCTATCTTCACTGGATCACGTGACAATATCTCTTGAATGTTATCGCGAATCGCATATTGAATTGCATATACTGAGCTTAAACCGAACTGTTTCTATGAATAGTAACAGTCCATGCTCGTATTTCATTTAGTCAACACGACAGACAAGGACATGGATACATCTTTTAAGATATTGCTATATTTTATAGGCTTAACAACATTATGGACAACGGTAAACTGTTCTACTACAGGGGATGCAGGTAAGATAGTACATTGTATCTTCGGGAAATGAGAAACGTGTCTTGGCTGACGACCAGTTATTAACGCACAGAAATTGGTTCTTAGATTTCTGAATTATCCAACATCTGCACCGAGAAAACGATTGCGGCTGTAAGATTAACAACATCAGAGGACCATTGCAAGTATTTTGGAATTATCCATTTCATTTATGAAAGGAAAATCAATACCGTTACTGTTAATTTAGTAAAGTTCGGGGCCGTGGTGGCACAGTGAGTAAGGCGTGGTTTTCCCCCGTGTCATTGGGCAGACACTGGAGAACCCGTTGTATTTTAGAGTATATACAAATGATAAATCGTTGTATTTTAGAGTATATACAAATGATACATTAGACTCACAAGAAGGCGGTGGTAAGTTTTCTGGGTAAATAATAATAAAAACATATGAAATATGGTAAACAGTTCTAAATTAGATCCGTACTTGATCGAGTCCTGTATCCGTCTTCCCTTCTAGAGTGTCTTGTGAACATTCTACAGATTAGTCTAGCCCATTTTGTTTTGTTTGATTGTTGAACTTGTTGATGTTCAATACGATTATATAATAATACGTTGTTTTTTTAAAGATATTCCGGATTTTAGAACCGTACCAAGTGTCACTTATGATCAAGTCACGGCGGCATATGTCACACAATTCCGGTTCTTCTGCAACTTCACCGAATCAACAGACGAAGTATTATTTTATGAAGCACACTGGTACGTCCCTATTGATACAATCATGTATAATACTACTGTGTATCCTACCTTACAGACGGTAGTGTGGTTTACAGTTCTGAAATATTTGTGCTTATAAAACTAAAAAAAATATTAGCCTGTTTCATCTGTAATAAACACGACGTTCAGTCGCAGGGTCGCACAACAGGCGCCTGTAACGTGGAAAATGTTTCAAGCTATGACTAAGTATAATGTCTATAAAGTCTATTACGTCCTGGTTCGTAAGCGAGATTGTCAAATAATTGGTCTGATTCCGATTTGTAACTCAGGGGCAAATAACTCGTCTGAAACCGATTCTCTTTCAGTAGATATAATAATACCAAGGTGAGAAACGGTTGGATTAAAATATTTGGGATCAAATTTCACTTCTCTAGATTCCGTCAACTAGTGTCAATACTCACTAATTTTCGCTATAGGTAGACAATTTAATCTACGATGACGTTTAACAATTGTCCACGTGATTTAAAGAGGGCCACGTGGATAATTTAAACCTTTGGCTAAAACTCGGCGATTTTATTTCTTATTTAGTTGATTTTAACCAATGACGTATATATTGTAACGGTTCTCGGTTCAGAGTCAATTCATGTAATTTCGTCATTTTTATACGCCCACAATTTGTTTGTGGACACTCTACAGGTCACAAATTTTATCCAATTTTGACGAAGCAGCTTGAAATATAGGTTTACATCCCAAAGATCTCGGTTCCTTTCAATATTGGCATGTATCGGACAGTAAATTCACAGTAACTTCATGGATTATGGCCCATGTTTGTACGAAAAATCATGTTTTGGGCTTAAGGACACTATAGAGGTCACATTGTTTATCCAATTTTGATGAAACTTAAAATGTTTAATGTATGTTTATAACTCCGAGGTCTTGGTTCCTTTCGATATTCGCACATATCAGACCGTACCTTCCTGGATTATGGCATCTGATTGTGTGAAAAATAAAAACATGGCAAGTCAGACGGCATACAACAGTAGAGATAGACTAGTCGTAGACACATAGAATGACTTAAACTACATAAAGAAAACCACAGCTATGAACTTATGAACTGTATTCAGTGGGTCGGGTTTCATATAAAACCGTCCAGAAAATGAGTTAAATGAACAAATTGGTCTCCAAGCTTCGGTCGCCGGGCTAAATCAGGCCATTGATTCAGAAATAATATCTAATTGCTGTGTCCCAACTATGGAGAAGGTAGCGGGGGGCTAAGTTGATCCTCAAGATAAGTTGACCCACCCTCTCTCCAACCTGTATGAGTCTAATAAACGACAGTTATTGGTGTAAGGGACAAGTCCATTCCATCACTATAAACTATAAAATTTTAGCCGAAAAGTTGATTTCTTAAAATCGGGTTACTTGTTTTCTATTTCATTAACGGTGTAGATTTCCTTGAGTGACAAATTGGCATTTGATAATCACTATATATGGTTATAACTCTAGCTTGCTGGTTTGGGATTTTATGTGTGAAGATGCTGAGTCCTACTTAATTTTAAAGTTCACCTCGGGGCAATTTGTGCAATTTCTGACGGGACAAGTAGAGCTTTGGCAAGACTTACCCCGCTGATTTATCTGATGTTATTATGTGGTATCCTATATTCAGCAGTGATATATTTAAATAGTTTTTTAGGCCTATGACGATGCGTTCATTGTTAATATTAACTATAATTCAGTGCTATATAATCTATAGCCTAGTCATTATCCATGTCTTGTGGGTGCTTTTAATACATGAGTAAATTGCATGTGAATCTTATCATATATACCTCATTGTAATGTCATATGACCAATTAAAACAACAGCTCTGATTACATTGACTCGACCCAATGTAACCCACCCTCGGGGTAAGTTGTGCCATTTGACCAAGAGTTTTTGCCCACCCACCCAACCCCCACGATTTTAGTCCGGCATAGTACTTTGGCTGGATAATGGTTGTTAATTTTGAACAACTTCTTAGTAGTGAAACCAATTTTGACAGCAGATTATGGATACTTTGGACTCCAGAACTGTTTTTGTAGCAAGTGGCACAACTTGGCCCCTCTAATTCTATAACATATTATGTTCACTAATTATGAAAGTTAGATAGGATTAGTTAAACACATTCCAATATGTTGGGGGTACAACCACAAGATCTGTGATAATTTTTCGGGGAACATAGTTTCTGATAGAAGGGGTCCTAGTAAAGATATTTGAAGTTTGCTACTTCTGAAAATGGTCTGAAATAGAGTTTAACAAATATTATTGATGAAATAAATCATTTTTTACTTTTCGCGCCAATTTCGGTCATGATTTTGGATTTTGGCCTCCATTTTGGATCCATTGTTTGCGAGATGAATCGGAAATTGTCCGAAATAAGTCAGGTGACCACCAAAACCAATAAAATGATATATTACACCATTTCGCGGGGAATAAGGTTTGACGATGGTTTCTGATAGAAGGGGAGAAACCATGTTCCCAGAGTGATATTTAAACAAACTGATAATCGTTCCAGCTCATTTTAACCGCAATTTCTGTGTTTTATTTTTATACAGGTACGTGAACAACCGTTTTATATACAATTCACCTTTAGCTGCTTATAATGATCCAGCCAACGAACGAGTACTAACAGAAGCTAAACTACGGGAACAGGGTGTGATTACGGTTGGCTTTGATGTAAGATTGTATTATAATATATTTACAGCTACGAAATAAGTAAAATACAATATAATTACAGTAATTCGCACAGAAACTTTAAATAAACAATTTGCTCTTAAAAACCTCTCAACGGTAAGGATGATACCTATTGTTTTATGTGCATGCCGACCCACCAGAGGCAGAGCCACGCCCATTTCTTGTATTTGTGTATCGTCTGCAGTTCGCATTTCTGAACGTATCATCTTGAAACTTTGCATACTTATTCTTTGTGCCCTAAGGAACACCCCAATTGTTTGTGGTGCATGCCCAGCCCCAGGGGCAGAGCCACGCCCATTTTCTTTTTGTGTGTCTGTGTGTTGCATACGCGCCGCGATTCCTAATGGATCGACTTGGAACTTGGCATATATATTCCTGCAAGTCTCGATCCCCAGGAGCAGAGCCACGCCCAATTGTTGTGTTTATTGTATACAGGCTGAATTCTAAATGGATCATCCTGGAACTTGGCATATTTATTCCTTATACTGTAAGGATAGCAACTATTTATTTTGGTGCTTGTCCAGACCCACAGAGATGTGGTCCCCCACTTTTTTGTTAATTTGTATCAGTAAATACTCTACAGGTTGCAATAATTAACAAATTTTGCTAAAATTCAGCATATCAGTCATTTCAATAACACGTTGGTACCTATTTATATTGTTCCATGTCCAACTCCCAGGTTCAGAGCCATGCCCAAGTTTTGTATTTATTGTCTACAGGCTGCAATTTTGAACGGAACTATTTATTTTGGTGCATGACCACTTTTATGTTAATATTTAGTCTGTAAATTTGGCAAAACAAACCCAACGCCTAGCCTTCTTTGTTGCCTCTTGTCATATTGCAGCCATTTCATATTTCAATCTCTTTATTTTAAAAAGTGCCATATCAATCAAAGCAGGAATGTGGACGTATATTGCAGCGGTAGCGATGCTCTTGTATTTGATGTCCCACTTCACCACAGAATTGACAAATTATTATGTGTTCTTTTAAGTTAACATGCCATTGTTGACTCTTATGCTCTTTCTTTAAAGCACCGATTCCCATAAGATTTATTTTTTCTTGCACCTTTGTATTACAATATGATATTATTTTTCCCCCCAAGATTTATTGTGACATTAGAGCAGGTAGACGCGCGAACGGAGCAGCAGGACTTCCATCTACGAGTAAACCCATATTTATTGGTATAGAGGTTAGTTCCATCCTGATATTTTTATATTTAAAGATACATTATGTAAGATTTAGATAAAGAATCATTATTGCTATAATAGTTCGAAAATAGATAATGTAAAATGAATAATTTGAAAATTCCATTCAAATTACTCTTTTGCGAGCGAAGATATTAGCTTTTAAAAGTTTGACAAGACGTGTGCAATAATTTCAACCACCGTACTGATTGTTCTCATCCAAATCTCGCTCCTCCATTTTTAGCTTAAATCAAAATATGGCTGAACTGTTCTAATCTATTTAATATCGGAGAAATCCGATGCCATCGAGAGTTGATTATGGCCTGGATACGTTAATTAATAGATTTTCGTCGGATCCTCCTGTTTCCTCCCACTGATAAAAACCCCTACGCGCAAGCAAATTATTGAAATAAAATTGAACCATGTGTTAGTCACGAAATGACGAGTGGACGTTAAACCCCATATCTCTCTCTCGCTCGCTCTCTCTCTCGTCTGTCCGATAAACACGGGACCTAAAAAAGCTATATAAATTTATCTGAATTATTTGAACTACCACTCGTGAAGTTGAAAACTGGCCCCAGCTTCCGGGGCTTATTTATATATTTCTGAACCATTCATATTACAAACTTATACAAAATATCCAAAATATATTTTACAGGTTTTGACACCCGCGGTTACCATTAAAGAGGGAAACTCTGGCCGGATCTGGATTAGAGCTACAGCTAGCATTGGGTGTCCCGACGCACCATGCATATATGGTGTCACGGCCAATATACCAACAGGGTCTGATACCTGCTCCCCAACAGTTCGTGCAGATACGGCTTGTGGGGTGGCCATTGATCCTGACAATTGGGAACAGATTTACAGTATCAAAGTTACTGGTACAATTACTGAAGATGGATATGGGCAACACACCAATGTTATGAAAATCACACTTCGTTCTCCAGATCGTTACTTTGGACACCTAATATGGGGAAATTATACTTTAGCCCCCGTTACGGTAAGTCCTTGTATGTTACATTTCAAGTGGGACAGATAACGTCCTACATTTTGGCACCCACTGGGCTAATAAAGATGGGCACATCACCGTGGCTCCTGTAGATATAGGCAAGTCAGTCAGATGGAAACATGTTTATTTGAAGAGTCGTGATATTTAGAAATTTTTTATTCACTTCTTGCATCTGAACAGTTTTATTCCGTAAAAGTAAATTTTCCGTACTTCGAGTGTGCCCCAAACATGAAAACATATTTAAGACATATTTAAAAAGTGTTAATTTCATCTCTTTGTTAAAGGGGTCATTTGAAATTGGTATGGGTTGGTAATTTATCGCGGAGTTATCAAGACTGACCTCAATCCGTTATCTCAGTAAGAGTTTTAGATTTGTTATTATAACTTGTTGTAGATCTAATAACAGACAGCTTTATGGATGACATTCACTAGGTTTATTAACTGTAACATTTCAATGAGGTTACTCTCACCGTTATCAAGCAATGATACAATCAACATGTTACAGAAGGTTATATACAAACAGATAACAATAAACTAATTAACAAAATAAGGCCGAAGCCATTCAATGTCATACCTAAGTAAACTATTAATAATCAATGAGAAACCCTTAAAGGGGGGATGGAATGTACAAATCATGCTAAAACAACAACCGATCATAATTAAACCCTTAATTTCCATATTGTCAATAAAGATTACAAAATTTAAAAGTAAAGATTAAATTATTTAAAAAAACTATGAATGAGAAACCATGTTATTGTTGATACCATTAATGACCCTCTCCATTAGACAGCAAGATGTAGCCAATCACAAATATTATAACAAAATATATCTAGTGGTCTAACTTATGCAGAGTTAAAAACCATAATAAAGGGAAATAAACATATATGACTCTGTTAAAAGGTTATCCAAAAGTTAAAACATTAAAACACAAATAAAACACAACTGCAACAAACCGGTAAGGTTGTTCCATATGAGTGACAGCTCAAGGGTGGCGTTTGGGACTTGAACACGTAACAAGCACAAACCAATATTATAGACCCCAAAAAAGTGTTTTATTCCCTTTTCCTCAAGAGTTGTTATGTTCACAAGGAATAGTGAAGAGACATAAGGTTAACACATTCCACTCTTATGATCACAGTAAGTCTCGCACATTGACACTTTTACACGGAGCACGATTTAGTTAACGTTTCCTAAGATTAATGAGTCATATGCGTGTGGTAGATATACTCCAGTGTCCCGGCTGAGTTCAGGCTGGTTTCTTCTGATGTGAATAGCTTCAATAATTTTTCTGTTTTTTTTCTGGTGTTGGTTTACTGCTAGCGTTCGCGTCAAGTCCCAATTCACATGATGTCGTCTGTTATCACTGAGATGTTCGGCCACTGCTGATTGGTTATATGCTGCTAAGGATTGGTGTTCTTTGATTCTTTTAACCAACGGGCGTTTCGTCTCACCTATGTATTTTTTATTGCATGAGCAGGTTATTTCGTAAATGCAACCCTTGGGTGGTGGTTGGTTCGTCTGTTCTTTTTTACCATTTGCTGACAGTATGTTCTGGATTGTTTTGCCACTAGAGAAGCAGACCTCTATTCCTGCCTGTTGAAGTAGTCTTCTAATCTGGTATGATCTGGAGTCAATAAAGGGGAGGGATACCCTTATACCACTCGTAGCTGGTTTGGCCGGTTTTGGAATATTAGCATTGTCGTTTGTCACTTCTCTAATGGCTTGGTTTACCAAATGTGCAGGGTAATTATTAAGTTCGGCGAAGACTTTCCGTAAATGAGTTAATTCTATGGATAATGAATCTGCTTGACAGATAGTGGTGGCGCGCTTGGTGAGAGTTGAAACAATAGCCTTCTTAATGTTTAATGGGTGATGTGAGTTGAAATGTATATATTGGTCTGTGTGAGTGGGTTTACGGTATACTGACGTTTTAAGGCTGTCTCCATCTTTAGTGATTAATACGTCCAAGAATTGAATTTCACCTTCTTCTTCAGCTTCCATAGTGAAGTTGATTCTGTCTGTCTGGTTGTTGAGATGTTGGAGGAGTTTGTTGGGGTCATCATCTTTGTTGAGCGCGACAAAAGTGTCATCCATTTTCAGATACCAGACGATAGGGTTGATGACAGATGTCTTTAAGGATTCTTGTTCAAGTGACGTCATAAACACTTCGGCGACCAAAGGTGAGAGGGGGCTACCCATGGGTAAACCATGAATCTGCTCATAGAAGTCGTCCCCCCATCTCAAATAGGTAGAAGAAATACATACTTTTATCAGTTCTATGATACCATCGGTGCTGAGAGTTGTATTTAGTGGCGTATCAAGGTTGTTTATCCTATCTCTAAAAAGTTGTAATGTGTGATCGCGGGGCACATTTGTGAAGAGGTCTACTACATCATAGGAGATGATCGTGCAGCCAGAATTAACCTGTCTTATTTTCTCGCAGAATTCGCCTGAGTCTTTTATAAATGAATCTGCTGTTTTTCCTAGAGGTGACAGGAGCTTGGAAAGGTATTGGGAGGTATTGTAAAAAACGGAGTTCCTGGAGCAAATAAGACTGGGTCTTTGTGGATCTTGATGGTCGCTCTCGCATAAGGTGGCAATGGGTGTGAAGGTTTAAGTTTGTAATATAAACTATTATCCAGTTGGTTGTCGTCTTTCAGTTTGGTCAATACCTTGCGTAGGTTAGCTTCATGCCTTGCGGTTGGGTCCTTGCGAATCCTACGGTAGGTGGTATTTTCATTTAGTAAGTTCTCTACGGTCGACATATAGTCAGACTGGTCCATTATGACTGTAGCTTTACCCTTATCCGCTGGGACAATGGATATTGTCTTATCTGACTTCAGTTGTTGAAGGGCTTGCTGTTCTGTTGCTATCATATTTCCTGTTGGTTTGTGTGGTGATTTCTTAAGCAAAGTTGTAATTTGATGTCGAAGGTAGTCTGTTTTCCCCCCCGGTGCCAGTTGACGAATCCCCTTTTCAATGTTGGTGATGTAATTATCATAGTTCTTGGGTTTGGTGGTTGGTATGAACTTGAGTCCTTTAGACAGAAGGGTGTCCAGATCATTAAATTATTGAAAAAAGTGATTGGATGTATCTAAGATGTATTTAACGTCATGTCAACAATGTACTTTTCTATGGCAGTATATTAGACTCAAAATTCTAACATCCTATCGTCTAATTTCTAACTTCTATTCATGTAATATTTGAAATAGTAATTCAATTTGTAAACCATGTCACGTTCGATGTTGTTTTCAATTTCCACACTCCGCCAAACCATTCAACCTGACGAAGAGCGAGTCGTTGGTATCAAAATAATTGTCCCCATCACACGGCGGCGACACAAAACGACGTCATAATGATGGTTGCTAAGTAGAAGTATCAAAATTCTAAATTTGTTTGGCTTTCATGCTTAACATGTAAAGCGACAACAAAGTAGACATTTTTCGTCTTAATAATAGAAATAAGATGAAACAGAATTAAAATTTACACTGAACAAAAAAAAGTTGGATTATACATTGTCTTAATTTATAAATTACATGACTAGAAGTTAGAAATTACATGAATAGAAGTTAGAAATTACATGAATAGAAGTTAGAAATTAGACGATAGCATGTTAGAATTTTGAGTCTAATATACTGCTATACTTTTCGGCATCCATCTGCTGTTTCATACCAACTTTGGATTAATTTTTGTTGCCTTTTTTTTTAGGTGAATGTAATAAAAGATACTAAGGCTATAGAATCACGACATTGCATTGTATTAAGCGGAGGATTTGTTTTCACTTTCGGTAAAAGGTAACGTTTCATATAATGAATAGATACCTAGATGAATTGTCGCCACCTCACTTAAAGATACATTATGTAAGGTTTAGATAAAGAGCTGACCATTCTTGCTATAATAGCTCAAAAATAGATAATGTAAAATGACAATATTGAAACTTTCATTCAAATTACTTAATTCTGAGCCCAGTTATCAGGGCACTGGTATGTTCGAGAGTTAGCCTCGCTTTCCCATTTTTAAATTAAATTTTTAAATGACGAATCGTTCTTATCTAGTTAAAATCTTTTTAGTATTCGTTGCCATCTAGAGTTGATTATTGTTTTGTTTTATTAATAAATGTCTAATTAATAGTTTATATAAAATGTCAGGCCTAAAGAAAGACCTGCAATAGGCAGATTTAGCTCTTGCATAATGTATGTTTAACCATTTAATGTCCGTAGATCAGTTCACATTTCCGTCTTTCGGTGTTAATGAGCGTAATACCAGTGACACATGACGAGTTGACGATGGCTATCCTATTATGAGTTTTATTCACTTTGATCGCCTTAATAAAAGAAAAACAATGTAACCGTAAAAATCACAGTAACTATTTTGTCTAGTTTGTTTAACAGATAATACAAAATATCATTTCAACATTACAAAATCAAATAATACTTAAGCTAGGTTCCCACTATCACGATTCGTGCTACGATTGAAATCGTGGTTTTAATTGTGGAGTAATCGTGGTGATCCTATCAAGTCTTATATATTGAGGTCAGTCGTAGCATTCGTGTTGATCCTATCGAACGTATCCGAATGCATCTGCACGTAGCAGACCGTGGGCATAACAGGGACAATCCTATTGTAACGCATCGCATGACAGTGGAAACCCATGTCCCTGAAGCAACGACTGCTAGTTTGACAACATCTGGACGTTGCTTGTTTACTTCACAATTCCCGAACGTATAGTTACAGACACGTGGGCGTCCAATCAGAGGTTGCGACATCGCGACCTCCATGGAAACCTTGACATTGAATAAACCTTGAATTGTGCAACTCGATTATCACAGGTGGACATTTTAGCTTGAAAGCGCGAGACTTGGTATTTGCGACGACCGCGGAATGTGATAGGCACCCAAAGCAAGCTGGGCTTGTACCCAATCGAAATAAGTGCCGAAATGTGCAGGGTATTACATGAAGGCCCTGATAAAATGTACGTAGTTAAAGCGAGATCAGGCCTTCTATTGAAGACGATGGAAACCTAGCATTATAATTGTATGTACTAACCACGAGCCATGCAGTTAAAATATCGTAAATGATCCATGAATAATATAACCACTGAATGAATGTGTGCTTCTCCCAAAATCCATCATTAGAGTGACTATACAAATTCATCCCACCACCTCCCCTATGAAATACAATCTTGTTCGCAACCAAAAAACACACATGTAAACATAATAAAAGATTCAGACTTAGCAAATATTATCTATCAATGTACATCTTACTAATAAACTACAAAAATTGTTATAAATCGAACTTCACTAGCATAAACCGAAAACAGTTAGTATAAACTGTAATAAACAAAAATAACAAAAGATACATTTATTAATTTAGTAATACCCGTGGTCTTGAAATATACATCAATACCAGTGTGAATATACACCGACTTTTGTGACACTCACGGGTAACTGCCGTAAATTAATAAGATATTGTCATATTCACGTAGAGATACGGCTGTATTTAATGTGTTTGTCGCCCGTGTTTGTTTGTCAGACATTTCTTGTGAACACCCTATACTCTTCCAGCTCTTGTGATTTGTTAAAACTTAATAGGATCATTTTTCTTCATTCACAAAGCTAGGAGTTATCTCTCTATTTATGCTCGGACTAGGAAAATTTTGTGAATGTGATATAAAAACAATTCTTCATATAATTTATTTTAAATTCAGCGAGATGGTCCTTTGGGAATACTATTTAATTTTGCCTATTTACATTACATTTACATAATTTGACTTTTAAAGCTTCTGAACGCGATTGGGACAACAAGTTAATGCATAGAATCCCCATAGATTCGTATTTATTTAAATCATATATTTTGGACACTTCAATAGGATTTTTAAAAACTTAGGAAGAACGTGCATTGGGCTATAAGGAAGAATCTTCTTGGGTTTCTCCCGTCACATTATACCTTAAAAACCCAGTACAGTGTTCTTAGAGTTATTTGAAACTTACCTTGATGGATTTATTGACAATAATATGACTTTGCTGCTGCTGAAATTTATATAGTTTCGGACAGACAAGCCCGCGTTTATTTTGAGATATTTGTCGAAATTACTGAACTCGCCCAACTACTCATTGCATGAACTCTAATGTAACGTAGAGTGATTCATCAAAGTCATGTAATCGCTCTACAGGCCAGAGTTAGCTATATACTAATATTTGTGACTGTCGTCTGTCCGTTTGGGCAGGGTTGGCGGCTGAGGGAAACATACGCCTGGTGGTGTTTGGACTATCGCTTCCGTATTCAGAGTTATACTACTTTCAACCCCGGCAGCGCCGGGTCATGCGTATCGAAATTAATGGTACCACATCAATCACTAAAAAGTTATTGCCGTTTTTTTTTTTATCGAAACCGGTAATAGCTCTATAGGCTATCAGTCTTGTACATACATGTGTATGTGCCATCTTTCAGTGTTGCTGTACATGGTGAAAACATGGTAATATGAACATTGAGATATCTCATGTATCGAATTAAAATAAAACCAAGTACGAACAATCCAAACCATAAGACAGAATTCGAAGTCCTAAAAAACGTTATAGGCAAAATAGTGTATTCAAGCGAAATAGTGTAATCAGCAAATGGACTGCTCCTCGTGTACAAAATACACGACAAGCAGTGGTAACAGGTGTCCGGAAGAGTAAGCCTACCCTGCCTGGCGCCACACCCGTCATAGCTGCATCCAAACTATTAGGCGAAATGTCGGTAAAATAGCGTGATTGGCCAATGAACTATCGGTATGCAATATACACGCGATGAACTGTGTTAACGATGTAGTAGACATAATCAGGGAGATAGTAATAGTATACGGGTCAATTAAATATATCTAGAATAATAGCCGAGAGAGACACGTTATATTTACCAATCAAATCAATATGACGGCCATAAAACTTTTTAAAGGTTTTAATAAGTTTAGTGCGCAAGTATCCTTGTAGTTGAAGCTTAGATGACAAATGCCTCGATCTACTTAAAAAATCAGACTAAAAGGAGAACAAGCTCTCGCGTAACGGATTAGCTGAGACACAAACACTCCATAAGCTGGTGATATTGGAATGTTACTACTAATAAATGGAATTAACAATCGGAAAGTCAAAGTCATCACGTTTATCGTACAATTTAACACTCAGTTTATTGCAATTGTCAAAATCGAGACGCAGATCCAAGTAGGAAGCGTAATTGTCACTGTCAGTGGTGTTTTTAATTTCGAGCTCATCAGGATATATGAATTCTACATAATCACTAAATTTAGGATTTTTAAGTGATAAAACGTCATCAATATATCGATAAGTGAAATTAAAAAGTCTGACTGATCGTTTATTTGTTTTTACGAGCGTCTTTATGTAATCGGCTTCGTACGAATAGAGAAACAGATCAGCAAGCAAAGGTGCACAGTTGGTGACCTTGGGGATGCCAACAACTTGCTGATATATTTCCCCTCCAAATTCAACAAAGATGTTATCAATTAAAAAATCCAACATCTGAATTATCTTGATGGCCGTGAATTTGTTTTTGGAATCACTGTGAGAAGGGCTGTAGAACACGCATGTGATATCCCTCCATGATCTCTTAATATCGTTCCATATTTTTATCTTTATACATTTCAGTGGTGTGTTACTTTCAATTCCTGAAACATTTACCATGTATCAGAATAATGACTATAACATAGAGGTAAACTATATTTATTGTTAATATTGCTAAATCTCATAACAGGTTTAAGCCATCCGTTATATTGAATATTAGTTGTTGATATTTGATTGTGAAGAGTTTGACTCTATGTGTTTTTATAAGGACCAGTGTCTCACAGATTAAAAATACACAGAGTGGCGACTCGCATTACGTCCCATAGAAACACATCGACGCGCAATGCATCTTGGGAATTGTCTGTAATAAACACACACTGACAGTTCGCTCAACGCCGTTACGATATCTATATCGATGAACTAAATCTCTTTAATTTCGTAGTTTTATAGTATTTTCGGTAACAAAACTACTGAGAATTGTCACATACAATGATACTATGTTAGTTGTGTGTGTGTTTCGGGAATTTATAAAACATGATTCATATCTTTAAAACATGCTTTAAAACATGCATAAAGCGTGGTACGGGCCAGACTGATGTGAGACGGAGACGAGAGACGGCATTTGTGACGGTTTACGAATTGGTCTAATCAAGGCCGTAAATTATTGTCGATTTTTAAGAGGTTTTATTAACTTTGAAACTATTCCACCAAATACTTGTTGTTTCCATTCCTAAATTTGAAATGTAATTTCCATACACCTTAAAATGGGCCATTTGAAAATGTCAAAGTGTCACGCCTTTTTTTGGATAAGGCCTATTTTACTCAACATCAACATGATTTATTTTTTCTCCCAAAGAAAAATTCCTTTTTCTTCTAGATCTTATCACTGCGTGCTTCTCTTATTTATGTTATGTTAATAAAGTAAGCTTTCATTCAAATATAAAATAATAATTTAAGAATATAAAAATTGAATTTCAAATAGGCATATAACGTTTTCCAATAAACAGATTTGAGCCGTTGGTTGTTTTCCAAGATAAAATACCTTTGGCTCCAACGTTGACTCAAGGTGTGCTTTTATGATTTTTGTTCTATTAATTAATGTAGGCTTTCATTTTTAAAAAAATAAAATAATTAAAGATATTAAAATTCTATTTTAAATAGGCCTATAACATTTTTCATTAAACATTATTTGAGTTGATTGGTTTCTCTTTTTACAAACAAGTATAAACCAAAAACAATATTTTGCATATTGCTCTGGGTGTCATGTAATGTTTTGACGGCCTTTATAGGCCCCCTAACACTATGAAATTGTCCATTTTACACTACTGCACAAGAATATATTAAATTATTATAAATCTGAAGTTTGCTCTACATATCAATGCCATTAGGTCTGATCTGTGTTCAGAGTTACTTTTATTTTTGTGATTTTTTTGTCAACTGATTATTTAGAAATATAAATTTTAATTTATACTGTGTACTATTATGGAATTATCTGCCATACAAACTGAGGTTAACCATACAGCATACTATTACTAGATAATCACAGAGTAAATTAAAATTATTTTGAATTACTAAATGGTTTAAAATTAGTGATAGGGCTTCAGTAAATATTTTATTGGTCGGATTAAGGCCTACCAGTAAAAGGGGAAATGTGATTTTGAATAGCATAACAGTATTAGGCTTACTGTTTTATTAAAAGCTTATTGCAACTGAAAATTGAGCAAAATAAAATTTTTGTTATGAAATTTGGAAACATACCATAAACTTAACATTTAAAAACAAATAAAATCTACAAACACAATAATAGGCCTACAGTCTACCGAATAAAATAAATTTAGATTCATATGTTGTCATTAAAAGCAATTGAAAAAGAATCATGTGCGAGGGAACTAACTATATTTTCTGAAGAATCTGATTATCCGGTCTTTTACATTATCATAGACAAAGTCTAAGAGAGGTACCTAGTCCTAATACAAGCTATTGACGCCCATGGAAGTAATTTAAGAATGTCATTTCAGAAAATCCATTCAAAAGTTTTTATTGTAAAATTTCTCTCGTCATGCGCCATGTCTATATTGTTTTGTTTATTTTAATAAATCCTAATTCGTCGTCACGATTCATGTTTGTTTATATCAATGCAAGAATTATGGGATTTATTGCAGCAATGTGGGCAACCCTTACTTTACTTGGCCAAACATACTGGATAATGAACCACATAAAACTCCCAGTTACGCATGGGCGATGAAATTTTTCGTCAAATATTGACAACGATCCCAAATCCGCCGTACGCTGAAGACTAGGGGTTTCTGGGTGACCGAGGCTTCAAACAATATTAACAATAAGGGAGAATCTCATGATTCGATTAAACATCGTAAAACATCAAAGGCTGCGAGCCTCCATACTCTTCAGATGCAAATGTTGGCCAACAGAAAGCTCATTATGTGTTTTGTATTCATCCTAGCCGTTTCATGCCACGAATATCTAGTACTAAATCCTAATAGGAACACCTCCCACTTTCTGGGTTACACTAAATTACCTGAATTTAACGAGGAATGTGGTAATCTGAATTCCATTACCTCTGCCCAATACTTCTAGTTTCTTCGGTATCAAGGAGCCATTGTGGCTCAGTGAGTAAAACACTGGCTGGATAACATTTTCAGAAGGTTCGACAAACCAAGGCCCAGCGTACATGTTGACATGCACGTAAAAGTACCCTTGAAGGTATCGCCACTGTTCGGGCATATTTTCCTAATGGCACACTATATGGCGTATGTCCGTCTTCTTTAGCCCAGTGGATTTGTTTTTTTTTTAAAAAGTGGATGCAGAAAAGTGGGATGTTTAACCCGCCATTTCATTTTATTATTTTGCTTTTTCAGGTTCAAATAAAAGCCTACCACTGTTCTTACTATGGGAATCTCTACTGTGTTTGTGGTATAGTCGTTCGAGTTGGACAGACAGTTTTTATGATAAATCATTGTTCCATTGATTATTGGTTTATTGATTATATTCTGTGTAATGATGGTGGTGATATTCTCGACGTTAGAGGAATTGATGATATTTACAGGGTAATAATATATGTTTATATCTTTTTGAAGTGTCTATCCTTGCAAAAGTCGACATTCGAATCCAAGACTGAAATTACAGACATTGTTCCGCTTTGATCGATGAGACGTCGTATACCAATCCGGACAACGCTTTCAAGTGACCAACGGTTGATTGGCATCGTTTTATTTTATATCTCAACCAAACTTGTTTCTATATTTTCATCATAAATTATTAACGTTTTTTATGGATTTTCAGATTATATTATCAACAGGGGCATATTTTGAAATATATATTAATAGTACGGGATCAACCCTGAATGTATTTATGAATCCATCTGTGGTAGATTTTGGCGTGAGTGGAGGGCTGTGTGGTAATTTAACTATCATGAATTACAACGAATTAGTATTAAGAAGTGGAAGTATAACCACTGACGATGAATCTTTCTTTGATTCCTGGAGGTTAGTAAAACTAATAAAACCTATTTGCCAATATGCCTTTAAAGGAGCATTAGGTAAGATTAAATAAAGACCCGACAGTCAGCGTTATAATAGTTACAAAATAGATAATAAAAACAGAATGTGCTGAAAATTTAATTCAAATTGCTTCACTCTGAACCGCGATAATAGCGATTTTATATTAAGCTGAGAGTCAGCGTTATAATAGTTAAAAAAATAGATAATCAAAAAGAATGTGCTGAAACTTGGTACCGTTGGTACGGTAATAAACAAGGTCTCGATTATCCATTTTCACGTTAAATAATCCATCACAAAACGTATTCAACTCCACTAAATATCATGGTATTGATAAGTTAATTAATAATTTAGATAACATTTAATTCCCAAAGAAAGAATTGCAATAGGCAGATTTAGTTCTTACATGATATATGTTTAATGTTTCCTTCTATATAGCCGGGGACGGTTTGTAGTAAATGACGAGTTGGTGATAACAAATACACAACAAATGATAATGACATAATAATCTATGGCGGGATTTAATGGTCAAAACTAGATATATGTTGAAAGTGTTATCATACATTACAGAAAATGCCTAAGATACAAAACAAAAATGGTGTTACACTTTAAAATGATAATTACATAATGCCGTCAATGTAAAAGTCAAATGTCAAATTACAAATGTTTTTTTATATACTTCCACTAATGTTACTAACAATTAACATAACCTATTCACAGGTCAGGTACACTTCAACAAAGAAGAAATTTTGAGGTCAAGGTCGTCCGCTTATGTGTAAGGCAAGATTTCCGGAATCATCGATCGTCCGTCTTCCCAGCCAGCTTACCTGAATAGGTTTTTGTAATATAAGTATTTGACATACAACTCTATCTGAAACATTATCGTTAAATAAAGTAAAGATCTCTCTCAGTATCTGTAGGTTTCAATGTTTTTAAGAAGAGAACATGTAAATAGTGTTTGCGATGCTCATTATTGAGAGTTATTTGGATAACTATGCCCGAAATTTCAAATATCATGTGATGTAAGTACTTAAAGACTATAGGTAATATAAAAATAATACTCTTAATAACAAAACATATTATAGGCATATTATTACTATATACGAAATATTAACTCACCTAAAAATAGTAGAGTTCTAAATAAAATATATGTACTGATTGCAGTGTAACTGATAATGCCCATATTTTCTCAAACTTTCTCATCCGTTCAGAAATTTACTTGGAACTACATCAAACATGTTAAGAGGATTATAATATAATTCTAGAAAAATAGCCCGTTGAATTAGCAATTGTAAACAACTTAGTAGGTTAAAGTAGCTAAGTCTCTAACTCCTCTAAAGTCTTCGACATTGAAAACACAAATCATTTGTCGGTTTAAATCAACATTGATGTGATCTTGCCCGGGAAAAATGAGCTTCTGATATTTAAGACAAAATAAACATTTAAACATTGATACACGAATCGTGTACCGTAATGCGTTTCAGCGCCATCTGTAGCAAGGAACTCGAAGAACGAGTCATGTCAAACGGTGCCGTCATATTCTTATCTGTTGTTGTTGTTCTTAGTATTTAACGTCCGCTTCCACCGAAGGTGATGTCGCAGCCAAGTCTTATTTTTCATTTTTATTATCTTAGCGCAGGGGTCTTTCCTGTGGGAGGAACCAAGAGTAAACCCACGAGGTTGAGAAGGCGTCCCTATCTCCAAGCTACATACGCTCACACCAGGGATCGAAACCACAACCACAAGCCAGAGGTGACCGGCCATCCGAGCCCCAAGTATCTGGAGAGCATGCGCAATAAATACTTCCGGTGTAAACTGGAATAAACAGATGCTAGAGGTTGCCATTCAATTGGGGCTTAACTGATTTGAAATTAGAGTAAAAATGGAAACGGTTGATTGTAAATCAGTTTATATACATTCATATTATATACTAAACAGCAAAAAAACAACGTCAGTACGATTTCAAAATCAGAGAGGCACTTTAATCAAATGATTCTAAATAGATCAAAGCAAATTTTTTGTGAACAGTATGTTGACACAAGGGCTGGCCAGTGTATAACGTTGACATCGTTCTGCTGTAGAAAGTCCCCAGTAACTCTGGCGGTGTGGGCACGGGCGTTGTCATGCTGGAAAACGTTGTTTCGATGACGTGCGAAATGTTGTATGACGTGGGGTCTGAGAGCTTGATCAATGTAGCGCATTGCTGTAATGCCGCCTAGTCTCCCTGGACCAAGATTTTGGAACACCACAGGACTCACTCTCTGGTTTAGGCCCATTCCACCCCAAACCATTATGGTTGGACCTCCGCATGAGTGTCAATTCATTACACATCGGTCAGAATAACACTGGCCACGTCGACGCCATATAATATTCTGGTCCTACAATCTACAGTTGATACGCAATACCGACTCTCATCTGTGAACAGAACAGTTCTCCATTGCATATGTCGCCAGTTCTGGTGCCGTTGAGCAAACTGTAGACGTTCACGTCGATGGCGAGGGGTGAGGATCGGTCCACGGTAAGGTCTACGGCAATGGATGTTCTCTCTGGTGAGACGTCGGCGCACTGTATCGGTACTGATGGGTCTTCCATGAGTTCCCACTGTCGGACGTGCTGTCTCAGATGCCTGTGCGAAGGGATTCTGCACGTGTTGTCGCACAACATGAAGGTCTTGTCGCCTTGTGGTAAACCTTGGTCTAACAGATCGGGGCGATCATCCGTGGTGTTAGTGGCCCGAAAGCGTTGCTGAAGGCTGTAGATGGTCCGAACATTGACTTGGAAGTGATTGGCAACGGCTTGGGCAGTGTGGCCAGCGTCGAGTCGTCCAAGCGCCTCTGAGCTGTCGTGAGTCATGGCATGCTGCTGAAGTTGTAGCGTGAATGATCCAACCAGGTATGGGGGTGCATTTTATAGGGCTGGTCCCAGTGAACAGCACGTGCAGCATGAGTTATATAAAAATCACGGAGAACACATTACCATCTCAGAAGTCAGGTTGTGTTTTTGAGAACATTTCCTGGGTTTAATTCTCTGTTTGGGAAGGAGCCTTATTGATCAGGTAAAGTTGGAGATGTGGTCACAAATATACAATAAAAACATTTATGCAATGCGTCTATTCAGCCTAACATACCAACCTGACGTTTCTTTTGCTGCTTAGTATATATGCGCGATTTAAAGAAAGAGCTGGCTGTTCTTTCTATACAGGAGTCACGGTGGATAGGTGAGTAAGACGCTGGCTCGCTAGTCTGGGGGTCGCTCCCAGTGTTAGCTGAGAAAGTTCATCGGGATATTCTGGCATGCTTACTTATGAGGCAGTTTATTTCTAGGACTCCTGTTGGTGAAGATATGTTTAATTCAGACAACTTGGGTATGCGCAGGGCGTGGCCTCCTAATTATACCACATGTAAATGCAATTCGGTACCTGGTGGCGGCGTCACAAATGAAATCGATTGTTCACCACACAACGAATCAGTTACTTGTAATGAGGATGTAGACTTCAGAACAGTTGACAAGAAACGCTGCATTTCACCAGCCCGCAAGACGGGATCGTTACCCACAATAAGAAACCGGCCCGTGAATCATAGACGAAATAAAAGGGTAAATTATACATACATTATTTTGTTATAAGATAAGCAATAACTCGCTTAAAAACGACACCTTGAAATTTCCGTGTGGCTAACTTGATGTCATTTGTTTTTACAAACTGATAACATTTCTATTAATGTTTATCAACGTGTAGAAGAAGAAAATCAACTTTTAGTAGCATGGATGTCGTGTACCAGGCAGGATGTTTACTCGCTCTAAAACACCTTATGACAAGTTCTTCGCATTTTAGTTTGAAAATTCATAACTATTTTTGCATTATATACTTTTCAAAAATAATGATGTATCAGGTGTTCAAGCCTCAGTAGCTGGTGCTCAACCCGTGGCGAAAATTTGGAACTGGAGCTCGGAAAGTAATAGTTTGTTCAAACACCACACACACACTGAAGCTCGTCCAATATTTAAATGTTTAAGGAAGCTAAATCCTATGCAATGTATATATTCTTCAAAAAAAATTAGCGGATATTGAAATGCAAATGCAAATGCAGGTTGTGATATGATAAATAGTCATGGACACTTGACATGCTTTGAGAGTTTGTTCACAGATGAAGAATTTATCGCCCCAAACAGAACCATTGAGCTGCACATGCGACACGCAATAGTGCCATACACGTGGGAGGGGTTCATTGTAAAATTTGACACTTCAAGGAAGGGATGATGAAAACTGCCGCGTGCTGGTTTATCTATCCATGTTTGCTTTCCTATCGGTTCTTGCATACAATTTACTGTTTAGCGTATCTTTGCTTTAGTGTGTTATATTTAATTTGATCGGGAGACGTCAACGTCAACCCTGCAAAAATTGACCATGACACTGCAAGAGTGGGTCAGAGTGCCCCAAATCGTGATTGGACGGTTGATTAAGAGCATGCCACGACGAATTGTTGAATATCTGAGGATTGATGGAGCAATTACTCATTATTAAGACAAAACGGTGTATCTCTTTGCGAGTGAAATGGGGCCATCAGATAAGCCGCTCATATGAACTGTTTATGTTACTGGTTACCTCTAATAAAAACAGCAGTGCATTTCCGCAGTTTTGTATTGTTTCTCAATATCCCCAACTTTTTTTAAGAGTATATATTCATTACATCGGAAAATACTACAGTATTACAGTTATTAGGTGGATTTATCACTGTACAAGACATGTCATCGATATCTTATAACGATTTCGTATCATTACAGAATGTAAATTGGAAGAATGGATGGACCCATGAGTCTGCTACGGATTATTGTGACAATCTCTTTAAGTCTTCAAATATGATTAATCTGTGTAAAGAGGTACCTGACGTCGATGTTTCATTTCCCATGGCAAATTGTGTTCTTCATATTCAGGTAAATAAAACTCACGTGATCAAATCTATAGTCTTCTTTACTATTAAACACATAGAATAATGTCCTTTGGTTGTGAAGCTTCACAATAGTTTAAATAACCCCAATAAAACGCCATGTTGGATAATTTAAGATTCGTTTTTCGTTCAATTTAGCTATACTCCATAGTTTATACACATTTGGAGGTGTTATTACTTTAATTAGTCTATGACTTAACAAAGTATTATAAATAAGTAACTGTGTGTTGAAAGGTATTAATCTATTTAGTTTTAATTGTGCATTTATGTGTATACCTGAACGTAGATAGGAATAAGTCTGTAACGTTGCCTGTTGTTCATTAATTGACACATAAATAATCAAAACGCTCAAAGTCCCACCATATAGACTACAATTTGTTCAAATTCTAGGAAGTCGTTGTAAATGCGTGTGCATCGGATTTATCTCAAAATTATTACTTGTTTAATTGGAGAATTAAACGAGCTTACCGTTAGGGAAGTGAAGTTTGATTGTAATTCTACGGAGTTGTAGTCTGGAACGGAGTAGTCATGTGAGAAGCGCTCAAGCCATCAGTCTTCAGTATTCAAAGCAAGTGAAGGAACACATCCTTCAATAATTACGGGAGGGATTAACAAATAGGGTTGGGCACATGACTACTCCGTTCCAGACTACAACTCGGTAGAATTACAATCAAACTTCACTTCCCTAACGGTAAGCTCGTTTAATTATCCAATTCTACCTCGTCATAGTCTGACGTCGTAGTCACGTGAGAGTTTAAAGCAGGTGTTCATGAACGTAAAAGCAGTAACAGTTACATCATTTATTTGTTTAATAACAAATGCACAATTTAAGCAAGTGTATCAACCCAGTTCTGTTAAAATATCACCAAAAAATTCTGTTTTTGTGTATTTATTGTAATATTTTGAAAATGTACTACTGTTTTTCCAACCAGCTGCTTTCATAATACAGTCTAAATATAACCCGCGTATTTTTGCACAGGATGTAATTGCAGCACGTGTACTATGCGCTTGGATTTACCAAGTACACATTTAATCCATCTACTGATTATATCTTTTGAAACACCTTTATGTGGTTTATTACAACCAACAAACAATTGAACACATTCCCCACGAAGGTTGGAAGTAATCTCAATCTATTGTTTTAAATAAGTTATTACACACAGTCTCGTATCCGGAGCATATGCTTTCAAAATAATAGGTTCCAAATGATTTCCAGGTTTGGACTGTTTAAGCAAATGATTCACGTAAAACACACATTTCGAATCTGATAATTTCATATGTTCAGTATCTAGACAATGAAGAGTTTGATACCTTTGTCCTGTAAGTAAAGCTAATAACATGACAGTTTTTTAAAGTTAAATCTCTAAGAGATTATTGTTATTATTATTATTATTGTTTGATTTATATAGCGCTTCATTACACATGAGTGTTTCTAAGCGCATTCACAACAAAACAGTTCAAAAACATTTTGGAAATAAGTATGTTTTTAAGTTAGTCTTAAAGCTCTGGATGGAAGAGGACTCTCGAAGAGTTTTTGGAAGATCATTCCACATTTTAGCTGCTCTGACGGAGAAAGCATATTCACCAGAACGCTTATTATATTTGGGGATCCTCAATATGCTACGATCACTTGAAGACCGAAGGTTGGATCGCCGGGGAATATAGAAATCAAAGAGTTCTTTTAAATAACTGGGTGCGGTGTCAGAATAAATTGATTTAAACACATTCACAAGAGCTTTAAATTGAACCCTCGCTCGAACTGGAAGCCAATAGAGTTTCTGTAACTTATCTGATATATGATCAAATTTTCGTGTTTTAGTTATAAGACGTGCAGCATTGTTTTGCGCTATTTGTAGTCTGTTTAAAGCTGTTTCTGGTGCTCCTAATAGAAGAGAATTTGCATAGTCCATGTGCGACGTTACTAATGCTCTAACAACACTCTGGCAAGCATCAGTATTAAGATTAGAGCGTATTCTCGAAGTAGATCTCATTTGATGATGCATTTTCCGTATGATAATATTGATTTGGGAAACTGGGGACATAAATTCATCAGTAACATAGCCCAGATAATTTATCACAAGGTGTCAATGATTGTAAATACATTAGAACATGGTCTACATTCCAAATTAAGGAATATTTAGGTAACGAAGGTCTCTTCTCAAACACACCTTTCATAAATTTTTTCACAATATAATGTTCTCCAAATGATTTACCATTATCAAAAGTTGTAACACAAGACAAAGCTGAACGAGCTGTATTGATACAGCTGTAGCCTAATCCTTGATCATAACGTTCAGCCAAAAAATTTACACCATCTTCTAATAACGGAGTAAAGGGATTAATTTCCCAAAACACACAATATTGTTCCCACTTCTTGAGATATGTCTGGTATTGTTTGTGCGTACTAGATCGCCAACTCACGACGATGAGTTCCGAAGCTGTCCCTGAAAATTTTCCCTCAACAAGGGCTTTCCTGATAAGTGACATGCCAGTAGCTGAAGTTTCTTGTACATTGGATGGGGTATGTCTGGTTCTTGTGGTAGGTGCAAGAGTTTCCTCCCCTTTGGTAATAACACTGGACTGTCTATCAATAATCTCAACAGCATGGGAAACCAAACCTGGGTTGCCCAGAAAGGAGATATTACAATCCCTGTAACTCTACCCCTTTCGATCTTCTGTAGAGCCTGGGTTAATACACTGAAAGGAGGAAACATATAAAAATTATCCTTCCATTCTAATGAAAATGCATCAATGGCCATTGCATTCGGGTCTGGTCCGTAAAGTTACGTATCTGTCAAATTGAGCTTTAATGCGTGATGCAAAGAGATCCATATCTGGAGAAACCTGCAGCATTTCGAGTGCACTTTGCAACAAAACACTGTTAAGTTTCCATTCTTTTTCTCGACGATCAACACGAGATTCCCTGTCAGCAATGGTATTCTTAACACCAGGGACATAAGCTGCAGACAGCCATATTCCCTGTGAAATACAGAATTCCCAAATTTCTCTTGTTAACGAATTACATAATTGAGAATGGCTAGTACCCATATGATTAATACAAGCAATGCCAGTGGTATTGTCCATCATAATTCTAACATGTTTATTGTTAAGTGTATCTTTGAAAGATTTCAAAGTAAGCAAAACTGCAAAAAGTTCTAAATAATTAATGTGGTGAGAGCTTTCATTTGGGGTCCATTTACCACCTGTATTGGAATTACAATGCACTCCCCCCCACCCTTTTTTGCTTGAATCAGTGAAAATTGTTTCCTGTGGCAAGCCATGATCAATTAAATCATATTCAATTTTTATATTGTTGATCCACCATTTTATATCCTTTTTAGATAAATCTGATAGGACCATTATTGCCTCAAAATTACCTTTGTTCATTTTTAAAGCTGCAGATTTCTCCATTTCCAAAATTCGGAAATATAAGGGGCCATACCTAGTCCCCGAAAAACTTGAAGTTATTAGACCTAAAACAACAGAAACATCTCTTATAGTATTTTTATCTGAAGACAATAATTTTTTACAAGCTAACTCAATTAAACCTTATAGGAGCTGGTGTATAATTTTGAATTGGGACCTCATCAAACGAAATATGTGTACCTTGTACAGTATCTAAAATTTCTGCATCATTAGTTAAAGGACAATATTGGTGTCAGTCATTATTACATATGTGATAGAACTGGTTAAATACATTCCAAATATAATTTTAACACAGAGATCATTGCTACGGGAGACTTGTAACAAGCACGTGAATAAACGGGAAGTGACGCCAAACATGACAAACACGAGTTGTCCTTCTATATAAATTTTAATATTTTGTGGAACTCTTGTGGTGAAAAACACCACAGACCCAAAACACTCTATCAAAATTATTCTAAGTCGAAAATTTTGTGGAATGTAATACCACACAGGCACAGAGGGGTGTCTGAGAAGAAATTTTTGAAATTTTTTTCTACGTTCAATATCTTGTGGAACTCTTGTGGTGAAAAACACCACAGACCCAAAACACTCTATCAAAATTATTCTAAGTCGAAAATTTTGTGGAATGTGGTACCACACAGGCACATAGGGAGGTATGAGAAGAAATCTTGTGGTGAAATACACCACAGACCCAAAACACTCTATGAATATTATTCTAAGTCGAAAGTCTTGTGGAATGTATTTATTTTCAGAAACCCAGTATCTTGTGGAACTCTTGTGGTGAAAAGTTCCACACAAATGCCCCCAAACTTTGCCATAGATGAAAGAAAAACAGAAACAGTCCGTGCATTACCATGTTTTTATAATATAAACAAGGGAATGTACGGACTATTTCTATTTTTCTCGTGTTCTCTTATCTAATGACATTCAATTACTTTATTGAATTGTCAGATATCCTCTTACAGTCCCGCATAACAACTTTTGGTCTTCGAAGGAATTATTAGTGAACAGAAATTCGGCCGTGTATCTGTTATCACTCGTCACATCAGTCAGTTATATAGAGGCTTTTGTCACTTCGGATTCAGGAAACCTGTATTACTCAGCTATCGTAGCAATGATCTCTGTGTTAAAATTATATTTGGAATGTGTTTAACCAGCAATATCACATATGTGATAATGACTGGCACCAATATTGTCCTTTAATACCACATTACCAAAACAAAGCATTACAATTGGAATGGACGAAACAAGCTAACATGATTGCACGGTCTGTCGTTTATTCCGTTCAATGTTGTTCTTTTTTCTATTCTATCTTTTCAAATTTTGTATTAATATTCTTGTTTTTATTTTGAATTTAAGCTGAGTGGAACAACACATTTTTCGTTGGCTGCTGTCAACTCTATAAGAAGTCAGTGTTTACGTGAGGCTAGAATGAATGTTACTCTTCGACAGGAAACCAGTCCAGACAAACCGTCAGTGTTAGAAATGGTGAAAGCTGTAGCTTGTCCTGCAGAGTGTTCTGATAGAGGTGTCTGTGTTAATGGTAAGAATATGTATGCAGTTGATTGAATTATCGTACATGGCTTCTGTAGCAAGGTATGATTTGAATGTTCAGGAATTGAATCCCCGATTATATCAGTAAGTATTATCAAATGTGATAGAAAAGCCTAACCCAACCATATCTTTTCATTAAAAGCTACGGAATTTGAAACACCCCAAAGATATCCAGTGCTTAATAGTGATATGATTTCTTGAATATGCAATAATAGGTCTTAAACTCATTAATACTAGTACTATTGAATTACTACTGTAAATCAGCGATTAGGGGAGTGGGAGGATGACGAATCAGATTATTTACAAAATATCTACACACACCATCGAATTGTTTCTACAGGAATCATGGCAGAATTGCTATTACTTTATTTGTTTTATACTCATAACTATTTTTGCATGACTAAAATGAACGCAAGTTCAAACTGATTGATTTGAATAATTTCTGAACATATACATTTTTGATTTGATATGATCTTATATTCTATATTTAACTCTTATTCTGGCACATTATCTCTTACACATGGTTTTATCATTATTCTGCATGAACAATTTATGTAATCAACAGGTACCTGTGATTGTAATGATGGTTATTCGGGACCAGATTGTTCTGTTGATCTAAATCAACCACCTCTGGTCGATAGTCTGGAAGGGAACGGGTATTGTGATCGCAAAGATGGCAGTTGTGAAGAGATTGCAGTATTTGGTGGACCTTTTGTAGAATCTGACAAATTCAAATGCCGACTGCTGCTGCTCGAGGTTCGGAGATCTATCGCAATTATACAAGACTTTATCTAATTCGGAAGTGTATTGTCTTCATCCATGTCCGTCTGTCCACACTTCGTGAACAAGGTCTACAGGTCACATCTTTGAGATTGTGCTTGGCTAGTTATAGGGAAGTTCGTAGTTGGAGACTTAATGACCCTATTACTGAAACTTTGGAAACACTTGCGTTTTTTGCTGGATATGTTTAGCTAGCCATAAGCCATCGATCGCCCACTCGGTGCGTAAGCCATCAACAATTGATGTTAACTATCTAGAGATTATAATTGTCATCAGACAAAACAGAAACCCATAGATTTTTAACAATTTCTGACATCAACTTTTTTTTAAAATTATTCTCTAGTGTACGCACTGCATCATTCTTGATTGTATCGCCAAATTCAATATTGTTTGTCTAAACTTGACATTTCACACTTGAATCACATTTTGCCGTTAAAGTTTGCTATAAAATAATATCGCTTGAAAAAAAGATCTCTTTGGTGGGTTGCAGTAAAATTCTCGAATTATTTTGGATTTTGTTTTTTATTAGAACTTGCAGCTCAGCTAAGTGACGAAAAAGCTTTAGGTGGACATATGTTACTCTGACTGACAAAATCTGCAACTAACGGGATATTCATTTTTAAGGAGCTGCTTAGTCCTAGCATTGATATTTCAGCATAGGTATATACATTATTAATATATTATTAACCCAATTTCCCTACTTTGAATCTTGTGTGAAGTAAATAAATTTATTGTCCGCTTTCAGCGAGGTGGGATCACTGACAGTAAAATTGATTTACAATTTACAAAAATGATATTACAGATTAATGTACAACAGCAAGACCCATCGGGCAGACATCTTGTTCATATGCAAATGTTCATGGATTGTTCGTTCCACCGATGTTTTGCTATTGAAATGTGCAGTAGCTAACCGTCTTCAGTGCTGATCCTGCCCCTTGTAAATTCATCACACCAATGTTTGATTACTATACGAAGGAACATTGTCCCCTAATGCCATCATGCATTTGCTTTGATTTAATCGATATTTTATTCGAAAACTTTTAGAATTAATATGCTGAATATAGGATATGATAACATTGCAGCTCCTAGCTGCATAAAAAACAGGGTCCACAAACTTTTGAAATTTTGCGTAACTCCATAACGGAAGGTACGATTTGCCGCACCAAAATGCAGAAGAAGTTTCATCTAATCGGTACAATAATTATGGACTGTATAGGGTCCATGATCATTGACATTATTAACAAAAACAAGAATTGTGGCCCTGGAGGGCTGCCCATCGCACATATTTCAAAATTATACGGAGGGGGTCATACAGTTGCGGTCCGATTCGCACCAAAACCGAATTTATCCTTCGGCCTAGGATACATAAATATATTTCATCAAAATTGGATAACAATGGTGACTTCTTGAGAGTCCACAAACGAATGTGAACGGACGTCTTGACGTCCGGAAATGCGCGACAATTAACACGTCAACGGTAAAATGTGGAAGTATAAAAATTATCTCATTCGGTCCAGTTGGTAAAATTCTGAGACATAAAAGCCGAAAGTGGCACTTTAGTGCTTGTATTCAAATTTGAAATAGCTTTATTCTTAGCCTCCACCGGGGGACTGTAAGAGTTTTGCAATCATAATATGAGCACATTAAATTTAGATATAGATAGTATCTACAATTTAGATAATAATTTAGGATTTCTTAAAGGGACACTCCCCAAATTTCATCAATGGAATATAGAAATTTATGGGTTTTTTTAACGACTACATCTTTATTTATTATGTTAACATCCGGTTTAATGTTTGGTGATATTTGCCTTTGCTCGGTAATATTATTTTTAGATCGAGCACAAAGGACAAGTAACTAACAGTGGGTATGTGTTATAATTGAAAAGAAATGAAATGGGGTTTAACGTCCCACTGTTCTGCTCTGATTAGGCTAATGACGACGGGGTATGCGTTATAAAAGCTGTAAAAGATTAAATAAAGATTACATGAGTTTTAAAACTTGATGTTTTATGAATGTCAGAAACAATAAACATAATACTAATGTATTAAAATATTCTTAAAGGCACAATAACACTCTTGCTGGCTTGACAGCTCCAGAAAATGAATAATAGCCTTATTCGAAGTACTAGATGTTTAAGTGTCCTACCTGTTGTGTAATCCAAGTCACATTTGAAAAGGTTTACGTTAGACTTTTCAAATCATTTAGTTGGATTTTTCCAATTTTTTGAATTAGGTGTGTTAAGATGAAATTTGTATCACCAATTAATTAAAATATTGTAAAATAGTACAATTTGTTGACCAGAATAAAGTTTGGGACATATTATTCAGTTACAACAAGAGTGGTATTGAGACTTTAAAGTATTAAGTTCTAGCCAAATCAAAACTAAACACGTCACTTTTTGTAGCAACGATGGGTCAAGTAACAGCTCCAAAAAGCCGTCACATGACCATTTATTACCCATAATTACAACTTAAACTAAATACCTCACCATGAATGTAAACACAATCATTGCGCACACTATCGAGTTGTAAACGACCGGTCCCAACACCCCTGACATTTAGTGTGTTCACTAGCAACTAAGTGATTTATTTCTAGGCGTAGATATTTATAACTGATTTGTATTTAATAGTCAAACGCAGAAGCAGAGATAACAAATGCTCCAGTTGTTGAAAGTATTGGTGAAGTGACGTGTCCACTACCAGTTAATAGACAAAAACGATCCGCAACTGTTCACGTTGTAGACGCAACAATACCAAGCTACAGGGTAGCTGTGTCCAATGATGGACAACTCTTCAGTCGACAGTTAACAGTGGTTATCATGAATTCTGATTGCATGAGCTGTTCGATTGATGACGCGACCGTGAAATGTAGGATTTTTGTAAGTATTCATGTCTTCATTCTCCCCACCCACAGTCTGATATCACCAGCCTGTATACAATGCACGTATCTAAATGTTTCTAGATTTCTTAATATAAAATACCTTATTTGAATGAATCAAAGGGAAGTGAAAAAAGAATGAAATGAAATGAAATGGGGTTTAACGTCCTACTGTTCTGCTCCAAACTGGGCGAATGCAGACGGGCATACGCCATACAGTGTGCTATGAGGGACATTTTGCCCGGACAGCGGCACTACGGCCTACTCTTATATCGAATTCCAACTGTCAAGGGATCTTTTACGTGCACGCCAATATGTACATGGGACCTCGGTTTTTCGTCCCATCCGAACGACTAGACAGCTTTCCTTGTGTCAGGCCCTCCGTCCTGCATCCCTGACAAGTGAGAACCACGCCGGAAAATCTGGATGAACTTTCTCGGCCAATGCAGGGATCGAACACCCGACCTCCAGGCTAGCGAACCACGGGAGTAAAAACAAATTTGCATTTGTGATTTTACTCCCAGGGGATTTCGATCAAATGGATTAAATGTGTGTTGCTTTGTAACCGAAACATCGTTTACCTGCTCACAGTTTAAATAATTAGTGAAAGAGGGGCCCACTCCACGGTCACTTAACATATTTAACAAGGTTATGGATTTGTAAAATTATAACTAAATGGATCCAGGAGCAGCCAAGAACAATATTTATCCTGTTTTATATAATTTACACTGGTTACCTGTTAAATATCGAATTGGTTTTAAGATTTTGTTACTTACTTTTAAATGTTTAAATAATTTAGCTCCTGTTTATCTCTCAGATCGTCTAGAACTTTATACACCTGGCCGAAAATAACTACTTTTAAAGCCCAAAACGGTTCAACATGTCTCTTATGGTCAGCGCCCTTTTAGTTATCAAGCACCAGTTTTATGGAATAATCTACCATTTAGTTTAAGATGTAGTACATCTCTATATTCTTTTAAAAACAACTTAAAACACATTTATTTAATCAGACGCTCTATACAATCGTTAACATGTCCATAATCTTGTTGTTTATTTATGATTACATTGTTACTTTGTAAAGTGCCCTTGAACATTTTATATGAAAGGGCGCACTATAAATATATATATGCTGTAATAACAAGAACAATATCAGAGCATTAGGAAGGACATTATCTCCCGTTCTAAATTTTTGCTTTTTGATTGATCTATTTAAAACGTGATCGGGGTGTTTAACCTGACATCAGACAAAAACTTTTATTGCGTGCGCCATCCTACATTTAAGTTGTCTGAACGTGTGGCGAGCTTGGACGCGGACAATCAACCTATTAAAACAATACAGACAGTCATTGGTAATAAATATTTCTAAATTGACTTTTCAGAATTATTTTAAACCGGATATGAATAGTCTATTAAGATTAGGGAAAACCTCAATTTAAATCTTAGACATTAATAGATTTCTATTCTAGGACGATTATTGTTATACGGAGGAACGCTGTTATAAAACTGGTGAAAGGTATATAAATAATGATGACTACCAATGTACCAACGGACAGTGGCAACTCACAAGTATGTAGAAATTTTATGATTATTTGTAATGTGCTCTTTTATGTGATGTTACTTTTAAACAGGTTGATATTCGGGTCGGAAAATCGAAGTTACATAAATACAACATGACTTATGTCAACTTCTGCTGTCCTGATCAACAGATTTTATGGTATTATTATCTTAACTTTAACTCCAACCCATAAGTATTAGTCTTGCAGGTCAAGATACATTTCGACCAGGGCCCTGTTTCACGAAAACTTAAATCTCCTTATAATCGTCTTAAACTAAAATTCCATCCTAACTTAAGATAAATCCGTTTCACAAAACGATTTTAAGCATTTTAGATAAAAACCACTAAAATAATATTTTAAGTAAACATTTTATCTTAACTTAAATTAGTGGCGTTTCACAAGACTATTTTAGGGACAATTTTATACAATTTTCAAATAATTAATAGACAAAAAAACAACAAAAAAACCTAAAAGAAACGTGAACCCACATCATATCTAATGTCATGGAAAGAACAGCACCCTTATCTATAAAAAAATATCTTCGTGTAGGCTTACAATGGTTTAAAATTGCCAATTTCTTGGTATTAGAAGGTCTACGGACCTATAATACTAGACATGCCATATGCAAAGTATTTACTCATATGGTTTTGGGGTTATGGTGATTTATAAAAAGGTAAAACAATAATCTGAAATGTTCTTATTGAAAAGTTTTATAGGCCTATTTGAAATTAAATTTTAACATCATAAATTTATTATTATTTCTTAATAAATGCTTTCGTTAATTACACAGCGTAAATTAGAGAAGTTTTATATAGAAGCCAAGTGTATTTTATATTGGGGAAAAATCATTTTAATTTAGTTAGGATAAATAGGCATTATTCAGTAAGGAGTGTGGCGCTTTGGTATTTTCAAAGTATTATTGAAAGGGTCCATGGGGCTGGCATTTCAAATCTAGGAATCGGAACATTGACTATTGGGTGTATTAGTTAAAAGTTGTTAAATATTTTTAAAATTCCACAATAATTACAGTCTAGATGAGTCGTTTGGGTCAGAAATATCACGTTTGTGTCAATTCTCAATAGTTTCGGTCATCTAAAATACCATAAAACTACGAAATTCAAGCGATTGAGTTTATCGATACGCATTATTTCCATTGAAGCCTGCGAGTAAATCAAATGCCAGGGTCACGAAAGCGACATGCAAGTTCAAGGTCAATCCACCGATACATTTCAAACCAATAATACGCAGTAAACGCATTTATTTCATCTCTCTACGACAGTCTGACCATGTGCAAACATAACCAGAACGTATGAAACTCCCCCCCCCCATTGGTATTGTAACCGTTAGTTCAACTTGGCGACAGTTTTCAGCTTCGAAGCGTTCATGCTTACACCCTAAGTGCCCTCACCGGAATTGTGCACTGCGCGGGCGCAAGCAATTTTAACTAAAATCTATTAAAATTGGATTTTAGGTTATAATCGATCTTGGTGAAACGTGTAAAATTTAAAGCAGGGTTCCCGCGGTCCTTGAAAATCCTTGAATATCCTTAAATTTAAAATTTCATTTTCAAGGTCTTGAATATCCTTGAATTTCGCGGAAATAGGAAAATATCCTTGAATTTCAGTTGAGATCCTTAATTTTGTTTCAAATTGGTAATAATAGTAAGTTGATATGAAAATCCCGTTTAGATTAGAAGTTTTATAACGATAGTTGGTTATTTTTAAGATGAAAAATTGTAACTTAAGGCTAAAAAATGTCCTTGAAAATCCTTGAATTTGACGTATATTTATCCTTGAATATCCTTGAAAAAATGTTTGACGAAGCCGCGGGAACCCTATAAAGTTTCGTTTTGATTTTAGTTAAAATCTATTTTAGTGATTTTTTGTTTAAGTTTGTGTGAAACAGGGCCCAGGGACGCACATATACATTAGTTGATATTTTGCACCCGAGTTTGCTGACCAACTGTTATGCGTTTCTGGTCAAGAAGCAAATACTTCTCGCTAGTACAAGATGTGTGCCAATCGGCTGTCATTATTTGAAAGCTATTCGGTAGTATAAACTGGGTGTCTTTGGATGACCTATTAACATTTTGAAAATGAAATGGGGGTTTAACGTCCTGCTCCGACTGGACTAATGAGCCGGGCATACACCATGTGGTGTGCTATGATAAAAATTGTGCCCATACTCTTATATCGAATTCCAACTGCCAAGGGATTTTTTACGTGCCCGCCAATGTGTACACGGGACCTCAGTTTTTCGTACACTCGAAGGACTATCCTTGTCAGGATTTACAAATGTCAAAAGGATCTGTTGACATGAAGCTGTGTTTAGTTAGAAAGTGTTGTAAAAGGTGGACGTATCATGCATTGGCCCACGTACTTCAGTCCATTCACATTTGTGTGTGGTCACAATTATCAGATGTTAATGAAACTTAAAATATGTTTATATCCCAAAGATCTCTGAGGGTTTGGCACGTATCGGACAGTAACTTTATGAATAATTGCCCCTAATAGTAAAAACAAATCGCATTGGTAGCTTGTGAACCGACCCACCCGTCTTCATTAGCCCAGCAGGAGCAGAACAGTAGGATTTTAAAAACCCCGTATCCTTTCATTTCATTTTGTGGACCGACCCTCTAGAGATCACAATATGTTTATACGATTTTGATGAAAATCGGTCCGAAACTTGCTTAATTGGGTCTACAATGTTTAATGTATAGCATGCAAATGTGTAAACTCTAAACTTAAAAAAAATAAACTATTCTAAATTGTAATATAACGTATTAACCCTTATGTACATAACTGCAAACATGTAATATTTATTTTTAGGTTCTAATGGTGGCAACACAGGCTCCAAAGTTGGCACAACTCCTAAGAGTGGTGCGGATTCTTGTTCCGCTATACAACAACTCAATTTAATAATGATACTTCTTTGTTCAGCAGCCTACATGCTTTAATATTTAATCACCGGGCAAACGACGTTATGAGTGAGGGAATATTGAAATTGCTCTCACCTAAGAAAGAAATTTCCGATTTTCATATTTTTTTGTTTTCATGGGTTTTTTTTACCTTCCAAATAACACATATTCAATAACGTTCTTGTTTATTTGTCGTTTATAACTTTCTTATGTATTTTACTTTCCAAAGTTTTCTGTGTATTTTACCTGTTAAATATACCTTTCCGCGCACAAACTGGATGATGTGATCATAGATTTGGACTAAAAACATATTCAAACTAATTAATCGATCAAAATTGTGCTTCAAATCCTTCTCAAAAGATTGTATTCGCGGGGAAATACCCCAAGCTATACAAATCTATTAAAATAAGTCATGTTTGTATCACGTGACTTGACTGTCGCGGTACCTAGCAACGGGTGCCAAGACGGAGGTTGTCTTTTATGGCTGTCCATTTATCATAAATATCGAAGCCTAATTAAATTCTCGGATTATCCACTTCCCACGCCGTGGCTTTTATCTCAGAAACTGTTGTACGGTCAAAGGACAATATTGGTGTCAGTCATTATAAAATATGTGCTAGAGCTCGTTAAATACATCCCAAATATAATTTTAACACAGAGATCATTGCTACGATAGCTGAGAAACAAGCACGTGAAGAAACAGGAAGTGACGTCAAACATGACAAACACGAGTTGTCTTTCTATATAACAGACTGAATTAACGAGCGGTAACAGACAAACGATCGAATTTCATTTCACTGATAATTCAGTTGAAGATGAAAAGTTGTTATATGAGACGATGAGAGGATATCTGACAATTCAAAAAAAGAATTGACTGTCAGTAGATAAAAGATGTCCCTTATCTAGTGACCGCCAATTCTATTTTTGAATTGTGAGATACCCTCCCACCGTCCCATATAATAACTTTTCAACTTCAACAGAATTATCAGTGAAATGAATTTCGATTGTTTGTCTGTTACCGCTCGTTACTTCAGTCTGTTATATAGAAAGACAACTCGTGTTTGTCATGTTTGACGTCACTTCCCGTTTCTTCACGTGCTTGTTTCTCAGCTATCGTAGCAATGATCTCTGTGTTAAAATTATATTTGGGATGTATTTAACGAGCTCTAGCACATATTTTAAAATGACTGACACCAATATTGTCCTTTTAGTCTCTCACCTTTTCCTAGTCTGCTCACCATTAAATTTATCAACATATACATCAAGCGGTCCTTAGCGCTGAGAGATCAGACAATCTTCGCGTGCAACCTTTGACGCCACTTGAGCAGACAGCCCTTAATCGTAAGGCTGTCAATTAGTGACACCCTCTCATTTTTGTCCTGTGCCTGCTCCATGGGTGTTGTTCAAGGAATCCAATATATTTTCCTTATATACCAAAATTGGTATACTTTTGTTGGAAATAACCACCCGATAAATACTTTTGTGGGAAAGTTTCTTTAAATATTTGATATTTTCTTGTGTATTTTACCTTTCTTGTGTATAAAAAACAAATATTTTATAACTTTCTTGTGTAAAAATAACAAATATTTTATAGCTTTCCTATATAGAAATAACAGATATTTTATCACTTTCCTGTGTATTTTACCTTTTGAATGTTAGATATTGTTCTTAAGTATTTTATAACGTTCTAATATATTTCACACGCTTAATGTTACATATATATTTTCCTCAAGCATTTTTCGTCTAAATACTTAAAGCATTATTGGTAATATGAACTGAATTTGACTCAACAAATATATTTTTTAAATTGTTATTGTAATTTCGAATCAGTTATGTTTGACGAAAAACTTCAGCAGTTCAAATAGAATGGATTTGTGCCTAATTAGTCCAGTCAACATCGGTATACGGTTGCTTCGTTTATCAAGGCGCATCATTACAAAATGCACTCGAGACCACCGAGAAAACGACTTCGCGGACCGATTTTAAATTTTTCATTGTTTCTTCAATATTGGATATCGGGAGATCTTATTTTCACTGTAAGATAAAAACATCAATATTGGTGAAAATATGTCAATTCTAATTCGGGTTTTGAATGTCGAAGACTATGGATAATTTCGGGTTGAATGTTTAGCTACGTTAAGCGCCTGTAAAGCGTGCATAAAGTCAGACTTGCTGTCTTTTATGACCATAAGGCATAACAAACACAAGTCAATCTTGTATTATTAAAATAGTGCTAGAATAACTGTGACGCTGTGAAGAAAATACCTAGTCTGTTATGTAAGGCAAGGGACCTGAGAGGACAGCTGCATAGTCGTTCGGATAATCCGTGGACGTAAAAAAAACCCTTGACGATTGGTATTCAATATAAGAGTAGGTCTTATTGCTGCTGCCTGGGCAAAATTACCCTATTAGCACACTGCATGCCGTATGTCGGTGCAGATGAAAAAGAACGCTAAACCCCGCCAGCATATTTACCCAATTTGTTTGATATTCACAATACATTTACGTTGAAGAAGTTCATGAGTAGTTAGCCGATGGTGTTAAACGTGTTAATAGATTCCCAGAACACTGTGATTTTTGTTGGATATATGCCTATATAAATAGATTTTATTATCCCTCCCCAATATTTAATGCTACACAAACTGGAGCGGGTGACAATAATTCGTAAGTGTCGTGGCCACCAACCCACACGTTACACGAGTTATACTCAGACAAAAATAATTGTACTTTATTTTTGTATTTGCAGTTGGTCTGTTTTAAAACTTTGGATGTGCCACTTCTGTGGACCCATAATTATTTTATTAAAGGGCTATCTCCAGATGTTTTAATTTTTCTGGAGTGTAAAATATATGTATATAAACTATCCTTTACTGTCAAGGTTGAATCATTAAAACAAATTCTACACATCCGAGTACAAAATACCGTGAGCTTTGTCAACTATATGGTAATTTTACTTCCATGGAAGGAGTTAAATGCGAGGTAAATGCCTTCGCCTACTCATCTGTTGGGGTAAAGATTAGTTGAATATGCAATTTCGTTCAGAAAATGTGATGGAAACGGAATGAGTTCGAAAACCCTTTGGGATAAAACAAAACTAGGTTGAAACTTCCAACTGTTTACAGGAATTATATTTTATACAGTTGTTTTTGATCATTTACCATATTTCGAGATCTGAAAGTAGAAAAATAATATAAACTGTGAGAGTTTTTTTATATATTTTATTTGTAATCTTTTAATTGTAACATTGTAATGCATCCTTAAACACGTATGTGAAATGAGGACTATATAAATTTGGTAATAATAAAATTATAATAATTTAATACAAAAAATATATTCTTGTATTTTTATGTGTTGTTTTTCTACTTTTTTTCTAGGGGAGCTACATAAAATTGAAAAGCAACATTTTTTATGCGAAAAGTGTCACGGTCGTGTGCTTTATCCTTCGTCGTCAGATGGTGGGATGGGATAGACATTCAAAGATACATTCCTGGATCCGCCCCTGAACAATATCTGGTCCTGTGTTTAGCATTATTTAATTGATAATCTTGAATATTTATCCGCTCCGCTGACGACTACCTCCATTTTACAGACCAAATTTAATTTTTATAAACACCCTTAGATCCGTCGACAAACTGGCCAGAGCGAAAATTATAATGAATATGAAAGACAAGATACATAGTACATACTTGTACAGTTTGGTGTATAGCAGCATCACCAGTACCAGGCCAATTAGGAACACAACCACAACTGCTATTGCAATATACAGCACAGTGTCTGGTCTAACTGAAATAGTAAACATATCGTTGTGACCATCTGTCCATCAAGCGAGCGGGGGTTGGGGGCGAATAGATTAATAATCATAAGCTCTGTCAAGCGGCATGGGTTCGATACCCCACTTGTACGTGAATAGATTAATGATCATAAGCTCTGTCAAGCGGCATGGGTTCGATACCCCCCTTAACCCAGCTTGTACGTGACAAGAAGTATGATCCATCGGTTTTCCCTCACAGCTAAAGACCCCTAAGCGCAAGAGAAATACTGAAATAAAATCGCACCATGTTAGTCCCGAAATGATAAAGTCAGTGTCGATTTGACGTTAAACCATCTTGTATCCAAAGTATATATTTATTCTACACTGTAGTTGCAAGAAGCACTTACCTATGTCTGAACTCCAATTCGTAGGTGATATAAAGAAAGGACCAATATTTGTTGTTGTTGTTGGCATTGGCGTTGTTGTCCTGCATCCATATGTGTCTCCTACAAAAGTAATGCACTACTGATATATATCTTAATGTCCCTAAGACAGGGACATATTAGGGGCCCAGGTGCCCCGGATTCTGGTTCCTTGCGAAACATTTGAAAAACTGAACATAATGGCGCTTTCTATAATATATTCGAAGTACAAAACCTGCTTTGCTTATCAATCCATCAACAACGACGTACATTCCGACTAAAAGCGGACCCCAAACTGCGTGAGAACACTAACTTCTTTAGGCATCTACGAGCCAACCATACTCGCGCATTCGCTATCCACCCCAGCCCTAACAGAGAGAGAGAGAAAAATGGGGTTTAACGTCCACTCGACACAAACTAGGTCATTTCGGGACTAACATATGGTTTTAATTTTATTTCAATAATTCGCTTGCGCGTAGGGGTCTTTAGCAGTGGGAGGAAATCGGAGGACCCGGAGAAAACCCACGAGATTGGACAGGCGACCCTACTCCTTGTCACGTACAACCGGGGATTCGAAACCACGCCAGTTGACTCAATGACAGGCTTTATGATACAGCACGCACGTGCTAACCATTCGGCCATCCACCCCCCCCCCCCACCAGCACAAACAGTTTCCTTATATTCCATATAAGGAAAATACATAAACATATTAATTTCAATTCATATCTGGGTCTATAACGTTATTGTGGTTGTTTTAATCATGTCAATTTCTTAACGTAAAAACACAGAAACGTTTTTCACAGATTCCTTGGCTATTGTTTATTCAAATTGAAATCTTTGGACTTTCAGTTATGAAACTTTATAAACTTATTGATCGGCATAAATAAAACGACAGGACATGGCGTAAATAATTTTCTCCAAATTGTCGATAATTGGTTGCAGAAATGATACTGACTGACGATATTATCTTATTATTTGATGATATTTGGTGGTATTTGATTAGTAAGGTGTTATTATTTACTTGTTGGGTCTAGGACAACTCCGGTTGGCCAATTGCCGTCGAGGACAACTGCCGGCAGGACAACTGTCGACCATTTTATTTGTCGTTCGTTTCTAGAGTTTATTATTTATTTTTTTTATAGTCTGTGGCCCAGATTCCAAGAACCAACAACAATATAGAAGGGTGGCACAGAGGATTTCAGGCTTCCGTTGGCGGTTGCCATGTTAATATATGGAAGTTTCTGGAGACCCTGAAGAAACATCAAGCACTACAAGAAGTAACTATTGAACAGATATTGGCTGGAGAACAACCTGTCCGGAGCGCGTACTAAACATTGTCCGTAAGTTCAACAGTCGTCATGTGTTGGACTATTTACGTAATATTCACCTGTGATCACTTTGTGTCAGTGAGTGTTATTATAGGTCGTCAGTCTATAGTAGTGAGTGCTATTATAGACAATATGTTAAGTAAACTGAACCTGTAATGAATTCTTTTAAAGATGGACTCCCTCGTACAAACTGGGTGATTTAATGGTATACATGGACCAAAAACATATTCAAACTAATTAATTTGTCATAATTATGCTTCAAATCCTTCTCAAACATTGTAATTGCGAAGACATTGCCTGTTATTAAAATTCGATCAAACCAGGTCATGTTTACGTCACGTGTTTGGAGTCAGAGGAGAATTCATTGTATACCTAAGACGATGTTGTCTTTAATCGCTTACTATTTATTACAAATATCGAATCCTAATTAAATTCTCGGATTATCCACTACCCGCGTCTTTTTCCGTCATTTTTATCTCAGAAAGTATTGTACGTCTAACTCTTCATAAAGTTTATCAACTTGTACATCAAGCGCTCAATGCTCACTAGTGACCTTTGACATCACGCGTGCAGAAGTTCCTAATCGTCGGGCTGTTGATTAGGGAAACCCTTACATTTTTGTCTGTATACGCTCCATGAGTGTTTTTCGGGGAATCCAGTATTTTTCTAGTAAGATTGGATATCTCTACTTTCCATATATACCAAAATTGCCATACTTTTATTGGAAATAACCACCCGATAAATACTTTTCTGGGAACCCATCTTTAATCGCATAGTGATAAAACCACTGACAGTTCTGTTAACGTCGTTCTTCTCTGGGAACTGACGATACTCTACCAGCATGATTCCTCTGAACAATCTAGGGCTTTGAGATAAGATGCATGATGGTGTCTACCGACTTCCATCGAGGAATGACCGACTATTGTATAGGAACATCTATCTTGATCCAGTTTTATAACTACTTAATGACTAATTAGCACCATTTAGCATCTTAAAATAGGTTTAAACACGTGGATGTGGGCTTGGTGACATATATATTGCCAAATAGTAATGGAATTTTGGATGGATAAATCACACCCCCTAATTGGCACCATATAGTTTGCAATATAATTTTTCTTCAGTTGGTTAGTATTAAATGTCCTTGCTCTACCGTATAAATTTGCGTCCAATGATGATCCAGCAACACTTGATATTCTGTAATGAATATGTCAAGTAAGATGCCAGACAGCAACGTAATTTTGGATGGAATTTGCAAACAATTAAAGACCCTTGGGTAATTACAGTAGCGCCGTCCAATTTACCACCGCGCTAAATTTACTTAATACTTGTGGTTATTTGGGGCCATTCTCGCTACATCTCAAACATTTTGTAACTTTACAGGGATTGTCGACATGTCTTCCCACAATAGGATCGCTAGGTTTATTAACTGTAATGTTATCCATAAAACTATCTGTTTATTATATTGACGTCAAAAAAGTAGGGGATATTCAGAAACAATGCAAAACTGCGGAAATGCACTGCTGTTTTTGTTAGAGGTAACCAGTGTATGTTAATAACAGGCCAATTGCCTACACATCAACATAAACAGTTCATGTGGGCGGCTTATCTGACGACCCCATTTCACTCGCAAGGAGATACGCTGTTCAAAGTGAAAATGGACGTTTTGATTTTTGTCTTAATAATGAGTAATACGTGCTCCACCAATCCTCAGACATTCAGAAATTCGTCGTGGCATGCTCCTAATCAACCGTTCAATCACGATTTGGGGCAATCTGACCCACTCCTCTTGCAGTGTCACGGCCAATTCTTGCAGGGTTGACGTTGACGAACACGTCTCCCGATCAAATTAAACGTAACACACTAAAGCAAAGATCCGCTAAACAATAAATCTTATGCAAGAACCGATAGGAAAGCAAACATGGATAGGATAAATCAGCAAGCGGCAGTTTTCATCAACCCTTCCTTGAAGTGTCAAATTTGACAACGAACCCCTCCCACGTGTATGGCGCTATTGCATGTCGCACATGCAGCTCGGTGGTTCTGTTGGGGCGATAAGTTCTTCATCTGTGAACATACTCTCAAAACATGTCAAGTGTCCATGACTATTTATCATATCACAACCTGCATAGGTATTTGCATTTCAATATCCCCTACTTTTTTAAAGAGTATATATCGCTTTCACTAAATGCCTTTCAAAGACACTAGTTCATTTAATTGTTAGTGATTTCTGTATTGATAAAACAATTCCAACAATGGAATATTTTAGTGAAAACATTCAGCATGTTTCAATCCTAATCAAGACATACACCACATAGTTATAATTTGAAATAGAATTTTTTAACTTTTATAAATCGATAAAGATTAACAGTGAATTGTCGCACATGGAATCGTAACTAGTTCCCGCCACGTTGAGAAACACCCAGGAAAAATTCTGGAAAACAACGGGATCAGACATCCTATAAGCCAGATACTAAATGAGGTATCAAAACTCCCGATCACATTAAAATATAGCGCATAGACCGCATTACATTCTAGACGAACACCTGTTAAAATCTGTTGTCCATTCCATAACGATCCACCTATTTCCCGTATATTCTGAATTAAGAGACGATTTAAGGAAAAGATGTATGCGAGTGTTACTAAAAGGGGACCAACTCTTTGATGTTATCTTGCGCCCTTATTTCTAGAAGATACAATGAACACCATTTACCTGTAACTCCCGTGTCTGTAACTTGGGCTTCTGTAGAAAGTGAAGTTGGTACCTGGGTTGTTGGCTGTTGACAGCCTTCAGTATCACCTTGTAAAACAATTATAAGTTTTTAGACAATTGTTATGGATTACGTTCAGTTAGGTAGAATGGACATTGGTGAATTAGATGTCCCTAGTGATTTAATTAATCTATTAACCATATAAAGCGCCGTTTCCTAAACAAATCTCAGAGAATATATAATAATCATCACCGTACCAAAACAATATCGCTCGTTGCATCCTTTAGCTTTTACCAGGTAGTAAGCCATAAAATCTTGACAATTCTTGATCCTTATTTGGAAGGAGGCGTAGCAGGTCGAGGAGTAATAAGTTACACATGCAATGCGGCTAACAATACCATCTGATAAACTTGGATGATCTCCTATAAATATAAAGATATATAACAAACTAGAATCTGGCAGACATGGATGGTTTGCTTTACACATTGACAAATATTACAATACAACCTTGGTATTGTAAATATTTATCTAATGACCTCAAATTCGCAACTAAAAGCAATTCTATGTAGATCTGAAATCTTTCTATAGTACAGTAATTTTCTATGAAGAAAGTGATTTTATCTCCAACTAACAGAATGCCCGGCTTCGCTCGGTTGTCATAACTCCGATACCGGAAGTGGTAGACTAACGCCACCTGGCCTATGTTACTCCCCGGGCCGAGCTACCCCTATACCCCAAATTTCAGACTCGGGGCAGACCTAGTGTAGCCGCCAACCCCGAACAGACAGACAGACAGACAAACAAACGACAGTCACAAATATTAATATAGATAAATGATTTTGGAATGATGATTTTAGAAATTTGTGATTATCGCCCCTTATATATGTATAATGATCTTACCATTTAACCATATAGGATACTTGGTACCACAACTATTTACTGGTACAGGAGAAGTGGGCATGGTGAGATTTTGACCAGATTCTGATTGAACACGATACCATCCTGGTTCCATATATCTGTCACATTTATCATAATTTACATTACAATTAATACTTCTATCATCTCCATCAGTCCATATAAATGATGTTAAACACGGGTCTGGATCACCTGAAATTACGAAACCGGTCAATTAATTTTGATTCGTAGAACAACCTGTGGAAGTAGGGGGTTGCTATTTTCTGGTTGAATCAAGTATACAATGTGTGCAATGCTTGAAGTGAGGTATAACTGCCTTAAGGAAACACAGTGCCTGCAAAAGGAGGTCTAAAACTGAAGTTTTAATAGATAGTTTACTTTGATTCTGTCGAGTTCAAAAATAGGGAGGGAAAAGAAGTGAAACCATATGGCTGATATAGGTCAATAAGAAACCTTACAATTCCGTTCATTTCATTTCATAACGTATACTAGATACAACATCTCATCTAAACCCAGAGCTGTAATCAAATACAGGTGTTGGGATACTTTTGTCTGTATGTTTATAAGGAAAATGAGTATTTAAAAATTGTTTGTGCGTCAAGGCTTTAAAGCTATAAAATATAACCGAATAGGAGCACTCCCTTGAAAGAGTAACTAAAGCTGGACAGGCTGGTAGATCTGTGTTGATACTGGATCAGGAAAATGATACCGGCGGGGCAGGAGAGCATGATATAAATTTAAGATTCCCCGCACAACAGATTAAGTTTAGTGTAGAGATTTTTTTAATGATATAATGTTTCTGGTAATCAGTATCCCTGTTCAAAAAGTTATATCCTTTAGCTATTTGTTTACAGGAAACTCTTTTGAGGAACTCTGACACTTTGTCTTTTGGACAGTTTGTTAGTTATCAATACTCAAGTAATTATGGCAGAGCTGATGGGGGTGTTTCTATTATTCTTAATGGAGATACCCCTCAGAGTCGAGTCACTCTCAACTCGGCTTTACAGGCAGTTGTAGTTAGGGTGACGTAGCATATTCCTATAACACTCTGCTCTGTATGTCTTCCACCAAGTTTACATCTTAATCCCAGAGTTCTTGAGTACCTTTTTGCACAACTTCCTCTCCCGTTTATAATTATGGGAGATTTCAATTGCCATCATTCACTCTGGGGTAGTCCCGATGATAACGATAGGGGTAATCAAATAGCGGACTTTTTGTGTTTATTAAATGACGACTCGCCTACTTATCTAGATCCTGCCACAGCTTCTTTTTCTTCCCTCGACCTTACCATTTGCTCTCCGGTTTCAGGATTTCTCATGGACAGTAAATGTAGATCTGTGTGGCAGAGACCATTTTCCTATCTTGATAGATAATGGTCCATCTCCGGTAGAAGGACACCAGAAGTGGAAGTTGCCCAACTTAAGGCAAGTCCCGCAATTATGAATGTTACAATGAAAATTTTTCTCTTGCAGAGCCCCGGGACACTGCAGCTGGTCCAGATAAAATACACTACCAAATTCTAAAACATTTACCTTTTCCAACACTCTTAATATTATTGGATCTTTTTAACCGGATTTTGGGTTGATGGGGGTTTCCCTGATCTTAACATACCTTTTGATTCTTACATCAGTAACCACTTCGATGTTACAATTTTCAGAAATTTGGACATAGCAAAGCCGCCCGTCGAGGTAAGGACACCTGCGCTCGCTGTGGTCATGATGGCTATGCGAACGCTACCTGTCCGGCGGATTTGTTTTGTATCAATTTGTTTAATCTCGCGAATGTCCGATATGGCAAAAAGAAAAAAAAAGAATTAAACATGTAATGTCTGAGCGGAAAATACTATTTTATGATGCCCGAAAGTAAGTGGACTTAACTGCGCTCTTTCCCGTTCCATCGTAAGAGAAATCTTTTGCAGGCGCAGAAAAGGTACCTACCATCTCTGGCCAAATAAAGGGAAAGTGTCTTTCATATCATTAGATCATGATAAAGGGGTATCGAGCTCCTTTTAAACAAATGAGAGGTCGATCGAAACTATTAGTTCTTTGACTGGCGAGGGTTCATCTTTCTTGCCTCAGTCTGAAGTTGTTGGGATCATTCCTAACACTTCCTCCCAGAACGGCAAGGGGTCATCTCCCTCGCCCACCCTTGAAGCTGCCATCCTTGATTCCACTTCTACTGGACCAGGATCGCAGTCAAAGGGTAATACTTCATCAAAGAAAGAAAAATTAGTAAAGTTTCGAGAGGGAGGGCAAAAGGGTTCAAAAGACCCCGCCCCTCTCTATAATAGAATGGGGATGATCTGATGGACGATATTACCGTAGTGGATGTCCATACGGACCCACATAGTAAGCCGTCAAAAAATAAAATTCTCTGACTATGTTAAATTACATTATTCAATGGAATTGTCGTGGTTTAAAACCGATGAGATCCTTGCGCTTCCAGTTCGCTGCTAACTCGCATGACGTCACGCGAGAGGTGTGAACTTGCCGTGAAGTGCATAAAGTAACCACTGGCTGCAAGTACAGAACATTTCGTCTGGTGACTTTATGCGGTCTATAAGCGATCTAAGCCTAGGAAATATATCTAAACTAATACATACTTTAGGTCTTAGTACACAACTAAGATGCTTTGTATACAAATATACCTATAGGATTATATTAGGAAGTTATTAAAAATTAGTTTATCATCTACGAGTATAATATAAAAACGAGTTACGTTCCTATGGAAGCGTTTAGAGGTCATGCAAAATTTTGTAGAAGGTCTCGAGATCAGGTGATCCCGTGATACTTTCTGAAAATCCCACGATCACCTGGTAGTTGTCGTGAGATCTTACTTTAATATATGATACAGTCCCCAGATCTACAGTTTTCTCGAAACCTTATGATAGTGTCTCCACGTTGTGAGACATCCATTGGTCTTATAATTTACGCCAAATTTTAAAAAAAAACAAATACCTAAACCAGTAGCTACCAGGCAAGATACGCCCACGTGTTGCAAAAGATGGGTAGAGACGCGCTAAAAAAGCAATTTTTCGAACAATGAAGGGTCTAATTATCGAGTCCCCAGTTCAACTTTTATAATCTTTAACTAAGGCATTCTTTGGGTACATGTAATCAAAAGGTATCTTTGGTTGGTCAGCATTAACCAACAATCTGATTAAAATACAGATCTATATTTCGTTTCGTTTTTTATACTTTCGATGGCCCACACTACATGAAGATCTGACAAGTTATAGCGATAGGTCACGTCAGGGGTCAAAAGATCGACTTATGACCCTATGATGTCAGACATTTGATTAACCAATCAGCATTGGTGTTACTAGTGGATTACCCACAGTTCCGTGCAAAACATGCCTAAAGCTCGCCGTTAAATAACAACTCTTCCAGATCCAAGACAAGTAAAACGAAATTTTGAACTATAAAAACGAAACAAAATAGGATGTGTGTTTTAACCAGATTGCATTACCCAAGTATGTTGTGTACATGTATGTATATATTGTCTTGTTGTATTTTCATATTTTATCATTGCTTGATAATGACTAGAGAAGCCTAGTCGAAACGTTGCTCATTAATAAGCAGTAGTTGTATTCCATTGTGACCTGTTTATGCTAACTAATAAACGGACAATCGATAGGGTTCATCCATTCTCTTGTGGTCCCTAAATTCTAAATATGATTAACATCGACAGGGTTTATCGTCTTATGGCCCAAATGCTACACACCAAATTTGAAAATCAAAATTACAGACGTGCTTGCTAGACTTTTTAAATTTAATCCGTGGGCGACGTAATTATTGAAATTGTCATTTTCTGCATGGTTTTCAGACCATATTTCTTTTAGAATAGAGCTAGACACATGCTTCGCGGCAGATATTACAACGAAGCTCTGGGCACTACAAGGTTTACGGGAAAATAGGAATAACGCCATAACAAAGAGTCGGGGAGCGGCGCTGCAAATCAATAAGGTTCATTCTCTAGTGACAACAATCCTTTCAATAATGTAGATTCTATCCCACGGAACGCCGAAAATAAATTTGTTATATCTCTGTGACAAAAAAAACCCTTACATTGCTGAATATCAACAGGGTCATCCTTGTCGCGGAGCACTGCATATCGAAAATCCGTTAAAAATGTAAGTGTCTATCGCGTTAAGAAGGTTTTCAAAGAATGGAGAGTAACTCCGGAACGGAAGATCACTGGGCACTGAATTGAGTTGATAACCCCAATGCTTCACACAAAATTTAAAAAGAGAGGTGGGGAGAGAGTATACTAACGAACAGGTCCTCATATCGTCCAATATTTGACAAAATATGGACAAAGAGGGTAACTCTGGAACAGAAGTTTGCGGAGGGCCCAGTGCTTCACACTACATTTGAAAACAAAATCAGTTAAAACCATAGCCACTATCTAACGCGCGTTAACAAGGTGTTTTGAAAAGTTGTGTGTGTGTGCAGATTGGGGGAGAGGGTAACTCCAGAATGATAAGATGCACTGAAACCCGATAGGGGCCGTCCTCTCATCACCCCAATGCTTCATACCAAATTTGAAACAAATCCGTTAAAAACTGCTGGCTCTATCATGCCATTAAGGTTTTCGGGAAAGGGGGGGATAAACTCCGAAACGTCAGGTCGTAAAGAGCCGAGAATACGTTAAGATTTACGTGCACGCATAAAAATACTCGAGATCTCGAGAAAATTTACTCAGTATAGCAAGATTCCGAGAACATTAACTCGAATTCTCGAGATCGTAAACACAGGATGGGAGATTCTCGGGAAATTTATTAGGTCAATTGAGATCTCGAGGTCTACAAAATTTTGAATAACCCCTATACGCTCCTGTAATGTTCATTCTCACAAATCATATGGAATTATTTTAATACTGTTTTAGATCTCCGTGATATAAAGATAAATAAAAAAACATGTAATTATCTTAAGTTCTGTCGAGCTAACTTACGAAACGAAAAACTAAATATAAATAAATATGAACGCTTCTTAATAGAACATGCTTCTGTCGAGCTAACTTACGAAACGAAAAACTAAATATACTATTCAAAAAAAGTAGGGGATATTTGATTTTTAAGTGTTATTAAAGTCACCTAATGAAACTGACGAAGAAACAAATGACAAAATGAAATGAAGTTCACATTCATCGATTTATTCCAAATGATCGTTAGACTAAGTAAGGCACAGACTGACCATTATAAGGGTAAAATGATACCCGGGGTCAAACAGCAAAGTTACCACAGCATCACAACCAAGTCAGTAACGGGTAAATCCTCCTCTGTTTGCCAAACAAGCATTGATCCGACGTGGCATACTCCTAATGAGACGTCTAAGGTCATTTTGGTCCAGATTGTCCCATTCCTGTTGCAACGCAGCAGCAAGTTCTTGGACATTGGCAGGACGTTGTTGACGTTGACGTAACCTCTGTCCAAGCATGTCCCAGACATGCTCGATGGGGGAGAGGTCGGGACTCAGTGCTGGCCAAGGTAATGTGGTGATGTTCTGTTGTTGGAGGTAACCTGTAACGATCCTGGCCCTGTGACATCTTGCGTTGTCATCCTGGAAGATGAAACGGCGGCCATGACGTCGTGCGAACGGCACAACATGGACTGCCAAGATGTTGTCCCGGTAGTACTGGCCTGTAACACGCCCTGCAACAACATGTAAAGCCGTTCTTCCAGCAACAGTGATGCCTCCCCACACCATAACAGAACCACCCCCAAATCGATCATGTCTGATGACGTTAACGTCTTGGAAGCGCTCGTTTCGACGACGCCACACCCTCCTACGTCTGTCCAAAAAATCAACAGTGAACCTTGACTCATCTGAAAACATCACATTGCTCCAGCGTCGATTATCCCAGTGTTGACGATCCCTACACCAACGACGTCTTGCCTGAATGTGATGATCTCTCAAACAAGGGATCACGCGAGGACGTCGGGCGCGAAGGTGACCCCTATGCAGTCGATTCCGAATCGTCTGGCCACTCACTCTCACACCAGTGTCTGTTTGAAGACGAGCGCTGATCTGATTTGCTGTGATGACACGATTTCTCAAGGCCAAGGTACGGATAAATCGATCCTGGGCTTGAGTTGTCGCCCTTAGTCGACCTGAGCGTGGTCTGTCCTGTACAGATTGTGTATCACGGTATCTGGACCATAGCCTGCTTATGACAGACTGAGAAACATTCATCGTCCGCGCCACAACCGCCTGTGTTGTGCCGATCTGTAGCATGCCAAGGGCACCTAACCTTTCATTTTGGGTAAGCCGACGCATATCAAAATTTGTTTTCTGGTCACTAAAACAATTAAACTGATGTTTCCACCCTGGAATTCAATGCCACAATGACTGTAACATTCAAAGTCAGAGTCGTGCAAATCTTGGGTTGGACCCCAATGATGATCCCAAGCATCACCTGCATTCCATGCGGTAGCTATTGGTGCGTTTGGGCGTCACATGTAACTGGAAATGTTTCTTCTGTTAGGTTCTATAGTGACTTTTTTCGTAGTCATTTGCATATTTTAGTATTATGCCCCCAAAATCAAATATCCCCTACTTTTTTTGAATAGTATATATAAATAAATATGAACGCTTCTTAATAGAACATGCTTAATTGGAGATAAAACTATCTCCGAAACAATATAGAAATAAATGGCAATAACTTTTTAAAGAATTAATAGATCCCTAGAACCTTATATTTTTATTACTAATCTTTTATTGAATCTGTGTACTGTAGGAACCCATGTTAGTAAGACGTCTATACGGAAATGCTTGTTATTAAATATAAATATACTTAACATGTTTGTAAGTATATAGGTAAAAATAGAACTGTAATATCTCATAGTTTTAAACAATGTAATATCTCTGTAAAATTCAATTAGCCCACGGAAAATGGGTAATGCCTTATTGTCACCTCTTTTCGAAGACATCAGGGGACTTAAAATGGGTTCGTCCGTCTGTCTGTCTGCCACACTTTCTGGGACACAATAACTCTATCTCTAATCGAGCTAGATTGTTCAAACTTGGTGTAGGTATTGATTAGGTCAATGCCTTGACGGAGTTCGAAGATGGGTATTTTCTGCTTAGGGTAAGCAGAGTTAGGCCATTTGATTGGTTGATGAATTGGGACACGATGACTATTGTTCTAATTAAGTTAGAGTGATGGAACTTGGTGTAAAGCTTTATTACATCATGTCAAGTGGACCACATTTCGGAAAGTTGGGAACATACCCCCCCCCCCCCAAAAAAAAATATTATAAAAAATATATGTTATAGCACATGGACTTAAGCTAACAAATCCAAAACTATACCTCTCTAGGCCGAACATTCGCTGAGATATGCCCATTTGTACTTAAGGTACTGAAACGGATCATAAACTCAGTCATTTTTGTCAGGTTTCGGGTGCTTTAAACTCACATTTCTAAGCACGTGCGCGCTGTATCATAAGGCCTGTCATTTAGACAACTGGCGAGGTTTTGATTCCGCGGTTGTACGTGACAAGGAGTAGGGTCGCCTGTCCAACCTCGTGGGTTTTCTCCGGGTCCTCCGATTTCCTCCCACAGCTAAAGACCCCTACGCGCAAGCGAATTATTGAAATAAAGTTAAACCATGTTAGTCCTGAAATGACCTAGTCTGTGTCCAGTGGATGTTAAACCCAACCTCTCTCTCTCCCTCTCTCTCTAATAGGAGTAGAACTCTCTAACTTTGTAATCTAAGACAACTTTTGGTGTAGATTATGAATTTAGTATCACACAGTTCGTTCCACGGGGGGGCAAAATATGGAACAAATAAACTATTCACTTTTCTTCCAGGATGTCCACAGTTACTGGCAAAGTGACTATTGCATACACAACCTCCGATATTGTCAGTTTATCTTTTATCAATTTACAAAAGATTCGGAGTCGAAGGGATATATACTTTTCCAAATATTAAGTCTGAATATTCAATGCACACTGAAAATGTACAAAATATACCCATTTTCACCATTTATATTTGGCATCCCAAATGAGAAAAAAAAATGGTTATCCCGCTTTACAAATTGAAATATTGGGCTTTGTGTAACAAAGTACTCTATAACTTTCATCAAATTATACGGTCATTTAGGTGCTTAGAACTGCATGACCTCAGCTGATTTTTGATAATATGTGATATTGACGTTTCAACTCTGTATAAACTTCTATTAAGGCACGAAATGGCTATTATCTAATTAAACATGTAATTAATTCAATATATCATTTACGGGCTGCACATGATCTGTGTGCAACGCTCGGTAGGACTTCAAAAGGAATGTACTAGGGGTCATTGCATCATACCATGACCTGTTAATGACTTCAATGCAATTACAGATACCATAATCTGATAAATAAACAATACCATATATGTTGATCACTTTTAACCATTTTCCCATGTTCCTGAAGCAACGACCGCGAGTTTTACAACATCTAGCCGTTGCTTCAGTACTCAACAATTCCCGAATTTTTGCGCTCGTTGTGTTTACACTGACTAATTAGCATTGTCCAATCAGAAGTCGTGGCACATAACATACGGTAAACAAATATGGCGGCCTCCATAGAAAAAGAAATAGACAAGTTTACAGCCTTTGTTGATCAACCACGATTTCCACCAACCTTGACATTGATCGAACCTTGAACTTTGCAACTCGATTGTCACATGTAGACATTTTAGCTAGAAGCGCGAGCCTTGATAATCGTAACGATATTTTTAACGAAGGAATCTGATAGGATCACAAGCTGGGCTTATACCCAATCAAAATTAGTGCTAAAATATGCGGGGTATTACGTGAAGGGCTTGATAAGATGTACGTAGTGAAGGCGAGATCAAGCCTTCTATTACATGTACGGCATCAGATACGAAGAACAGAAGGAAAATATGTACATGTATGTAATAATCTTACTTCCTTGATGCGATGCAGGGATGCCGATATAGTAAGGGAGATCTCTGGTTTGTTAGCATAAACCAAGTATTGTTGTGTACATGTATATATTGTCCTGTCATATTTTCATTTTTTTTATCATAGCTTGATAATGACTAGAGAAGCCTGGTCGAAACGTCGCTCAGTAATAAGCAGTAATTGTATTCCATAGAATTGTGACCTGTAAACTCTAGTTCAATTACTAAATGCCATTGAAACAGTTTATCAGACATCAGTATGGAGATGTGGCAGTCAAACTCATTGATCAGATACGAAGAACAGAAAGAAAATATGTACATGTTCGTAATAATCTTACTTTCTTGATGGGATGCCGAGCAGTAATTGTATTCCATAGAATTGTGACCTGTATATTAAGTGATTTGCCAGACAATTGTCCCACAATACCAGAAAAAGAATAATCCTTTATTTAAGTGGAGGACAGACGAGCGTATTTTTTCGCCCGATCGCGGCGATTTTTAAAATCGCTCGAAAAATACGCCCGTGTGCCCCTTCAGGGCGACGACGATTCTGCTCGGCGAACCATTCGCCCGATCAATCGCTCGTATCTAGCATGTTAGATATTTTCGGCCGAATATTTTTCGCCGGCGATTAAATTCGCTCGTGTGCCCGTGTCCAGCGTATATTGTCAGGCGATTCATTTTTATAAGCCAATCATTGAGATCCTTGATATCACATGATCTCAAAATGGCTGCCATTTTGTACAAGTCACTTGATCGACAAGTCATGTGATCGACATAATTACTCACAGAGTGGCGTACGCTCTTGAGACGATCGCTACGTGTGCCCGTTCGTTATCGGCCGTAAAAAAATCGCTGGCGAATTTCAATCGCCGCGATCGGGCGGAAAAATACGCTCGTCTGTTCATAGCATTAAGGAACACTGATTGGCATTCTCGATTAACGAATGGTTATTTAAGGCCCATTAACAGTCCAAGTTATACGGAACCGAAATATTATAATATATGTATGATATTATAAAAATACTCATCTATACGGTCTATTTGGATGTACAACTACCTTTAGTTGAAGGCAACTCTTGTGTGTTATACTGTTGTTTTGTCCTATTAGAAGATGCATTACGTAAAAGCTAATTCTGCCTATTGCAGGTCTTTATTTTGGACTCAACTGTTCTATTAATTACTTATTAGACATTTATTCACATGCCAAGTTAATAATCAACAGTCTAGTACCTCGGACGGTCGTGATTTGTAATGGATTGAAACACGGGCACTATTTAATAACTTAATTTAAAATTGGATAACCGTAACAATCGCAACCAAAACCGAGATTGCGCTATACAATCATTCTTAACTTCGCTCAGAATAAAGTAATTTGACTGAAATTTCCTTTTTTCACTGGCAGTTTTTTTGTGCAAATCTTAGAAAATGTCTGAATTCACAAGGTTTAATGCCCGGCTCAATAGCCGTGAAAAACAAGTGGTGTCCAAAACACAACTAATCTGTCCATTTGGCTAGAAATGTATCTCAGCGTCAAACAACATGACCCTTTCGTTAGCTCTCAAAGTGGAGAAACCGAATGTAGGGTTGTGACAAAGTACCCGCATTTGAAATTTTTGACGCCAAAACAAATTCAAAATGACATGACGCACATATGAGGTGACAATGCTCCTTCGTATAGTAATTCCAGTCAAAAAGTGTTGTGTTGAATTTACAACACTACCAACCATGAGATGACCACCCTTGTGAAGTGACCATCAAATATACAGATGATGCTTTTCTCGACTTAATAATACAGGGCAGGCGAGTAATTGGTTAGTCACTGCACATATCATTAACACCACATCAGTGGAACGAATCACCCTGAGTGCGACCACCTGACGTCGCCAAAGCCCAAAGGGCGTCTTCCAGTTACAATTCCAAACATCCGTGATGATGGGTGCTCAATGTCTGCTTCCGGCGAAGGTGATATCGCAGACAAGTTGTCTTATTTTCAGGTTTATTTTCTTAGCACACACAGGGTATGGCCGGTCAAAAAGGCTGAAGAAACAGTGGAACAAGTGCATTGAAAAATAGATCATGCACAGTTCATATGAGCTCATGCACAGTTCATATGAGCACAAGTTGACCTATATATTTAAGAATGAGTTCGCGAGAGAATCATGCAAAATTTAAAAAAAAACGGCACAAGCGGTGTCGGGCGATTTTGACCAAACTTTGCAGATTTTGTCATTGGGTACCTCGTATACCCCACATGAAATATGAGGGTCGCCAACCTTGTAGTTACGGAGAACCAGCTATGGCCATTTTAGTGTTAAAAAACCGGTCATTTTTTATGAAAAAATTCCTTAAATTCAAATATTTCCCATAAATTGTCTATTGATTTTTTATTTTTTTAAATTATTTTTTTATGAATGATCATGTCTACTACTTTAAATATATATGACTATTAAATTTTTCCGACATCCATTTCAGGCTATGAGGAATTTATTTTGAGACGTAGTTTTTGCTATATGCTAAAACATATAAATTTCATGATGCTATATCTCACCCACTGCGGGGCTGAGGACAATTATATTTATAATGGAAGTTGATGACTACTAATACTAATATTTGGTTTTGACAAAATGACTGGCACGGATTTCTTTCATATTAAATTTGATGGTCGAACTTGAAGAAAATGACTTCATTTTTGACATCATTTTTCCAATAAAATCATCCATTGCCTGGATTATTAGGCCTGATAATGCCCCATGCAACCGCCTACCAGCAACCCTGTGTAGGGCTGGTACAGATGATTCGGGAGTTCGACAAGGATCAATCCTTGGACCTGTCCTTTATGTTATGTATACTAAGAAATTGGGACAACTAATCGATAAGCGTGGTTTCTAGGACGACATTCTTATGCAGATGATACACAGCTGATCGCAAGTTATTCCCTTTCAAAAACTGTTTCATTCCCTAATTATTCTGACATCAAATTGTGTACACATGACATTAAAGATAGAATGACAAGAAATATGTTGAAATTAAATTTAATTGAATTAAGTAAATAAGAATGTATTTTATGTGGTCAAAATACACATCTGAAAAATACAAGTTCAAATGACGTGGTTGTACGAGATGTAATATTTGTACCATGAGACACTGTGAAGAGGTTAGGTGTCATCTTGGGGTCCAATTTGAGCATGGACAGTTACATTAGTGAAAATTGGCCATATAAACACTTTATTAGCCAGGAAGCAGCGGCTACACTTATATGTTCTTTGGTATTCTCAAGGATTGACTACTGTAACAGCTTGTTAGTAGGAACATCTAGTGCCAATATTAAAAAAAACATCAACTTGTAGAATAAACTGCAGCTCGAATTTTTACCAGATCACCAAACCACTCTCATATTACTCCTGTTCTGAAATCAATCTATTGGCTGCCAATCATCTTCAAAAGTCTGTCTTTGACGTATCAGTGTGTTAATGGCTTAGCTCAAATATACTTATCTAACTTTATGCACATACAAATTCCCTCGAGTAACCTCCGGCCGAACACACATTCATCAGGTGGAAATTAATATCATTTGGATACGGGTCGTGCTCAGTGAATGCGCCTAAACTGCGTAATAATCTTCCAGATTTCAAAAAATCATCTCAAACCCTTTCTTGTTTTACATCAAGACTTATCAAGATTAATTAAATTAATTTAATTGTTTGCGCAGTGGACATTCTTCTGTACATGGAGTACGTGCGCTATATAAATATACATATTAATAATATTATTATTATTCGTCAGGCCAAAGTTAGATTTGCACTTTCGTTTAAACTGGCGTCTTCCCTAAAACTTTGGACAGTGATTTAAGGTATTAAAAACGGTGAAAGTATTGTTCGTCTCCAAACAGTATTGTTTACATTGTAGCCATGCTGATAGCCTCGTTTGTCACGCAATTAGTTTTTCTGCAATATTCTGCTATGCACTGGTTAATTGGGTGAATCATGACGTAACGTTATGTTAACTAATAACATATTTGAAACTCTGTTTAAACCAGAATATTATTGTTACACATTTAGGTATTGGTTGTTAATCGGACTATTGACCAATCATAATTTGGAACAGAAATTTGCTTTCATTACGGCAGTGTTGAGTGGGATTAGGTTTAATCAAACGAAACACTGCGGGGAGTGTGCTAAAATAGTGACCTTACGGTCATATACAATTTGTTTTTTGTCTTTTTCAAATATCGCTTGATTCGTTTGTCAAGTATAGACAGATATATATATATGACTACTACACTATTTAGTTTTTACGATTTGCTGTTCAAAAATTCGTCATCCTTCTACTAGATCATGAGGTTATATTGCCGAATTAATAAAATGTTGACACATAGTCTAGAGAGATTAATTGGTTTAATCTCACTGTGCCCCCCAATCAACTGGTGTTATAGGGTAGTGGTGTGAAAATTAAGTAAACAAAGGATTATAGACTGTATCCTTATTAGTACTGTTCACCTAGTTAAAATTTAATTATTTTAATGATTAAAATATATAAGTTAAGTTCACGTGTCATCGGTTAACGAGTATCTTAAATATTATTCACCTACCTTTCATTCAGACAGTACTCATAAATCAATCAAATATATGATTAGAAACTCACTATCATTATATAAGGATAGTTGTCACCCCCAATTACATTATATCTTTTAAAATGGCTCAAGTTCGCATAGGGTTTATTCCTAATTCTCAAGGAGGTCAAAATTTAGTTAATTTGGGGTATAAGTACAGAGTAAAAAATACGAAACCCAATAGCACCAGCAGACTTTTACTGAAAATACAATAGTTCAATTGGATAACGGGGGACGATTGCCCCCTAAAAGACGAAAATATAAAAGAGTAGAAGAATCTATTAATGATCTAAAAATCAAACTGTTATATGGAGTAAAAAAGTGCAATTGAATATACTGACGCCATATCTATTTTGGAGGGTTATGATTTATGTTTGATACATGTATTTGTTGTTACTTTTATGAAATTTATTGTGAATAAAGTTGTTAATTAGTTTAAACCTAGTAGTTGAAAAAAACAGACTATTCTTTTAACACCATTGTATTCGATAATCCCCTTGCTTGATTAATCCCCCCATGAGAACAATAGCAGGGGGCACAGTGAGATGTCACCGATTAATTGTATTTACCAAGAACAGCTCTTTTGGCATTTACAGTAAATTAAGCTTTTCAAACTTCATTGTTTGAAAATTTTAACGGTGTAATTGTGGGCTCCGTTTTCGTGATCAGATACTTATTGGATAGATAGGTAAATAGATATATAGCGCTAGATAGATAGATAGTAATAAGTATCAACATATAGATAGTAATAAGTATTAACATTTTTAGTTTTGATAATGGAACATTTTTTAAACTTGAATTTTTTGATGAAAGTATATAATCTGCGTTTATATTTATTTGTTTATTTCTATTTTTATTATGGCTTGCTCTTAACGGAACTGGAAACCACGTTAATTTGGTTTCAAGTGCCATGTTACACTTTTGAGTGTGTAAATAAAGCGGTTTATTTTTCGTCATTTTTGTTAAAAATCGTTATTTTTGTACAAAAATGGAAATTATTTACTACTAAACGGGTCGATTGCCACCCAATTTCTTTCTTGATCTTAATACTATAGATCATTGTCTTTTCAGTCAGCTTTCCAAAAAAATACTTAAACCCGCAGTGGGTGAGATATAGATAGAATAAAATGACATACCTAAATTGAGCTATTTTGGTACCTTGCAGCAATAAGTCCCTATACCACAAACCGCTCCATGAAAATCCATCAAACTTTCAGAATGTATACTTACTAACCATTTCTGCTACGCTATAAAGTTTCATTAATCTACTGAAAATGATGATTTTTTGGCTATTTTCTGTCTTAAAATTTCAATTTTTTTCTACGCTCTCAAAATGGCTCGATTGATCTAAAATTGTGGCAGTGGGGTTTGGAGGGGTTACCCATCATACATAAAAAAAAATGGTCAAAATCGGTCACCCACCATGTGCCTGTCCCTGCACGGTTCTCTCGCAAACGCATTCTTAAATATAAATGATCAATCATCTGGATTAGTTTCTGAGAATTATTAATTAAAAATCAATATGAAACAATGGTAGTCAGTGTTTTCTGACATGTTATCATAACATGATTGGTCACATGACCATGAAAACTAAACTAAATAGGGAAAATAATACCCCCCCCCCCCCCCCTACGCTTATCCACCTGTTAATACACATTTTTCAGCTTTGTAGATAATTGCAATGGATGCGAACCAGTAAACGTTAATTTCACGATAATGATGCTACTTCAATCATTTGAAAAATATGGCGGTCTACTATATTGGTCGCAACGATTATCAGCCAGAGGAGAGTCTATTACGTAACGGGTTTACCTTTTGAGATTAGCCCTTTGTTTCCTTATGAATAACCTAAAATCGGTCCAGTAAGTAGTCACATATTACATATCAGTTTATAGACAGAATTATCAATCTTGAAAAACGATTTCGATAAAAAAAATTCTTACAACATATTTAAACATATTTCAACTTACCCGATATGGTTATTACAGTAACCGTCATAAGGATAAACCATTCGGCAGTCGCCATTTTTAACATATGTAACATAATATCTTTATTACGGGTATTTATAGCTATGCAAACAACGCCGTCAATCTTAAACCCTGTTTACTAATGTGTTATGCTTGTCTGCTTTCTGTTAAAGATTCGTCAACAATGTGTCACGATTTGTTCAAATCTGGTAACAGAAAATATTATGGGGAAATATATTGTAGATTAAAATGAAATAGGGCTTAACGTCTTACTTTTCTTTAACATAGGATAAGAGAAGACAAATATATTGGGTTTTTTTGTACACGTCGCAGTAAAGATAAAGGGCTTCTTCACGGTGGGTAAGACGCTGGCTCGCTAGCCTGGAGGTCTGGTGTTCGATCCCTCCGTTGGCCGAGAAAGTTCATCCAGATTTTCCGGCGTGCTGCAGGACGGAGGGCCTGACAAGGGTAGCTATTTAGTGGTTCGGATGGGACGAAAAACCAAGGTCCCGTGTACTCATAGACTTGCAAGTAAAAGATCCCTTGACAGTTGGAATTCGATATAAGAGTAAGCCGCTGTCCGGGCGAAATTTCTCTCATAGCATACTGTATGGTGTATGCCCGTCTTCATTAGCCCAGTTCGGAGCAGAACAGTAGGACGTTAAACCCCATTTCATTTCATTTTATTTATTAGGTGGAAGTTTAATCAACTTAACTAGGAAATGTAAATCGTTTTGTAGCACTTATATTCGAATGAATACTTTTAAAAAAGGCCTAGTTCTTATCATCATTCACAGAATATTGTGGAAATGATAGGGTAGATTATCGATCGTACTGATTCTTTCTTCATTGTACAATGGGCAAAAGGGGAAAACTAATCTACTACGTAGGCGCGGATTCTCAGGGAGCGGAAGTGGGTAGGAATACGCCGTTTCTTTGAACATTTTGTTTTCATCACGACTGAAATGAAAGACAAAATTTATAGATCATTTGTAGGCTGGTGTAAGATTTTATAAGTCGTGCTTCTAGTTTTAACCAGACAAACTATCTCGTGTTTTCCAGCCCGTTAGAATACATTAATACTTGAAGGACAACACAAGAAAGAATTTGACCACATTTCTCACATAATGCATGGCGATTACTGCAGCCTATCTGAACAATGGTTTTGATTAATATAATAAGACAATGATATTCACACCGGGGATGGGAACTCCAGAATTGGAACACAACGCGGCTATACACAATGCCAGAAGGGTGTTGTGGTACAATAGACATATTCTGAGATATTTTATTATAGCCTGTGTGGCGTCTTATTGTCCCAGGATATGGTTATTTATTACACAATAAAACTCCTATAAATTCGAAACAGGAAGTATCTCATAAGTCTTTCGTTAAGCAAAATGGGTACAATTGGGTAAACATCCTACTTTTATACACCAATGGGTAAAATCAGCCTACTCTTTGACGAATTGAAACTGACAAGGGTTTATTTACGTGCACGTTTATCGTCCTATCCGAGCCACGAAGAATACATGTATGTCCCATGCCCCCCGGTTCTGCATCACTGAGGGGAACCGGCTGGAAATGCAAGAACGGTCGCGGCCAACACGGAATCTAACCAAATAAATGACACTGCTATTTAACCGTAGGTGTAGAATAAAAGAACGTCAAATCTCATGGTACCCCCTTAATTTTTGAAATTATCAACAGAATACGGTGCACAATTATTTGTTTTTGTTTTTTTAAAAAAAAAAGCTGGGTACGTGTTATAGAAGGTGTACGCCGATAGAGCAAAAATGGAGAGAGAGAGAGGGGGGGGGGTCATTTTGGGACTGACACATGGTTCAATTTTATTTCAAGAATTCGCTATTAGAGAAAACCGGAGACACCCCTCTTAATTCATTGACAGACCTTATGATCTAACGCACACGCCTTAGACCATTCGGCCACTCAACCCCTCTAGAAAAGGGTCTGGACAAAATACCCGAGCACTTGTGAGTGGATAAGACAGACTGAATATTAGTGACTTAATAGTGTATTTATATCTAACTTTCATTAGCGTGCCCCTTTAAACATTAGTATCATTTTACCACATTTAATTATTGCATTTACAGGATGTTTTTTTTTATGATTTAAATTAAAATAAATAGAACAGAAATTTAGAAACCGTCAAATTACTTTTGTTTGAATACATTCTGCACAATATGTGTTAGAAAGAATTTCCCACTAACTGCGGAAACATTTACGCTTAAAGATTCAGTAGATTGAGCTTGGACTTTCGGTTCTAAGGTGAGTCCATGGTTATTTTTAATATAGTGTACGTCGTCTATTTACGAAATGACCCAATATATTAAACACAACACTGTAACGTTTTATTTGGGCCACAGCGTGTTTTGATGCAATACAATACATGCACAAATTTATGATCTTCTGATGAAATACGAGATATTTTTATATTAGATATGCAGTGAACGCAATATCATTGTAAACCCACCTCTTGTCACAAGAATAAATCTTATTTGTAGTCTTATTTGTAGGGGCATTATTCCAGATAATTTATTGGCGTGCGTTTAATCTTCCCCGTTTAATGAGACACTAAATTGGAAGTCAGCTTATTGACGTCAGAACAGTACCATGTATCTACACAGATCCCAGGTAACGACAATACCTCAGTGCTTCATATATGGGGCTGTAATCTTGTTCATGTTTTAATATATATAATTCTTTGCATTTTTAAGTAGGTTTATAAATATTATATGTATATATTATAATACATGTATATAAGCTTAGGTACCAGATTGTGTTACCTGTTTAATCTCCAGATACTTTTTGAAAAAGAATGATTGATCTTAGCAATGGAAATCTCTGCCATTCGGCGACAAACGTTTTGGGGTACTTATATGTGGCCATAGTTCTTGCCTTTCAAAGACTACACTAATGTGCATGAGATATGTTTATTAGGGTATACTTTATTGCGTTTTTTTTATGTAATAAGTATACTTCTTTGTCTCGATCGTTTGACACAAGTCAATCAAAATGACATATTATTTATAACGCCACCAAGTGTGAGCTTCATTTGTTGTGATATAAGTATTAAAAAAACAACTCCTTGAACCGTTTAGATTGTAAACCTTAGATTGAGGAAGTTACCAATTTAGCTTTGTGGTAAATGCCCCAGGGAATGGCCCAGTGACGTATGTAAATCATCATTCTTGTGATATTTGAGTGATATTTATCATTAGACCTTAAAGGGATGTCGCTAATCAACACCACTGTTCTGCTTGGTATTGTCAAAATAACTGGCCACTAAGAACAAATACAAAATTGACAGCGTTGCCCCACCACCACCCCCAACCTTATACGTGAAAGATGTACACATGATTATCAAGCTCCCTTTCGGTCCCTTTTCAACAATATGTCAACCTGCTTGAAATAACACATGAAGTATAATCAATAATATATAAGTTAACGAGAGTTTGTTATGAAATGAAATGAAATGGGGTTTAACGTCCTACTGTTTTGCTCTGAACTGGGCTAATGAAGACGGCCATACGCCATACAGTGTGCTATGAGGGAAATTTTGCCCGGACAGCGGCACTACGTCCTACTCTTATATCGAATTCCAACTGTCAAGATATCTTTTACGTGCACGCCAATGTGTACACAGGACCTCGGTTTTTCGTTCCATCCGAATGACTAGACAGCTGTCCTTGTCAGGCCCTCCGTCCTGCATCATGGCAATACATGTTACGAATCAGATCTATAGAGTTATCAGATACGTTTTACCATTTCATCTATATGTAAGGGTATCGCTGCCAATATTAAATGCTCTGCTAAAATGTCTTTTCCGTTGATTATATGTAAAAAGTACAACGTACAATGTCCTAAAACCGGTAATGATGAAGTCAAAAAGTCAAAGTTAAATGTAAAGCATCAAATGTAATGTGTCAAATGACAAATGTTTGATTGGAAAAGGCTGTTTTTTGGCGTGTCTACATTTTACATTTCCCTCATTATATTTTATATTTGCGTTCTGCCGCATTTCATTTGATCTTCGCGCTTTCTACATAGCATGCATTAACCTTTATATGCAAATGTAGGATATCACGTGACCTATTAACATATACGGACACCAGGCCAAGATCAACCGGGCACACTATAAGCCAGCACACGATAAGGGAAAATCAACCTGGCACACTATAAGAAATTTACTTACTTTGAAAAAACGACCAAATTTGGATGGTACTATACTATATTACCATGAATACTGAGGGAGGGTATGCAATGTCAAAATACGGGTCATAATACGATATTCACGATATGTTACATATTAGTGAAAAACACGTTTATGTATACTCTTATCTCTCTTTAAGTAGCCTACATGTATAGTCATTATTTGTTGGGCACAATGATTATACTTTTTTAATAAAAATGGATTAAAAGTTAATTAGCCTGTACTAAAATTTAGAGAAAGGGTGTGGGGACGGTGGTGGGAGTTTAAAATGTCAAAAAATACGGGTCTTAATACGGGTCTTAATACGAAATTCCATTTATCGTGTTATACATCACTGGAAAGTATCTTCCTATGGCTCTTTGAATCTTTCTGATATTTCCTGGAACATTCATAATTACGTACTTTTGAGATACAAAGGTCTTCCTTGTTTTGTCGAAAGAAATGTCGCTGCCCGACAGTAATTGCTAAATATAGACTATACTGTCAATTTATGTTATTTGTCAAAGGCTCGGATTAACCACAGGGCCCACCAATTACATAATTTTATTGTAGGCACGATCGTCCCGTGAATTTCTTATAGTTTGCCATGTTGATGGCTTCAATATCGTGGGGCATAAATATCTCGTGTATGTGAAATAGCTTTATTTAACGTCCGCTTCCAACGAGGTGATATCGCAGACAATGTAAATATCTTATAGTGTGCTGGCTTATAGCGTGCCATGTTGATCTCGACCTCGTTTGCGTATATGTTAAGGCACGTGATATTCTACATTTGCATATGGTGCTCTGGGTAAGATGTTATGTAGAAAGCGTGAAGGACAAATGAGATGCGGCAGAACGCAAATGTAAAATGTGTTGAGGGAAATATTTGTCAAAAACAGCACTTTCCAATAAAACATTTGACACATTGCATTTGACGTTTTACTTTGGTCTTAGAGGTAATTTGACTTTATCACCGGTATTAAGACTTTGTACTTTTTACACGTAATCAAGACATTTTAGAGGAGCATTTAATAATGGCACCAATACCCTTCCATACATCTATCAATACATTGATTTGTATACAAAGTTTTCCTACCTGCCCTGCGTTTAATATCATTCGATGTAGTTCGATCTGATTAAAATACAGATCTATATTTCGTTTCGTTTTTATACGCCCACATTTTCATGTGGACGTATATTGTCGCCCCTGTCCGTCCGTCCACAATTTGTTTGTGGACACTCTACAGGTCACAATTCTTATCCGATTTTGAGGAAACTTGGAATATAGGTTTATCTCCAAGAGATCTTGGTTGCTTTCGATATTGGCATGTATCGGAGAGAGAGAGAGAGAGAAATGGGGTTTAACGTCCACTCGACGCAAACTAGGTCATATCGGGACTAACATGGTTTAATTTTATTTCAATAATTCGCTTGCGAGTAGGGGTCTTTAGCAGTGGGAGGAAACCGGAGGACCCGGAGAAAACCCACGAGGTTGGACAGGCGACCCTACACCTTGCCACGTACAACCGGGGATTCGAAACCACGCCAGTTGACTCAATGACAGGCCTTATGATACAACACGCACGTGCTAACCATTCGGCCATCGAAACTTCATGGATTATGGCCCCTGATTGTGGACCCTATAGAGGTCACAATTTTAATCCTATTTTGATGAAACTTACCACCCAAAGATCTCGGTTCCTTTCGATATTTGCGCATATCGGACTGTAACTTCCTGAATTATGGCCTATAGAGGTCATAATTTTTTATCCGATTTAAAAAAAACTGTTTTAATATATCACCGTTACACCCTAAGGGTTGCTGAGTTCGAATTTTGTGAAAATCGGCCCAAAACTGACAGACAATTTTAATACGATCTTGTTGAAACTTGAAATGGAACTTTATAACCCAAAGATCTCGGTTCCTTTCGATATTCGCGCATATCGGATCGTAACTTCCTGAATTATGGCCATTGATTGAACAAAAAATCACGATTTTAGCTTGTGGTCCCTGTAGAGGTCACAATTTTTGTCCGATTTAAAAAATATGTGTGAATATGTCACCATTACACTCTAAGATCTTGGATTATGGCCCCTGATTGTTCGAAAAATGGCACTTTTAGCTTGCGGATTCTCTAGAGTTCACAATTTTTTTGCCAATTTTAAAAACCGTTTAAGCATTTCAACATTCCATCATAATAAAGGTTGAATGCGAATTTCGAGAAAATCAAAATGAAATTGTCCAACAAAATGCCCGCTCTTTGTAAGCAAATTGTGTAAAAGTATGCAATACGAAGTCGACCCTCTAGAAGAACTTAATTTAGGGAAACCAATCGACAGTGCTACATATAAACGATCTACTTTTAGTAAGGATGAAATTATATCCGATCACAAATCTGTACTCACTTCATTTGGTACTCCGTGTGGAGATACCTATACAGATTTGCCCTTGTTATATTGGATACCTAAACTACATAAAAATCCCTACAAGCAACGTTTTATAGCAGGTTCATCCCGTTGTTCCACAAAACCACTTTCAAAAGTATTGAGGGTATTCAAAAATACTGTGACAAAATATACTCTCGTAGCGGTATAAATCAAATGTGGATATTGAAAAATTCCAAAGAATTACTTGATGGTTTGCAACCTTGATCCCTTGCTTCAGTCTCATCTATTCAAACGTTTGACTTTTCTACTTTGTACACTAAAATTCCCCATAGTCAATTAAAAGCCCGGTTGAAAGACATTATTCACAGTGTCTTTTCGCCTAAATCAGTTACTGCTAGATATCAATATTTAGTTGTAAATTACAATTTCACATATTTCGTTAAGAATCACAGTGATTCCAAAAACAAATTCACGGCCATCAAGATAATTCAGATGTTGAATTTTTTAATTGATAACATCTTTGTTGAATTTGGAGGGGAAATATATCAGCAAGTGGTTGGCATCCCCATGGGCACCAACTGTGCACCTTTGCTTGCTGATCTGTTTCTCTATTGGTACGAAGCCGATTGGATGGGGTTGGATGGCTGAATGGTTAGCACGTGCGCGCTGTACCATAAAGTCTGTCATTGAGTCAACTGGCGTGGTTTCGAATCCCCGGTTGTACGTGGCAAGGAGTAGGGTCGCCTGTCCAACCTCGTGGGTTTTCACCGGGTCCTCCGGTTTCCTCCCACTGCTAAAGACCCCTACGCGCAAGCGAATTATTGAAATAAAATTAAACCATATGTTAGTCCCGAAATGACCTAGTTTGTGTCGAGTGGACGTTAAACCCCATTTCTCTCCCTCTCTCACGAAGAAGCCGATTACATACAGACGCTCGTAAAAACTAATAAACAATCAGTCAGACTTTTAATTTCACTTATCGATATATCAATGACGTTTTCTCACTTAATAATCCTAAATTTAGTGATTATGTAGAATTCATATATCCTGATGAGCTCGAAATTAAAAACACCACTGACAGTGACAATTACGCTTCCTACTTGGATCTGCGTCTCGATTTTGACAATTGCCATAAACTGAGTGTTAAATTGTACGATAAACATGATGACTTTGACTTTCCGATTGTTAACTTTCCATTTATTAGTAGTAACATTCCAATATCACCAGCTTATGGAGTGTTTGTGTCTCAGCTAATCCGTTACGCGAGAGCTTGTTCCTTTTATTCTGATTTTTTAAGTAGATCGAGGCATTTGTTATCTAAGCTTCAACTACAAGGATACTTACGCACTCAACTTATTAAAACCTTCAAAATGTTTTATGGCCGTCATGTTGATTTGATTGGTAAATATAACGTGTCTCTCTCGGCTATTATTCTAGATATATTTAATTGACACGTATACTATTACTATCTCCCTGATAATGTCTACTACATCGTTAACACAGTTCATCGCGTGCATTTTGCATACCGATAGTTTATTGGCCAATCACGCTATTTTACCGACATTTCGCCATAGTTTGGATGCAGCTATGGCGGGTGTGGCGCCAGGCAGGGTAAGCTTACTCTTCCGGACACCTGTTACCACTGTTTGTCGTGTATTTTGTACACGAGGAGCAGTCCATTTGCTGATTACACTATTTTGCTTGAATACACTATTTTGTCTATAACATTTTTTAGGACTTCGAATTCTGTTTTATGGTTTGGATTGTTCGTACTTGGTTTTATTTTATTTTTATCGGATTTTGATGAAACTTTAAAAAATATCTTTATATCCCAAAGATCTCACACCCTTTTCATATTTGCGAATTTCAGGCCATAACTTTCTGGATTATGGCCCCTGATTGTACCAAAAAATCCTGTTTGCCTTTAGCTTGTTCTCTATCCATCTCTTGCAAAATGTGGGCGTATCCTGCCTGGCAGCCGCTGGTTTTACACTTTCGATGGTCTAAATTACATGAAGATCTGACAGGTTGTTGTGGAAGGTCGCGTCAGAGGTCATACGAGCGGCTGTTGACCCTATGACGTCAGAGATTTCATTAAGCGACGAACGTCGATATTTCTAGTGGGTTACCCACAGTTCCGTGCACCTCACCCCAAAAAACTTGTAACAGACCGTTCCATTGGCTAAACCCTCACCTCATCCAGAACACGGGTTACATAACAGCTCTTCCAGATCCCTGTGTAGTAAAGACAAATAAAACGAAATTGTCAACTAGAAAAGAACGAACGAAATACAGGATCTGTGTTTTAATCAGATTGGAGGGAGTTCATGGTTTTACTTTCGAATGACTCCCCTAGAAACACGAGGACTAATAACTAATTATTTAACCAAACGATTTTGCAATCGGAGACTACTAACGCCTTTGTACGCGACTCTCAGTTCATATCCCTATCTTTGCTCCAGATCGTTGTTTTTGACGTAGAATCCGTATCTTGTGTGGTATCTTTTCATAAGATAAAAACTTCTTTTGACCAACTATTATGGCAGAAATTCAAGATGGTGGACACATATGGCCGTTGTATGTACGTACTGCACCCAGGAAAGACCTAGCAGAGCAATGTAAAAATTTTGAAGTGAAATATTGCCAACCAAAACGATGGTCATAGATAATTTGATGTACCCAAGGAGACAGACGAGATCGGAAAACTATGGACTGTTGGACTTTCTTTAAACATAAATTATGCAAGAGCTAACTCTGCCTATTACAAGTCTTTATTTAGGCTTCAGATGTTATAGAAATGGTTAATTAGACCTTTATTTACATGTCAAGGTCAAAATCAGCTCTGTAGACCCTCGAATGGCTTGGATACAGCTTGGATTTAAACAGTCGTCCATTTCAAATAAAATCAATGAATAGCCGAGTAAGCTAACGTGTGTACCGTTAGTTACTACCAGGGACATCCGATGAAAGGCCTGCCAAGCGAGGGTACCATAGTCATTGCGAATGTTACTTGATAATCGAGAATATGTGGGTGGAGTTATCGTCTGTCAATCAATCGATCGGCAGTTCTCGTAGACGGCGCGGGCACAGTTGATGCCTATTTCTAGTCATAACCTCCAACTGTGACAACTCCGTTCAGAATAAAGTAATTTGACTGAAATGTTCAATATTTTCTTTTTTGTCCCCCGCCTTTCGAAGAAAGCAGGAGACTATTAAAATGGGTTCGTTCGTCCGTCTGTCTGTCCATCCGTCTGCTTGTATCCTTCTAATTGAGCTAGAATTGTTAAATTTGGTGTAGGTGTTTATTAGGTCAATGCCTTGATGGAATTCGAAGATGATCATTTTCTGCTTAGGGTAAGATTAGATAAGCAATTTGATTGGTTGATCCTTTGGGACACGATAACTTTAGTTCTAATTAAGTGAGATAGAGAGAAATGGTTAACGTCCACTCGACACAAATTAGGTCATTTCGGGACTAACAAATGGTTCCAATTTTATTTCAATAATTCGCTTACGCGTAGGGTTTTTTTTAGCAGTGGGAGGAAACCGGAGGACCCGGAGAAAACCCACGAAGTTGGACAGGCGACCCTACTCCTTGTCACGTACAACCGGGGAATCGAAACCCCGCCAGTTGACTCAATGACAGGTCATATGATACAGCGTGCACCTGCTAACCATTCGGCCATCCAACCCCCCTAATTAAGTGAGAGTGGTGAAACTTGGTGTATAGTTTGATTACATCAATGCCTTGACTAAGTTCGATAATGAGCATTTTCTGGTCGGGGTCAGCAGAGCGATAAGCAATTTGATTGGTCGAGATTTTGGAACACAATAACTCATTCTAATTGAGTTAGCATGTTCACACTTGGCGTATTAGGTGAATGCCTTGATGGGGTTCAAAGATAAGCATTTCTTTGCTTAGGGTAAGCAGAGATAAGTAGTTTGATTGGTTGATGCTTTGTCTCACGATAACTTTAGTTCTAATTAAGTGAGAGTGTAGCTATATTACATCAATACCTTGACTAAGTTCGGTAATGGACATTTTCTGCTGATTGTAAGCAGAGCGATAAGCAACTTGATTGGTCGAGACTTTGGAGCACAATAATGCTCCTTCTAATCGAGGTAGAATGTTCACACTTGGTGTAAATGTTCATTAGGTGAATGCCTTGATGGAGTTCGATGATGAACATTGTTGGCTTTAGGTAAGCAGAGATAAGCAATCTGATTGGTTGATGCTTTGGGGCACGATAACTTTGGTTTTAATGAAGCGAGAGCCAAGAAACCGCGAATACAGATTCATTATATCATTACCTTCACTAAGTTCGATGGTGAGAATTTTCTGCTGAGGCTAAGCAGCGATACGCAATTTGATTGGTCAACACTTTGGAACATAACAACTCTGCTTTTAATTGAGGTAGAATGTTTAATCTTGATGTAGATATTCATTAGGCAAATGTCTTGACTGAGTTCAATGATTAACATTTCGAGCCGGAAGCTAAGCCGAGCTAATTAATTTCATTGTTCAATGCTTTGGGACAAGATAATATTGATTCTATCAGATAGAGAGTGGTGAAACTTAGTGTATAGTTTGATTGCGCAATAATTTAATTAATATGTGTCATCTATTTATTTTGGGATTTCGGCGGAGGACATCAGCTTCGCTGTTGGTTTGTTTTACCATCTATTTTGGAACTGTTATATGAAGAATGACCAGCTCTTTATTAAACTCTTAACTAATGCATATTTAACATTTACACGGTGACAACCAAGTCTTGAAACTGTATAACGAGTTTACAAACTGTATCAAGACTAAGATGGTATTAGACCTTGCACCATTCTTGCCACTTTCCAGAAATAAACTGAAAAGGTATTTCCCTCATAGAAACATTTTACATTAATATTTTCTAAATAGGTATCATTTTATTTGCACAACTCTAACTGTCACATTGTAGGAGGGGCGAACGTATGTCTATCGACGATCTTCACTGCATCACGTGATATTAGCATACTGAATTGCATATGCGGAGCTTAAACTAAACTGTTTCGATGAATTGTAGCAGTTAATGCTCGTATTTCATTTAGTCAACACGACAGCTAAGGATATGGATACGTCCTTATTGCTATATTTTATAGGTTTAACAGCATTATGGACAATAAACTCTTCTACTGCAGATGAACCAGGTAAGGTAGTAACATTTATCTTCGGAAACTGAGGAACGTTTCTTGGTCGACTATCCTACAACCACACCGTCAGTTATGTCCATCGGGGGTAAAACACACTGAACAGGTCCTAGATTTCTGAATTATCCAACATCTGCACCGAGACCGAGAAAAATATCTCGATTGTTAGACTGAACAACATAACGGACCAGTGCAAGTATTTGGGAATTATCCATTTCATTAATAATTAGTAATTCAATACCATAACTGTTAATGTAGTTGCGGTGTATTCAGTCCATACAGAACAATAGGACGTTAAACTCGTTTCATTTTATTTCATTTCGTTTGGTTCAGATTATGCTAGAATGCATTCGTTTCAGATCCGTGCATGGTTGCCTCGCCGTTTCCTCATCTCCAGAATAGATCAACCACGTACAACGACACGTTTAATATTAACGATAGATTCATAATTCCTGGATGGTATGGAGTGCGTGATTTATCAATACCCCACACACCTCCCGAATACAAGCATTGTGGTACAAAATATCCCATATATTTAACAGGTAAGTTTTAATATACCTATAAAAAATTCCATGTGAGACAATTTAGATCCGAAAATGGCATATATTAGCCTTTAATTAACAAGCTAACACTGGTTACTCATTACACTATTATTGCTGGCATTTATCATTGATCTATCTGATGAATAAATCGGCGCTTATTGGGTATTTTCAAAACAAAATGGCTTCGTTTGGGTCTATTAATACCGAACGCGAATCGATGGCGTACAATGTATTTAAAAACAAACGGTTAGCATGCAACTAGATACGGCCAAAGTTTGCGAAAGATGGACGGAGAACAGGGTATTCAATAGTGTTCACCCGTTCCATGTCCCAATGTTTTAAATCGTATTTTAAAAAAAAATCAGTGAAATAGTTACATTTAGTATGGCATACACATGCTGACACATTTTTTAATTTTTATATAAACCCGACAAAATTGGTCGCCCCACTAACTTTGTACATATTTCACATTTTGCGTAGAAGGCAGCGGGCAAAAATCCGTCACGGAAGATGCGATGCGCACCAAAGGTCCACAATCTTGTTATGCGTTTACACTATTTGTATAAAAGGGGGCTACCAGTTTGACGGAAAGTGGGGTCAGATTTTCATGAATTCGCACTCAGAGGCACTTATGCTGTAACCGTGATATATAGTCTGGAGGCTCAGCGCGCGGGGGGGGGGGGGGGGTCCATCAAATGGGCACAAAACTAGACCCAACTTTTCTAGAGGAAAACTTTGCGTAGAATACGATGCCGAGTGGTAATCAATCCGCCGTTGGCGCGTTTTCGAGATATTCGGGGTCAAAGGTCAAATGAGTTCATTTGCACTGAAAGTGAATGCGTGGTCATTCTTGTATCATGAAGATAAGCTGAAAATGATCGAAAGTAATGACACTTTTCAATAAAAATGTAAACTTGCTAAATTCACCTTTGTTCTTTGTGACCCCAGAGGTCAAAAGGTAAAATTTTCCGTTTTAGCACTAGGAAGTTTTAAAGTAATAAATGTCGGCGTAAAATATAAAAACTAAAGCGAAACCAGTTCTAATAAATAATAGGAACATTTAAAATTTATCTTTAGGTGATCTTAGCACCAAACTTTTACTTTGGAACGTCGAAAATGATCCTGCATAACAGAACCAAAACGCTTCGGAGCCTGTTTCAAAAAAACGTAAAAACTGTTAAATCAAAATCTCTCCGAATTAGTTTTACAACGAATGCTATACATAATGATACTAGTTGTCTGAAAAAAAACCAATTAAATAGTTCCATGGCTGGACTCCAGCCTGCAGGCCGCGTCACAAAGCCTGCCAATTTTTCCCCGCTAACATTTACGAATACGACATATATATCCTGTGAACTACTATGTACAATGCATTCGTCGATTTTATCTGCGTCCATGTTCCGGCGAAATTCAAAAAAAATCTTAAAAAGTTTGCAAACTTTTAATCTCGTCGCCCGATGCGTGTTTTCCCGTCACAGATTAACGTCGGTTTCCCTAGACTGGGATTCTCGGAAATCCACGTGGCCTGCAGGCTGGAGTCCAACACTGAAACTATTCAATTGTTTTTTCAGATAACTAGTATCATTATGTATAACAATCGCTGTGAAAATAAATCGGAGAGATTTCGATTTGACAGTTTTTACGTATTTTTGAAACAGGTTTCAAAGTGTGTTGGTTCTGTTATGCAAGATCATTTTCGACGTTCCAAAGTAAAAGTTCGGTGCTAAGACCACCTAAAGATAAATTTGAAATGGTCCTATCATTAATTAGAACAGGTTTCGCTTTATTTTTATATTTTACGTTGACATTTTATTGCTTTAAATCTTCCTAGTGCAAAAACGGTAAATTTCACCTTTTGACCTCCAGGGTCACTAAGACTAAAGGTGAATTTAGCAGGTTTACATTTTTATTGAAAGTGTGATTACTTTCGATCATTTTCAGCTTCTTTTCCTAATACAAGAATGAATATGCAAAATTTTACTCTAAAAAGTTGGGTCTGGTTTTGTGCCCATTTGATGGACACCCCCCCCCCCCCCCCGCGCGCTGAGCCTCCGGTCTAATATTTGAACGTTTGTTAAAATCGGATAAATACTGGGATCGGTAGAGTGTCTACAAATAAAGGGGGGGGGGGTGGATGGCTGAATGGTTAGCTTGCGCGCGCTGTATCATAAAGTCTGTCATTGAGTCGACTGGCGTGGTTTCGAATCCCCGGTTGTACGTGGCAAGGAGTAGGGTCGCCTGTCCAACCTCGTGGGTTTTCTCCGGGTCCTCCGGTTTCCTCCCACTGTTAAAGATCCCTACGCGCAAGCGAATTATGTAAATAAAATTAAACCATATGTTAGTCCCGAAATGACCTAGTTTGTGTCGAGTGGACGTTAAACCTGTCATTTTCCTTTGTTAGTTAAGCACATTTTGATTGAGTGCAAGCATCTCAAAGACACAAGATTACGGAATTACCGTTGCCAATCTCTTCATCAGTTGTTTGCCCAACCGGGTCTATATTGTAAAGCGCTAGATTTTTTAAAAGAGACAAATTTTTATCGAAAATTTTAATTGTATATATCTGATTTTCCCTTTCATGTTTTAAATATATATACATAAAGTTTATATTTATTTTTATTTGATATTTACTGTGATATTTGTTTTTATTTATGTATATAGATAATATGTGATTATATGTTTCTAGTTTGTCTCGAGGACTCTCACCATAGGTTTGGCGCAATATAGCCCGGTTGGAGCTGACGTGCCATTAAACAACATTTCATTCATTCATTATACTGTCTGAGACAAGATGTGAAAATAAACAAAGAGTAGAATCAGAATAATCTTTTATTATGTCTAATTAAATAAATGGTTTATAATTAGATAATAATTGACTAAAACTACGATCTCTTTATTCCAGTATACTGTTATAATATACGTTGTTTTAAAAGAGACCTTAAATATATCGAACGATACATACATGGCGATTTCTACTTAATGTTTGTAATAATTAATATGAGGTTTTAGATATGTAGAAATATTAAAAAACAAATCAAGTGAATTACTCGACATTCAAATTCAGGAAGAGTGGTTTTACATATAGGTTAAGTCAGATCCCTAATCCAGTTCCCCAATCCCATTCAGATTTTCTCAATAAATAAAAATCATAATGTGATAAAGTAACATAATAAATGTTATCTTAAATGTCGACGTAATTAATTATATGAAAAAAAACCCACAAGATTTTATAAATCTACACAAGTTTGTGTTAAGACATTGAAAGGAACACAAACTTGTGTTATTGCAATGTAAAACAACACAAACTTGTGTAAAATATTTTTGACACGAGTCCTTGTGTTGAGATCCAACACAAGAGTTTTTTCGGTGTATGTTTTCCCACGTTCATAATAATGTTTCATTTCAACAGACAGGCCAATGCGTAATACCGACCAGATACAGACTATTGGTACCTGCATTCGCTATCCAACAGAGGAGTGTGTGAATACGGCTCCGAACGTCAAAGTGAAAGTATGTTCTGCCAATTTATTGGTATTTTACTTGGAACGTACAGGAACCGGCCTGAGCGGATATTGTGTCGGTAAGTGTATATTTACCAGCGTATGTGTTTATGAGTAAGTTACACATTTTAATATTCATAAAAAAGAGTGGCACAGATTGATGATCAAGGCAATGACAAACTACAGTCGCCAATTCATGTTTACCGTATACGCCTGGGTTGTACTGTGGTTGTATATTGTCGTCTCCCATGTCCGTTAGACATTAACTTTTCTTGTTAGCACATTAGTCCACTTTCATGTGGACGTACGCATGTCACAATTTTTATCCGATTTCAATGAAACTTGAAATATAGGTCTATCTCACGAAGATATCGATTCCTTTCGAAATTGGCATATGTCGGGCCGTAATTTCATGGATTATGATCCCTGATTGTACGAAAAATCCCGTTTTTAGCTTGTGGACACTCTAGAGAACACAATTGTTATCCGATTTTGATAAAACGTAAAATGTATGTTTATAAACCAAAGATCTCGGATTATTTCGCTATTCGCGCATATCGGACCGTAACTTCCCCGAATTGTACGAAAAATCGCGTTTTTGAGTTTGTGGTCCCTCTAGAGGTTAATTACAACTATTATCCTATTTAAAAAAACATTTGGATATATCACCGTTACACCCTAATGATGGTCGAGTTCAAATGTCGTGAAAATCGGACAGAAACAATGGCCACTCCGTGAACGCACATAGTGGAAAAGTGTGGCATATGAAGGATGTGGACCCTCTAGTGGACACAATGTTGGTCGGACTTTACATTTATGTTTTTGTAAAAAGGTCTCGGTTCCTTTCGACAAATTAGGTTTTTAGCTTCTGGGCACTCTAGAAGTCTCAATTTGGATTCATTTTACATATATCACCGTTAAACCCCCATGGCGGTTGACTTCGAATTTCATAAAAATCCGACCGAAACTGCCGGACAAAATTGCCGCTCGTTGTACACAAATAGGTAATACTATCTCGATCGCTGAGACAGGCGAGATAAGTTTACCCCTCGTTTATCTCTGGTAAAACTCGCCGGCCATTTTGAAATCGGAAGCATTTCATTCTTAAAAAAATCCTGCCAATCAGTAGCCACTGGGGCGGAGCTAAGAAACCGTTTTCACTAAGGTTATGCTTGGGAAAGTAAGACTGAAGAAAATAACCCGAGAATAAGAAAACCCGAGGCCGACAAAGCACAACTTTGGAGCGTTCCTCAATGTTTTCCTCCAACCGTGCGATCATCGTAGAGGCTACATACAGGATCTGGGGGATTTCTGTGTAAATTTCTCTTTTACAGCGAAACATTGGAATTTCCTGTTCTATATGCTGAGACGCTTGGAAAAAATCTGTGTAACACTCCAAAACCAAGTTCATTTTTTCTGCACAGTCAAATTAATGATTAATGATGACTTCACCCCAATCGACCAAATTAGCAAAATTCAGTTTTCTTGGGATAATTCAAGAATTGGCAGCGTTTGATTTAACTGAAACATTTATTTATCATGTTTATTCCCAACTAACATATTTTAAACATGGTTCAACACCATAAACTACCATTTTCAACCGAAAAATTCACTATTTAGCAAATTCGCCCTAAAAAAACACTTTCAATTTGAAAATAGCTCAGAGTCTGACTACCTCTCGTACAGCCAATTATGGTTGTATTTTAGAGTATATATACAAATAATAAATCGTATGTTTATTTCAGGCTCACTAGAAGGCGGTGGTAAGTTTTCTTGTTTTATCAAAATACAGATAATAACTACATAGAAGATTCGGTACAATATTTGGCATGGTACACGTGATAGACGTGTGATATTGTCGCAAATAATGGTAAAAGTATATGAAATATACTGATGTCCAAAAGAAAGTATACACTGTGCATTGTGTCCTGCTTCAAACAAAGTCGTTTTTCCATTTTATGCGGTATTTGGGTACAATGTTCATTTGTTTTGCCTTTTATTTGCTTAGAAATATTGAGTTTGGACGCACGAGACATGTTCAGTGTAGTTTTATCACATTTTATTGTTTTAAACAAAACTTAGTCCTATTTTTAGTGTATATACTTTCTTTTGGACATTAGTATATGATAAACAATTCTAAATTAGTGTCCTTACTTGCTCAAATCCTTCAACAGTTTCTTGAGAACATTCTACAGATTAGTCTAGCCCATTTGATTATGTTCTTGTTTGATTATTGAACTTGTAGATCTTTGTTTTTAAGATATCCTGGATTTTAGAACCGTACCGAGTGTCACTTATGATCAAGTTACGGCGGCATATCTCACACAATTCCGGTTCTTCTGCAACTTCACCGAATCAACAGACGACGTATTATTTTATCAAGCATACTGGTATGTACCTATTAATACAATCATGTATAACAATACAGTACTTCTCAAACTGCATGCGCGAGTCAGGCATTTGTCTGAGGCCTCCGGCGGAATTACATTTTTGTATAGTGCTTTATAATGTATTATGATATTTGCAATATACGAAGAATATTTGGAACAATTTATGGTTGTTATTATTACATTTGTAGGCCTGTCGTCGCGAAAATGCTTAAGTAATGGCATATTCGTGTTTCGCCATTTCTTGGGGAACAAGGTTTGACGATGATTTCGGACAGAAGGGACCCTAATGAAGATATCTGTAGTTTGCTACCTCTAAAAAATACAAATACCGCCACTTGGGTCCCTTCTATCAGAAACCTTTAAAAAAGCTGATCCACAATTCCCGTGGGGTTTTTTATGCAGGTACGTGAACAGCCGTTTTATATACAGTTCACCTTTCGCTGCTTATAATGATCCGGCCAACGAACGAGTACTAACAGAAGCTAAGCTACGGGAACAGGGTGTGGTCACGGTTGGCTTTGATGTAAGATTGTATTATAATATATTTACAGCTACGAAATAAGTAAAATACAACATAATTAGAATGCCTTAACACGTGGCATTATAATTACAGTAATTCGCGCAAAATATATTCTTTAAATAAACAATTTTCTCTTAAATAAAATCATTATTTGGTAATACGAAATTTATAGACACCTCTTCAAAGGTAGAATCAATTTTATTTGATGTCCCCACCCCACCACAAAACTGACTAATTATTATGTGTTCTTTTAAGGTGACATGGCATTGTTAACTCTTATGGTGTTTCTTTAAAACACCGATTCCTTAAGATTTTTTTTCTTGCACCTTTGTATTACAATATATTATTTTCCCCCCAAGATTTATTGTGACATTAGAGCAGGTAGACGCGTCAACGGAGCAGCAGGATTTCCATCTACGAGTAAACCAATATTTATTGGTGTAGAGGTTAGTTTCTTTTGACGACCAAACAGCCATTTATTCGGTGTTCTCTATTCTTAGTTCTTAAGTCATATGCCTTGATTCATATTTTTTCCATTTGTTGTTTAATATATCAGACATTTTTCATATCAGATTTCTAAATTGTATCTTTGTTTAATTTAATTGCCCCCCCCCCCCAACGCCTTTCAAACAGGGGACTATTAAAATGTCCGTCCGTCCGTGGGTCCGTTGTCCGTTCACATTTTTTTGTTGACAATCTACCGGTCACAATTTTTATCCAATTTTGACGAAACTTGAAAGTTTATCTCTCACAGATCTCGGTTCCTGTCGATATGGGCATGTATCGGGCCTAACTTCATGAATTATGGCTCATAATTGTACGAAAAATCACGTGTTTAGCTTGTGGAAACTCTAGAGGTCGCAACTTTTATCTGACTTTTATGACTTGAAATGCATATTCATAACCCAAGGATCTTGGTTCCTTTTGATATTTGCGCATACCGGATAGTCACTTCCTGAATTATGGCCCTTGACTGTACGCAAAATGACGTGTTTAGCTTGTAGTCCCTTTATAGGTCACAATTATTATCCGATTTAAAAACTCGTTCGAATATATCACCGTACGCAAATAGTGTAAACATGTGGTAAATCAAGGTTATGGACCCTCTCGAGGTCACAATTTTGATTCGAATTTGATGGAACTTGAAATACATGTTTATAACCCAAAGATCGTGGTTCCTTTTGATATTTGCGCATATCGGACCGTAAGTTCTTGGATTATAGCCACTGTTTGTACGAAAAATCACATTTTTTTGCATGTGGATCCTCTAGAGGTCGCAATTTTTATCCAATTTTCAAAAATGTTTAAATTTATCAGCGTTACACCCTAATCATACGCAAATAGTGTACAAGTATGTCATTCCAAGGTTGTGGACCCCCTAGAAGTCACAATTGTTATCAGATTTTGATGAAACTTAAAATATATGTTTATGTCTCGAAGATCTCGGTTCATGTCGCTATTTGCGCATATCAGGCTGTAACTTCCTGGATTATGGCCACTGATTGTACGCAGAATTGTGTTTTTTTTATACGCCCACATTTTTATATGGACTTATATTGTCGTCGCCCCTGTCCGTCCGTCAATCCACAATTGTTTGTGAACAGTCTACAGGTCACAATTTTTATCCGATTTCAATGAAACTTGAAATATAGGTTTATCAGCCTAATATCTCGGTTCCTTTCGATATTGGCTTGTATCGGACTGTAACTTCATGGATTATGACCCCTGATTGTACGAAAAATCACGTTTTTAGCTTGTGAACACTGTAGAGGTCACAATTTTTATCCGATTTGGTTTAAACTTGAAACGTATGCTTATAACCCAAAGATCTCGGTTCCTTTCGATATTCGCGAATATCGAATTGTAATTTCCTGAATTATGGCCCTTGATTGTAGGAAAAATCACTTTCGTTTTAGCTTGTTATGTATCCATCTCTAAAATGTGGGCGTATTCTGCCTGGCAGCCGCTGGTTTAGCTTGTGGATTCTCTAGAGGTCACAATTGTTTATCTCATTTTAAAAACCGTTTATATATATCACCTTTCTACATAATGAAAGTTGAATTCGAACGTCGGGAAAATCGAAACTAAATGGCCGCTCTTTGTACGCAAATTGTGTAAAAGTATGTTATACAAATGTTGTGGACCCTTTAGAGCTCACAATTCTTATCGGATTTTGATGAAACTTACAATTTTATGTCCCAAAGATCTCGGTCCCTTTCCATATTTGCACACTTCAGACTATAACTTGTTTTTAGCTTGTTCTCTATCCATCTCTTGCAAAATGTGGGCGTTTCTTGCCTGGTTTGATATTCTAAACGACAATTAAATTAAACAAATATACAGTTTACAAATCTTGTAGGCCAAATGTCTGATATACAAATACAATAAAACCAAGTACGAACAATCCAAACCATAAGACAGAATTCGAAGTCCTAAAAACCGTTTTAGGCAAAATAGTGTATTCAAGCAAAATAGTGTAATCAGCAAATGGACTGCTCCTGGTGTACAAAATACACGACAAACAGTGGTAACAGGTGTCCGGAAGAGTAAGCTTACCCTGCCTGGCGCCACACCCGCCATAGCTGCATCCAAACTATTAGGCGAAATCTCGGTAAAATAGCGTGATTGGCCAATGGACTATCAATGACAGCCTACACCGGTTGTGTTCCCAAAACAAACGGTATAGGCAAAATAGTGTAATCAGGCAAAATAGTGTAATCAGCAAATGGACTGCTCACCGTGTACAAAATACACGACAAACAGTGTTAACAGGTGTCAGGAAGAGTAAGCTTACCCTGCCTGCCGCCACACCCGCCATAGCTGCATCCAAACTATTAGGCGAAAAGTCGGTAAAATAACAACTATTGATTTTAAGATAAAAATATTAATTTTAGAAATACGATAACAAATGGCGCTACAAGAATTAAAGACTATGAATTGAAAACTAAGAATAGAGTATACTGAATAAAGAACTGTTTGGTCTTCCATAAGTTCAATTCTGATATTTCTATACATTTGTAAACCAGTTGTGATATATGAATTTAGAAACACGCACGTTAGGCAACGTAACAATTGTTTTAAGAACCTTGTAAAAGTAAAATGAAACTACTGCTAGGCTAGTATCATGTTCTTGCCTAACGCAAGTGTTTTAGAGATATTTTTTGTACTAAACCAAAAGGTTATGGGAGTCCTGTTAGATTAGATAGAAACAGGCATGGGGGTGGGGTTGTTGTTTATATAAAAAAATAATCTACACTTTCAGATTAGGCATGATCTTATAAACCCTGATATTGAATTAATTTTTATAGACTTATTTACTGATTACACCAAATTCTTACTCGGGGTAATATATAGACCCCCAAATACAAGGGTTGCCTTTTGGGATATATTTTACGATACATTATCTAATGCATTATATAGTGGTTCCCTTTTTTTTTTATCCTAACAGGGATTTCAATAAATGTTTTTAAAAATGATGATATTAACAAAATTTATGAAAATTTGTTTAGATGTTTTAAATAAAGCATTAATACAGTATATCCCATTAAAAGTAGTAACTATAAGACCTAATGATAAGCCATTTATGAATTTTATGAATAACGCCATACGTATAAAAATTCGAAAACGAAATAGAGCACTCAAACGCGCCAAAAAATCAAATAGTCCTAATCATTGGATATTACTTAGAAAAATAAGAAATGAAGTAATAACTTTAAAAATAATGAAGCTAAAAATAATTTTAAAGACAAATTAGAACAACAAATAAATGGTGGAAAACAGATAAATCTATTACAAATTTTGATAATGAAAAAGTACCCACCTCCACATTATTATTTGAAAACTGCGTTTACACACACCCATTTGATAAGGCAAATATCCTAAATTCTTATTTTGCCTCGATATCAAAATTAAATGATGTACCTGACCTTCCATACTTTAATTATCGCAGTAACAACGAAAAATGTAATGAAATGAAATGGGGTTTAACGACTAGACAGCTGCCCTTGTCAGGCCCTCCGTCCGGCATCACTGACAAGGGGAAACCAATCTGGATGAACTTTCTCGGCCAATGCTGGGATTGAACACCCGACCTCCAGGCTAGCGAGCCAGCGCCTTACCCACTTAGCCACCGTGATCCCCCAGTAACAACGAACTACATTTTTTTTTATTGTAAGCGAGCAAGAAGTGAAAGACCAGTTACTAATTCTTAACTGTTCAAAGCCTTCTGGTCCGGATAATATTTGTCCAGCTGTATTGAAAAAGATAACTTCATCAATCACAAGCACTTTCACTAAACTTTTTAAGATTTTAGAACTCCAATTATTACCTGATATTTGGAAGACTTCACATATCATTGCGGCGTATAAAGGAAAGGATGATCCGCAGTTCCCTGACAACTATAGACCAATTTCATTAACATGCTCATTATGTAAAATACTAGGGAAAATCATATTCAAAAATCTTTATAATTTTATAAAAGAAAATAACGTGTTATATAAGTATCAGTCTGGTTTTCACCTAACGATTCTACAGTAAATCAACTTTTAGAAACTTAAGATGTTATAATAAGTAATCTTGATACAGGAAAGCACATTCAATTTATATTTTGTGATGTATCAAAAGCGTTTGATAAAGTTTGGCACATAGGTGTATTGTCTAAATTGAAACAATATGGAATTAATAAAATATTAGGTAAATGGATTGAACACTATTTAAGTAATAGAAAACAATGTGTAGTTTTAGAAGGTTTCAAATCAAACTGTTTGCATACCGATTTTACAATATGCCGATATTGAATGGTCAAACCACAATTCAAACATATACCAGAAAGCTTGTGGTCGACTAAATATTTTGCGTATACTGAAATATAAAATTGATAGAATTTCACTTAATAAGGTATATCTTGCTTTTATTCTCCCGATTTTAGAATATGCCGATATTGTATGGGATACCTGTTCAAAGAAGGATTCTGATCTATTAGAAAGTGTTCAAACTGAAGCAGGTAGAATAATAGCTGGCCTTAGTAGAAATTCATCTAAAACAATTTATACAAAGAGCTTGGTTGGGAATATTTGTCTAATCGCAGAATAAAACAAATTAATTTATTTATATAAAATAAAGAATAACCTAAGTCCCACTTATCTCTCTGAAGGCTTTAAACCATTTGAACCGTCAGTATCAAATTATAACCTTCGTAATGAAAATCTGAACCTCAATCTACCATTTTGTAAAACCAGTTTATATTCTAATAGTTTCTTTCCCTGCACAATTAAACTTTGGAACAACTTACCTGAAAATATTAAAACCCCACAAACGTTAAGTACATTTAAATTTGGTCTTTCACGCGTGTATCCTGTAATTAGCCCACTACTATATTATAATCCTGGAGATAGGAAAGAGAATATTATCCATTGCCAATTAAGAAATAAAGCTAGTAATTTAAATAATCACTTATTCTACCATTTTATTAGTGAAACAAAAGTGTGCCCTGGGTGTAATTCTGCAAACGAAGATAATAACCATTATTTTTTCATATGTCCAGCATACTCTGTCCCAAGAACAATTCTCAAAAATAATCTACACCACCTTAAACAAAATGTTACAATAGACTTGATCCTATATGGCAACCCTGCCCTTTCAGACAATACCAATTCTAATATATTTGAAATAGTGCAAAAATACATAAAAGACAGCAAGAGATTTTAACACTTTAACATTTAAAACTTAAAATTACACTCCAAGAAATGTATATATGTTTGTAACCCAGTCCCTATACATATGCCCACTATTGTATTATAAACATAAGATATAACTATTTTATATGTCTGGAGAGAACTTATAAAGGCCTTTGCCTGTTATTGAATAAAATATTGTTTAAACTAAACGATGCCGCTCCTAACGGTACAGTTAATGATAAAGCAATTTAAAAAATAAAACAAACGTAATTTCTAAAGCTGCTGTAATAACCAAAAATGATGAAATGGAGTTTAACGTCCTACTTTTCTGCTCCTAACCTGGGCTAATGAAGACGGGCATACGCCATACAGTGTGCTATGAGGGAAATTTTGCCCGGACAGCGGCACTACGGCCTACTTTTATATCGAATTCCAACTGCCAAGGGATCTTTTACGTGCACGCCAATGTGTACACGGGACCTCGGTTTTTCGTCCCATCCGAACGACTAGACAGCTTTCCTTGTCAGCCCCTCCGTCCTGCATCACTGACAAGGGAGAACCACGCGAGGAAATCTGGATGAACTTTCTCGGCCAATGCAGGGATCGAATACCCGACCTCCAGACTAGCGAGCTAGCGTCTTACCCACTTAGCCACGTGACCCCCCAAAAAGCTAAATATTACTCCTCTTCAGAATCGTCAACGGTAGATTTTTTACGGCTGTAATAGTTCATAGCTGTGTAGAGAATTGCACGTGCGATGGCTATTTATAGTCTCATAGACTCTAGCGCTGAGTATGATCATACTGGGTAGTTAGCGTGAAATCACTTCGAGACAAGCCCCTGAAGCGTGCACATTCGCCGTGTCGAGTCCAACTTTCTGTAGAAAAACTTTTCACTGCACGGGTCACCCTACTGTCAGAGATATCCAATCTCCGAAACTTGGAAAGCCGCACCAAAAAACAACTTGACGACCATGCGACAGACCATTTTCTATTTATGTTGGTTACGAGATGTAAACAAGTCTAGGACACGTGATTGTTTCCCAGGATTGTGGGATAAGGTTAGGGATAGGTCTAGGGTTAGCGTAGCCCTGTTTACATTTCGTGACCTTGACGAAATCTGGCGGTGGCCTTAATATTTAGAGCTGATCAGTTATTTATTACAAAACAAAAATCAATTTTTAAAGAGTCAAACAAGGGAGATAATTGGGTCGAGGTCAATAAATCTCTCACACATCGTTACTTTAATGAAATTGAATTATAACTTAAACGCGGGTGGGCGTTTACACCGACTCGTGCTCTTATTGAGTACTCGTATCTTTATGAAAATTAAGTAATGTTAACTTTTCATTCAACAAATATAGTCCCCTTCTCTTGTCTGTCCGATAAATACGGGACCTAAAATAGTTATATAATTTCATCTGAACCATTGATGTATACAATATATGCTTTACAGGTTTTGACACCTACGGTTACCGTTAAAGAGGGTCAATCTGGTCAGATCCAGATTAGAGCTACAGCAAGGATTGGATGCCCTGATCCACCATGCCAATATGGTGTCACGGCTAATATACCAGAAAACGCTGATGTCTGCTCCCCAACAGTTCGTTTAGATACGAATTGTGGGGTGAACATTGATCCTAACATATGGACACAGGTTTACAAGATCAACGTTACTGGTACACTCACTGAAGATGAATATGGGCAACAGACCAATGTTATGAAAATCACACTTCGTTCTCCAGATAGTTACCCTGGACACCCTATATGGGAAAATTATACTTTAGCTCCCGTTAAGGTAAGTCCTTGTATGTTTCAATTGAAGTGGAACTGGAATGTAGTCCAAGTCTAGTGCTAAATCAGTCAGTCAAATATAGGGAATGTAATTAAGGCGGACATGCACCATGAAGTATGCTATGAGTAGGTTTTGCCCTACGACGGACAAAGGGAAACCACGCTGGAAAATCTCGAATAACTTAATCGACCAATACCTAGGTCGGAGACGGATCTCAAACGGCCTACTTACTGAGCCACCACGACCCAGGCAGATTTAGGCAAGGAAACGTGTTTATTTGAAGGTTCGTGATATTTACAAATTTCTCGTCCTCTTGACAGTTTTTTTTCCTTAAACGTACATTTTGCTTCTCTTCAACCAAACACCAACGTGTTAAGTCTTGCGATTGATAAGTTATAACCATATTGTCCCCAACATCGAAACATTTTGAAAAGTATTTATTTCTTCTCTTTTTTTAAAAAAACAATCTCTGATTTTTTTGAGTCTGTTGAAATTGGCATCGTTGATAATTTATCGCGGCGTTACTACCCCTGATACCAGCCCGTTCTCTCAGTACGACAGGGTTCCCGCGGTCCTTGAAAATCCTTGAATATCCTTAAATTTAAAATTTCATTTTCAAGGTCTTGAATATCCTTGAATTTCGCGGAAATAGGAAAATATCCTTGAATTTCAGTTGAGATCCTTAATTTTGTTTCAAATGTTTCAATTCCTTTTAAATATGAGATTATAACGATAGTTGGTAATGTTTTGGTTATTTTTAAGATGAAAATTTGTAACTTTAGGCTAAAAAATGTCCTTGAAAATCCTTGAATTTGACGTATATTTATCCTTGAATATCCATGAAAAAATGTTTGACGAAGCCGCGGGAACCCTGTACGAGTTTTAGATGATTTTTTGTATAAACCGTACTGTACTTGGGGAGATGCTAGGAGTGCTTCAATGGATTTTCACAGGTTACTAGCCCTCGATCTGCTGACCAGAACATTAAATTATCGATCAGAGCGTGATTGGATCTTGTATCTATGATGTATTTAATATCATATACAAACGTCGTGTCAACAATGTACTGGTCGACATTCATCTCCCGTTGTCAAAATGTTTATTTGATACCAACTATGGATTAATTTTTGTTGGCATTTTTAGGTGTATGTAGTAAAAGATACTGGAGCTATAGAATCACGAAGTTGTAAAGTACATTCCGATCCATATGTTAAAACTTTTGCGGAAAGGTAATTTTTTATATAATGATTCGATACATTTATCTGTTCATCTCGTCTTTCGTTGTTGGGGGGGGGGGGGGGGGGCGAATGGTTAACGCGTGGTTGGGTGGCGTGGTACCAACCTCGTTGGCTTTTTCGTTCACATTATTACCTATAAAGCACAGCACAGTTTTCTTCATCGTATGACTTTTTAGGACTTACCTTGAGTGATGGATATATTGACAACAATATGACTTTGCTGTAGGTGGGCTTATTATGGAAGGACTAGACCGCGATATTTTATAAATAATTCAACACCTTGTCATGTACCAGCGGAGAGTCAAAACAACGCCACAGACTTTGTGATCAAACGCGCGGACATTAACCATTCGGTCATCGAACACCCATCGCGTAATAAGGATGAAACGTATCGAAATTAATAGTCAATTATTAGAAAGTTATCACCGTTGTTATAGAAACCCTGTTACGGTACTACAGTGCATGGTAAAACCAAGTTTCCAAAGATTGTCGGCGATCCTAGGCTAATGTGCACATTAGGATATCTCATGTATAGATGTTTGAAGCGATGGATAGTATATCAGTAGAAAACGCTGGCGATATCCTTCCATGCTCTCCTGATATCTTTTCATTCTTTTATCTTTTTACATTTCAGACAGATGAGTCTCCAGATTCTTGGAACATTTACCATGTATCAGAATAATGACTATAATATAGAGGTAAACTATATTTATTGTTAAATCTCATGACGGGTCCAAGCCATAGCGTTGTATAGAATATTTGTTGTTTTTTGTAAAATCTTGTAGTGGTCTGATCCCTATACTGTAGTTCATAACTTGGGTTATCTGTAAAGTTATGAGTTTAACCACACCCAGGTTTTGTTTTATCTTAATTTCTATTAATTTGATTCGACCCTATGGGGCAGTGTGAAATTGGGTCGTTTTTGGTTTTAAACCCGATTGTTATTTAAGCGGTGAATAACGAATAACGAGGTGGACCCTCGTCGTTATTCGCGAATAAAGAGGGATACGCGACCTCGTTATTCGTTATTCAACTTTTTGTTCGGGATTCAAATATGCAGCTAACCATGCCTAGAATGATAGATGTCAAGTATCCTCCAACAGTATAAAACACAGCAAAAACGACTTCTAGATGAAAAACAGTCCACATCGTTATTCAAGCAGCGAATATCGAGCTGTTTGTTATTCGTTTTTCACCTCGTTATTCGGCATGCACATATCAGGTGTTCATGTATCTTTAATTAGGATGTTTTAGAATTTAATTCAAAACGATCACCAGATAACAATAAAATAATAGATTTCAAAGTACCCCCTAGCAGTAGAAAACTTATCAAATGACGCATATTCGGTAAATAAACCAGATTGTTATTCAAGCTCGTTATTCACTGCTTGCATAACAATGTGGCTGTTTTTCGTCTGGAAAACGTTTTGCTGTGTTTTATACTGCTTGCATAACAATGTGGACTGTTTTTCGTCTGGAAGTCGTTTTGCTGTGTTTTATACTGCTCGTTATTCGCTGCTTGAATAACAATGTGGGATATTTTTCGTCGTTTTGCTGTTTTTTTTTATAATACTGGGGGATACTTTACATCCATCATTCGAGTCATGGTTATCCTTTATTCGTTATTCACTGCTTGAATAACAATCTGGTTTATTCACCGACTATACGGCATTTAATGAGTTTTCTACTGCTAGGGGATACTTTACAATCCATTATTCTATTGTGATCGTTTTGAATTAAATTCTGAAATATCCTCATTAAAGATACATGAACACCTTCATATGTGAATCCCTAATAACGAAGTGAAAAACGAAGAACAGCTCGTTATTCGCTGCTTTAATAACAATGTGGTCTGTTTTTCGTCTAGAGGTCGTTTTGCTGCGTTTTATACTAGTCATGGCTAGATGTGGTCCACCTCGTTTTTTGTTATTGGTGATTAACGAAAAACGATCGAACTTCACACTGCCGAATAACGAGCCAGCACGTTATTCTGGATTCGGCAACTCAGGTGATTGCGAGAGGACTACATCGTGCACGCCAACAAAACAAACATCCCTCTATGGTCAGAGGTAGCGTGCAAATTTCCGAAAATATTCGTCATAGGCGACTCCCATATTTTATTAAATAATTAACACTTCTTGCAAGTGCATGTGTTGCAGGACACTAGCTCGATAACATTGTTGAGTGGTACGAAAAACCGAGGTTAGCATGCACGTATAATAATCATTGACTATTGGGATTCAAAATAAGAGTTCGTGGCATCGCCGCTGTCCGGGCATATTTCCCTCATAGCCTTATGGAGTGTACCCGCATTCTTTACCCCAGAAAAGTGGGACGTTAATACCGTTTCATATCCGTTTCGGTATTATTTTACCTTTTCAGGTTCAAGTAAAAAGCTACACGTGTTCTAACCAGTGGCATGCCTACTGTGTTTGTGGTATAGTCGTTCGAGTTGGACAGACAGTTTTTATGATGAATCATTGCTCCATCGACTATTGGTTTATTGATTATATCCTGTGTAATGATGGTGGTGATATTCTCGATGTTAAAATATTACATGGTGATTACAAGGTAATAATATATATTAGTGATATATTTATGTAATGATGGTGGTGATATTCTCGACGTTAAAATATCACTGAAAAAAAACTTGTGTTGAAACAACACAAACGTGTGTTGAAAAACACAAAATTATGTTAAATGTTGAAACAACACAAAACTTGTGTTAAAATGTATCAAACAACACAAACTTGTGTTGAAACTTGTGTAAAAATCTACACAATACTAGTGTTGAAATTTCTGAAACTAGTGTAGAAATTTCTGAAACTTGTGTGGTTTCATACAAACTTGTGTGGTTTCATACAAACTTGTGTATAACCACCAACAAAAACTTGTGTTGTATTTTCCCCCCAATTTATATCCAGTATAGCAACCTTTCCCATGCAGCACCTCTCCTTTAGCTCTGTTGTAAATTAATACCGCCAAAGAAAAACTAAATAGACATTTGAAGTGTTAACAGAAAAACAGAGAAATAATTCTAATACTTATAAAATTGTGTTATATACTGAGCGCCATGGAAAACGCATCACTTTTTTTCCCAAACCCAAGCTCAAGACCGCTACATCCGGGTCACTCATCTGCTCGACAGATTCCGCCCAGCGACTCGAACAGGTGCAGCAGTCGTCGGAAGACAAGAACCAGTAAGTGCCAACACCGTTAGACGTCGTTTAAGAGAAGTAGGACTCCGTGCACGACGACCTTATGTTGGAGCTATCCTCAGGGATCATCACCGTCAGCGGCGTTTAATATGGGCTCAAGGACACCAGACAAGAAGAAGAGTAGACTAGAAAAGTATGCTCTTCAGTGATAAGAGTCCCTTTCATCTTTATCACGCTGATGGCCGTCAACGTGTGTGGAGACGTCTTGGGGAACGTCTTGCAGACTGCTGCGTCTTCGAAACGAATCGATGGGGTGGGGGAAGTGTAATGGTGTGGGGAGGCTTCACATTTTATCACCGGACCGCCCTACACATTTGCAGGGGTCGCGTTAATGCTGTAGCCTACCGTGATGATGTCTTGCAACCAATTGTTGTTCCGATGTTTCGAGCGCACCCACAACTTCAGCACTTCCAACAGGATAATGCACGTCCGCATACCGCCCGTTTTAGTATGGACTACCTGGCTGCTAACAACATCAATGTCTTGGACTGGCCAGACATGTCTCCGGACATGGCACCGATAGAATATGTCTGGGATGAGATTGGACGCCGTCTGTATCGGATACCACAGATGCACACCATTGCTGCTTTAGAAGCTGCTCTTGTCCAAGAATGGAACAATTTGCCCCAGGCCTTCTTTCAAACATTGGTAAATTCCATGTGACGTCGCTGCACAGCGTGCGTAAGAGCCCGCGGAGGACACACGCGCTACTGACATCTGTGTCGTACTTTTGGTTTTGACCCCTCTAACTTTGTACCCTTGATTACAGATTAAACATCCATAAGTGTACAAATGTGTTGTTATTGATGTGTTCCCATTTGAATATTGTTCACAATAAGAAGCAAAATAAATAATATGTTTACATGATCATTTTGTTATACGAAAAACTAAGTGATGCGTTTTCCATGGCGCTCAGTATATAATGAAAAGCCTCCCCCCACCGCTCCCATCACAAAATATTAAACAACTATTTAAATTTTTCTTTACCCTAAAACAAGAACTGAGAATATAAAGGTATGTACACATTACCCCTACCCCAAATATATATATAATTCAAATATATCTAAATTTAATAACACCCAAACCAAGCACTAAAAGATAAAAATAAATTATGCACTAAATTGAATTATTTTCAAAAACTGAAAAGTGCTACAAAGTCATATTACAAGTGATTTGTAAGGCTTCTTGAAATAACTAGCATACATAGAAAACTAACAAAAGAAATATGCACTATTTTGCAGGAGTAATAAAATGATGTAGAATCCATTCCTCATTAAAAAAAACAAACAAAATAAATATTCTGTACATAATTGGAGCAAAGCATCAAGATAGCAGGATTGAAAAGTCAGAGAAAATGGCAAATATTAAATAATATGTACAAAATATGTATATACAATTACAAGTCACAAGCAGGGGGGGGGGGGTGCATAGTGGTTCAGTGAGTATAAGGCGTTGGTCGAGAAATTTCAAATGGATTTTCTGACATAGTTCGCTCATGTCAGTAGTGTAGGACATGGCAAAGAACAATATATAGTCGTTCGGATAGGACAATAAACCTAGGTCTCATATACACATTGCGTGCATTTTAAAGAAAGAGATAGAAATGAGGTTTAGCGTCCACTCAACACAAACTGGGTCAATTGGGAACAAGCCTGGAATCGAAACCACCCCACTGCGTTCAATTTAAAGAACCCTTGAAAATTGAATTATTTGACTCAATGACAGACCTTCTGACCCAGTGTGCACGTGTCAACCATTCGGTCACCCTGGGTTCCCTTTAAAGACCCCTTGCCAGTTGAAATATTTGATATAAGAATAGGTTATAGGGCAGAATTACCCTAATAACACTGATAACTAGGATATTAAACCCTATTTCATTTCATAAGCAAGGTAAAGGAATTTTTGGAATTATATATTTGATCTACATTTGGTTTCTAGATAATTCTAGATAATACTTAATGATTTCCGACCAAATTCTAAGGGATTTATATGTCACTTTTTACCTTCTATATTATACACACAGTTCTGGAGAGAATTACCAGCGGCTGCCATGCAGGATACGCCCACATTCTGCAAGAGATGGATAGAGAACAAGCTAAAAACAAAAACGATTTTTCGTACAATCAGTGGTCATAATCCAGAAAGTTATGGTCTGAAATCCGCAAATATCAAAAGGGACTGAAAGTTTTAGAGTATTAAGATTTGTTTTAATTTTCAAGTTTCATCAAAATCAAATAAAAATTGTGACCTCTAGAGGGTCCATAACCTTTGTATTAAATACTTATACACAATCTGCGTACAAAGAGCGGCCATTTTGTCGGAAAGTTTCATTTCGATTTAACCGAAATTTGAATTCAATCTTCATTATGGTGGAATAGTGATATAAAATTTGCGACCTCAAAAGAATCCACAAGCTAAAGATTGCGATTTTTCGAACAATCAGAGGCCATTATCCAGGAAGTTACGTTCGGATATGTGTGATTATCAAAACGAACCAAGATCTTTATGATAAAATCATATATTTAAAGTTTCACCCAAATCGGATAAAAACTGTGGCCTCTAAAGGGTCAACAACCTTGATATACCATATTTTTACACTATTTGCGTACAAGGGGCGGCCATTATGTCCGTCAGTTTTAGTCTGATTTTCACGAATTCGAACTCAACCATCATTAGTCTATAACTGTGATGTATTCACAGGTTTTGTTTTAAATCGGATACAAATTGTGACCTCTATAGGGACCATAGGCTCAAAACGCGATTTTTCGTACAATCAAGGGCCATAATTCAGGAAGTTACAATTCGATATGCCCGAATATTGAAAGGAACCAAGATCTATGGGTTATAAAAAGCATTTCAAGTTTCATCAAAATCGGATCAAAATTGTGACCTCTAGAAGGTCCAAAACCTTGATATACCAGATATTTACACTATTTGCGTACAAGGGGTGGCCATTTTGTCCGACATTTTGGTCCGATTTTCACGAAATTCGAACTCAACTATTTTTAGGGTGTAACGGTGATATACCAAAACGTTTTGGTAAATCAGATAAAAATTGTGACCTCTAGAGGGACCACAAGCTAAACGCGCGATTTTTCGTACAATCAGGGGCCGTAACTCAGGAAGGTACAATTCGATATGCGCAAATATCGAAAGGAACCAAGATCGTTGGGAAATAAACATGCATTCCAAGTTTCATCAAAATCGAATGAAAATTGTGACCTCTAGAGGGCCCACAACCTTGATATACCATATTTTTACACCATTTGCGTACAAGGGGTGGCCATTTTGTCCGGCAGTTTTAATCCGATTTTCACGAAATTCGAACGCATCCATCATTAGGGTGTAACGGTGATATACTAAAACGGTTTTTGAAATCGGATAAAAATTGTGACCTCTATAGGGCCACAAGCTAAAAATGTGATTTGTCGTACAATCAGGGGCCATAATCCATGCAGTTACGGTCCGATACATGCCAATATCGAGAGGAACCGAGATCTTTGGGAGATAGACCTTGTTTCATGTTTCGTCAAAATCGGATAAAAATTGCGACCTGTAGAATCCTGAGTAACTACCTAAGCCGTAAACTTCCATTTCATCAACCATTGTTTGTCAGTGACTGGGCTGTCACGGTCGCTAGCCTGGAGGTCGCAGGTTCACTCCCAGTTTCCACCGAGAAAGCGCATCTAGATTTTCTGGCGTGGTTTCCCCTTGTCAGAGGTGCAGTACGGAGGGCCTGACAAGGACGGCTGTCTAGTTGTTTCAGTGGCAAAAAAGCGAGATCCCGTGTACACATTTGCTTCCACATAAATGTAATCGATACCTTGGTAGTTGAAATTCGTAGGCTGTAGCACGCCTGTCACGGTTCGACGGCCAATTTGTGAAACTCTTACATTTTTGTTCTGTGCATGCCCCATTGTTGGTTTAAGGGAATCCAGTTTTTTGGCTAGTAATATTTACGTCTATACGTTCTTTACATGCAAATATATTTGAAATAGCCCATACTTTTATTCGATTCCAGCCTCCTGGGTTTTCAATCAAACGGAATTGAACCTTATGTTAGTCCCGAAATTACCTAGCGCCAGTAATAGATAAATTACCTAGCGCCAGTAATAGATAAATTACCTATCCAACAAACACCAACAACAAATCCAGTTTTATGTATAATTAATATAACACAACATACAAAGATGGTAACATAATGAGGCAGTGTAGGGAAAGAGGGCGGAAACGGAACCGTCGAACTTGATTCTAAGACATATAAAAATTAGCATGGAACTACGGTATTTGATTCGACCAATTTAATACAAGTAGGCCTACATGTTTGGCATAGTTTGTGTCAAGTAGACTTTAAACCCGATTTCTCTCTCTTTTGGATATAACTACCTCATATATGCAGTGATACAAGGCAATTACCAATGCTCCATGTTCAAGTTTTTATTATTATGCAATTGGATAAATAGAATACTGATTTGAAGTTTGAATTATTATTTCTCTAAGACAAGACGACTGGGCATTTACAAATAGCTACCCTTCATAAAGAAAATACATGAATAATATTCACTAATCACCTGGATTTTATTGTTGGTCTTTGCCCGAATTCAGATTTTCTTTTAAAGCAATTAGATTGCACTATCGCTGCATTATATTGCTAAAATCTACTGCAATCTGAAAAATGGAACACAATCAGTTGTATGTAGGTCATGTCTGTTTTTCAAAATGGCGTCCAGAGAACAACAGAACGCAAAACAAACATTGCATTTCAGGACTGGCTGGAGCATCCCAAGAATGATTATTTGAATAATTAATCACATAGAAACACAATTATGAAATACCTCGAAATTTATTGTTTGATCACCAGTTTGCCCGCCAAAACCATACGTCCTTCGGCAAATAAAAATAGTGTATATAGTTGTTTAGGGTTTTAACCGAAACGAAAAATATTAATTCTAAATTTGCATTACAAATAGGCTACATTTGATTAAAACATATAGCAAACCTCATATTCTTGTTTTCTCTGCATACTTTGTTGAAAAAAATATCTCTGTTGGGGTTGGTTCTAACAATGCCGCTCAACTATGTAATTAATCGATACTTATCCAGGAAGAAATTACCACAACGCTTAAGAACACGATTCCACGGTGAAATCGCCAAATACTGTGTCAGTTGTATTTTACGTCCGCTTTCACCAAGGTTATATCGCAGACAAACTGTCATTAACATTTCTTACTTTTTTATAGAGTAATTTCTTTTGATTGGTTCTTTTACAGTTAAGCAATAAATTTCCGATTTCGATTAATAAAACAATAGAAATGAATAAAACGATTAACTCAGTTTTTTCCACGCCCATTCAGACATTTTCTAAAACCTAAATATCACATTATTGTTCTAATTTTCTCATCCTCCGAGAATTTTCTTTGATGTATCAAGTTTATTGAGCCAATATAATCAACCTCTAATAAGTGCAGACATTGTAATAACCTAACTGTGCCTGTGTATTGTCTAAGCCAAGATGTGAAAATAAACAGAGTATATAATCAGAATAATCTAATTAAAAAAACACTGCGAGCTCTACTTAAAGTGTGTGATAATTAATATAAGGTTTTAGAGAAATACAAATACTCTAAAAATCAAGTTAAAATGGAAATCAATTAAATTGAGAAAGAGGTGTTTTACATAGATTAAGCCAGTTTCCAAATCCCATTCAGATTTTCTCAATAACAATATTGATTGGTTATTTTTTGTAAAAACGAATCAGATTATTACAGATAATAAAGTGACTTAATAAATCTATCTTAAAATTCGACGTAATTAATTGTAGGAAAAAACCCCACAAGATTTTGTAAATCTACACAAGTTTGTGTTAAGTATTTGAAAAGAACACAAACTTGTGTTAATGCAATGTAAAACTACACGACAAGCTTGTGTAGAATATTTTTAACAAAAGTCCCTGTGTTGAAATCCAACACAAGAGTTTTTTTCGGTGTATTAAATTTTGGTTACAAGGTAAAGGTATATATTTATAATGTTTATGTACTGTCCCACGATTGCAACGTCTGTCCTGGTAAAATTCGACAGTCGAATCCAAGGCTGAAATTACAGACATAATTCCGTATTAATCGCATACCAATCTGATACAGTTCATTAAAATGACAGACGGTTTATTGATACCATTTTATTTATATAGATTTAAGCGAACGAGATAATGATATCTGAAGTAAGAACCTTTAAACAATTTGTTTCTATATTTTGTGCATAAATTATTAGCGATTGTATATGGATTTTCAGATTATGTTACCAACAGGTGCACATCTTGAAATACGTACTGAGGTTGCAAACACTGACCCATACCTGAATATATATATGTATCCGTCCGTGATAGATGTCGGTGTGAGTAGAGGGCTGTGTGGTGAGTTAACAGGCTTGGATTACACACAACAAAATGAATTAGTATTAAGGAGTGGAAGTACAACCACTGACGAAGAATTTTTCATGAATTCTTGGAAGTAAGTAAAATATTATCATCAAATTGAGTTGTTTTTACCAGTATGCCTTCAATGATTTCTTCTATATAACCGGGAAACGTTTGTAGTAAGTGAGTTGATGATAAGCAATAGACAATATTAATACCATATGTATTGAGTGATAAATGATAATAACATAATAATCAAAGCCCCGAGGAAGAGAACGTATAAATATTCTATGCGATGCTAAATATTAAACGTTATTTGCATAATATACCATATGATATCTGTAAATACAAAATAAAATTTCACAAACTATGGGTAATATAATAATGTGAAAGTGCGACTAGATATCAAAATGTAAAGAAATGTGAGACAAAATGTAAGAATCTGACTGAGAGTGACGCACATTCGAAAAGTGCCGAGACAGTTGAAAATGATGACTCTTTTACCATAACATGTTCAAAACGGGTTGTAGATGTTCAAATAAATATGTAAATCATGATTTTGTTATTTTTGTCACTTTTCAACTGATACGCGGCCACTTTTCAACTAGTGGCCGTGTATCGGTGTATACCCTCCCATTTTCATCAAAGAGTCGAGAAAAAGTATGGGTATAAGGAGAGATAACTCGTGTTTTCTTTTTGCGTTCGTCACTTCCGATTATTGAAACCTGCATTACATTCCCTTGTTTTTGTTCATTCTATATTTAATAAAAAACATGGTAATGCAAGGACTTTTCTATTTTTCTTTCGTGTTCTCTATCTAGTGACAGTCAATTCTTTTTATGAATTGTCAGATATCCCCGCACAGTCTCACACAACAACTATTGGTATTCAAAGGAATTATTAGTGAGTAGAAATTCGCCCATGTATCTGTTATCACTCGTCACTTCAGTCAGTTATGTGGAGAGATAACTCGTGTTTTCTTTTTGCGTTCGTCACTTCCGATTATTGAAACCTGCATTACGCATCTATCGTAGCAATGATCTCTGTGTTAATATTCATTTGAATATTTTTAGGACTCCTGTTGATGAAGATATGTTTAATACAGACAACTTGGGTATGCTCAATGCTTGGTCTCATAAGTATACCACATGTAAATGCAATCAGGTGGGTACTGGCGGCGTCACAAATGAAATCGACTGTTCACCATATAACGAACCAGTTACATGTAATGAGGATGAAGGTTTTAGAAAAGTTCACAAGAAACGCTGTATTTCACCAGTCCGTAAGAAGAGATCGATACCCACAATAATATACCACCCCGAGAATCATAGACGAATTAAAAGGGTAAAGTACACATAAATTGTTTTTTTTATAAAGTATGTTTTTTTTTGTATTCTTCTTCTATTATTGTTTAACGTCCGCTTCCACAGAGTCTGATATAGCAGATACGTCATATCTGAAAAAACAATAAATTCCTACTGCACCCGGTGAGTGTATCCGACTTCATACAATTTGTAAACATTAATTCTGAATCACCGTGTGAAGTTTCAAATTTCGTGTGTTATTCTTTAATTGATTTAAGAACATTGAAGTAGATCCAAGTGTAAAATCATGTATATCTCTTAATCGCTCAAGGTGGCTCAGTGAATAAGACTTTAGCCCCCTAACCTGGAGGTACCGTGTTCGTTCCCATCGTTGATGGAGAAAGTTCATCGGGCTCTCCCGGCCTGGTCCCCTCATGTTCATGTTAGCGATGAAGGACGGAGGGCCTAGCAAAGAGCAACGTATAGTCATTCGAATGAGATGAAAAACCGAGGTCCCGTGTACACATTGGTGTGCACATAAAAGAACCCTTTACCGTTGGAATTCGAAATACGAGTAGGTCGTACCGCAGCTGTCCTGGCAAAATCTTCCCCTATAGGACACTGCATGGCGTATACCAGTCTCCATTAACCCAGTAGAAGAAGGACGTTAAACCCCATTTCATTTCATTTTATACAGGATGTAAGTTGGAAGAATGGATGGACCAATGAGTCTGCTATGGACTATTGTGATAAGCTCTTTAACTCTTCAAATTTGGTTAATCTGTGTAAAGAGGTTCCTGGTGTCGATGCTTCATCCCCAATGGCAAGTTGTGTTAGTGATATTCGGGTAAGCAGGAACTTAAACATACATTATGCAAGAGCTAAATCAGCCTATTGCAGGTCGTTCTTTAGGCCTGAAATGTTATATAAACTATTAATTAGACATTAGTTAACATGACAGGACCATAATCAACACTCGATGCCATCTGATGCTTCCTATTTTCATTAGATTTGAATCCGATCTACCGTTCAACAGCCATTGATGATTATACGCAAAAATGGATAATGGAGATTTTTTTTTTTTTCGTCACAACGACAATAATGACAATCGAGGCCACAGGGTTTTTAAAATAAATATTTCTCGGCTTAGAGTAAAGTAATTTTACTGAAATTTTCAGAATATTCCCGTTACATCATCTTTTATTTAACTTTTATTGTGAGAACTGTCAGCTCTTTATCTAATCTTCCATAATCTATCTTTTATTAATTAAAATTCATGATTCCAGATCCATAGTCTAATCCATCATTTAATGCATAGTATAGTGCCCTTTTGTTGTGCAGATTCATAATTGTTTACATAACCCAAACAAAGTATCTAGGATAATTTAAGATTCGTTTTTCGTTCAGTTTTGTTATATTCAATAGGTTATACACTTTTGGACGTATTTTATATAATTATTCTATGACTTAACCCCGTATTACAAATGTGTAACTGGGTATTGAAAGGATCTATACATTATTTAGTTTTAACTATGCATTTATGTGTATACTTGAACGTAGGTAGGAATAGCGTGATGCCATTCTCCTGTTTTTCATTATCTGATATCTAAATAATTTCACCAGCTCAAGGAGCAAAACAGTAGGACGTTAAACCCCATTTCATTTCATTTAATTTCACCAGCTCAAATTTCAACCATACTACAATTTGTTCAAATTCCTACTGCTGCTATGTGCATTGGCTGAACCGCACCCCCAACCCTTTTCAAAAATCGTGTATCCAACCTTGTGATCAGCCTCGTTCTGGACAAAATACCTCGTTCCAAAAACATGGCAATTTAAAAAAAAAATACGTTTTGGAACTCCAGACAAACGTGGCATTTTGTTTTTACCACGTTACAACTTGGCAAAATTATGGCAAAAATTTTATTAGCACGTTTTTGCCACGTTTGGACAAAAATGAATCGAATATGAATCTGTTACGGACGATAAGAAAGGGCTGCGACGGGTTTACGATACATCTACGAATTCCGAAATTCATAGACCGTCCACGAAATGTTTTGATAAACAAAAACTTTTGTGGTCGAACTACGAACTGCTACGAACCATACGAATGTGTAAGAACTAAATAAGAACCACCCATGAACTTCAGCAACTGTCTACGATTTATCTACGAATAAGAAAATGTTTGGAGTCGATTCGTTGTATTCGTAGCCCATATGAAATCTAGCCACGAAAGGTTTTGTTTGAAAAATCGCTTACGAACTTCACGAGTCGTCTACGCTTTACCTACGAATCGGAAAAAGTTTTTATTCGGGGCTAGTCGTGGCATTCGTAGCCCACGTAAAAAAGGGGCATTAATTATTCGTTGGCAATACCACATTATCAAAACAAAGCTCTACATTTGGAATGGACGAAACAGGCTAACTTGATTTCACGGTCTGCCGTTTATTCCGTTTATCACTGCTTTTCTTATTCATATTCTTGGTTTTATTTTGAATTTAAGCTAAGTGGAACTTCAAATTTTTCTTTGGCTGCTATCAACTCTATAAGAAGTCAGTGTTTACGTGAGGCTAGAATGAATGTTACTCTTCGGCAGGAAACTAGTCCAGACAAACCTTCAGTGTTAGAAATGGTCAAAGCTGTAGCTTGTCCTGCAGAGTGTTCAGATAGAGGTGTCTGTGTTAATGGTAAGAACGTGTATTCAGTTGATTAAATTATCGTACAGGGCTGTTGTAGCTGTGTATGGTTTGAACTTTCAGAAATTGAATCTCCGATTATATCTGTAAGGATATCAAATGTGACAGAATGCAACCCCAACCAAACTCTATATTTTCACCAAAGGCTATGGGAATTGAAACATTCAATAGATATCCAGTGCTTACTAGTGATATAAAATCTTGAATTTACACAGACAAGTCTGCTAAATAAACTATACATTAAACACCCGGAACAGAAATCCCGAGAGTGTCAATCATGCGATGCATTCATCCTCGGCAAAAAATAGAGTATTGGTTAAATTTTGACTTACACCATGCAGAAAATATAATGGACAAGGGAACATACGGAATTTGGGAAATCCATCACCAATTTTAAAAAATGAGTTATCTCCCTTTCTGTCAATAAATTTGAATAATTTTTGAACACAATGCTCTTAAATTCCATATGAAGAGTCCAGGGGAAAAACGATCTAAGTCACGTTTTCAACGAACCCCAGTTAATAGCGAAATCTGGTAGCAAATTGTATACGCTTTCTGTGGAACAATCAATTTCAGGTAAACACGATTGGAGTCACATCGAACCAAGGCCCTTCTTAAATGTCCTCCTGGACAAATACAAATCCATCGGGCCCTTTATTTGACCTTAATTTGGCTGAAAAGTTGAAGTCAGTACTGGTAATTATGGTTCATGTTAAACATCATTTTGTTGTTATTAAACTCACTCGTTGTTCTTTTCGCGTCAAGCATTCTCGTCCAAAAGTATGTTTTGTGTTTTATGCGAAAAGATAAAAATGTGACTTAAATCGTTCTTCCCCTGGACTTTTCATATGTAACTCTTATTCTGGCAGATTGTCTCTTAAGCATATGTTTTTTAAAAAATTAGTCTACATGAACAATTTGTGTAATCAACAGGTATCTGTGATTGTAATGATGGTTATTCAGGACCAGATTGTTCTGTTGATCTAACTCAACCACCTCTGGCCGATAGTCTGGAAGCGAACGGGTATTGTGATCGCAAAGATGACAGTTGTGAAGAGATTGCAGTATTTGGTGGACCTTTTGTAGAATCTGACAAATTTAAATGCCGACTGATGCCGCTCGAGGTTCGGAGATCTATTTATCGCATTAATATAAGAATTTATATAATTCGGAATTATGTTGTCGTCATCCATGTCCGTCTATCTACAGTTCATTAACGCGGTTACAGGTTATCTTTCAGATAGTTCTTTTCGAATGGCTGGGCTAGTTATAGCGAAATTCGTTTCACGGACTTATTGTCCGTATTACCGAATCTTAAGAAACACTATGCGTTTTCCAGGATTTGTTCAACTAGCCATAAGTCATTGATCATATTACCGACATATTGCAGGTCAGGGCGTCTGTCGCCCAGACGGTGCGTTTGCCGTCAACAATTTGTTATAATTGTCATAAGATAAAGAAGAAGCCCATAAAGTTTTAGCAATTTCTGACGTCATGTTGTATATGCAGTAAAATTATGACGTCAAGTTGTTTTTCAATTGTGCATTTTTAATTGGTGCATGCCCCAACTCCCAGAGCAGGACCACGTCCATTTTTATGTTTATCGTATACTGAATGGATCATCTTGAAACTTGGCACATGTATTCCTTATAGAAATGAAATGAAATGAAATGGGGTTTAACGTCCTACTGTTCTGCTCCTAAACTGGGCTAATGAAGACGGGCATATGCCATACAGTGGGCTATGAGGGAAATTTTGCCCGGGCAGCGGCACTATCGCCCACTCTTATATCGAATTCCAACTGCCAAGGGATCTTTAACGTGCACGCCAATGTATACACGGGACCTCGGGTTTTCGTACCATCCGAACGACTAGACAGCTGTCCTTGTCAGGCCCTCCGTCCTGCATCCAATGCAGGGATCGAACACCCGACCTCCAGGCTAGCGAGCCAGCGTCTTACCTACTTAGCCACGTGATCCCCCGTATTCCTTATAGCCTGAGTGCGGCAACTATTGATTTTGGTGCATGTCTCAACCCCAGGGCCAGGGCTACGCCCAGTTTTTGTGTTTAGCGTCTAAAAGCCACAATTCTGGATGAATTATTTTGGAAATTGGTATACTTATTCATTATACCCTATGGACGGCAACTATTGATTTTAGTGCATGAACCCCCCCCCCCCCCCCCCACACACACACACACACACACACCCCGCCCCCTTGGTGGTGATATGCCTATGTTAATATTTTGTATGTAAATGATATACAGGGTGCATTTATTAACAGGTTTGGATCCAATTCAGTATGATCCATTATAGGGTTGTACTTATTTATTTACCTATTTATATTGGCCCATGTCCGACCTCCTGGGGAAAAGCAACGCCAAATGTCATATTACAGACTTTACAGCCAGTTCATATTTCATGCTCTTCATTTTAAAAAGTACCTTATCAATCAAAGCAGGAGTGAATCGCACATTGCTTTTGATGCTAAATTCTACACCAAAAATTGTCTTCGATTAAAAAGTTGGAGAGTTTTACTTCTATTAGAAATGTGAGTTTAAAGCACCCGAAAACCTGAAAAAAATTCCTGAATTTGTGATCCGTTTCAGTACCCTAATTTCAAATGGCCATATCTCAGCGAATTTTCGGCCTAGAGAGGTATAATTTTGGATTTGCTAGCTTAAGTCTTTTTGTTTAATTTAATTTTATTTTAATATAAAGATAAAATTTATGTTATTAAATAAAAAAAAATAATGTATTAACGATTTATTATCTGTAATTAAAACGTAACCAATAGCGTTGATTTAGCACGAGACCCAATAATAGCCTTGATTTAACATGAGAACGCCAATAAACGTAAGCACAGTCATCACTAACAATGATATTGTAAACTTCCGGTTGTGACCACATCTTATATTTATTATCTATAATCAAAACTTAAACCAGTAATGTGTATTTAACCTGACAACGCCCATAAAAAGTAAACACAATCATCGCTAACGGGGGGTGGGGGACACAGTCTACAGTAGGTATTTTAGAGCTATGGTCGGCAAATAGTTTTTCAGGGGGTGGGGGTGGGGGGCACTGCTAACAATATCGAGTTGTAAACATCCGGTTGTGACCACCCCTTATATTTAATGTGTTCACAAGTAAATAAATGGTTGATTTCTAGACACATCTATTTATAACTGATTTGTATTTAATATAGTCAAACGCAGAAGCAGAGATAACAAATGCTCCAGTTGTTGAAAGTATTGGAGAAGTGACGTGTCCACTACCTGTTAATAGCCAAAAACGATCAACAACTGTTCCCGTTGTAGATGCAACAGTACAAAGCTACAGGGTAGCTGTGTCCAATGATGGAGAAATCTTCAGTCGACATTTAACAGTGGTTGTCATGCATTCTGATTGCATGAACTGCACAATTGATGGCGAGACTGCGACATGTAGGATGTTTGTAAGTATATGTCTCTATTCTGTCCGGTCACGTTGCCATTATTATTTCAATATTTACGGTCCAAAATGCATATATCAGCAGTTCAAAGTACTTCGTTGATGTTTACCATTTGCAATTTCCATTGCTCCACAATACCAATGTCACAGTGTTAAAAATACAGAATACATTTTTCAATAATACAAAATACAGTACAAGAGAGCCATGTGTTAGTTATTTTGCCATTACACTCTACATTTTGCATTACATACAAATATATTTAGGATGTTTGCATAATAGAACATATATGGAAACTGCCAGAATCTAATTTGCATACGAAAAAAAGTGCGGACTAGGCCGGGAATTAAAGGCTCAATACCACTCTTGTTGTAACAGAATAATATGTCCCAATCTTTATTCTGGTCAACAAATTGTACTATTTTACAGTATTCAAATTTCATCTTAACACACCTAATTTAAAAAATTGGAAAAATTCAACTAAATGATTTGAAACTCCTAACGTAAACCTTTTCAAATGTGACTTGGATTTAAAAATATTTTCGAACCCTCTGGACAAGTAAAATAGGATGTAATGGATAATTTACACAACAGGTAGGACACTTAAACATCTAATACTTAGAATAAGGTTAATATTTATTTACTGGAGCTGTCAAGCCAACAAGAGAGTCTATTGTCCCTTTAGTGAAATACGCGATCAATCAAGAAGGTCAAGGTCAGTAGAAGGCGGTGGTCGTCTCTTCTCTGGTTGTGCGGGCCCAAGATTTGTCTGAAAGTGTAGCCAGTTTGAACGCTGACATTCAATCTTTTAAACAATACGGACAGCCATTGGTGTTAAATTGTTCTCAATAATTTTAAACCAGAGGTCGGACATAAATAATCTATTAAGATTAGGGAAAACCCCAATTTAAACCTTGACCACATCTATTAATTTCGACTTCTATTATAGGACGATTATTGTTATACAGAGGAACGCTGTTATAGAACGGGTGAAAGGTATATAAATAATGATGACTATCAATGTACCAAAGGACAGTGGCAACTCACAAGTATGTAGAAATTTATGATTATTTGTAATACGTTGTATTGCGTAATATCAGGTTTAACAAGATGTAGTTTTGTAATACTGCTGTTAAAGAGATTTATTTTCGGGTCAGAAAAATCGAAGTAGAAATTTATGATTATTTGTAATACGTTGTATTGCGTAATATCAGGTTTAACAAGATGTAGTTTTGTAATACTGCTGTTAAAGAGATTTATTTTCGGGTCAGAAAAATCGAAGTTACATAAATACAACATGGGTTATGTCAACTTCTGTCCTGGTCAAGAGATTTTACATCGGTATACGGTTTGACATTTCCTTTCAACGCTGACCGATTTAACAACGATTACAAAAGGCGCTCGAGAAAACGACTTCGCACACGTAATTTAAATTGTTCATTGTGTCTTCAATATTTTCACAGTAGGTCTTAATCGGCGATAATTTCCGTTTTGGGGGACACAAATATCGGGAGCCATCGGGGGGGAATTTGTTTATTTTCACATCGCCGATGATTTTTGCCCAATGGGACCTGGGCAATAACTGGTGTAAACTATTGGCATCACAGGAGTGCAAACCTTACCGATTTTCTATACTCCGCAACGTTCTGTTCCAGATTTGCACCCCTTTACCGTAAGCCTTGTTAAAGATTGAAAGAATTTATATCAAATGTGCGGTGTGAGACGTTGGGGACGCAGTGAGACGACGTCGAATGTCAATTTCATTTTCTGCATTCCATGACTATCTGTTCCGGGATTTTCCTAAATGTTTCGCGAAGCTTTAGGATCATAAGAGGAGGAACCCTACAAATGTCCAGTGTTCCACGACCCTCCGTTTCCCAGTTACCCAAATTTTTCTGAAAGCTTGTTTATATGGAAGGGTATCGCTGTCAATATTAAATGCTCTGCGACAATGTCGTTTCCATTGATTATATGTAAAAAGTAGGACGTTAAACCCCATTTCATTTCATTTCATTTCGGATAAGCTGCTGTCTCTGGGGGATATAGCTGACAAGTGGGCGTATTTCTACATTCGCAGAGTGTATTGTCCATTTTACAGTTAATTTAGACTTTGTTTAATACGGTATCTCCGTGCGAGGAGTAACCCTGGCGATATCCGCAGTTAACCCCTTTTTTCTGAAAACTTGTTAGCGCTATAGGGGCTACAATTTTCAACAGTTCTTTTTCCAATTCGGTCTTAAACATTAGAGTTACGATAGAAACAACACTTTCTTGGGATGGGATGCCAAAGTCTTCCTGCGTTTCCTGGCAATTAAATTCATTGCTGGCATAAAATTCTTGTTAAGGGGGGTGGGGTGAAAAGGAATAATGATGACATAATGGAATCGAGCGATTGACAGGCAGTAACTCATAACAGATAATTTACTGAGTTTTTAATTGACTATACGAATGTTCAATGACTATTGATATTATATTTGGACAGAATCAACACCAGATGATAACGTGGCAGCTATTGTTGGTGGAGTTTTGGGTACAGCTGTAATGATCAGTATTGTAATTATCATTCTAATAGTGATATACAGGAACAGGTAAATGATATTCTACTGTATTTATTATCTACAATAAATAACTAAAATATGTTTCTGTAGTTTTTGTTGGTAAAGCTCTTGAGAGCTATAATAACAATTCCTCCCCTAGAAATGGTTCAACTACTGATGCTTCCTCAGTAGTGGGTCGTTCTAATATATCAATTCCCATTGAAAAAAAGGCGAAACCTTACCGCATCAATTCATAAATTTAAAACCATTCAACGGCTACGCGATATTTCTGTCGTTTTGAAAATATCCGCGGAACCAGAATTAGAACAGCAGTGTTCCTCACTTCGGTATTTGTAACATAATTCCTTAGTTCCATGGAAACTGAGATGATATGTGTTGAAAATGTTGCAATTGAAAGTTGCGCAAAGGCTCGTAGTGTGTATCAATTGTAGCGGTGAATAAGACAATTATCGCCGCTACAAATATTGCAGCTAATCCCCCACCAAACTCTCTCTTCGTGATACATCCAGTATTTGTTAGATAACCGTTTTATTGTATAACTGATGTATTTGTAGTTGCAAACGATCCACGGCTCCCGCTGTACAGAACGACCAAGATTATGAACATATATATGATTCAACTATTAATGACACATTAAACACAAGAGACCAAACTGGTTATTATAATATGGGTAACACCAACACCACTGGTACACGAAAACAAGATAGCTGAATGCCTGTTCTTTTTTTTAAAAAAGAAAGTGGATTCGAGGTAGCTTGAGGGTTGTACTGGCAATTTAAGTATTAGGAGCATAAACAAAATGTTTTACAAATATGTTATTATATTATGTAGTAGTTGTGGGTAGCCATGGCGACATAACTTTACCTGGTGATGTCCGTGTTCTATAAATAATATTATACTGTTATATTGTTCACCTTTTATAAATACAAATTATTCAACCAAAACGATGTGTTAATCCTTTAAACAATGGAGTTAATTACAATTGTTTTATTAATAGGATTAACCAGTTTCAAGTATAGAGTATACCTGTAGTAGGTAGCAACCCGGGAAGGTTGTTAATGAGTTGGTAACAAGGATGTATAGTTTTAACTTGGCAACGTGGGATATATAAATCCAAGAAACTTATCTACTAGCTGGGGATGGGGTGGGTGTGGCCTAGGGGTCTAGAGTGCCGCGGCTGTGGTTTCGATACCTGGTGTGAGCGTATGTGGATTGGAGATAGGGGCGCCTTCTCAACCCCGTGGGTTTACTCTGGGTACTCCGGTTTCCTCCCACAGGAAAAGGCGCTTGCGCTAAGATAATAATACAAAAAATAAGACTTGTCTGCGATATCACCTTCGGTGGAAGCGGACGTTAAACACTAACGACAACAACACAACTACTAGCCACGAACTTATTAGAGCCTTATCGGGTGTTCCTACTTTTAGGTATGTGTATATTATACTGTATATGATGTTTTATATGTAGTATTTCATGACAAGTTGCAGTTTCTAGCTTTTTGATATATATATATATTTTATATTTCTTACATTTCTAAATTGTTTTGCTTATATTGAATGATATAAACTTATTATAGCCTTACCAGTTGTTCCAGCCCCGTGTAGTATAGAGCCTGATTATTAGACAGCTATTGTCATTACATTAATACCAGTTTGTCATCTTGTATTTTACTTATTAAATTACTTTCAATTTGAATGCTCCTAATAATTACAAGTTTATAACTAGACTGTATAGATGCAGTTTATAATAAAGGATTATCCTTGTTTTTAACGTTGGATTCTCTTTTTTTCGCTCATGTAATGAACATGGTAACCTCATTTAGGCGGGAATGGATATAGTTTTACCCAAAACAAATTGCAAAAGAAGCCAAAAACAATATGTACCTTTGACATTTTTTCCCATAAGTCAGTCTTGTTATGTGAATCAACTAGTAGAGAGAGAGAGAGAAAAGGAGTTTAACGTCCACTCGACACAAACTAGGTCATTTCGGGACTAACATATGGTTTAATTTTATTTTAATAATTCGCTTGCGCGTAGGGGTCTTTAGCAGTGGGAGGAAACCGGAGGACCCGGAGAAAACCAACGAGGTTGGACAGGCGACCCTACTCCTTGTCACGTACAACCGGGGAATCGAAACCACGCCAGTTGACTCAATGACAGACTTTATGGTAAAGCGAATCAACTAGTAGGACATCCGGTTAATTTGATACCACATAAGGGGGGGGGGGTGGAGCACGGCGACGAAGCATGGTTCGCCCGGGGCCCATATTCCCGAAATTGTTCTTGACAGAATTTGACCCATTTTATGTAAGATTAAAAAAAGACTTGGAGCAAACGTTTCTGAGAGAAAAATATAATTATTATTTTAAGAATAAATTTTGCTGCACGCCACTTTCTCGATCATTACTACATATAAACACTATAGATAGGTGATTTATGCTATTTATATGAATATGATTGTTTCAAGGTAACAATATTGTCACTATGGCCGATTATTGGTTCCCCATATATCGACAAGGTATATATCACGTATGCAGGTTGTTTTGATAAGTTACTGATCTATAGTTTAATAAACATGTTCTGTATGAGGGTAATTTAAACTGATATTAAATTGTTACTGTTTAAAATACGTTCTAGGAATGTCCATATAAGGAGTTTCTCGAAGTCATGTGACATAAGTAACCAATCACATAATTAAAAGTTTGGCCAATTTAATAATTAGAGAGCAATCATTGAGGGAGCCCTGGGGGCCAATCTGGCTAATAAGTGGATCAATTGTCTCCTATATGGTATCAATGCATGCATATCTTGTATTAGGAATTACTTACGACGGGTTTGTTTTATAGTAGTTTGTTTTGTGCACTTACTATTTTTCATGTGGTAGCATTCTTTTTCAGCTCCAGTGCGAATCGTGAATCACCTGCGTTCCACTAGGGAGCTGCGGTGGCTTGGTTGGTAAGACATTAGCTCGCTAAACAGGAGGTTTCCTGTTCTATCCCGCTGTTGGTTGAGAAAGTTTATCCGGATTTTCCGGTGTGGTTCCCTCTTGTCATTGGTGCAGGATGGAGGGCCGGACAGAGAGCCTGGCAAGGGACAACTTACAGTCAATCGTTCAGATGAGACGAAATACTGAGGCCCCGTGTACACATTGGCGTGCACGTGTAAAAGAACCGTTGTCGGTTGGAATTCCATACAAGAGATTTCGTAGTGCCGCTGTTTTGGTATAATTTCTATCAAAGCACACTGTATGGCGTATGACCAGTCGGATCAGAATAGTAGAACGTTAAACTCCTTTTTTATACGTCCACATTCATAATGTGGACGTATTATGCCGTCACCCCTGTGTGTGTCTGTGGTTCGCCTACAGGGCGCAATTCTTACTCGATTTTCTTCAAACTTTGTATACTTATTCCTTATACCCTAAGGATGATCCCTATTGTTTTTGATGCATGCCCAACCCCCAGGGGCAGAGCCACGCCCATTTTTTTGTATTTGTTTGTTCGTCGTCTACAGACCGCATTTCTTAACTAATCATTTTGAAACTTATACTTATTCTTTGTACTCTAAGGAACATCCCTATCGTTTGGGGTGCATACCCAACCCCCAGGGGCAGAGCCACGCCTATTTCCTTTTTGTGTGTCTGTGTGTCGCCTACAGCCCACAATTCTTAAGTGATCATCTTGAATCTTTACATACTTATTGCTTATACCCTAAGGATGACCTCTATTGTTTTTGGTGCATGCCCGATCCTCAGGGGCAGAGCCACGCCCATTTCTTGTATTTGTTTGTTTGTCGTCTACAGGCCGGATTTCTAAACGTATCATCTCGAAACTGCATACTTATTCTTTGTACCCTAAGGAACATCTCTATTATTTGGGGTGCATGCCCATCCCCCAGGGGCAGAGCCACGCCCATTTTGTTGTGTGTCTGTGTGTCGCCTACACGCAACAATTCTTAATCGATCGTCTTGAAAAATTTCATATCAATTCCTGATACCCTAAGGATGATCCCTATTATTTTTGGTGTATGCCCGACCCCCAGTGGCAGAGCCACGCCCATTATTGTATTCATTGTTTGTCATCTACAGACCGCATTTCTTGACGTATCACCTTGAAACTTTGCATATTTACCCCTTCTATCCTAAGGAACATCCCTAGTGTTTGTGGAGAATGCGCAGCCCCCATTTACAGAGCCACGCCCATTTTCTTTTTGTGTGTCTGTATGTCACTTACAGTCTGCAATGCTTAATCGATTATCTTGAAAACTTTTTTATACATATTCCTTATACCCTAAGGCTGACCTCTATTATTTTTGGTGCATGCCCGACCCACTGGGACAGAGTCACGCCCAGTGTTTGTGTGCCTTTTGTGTCGCCTACAGGCCGCAATTCTTAACAGATCCTTTTGAAACTTTGCATACCTATTCCTGATACCCTAAGGATGCCCCCTATTTTGGTGATTGCCCAACCCCCAGGGGCAGAACCACATCCATTGTTTCTTTGTGTCTCTGTGAGTTGCCTTCGGGCCACGATTCTTAATGGTTTGTCTTTGAACTATGTATTCCTTATAGCCCAAGGACGATAACTGCATATCCCGACCCCCAGGGGCAGAGCCACGCCCAATTTTTGTGTTTATCGTTTACAGGCCGGAATTCTGAATGGATCAACTTGGTACTTGGCATTTATATTCCTTATAGCCTAAGGGCATCAACTATTGATTTTGGTGAATGCCTCGACCCCAAGGGGCAGAGCCACGCCCAATCCAAAGGCCACAATTCTGAATGAATTATCTTTGAACTTGGTATACTTATTCCTTATACTCTAAGGACAGCAACTATTGATGTTGTCATTTCAATAACAGGGTGGTACCTATTTATATTGTTTCCATATCCAGCCCCCACGGACAGAGCCACGCCCATTTTTTTTATTTATCGTCTACAGGTCGCAATTCTGAATGAATCATCTTTGCATATTTATTTCTTATACTGTAAAGACAGCAACTATTTATTTTGATGCTTGCCCCGACCTCCTGGGGCAGTGTCACACCCACTTTTTTGTTAGTATTTTGTCTTTAAATTTGGCAAAACAAACCCAACGCCTAGCCTTCTTTGCCTCTTATCATATTACAGCCATTTCATATTTCATTCTCTTCATTTTAAAAAGTACCATATCAATCAAAGCGGGAATGTGGACGTATATTGCGATGCTCTCGTTTAATTCCATTTCAGTGCGTTCCACTATCACATCCAGATTAAGGTTCAGAGCTACAAGTAATATTCAACATAATATTCAAACATTTGCTTTAAGTAATTTCTTCCAGACAATTTAGAGAGAGAGAGAGAGCGAGGGGAGAGAGAGAGGGAGAGAGAGAGAGTTTAACGTCCAATCGACTCAAAACTAGGTCATTTCGGGACTAACATATGGTTCAATTGTATTTCAATAATTCGCGTGCGAGTAGGGGCCTTTAGCAGTGGGAGGAAACCGGAGGATCCGGAGAAAACACACTAGGTTCTTTTGGAGTGGGTGAATAACAAATGCAGAACCACTCCTCAATTAACGTCCTTCATCTTTATCGAAACTACGGTTTCTGCACAGAATATGCGTATAAATCAGGAAAGGCGTGCCAAATAAATGTATGGTTTGAATAAGCTTCCCATATTCTTGTTAAAATGTGAGTCAGATGCTTATAGTACAATCAAGATGTCAATATCATCGGGGTTATCTTCCTACCAGGGCCGTAACTAGCTCAGAGCAACGAGGGGGGCGGGAAGTGTTATCGGGGGTGATGTAATATTGACGGACAATGTATATCTATTTTTTTATGGTTGAAAATTTGTTCACGGGGGGGAAGGGGGGAAGTGTTATCGGGGGTGCTGTAATATTGACGGACAATGTATATCTATTTTTTTATGGTTGAAAATTTGTTCACGGGGGGGGGGGGGGGCGAAACTTTTTGCAGGGGGGGCAAAGACCCCCCCCCCCCTGCGCCCCCTCTAGTTACGGGCCTGCTTCCTACTTTCTCCTCCCGCCTGATTAATGAAATGAGCTATACGAGAAATTTTGCGCTGACAGCTGTAGCTTTATTTGCCTTAAAAGCTTTTCGAAAAAGGGGAGATAACTCCAAAAAGATCGCAGAACGCTGGAACTATATAGATAGGGTTCGTCTTCTCGCCTGAACACCTACGTAAATTAAAGTGAGGGTTAGATCCATTTCTTAGGCATACCTTCACGCAATTTCAGAATTTAATCATTATCATCGCCAAACACAACATACGCATCTGTTTTTTTTTCTCCTGTACTATCATCTTCTCGTTCTGTTTCACTCAATTCCGCAAAGTTCAAGAAGCCCCTATCGCCATCCAAGCGCTATCTCCCCTGTGTAAGATCCCGGTTTGTGTGACATCACGTATTGGGGCGGGGGGGGGGGGGGGGATAATAAAATCACGGTGTTATGAGATTCTTTTAACACGTTTAACACTATCGGCTAAATACTTATGAGCATTAGATCGCTTCTTGGACTTCTTTAACGTAAATGTATTGTGAATTTCAAACCCGAATTAAAATTGATATATTTACTCCATTATTGATGTTGTTATCTTACGGTGAAAATGAACAATTTAACATCAGTGTGCCAAGTCGTTTTCTCGATGGCCTTTTGTAATATTGCGCCTTGATAAACGAGGCAACCGTATACCAATGTGGACTGGACTAATTAGGCACAAATCCATTCTATTTGAACTGCTGAAGTTTTTCGTCAAACATAACCGATTCGAAATTACAAGAATAATTTAAAAAATATATTTGTTTGTGTCAAATTTAGTTCATATTACCAACAATGCTTTGAGTATTCAGACGACAAATGCTTTAGGAAAATATATATGTAACATTAAGCAGGTGAAAAACATAAGAACGTTATAAAATATAATTTATTTAGAAGGTAATAAACACAGAAAAGCTATAAAATATTTGTTATTTCTACATAGGAAAGCTATAAAATATTTGTTATTTATACACAGAGAAGGTCAAATACACAAGAAAATATCAAATATTTAAAGATACTTTCCCACAAAAGTATTTATCGGGTGGTTATTTCCAATAAAAGTATACCAATTTTGGTATATATGGAAAATATACTCGATTCCTTGAAAAACATCCATGGAGCAGGCACAGGACAAAAATTAGAGGTGTCACTAATTGACAGTCTGACGATTAAGAGCTGTCTGCTCAAGTGACGTCAAAGGTTGCACGCGAAGAATGTCTGATCTCTCAGCGCTAAGGACCGCTTGATGTATATGTTGATAAACTTAATGGTGATCAGACTAGGAAAAAATGAGAGACTTAAACGTACAACAGTTTCTGAGATTAAAGCCACGGCGTGGGAAGTGGATAATCCGAGAATTTAATTAGGCTTCGATATTTATGATAAATGGACAGCCATAAAAGACAACATCGTCTTTTATACTATGAAATTTCCGCTGTCTTCGCAACCGTTGCTTTGTATCGCGACAGTCAAGTCACGTGACACAAACATGACTTCTTTTAATAGATTTGGATAGCTTGGGGTATTTCCTCGCTAATACAATGTTTTGAGAAGGATTTGAAGCGCAATTTTGATAGATTAATTAGTTTGAATATGTTTTAGTCCAAATATATGATCACATCACCCAGTTTGTGCGCGGAAAGGTATATTTAAAAGGTAAAATACACAGGAAACTTATAAAATATTTGGAAAGTAAAATATGACTTCTTTTAGTAGATTTGGATAGCTTGGGGTATTTCCTCGCTAATACAATGTTTTGAGAAGGAGTTGAAGCACAATTTTGATAGATTAATTAGTTTGAATATGTTTTAGACCAAATATATGATCACATCACCCAGTTTGTGCACGGAAAGGTATATTTAAAAGGTAAAATACACAGGAAACTTATAAAATATTTGGAAAGTAAAATACATAAGAAAATTATAAAGGACGCAGTAAAGACGGGTTTCACCGGTGACCCGTTACCCTTTAACATATGTCACTTCCGGTACCGATGAAACAATTAAACAGGTTTCCATATAAGCATTGCACACATCAAATAAAATGTACTCCGAATCAACCAAATCCGGCAATATCAATTCATTGTATACATTTGTTACATGTAAGTGATCCTGACAAAATTACATTACTTCGGGTGAGAATGAAAATGTTCAATTAGTTTTATGAAATGAGAAATGGCATAAGGCATCACATGGTGAAAATTTTTATGTAAATCGAATAATAATTGCCACTTTTATAGAACAAAAACCATGAAAAGTTACCTAAAGAAAATCGTCTATATCTCTGCAACCGTAAAAGTTAGAAACCATTTTTTGGTATCTGTATAATCGTGTGGGTTCAATCTATTTGGTGATTGGAATCAAATATCATAATTTTAAAAACAATACAAATCAGACACATTTGAATAAAATATCTGTTTTGAAGGCTAAAAATACAGTTTTTGCCAAAATGACGTTACTTCCGCTGACAGTAAAAATGTTAAATTACTTGAACGAAATCGTAAATGGCATTAGGTATCACATACTGAAAGTTTTATGAAAATCGAATAATAATTGACACTTTTATGGACCAAAAACCTTGAAAAGTTACCTGTTGAAAATCGTCTGTTTCTCCGCAACTGAAAAAGTTAAAACCATTTTGTGATATCTATATGATCGAATGGGTTCATTCTATTAGTTGATTGGAATCAAATATCAAAATTTTAAACAAATAACAAATACGACTCATTTGAATAAATTATTGGTTTTAATGGCTTTAAATACAGTTTTTGCCCGAATTACGTCATTTCCGGTGACATTGAAAATGTTAAATGGGCTTGACCTAGTTAATATTGACATTACGCATCAAATGGTGTCACTTTTATGGAAATCCAATAATAATTGACTCTTTTACAGGCAAACTAGCGTAAAAAGTCACTCATGCAAAATTGCACATTTCTCGGCAACTGCTCATATTACAAACTAATTTTCACATACATTCTCAAATATTAAGACGCTGAATGGGTTGTAAATAGCTAAATTTTACACCTTTTTTCACCTTTTAATCGAAATAGCTCGAAAACGAAATCGAAATTAAAAAAATAGAGTCCGATGTTTTGTGCGCCTTTGCATTGCGCATCGATTTGATAATAACAAATTTTGAAAAAATAATATTTGCTTTCAAAAAGTGGTACCGAACTGTCAACATTATAGTTTTTGTTGAAATTATGCCACTTCCGGTGTCGACAGGAAACTTTATCGGTAACAAAAAAAATGACATTTTGGAAAATGGAGCATATGAACTTTGTTTCAAACAAATCGAACGATCATTAACGAATCTAGCAGCGTAAAACCTCCTCAGCCAATAGCGGCCAAGGAAAATTATTTAGACAAAAATTGTTGACATTTTCGCTCAAATCAGACGACCCTTTAGCCCTGGATAAAATATCATCAAAAAATATTCATTAATAAAAAAGTTTTTTGTAAAAATTTAAATTTTCAAAATTTGGCGCCTAATATCTCCGAGGATTCATCGAAAATCAACAATCTAAAGAACCGTACTACGTGCCTTGTCTCTGCCTATGTCAAAATGTATCAAATGTTAAAATCCGGCAATTATTGTAAATGTTACAAGAAAATTTCAAAAATTAACCACTTCGCTGATTTCGGACATTTCGCATTGTCACAGAACATTCAAAATAGCTTTAATCTCTAAGTCACACCCACTTTCCCAGTGAAACCGAAGAAATTGGATCAATCCGACAAGTAATTTCTGAGATATGATCAAAATGGAAAAAAAAAATAATAATAAGAATAATAATCCGAACAAAAACAATAGTGTTCACACAAGCTACGCAGTGTGAAACCCTAATTATTAAAATCGGGAATTTTCTTTCTTGGGTGAGGGCAATTTCAATATCCCCCCACTCATAACGTCGTTTGACCAGTGATTAAATATTAAAGCATGTAGGCTGCTGAACAAAGAAGTATCATTATTAAATTGAGTTGTTGTATAGCGGAACAAGAATCCGCGCCACTCTTAGGAGTTGTGCCACTTTTGGAGCCCGTGTTGCCACCATTAGAACCTAAAAAAAATATTGTATGTTTGCAGTTATGTACATAAGGGTTAATACGTTATATTACAATTTAGAATATTTTATTATTTTACCCATGTGCATACTATACATTAAACATTGTGGACCCAAAGCAAGTTTCGACCCGATTTTCATCAAAATCGTATAAAAATATTGTGATCTCCAGAGGGTCGTTCCACAAAATGATATGAAATGATAAGTGTTTTAAAATCCTACTGTTCTGCTCCTACTGGGCTAATGAAGACGGGTGGGTCGGTTCACAAGCTACCAATGCGATTTTTTTTTACTAATAGGGACAATTATTCATAAAGTTACAGCCCGATATGTGCCAAACCCTCAGAGATCTTTGGGATATAAACATAATTCTAAGTTTCATTAACATCTGATAATTCTAACCACATACAAATGTCAATAGACTGAAGGACGTGGGCCAATGCATGATACGTCCACCTTTTACAACACTTTCTAACTAAACACAGCTTCATGTCAACAGATCCTTTTGACATTTGTAAATCCTGACAAGGATAGTTCTTCGAGTGTACGAAAAACCGAGGTCCCGTGTACACATTGGCGCGCACGTAAAAAAAATCCCTTGGCAGTTGGAATTCGATATACGAGGACGGGCACAATTTTTATCATAGCACACCACATGGTGAATGCCACACTCATTAGTCCAGTCGGAGCAGGACGTTAAACCCCCATTTCTTTTTCAAAATGTTAATAGGTCATCCAAAGACACCCACACGATTTTATACTACCGAATAGCTTTCAAATAATGACAGGCGATTGGTACATATCTTGTACTAGCGAGAGGTATTTGCTTCTTGACCAGAAACGCATAACAGTTGGTCAGCAAACTCGGGTGCAAAATATCCACTAATGTATATGTGGGTTCCTGGGCCCTGTTTCACACAAACTTAAACAAAAATCACTAAAATAGATTTTAACTAAAATCAAAATGAAATTTTAAATTTTAAGCGTTTCACCAAGATCGATTATAACCTAAAATGCAATTTTAATAGATTTTAGTTAAAATTGCTTGCGCCATCGCAGTGCACACCTCCGGCGAGGGCACTTAGGGTGTAAGCATGAACGCTTCGAAACTGAAAACTGTTGCCAGGTTGAACTAACGGTTACAATACCAATGGGGAGAGTTTCATACGTTGTGGTTATGTTTGCACAAGGTCAGACTGTCGTAGAGAGATGAAATAAATGCGTTTATTGCGTATTATTCGTTTGAAATGTATCGGTGGATTGACCTCGGACTTGCATGTCGCTTTCGTGACCTTGGCATTTGATTTACTCGCAGGCTTCAATGGAAATAATGCGTATCGATAAACTAAATCGCTTGAATTTCGTAGTTTTATGGTATTTTGGTTACAGAAACTATTGAGAATTGACACAAACATGTGATATTTCTGACCCAAACCACTAATCTAGACTGTAAAATATTGTCGAATTGTAAAAGTATTTAACAACTTTTAACTAATACACCCAATAGTCAATGTTCCGATGCCTAAATTTGAAATGTCAGTCCCATGGACCCTTTCAATAATACTTTGAAATGCCAAAGTGCCACACTCCTTACCGAATAATGCTTATTTATCCTATCTAAATTAAAATGATTTTTCCTCAATATAAAATACTCTTGGCTTCTATATAAAACTTCTCTAATTTACGCTGTGTAATTAACGAAAGCATTTATTAAGAAATAATAATAAATTTATGATATTAAAATTTAATTTCAAATAGGCCTATACAAGTTTTCAATAAAAAACATTTGAGATTATTGATTTACCTTTTTATAAATCATCATAACCCCAAAACCGTATGAGTAAATACTTTGCATATGGCATGTCTAGTATTATAGGTCCGTAGGCCTTCTAATACCAAGAAATTGGCAATTTTGAACCATTGTAAGACTACACGAAGATTTTTTTTTGTAGATAAGAGTACTGTTCTTTCCATGAGATTAGATATGAAGTGGGTTCACATTTTTTAGTTTTTTTGGGTTTTTTTTATCTATTAATTATTTGAAAATTGTATAATTTACACTTGAATCATATGGTATTAGATACAATAGTAACAAAGAGTTTTGTTTATTGGGGTTTTGGGTGTTTTTTGTTTTTGTTATTGGGGTTTTAATTGGGGCACCATTTAATTACTTAAATTGCCTTAAAATAACATAAACGGTTGGGCCCGGGTCTTTGGCAATATTATCATTATTCCAAATATATCTATATGTCGCACTAGATCTAAAAACGTAGCTCTAGTCAATGATTTTAAATTAGGAGAGGGTGACGGTTAAAATTGTCCATAAAATAGTTTTGTGAAACGCCACTAATTTAAGTTAAGATAAAAATTTTAACTTCAAATATTATTTTAGTGTTTTTTTATCTAAAATGCTTAAAATCGTTTTGTGAAACGGATCTATCTTAAGTTAGGATGGAATGTTAGTTTAAGAAGATTTAAGTTTTCGTGAAACAGGGCCCTGGTCGAAATGTATCTTGACCTGCAAGACTAAGCACTTGTGGGTTGGAGTTAAAGTAAAGATAATAATACCATAAAATCTGTTGATCAGGACATAAGTTGACATAACTCATGTTGTATTTATGTAACTTCGATTTTCCGACCCGAATATCAATCTCTTTAAAAGTAATATCACATAAAAGAGCACATTATAAATAATCATAAAATTCTACATACTGGTGAGTTGCCACTGTCCGTTGGTACATTGATAGTCATCATTATATATATACCATTCACCAGTTTTATAACAGCGTTCCTCCGTATAACAATAATCTTCCTATAATAGAAGTCGAAATTAATAGATGTCAAGATTTAAATTGAGGTTTTCCCTAATCTTAATAGACTATTCATATCCGGTTTAAAATTATTCTTAAAAGTCCACTGAGAAATATTTATTACCAATGGCTGTCTGTATTGTTTTAATAGATTGATTGTCCGCGTCCAAACTCGCCACAATTTCAGACAACTTAGATGTAGGATGGCGCAGGCAATAAAACCAATTGCTGTGTTGTGTCATCAACGAATCAAGTAAAAGGTTATTTCTGATGTAGTTTATCTGATGTACGTAATGTGTATAAAGTTCTAAAAGATCTGAGAGGTAAACAGGAGCTAAATTATTTAAACATTTAAAAGTAAGTAATAAAATCTTAAAATCAATTCGATATTTAACAGGTAAACCAGTGTAAATTATATAAAACTGGATAAATACTGTTCTTGGCTGCTCCTGGATCTATTTAATTGTTATAATTTTACAAATCCATAACCTTGTTAAATATGTTAAGTGACCGCGGAGTGGGCCCCTCTTTCGTCTTTCGCTAATTATTTAAACTGTGAGCAGTTAAACCATGTTTCGGTTACAAAATAACACATTTTAAACATTTAATCCATTTGATCGAAATCACCGGGGAGTAAAATCACAAATGTAAATTCGTTTTTACTCCCTTTTTATGTTCATTCACTTTTTACTTCCCTTTGTGTTCATTCAAATAAGGTATTTTATATTAAGATATCTAGAAACATTTAGATACGTGCATTGTATACAGGCTAATGATATCAGAGTGTGGGTGGGGAGAATGAAGACATGACAACTTACAAACATCCTACATTTCACGGTCTCGCCATCAATCGTACAGTCCATGCAATCAGAATTCATGATAACCACCGTTAACTGTCGACTGAAGATTTGTCCATCATTGGACACAGCTACCCTGTAGCTTGGTACTGTTGTGTCTACAACGGGAACAGTTGTTGATCGTTTTTGTCTATTAATAGGTAGTGGACACGTCACTTCACCAATACTTTCAACAACTGGAGAATTCGTTAAATCTACTTCTGCGTTTGACTATTAAATACAAAACAGTTATAAATATCTGCGTCTAGTAACCAACCATTTAGTTGCTGGTGAATACACTAAATGTCAGCAGGGGTGGTCAGAACCGGTCGTTTACAACTCGATAGTGTTAGCAATGATTGTGTTTACATTCATGGTGAGGTTACTAGTTTAAGTTGTAATTATGGATAATAAATGGTCATGTGACGGCTTTTTTAGAGCTGTTACTTGACCCATCGTTGCTACAAAAGGCGGTGTGTTTAGTTTTGATTTGACTAGAACTTAATACTTTAAGTTTAAGAAAATTTTAATACATTAGTATTATGCTTATGGTTCCTGACATTCATAAAACACCATGATTTAAAACTCATGTACCACTGTTTGTCGTGTATTTTGTACACGGTGAACAGTCCATATGCTGATTACACTATTTTGCCTTATTACACTATTTTGCCTATACCGTTTTTTTAGGACTTCGAATTTTGTCTAATGGTTTGGATTGTTCGTACTTGGTTTTATTTTATTAATCATACTTATTCTTTTACAGCTTTTATAACGCATACCCCGTCGTCATTAGCCCAGTCAAAGCAGAACAGTGGGACGTTAAACCCCATTTCATTTCTTTTCAATTGTAACGCATACCCACTGTTAGTTACTTGTCCTTTGTGCTCGATCTAAAAATAATATTACTGAGCAAAGGCAAAGAGGACCAAAAATTAAACCAGATGTTAACATAATAAATAAAGATATATTCGTTAAAAAAAAACCCATAAATTTCTATATTCCATTGATGAAATTTGGGGAGTGTCCTTTTAAGAAATCCTAAATTATAATCTAAAATGTAGATACCATCTATATCTAAATTTAATGTGCTCATATTATGATTGCCAGTTGCAAAACTCTTACAGTTCGGGCGGCTGAAAGTAAAGATATTTCAATTTGAATACAAGCACTAAAATCTGCATGTGGGTAATTTGTAAGAAAATCTCGGTAGCCACGTGCCATTTTCGGCTTTTAAGTCGCAGAATTTTACCAACTGGACCGATTTTACCGTTGACGTGTTATTTGTCACGCATTTCCGGACGTCCAGACGTCCGTTTACATTCGTTTGTGGACAAACGGATAGGTGCGAATCGGGCCGCAACTGATTGAGTTATGACCCCGTAACTTTTACGTATAATTTTGAAATGTGTACGATGGGCAGCCCTCCTGGGGCCACAATTACTGTTCTTATTCCTATTGTCAACGATAATGGACCCTCTAGAGCCCACAATTATTGTGCCGATTAGATGAAACTTCTTTCACATTTTGGTGCGGCGCATCGTACTTTCCGTTATGGAGTTACGCAAAATGAGAATTGTAAATGTTTGTGGATCTAGAGTCGACATTTGTGTCCGGTTTACACTTGTTAAGTATCAATAAAGTAGGTCAATTTTCTGTGACTTTATCGCAAAAACTGATATATCGTTGCCTGATTGTCGACCTTGGACTATTGAACGATTTCCTTGTTTTTATGCAGTTAGAAGCTGCACTGTTATTGATTCATCACAAAGAGGCGGGTTTACTTAAGCTTATAAAGTGTGTTATCATATCCTATATTCAGCATATTAATTCTGTGACGTTATTAAATAAAATATCGATTAAAGGACAACATTAGTGTCAGTCATTATCACATATGTGATAGAACTGGTTGAACACATTCCAAATATAATTTTAACACAGAGATCATTGCTACGATAAATGCGTAAACAAGGTTTCAGCGATCGGAAGTGACGAACGCAAAAGGAAAACACGAGTTATTCCTCTATATAACTGACTGAAGTGGGCGATCGATGGTTTATGGCTATCTGGACATATCCAGCAAAACACGTAAGTGTTTCCAAAGTTTCAGTAATAGGGGCATTAAATCTCCAACTACGAACTTCCCTATAACTAGCCAAGCACAATCTCAAAGATGTGACCTGTAGATCTTGTTCATGAATTGTGGACAGATGGAAATGGATTAAGACAATTCACTTTCGAATTAGATACATTCTTGTATAAATGCCATAGATTTCCGAACCTCGAGCAGCAGCAGTCGGCATTTGAATTTGTCAGATTCTACAAAAGGTCCACCAAATACTGCAATCTCTTCACAACCACCATCTTTGTGATCACAATACCCGTTGGCTTCCAGACTATCGACCAGAGGTGGTTGATTTAGATCAACAGAACAATCTGGTCCCGAAAAACCATCATTACAATCACAGGTACCTGTTGATTACATAAATTGTTCATGCAGAATAATGATAAAACCATGTGTAAGAGATAATGTGCCAGAATAAGAGTTAAATATAGAATATAAGATCATATCAAATCAAAAATATATATGTTCAGAAATTATTCAAATCAATCAGTTTGAACTTGGGTTCATTTTAGTCATGCAAAAGTATACGAAGCAGAAAAAGAAACGTCAGGTTAGTATGTTATTCTTAATAGACGCATTGCATTAAAACTTGCCAAATGTTTTATTGTATATTTGTGACCACAGCTCACACTTTACCTGAGCAATACGGCTCCTTCCCAAACACAGAATTGAACCCAGGAAATGTTCTCAAAAACACAACCTGACTTCTGAGATGGTAATGTGTTCTCCATGATTTTTATGTAACTCGTACTGCAAGTGCTGTTCACCGGGACCAGCCCTATAAAATGCACCCCCATACCTGGTTGAATCATTCACACTAAAACGTCAGCATGACACGACTAACGACAGTCCAGAGGAACCAGGCGCACTGCCCAATCCGTTGCCAATTACTTCCAGGTCAATGTTCAGACAATCTACAGGCTCCAGCAACGCTTTCAGGCCACCAACACCACGGATGATTGCCCCCGAACTGGTAGACCAAGGGTTACCCCAAGGCGACAAGACCGCCATGTTATGCGATAGCACGTGCAGAATCCTTTCATACAGGAATCTGAGACAGTACGTCACACAGTGGGAAGACCCATCAGTACCGATACAGTGCGCCGACGTCTCACCACCCCTCGGCATCGACGTGAACGTCTACAGTTTGACCAACAACACCAGAACTGGCGACACAGGCAATTGAGAACTGCTCTGTTCAAAGATGCGAGTCGGTATTGTCTATCAACTTCAGATGGCAGGACCAGAATATGCCGTCGACGTGGCCAGCGTTATTCTGTCCACGCATAATTGGATCGAATCGGCCTGAACCAGAGAGTGGGTCCTGTGGTGTTCCAAACTCTTGGTCCAGGAAGAGGAGACGACATAACAGCAGTGCGGTACATCGATCAAACTCTCAGACCCCACGTCATACCACATTCCGCACGTCATCGAAACAACGTTTTCCAGCATGACAACGCCCGTGCCCACACCGCCAAAGTTACTCGGGACTTTCTACAGCAGAACGGCGTCAACGTTATGCACTGACAAGCCGTTAGTCCGGACTTCAACCGGATTGAACATCTTGGGATAAAATTCAGAGGAGTCTTTTCTCAGTTCCATGTGCCAATGGCGTTCGTCAATCGGCTGGTTCAGTCCATGTACAGACGCTGCGCTGCTGTTATTGACACTCGCGGTGGACACACCAGATGTATACACTGTACAGACTATGTACAGACTCTAAACCTTCTCGTAATGTCTTGGAATTGTTATGAATTAATCACTAATGTGTCAACATACTATTCACAAAATATTCCTTTGATCCATTTAGTAAGTCGTTTTCTAGAATGATTGATTAAAGTGCCTCTCTGATTTTGAAATCGTACTGACGTTTTTTTTGCTGTTTAGTATAGTTATGAGTATAAAAAAAATAAAGTAACAGCAATTCTGCCACGATTCCTCTAGAAACAAATCAATGGTTTGTGTAGATATTTTGTAAATAATCTGACTTGTCATCTTCTCACTCCAGTCATAATTTTACAAAATAATTCTTTAAATAACGATTAAATTCCGTAGCCTTTAATGAAAAGATAGGGATGGGTTGGGGTTTCCTATCACATTTGATATAATTACTGATAGAGTCAGGCATTCAATTCCTCAAAGTTCAAATCATACCTAGCTACAGAAGCTTACCATTACACGTTCTTACCATTAACACAGACACCTCTATCTGAACACTCTGCAGGACAAGCTACAGCTTTAACTAGTTTTAACACTGAAGGTTTATCTGGACTAGTTTCCTGCCGAAGAGTAACATTCATACTAGCCTCACGTAAACACTGACTTCTTATAGAGTTGATGGCAGCCAATGAAAAATCTGTTGTTCCACTTAGCTTAAATTCAAAATAAAAACAAGAATATGAATACGAAATTTGAAAAGATAGAATAGAAGAAAAAACATTGAATGGAATAAACGACAGACCGTGAAATCATGTTAGCTTGTTTCGACCATTCTAACTGAAATACTTTGTTTTGGTAATGTGGTATTAAGTTATTAAGTTACCGAACTTTTTATCTATGCTAATAGAAATAAAGTGTTACCGTACTACTAAGTTTCAGGCATATTCCTATTTAAGTTCAGGTATACACATAAATGGATAATTAAAACTAAATAGATTAATACCTTTCAACACACAGTTACTTATTTGTAATGCTGTGTTAAGTCATAGTCTAATTAAAGTAATAACACCTCCAAATGTGTATACACTATGGAGTATAGCTAATTTGAACGAAAAACCAATCTTAAATTACCTTACATGGGGTTAAATTGTTTTGTTTTTTTTAAAAAAAAAAAAAATATTATTAAGCTGCACAGCCAAAGTACATTATACTATGTATTTAATAGTAGAGCAGACTATAGATCCGATCACGTGACTTTTATTCACCTGAATATCAAGAACACAATTTGCCATGGGAAATGAAACATCGACGCCAGGTACCTCTTTACACAGATTAATCATATTTGAAGACTTAAAGAGATTGTCACAATAATCCGTAGCAGACTCATGGGTCCATCCATTCTTCCAATTTACATTCTGTAATGATACGAAATCGTTATAAGACATCGATGACACCTCAATGTCTTGTACAGTGATAAATCCACCTAATAACTGTAATACTGTGGTTTTATCCGATGTAATGAATATATAATCTTCAAAAAAGTAGGGGATATTGAGAAACAATACAAAACTGCCAATTGCCTACACATGAACATAAACAGTTGATATGGGCGGCTTATCTGATGGCCCTATTTCACTCGCAAAGAGATACACCGTTTTGTCTTAATAGTGAGTAATTGCTCCACCAATCCTCAGATATTCAGCAATTCGTCGTGGCATGCTCTTAATCAACCGTCCAATCACGATTTGGGGCACTCTGACCCACTCCTCTTGCAATGCCAGGGTCAATTTTTGCAGGGTTGACGTTGACGTTATGTCATAAGGTGTTTTAGAGCGAGTAAACATCCTGCCTGATGGCACTAGTACACGACATCCATGCTACTAAAAGTTGAATTTGTTCTTACATTAAAGATACATTACGGGAGGTAAGATAAAGAGATGGCAGTTCTCGCTATAATAGTTAAAAACTAGATAGTGTAAAGGTAATCTTTAAGTGGCATTTAGTGATTGGGGTACACAAGTGTGTTCGTCAGATTAGTAAACTTGAAGACAAATATATAAGAGTGTGTAATAATTTGGCTTCAACATGAACTCTTATATATTAAATCCAAGTTTACTAAATGTCATTGTGCTTGATAACGATAAGAGGATACTTGTCGAAACGTCGTGCTATTAGAATAAAACTAGTGATTGTTTCCCATAAAAATTGTGTTCTGTTATAGTGTAAAGGTAATTTGCTGAAAATTTTAGTCAAATTTATCCACTATGAGCCGAGAAAGAAGCGGTTGAAATTTTTGCATAGTCTCGGTCATCATTACTAAAATCATTAATATAAACAGCATAGTCTCGATTATCCACTTTTATTGATTTAATTATCACTGGCCGTTAGCGGCATATAGGAACTAATCCAGCCAACATCCAAGGCTAGCCTTGACATTGAGAGTTTATTATGGTCTGGATAAGTTAATTAATGTCTAATTGATAATTTAGATAACATTTCAGGCCTAAAGAAAGACTTATAATAAGCAGATTTTGCTCTTGCATAATGCATGTTTAATAGAAATGTTATCAATCTGTAAAAACAAATGACATCACGTTAGCCACACGGAAATTTCAAGGTGTCGTTTTTAAGTGAGTTATTGCTTATCTTCTAACAAAATAATGTATGTATACATTACCCTTTTAATTCGTCTATAATTCTCGGGCCGGTTTCTTATTGTGGGTATCGATCTCTTCTTACGGGCTGGTGAAATGCAGCGTTTCTTGTGAACTGTTCTGAATTCTACATCCTCATTACAAATAACTGGTTCGTTGTAAGGTGAACAATCGATTTCATTTGTGAGGGCCCAATAAAGTACCGGTTTGCATTTACATGTGGTATAACTACGAGACCAAGCACTGAGCATACCCAAGTTGTCTGGATCAAACATATCTTCACCAGGAGGAGTCCTAGAAATAAACTGCCTCATAAATAACCATGCCAGAAAATCCCGATGAACTTTGTCAGCCAACACCGGGAGCGAACCCGCGACCCCCAGACTAGCGAGCCAGCGTCTTACTCACCTAGCCACCGTGACTCCTGTATAGAAAGAACAGCAAGTAGCACTTTAAAATGAGACAATTAGTTAAATGAATAAAAATAATAAAAACTAGTAATACCTGTACAACGTTAAAGGAGCAATCCTAGACAATTAGTTAAATGAATAAAAATAAAAATAAATAGTAATACATCTACGGCTTTGAAGGAGAAATCCCAGACACTAAGCAGCAAAAGAAACTTCGGGTTGGTATGTTGCTCTGAATAGACGCATTGCATAAAACATGCCAAATGTTTTTATTGTATATTTGTTACCACATCTCCAACTTTAACGGAGCCATAAGGCTCATTCCCAAACACAGAATTGAACCCAGGAAATGTTCTCAAAAACGCACCTGACTTCTGAGATGGTAATGTGTTCTCCGTGATTTTCATGTTACTCATGCTGCACGTGCTGTTCCCTGGGACCAGCCCTATAAAATGCACCCCATACCCGCTTGAATCATTCACAATACAAGACTAACAACAGGAACCAGGCACTCGGAAGACTCGACGCTGGCCACACTGCCCAATCCGTTGCCAATCACTTCCAGGTCAATGTTCAGACCATCTACAGGCTTCAGCAATGCTTTTGGGCCACCAACACCACGGATGGTCCCCCCGAACTGGTAGGCCAAGGGTTACCACAAGGCGACAAGACCGCTATGTTGTGCGACAGAACGTGCAGACAGACCACGGATGGTCGCCCCCGAACTGGTAGACCAAGGGTTACCACAAGGCGACAAGACCGCTATGTTGTGCGCCAGAACGTGCAGAATCCCTTCACATAGGCATCTGAGACAGCACGTCAGACAGTAGGAACACAGGGAAGATCCATCAGTACCGATTCAGTGCGCCGACGGCTCCCTCACACCCTCTCGTCTGTATTTAAACCTGTTGAATTCTACTCTTCACTATAATTTGTTACGTGATTCTGACGAAGGATGCTGTGTCATCCGAAAATTTAAAGAAAAATCTCGTGTGCTGGATTTTTTGTCTTTCTTATTTCGTATCTAGTGTTATGCCGTTTTATCAACAATATATATATATATATTCAGAGATGAATACCAAAGAGGATAAAGCTGGCTATAGGGCAATCATCAAGTACCTGCAACTGAAAGAACTAATCCTGACACAGGTACAGTATACAGGCCGACATGGTCTCCAATTTGGGGTTGATGCCCCTTCTTTTGCCACAGTAAATAAGTGGGCTGCGGAATGTAAGCGTGGCAGAAAGAGCCTTGACGATGACCCGCGTCCTCGAAGGCCATCAACAGCAACCATTCAAGATATTACCCGGGTGCATGACAGGGTGATGGTTGATCGACGATTGACCTCTCGATAAATTGCCAGTGTTGTGAGCACCTCTCATGAGAGGGTTGAGCACATTATCGACAATGAATTAGGAATGCCAAAATTTTCTGCAAGATGGGTGCGATAGCTCTTGACCGTGGATCGGAAAATGGTCAGATTCCTGAGGCCCCATGACAATCTGTGTTGTTTTGGAAGCAGATTCTGATAATTTTTTGGCCAGATTTGTAACCATGGATGCGACCCGTTTCCAAAAATGAAAATGGAACTAGCCAGTCATCATTTTCCTAGTAAAGATGACGCCATTTTCGCTGTGAACGACATTTTTAAGGGTGGCTTAAGAAAATTTCTTTCTGACCGGCATCCAGGCCTTGCAATATGGAAACCATCGACTTTGTACAGGTCTTTCAAAGAAAGGCTTAGAACTTTTCTGTCAGCCCTCGCACATTGCACCTACATCCATATTCAAGGCGAATCAAGGTGGGAAAAGTTTCGTACTCGGTGAAATGTACTCTTTCGTTTAAAATTGGCTTTGAACGGTACTTCGAATATATGAGTATTACCCATTTTGCCCCCCCCCCAACCATATCGGCTTCAGGGTGTCCGTTTTGGGCCATTCCAGGGGCCAAATCGTCTGTTATGGACAATTTCGTAGTCAGCGGAATATACTCTTTCCTTTAAAATTAGTTTCAACTGGTACCTTGAATGTATGAATACAACCTTTGTTCAAACCCTCTGGGGTCCATATTTAGGTTGTCAGTTTCAGCCAAATCATCTTTTATGGACAATTTCGTACTCAGTAAGATGTGTTCTTTCATTTAAAATTGGTTTCGAACGGTACCTCGAATGTATGAGTTTAACTCATTTTGGGGGTCTTTGTGGGGGACACCAGGGCCACACCAAGGGACTGGACCCCGACAGACGCCTATTTCTGTACATCCCAGGTTAGGATGTATATACCGATATGGTCAGATATTGGTACCTCGTTCGTTTAGGTTCGACCATCTGGGCTCCTGGTCTATGTGCATGTAATATTCTTTTGTTGTTAATATTATTGTTTTATATTACCCATAGTTTGTGAAATTTTATTTTTATTTACTGACATCACATGATATAATATTGAATTTTGGGTATAGTTATGCAAATAATGCTCAATATTGCGAATCGCATCAAAAATGTAAATGTTCCCGTCCGATATAGATTATTATGTTATTATCATTTATAATTGTGGGTATCGATATCTTTTTGCGAACGGATGAAATGTAGCGTTTCTTGTGAACTATTTTGAAGCCTATATTTCCGTTACAATTTTGTCAAAACGTGCCTTCTCGCATTTACATGTGGTATAATTACGGGACCAAGCACTGAGCATACCCAAGTTGTCTGAATTAAACATATCTTTATTTATTATTTATTACATGGTATTAATGTTGTCTATTGGTTACCATCATCGAGTCACATACTACACACGTTTCCCGGTTATATAGAAGAAAACATGGAAGGCTTATGGGTAAAAACAACGCAATTGGATGATAATATTTTACTTACTTCCAGGAATTCAAGAAAGATTCGTTGTCAGTGGTTGTACTTCCATTCCTTAAAACTAATTCATTTTGTTGGTAGTAATCCAACCCAGATAAATTACCACACAGCCCTCTACTCACACCGACATCTATCACGGACGGATACATATATATATTTAGGTATGGATCAGTATTTGTACCCAGAACATTTAGTTCAAGATGTGCTCCTGTTGGTAACATAATCTGAAAATCCATCAAATTCGGTCATCATTTATGAAGAAAATATAGAAACAGGGTGGCTCGAGGTATAAAATAAAACGATGCCAATCAACCGTTGGTTACTTGAAAGCGTTGTCCGGATTGGTATACGACGTCTCGTCGATCAAAGCGGAAAAATGTCTGTAATTTCAGCCTTGGATTCGAATATCGATTTTTGCAAGGACACTACACAGTGGGACACTTCAAAACCATATAAATGATATATACTATTGACTTGTAAATACCATTTAGTATTTTAACGTCGAAAATATCACCACTATCATTTTATAAATAATATATACTATCATCTTGTAATCACCATCCCCCCCCCCCCTAAATTTCGACAGTGTCCTTTTTTTACTGCTGAAAGTGCCTTTTTCAGACCCAAATATGTCCGTTCCGAACCCGTTGCAGCCCAAACGTAACGCGAGTTCTAAGCATCATGTTGACTACACGCGCCAAAAGTGCTACTGTGAAAAGGTCGAATTCTGCACCCCGATGTCCGAGGAGCGATTCAATGCCCTCGTACTTCTTTATGTACATCGGGATATAAAACTCGATTACAAAAAAATAATCGACAGTTATGCCTCGAAATTTCCGAGACGAATGTTGTTCGTAAATCTTATGAGCGTTTCTTCGATTTGATTCATTAAATCTTAAGTACCAACTTTATATATTCCGTATTTAAGGAGTGAAGTATTCCATTTTAACAATAACAATTTTCGAGTCGCATGTTCAACTGGCTTTTTTGCTCGATTTTAAGGTTCTTTTTCAACGATTTCCGAAAGTTTACTTAGACGAAAATATCAACCAAATAGCTCTTGGAATGGCTACAGATGCAAGGAAATGACAGATAAAAACAAAAAAAACCGCGGTCAGTGCCCTCATTTTGAGGCGCCCCCCTTTCAAAACTCTTAGATCCGCCCCTGCATATAAATAATATATATTATTACCTTGTAAATACCATTTGATAGTTTGACGTCGAGAATATCACCACCATCATTACACAGGATATAATCAATAAACCAATAATCAATCGAGCAATGATTTATCATAAAAACTGTCTGTCCAACTCGAACGACTACACCACAAACACAGTAGGCATTTGTAGAACACTCCTCGCGTTTTACTTGAACCTGAAAAAGCAAAATAATACAGAAGACCTGAAATGATTAACACCCCACTTGTCTGTACCGACTGAGCTAAAGAAGACGGGCATACGACACATAGTGTGCTATGAGGGAAATATGCCCGAACAGCGGCGATACGGCCTACTCTTATTTCGAATTCCAACTGTCAAAGGTTCTTTTACGTGCATGCCAACGTGTACGCGAGACCGCGGATTTTCGTACCATCCGAAAATGTTAACAAACCAGTGTCTTACACACATTACATTTAACTTTGGCCTTAGAGGTATTTTGACAGTATCATTACGGGTATAAGAACTTTGTACATTGTACTTCTTACATATAATCAATAGGAAAGACATTTTAGCAGAACATTTAATATTGGTAGCGATACCCTTCCATAGCTTTCCGCCAACGACCATCGGTCTTTCAACAAATTTTGTGTTTGAAAAGCACGCCAACAATTGCTGGTAGTCTTTCCCACTGTTTGCACCTATTGCCGCCAGTTGCCTCGTCACGCAATTACATTTGGTCAGCTTAATGAATGTTCCAAGGGCCGAACCAAATCGGTATCATTAATTTATTAATAATGTGAGAAAGCTAAAGATACAAGGAACTGTTTGGGGTCAAGTTCACACATTTACAGTATACTCATCAGACCGCAACGTTTTCAAAATAAACTAATATTCTATAAAAACGTATGGCTTGTGTAATACCACTGGGATTGTTTTGGTTCTGTAAGGGGTGCGCTGTTTAATGTGTTGAAGTGGTTAAACAAATGGGTGTCAACGAGAAATGGGCTAAGTATTTTGCAAGATTCAACTCTCATACACTAACTCACAGACATTTTCTGCGACCATCAATTACTGAAAGTAGGGTACCATCGTCTAGTCATCTCGTGCACAGATTAGTCCAATTAATTAGAATAATGTTGACCTAAAACGATGCCTATACACAACACTTACCCAAAATGGTAATTGTCCCGCCCTAATAGCTGGCATATCTATACTTTCTATATAAGAACGAGCGTGGATACATTTCCCTTCAGAGATCATTTAGTATTCCCAGAAGGACGTCTCCACAGCCTCCTTAGCTGTCGTACAGGCTGAGCGAGAACATGATGTAGAAATATCAAGAAAGGTGTGGCACTTGCCACGTGTCAGTCTGTGTTCTAGGCTTGTTAATCCCAAACTGTAGATATTACAATAACTCCTAATGCACCATCATGGATGTTGTAGTTACCTGTATTTGATTTATATAGCTATAAAAACACAGTATTCCGGAGTTAATTCATTTTATATACAGCGTGAAAGTCCTGACTAAATAAGTGTCACTCTAGTGTCATGGGCCGTTTTCTGGAAGTTCCTGATTAGATAGCCACATCTTTTCCCCGTAGTGTCACATGTATGTTTTATTTAGTGCCGTGACAAATGATAGTCATGACGTAATCCTACCTGTAGTGTCACACTTTAACCCGTCATGAGGATTTAACAATAAATATATTTTTACCTCTATATTATAGTCATTACTCTGATACATGGTAAATGTTCCAGAAATTTGGAGTTCCACACGTCTGAAATGTATAAAGATAAAATATGGAACGATATTAAGAGATCATGGCGGGATATCACCTGCGTTTTCTACTGATGTACTACCCACCCCTTAAACTTCGATACATGAGATATCTCAATGTGCATATTACCATGTTTCCACCATGTGCACCAGACTGACATATGGCACATACACATGGATGTACGAAAATGAAAGCCTATAGAGCGATTACCGGTTTTGATAAAAAAACGGCAATAACTTTCTAATAATTGATGTGCGACCTTTAATTTCGATACGTTCATTACGAGTCAGTAATCTGTGTTAGCGGATGACCCGGCGCTGCCCAGGCTGAAAGTAGTATAACTCAAAAACCGCAAGCGGTAGTCCATCGCCATTAGGCCTATGTTACTTCCCAGTCCGAGAAACCCGTATACACCAAATTTCAGCCCTAGGACAGCACTAGTGTAGCCGCCAACACTGGTCAGGCAGACGGACAGACGACAGTCACAAATATTAGTATATAGCTAACTCTGGCCTGTAGAGCGATTACATGACTTTGATGAATCACTCTACGTTACATTAGAGTTCATGATATGAGTAGTTGGGCGAGTTCGGTAATTTTAAAAAATATCTCAAAATAGACGCGGGCCTGTCTAAAAATCCGACTGAGTTGTCCAAAATATAAGATTTAAATAAATCCGAATCTATGGGGATTCCATATATTAACTTGTTCTGTATCGCGTTCAGAAGCTTTAAAATGTCTTGCAATGTAAATAGGTAAAATTAATTAGTGTTCCCTATCATATCCCAAAGAACCATCTCGCCGAGTTTAAAATATTTTATATAAAGAATTGTTTTCTTATCACATTCACAAAATTTCCCTTTGAGAATGAAGAAAAATAATCCCATTAAACATGCATTATGTAAGAGCTAAATCTGCCTATCGCAGGTCTTTCTTTAGTCCTGAAATCTTATCTTAATTATTAATTAGACATTAAATAACTTATCCAGACCATAATCAACTCTCGATGTCAAGGCTAGCCTTCGATATCGACTGGATTAGAATCGTATCTTTGAAAGGCATTTAGTGAAAGTGATATATAATAACAGACAGCTTTATGGATGACATTCACTAGGTTTATTAACTGCAAGGTTTCAATGAGGTCACTCTCACCGTTATCAAGCAATGATACAATCAACATGTTACAGGATATATACAAACAGATAACAATGAACTAATTAACAAAATAAGGCCGAAGCCATTCAAAGTCATACCTAAGTAAACTATTATAATCAATGAGAAACCCTTAAAGAGGGGGGGGGGTGTAATGTACAAATCCATGCTAAAACAACAACTGATCATAATTAAACCCTTAATTTCCATATTGCAAATAAAGATTACAAAATTTTAAAAATAAAGATTAAATTATTTAAAAACAACCTATGATAAGAAACCATGTTATTGTTGATACCTTTAATTACCCTCTCCATTAGACAACAAATATTATAACAAAATATATCTAGTGGTCTAACTTATGCAGAGTTAAAACCATAATAAAGGGAAATAAACATATATGACTCTGTTAAATGATTATCCAAAAGTTGAAACATTAAAACGCAAATAAAACACAAACTGCAACAGTACCGGTAAGGATGTTCCATATGAATGACAGCTCATGGGTGGCGTTTGGCACTTGAACACGTAACCAACACAAACCAATATTATAAAACCAAAAAAATTTCTTTCCTCGAGAGTTGTTATGTTCACAAGGAATAGTGAAGAGACATAAAGTTTACACATTCCACTCTTATGATCACAGTAAGTCTCTCACATTACACTTTTACACGGAGCACGATTTAGTTAACGTTTCCTGAGATTAATGAGTCATATGCGTGTGGTAGATATACTCCAGTGTCCCGGTTAAGTTCAGGCTGGTTTCTTCTGATGTGAATAGCTTCAAGAATTTTTCTGGGTTTTTTTTCTGGTGTTGGTTTACTGCTAGCGTTCACGTCAAGTCCCAATTCACCCGATGTCGTCTGTTATCACTAAGCTAATTGGTTATATGATGCCAAGGATTGGTGTTCTTTGATTCTTTTATGGAGATGTGGCAGTTAAACAGATCAATCAACTTGTTAAATCAGCAGAGAAGTATACAAGGGTTTGCAATAATCTAACGTTTTCATTACGCTGCAGGGACAGTGACCTGATATGCAAAGGACTAACACTTAATGCCCCAGTGTGCTCTCTAGCTGCGGTTAAAATCTTAAAAACAGCTAGTAAGTGTCTTGTCCGTGAAAGGATACAACATTATAGGAATGTGAAGCAAAGAATCACTAGAGTGAATAAAGACCTTCACGAACAACTGAAATCTCAACTAACTGCAAATCATTACACCACCCTCAATGACATGCAGGTAAAGAACAACAACAGTATTGACCAGAAAGTGAAACGGCGACAAATCCAGAAATTCCACAACCTTTTACAAACCAAATCTGGGAAGAATCACCCAACCAAAGAGGCAAAGAATGATTACCTTACCAAAACTGTGGTCAACCTAAGTTCCAAGATCCTAACTGACGCTCAAATCACCCTTTTGTCTGAAGGACTCGAGTTCATACCAACCACCAAACCCAAGAACTATGATAATTACATCACCAACATTGAAAAGGGAATTCGTCAACTGGCACCGTGTTGGAAAACAGACTACCTTCGACACCAAATTACAAATTTGCTTAAGAAATCACCACACAAACCAACAGGAAATATGATAGCAACAGAACAGCAAGCCCTTCAACAATTGAAGTCAGATAAGACAATATCCATTGTCCCAGCGGATAAGGGTAAAGCTACAGTCATAATGGACCAGTCTGACTATATGTCGACCGTATAGAACTTACTAAATGACAATACCACCTACCGTAGGATTCGGAAGGACCCAACCACAAGGCATGAAGCTAACCTACGCAAGGTATTGACCAAACTGAAAGACGACAACCAACTGGATAATAGTTTATATTACAAACTCAAACCTTCACACCCAGTGCCACCTTATGCGAGAGCGGCCATCAAGATCCACAAAGACCCAGTCAGAGCCCGACTTCTTCTTTGCTCCAGGGACTCCGTTTTTTTACAATACCTCCCAATACCTATCCAAGCTTCTGTCACCTCTATGAAAAACAGCAGATTCATTTATAAAAGACTCAGGCGAATTCTGCGAGAAAATAAAACAGGTTAATTTTGGCTGCACGATCATCTCCTATGATGTAGTGGACCTCTTCACAAATGTACCCCGCGATCACACATTACAACTTTTTAGAGATAGGATAAACAACCTTGATACGCCACTAAATACAACTCTCAGCACCGATGGTATCATAGAACTGATAAAAGTATGCATTTCTTCTACCTATTTTAGATGGGGGGACGACTTCTATGAGCAGATTCATGGTTTACCCATGGGCAGCCCCCTCTCACCGTTGGCCTCTGAACTATTTATGACGTCACTTGAACAAGAATCCGTAAAGACATCTGTCATCAAACCTATCGTCTGGTATCGGAAAGTGGATGACACTTTTATCGTGCTCAACAAAGATGATGACCCCAACAAACTCCTCCAACATCTCAACGACCAGACCAGAATCAACTTCACTATGGAAGCTGAAGAAGAAGGTAAAATTCAATTCTTGGACGTATTAATCACTAAAGATGAAGACAGCCTTAAAACGTCAGTATACCGAAAACCCACTCACACAGACCAATATATACATTTCAACTTAAATCACCCATTAAACATTAAGAAGGCTATTGTTTCAACTCTCACCAAGCGCGCCACCACTATCTGTCAAGCAGATTCATTATCCATAGAATTAACTCATTTACGGAAAATCTTCATCGAACTTAATAATTACCCTGCACATTTTGTAAACCAAACGACAATGCTAAAAATCCAAAACCGGCCAAACCAGCTACGACTGGTATAAGGGTATCCATCCCCTTTATTGACTCCAGGCTTCAAGTTCACAAAGCATTCTCAGACTTAAGTTAAGAATTTACTCAACTTTGAATCACTGTTTATGAGAAATATCGTTGATCCAGAAACACAAAACTTTGCACATAGTTTCTTATTGATGTATTTGATACATTAAAACAACAATAGTTTTATAAAGGGTTATATTTTAGTTAAAATAAGGCGAACAATTTTGAGTAAATTCTTAACTTAAGTCTGAGAATGCTTTGTGAACTCGGGGCTAGATCATACCAGATTAGAAGACTACTTCAACAGGCAGGAATAGAGGTCTGCTTCTCTAGTGGCAAAACAATCCAGAACATACTGTCAGCAAATGGTAAAAAAGAACAGACGAACCAACCACCACCCAAGGGTTACATTTACGAAATAACCTGCTCATGCAACAAAAAATGCATAGGTGAGACGAAACGCCCGTTGGATAAAAGAATCAAAGAACACCAATCCTTGGCAGCATATAACCAATCAGCAGTGGCCGAACATCTTAGTGATAACAGACGACATATGGTGAATTGGGACTTGACGCGAACGCTAGCAGTAAACCAACACCAGAAAAAAAACAGAAAAATTCTTGAAGCCATTCACATCAGATAAAACCAGCCTGAACTCAACCGGGGCACTGGAGTATATCTACCACACGCATATGACTCATTAATCTCAGGAAACGTTAACTAAATCGTGCTCCGTGTAAAAGTGTAATGTGAGAGACTTACTGTGATCATAAGAGTGGAATGTGTAAACTTTATGTCTCTTCACTATTCCTTGTGAACATAACAACTCTCGAGGAAAGAAATTTTTTTGGTTTTATATTATTGGTTTGTGTTGGTTACGTGTTCAAGTGCCAAACGCCACCCATGAGCTGTCATTCATATGGAACATCCTTACCGGTACTGTTGCAGTTTGTGTTTTATTTGTGTTTTAATGTTTTAACTTTTGGATAATCATTTAATAGAGTCATATATGTTTATTTCCCTTTATTATGGTTTTAACTCTGCATAAGTTAGACCACTAGATATATTTTGTTATAATATTTGTGATTGGTAACATCTTGTTGTCTAATGGAGAGGGTGATTAAAGGTATCAACAATAACATGGTTTCTCATTCATAGGTTGTTTTTAAATAATTTAATCTTTATTTTTAAAATTTTGTAATCTTTATTTGCAATATGGAAATTAAGGGTTTAATTATGATCAGTTGTTGTTTTAGCATGGATTTGTACATTACATCCCCCCCTTTAAGGGTTTCTCATTGATTATAATAGTTTACTTAGGTAAGACTTTGAATGGCTTCGGCCTTATTTTGTTAATTAGTTCATTGTTATCTGTTTGTATATAACCTTCTGTAACATGTTGATTGTATCATTGCTTGATAACGGTGAGAGTGACCTCATTGAAACCTTGCAGTTAATAAACCTAGTGAATGTCATCCATAAAGCTGTCTGTGATTGGATTAGAATTTTATATGCTGCAAACGCTCATTGATATTTAAATCAAAACAATGGATAATCAAGACTATGCTTTTTAACGTACTAACTTTAGTAATGATGAACGAGGCTAGGCGGAAATTTACAAGGCTGATATCTCGGTTCATAGTGGACCAATTTGACTGAAATTTTCAACAAATTACCTTTACATTATCTAATTTTTAACTATTAGCGAGAACTGTCAGCTCTTTATCTAATCTCCCATAATGTATCTTTAAGTTTTAACAAATCACACAAGAGCTGGAAGAGTGTATAAGGTTCACAAGAAATGTCTGACCGACAAACACGGGCGACAGACACATTAAATACGGGCGTATACAAACGCGGACTATGAACACATCGTTAAATAAATCCCACCGAGCAAATAAAGAATTCCCTGTATATACTATCAAATATGACAATATCTTACTAATTTAAGGCAGTTACCCGTGAGTGTCCCAAGAATCGTTGTATATTCACACTGGTATTGATGTATATTTCGGGGCCACAAGTATTTTTAAATTAATAATTTAGATTGTCCCTATTAAGTCCACAGTCTGTTACGTGCAGATGCGTTCGGATACGATTCGATCCGATCAATACGAATGCTACGACTGGCCTCAACATATGATCAGATGATAAGACTTGATAGGATCACCGTGATTACCCCACGATTAAAACCACGATACTGGGAACCTAGTATAAGTATTATTTGATTTTGTAATGTTGAAATGATATTTTGTATTATCTGTTAAACAAACTGTACAAAATAGTGACTTTGATTTTTACGGTTACATTGTTTTTCTGTTATTAAGGCGATCGAAGTGAATAAAACTCATAATAGGATAACCATCGTCAACTCGTCATCTTGAATGTGCCACTGGTATTACAGATACATTAGTTAAGAGTTTAATAAAGAGTTGGTCATTCTTGCAGAAATAGATGGTGAAAAAAGAACATATTGAAAATTTCATTCAAATTACTTCATTTGAAGTTTGTAGTTTTGACAAGATGTGTGCACAGTGGTAACCAGGGCACTGGTATAATCAGGATTTAGCCTAGCTTTCCCATTTTTAAATTAAATTTTTAAATGGCGAACCGTTTTAATCTAGTTAAAATCTCAAGTATCCGATGCTGTCGAGAGTCGATTATGGTCTTGTTTTGTTAATAAATGTCTAATTAAGAGTTTATATAACATTTCAGGCCTAAAGAAAGACCTGCAATAGGCAGATTGATTTAGCTCTTGCATAGTTAGTGTATGTTTAAGTTTTAATGATTAATTGCTGCGTGCGCGTTTTCATCAACTTATTATGCGCTCATTAACACCGAAAGACGGGGATGTGAACAGATCGGCGGACAAGAAATGGTAAAGTGAGGTGACGACAATACATCTAGGTACCTAATCATTATTATAAAACGTTACCTGCGACCGAAAGTCATAACATATCCTCCGTTAAATACAGTGCAATGTCGTGATTCTATAGCCTTAGTATCTTTTATTACATTCACCTAAAAAAAAGGCAACAAAAATTAATCCCTAGTTGGTATGAAACAGCAGATGGATGCCGAAAAGTACATTGTTGACATGGTGTTAAATACATCTTAGATACATCCAATTACTTTTTTCAATAATTTAATGAGAGAGGGTTAGAGAGAGAGATGGGCTTAACGTCCACTCGACACAAAGTAGGTCATTACGGGACTAACATATGGTTTAATTTTATTTCAATAATTAGCTTGCGCGTAGGGGCCTTCAGCAGTGGGAGGAAACCGGGGGACCCGAAGAAAACCCACGAGGTTGGACAGGCAACCCTACTCCTTGTTACGTACAACCGGGGAATTGAAACCACACCAGTTGACTCAATGACAGTCCTAGTGATACAGCGCGCACGTGCTAACCATTCGGCCATCCACCCCCCCCCCCCAACCCCCAATAATTTAATGATCTGGTCAGTAGATCTACAGCAAGTTATAATAACAAATCTAAAACTCTTACTGAGATAACGGATTGATGTCAGTGGTGATAACTCCGCGATAAATTAGCAACCCATACCAATTTTAAAAGACCCCATTAACAAAGAGATGAAATTAACACTTTTTAAATATGTCTAAAATATGTTTCCATGTTAGGGGCATACTTGAAGAACGGAAAATTTACTTTTACGGAATAAAAGTGTTCAGATGCAAGAAGTTAACTAGAAATTTCTAAATATCACGACTCTTCAAATAAACATGTTTCTGTTTGACTGACTTATCTAGATCTACAGGAGCCGCGGTGATGTAATGAATAAGACGTTGGCTCAGAAAACCTGGAGGTCCCGTCTTGATCTCTGTTTTGGCAGAGAAAGGTCATCGGGATTTTCCAGCGTGGTTCACCCCTTGTCATTGGTGTAGGACGAAGGACCGGAAAGGGCAAAATGTCCCTCATAACACATTTCACGGTGTGTGCCCATCCTTATTAGCCCAGTGGGTGCCGAAAAGTAGGACGTTAAATCCCATATCCCACTTGAAATGTAACATGCACGGACTTACCGTAACCGGGGGTAAAATATAATTTCCCCATATTGGGTGTTCAAAGTAATGGTCTTCCGTTCGAAGTGTGATTTTCATAACATTGGTCTGTTCTCGATATTCACCTTCAGTGATTGTACCAGTAACTTTAATCTTGTAAATCTGCGCCCAATTGTTAGGATCAATTTCCACCCCACAAGCCGTATCTGCACGAACTGTTGGAGAGCAAGTATTAGAGACTGTTGGTAAATTGGCCGTGACATAATATCGACATGGTGCATCGGGACACCCAATCTTTGCTGTAGCTCTAATCTGGATCTCGCCAGATTGACCCTCTTTAACGGTAACCGTGGGCGTCAAAACCTGTAAAGTATATTTTGTACAAGTTTGTCATATTAGTGGTTCAGAAATATATAAATAAGCCTCGGAAGCTGCAGAATATCCACCCGAAGCCAGAGAGAGAGAGAGAGAGAGAGAGAGAGAGAGAAAGAGAAAGAGAGAGAGAGATGGGGTTTAACGTCCACTCTACACAAACTAGGTCATTTCGTGACTTACTTACGGTTCAATTTAATTTCAATAATTCGTTCGCGCGTAGGTTTTTTTTTTTATCAGTGGGAGGAAACTGGAGTAAACCCATGAGGTTGGACAGGCGATTCTACTCCTTAACGTACAACCGGGGAATCGAAACCACGCCAGTTAACTCAAAGACAGACCTTATGATGCATCGCGCACGCGCTATCCATTCGGCCATCCATCCCCCCAACAGACTAAGGAAGGGGACCATATTTGTAGAATGAAAACTTTACCTACTTAATTTTCATGTAATCATGGTTACTCAAGGCCACAAGTCGGTGTAATCCGATTACAAAACTATAGAAATAATTAAACAAAAACAAGTTAACGCCCTACACACTCGCCATACCTGTTTTTGTAGAACAAATATGGCGATTATACGGAGTTTAAAAACAGAGGCAGGCCACGCCCAGTATATGCCTTGTCAACCACAGTGTCCACATCCGGCTAGCAATATTTCAACTAGTCAAACGTCAATCAGTCAGGAGGTAATAAGTAGTTGAAATATTGCTAGCCGGATGTGGACACTGTGGTTGACAAGGCACATACTGAATGTGGACGTGGCCTGCCTCAGTTTCTTCAACAATTTGAAAACAAGTATGGCGATTGTTTAGGGCGTTAACATTTAATTATTTTTGTAGTTTTGTAATTGGAGTTCAGCTTTAAGGTGTATCAATTTAATTTCATTAAAGTAACAATGCGTCATTTGCATAGCGAATGGGTCGAGGCAAGGTACCGTTTACAAACCGCCATTAGGATATCACCTTCGGATCAAATTCCTATGGATTAGGGAAGGGTATCGCTGCCAATATTAAATGCTCTGCGACAATGTCGTTTCCATTGATTATATGCAAAAGGTACAATGTACAAAGTCCTAATACCGATAATGATCAATTCAAAATACCTCTAAGGCAAGAGTTAAATGTAAAACGTCAAATGTTAAATGACAAATGTTTTGTGGGAAAATGCTTTTTTTGACGTGTCTACATTTTACATTTCTCTCATTACATTTTACATTTGCGCTCTGCCACATCGCATTTGTCCTTCACGCTTTCTACATAGCAACTTTCGCACAGCATCAACTTTCATATGCAAATGTCTTCATTAGCCCAGTCGGAGCAGAACAGTAGGACGTTAAACCCCATTTCATTTCATTTATTAAAATATAGACGCTATCCTTCGCGTGCATTTCAATGAAATCGTCACTTGAGTTAATATTTCATCGGGTATAAAATATTGTACAACTGACCGTATTTAACAAACAATAACATTCAGGACATGTTTTCCCTACTGTAATATACCACAACTCGAACTTACCTCTATACCAATAAATATTGGTTTACTGGTAGATGGAAATCCTGCTGCTCCGTTGACGCGTCTACCTGCTCTAATTTCACAATAAATCTTGGGGGAAAAATAATATATTGTAATACAAAGGTACAAGAAACAAAAAATCTTATGGGAATCGGTGCTTTAAAGAAACACTATAAGAGTCAACAATGGCAAATCAAATAAAATTGATTTTACCGTTGATGGGTTATCTGTGAATTTAATATGACCAGATAATGGTTTTATTTAAGAGCAAATTTAAAGAATGATTTTTTGGCGAATTACTGTAATTATAATTATGTTGTATTTTACATATTTCGTAGCTGTAAATATATTATAATACAAACTTACATCAAAGCCAACCGTCATCACACCCTGTTCCCGTAGTTTAGCTTCTGTTAATACTCGTTCATTGGCCGGGTCATTATAAGCAACTAAAGTTGAACTGTATATAAACCGGTTGTTCACGTACCTGCATAAAAACACAGGAATTGCGGTTAAAATTAGCTGGAACGATTACCAGTTTGTTAAAAGATCATTCTGGGAACAAGGCTTCTTCCCTTCTATCAGAAACCATCGCCAAACCAGCGAAATGGTGTAATATATCATTTTATAGCTTTTAGTGGTATTATTTGGACAGTTTCCGATTAATCTCACAAACAGTGGATCCAAAATGGAGGCCAAAATACAAAATGGTGACAAATTGGCGCTAAAAGTATAAAATGATGATTACACACACCATTTATTTCATCAATAATGTTTGTTAAACTCTATTTCAGACCATTTTTGGCCGCCATCTTAGATTTCGGACTCTAGTATTCCGAAGTAACAAACTTCAAATATCTTTACTAGGGCCTCTTCTATCAGAAACCATGTTCCCCGAAAAATTATCACAGACCTTGCGGTTGTACACCAACACATTGGAATGTATTTAACCAATCCTATCAAACTTTCAAAATTATGTTATAGAATTGAAGAAACGCATTCCAGTTATAATTTTAATATAGGAGGAGAGTAAGTTGTGCCACTTGCTTCAAAAACAGTTCTGGAGTCCAAAATATCCATAATTTGCTGTCAAAATTGGTTTCACTACTAAGAAGTTGTTCAAAATTAACAACCATTATCCAGCCAAATTACTATGCCGGAATAAAATCGTGGGGGTTGGGGGGGGGGGGGGTTGGTCAAATGGCACAACTTACCCCGAGGGTGGGTTAAATTGGGTCGAGTCAATGTAAATAGTGCTGATGTTTTAATTTGTCATGTGACATTACAATGATGTATATATGATAAGATTCACATGCACCCACAAAACATGGATAATGACTACCCTATAGATCCAACAGCACTGAATTGTAGCTAATATTGAAAATGAACGCATCGTCATAGGCCTAATATATGATTTAAATATATCAATACTGAAAATAAGATACCACATAATAACATCAGATAAATCAGCGGGGTAAGACATTGCACAACTTTCCCCGAGGTGAACTTTAAAATTATGTAGGCCTCAGCATCTTTACACATCAAAACCAAACCAGCATGCTAGATTTACAACCATATATAGTGGTTATCAAATGCCAATTTGTCTCTCAAGGAAATCTACACGATTAATGAAATAGAAAACAAGAAACCCGATTTCAAGAAATCAACTTTTGGGTTAAAATTTTATATTTTTTTGTATGTAGCTATTTTTTCGGATCGTGATGAAATTGACTTGTTCCTTACACAAATAACTGTCATTGTTTAGACTATTTAATAGATGACACATTCATTCGTGCATCTTTACTCATACAGGCTGGAGAGGGGGTGGGTCAACTTACCCCGAGGATCAACCTAGTCACCCATCTCCCTATCCATAGTTGGGGCACAACCATTAAATATTAATGCTGAATCAATGGCCTGATTAGCCCGGCGACCGAAGCTTGGTGACCAATTTGTTGAGATAACTTATTTTCTGGACGGTTTTTTATGGAATCCGACCCCCTGAATCAAGTTTTCGCTACTGGATATTCCCGTTTCTCACACAATTTGTTTTTCTGCAATATTCTGCTTGTCCAGTGATTCTCAAACAGTGTGCCCCGGCACACATGTGTACCGCGAGATCTTCATGTGTGTGCCGCGGAATGTTGATCGGCACTCTAAGAAAATGCGAAAAACTTCATGATAACAATTGAGTATTCACTGGTATCTACTGATAAGTTCATAGCTGTATTTTTCTTTATTTAGTTTGAGTCATTCTATGTGTCTATGACTAGCCTGTCTCTACGATTGTATGTCGTCTGACTTGCCATGTTTTTATTTTGCAAATTCAAATATTTTTCGTCTAGAATTTGTCTCTAGCTGTCTTTACTTCTGCTTCACGTTGTGTATTTACTTCTTACTGGTTTTCTTAAGACGTTTGTCTTACCAGGAATAACAATGCAGCAGTTCGCTTCTACATTTTATATAGCATAGCCGAATACATATGGCTAGAAGCACAATAGATAACAATACTAGCTAAAACCGCGGCTGTCTAGGAACTCAGATGGAACCTCTCTGGAATCTAATGGTAGTCTGACGAATTCTTACAAGTATGATAGTTTTGTAGCTGTGGGTTTTGGACGTTCAAATATACTATTCAAAAAAAGTAGGGGATATTTGATTTTTAAGTGTTATTAAAGTCACCTAATGAAACTGACGAAGAAACAAATGACAAAATGAAATGAAGTTCACATTCATCGATTTATTCCAAATGATCGTTAGACTAAGTAAGGCACAGACTGACCATTATAAGGGTAAAATGATACCCGGGGTCAAACAGCAAAGTTACCACAGCATCACAACCAAGTCAGTAACGGGTAAATCCTCCTCTGTTTGCCAAACAAGCATTGATCCGACGTGTCATACTCCTAATGAGACGTCTAAGGTCATTTTGGTCCAGATTGTCCCATTCCTGTTGCAACGCAGCAGCAGGTTCTTGGACATTGGCAGGACGTTGTTGACGTTGACGTAACCTCTGTCCAAGCATGTCCCAGACATGCTCGATGGGAGAGAGGTCGGGACTCAGTGCTGGCCAAGGTAATGTGGTGATGTTCTGTTGTTGGAGGTAACCTGTAACGATCCAGGCCCTGTGACATCTTGCGTTGTCATCCTGGAAGATGAAACGGCGGCCATGATGTCGTGCGAACGGCACAACATGGACTGCCAAGATGTTGTCCCGGTAGTACTGGCCTGTAACACGCCCTGCAACAACATGTAAAGCCGTTCTTCCAGCAACAGTGATGCCTCCCCACACCATAACAGAACCACCCCCAAATCGATCATGTCTGATGCCGTTAACGTCTTGGTAGCGCTCGTTTCGACGACGCCACACCCTCCTACGTCTGTCCAAAAAATCAACAGTGAACCTTGACTCATATGAAAACATCACATTGCTCCAGCGTCGATTATCCCAGTGTTGACGATCCCTACACCAACGAGGTCTTGCCTGAATGTGATGATCTCTCAAACAAGGGATCACGCGAGGACGTCGGGCGCGAAGGTGACCCCTATGCAGTCGATTCCGAATCGTCTGGCCACTCACTCTCACACCAGTGTCTGTTTGATCTGATTTGCTGTGATGACACGATTTCTCAAGGCCAAGGTACGGATAAATCGATCCTGAGCTTGAGTTGTCGCCCTTGGTCGACCTGAGCGTGGTCTGTCCTGTTCAGATTGTGTATCACGGTATCTGGACCATAGCCTGCTTATGACAGACTGAGAAACATTCATCGTCCGCGCCACAACCGTCTGTGTTGTGCCGATCTGTAGCATGCCAAGGGCACGTAACCTTTCATTTTGGGTAAGCCGACGCATATCAAAATTTGTTTTCTGGTCACTAAAACAATTAAACTGATGTTTCCACCCTGGAATTCAATGCCACAATGACTGTAACATTCAAAGTCAGAGTCGTGCAAATCTTGGGTTGGACCCCCATGATGATCCCAAGCATCACCTGCATTCCATGCGGTAGCTATTGGTGCGTTTGGGTGTCACATGTAACTGGAAATGTTTCTTCTGTTAGGTTCTATAGTGACTTTTTTCGTAGTCATTTGCATATTTTAGTATTATGCCCCCAAAATCAAATATCCCCTACTTTTTTTGAATAGTATATCTAATTGGTCAAATATCATGTAAATAAGTATAGAGGTTGGTTTAACAAGCCAAATGATGCAATCGTAATTTTCCGTCACATGTTTTTCGACACAATCTATCCTTGAACTCAGACCCTCTTTCCTGTTATTCTCACCCTGCTATGACATAAACAATTAATTTGCGTTTTAAATAAACTCATACTATAGCTAATATACTGACAATAGAGAATAATTTGTAAAGATAAAAATGTTGTTTAACCCATCTTATTTCTCTATTCCTTGTCTATAAATTTAAAAACAATGTCGCAACGACGATAGTGCTACACATGGTAGATATGGTTCCAATACTGATGCTCAAGTCACAGTAGTGGACGGTCCTAAGGCCTGCCTTTGAGCAAGGTTTGTAGTCATTTGAGTACAAAAATCGTTACTGGCCTAAAACTTCCTTAATTTCCAATTACACTGACCCTAAACAGGACTGTGCATAGTTTAACAGATAATAAACCAATTCCCATTGAAATAAAAGGTGAAACCTTGCCGTATAATTTTATGATTTGATTAAACCCAACTGCTATGCGGTATTTTTGTTCATTTTAAAATGGCCACTGAACCAGAATCACGTGGTTTCATGTCGCTCGAAAATACAGAAAAACTGTTCGGTATGATAAGATTATGATTTAAGTGTTCCACTCTTAACTATTTGTAACATAATTACTTATTTCCATGCAAACTGTGATGATATGTGTTGACAATTTTGCAGTTGAACCTAGTTTTACATGCTCAAAGTCTCGAATAGTGTATCAATTGTAGAGGTGGATAAGAATTATCACGGCTACAAATTGCCTTTAAACAACATGGGTGAATATTGTCCTTGTAGTATGGCTGACAAACGAACACTCCTTACACCAAATATATTGTCATTTCAAAAGCTGGAGAAGGTAGGCAAAGGCTGTAATCCGTATCAAAAATTAAACCAAAGATGTGATTCACGCGCTACATTATTTTCATGGCATTGCCCCCCCCCCCCAATACATACACAACTCACAATAACTCAACCTTCAACCAACAACTAGACATATGACCTGTAAAGTGTTTGAAGCTTTTATGTAGAGTGGTTCAGGGCTCAAAGAAAATCCAACAGACAGATAATATTTGGGGCTTTTTTCACATTATATGATAAGGCTTGCCATAAAAGCTTCGCACATCAACAATGGAAGTTTGATTTTTGAGGATATAACCATTTGAACATGTTCTTTTAAATTGCTGACACAATATCATCGGCGCCCATTATCAAGGGAGTTAACTCTTGGTGACACGAGCTATGGTTCTTGCTTACATTACAATTGATCATTTTGCTCTTCGTTTTTTTTACCGTACGTACAAATAACGATTGAATTTAACGTTTGTACGCATGCACAGCCTTTAATTTTTTTCACAAGAGACAGACAGAGAGAAATGAAACTAAACAATTCCAAATATATCAGTTACATTTATCAGTTCCATTTTCGGCTGATTTTTTATAAATGCACTAGCTTTCGAAAAATGGAGAAATTGGTGGTTTACCATATAAACTCATGCCGCGAGAATGCGTTTAAAAGAGAGAACCAGCGGTTGCCATGCACGGTACGCCCACATTTTGCAAGAGATGGATAGAGAACAAGCTGAATTTTGTTTTCCGTACAATCAGGGGCCATAATCCAGGAGGTTATGGTCTGATATGCGCGAATATCGAAAAGAACTAAGATCTTTGGGATATAAACATATATTTTAAGTTTCATCGAAATCGGACAGTTGGAATTCCATATTCGATGTCAGAGTAAAAATTCATAGGACTCTGTATGACGTATGCCCGTCGTCATTAGCCCAGTTCGGAGCAGAACAGTAGGACTTTAAACTCCATTTCATTTCATTTCATTTCATTTCGAGCAGTCAGGAGTCACAATCCAAGAAGTTATGGTCTGACATGCACGAATATCCCAAGGAATCGAGATCTTTGGGATATAAACATATATTTTTAAGTTTCATCAAAATGGGACACTATTTGCGTTCATGCAGCGTCCATTTTGTCAGGTAGTTTCGGTCCGATTTTCACAAAATTTGAATTCTACCATCATTATGGAGTAACTGTGATATATTCGAACGGTTGTTTTGATCGAATACAAATTATGACTTCTAGAGTGACCACAAGCTAAAAACGCGATTTTTCACACAATCAGAGGCCATAATCCAGGAAGTTACGGTCTGATATGTGCGAATATCGAAAGGAACCAAGATCTCGGGATTATAAAAATACATTTTTTAAGTTTCATCAAAATTGGATAAAAATTGTGACCTCTTAGAGTGTCCATATGCCCGAAACATGATTTTTCGTACTAACAGGGGCCATTATCCATGATGTTACTGTCCGATACTTGCCAATTTTGAAAGGAACCGAGATTTTTGGGATATAAACCTATAGTTCAAGCTGATTCGTCAAAATCGAATAAAAATTGTGACCTGTGGAGTGTCCACAAACAAATTGTGGACGGGAAGAGAGAGAGAAATGGGGTTTAACGTCCACTCGACACAAACTAGGTAATTTCGGGACTAACATATGGTTTAATTTTTTATTTACATAATTCGCTTGCGCGTAGGGGTCTTTAGCAGTGGGAGGAAACCGGAGGACCCGGAGAAAACCCACGAGGTTGGACAAAATTGTGGACGGACGGACGGGCGAATATGGACGAAAACAATATACGTCCACATGAAAATGTGGGCATATAAAATGACGAAACTACACTAATTGACTCTGAACTGAGAACCGGTACAATATATACGTCATTGGTTAAAATCAACTAAATAAGAAATAAAATCGCCAACATTTAGCCAAAAGTTTAAAATTATCCACGTAACTTTTTAAACGTCATCGTAGACTCGATTGTCTACCTACCGAAAATTAGTGAGTATTGTCACTGGTTGATGGAATCTAGAATAGTGAACTTTGATCCCAAATATTTTAATCCAGTCCGTTCTCACCTTGGTATTATCTACTGAAAGAGAATCGGTTTCAGACGAGTTATTTACCGCGGAGTTACAAATCGGAATCAGACCAGTTATTTGATAATCTCGCTTGTGAACATGGACGTAACAGATAGTTATAGCTTAATGTTATTTTTTAAAGATTTTCCACGTTACAGGCGCCTGTTGTGCGACAGAACTTTGCCCATTAACGTCGTGTTTATTACAGATGAAACAGGCTAATACATTTTTTAGTTTTATAAGCACAGATATTTGAGAACTGTAAACCGTATGTATGGTAGGATACACATTAGTATTATACATGATTGTATCAATAGGTACGTACCAGTGTGCTTCATAAAATAATACTTCGTCTGTTGATTCAATGAAGTTGCAGAAGAATCGGAATTGTGTGACATATGCCAACGTGACTTGATCATAAGTGACAGTGGGTACGGTTATAAAATCCGGAATATCTTAAAAAAGAAAAACAAAAAAAAACAAGCCAACAGTGAGGCTGATGTCCCCCGCCGAAATACAAAAATAAAAAGATGACACATATTAATCAATCGCACATTTATTTTTTTCAAAATTATCAAGCAATTAAACCATACACTAAGTTTCATCACTCTCTATCAGATAAAATCAAGATAATCTTGTCCCAAACCATCGACAAATGAAATCGATTAGCTCTGCTTAGTGTCAGCTCAAAATGTTAATCATTGAACTCAGTCAAGACATTCACCTAATGAACATCTACATCAAGTTTAAACATTCACCTAATGAACATCTACATCAAGTTTAAACATTCACCTAATAGACACCTACGCCAAGTTTGAACATTCTACCTCAATTAGAAGGAGAGTTATTGTGTTCCAAGGTCTCAATCAATCAAATTGCTTATCGCTCTGCTTACCCTGAGCAGAAAATGTTCATTATCGAACTCAGTCAAGGTACATATGTAATGAAACTATACACCAAGTTTCATCACTCTCACTTAATTAGAACTAAAGTTATCGTGTCCCAAAGCATCAACCAATCAAATTGCTTATCTCTGCTTACCCTAAGCAGAAAATGCATTGACCTAATAAACACCTGCACCAAGTTTGAACATTCTAGGTCAATTAGAAAGAGAGTTATTGTGTCCCAAAAAGTGTGACGGACAGACGGACGGACAGACAGACAGACGGGCGAACCCATTTTAATAGTCCCCTGCTTTCTTCGAAAAGCGGGGGACAACCCCCCCCCCCCCCAAATAAAAAAACCGCATCATTAAATAATTGTATCGAACATCAACAAGTTCAACAATCAAACAAAAACAAAATGGGCTAGACTAATCTGTAGAATGTTCACAAGAAACTCTCGATGGACCGACGGATGACAGATACAGAACTCGATCAAGTAACGATCTAATTTAGAACTGTTTACCATATTTCATATGTTTTTACTATTGTTTACTCAGAAAACTTACCACCGCTTTCTAGTTAGTCTGATTTATCATTTGTATATACTCTAAAATACAACGATTTATCATTTTTGTATATTCTCCGAAATACAACGGTTCCTCCAGTGTCTGCCCACTGACATGGGGGAAACCGCACCGGAAAATCCCGAGCAACGTTATCGGCGAACCCGAGACCCCCTGTTTAGCTAGCAAGCGCCTTACTCACTGTGCCACCACGTCCCCGAACTTAACTAAATTAACAGTAACGGTATTGATTTTCCTTTTCATAAATGAAATGGATAATTACAAAATACTTGCAATGGTCCTCTGATGTTGTTCAGTCTTACAGGCAAATTGGTTTTCTGATGCAGATATTGGATAATTCAGAAATCTAGGAACTGATTTCTGTGCGTTAATAACTGGTCTATCATTGTTGTGAGTTCGTCACCCAAGAAACGTTTCCCATTTTCCGTAGATACAATGTACTACCTTACCTGCATCCTTTGTAGTAGAACAGTTTGTCGTTGTCCATAATGTTGTTAAACCTATAAAATATATAAATATCTTACAAGACGTATCCATGTCGCTGTCTGTCGTGTTGACTAAATGAAATACGAGCATGGACTGTTACTATTCATGGAAACAGTTCAGTTTACGCCCCGCATATGCAATTCAATATGCGATTCACGATAACAATAAAGAGCTAATGTCACGTGATTCAGTGAAGATCGACGATAGACAGTTTAAGGGCATTAAAGGTATATTTCGCCTCCCCTGCATTGTGAAAGTTAATACATAATTCCAAAACATTAATATAAAGTGCTTCTATGAACGAAATACCTTTAAAAATCAATTTGGACAAACGCCCAAAAACTGCCATTTGCGGCAAGTTATTTTGACAATACGAAGCAGAAAAGTGGAGTTGGTTAGCGACACCCCTTTAAGCTGTAATAGCACCCAACAATCTAATATATATAACACCAGTGATGATTTACATACGTCACTGGGGGCTTTCCCTGACATAAGGTAAAGGCATACTAACAGAATTCCCACAAGGCTAAATTGAGATCTTCCTTAATCAAAGGTTCATAATCTATAATGATTTGATTTGCCCCCGACCTTTCGAATAAAGCATGGGATTATTCAAATGAGCATGTCCGTCCGTCTGTCTGTCACACAATAACTTTCCATCTAATTGAGCTAGAATATTGGTGTAGGTATTTATTAGGTGAATGCCGTGATAAAGTTCGAAGATGGGCATTGTCGGCCTAAGCTAAGCAATTTGATTGATGCTTTGGGACATGATAACTTTGGTTTTAATTAAGTGAGAGTGATAAAACGTGGTGTATAGTTTCATTGAATCAATACTGAGATTAAGTTCGATTATGAGCATTTTCTGCTTTTCTGACCATGTGAATGTTCGAGACTTTGGAGCTCGATAACTTTGATTGCGTAAGGGTGGTGAAACTTCGGGTATAGTTTCATTATATCATTATCGTGACTAGGCGCCATGATCAGCATTTTCCGCTTAGGATAAGTAGAGACTATAATTCAGTCTGATTGATCGAGACTCTGGAACACAATAACTCTCCTTACTGCGGTAGAATGTTCAATCTCCGTGTAGGTGTCTACTAGGTGAATGCCTTGACAGTGTTCGATCATGAGCATCTTCCACAAAGGCGAAGCAGGGATAAGCAATTTGATTGGTTGAGACTTTGGAACATGAGAACTTTGGTGGTTATAATTGGGTGAGAACGATGCAACCGGGAGTATAGATTCATTATATCAATAGCTTGACTTAGTTTAATGATAAGTAGTTCCAATCACAAAATAAATAAATGACACATATTAATTAATTGTAAATATAACCTTTTCGAAAAGTGTGGAACAAATAAACTGATTATTTATACGTAGTCTAAGCAGAAAATTTTCACGATCGAACTCAGTCAAGCTTTTAAAGTACCTGTTAATGAAATTCTACACTAAACTGCATCAGTTAAAATCAAAGTTACCTTGTCCCAAAACATCGACCAATGAAATTGCTTTAGCTTTGTCGGAAATTTTTATTCATTGAGCTCAGTCCCGACAATCACTTAATCAACAGCTACACCGAGTTTAACATCTACATCGAGTTTAAACATTCTACCAAAGTCTTGGCTGATCAAATTGTCCCATACTATATACTACTTTATTTTCAAAGCTACAATGTGAAGAAACCTAATATTCTACAATCACAGGTCTTTTTTAAATAAGGAATGGCCCAGAAATTCCTGTCTATATATTTTGAGGGAGGGGTAGGTACTGTAACATAACACGTTGCCTTACTTCGCCACTGTCTATCCATTCGTTCACACTTTCTTGTGTTCATTTTACAGAAATGAAATGAAATGAAATGGGGTTTAACGTCCTACTGTTCTGCTCCTAACCTGGGCTAATGAAGACGGGCATACGCCATACAGTGTGCTATGAGGGAAATTTTGCCCGGGCAGCGGCACTATCGCCTACTCTTATATCGAATTCCAACTGCCAAGGGATCTTTTACGTGCATTCCAATGTATACACGGGACCTCGGTTTTTCGTATCATCCGAAGGACTAGACAGCTGTCCTTGTCAGGCCCTCCATCCTGCATCACTGACATGGGGGAACCAAGCCGGAAAATCTGGATGAACTTTCTCGGCCAATGCAGGGATCGAACACCCGACCTCCAGGCTAGCGAGCCAGTGCCTTACCCACTTAGCCACGTGGTCCCCTCTTGATATTATTAAGGTGGTCCCGATTGGTTTAGCAAAAGTAGCTGATAAACGTACATTACTCTACAGAGTTCCAACTCTTGATTGATTTTTATGAAATGTTCAGGAATAGTTAAAATGATGTTGAGCTCCCTTCTCTTTACCGTTTCTAGATTAATGGTCTAGATTAATGACAGTATATTTTCATTTAAACAATGATCACAAATTGGACTTGTAGAAAATAGTTTGTGTTGAGCAGCTCCCTACGAATTTTTTTACCCACCTTTTCAATTGCTCTACTAGCTTGCACACACCTTGAGTTATTAATGTCTAACCAGTTTTTGTAAAAACAAATTGTGCTGGGTGTCGTGTCGATAATTCCGAATTCAAGGGGTAAATAATAATTGTTTAGCGCAGTGTGTTCCTGGGCGCTCTTTACAATTAAAATATATATAACATTAAAATGTGAATATGGATCTCTTTTAAACCAATTATCCATCGTTGATATTGATTTGATTTTCGTAATCAGATGCTAAATAATATACCCAATCTTAGTTTGTTCCTTACTTGGATTAAGCCGGGAATAATTAGATATTGCCAGATAACTGCAGCTATAACAACTAGACACTGCTACTTGTCCAACTATAGGGAGCCACGGTGGCTAAGTGGGTAAGACGCTGGCTCGCTAGCCTCGAGGTCGGGTGTTCGATCCTTGCATTGGCCGAGAAACTTCATCCAGATTTTCCGGCGTGGTCCCCCCTTGTCAGTGATACAGGACGGAGGGCCTGACAAGGACAGCTGTTCAGTCGTTCGGATGGGAAGAAAAACCGAGGTCCCGTGTACAGATTGGCGTGCACGTAAAAGATCCATTGGATATAAGAGTAGGCCGTAGTGCCGCTGTCCGGGCATTATTTCCTTCATAGCACACTGTATGGCGTATGCCCGTCTTCATTAGCCTAGTTAGGTGCAGAACATTAAACCCCATTTCATTTCATTTCATTTGTCCAACTATAACAACTAAACACTGGTCGTTGTCCAACTATTCTTAGCAGCAAAATTGACCTAGAATGTTCAAGCTTGGTGTAGGTGTTTATTAGGTCAATGCCTTGATGGTGTTCGAAGATGAGCATTTTCTGCTTAGGGTAAGCATAGATAAGCAATTTGATTGGTTGATGCTTTGGGACACGATAACTTTAGTTCTAATTAAGTGAGAGTGATGAAACTTGGTGTATAGTTTCATTACACCAATACCTTAACTAAGTTCGAGAATGAGCATTTTTTGCTCAAGGTAAGCAGAGCGATAAGCAATTTGATTGGCCGAGACTTTGGAACACAATAACTCTCTTTCTAATTGAGCTAAAATGTTCAAACTTGGTGTAGATGTTTATTAGGTCAATGCCTTGGTAGAGTGCGAAGATGAGCATTTTCTGCTTATCGTAAGTAGAAAAAAGAAATTTGATTGGTTGATGCTTTGGGACACGAATTCTTAGTTCTTATTAAGTGAGGGTGATGAAACTTAGTGTATAGTTTCATTGCATCAATACCTTGACTAAGTTCGATGATGAGAATTGTCTACTTAGGCTAAGGAGCAATAAACATTTTGATTGGTCAAGACTTTGGAACATAACAACTCTGCTTCTAATTGAGGTAGAATGTTTAAACTTGATGTAGATGTTCGTCTTGACTGAGTTCAATGATTAACATATCGAGATAAAGCTAAGCAGAGATAAGCAATTTCCTTGGTCGATTCTTTGGGACAAGATAACTTTGATTCTATCTGATAAAGAGTGACGAAACTTAGTGTATAGTTGATAATCAGTTTGATTGCTCGATACTTTTGACAAAATAGATGTGCGATTAATTAATATGTGTCATCTATTTATTTGGGGATATGGGCGGGGGACGTCACCCGCACTGTTGGCTTGTTATTGTATATTTGTGACCATATCTCCAACTTTACCTGAGCAATATGGCCCCTTCCCAAACACAGAATTGAACCCAGGAAATGTTCTCAAAAACGCAACCTCACTTCTGTGATGGTAATGAGTTCCCCATGATTTTCATGTAACTCATGTTGCAAGTGGTGTTCACCGGGACCAGCCCTATAAATTGCACCCTCATACCTGGTTGAATCATTCATACTACAACGTCAGCAGCATGCCACGACAGCCCAGAGGAAATAGGCGCTTGGGAAGTCTCGACATGACCGGCATGTTGAGCGACAGCACGTGCGGAATCCCTTCACACAGGAATCTGAGACACCACGTCAGATAGTGGGAACACAGGTTTTTAAAATCAGATAAAAATTGTGAGCTCTAGAGCGTCCACAAGCTAAATATGTGATTTTACGTTCAATCAGGGGCCATAATCCATGAAGTTACGGTTCGATACATGCCAATAGCGACATGAACCGAGATCAATTGGAGATAAACCTATGTTTCAAGTTTCGTCAAAATAGGATAAAAATTGTAACCTGTAGAGTTTTCACAAATAAATCCTGGACGGGCAAACAAGGTGGGTGTATAAATGCGGGCAAAAAATGTGGGCGTATAAAAATGGGCCGTAAATGAAATGGGGTTTAACGCCTTACGTTTCTTTAAAATAGGACTAGAGAAAACGAGCGTATTGGGTTTCTTTAAAATAGGATACGAGACGACCAGCTGTAAAAAAAAAAGCTTCTTCATACCATATAATAACCTTGAGATTTACTGGAGTGGAAAGTATTCACTAAGTAACATCACATCTGAAATCAGGCGATATAATGTTAACTTATCGTGACCCTAAAATGGTAATTGATGCGATGTTATTGTTGTTATATTATGTCAATTATACCTACACTACACCTGAATATTTTTTCTAACACCATTTTATTCATTAAATATTTACATATTATAAAGATACAATATATAATTATGGGATTTATAAACAAGCCAGGGCTTATATAAATTCATCTCCCGTACGAAATTATTTACCGAAAATATAAATACATTGATGAAAATTGTAATAATAGATTATATACTGGTAGAAAATATAAAAAAAGTAATAAGTTGAAATTTTATATTGGATATAGTACAAATAAGTTAATATACAGAATGTAGTGTGATTAGTAAGATGATTAACTGGTGTTTATAGCACAGAAGGGTATGCAAACCCTGAGTTGCGGATTGAAAACCAAAAAGTGTAGAAACTAACATGGGACAATATACTAACAGTAACACCAGACACAGCTGGACACGATATGTGTCACCAATCAAACGACAGCAGGCAAAACTATCTGGGTACAATATAAATTGTCAAATATTTGATGGTAATTAAAGCTATAGCAGAGAACGATAAGTAGCACCACCTCTCAGGCACTAACTATCACACGATAAGTATCAGTTTATCCATGTAGTCTGGAGGCCCAGCGCGGAGGGGGGGGGGGGGGGGTCCATCAAATGGGCACAAAACCAGACCCAACTTTTCTAGAGTAAAATTTTGCGTAGAATACGATGCCGTGTGGTAATCAGTCCGCCGTTTGGGCGTTTTCGAGATATTCGGGGTCAAAAGTCAAATGGGTTCATTTGCACAGAAAGTGAATGCGCGGTCATTCCTGTACCGTGAAAATAAGCTGAAAATGATCGAAAGTAATCACACATTCAATAAAAATGTAAACTTGCTAAATTCACTTTTGTTCTTTGTGACCCCAGAGGTCAAAAAGTCACATTTTCCGTTTTAGCACGAAGAAGATTTAAAGTAACAAATGTCAGCGTAAAATACAAAAACTAAAGCGAAACCTGTTCTAATTAATAATAGGAACATTTAAAATTTATCTTTAGGTGGTCTTAGCACCGAACTTTTACTTTGGAACGTCGAAAATGATCTTGCATAACAAAACCAAAACGCTTCGGAGCCTGTTTTAAAAATACATAAAAACTGTTAAATCCGTAGAATGTGTCAAACAATATTCAAAAGACTGTATTTTGGTTAAATTATTATATTCCACATTCAGCTTAATTGTACTATTGTACAACAAGCATATACCACCACCTCTAGAGGATATTCGCGGTTTATTAATGAATATATACCCATCTACACACAGTTCGTTTATAATAGTAGATTAAATTTCTGTTAACCAAGTTTCTGTGATGACAAGAATGTCAATACGGTGTTCTATAAAACAAAAAAACTCAGACAAGAGTTGTGTCTTATTTCTGACAGATCGGGCATTGGTCCCGACAAATTTAAGATTGTTTGATTTCTTAGCTTGGTTAGGTTTAACAGATATACGATTATTAGAGTTGACAGGAATTGCAGGAATGTCATACGGGTAATAAGGTCTGTTGCCAATTATGACAGATATAAACTTTTTAAATATATTATGTAATCGCTTTACACTGTCAAAATCAAATGATGAATGAACTGATTTAAGTTGTGAAAGCTCACTATGTAAATATTTAGTATTTAATCATATGGATTAAACATACATTATGTAAGAGCTAAATCTGCCTATTGTAGGTCTTTCTTTGGGCCAGAAATGTTTTCTAAATTATTGATTAGACATTAATTAACTTATCCAGGCCATAATCAACCCTTTATGGTATCGGATTTCTCAATATTAAATAGATTAGAACAGTCTAGCTAAAAATGGATGAGCTAGACTTTGCTTCGCACAACAAGTACGGTGGTTGAAATTATTGCACACGTCTTGTCAAACCTTCACAGGCTAATATCTTCGCACACAATAGAGTAATTTGAATGAAATTTTCAAATTATTCATTTTACATTATCTATTTTTGAACTATTATAGCAAGAATGGCTAGCTCTTTATCTACATCTTACATAATGTATCCTTAACCTTTAGAGATATAAAGTGATTTGACCAAGATCTTTTGTTTGTTTCCCTTCACACCTCTCTGTTTACAACAATGTGTGTTTTGATGAGTGCAAGAGAACAATACGATTTAACAGCAATTCCATTACACCAGTTGATCAAAATACTATTTTCATTTGAAACAATATTTCAACAATAACTTTTAAAATTCCCCAAAAATTTTCTCAAAATTATTTAACTAAATGATTCCTTACAATTTGTTGCATTTACACGCAAATATTTGTCACAAACCTATACATGAAACACACAGAAAAGGTCAAAATCTTGTGAGCACCATTACACACCGCTGTCTGTTAGGCGCTATTATCCAAGTGGGATAATGGAGATGTATATAGATTGAAATGTATCGGTCCCAGTACTGTTCCTTGGGGCACTCCAAATTTAAGATGATAGGATTTGAAAAACATTTGGAATTTTTGTGGCGAAAAATACCACAGACCAATGGGGGGGTTGGATAGCCGAATGGTTAGCACGTGCGTGCTCCATCATAAGGCCTGTCATTTAGTCAACTGGCGTGGTTTCGAATCCCCTGTTGTACGTGACCAGGTGTAAGGTCGCCTGTCCAACCTCTTGGGTTTTCTTCGGGTCCTCCGGTTTCCTCCCAATGCAAAAGACCCCTACGCGCAAGCGAGTTATTGAAATAAAATTAAACCATATGTTAGTCCCGAAATGACATAGTTTGTGTCGAGTGGACGTTAAACCCCATTTTGATTTAGTATTTAGAACTCCGTCAAGGCACTGACCTAATAAACACCTACACCAAGTTTGAACATTCTAGCTCAATTAGAAAGAGAGTTATTGTGTCCCAAAAAGTGTGACGGACCTACAGAAAGACAGACCCATTTTAATAGTCCCCTGCTTTCTTCGAAAGGTGGAGGACAAAAGCGAACATGTATCCCATTTTTTTATGATTTTGTAAAAGGGCCAACTCCAAACGTTACACAAATATTTCTCGAAAATAAAAAACATAAACTATCCTTTACTGTAAAGGCTGAACCTGTAAATAAAATTCTACACAACCGAGTACAAAATACCGTGGTCATATGGTAAATTTACTTTTATAGGTATTAGTATGAGTGTAATGCGAGGTAACTTCTTCTGTTACGTGCAGGGTTAGGGTTAAGGTTAGTTGAATATGCAATTTCGTTTCGAAGGCGAGGTGGAAATGTAACTTTTGCACGCCAAACGTGGGATAAAAACTATCAGTAAGGTCTAGTCTATGGCAATATATAGGTTTTTCGAAACCACAGCTAGATCAAAGCTTCCAATAATTTCATAAATATATTTTAAGCATAAAAGCATAAACATCAAAAGCACACTATATATAGCAGCAACGTCTATATATAACAGCAAAACTTCGATATCACATATTCAAGTAAATAGAGAGGCCATTTAAAGGAATTATATTTTATACAGTTGTTTTTGAACATGCACCTTATTTTTTGACCTGTAAGTAGAAAAAATATAAACAGAGTTTCTTTTTTAATTTGTAATTTTTAATTGTAACATTGGCTGTAATATAATATGCAATAGAAAAAAATATTCTTGTATTTATTGTTTTTCTACCTTTTTCCAGGGGCGGAGAGGGTACATGTAGCACTGGTTTTTTTTCGAGAAAACCAATGAATTACAAACATTTATTGTTACCCGGCCATAATGTATTGGGCTATAGACTAAAAAGATTACTGTTCTACAGATGGGTCTCAAATAGAGGGGAAATGTTTTTTTCTCTAAGTCTAAGCGTCTTAGAAATCCCAGCTACTTACACGTAACAATATCTGGGCCTGTGTTTAGCATTAGTTTAGTGATATATATATATATTACAATCTTGAATGTTTATCGGCTTCGCTGACGAATACCTCCGTTTTACAAACAAGTTTAATATTTATAAATATTCTTTGATCCCTCGACACACTGTGACCAGAGCGAAGATTTCATGAATATGAATAAAAAATACATAGTACGTACCTGCACTTTTTGATGTATAGCAAAATGGCCACAGCAAAACCGATTAGGAATATCACCACAACAGCCATTGCAATATACAGCACAGGGTCTGGTCTAACTGAAATAGTAAACATATTGTTGGGTTAACGATCATAAGGTCCGTCAAGCGGTATGGTTTCGATATCCTCCTGATCGTTCGTGATAAGAAGTTTGGTCCATCGGTTTTTCCTCACATCTAAAGACCCCAAAGCGCAAGCGACATATTAAAATTAGATTACACCCTATTGGTCTCGAAATGATAGTCTGTGTCAAGTGTGGGTGTTAAACTATCTTGTATCCTATCCAAATCATCTATCGATGATACAGTGTCAATGCTAGACGGCAAATATTTACCTTTGTATGAACCCCGAAAGGTAGCTGATTCATCGAATGGACCAGTATTTGTTGTTATAGGCCATGTTGTTGATTTTGGCGTTGTCTTACATTCATAGGTGTCTCCTACAAAAGAAATGCACTGGTGATGTAAATGTCAAAGCATGCCCTTAAGACAGGGACGGATGCCTCCGATCTTGGTTTCTTGAAAAATATTTGAAAAACTGAATGCGATGGTGCTTTCTACAATATATCCGAAGTACAAAACCGGCTTACCCATCCATCAACAACGATCAACAACAACGTAAAGTGGACCCCAAACTACTTGAAAACATTAACTTCTTTAAGCATCCATGAGCCAACCATACTCACAGGCGCATTTGCAGTCCACTCCAGCTCTAACAATTTCCTTATATTTTATATATCGTACATAGATAACCATATTTACTCATGTCATATCTGGGTCTGTAACGTTATTAGCGACGTGAAGTTAGCTTGTAGCTCGTTGTTCGGTATTCGTGAATAACGAGCTAGTTTATTGTTCGGTATTCAATAAACTGGCTCGGTGTTCGTTATTCGCAAATATGAAACTGCTGTGGTTGATTTAATCATCTCATTCCCTTAATTTAAAAAAATCCTTCACAAATTCATTCGCTATTGTTTATTCAAATTAAAATCTTTGGACTTTCATTTATGTAATTTTATAAACTTATTGATCTGAATGAATACAACGGCATGACATGGCGTTAATAATTTTCTGCAAATTGTCGATAATTGGTTGCAGAAATGATATTGATTGACGATATTATTTTGTTATTTGACAATATTTGGTAGTATTTTATTAGTATTTGGTAGTATTGTGTTATTATTTAATTGTTTTATGTAACAGAGAAAGCCAACTGTAGTAGTGAGAACTCTGTAACGGCATTTGAAGTATATTTTCCGCGAATTAATTAAAGTAATACATTAGTATTGGGGTAATATTGAGTAAATCGTCCCACCCACAAATAACTCTATTTCCTATTTCAAACACATATTGTATTGTTCTTTCTATAGTATTGAAGGAATTTCAGCAATAACTAACATATTACAACCGAACGAATAAGTATTTGAGAATGGTAAAAGTTTAAATACGTTTGAAATATGAATCTAAAGCATACGACGGCGAATATTCTGTGGCTTCGTAACCGAGTCTAATTATCTGTGATATTATAATCCCCATCGCCTTTTAATTAGATGGTGAATTACATGTCTCTATTGGTTTAATTAATCTATTAACCATATACAGCACTGTTTTCTAAACAAATCTCAGAGAATATATAATAATCATCACCGTACCAAAACAATATCGTTCGTTGCATCCTTTAGCTTTTACCAGGTAATAAGCCATAAAATCTTGACAATTCTTGATCCTTATTTGGTAGGAGGCATGACAGGTCGAGTTGTAATAAGTTACACATGCAACACGGTCAACAATATCATCTGATAAACTTGGATGATCTCCTATAAATATATAGATGTAAAATACACTAGAATCTGACAGACATGGATGGTTTGCTTTGCACATTAACAAATATTACAATAGAAACTCGGTATTCTAAATCAAAATTGAATAAATATAACCAATAATTTGTTTTCTTGGTTATATGTCCATTTGAAGTGAATTCTTTCTATAGCACAGTAATTCACTGTAAAGAAAACGGTTTATCTCCAATAAATAATTTTGGCAAGATGATTTTAGAAATCTATATCACGATCGCCCTTTATATATTTATAATAATCTTACCATTTAACCATATAGGATACTTGGTACCACAACTATATACTGGTACAGGAGAAGTGGGCATGGTGAGATTTTCACCAGATTCTGATTGAACACGATACCATCCTGGTTCCATATATCTGTCACATTTATCATAATTCACATGACAATTAATACTTCTACCATCTCCGTCATTCCATACTGATGATGTTAAACACGGGTCTGGTTCACCTGGAAATACGAAACAGGTCAACACAGCAATGGCTGAGACAGGTAAGTAGGAAATCCTACAGTTCAGCTCATTCATCCCAGAACGTACACTAGCTAGCATATCTAACCAACTCCTGGCAGACAGGGGTGTTGCGATACCTTTGTCTCTGTGTGGAGATGTATAAGGAAATTGACTATTTAAAATATTCTTATGCTATCGAATCTTTCGAGATATAAAATATTAAACGCAACAATGACGGGGTTGGACCTTTCACAGACATGTCAACATTGATCCAATTACCTATTCCCAATATCATTATGATCGGGAATATTAAAAGTGTGCACGATGAATAAACACTAAAAGATTTTCACTTCTTAAAACCTGCGGTGAAGTCTAAGAATCGTGTAGATTAGGCGATAAAAACACATCTAATTTTTCTCTGGGCACAGGCGATACTCTACCATCACGATTCCTCTGGACCATCACGGGCTTTGAGATAAGGTTATAAATGAAAAGGGACCCATTGGCAAGAAATCGTAGATTGAAGCATCGCAGATAGACCGACTATGGTTCCGGTACACCTATCATGAACCAGATTTATAGCTACTTAATGGCTGATTAGAACCACATTTGGTACCAGGGATGACATTTCCACATTGAATCCCTATTTGACATATGTTTGTAAATGGGTTTTGCCCCCCCCCCCTACATTTAACGTCCATTCGACACATACTAGGTCATTTCGGTATTAACATATAGTTAACATTCGCTAGCCCGTACCGTCTTTAGAAGTGGGGGAAACCAGAGGACCCGGAAAAAACCGACGAGATTAGAAGGCGATCCAAGTCCGTGTCACGCACAAGAGGGAATCGAAACCACGCCGCTTGACTCAATGACAGACTTTATTGTCAAACATGCACGCGTTAACGATTCGGCCACCCAACTCCCGGTTTAACGTGGTTGGTTGGTGACATTTTCGCTACATCTCAAACATTTTGTAACGTTACAAAGATGGTCGATACATTTTCCCACAATAGTTCATTTAATTTTTAGTGATTCCTGTATTGATAAAACAATTCCAACAATGGCATAATTCAGTAAAAGCATAATTCAGGTTTCATAGTTTCAATCCTAATCAAGACATTCACCACTTGGTGAGAATTTGAAATCGAAATTATATAATTTTATAAACAGGTTGAATTACCAATCGAGGAAATTGTTGCACATGAATCATAACTAGGTCCCGCCACGCTGAGCAATACCGATGGGAAATTCTTGATAAAAAAGGGATCGAACCTCGGACTTCCGTGTTAGTAAGCTATGTACTCACTGAGACATCGTGACTCCCAATTACGTTAAAATGTGGCGCATGGGCAGCATTTCATTCTAGACAAACATCTGTTAGGATCTGTTGCCCATTTCTTAACGATCAACCTAGTTCCGTTATATTCTGAATTAAGAGACCCATCACGATTAATCGATGTATCCGACTGCTTCTAGGAGGGGACCAACTCTTCAGTGTTATGTTGCACCCCTTTCACCCATAAATTCTAGAAGAATGTTGGCATTTGGATAACTAAAGAAGCAAATAATACAATGAACTCCATTTACCTGTAACTCCCGTGTCTGTAACTTGGACTTCTGTAGAAAGTGAAGTTGGTACCTGGGTTGTTGGCTGTGGACAGCTTTCAGCATTACCTTGTAAAATAATTACACATTTTAGACACTTGTTATGGATTGCTACCACGTAGGTTGAATTGAAACTAGTGAAGTAGCTGTCCCTAGTGATTTAATTAATCTATTAACCATATACAGCACTGTTTCCTAAACAAATCGCAGAAAATATATAATAACCATCACCGTACCAAAACAATATCGTTCGTTGCATCCTTTAGCTTTTACCAGGTAATAAGCCATAAAATCTTGACAATTCTTGATCCTTATTTGGTAGGAGACGTGACAGGTCGAGGATAAAGATGTTACACAAGCAACACGGTCAACAATATCATCTGATAAACTTGGATGATCTCCTATAAATATATAGATATATAATACAAAACAATCTGGCAGACATGGATGGTTTGCTTTGCACAGTGACAAATATTACAATACAAACTCGGTATTCTAAATCAAAATTGAATAAATATAACCAATAATTGTTTTCTCGGTTCTATGTCCAATTGAAATCTTTCAATAGTACAGAAATGCACTGTATGTCAATCTAATTCTTTCGTTAGTACAGCATTTCAGTGTAAAGAAAACGGTATTATCTACAATACATGATTTTGGCATGATGATTTTAAAAATCTGTAATTATCGCCCTTTGTACATTTATAATAATCTTACCTTTTAACCATATAGGATACTTGGTACCACAACTATATACTGGTACAGGAAAAGTGGGCATGGTGAGATTTTGACCAGATTCTGATTGAACACGATGCCATCCTGGTTCCATATATCTGTCACATTTATCATAATTTACATGACAATTAATACTTCTACCATCTCCATCAGTCCATATAGATGATGTTAAACATGGATCTGGTTCACCTGAAAATACGAAACGGGGTAATTAATTCTGTTTCGCATGATAAACTGCCGGCGTATCCAATGGTGGTTTATTTTGGTTGACGGTTTCATGATGGGTAGTTTCGATCCCATGCTTGCACCTAACAAGAGGTAGGTCGCCCTCCAAACCTTTAGTGTTCTCCGTTTTCTTTCAAGTAGGAAAGACTCCTAGCAAATTACTGAAATAGGTGCACTGTGTTAGTCCCAAAATGACCCAATTTGTGGTCGTTATACCCATTTTGTCTCGCTCATTATCCCGGTTAGTTAAAACCCATTCCATTTCTGAAACAGCGACCACATTCCTTCTTTGAAATTAGGATTTAACTATTTAATGAAACACACCCGACACAAGCAGCAAACCTGCATTTGGAATTATGTTGCAGTCAAAAGATACCAAGCAAGATATTCGATACTGATGTGAATAACGTTGACAAAATATAGAAGATAGATAATACATATTATGAAGATGCACAAAATTATCTTAAATGGAATAATAAATGTATCTTCAGGTATGTTAAGGACTTCTGTGAAGTTGAAAGCTCAGAGTACATGAAAAGTTTAATTGTAACAAAACTCCCTTTGAAGATATAAATAGTATTTATAAAGACTAGTTAAAACTTTAATTCAAAATAATGACAGTCGGATAAATGCGAAGTTTAGCAGACCAAAAATCACTGAGAAGTGGGAACACTTTGTAGATATTGAGTTAAGCGATCTAAACGTAGAAAATACATTAAAAAATAATAAATACTTTGTCTTAGTAAAAAAACTGAGATGCTTTATATACACATATTTCCATAGGATTATATTCGCAAATGATAAATTATTCAAAACTAAAAAAGTAAATAATACACTATGTACCTCCGGCGATTCTAATATAGAAACTGTGGGACACCTCTTTTTGATATATTCATGTTCATTCTCACTAATAATACGGAATCGTTTTAATACTGTTTTTAGATACAAAGATAAATATAAGTGTCTTCATTAATCATGTAGTTATTTTTAAAAAGGTCTATATACATCGGGCTAGCTTATGAAAAGGAACACTAAATATAAATAAACATGAAAGCTTCTTAACAGAACATTCTAAACTGGAGATAGAAATATCTCCGGAACTATATAGAAATATATGGCAATTTTTGTTTAAGAATTAACAGATCTTTAGAACCTCCTCCACACCTTTTCCCTACTGATAGATTTATTTTTATATTACTCATCTTTTATTAGATCCGTGTACTAAGTCTGTTAGTAAGACTTTTATACAGAAATACTTGTTATTAAATATAAATATACTTGTTATTAAATATAAATATACTTGTTATTAAATATAAATATACTTAATATGTCTGTAATTATATATGTAAAAATAGAACTGTAATATCTCATAGTTTTAAACAATGTAATATCTCTGTAAAATTCAGTTAGCGCAATGACAATTGGTAATGCCTTATTTTCGATTCGATATCTAAAGTATGGCAAATCAGACCTAAATTTACAAAGAAAATAACATTTCATCGAAGTAGTCGTGGATTGTCCCACAACATCAGATCAAGAATAATCCTATATTAAAGAAATTCTGATTAGTATTTTGGGCCAATTGACAGTTCCCGTTGTATGGAACCAAAATATTTTATATAAAATTACTCATCTATACGGTGTATTTGGGTGTAAATTACCTAAAGTTGAAGGAAACTGTGTTATACTGTTGTTATTTTTTTCTCATAAATGCAAAACATCTCGGAAGAGCTAAATCTGCCTATTGCGGGTCTTTCGTTTCGACTAAAATGTTAATGAGACATTTATTCATTTGCTAAGTAACAATTAACTATCTAGATACTCGGATGGTGGTGATTTTTATCGGACACTGACGCTATTTAATAAGTTCAATGGATAATCGAAATTTTGTTTATTTTCGTGACAATGTTAGCAACGAAAATCGAGACTACGCTATATTCTTATCAAAACTACACCCATTCATGACTTCGTTCAGAATAAAGCAATTTGACTGAAATTTCTAATATATTCCCTTTTCATCGTCTATTTTTTTTACTAGTATAGCGCGAGCTGTTAGCTCTTTATCCAGTTCATATACAATTCATCTAGAAGTCGTGAATCCCAAAACCCTAATGACCGTCTCAATATCTGTGTAATACGAGTGGTGTCCCAAACTCAGCTAATCTGCTTATGTTGCTAGAAACGTATCTTGGCGTGTGTTTGACATGCAAAACATGAAATCAATGTGATATAATTCCTATATATAGCTGTCAAAAAGCATGATCCTCTCATTTACTCTTAAATTTGAGAAAACCGAACGCAGTATCATGGTAAAGTACATGTATCCGCATTTGACATTTCTGACAACAAAGCGATTTTAAAATGACGCGAAATACACGGGAGGTGACTACAATGCCGCGTCATATAATACAGTCCAACAGCGTTGGGCTGAATCTTCAAGGGATGGGGTCAGAGCTATTTTAAGTAACCTTGGAACATGTTCATGCTAAAAAGTCGTGCTCTCAAAAAGTTTGTCATTGAAGAGAGGCCTATCATTGTACCAAATCCATATTTTTGAAAAATTTGAATCCGAGTTATGATTCGCTGTGCTGTCACTATATGGCACGTTGGGTTTCCCAGTCTCCCACAATTCGAAACAACACAAAACTTTTGTTAAAATTGTTGAAACTTGTGTGAAAATCTACACAATACTTGTGTTGAAATTTCTATAACTTGTGTTGAAATTTACGAAACATGTGTTGAAATTTCTGAAACTTGTGTTGAAATTTCTGAAACTTGTGTATAACCATCAACAAAAACTTGTATTGTATTTCCCCCCAATTTTTATCAAGTATAGCAACCTTTCCCATTCAGCACCCCTCCTTTTGCTATGTTTAACCTGTAAAGTTTGATAAATGAGGTATCAATAATTATTTTTGTTAAATTATTATTTATTCATAAAATTACAGGAAAAAATAAATTAATACCACCAAATCAAAACTAAATAGATATTTGGAATGTTAACAGAAAAATAGAAATAATATTAATAAAATTGTGTTATATAATGACAAAATCCCCCCCCCCCCATCACAAAATATAAAATAGGTATTTAAATTTTTCTTTACCCTAAAACAAGTACTGAAAATATAAAGACATGTACACAGTATCCCTACCCCACACCCGAAAATATATAATTCAAATATATCTAAATTTAATAACATCCAAACCAAGCTCTAATAAGATAATTTATGCACTAAATTGAATTTTTAAAAATTGAAATGTACTACAAAGTCATGTTACAAGTGATTTGTGGGGCATCTAGAAATAAGTAGCTTACACAGAAAACTAACAAAAGAAAAATGCACTATTTTGCAGGAGTAATAAAATGATGTAGAACCCTTTCCTCATTAAAAAGAAATACAAAAAAAAATGAATATTTTGTACGTAAAAGAAGCAAAGCATCAAGATTACAGGATTAAAATATAAAAATATCAGAGGAAATGGCAAATATTAAATAATATGTACAAAATATTTATATACAATTACAAGTCATAAGCGGGGGGGGGGGGGGGCACAGTGAGTATAAGGCTTTGGCCGAGAAATTTCAACTGGATTTCCCAGTATAGTTCCCCCATGTAAGTAGTGTAGGACATGGAATAGGGACAATATATAGTCGTTCGGATAGGACAATAAACCTAGGTCTCATATACACATTGCCATGCATTTTAAAGAGGGAGCGAGAAATGAGGTTAAGCGTTCACTCGACACAAGCTGGGTCAATTGGGTACAAGCCCGGATCAAAACCACCCCCACTGCGTTCACTTTAAAGAACCTGTGACAATTAAATTATTTGACTCAATGACAGACGTTCTGATCCAATGTGCGCGTGTTAACCATTCGCCTCCCCCACTGGGTTCCATTAAAAGAACCCTTGACAGTTGAAATATTTGATATTTGATATAAGAGTAGGTTGTAGGGCAGAATTAATACCACAGAAAACTAAGATATTAAAACCTATTTGATCTCATAAGCAATGTAAAGGTTTTTTTGTAATTCTGTAATATTTGATCTACATTTTGTTTTTAGAAATGTCTATTAGATTTCCGACCAAATTCTACCTTCTATATTATACACAAATTCCTGGAGAGAATTAAAATATAATTGTGTTCGGATATATTTAACATTAAACACAAAAAAATGAAAAAAAAAATGGGTCAAATGCATTCTTTTCCAGAATTAAATTGATGGTGTAATATTCAAAAGGTGTGGTTGGGTTCTCTCGTTGTTATCATACATCATATACCCTTTCAAGATTCTGAAAAATAAGGAATGAATTCCATCATTTTATAACTTATGCAGGGGTTGTCAATATATAACACAATTTTATTAGTATTGGAATTAACTTTTTCTGTCAGCATTCCAAACGTCACAATGTATAAATAAACAATTTATTTTGCCACATTGAGACTGAGTCTCTATTTTGTTACAGCTTTGCATAAAACATTCAATGTTTTGTCCAGTTACAGACCCAGGTGCATTATTATGCTCAAATGCGTCAGAAGTTAGAACAAATGTCTTGAAATTTGGGATTAAAGTCAAATAATAGAGGGCAGCTATTACCCAGACCAAACATGTATTGTGTCTCCAAATCTAGATTCCCTACACTTGAAATAGCAGAATACTAGGCATCGCCATAAGAAGAAAAACAAGCCATAAGGGAGGCTATGTCCCCCGTCGAGAACCCAAAATAAATACATGACACATTTTTTTTTTCAAAAGTATCGAGCAATCAATCTATACAATCAGTTTCATCACTTAAAATTCAGGTAGAATCACGATTATCTTGTCCCAAAGCATAGACGAATGAAATTGATTAGCCCTGCTTAGCTTTAGCTCGAAATATTAATCATTGAACTCGGACAAGACATTCACCTAATGAACATCTGCATCAAGTTTAAACATTCTACCTCAATTAAAAGCAGAGTTGTTATGTTCCACAGTCTTGGCCAATCAAATTGCTTATCCCTCCTTAGCTTAAGGAGAAAATTCTCACCATGAAATTTGGTCAAGGTAATGGTATAATGAATCTATATTCTGAGTTTCATCAATCTCACTTAAATTAGAACTAAAGTTATCATGTCCCAAAGCATCAACCAATCAAATTACTTATCTCTGCTTGACATAAGCAGAAAATGCCCATCTTCGACCTCCGTCAAGGCATTGACCTAATCAACACCTACACTAAGTTTGAACATTTTACCTCAATTAGAAGGAGAGTAATTCTGTTCCAAAATCCCAGCCAATCAAATTGCTTATCACTCTGCTTACCCTAAGCAGAAAGTGTTCATTATCGAACTTAGTCAAGGTATTGATGTAATGAAACTATACACCAAGTTTCATCACTCTCACTTAATTAGAACTAATATTAATCATTGAACTCGGACAAGACATTCACCTAATGAACATCTGCATCAAGTTTAAACATTCTACCTCAATTAAAAGCAGAGTTGTTATGTTCCACAGTCTTGGCCAATCAAATTGCTTATCCCTCCTTAGCTTAAGGAGAAAATTCTCACCATGAAATTTGGTCAAGGTAATGGTATAATGAATCTATATTCTGAGTTTCATCAATCTCACTTAAATTAGAACTAAAGTTATCATGTCCCAAAGCATCAACCAATCAAATTGCTTATCTCTGCTCACCCTCAGCAGAAAATGCTCATCTTTGAACCTCATCAAGGTATTGACCTAAAAAACACCTTCACCGAGTTTGAACATTCTAGCTCAATTAGACAGACGGACAGACAAACCCATTTTAATAGTCCCCTGCTTTCTTCGAAAGGCGGGGGGCAACTAGATTACCAAGTGTATAGAGCCAGTTCCTGTATGGTACTTACACTTTGTCTGATTATCAAGGTCTGCGAGAAAAAGTTTCTACAAGAATATCTATTTCCAACTGTCTGGATCTTTCCGATGTGGTTAACTGAAAAAAAAACATACCATGTATTAGGTGACTTAAATTGACTAGACTGTTAAAAAATGAAAGTGTTAATTTAATTACACTATAGGCCTATGTGTGATGTGTTGGTTTGCTTTGTCAAAGATGAGATGAAAAAATAAAATGAAATGTGGGTTTAACGTCCTGCATCTCTGCTACGAATTGGCTAATGAAGATGGGTATATGTCAAATAGTGTGCTTTAAGGGAACTTTTGCCCGGTACCGTGGCGCTAAGGCCTACTCTTATATCGAATCCCAACTGCCAGGGGGTCTTTTACGTGCACAGCAATGTGTACATGGAACCTTAGTTTTTTGTTGAATTCAAACAACTGGATATATGTCGTCCTGCACCACTGACAGGGAGATACCATGTGCAAAATTCCAGTGAAGTTTCTCGGCCAAGATCGGAAGCAAACCCACCATCATCGTGCACATACATGTGCATGCACGTGCAGAGTTTTACTATACTAAACTAAAATGGAATTGAGTTTTATGTCACATCAGCTCAACCGGGATATATTATGCCAATGATGAGATTCTAAAATACCATAATGACATTTAAATCTGTACCTTTTTTATATGCAAATACATATTTGACTTAGAAAAGGGTCGCCTATCAAGTCTCGTGGATTTTCATTCAAATGAAATTGAACCTTAAATGTTAGTCCCGAAATTACCTATCCAACAAACACCAACAACAAATCCAGGTTTATGCAGAATTAATATAACACAACACACAAAGATGGTAATAATAGAAGGAGAATCATCGGAAAGAGGGCGGAAACGGAACCGTCGGACTTGATTCTAGGAGTAGGACATATTAAAATTAGCATAGACCTACTTGATTCGCATGTTCCTGAAGCAACGACCGCGAGTTTTACAACATCTAGCCGTTGTTTTAATACTCAACTATTCCCAAATTTTTGCGCTCGTTGTGTTTACAGAAGTAAACAATCAGAAGTCGTGGCACATAACACATTGTAAACAAATATGGCGGCCTCCATAGAAAAAGAAATGGACAAGTTTACAGCCTTTGTCAAAGGTAGGGTGCCCCGTGGCCGAAACTTTTCCCTACTAAAAGTTGTACTCGACACGTTGAATGTGCACGCTTCAGTGGCGTAACTCTAATTGATTTCAGACGAGTCTCGGACTCTCTTTGTGTCTATAAATAGCTACAGCGCGTGAAATTATCAACACTTGTAATAACTATAACAGACGTAAAAAAAATCTATTGTTGACGATTCTGAATAGCAGTAATATTTAGCTTTTTGGTTATTACTGCAGCTTTATAAATTACGCTCGTTTTATTTTTTAAATTGTTTTATCATTAACTAGACCATAAGGAGTGGCATCTTTTGGTTTAGTACAAATAATATCTCTGAATAACGCGGGTTGGGCAGGAAAATGATACTAGCAGTAGTTTCATTTTACTTTAACAGAGTTCTTAAAACAATTTCTGTGTCGCCCACCGGGCGTTATTTGTAAATTCAATTTCTTGTTCTAGCTTTCTGTCATGTTTCGTAAAAAAGTAGTCTTGATTATCCCGGCCTGTCAATCAGACGGAGAATGGTCGGTAGACTGGTTAAGTGGGACTAATTTCAAAACAAGGGCACGTATCTTATTAAGTACAACATAACCGTTTATTTAGTGACTCTAATTGTGCGAAACTAATTTAAAGCTTAGTATATATATATAAGTATTGTGGTGTAATTGTCGAGATATTTATTTATGGAGGGGCAGCCTATCAACCACGATTTCCAGCAACCTTGACATTGATCAAACCTTGAACTTTGAAAATCGATTGTCACATGTAGACATTTTAGCTAGAAGCCCGAGACATGATAATCATAACGGTGTTTTTAACGAAGGTATCTGATAGGATCACAAGCTGGGCTTATACCCAACCAAAATTAGTGCTAAAATATGCGGCGTATTACGTGAAGGGCTTGATAAGATGTACGTAGTTAAGGCGAGATCACGCCTTCTATTGAAGATGCTTGATTCGATCAATTTAATACATGTATGGCATAGTTTGTGTCAGGTGAAGTTAAGGCGAGATCAAGCCTTCTATTGAAGATGCTTGATTCGACCAATATGGCATAGTTTGTCTCAGGTGAACTTTAAACCCGATTTCTCACTCTATTATTGGATATAACTATCTCGTATGCAGTGATACAGGGCCATTACCAATTATCCATGTTCTTGACGTGAGGAATAAGATAATAAAAGTCATGTTTTTATTATTCAATTGGATAAATACAATTTTCGGTGGTATGATTTGAATAAATTATATCATGAGTATAACTGATTTGAAGTTTAAATTAGTATTTCTCGTACTTTGACAATAGACGACTGGGCATTTATAAATAGCTAACGAACTCTTCATAAAGAAAATACATGAATAATAATCACCTTGGTTTTATTGTTGGTCTTTGTCTGAATTCAGTTTTCCTTTTAAAGCAATTAGACTGCACTATCGCTGCATTATATTGCTAAAATATACTGCAATCTGAAAAATTTTCGAAATGGTGTCCCGAGAACAACAGGGCGCAAAACAATCATTGCAATTCAGGACATAGAAAATCAATTATGAACAGAAGGATATGATAGAATATTGAATTAGCCTATCTCAAATAACTCGAAATTTATTGTTTGATCTCCAGTTTGCCCGCCAAAACATATACGTCCTTCGACAAATAAAAAAATAGTGTATAGTTGTTAAGGGGTTTTAACCGAACCGAAAAATATTAATTCTAAATTTGCAATACAAATTGGCAACATTGGATAAAAAAAATATAACAAACCTCATATTCTTGTTTTCTCTGCATACTTTGTTGAAAAAAATATCTCTGTGGGGGTTGGTTCTAACAATGCCGCTGGACTATATGTATTTAATTAATACATCACAACGCTTAAAAACACGGTTGACTTATCAGCTCGATTCCACGGTGAAATCGCCAAATCCTGTCATAAATATTTCTAACTTTCTTTTATAGAGTAATTTATTTTGATTGGTTCTTTTACAGGTAAGCAATAAATTTGCAAGTTCGATTAATAAACCAATAGAATTAAATAAAAAGATTAACTCAGTTTTTTCCACGTCCATTCCGACATTTTCTAAAACCAAAATATCAGACTATTGTTTTAGTTGTCACATATTCCGAGAATTGTCTTTGATGTATCAAGTTTATTGGGCCAATATAATCAACCTCTAATAAGTGCAGACATTGTAATAACCCAACTGTGTCTGTGTTTTGTCTGGGACAAGATTTGAAAATAAACAAATGATATAACAGAATAATCTAATTAACATTGCGGACCCCCAACATTGCGATATCTACTTAACGTGTGTGATAATCAATATAAGGTTTTAGACAAATACAAATATTCTAGGAATCAAGTTAAATTTGGAATGAATTCCTGAACATTCAAATTCAGAAAAAAAGGTGTTTTACATAGGCTATAAGCCAGTTACCAGATTCCATTCAGATTTTCTTAATAACAATATTGATTGTTTTAAAAAAAAATAACATTATTACAGATAACAAATTAACATAATAAATGTTATCTTAAAATTTGACGTCATTAATTATATGAAAAACAAAAAATACACAAGATTTTGTAAATCTAAACAAGTTTGTGTTAAGATATTGAAAACAACACAAACTTGTGTTAAAACAATGCAAAACAACACAAACCTTGTGTAAATATTTTTAACACAAGGTCCTTGTGTTGAGATCCAACACAAGAGTTTTTTCAGTGTGCATTATCACTACAAAGGGTAAATGATCTAGAACAATGGACCAGAAGATTAAGTGTACGGATATATGGATTACCTGACAATCAGCATGAAAGTTTTACTGAATCATTAAATAAATCATTAGATGTTTTTGATAAAATTGGTGCTCGAATGCCCTCCGAACACATTGATATTGCGCATCGTCTTGGTCCATTTAAAGTCGGAAAACGCCGAGGAATAATTGTTTAATTCATGTCTCGAAAGGACAAACTTAACGTTATAAAACATAGACGAAACCTGAAGGGATCCAACATTACTATCCGGGAGGACTTACGCGTATAAACTCTCAGCTGTTGCACAAAAACTTAAAGTTGCAATTGCAAATTTTCACGTTATATTTTTAAAATGTATTAAAATAAAGCCTTAAATAGATGGTATCCATAAACAGTCCTACTTCAAATTCCAACGTGGGAAAATGGCTGTCCATGTTGTCAATAGCACAACAGGGGAGGTAATTGTGTTATTTCCTGTGTCATAGATTTTTAAGGGTGGGAAATAATGCCCATGATCGTATAATAGTGATTTGATAAGCAAAAGACATAGAAATAGTTATGTTTTGACTTTCTTAGAAAATTTGAAATTTTCGCTTTAAACTCACCCCTCGTATCTCAAACCTGGGCCCTGTTTTAAAAAAACTTAAACTAAAATCACTAAAATAGATTTTTAACTAAAATCAAACTGAAATTTTAAATTTTATGCGTTTCACGAAGATCGATTGTAATTTAATATGCAATTTTAATAGATTTTAGTTAAAATTGCTTGCGCTCGCGCAGTGCACAATTCCGGCGAGGGCACTTAGGGTGTAAGCATACACGCTTCGGAACTGAAAACTGTTGCAAGGTTGAACTAACCGTTACAATACCAATCAGGAACGTTTCATACGTTGTAACAATGTCTACACATGGCCAGACAGTCGTAGAGAGATGAAATAAATAAGTTTATTGCGTGTTATTCGTTTTGAAATGTATCAGTTGGTTGGCCTTGAACATGCGTGTCGCTTTCGTGACCTTGCTTTTTGATTTACTCGATAAACTAAATAGCTTGAATTTCGTAGTTTAATGGTATTTTGGATAACAGAAACTATTGAGAAATTGTCACAAACATGTGATATTTCTGACTCAAACGATTAATCTAGACTAAAGTATTGTCGAATTTTAAAAGTATTTCATAACTTTTAAACTAATACACAAAATAACCAATGTTCCGGTGCCTAGATTTGAAGTGTCAGTCCCATGGACCCTTTCAATAATAATTTGAAAATGCCAAAGTGCTACACTCCTTATTGGATAATGCCTATCGATCTTCCTAAATTAAAATGATTTTTACCAATATAAAATAACCTTGGCTCCTATATAAATCATCATAACCCCAAAACAATAAATACTTTGCATATGGCGTATCTAGTATTATAGGAATGATGGGGTTTCCTCGTGCGTCTTCTCTAGGTCCTCCCGTTTCCTCCCACTACTGAAGACCCCTACGCGCAAGCGAATTATTCAAATAAAATTGAACCATGTGCTAGTCCCGAAATGACCTAGTTTGTGTCTAGTTGACGTTAATCTAGTAGTTTTTTTTGTTGTCTATTAATAATTTGAAAATAGTATAATTTATACTTGAATCATATGGTAATATATAAAATAGTAACAAAGAGTTTTGTTTACTGGGGTTTTTTGTTCATGTGGTTTTAATTTGGGGCGTCATCTAATTGCTTATATTGCCTTACAATAAAATAAACGGGTGGTCTGCAGCTAATTGTCCATGCAATGAAAACAAATTGAATGCAAATTATTTTTCTGAATGATAGTATGTTTAAATTATATAACCCGGGCCATTGGCAATATTATCATTATTCCAATTATATATGTCGCAATAGATCTCACAACGTAGCTCTCATCAATGTTTGTTAATGTCGTGATTTTAAGTTAGGAGAGGGTGACGGCTGTCCTAAGTTAAAATTGATTTTAGTTAAAATTGTCCCTAAAATAGTTTTGTGACACGCCACTATTTTAAGTTAAGATACGATTTTAACTTGAAAGAGGGTATTCAAAAATACTGTGACAAAATATACTCTCGTAGTGGTTTTAATCAAATGTGGATATTAAAAAATTCCAAAGAATTACTTGATGGTTTACAATCTAGATCACTTGCTTCAATCTCATCTATACAAACGTTTGACTTTTCTACTTTGTACACTAAAATTCCCCATAGTAAATTAAAAGCTCGGATAAAAGATATTATTCACAGTGTCTTTTCATCTAAATCGGGAAATGTTAGATATCAATATTTAGTTGTAAATTACAATTCTACATATTTTGTTAAGAACAATAGTGATTCCAAAAATAAATTCACCGCCAACAAGATAATTCAGATGTTGGATTTTTTAATTGATAATATCTTTGTTGAATTTGGAGAGGATTTGTTTCTCTATTCCTACGAAGCCGATTACATACAGGCACTCGTAAAATCAAATAAACGATTAGTCAGACATTTTAATTTCACTTATCAATATATCGATGATGTTTTATCACTGAATAATCCAAAATTTAGTGATTATGTAGAATTAATATATCCTGATGAGCTCGAAATTAAAAACACTACTGGACAGTGACAATACGCTTCCTACTTGGATCTGCGTCTCGATTTTGACAATTGCTATAAACTTAGTGTTAAATTGTACGATAAACGTGACGACTTTGACTTTCCGATTGTTAACTTTCCATTTATTAGTAGTGCCGAAGTGCTGTTTTCTGGGGGTTGTAGCTTATTCCAACACTAACGACGAAAACTCAGATAAATAGTTAAAATTGTACTTTTAATAAACGAGTGTCCAAAACTGGCTAACGTCTGTCTACTACATCGTTAACACTTTTTATCACGTGCATTTTGCATACAGATAGTCCATTGGCCAATCACGCTATTTTACCGAGATTTCGCCTAATAGTTTGGATGCAGCTATGGCGGGTGTGGCGCCAGGCAGGGTAAGCTTACTCTTCCGGACACCTGTTACCACTGTTTGTCGTGTATTTTGTACACGGTGAACAGTCCATATGCTGATTACACTATTTTGCCTATACCGTTTTTTTAGGACTTCGAATTTTGTCTAATGGTTTGGATTGTTCGTACTTGGTTTTATTTTATTTAAGTGGATTTTATCTAAAATGCTTAAAATCGTTTTGTGAACGGATGGAATTTTAGTTTAAGAAGATTCTAAGGAGATTTAAGTTTTTGTGAAACAGGGCCCAGGTCTATAGAAGGTGTTATTTACGTAAAATTGGTCAATGAAAAAGATAATCAAAGTTTATCATCACACGAATATTGAAAAAGCCCCGATGATAACAATGTCGGTTTAAAGAATATATCACACCCTGTACCCAAATCACTTCAGTTTGAGGGTAATGCGGATCTCACTCAAACAAAGGCATGGGCGAATCTTGTTATCATGACTCGACTGCATCACAGTCCCAAATCGAGCCAAAGAACAAATCAAACTCTGTTTTTGAGAGTGCGTCAAGCAGGTCAACAGTCGACTTATCTAACCAGTTACTTCAGTCCCATTGCTGCAACCACTACTACAACTTACCTAAAAAGTAATAATTCAAACCTATATGCTAAAATTGATTTATAAAGAATCGTATTTCATTCTGTGATAATATGTTGTCTTATATTCTCTTTTAGAGTTATTTTCCTAAAAAAGTCCAGGTCGCCACCATGAGGTATAAAGTGCCTTTAAAGTCAATCTTGATTCATTTTACCATAATGTTGTTATTATCTACATCTTTGTTTTAATTCAAACTTATATCTTGTTAAGATACAATAAAGGAAGTGCAGGAGGACCGCACCGCACACAAAAATCAACACGAAATTCAGAGGACAAACATGTGGACAGGACACGTATGTTGTTTGATCCCTTTTGAGGTCATCTTTTTAAAAGCTTGGGTCTCCACCGTCAAAGATTGCCCCTTTAAAATCCAATATTGGCATTTAACCAATTAATTAGTTATACTACTGGATTGAAAAGTCAAATTACCTACAACCATGTGATTAAGTGACATTAAAAGTCAATCTTGTTTCATGTTTACCATAATGTTGTTATTATCTACATGTTTGTAATTCAAACTTATACATTGCTAAGATCCGATAACGGAAGTGCAGGAGGACCGCACCGCACACAATAATCAACACGAAATTCAATAGACAATCATGTGGACAGGACACGTATGTTGTTCGATCCCTTTTGAAGTCATCTTTTTAAACAGCTTGGGTCGCCACCGTCAACGATTGTCCCTTCAAATTCAATATTGGCATTTAACCAATTATTTAGTTATACTACTGGATTGAAAAGTCAAATTACCGACCGGACAGTCGCCCTTTGAAAAGTAATGTTCGCATACTTATTCAAAAAGTAAATATTTGTTTCATATTTGTTATAGTTGTTGTGGTTTTATTTAAATGTGAACCATTACTTATTTTCTTAACGAACTATCAAATTACACAAAGGCGCATGTTGAGACTGACTGCTTAGTACATTTATATAACATATTAAATGTACAAATAAATTTACTACGCAAGCAAAAGTAACTTTACTTCCACTAATACATCCTAAAATATGCTGGCAGAGGAAGAATTCTTGTCCATAGTCAACGATTATCTTTGTTAATATAGGTTATCGAATAAATTAATATCCTTTTTAACATAATTGTGTTTTAACCCACAGCTTTAGTATTGGTAATGTTTTAAATGTTAGGATGTATCTTATTGAAAATTCATAACGATGAGTTTTCTAACTTATTTCCGGCTATGGTTCAACTAGTAAATTCAGGAAGACCGCGCCACACAATATGAAAACCATATAAGACACGTGCGTTAATTGTGAAGGTTATCGATTAAATTATTTGTTATCATCTAGATTATATATTCATTCTAGAAAGTTTACATTTAAACTTTGCTATAACCTAACCGTTACACCAATGTTCACGCTATATAAATGTATTTATCTTATGTTCATACTTATGTATATATCTATAAATGTTACTATTTTGAAGTAATTGTAGTTATTTTACATATCATCTACATGTATTATTTTCCTATGAGTGTTTTGATATATTTTTATAGTTGTCTTCTATTAAATATTAGCTAACTTTATATTTTAAACTCAAACACTGTGTTTAATTTAAATATCCTACATTATGTTAAACAAAATATAGGTATTTGCTACATGACAACTCAAAAATCGATAAATATTATTATAAAATTCATATTCTAAAGTTTCTAGAATATTTTATTACGCTTAGTGCTTTAATATCATTATACCACCTTCTCTTGACTCAAGGTATTCACCCTAATTCAGGTCCATTTAATCTTCACAATCATGATAATTTGTCTATTTGTCAACTTAATATTAGAAGCGTGCGGCACAAATTAGATTTTTTAGAAAGTTTTCTATCTGATTTCGATATAATATGTCTCACAGAAACACATCTAGATAATAGCGTCCATGACAGAAAAAAGCATTAAAATCTAAACGAACAGACCATCTATCTGCCCACAAAAAACATAGAAATAAAGTTAATAACATGAAACACTATTCAAAAAAAGAATATTAAAACTCAATTAATGAAAATATAAAAAAATTAAAGACAAACTCTCAGCGAGACTATTGGATGAGATTCCAACCGGTAAAATGTAACATGATGAAACGTACACGTAAAAGGAAACATCATATTGATTTTGGAAGATTCAAAGTTAGTATTCCTTAAGCATATCAAATACCTGGGAGTAACTATATCATCCGACCTCAGATGGGAGAAACACATTATGGAAATATCATCAAAGGCAAATAAAATTCTATGAATGCTTGGGCGCAATTTATACTTTTGCAATAGGGAAGTAAAAGAAACTGCTTATCTAAGTTTTGTAAGACCCATCTTGGAATATGCCGGAACGGTATGGGACCCAAACTGCACATACCTAGTAAATGAGCTAGAAATAGTACAAAACGGGCTGCAAGATTTGTTACCAACAATTACAATTATGAAGATGGATCGATGACCCAGATATTGGTAGACCTTAACTGGAAGCAATTGAAAGACCGAAGAAGAGAAAATAGGCTCATCTTACTACACAAAGGGTTAAATGGCCAGGCAAGCATACCTACATCTGACATCAAATCAAACAACAGAAAAAATCGAAACAAACATAGCCAACAACTCTACATACCTTAGGCGCGTACAGATGCCTATAAGCACAGCTTTATACCAAACACGATTAGAGATTGGAATAATTTAAACCCCAGTATACTAGAGAAATCATCAAACTCCAAAAACATGTCAAATTTTTCAAACCTTATCAGATCAAAAAGATACGAATAACTTTTTTTTTTATTAGACACTTGACGCATGGGCGGTGCATAAATGTCAGTATGATGTAGCACCTATAAACGATGAAGATGGAATACCCTCAAAAGTTTTATCAAACAATCTCACCGACGTTATATACAATCTCTTCAGTCCCCATCAAATGTTAATATGACAGATTCTAAAGATACAGCAGATATATATTTAATACATATTTTAGTTATATTTCTACTATTAATGATATGGTACAACTTCCAGAATTTCCGCCTCGATGTAATAATACATGTCCGCCAATCAATAAAACCACTAACATAATAAAATCACTTATTAAAAAATTGAATACTTCGAAAGCAAATGGACCTGGTAATATTAATAATCTATTTTTAAAATCAACTTGCCAAAGTATATGTCTCACTCTTAGTAAGATATTTAATTTGATAGTAAGTAAGCGTGCGTTTCCTATGCAAAAAAAAGGTAAAGGAACAGAATTTAAAAAATCATTTCTCTGCTTAACAGTGTTTCAAAACTATTCGAACGAATTATCTATCAACATATTTTAGACTTTCTATTAAATAATAATTTAATATATAAATTTCAATCAGGATTTCTACCCGGCTTTTCCACATCACACCAACTTATTGAGATGTATAGATAACAAACAAATTACAGCAATAATATTTTGTGATATTTCGAAAGCCTTTGACAAAGTCTCACATAACGGTTTACTTCATTAAATGTCTAATTATGGAGCTAGTTTCCAATTGCATAACAAATAGAAAACAAGTCATACTTGCAAACTGTCAATCGTGTGTTAGATTTCCCAATATCGGGGTCCCACAAGGTTCTGTACTTGGTCCGCTACTTTTTCTTATCTATATAAATGACATATATAAAGGTCTAATAAGCACGTCTAGATTATTTGCAGACGACACATCTCTAATTTCAACTGATATATCTATCAAGAACATTGAAAAAAAATTAAATTCAGATCTAGATATCTTGTATACATGGTCAAAGAAATGGTTGATTAATTTTAATCCTGAAAAAACATCCTTACTTATATTTACAAACAAAAGCATCTGCTATCCATTAAATTTCATAAAACCTTTCTAGTTAATTCATATTATCATAATCATTTAGGGGTACTTTTTCAAAGTGATGCAAAGTCGAATTTTCAAATCGATAACCTGCTAAAACAAGCCTCTTTAAAATTATTTCATTTAAGACACGTAAAATATATTTTATCACAATCCTCCTTAAATAAGTTTTATAAATGCTTTATTAGACCTATTTTAGAATATGCATCTGAAGTTTGTGATTCCTGTGCAAATTTCAATATTTATAAATTAGAATTACTTCAACTTAAGGCAGCAAGAATTGTCACAGGATGCACAATTTACACACCGAGGTCAGCTTTATATTTCGAAACTAGGTGGCCCAAACTATCAGATCGCAGAAAAATCCGCAGACTTTGTTTACTCTGGAAAATAATAAATGGCCATTGTCCCTCATACTTATTGGATTTAGTTCCTCCTATCAATAATATACCATATAATCTAAGAAAGCAAGATGACATACCGATTCCTTTTTGTAGACTGAGTCTTAAAAAACAATCCCTTTTTCCTAAAACTATTCCTGAATATAATAGACTATTAAATGATAAAAAGAATGCAAATTCATATCTCAATTTCAAAAAGTCTATTTCTACACCGCATTATAGAAACACTGGCATACGTAAACTAATAATTATTCATAACCGACTCCGTCATTCATCTAGTGCCTTAATAATGACCGTTTTCAGTCTTCCCTCTGACGAATTATTAAATATCTTACTAAATGGGAGCCCTGTTTTACCCAACATTTTAAACAGGAAAATATTTCTTGCCGTTCAACATTATAGTTCCAGCACAAAACGTTTTAATTATAAACTTGGTTTTAATTCTTTATTGATTAATGTACATCCGCTCAATCACACACTCATATTTATCACTTTAGATAAACAGGTATTTATGATTATATATAGTTTATATCAGATGCTTAATTTAGTAAAATGATAATGATCTAATTTACTCTATTATATATCAAAACAATAAATAGATGATAAATAGTTATAAATATATGTACATATTGTATATAGCTGTATTTATTGTATGTTAAATGTTTGTTCTGCCATCATATATTATATAATATTATATTACTCTATTCCCTGGGAGAAGGTTCATAATTTTTATAAATTGTCTTAATCCCTTTGTAAATTATTTGCAATAAAATATTTTTAAACTATTCGCTGTGCTGTCACTATATGGCGCGTTGGGTTTCCCAGTCTCCCACAATTCGAATTCTTCTTGATTCAACGGAATGTATTGTTTTTGGATATACGCTAGAGATTCTACTTTCATGTCCGCTTATTATTCTTCATTTGTATCAGTCATCGGTAGGAATCGAATTCTTCTTGATTCAACGGAATGTATTGTTTTTGGATATACGCTAGAGATTCTACTTTCATGTCCGCTTATTATTCTTCATTTGTATCAGTCATCGGTAGGAATTAATATATAGGTATGGAACATAGTCTCCCTAGTGACTACGCAGTGACCCCGTCGAGTTTCCGCAGATATACGCCGAATTGACGGTAGAGATAATGTTTTGCAACAAATTTAAAACTTGTGGGGGGGGGGGCAAAGAATTAACGTTGCCAGGGGGTTGTCCTCAGATGAAATTTCCTAAAAGTAGGTATTGTGAAGTGACCATCCAAGATAAGGATAATGCTGTACTCTACACAATAATGTCGACATGTGAGTAATTGTTAGTTAGCTACTGCACGTATCTTTAACACATCAGTGGAACGAATAATCTTGGGTTCATCACTCGAGACAAAATGTCAAAATATGCAGTATTACCACCTGATGCTGCCAACGCCCGACAGGCCGTCCTCCAGTTGCAAGGCCAAACTTCCGTTTGCTGGGACTCCGCGGTCATAATCACACAGATGAATTGCACAGCTAGGTTGCGTTATCAAATCAAAAAAATCCCCGAGGTCAATTTCAATAGTTCACACTACCCAAGTGGCAGGGTGCCTTACACAACAGGCCTGTGGCTTTAAATCCCGCCTCACCAGCAGATCTAGTGGCCGCGGAGTTCGGTGAATGATGGGTTGATCACTGATGTGGGAGAGTTTTTAGGTTCACCTGACAATGGTTTCCTGGTGGGGCTCAATATGCTGGAGAAACGGTGGAACAAGTGCATTAAAAAATAGACCATGTAAAATGTGAGCACAAATTGACCTATATATTTAAATATATTCAAGACAAGATCAATCATCTGGATTAGTTTCTCTGAATTATTAATTCAAAATCAATATGAAACAATGGTAGTCAGTGTTTTCTGACATGTTATCGTAACATGATTCGACACATAACCATGAAAACTGAACAAAATAGGACCAAATGCCACCTACCTCCTTACCCCCTACACTCCCATTCGAGTCTACTATGTTGGACACGATTATCAGCGAGAGGGGAAGTCTATTACATGACGGTATTACCTGTTGAGATTCGCCCTTTGTCTCCTTATAAAAAACTAAATCGGTACAGGGATGAGTTACATATTTGATCCACATAGATTGTTTTGGACTGCGACCAGTTTATAGACATACGTATTTACCCCCAAGAGCTATTTAATTATTGCAACAATGTCAAAATATTAGCCCGATCTTGTTATTTTTCGAATGTGATCTCGTATAATAATTATACCAGGAAGGACAACTTCTGCCTGATAAATGGGATACAATTCAAACAAAGGTAATACATTTATTTTTGTGAAACCCTTAGCGCACCATCTTCTATATAAACATATTTAAACTTACCCGATACGGTTATTACAGCAACCGTCATAATGATAAACCATTCGGCAGTCGCCATTTTTAATATATGTAACATAATTCTCTTTGTTACAGGTATTTATAGCTATGCACACAACGCAGCCAATCTTAAACCCTGTTTACTAATGCGTTATGCTTGTCTGCTTTCTGATAAATTGCCATGATTTGTTAAAATATTAAAATAATAACACTGGTACGGAAGTGTGGAAAATAATTTAGAACCTTTTAATCACAGTAATAAATGCTATTTGACAGCTTGCTTCTATATCTAAAAATGGACCGTAAATGAAATGGGGTTAAACGTCTTACTTTTCTTTAAAATAGGACTAGAGAAGACGAACGTATTGGGTGTTTTTTTTGTCATATGCCGCTATAAAATAAGCTTGAGATTTGCTGGTGTGGAAAGAAAATGTACACTGTATTCGCTATACAGCTGAAATCATGCGATATTACATCTCATATAATGTTAGCTTATCGTAGCCCTATAATGTTATCTGATGCGATGTCATTATTTTTATACTATGTCAATAAACATATACTTGCACTATACCTAAATAAATTAACAAAAAACATTTTAGGTGGTATCCTATAATAACTACTTTTGCGCGGATTCGGGGGAAGGGGAAGTCTGTAGGAATTCGCAGTACTATGTGCGGAAAAAAATTGACCACATTTCTCGCATAACAATAATTCTCATTAATATATAACATTATTTACAGTGGGGATGTGTACATCAGCAGTGGAAGACAACGCGGCAATGAAAAATGCCAGAAGGCTGTCATTGTGCAATAAACATATTCTGACATATCCCATTAGAACCTGTGTAACTTACGCGTTTGAGGTTTTATGATCGAAAGGACATACTTATTACAAAACTCCTAAAAATTCGAAATAGGAATTATGTATTGCTTAAATGTGTCGTTAAGCAAAATGGGCAGTAAAAACCATAAATAGTATATCGTTAAAATCAGCCTACTCTTCGACGAATTCAAACTTACAAGGGTTATTTACGTGCACTTTTATCGTCCTATCTGATCAACTGAGGTTTTTCCCTGTCCTGTATCGCGTTTATCGGCTGGAAATGCAAAAAATTAAGTGGCCATCACGGGGATCGAACCCGTGACCGCCTGGTTAATTCAATTAAATTCGTACCACCCTACGCTCGACCAGAATCCGTTCGGGTCTTAAGTAGAATTGACCCACTCACTAACTACTAGGGCTAGCCGAAAATTTCTAAGCTTATCTACGAAAGACATGTACAAAGTTGATGGCTTCCATTTATTTTCAGGTTGTTCACACTTTTGCCGACGATGTTGCAAGGCCTGGATGTCGATCAGGTAGAAATTTTCAGAATTAAAACATGGTTCAATTTTATTTCAAGAATTCGCTTACGCGTAGAGGGGTTTAGCTGTTGGACAGGCGAATCTACTCCTTGTTGCGCACAATGGGGAATCGAAACCGCGCTATTTGACTGAATTACAGACCTTATGAATTAATGGGTACTCGTTAAAGCATCCTCTCTACCCCCTCTAGAAAAGGGTATGAACAATACTCTGGTATAAGTGAGCGGATAACACAGATACACGTGACTAATTAGTGTGTGTTTTTCTTGCTTCCATCAGCATGCCAATTTAATCACTTCTCTTCGTGTACATTTTATCGCATTTATTTATTGCATTTAGATGATATTTTGGATTGTGAAATACAATTTAAATTGAAATAAATAAACCAGAAATTTAGAAACCGACAAATTATTCTTCCTTGAAGGGATTCGGAACAATATGTGTTAGAAAGAATTCCCCAACCACTGCTGATAAATTGACGTTTACATTAATGCCAATAGATCAGTCATGGAGTTTCGATTCATAAGTGAGTCCAAGGTTATTTTGAATATACTGTACACCGTCTGTCTACGAAAGGACAAAAACATTGCAAGGGTGTAACGTTGATTGTTTTCTTCAGTCTTTCTTTCCCCAGCATAACCTCAGTCTCGTGATTTATCCTACACTTAGATAATAATAAAGTATTATATATTATTCAAAAAAAGTAGGGGATATTCAGAAACAATACAAAACCAGATACACCGTAAAAAGTGAAAATAGACGTTTTTGATTTTTGTCTTAATAATGAGTAATTGCTCCACCAATCATCAGACATTCAGCAATTCGTCCTGGCATGCTCCTAATCAACCGTCCAATCACGATTTGGGGCAGTCTGACCAACTCCTCTTGCAGTGCCACGGCCAATTCTTGCAGTGTTGTTTGTAGACGTTGACATCGACGAACACGTCCCCGGTCATGTCCCAGACATGCTCTATAGGGGAAAGGTCAGGACTCATGGCTGGCCAAGGCATATGGATAATATGGTGACGCTTGAGGTAGTCATTCACGACACGAGCGCGGTGGGCACGGGCATTATCATCTTGGGAGATGAAACGTCCACCTGCACGTTGCGCAAAGGGCAGAACTATCAGTGCCAGGATGTGGTCACGGTAGTACACACCAGTGACCCTTAATTGAACAATATGCAAGTCCGTTCTGCAAGTCATGGTGATTCCTCCCAACCATAACAGACCCACGCCCGATTCTGTCATGCTGTCTGACGTTAACGTTAGCATGACGCCCATTTACACGCCTTCAAACGCGAACACGCCTATCGGTGAAATCCAGAGTAAATCTGGACTCATCTGAGAACATTGCACGCGCCCATCGACGATTACCCCAATTTCTACGCTGCCTACACCATTGACGCCTGTTTGCCATGTGCTGGCGAGTTAATTGAGGCACAACACGCTGCATGTAGCCGATTTCTAATCGTTTGGGGTGTAACTCAAATTCCTGTAACTTGGTACAAGTTTACAGAAAGCTGATTGGCCGCTTGTCCTCGATTTCGCAGGACCTGTGTACGAATGTAACGATCCTGGGCTTGTGTAGTGGCTCTAGGACGACATGAACGAGGTCTATCATCAGCATTGTGTGTTTGTTTGTACCGGTTCCACAGTGCTGATCACAGACTGTGACACATTAAGCATGTTGGCTACTGCTCGCTGTGTAGAACCCATCTGAAGCATGCCAATAGCACGTAGACATTCATCATTTTGAAGACGTCTCATTAAACGTAGCACACTAAAGCAAAGATACACTAAACAGTAAATCTTATGCAAGAACTGATAGGAAAGCAAACATGAATGGGATAAACCAGCACGCGGCAGTTTTCATCAATCCTTCTTTGAAGTGGCAAATTTGACAATGAACCCCTCCCACGTGTATGTCGCTATTGCGTGTCGCATGTGAAGCTCAGTGATTCTGTTGGGGCGATACGTTCTTCATCTGTGAACATACTCTCAAAGCATGTCAAGTGTCCATGACTATTTATCATGACACAACCTGCATAGGTATTTGCATTTCAATATCACCTACTTTTTATGAAGAGTCAATAAAAAAGACAAAAAAAACCCCAAAACAAAAAAACCGTAACATAAAAAAATCACCACAACGCTATATATCACATGTGACATCATGCGCAAAGCAGTTGGTATTGCATTACATCCTGGTTTGTATATGTATCAAACACGTGATTCCTAATAGACATTTTTTTATGCGCGACCTAAGGCTCGCTTTACCAATATACACGTAGTATAATAAATTATAACCAGAATTTGCTATGGTAATTTAACGAATCAGATTTATAGAATTATTAGATACGTTTTACCACGAGGCCTGATTTACTGATTATTTAACAAAAGAATTTTGAAATCGGGGACCCCTAACTCCTCTTTACATGACTCCTGAAAGTTCATATCCCTATCTTTTCGTCAGAAAGCTGTTTTTGACGTAGAACCCATATATTGTGTGGTACCTTTTTATAGGTTTTTAGTGACGGTGACTTCGATGTTATTTTCGAGAATAAAATATGGTGGAAATTGCAAATGGCGAACAATATGGCCTCTATTTTCTTTGTACCCTGTGCTTATACCGTATATATATATATATATAATTTTCCTAAGTTTACATTTAGTGTCAACGACAATATGAACTGTGACACACAAAAAAAATCTCATTTATGTCTTGACTTACAATGGGTGTCTAAATTTTTACATAGGTGAGACGTCCACGCATCTACGGGATAGAGTACGCAACCATCGACGGGATTGTAATATTGAAAATGGGCCCTTATTTGTAAATAGACATATTTTTAAATGTGTCCAACACCTACATGTAAAATTCAAAATTTTCCCTTTTTATAAAAGTCGACGACACCACGAAAAGGAAATTAATGGAAAACCATTTTATTAAAAAAATACGTTCCTCAACTTAATAGTCAATAAGTAACAATTTTCTTAAATTTATCCCATGATTATCGTCCACTCATTGTTCCTAAATTGAACCCTTATACTGCAGATTAACACACGTGTGTACATGTTTTCTATTAGTTAGCGATATACTATGTAACCATAGACAATGGTAACTATAGCCAATTAAAACCACAGTATTACTATGTAAATATGTATAAATATACTATACTGTCCATCTCTATACAATGACATTATTTATGAATAATCCCAAGACGGACGAAAAGTACTTTAAAATGTTATTAAACCAGCGTTGAAATCAGTTTGTGTCGGCATACCTTTTATCTTTTCATCATTTACTGTGAAACAAAGTAGTGCAGCTTTGCGGTTGTGCTAATAATTTTGGATATATATATTATATACTCAGCCAAATTAAAAACTTAACACTCGGGATTTTTGGGACTAGATTTTTAATATTTGGTTTAAGGCAACTATTTTAGTGTTATGTTGTGCACAGACGACCTTGACATCAACAGAAAGCACGAATACGTCTCGCCGAAAGTCCTTGACATTGATAACGTTCGTGATATCACAGTACCCCCCAAAATGAAATTCACAGACTTGGAGAACAATTGGAATAAAGTGTTTAGTTACGGGTGTGGCCTCCTCTAGCGTCTCGTACTGCCACACAACGTCTTCTCATGGATCTCAGAACATTAGTAAACACTACCCGAGGAAAACGTCGCCACTGCTCAGCAAGAGCATGTTGAAGGTCCTGCAACGTCAGTGGTGGATTCACTTGCTGACGAACACGTCGACCCAGTTCGCCCAGATGTGTTTAATAGGATTAAGGTCGGGGCTAAGCGACGGCCAATCCAGGACTTGGACACCGGCATTTCTTAAAAAATTGTGGGTAGCAATTGCTGTATGGGGTCGAGCATTGTCTTGTTGAAACGTTAGTCCAGGCCCATGTCTCTGCATAAACGGAAGAAGAACAGGTTGCAAAATCTGATCCCTGTACTGGACAGCATTTAAGTTCCCTTGGACAACAACATGAGGAGAACGTCCATGACGCTGCCGCCACCAAACCGGTCAACTTCTCTGACGCATTCTTGAGCGTAACGTTCACCTCGTCTGCGGTACACTCGGGCCCTGCCATCGGCAAATCTCAAAGTGAATCGAGATTCGTCACTAAAGACAACCGAATTCCACTGTCTTGAGTAAATCTTATGTGTCTTGTGGCCCACACAAGTCGGTTACGGCGATGAAGAGGTGTCAATATTGGTCCATTATAGGGCCTCCGAGCTCGAAGACCAACAGCCTGCAAGCGATTTCGAACAGTTTGTGCAGTTACCCTTCCACCAAACATCTCTCTACTTGTGGAGGTTGCAGTGGCAAATCTGTTTCTAAGATGACGTAATCGTATTGCTTGATCTTCCTGGAGTGACGTCACACGTGGCGCTCCCGCCCTTGGGCGGTCGGCAATAGTTCCAGTTTGAAGCATTCTCATTCTAAGATTAATTATTGTCTGGCTTGAACAATTAAAGGCTCTTGCAACAGTGACCACAGACTGACCAGCATAGAGCTTACCTATAGCACGTAGACGTTCTACATTTGAAAGGCGCGGCATTTTCTAACAAAGATGAAAATAACAATTTTAATTTGTTTTTCCAGTTCAAGTTACGTGTGCGTGTTCAGTTTAAGCAAACTTGCATCGATTGACCTCACGAGTTTGTGTTTGCGCGTGTTTTTCATCTTTATATGCTCAAAAGTCACGTGATCCACGTGACTTTACAATTTTATGAAATTAAAGGCTTCTTACTACTTACTATCGTTAGAAACACTTTAAAATTTATTTGACTTACCAGAAAAAAAAAATTTGTTGGAATTCATCATTTAATTTGGCTGAGTATATATAGCTTGTGATATAACGTTTTAAAATACTTTTTCGATTCTGCATACGCCTATGAATCTGCCCACTTTTGTATCGAATTCCAACTGCCAAGGGATTTTTACGTGCACGCCAATATGTACACGGGACCTCTGGTTTACGTTCCTTCCCAATGGCTATACGTTGTCCCTTGCCAGGCCCTCTGTCCTGCACCACAGACAAGAGGGAACCACACCGGAAAATCCAGATTAACTTTCTCGGCCAATGCAGGGATCGAACGCCTGACCTCCAGGTTAGCGAGCCAACGTCCTACCCACTGAGCCACTGTTCCCCCCCTCCCCCCGAAGATTAAATCATTTAATAAACATTATTATGTACCGAATATATACATAACTTTCGTCGAGTTTCGAAGGCAAGGCGAGATAAGGTGAAGTCAAGCGCCTGGTGGAAATTCATTAGAATAGAAATTATATTAAAATTTACTTGCGTGATAATTATAAATATTATAAAATATAAAATATGGTTCGGGTGGGAATTAAAATGTTTTCAGGTGAAAAATTACGAAAGCGTATAGGGGTCGTGCAAAATTTTGTAGAAGACCTCGAGATCCTGCGATCCTGTGAAACTTTCTCGAGATGTCAATTTAATGTTCTCGAAATCCCCTAATAATTTTCTCGAGAATCTCCCATCCAGAGTTAATGTTCTCGGGATCTTGCCATCCTGTGTAAATTTTCTCGAGATCTCGGGTATTTTTATGTGTGCGCGTAGTTTTCAGCGCCACACAACCTGTCGTTTCGGAGCCCCCCCCCCCCCCCACTGTCCCGAAAACCTTAATAGCACGATAGAGCCTACAGTTTTGAACGGATTTGTTTCAAATTTAGTGTAAAGCATTGGGGCCATGAGAGGACGGTCCATGTCGCTTCTAGCGCACCTTATCGTTCTAGAGTTATTCCCTTTGTCCGAGGGGATCACGCGGCTAAGTGGGTAAGACGCTGGCTCGCTAGCCTGGATGTCGGGTGTTCGATCCCTGCATTGGCCGAGAAAGTTCATCCAGATTTTCCGGCGTGGTTCCCCCTTGTCAGTGATGCAAGACGGAGGGCCTGACAAGGACAGCTGTCTAGTCCTACGGATGAGACGAAAAAACCGAGGTCTGGTGTATGTATTGAAATGCACTTAAAAGATCCCCTGGCAGTTGGAATTCGATATAAGAGTAGGCGATAGTGCCGCTGCCCGGACAACATTTCCCCCATAGCACACTGTATGGCGTATGCCCGTCTTCATTAGCCCATTATAGGAGCAGAACAGTAGGACGTTAAACCCCATTTCATTTCATTTCCCCATATCCGAAAAACTTGTTCACGAAATAGAGGTTATAACAGTTTTAACTGATTTTGTTTTTCAAATGTGGTGTGAAGCACTAGGACCTTTCGATTTTCAGTAGTCCGCAAACTTCTGTTCGAGAGTTACCCTCTTTGTATTTCTTTCAACTATGTGACGATGAGAGGACCAACCCTATCGATATTCAGCATTCTGTGACCTTCTGTTCCTTAATATACCCCCTCCCCGCCCGCTCCCTGAAAGCCTTGTTCACGCCATAGAGGCTTCACTTTTAAAATTTTGTGTGAAGCTTTGGGGTCATGAACTTTATAGATATTCAATGGTTAGCCATCTTCCGTTCCGGAGTTATACTCTCCATTCTTTGAAAACCTTGTTTTTAACGGATTTTCGAAATTCAGTGTTCCGCGACAAGGATGACCCTTGTTAATTTTCAGCAATATAAGGTTTTCTGTCCCAGAGATATAACAAGCACGTGCACACGATAGAGATTAAATTTCTTGAAGAATGCTAGATCCTTATTCAATTTATTAAACAACCAAGTTTTCCTTTCGAATAATCTGCTGTAGAGACATAGATGTTCGTGGGCGTATCTCTACACTTTGCGTGGCTATCGTTCAAAGAGGAACCCTATATATGTTCGGCGGAACAATGAACATTATTGATTTGCAGCGATCCCTGGCGTTTTGTTATGGCGGAATTCCTATTTTCCGGTAAACCTTGTGAACGGGTTAGAGCCCAGAGGTTTTCAAGATTTTCCATTTAAAACCAGCTCCGAAGTATTTGTGCCACACGACAATAAACTCTGCGTCTAGTTTTATTCTAAAACAAAATATGGTCTGAAAACCATGCAAAACATGACATTTTCTATTAAACGTCGCCCAAACATAAAATTGAAATAATTTAACAAGCATGTCTGTAACTCAAAGCTAACGTAGTAGGGTTTTGAATTTCATATTTGGTGTGAAGTATTTGGGCCAAAGGACGATGAACCCTATCGATTTTAATCATATTTCAAATTTAGTGTAAATCATGGGTACCCTATCGATTGTCCGTTTATTCTTTCATTAGTTAGCAGATTTCCTTTGTAACAAATGTTAGAGTATTTTTTTTATCAAATTTGGTGCGAAGTATTGGGCCAATGGTTGCATCACAACGTGGAGACACTTCAATATAAGGTTTCATATTAACTCGGGATCTCGAGAAAATTTACCCAGTATCTCAATATCTCGAGAACATTAACTCGAATTCTCGAGAAAATTTACACAGGATGTCAATATCTCAGGAAAATTATCAGGGGATTTCGAGAACATTAAATTGAGATCTCGAGAAATTACCAGGTGATCACGGGATTTCGAGAAAGTATACTATTCAAAAAAAGTAGGGGATATTTGATTTTGGGGGCATAATACTAAAATATGCAAATGACTACGAAAAAAGTCACTATAGAACCTAACAGAAAAAACATTTCCAGTTACATGTGACGCCCAAACGCACCAATAGCTACCGCATGGAATGCAGGTGATGCTTGGGATCATCATGGGGGTTCAACCCAAGATTTGCACGACTCTGACTTTGAATGTTACAGTCATTGTGCAATTGAATTCCAGGGTGGAAACATCAGTTTAATTGTTTTAGTGACCAGAAAACAAATTTTGATATGCGTCGGCTTACCCAAAATGAAAGGTTACGTGCCCTTGGCATGCTACAGATCGGCACAACACAGGCGGTTGTGGCGCGGACGATGAATGTTTCTCAGTCTGTCATAAGCAGGCTATGGTCCAGATACCGTGATACACAATCTGTACAGGACAGACCACGCTCAGGTCGACCAAGGGCGACAACTCAAGCCCAGGATCGATTTATCCGTACCTTGGCCTTGAGAAATCGTGTCATCACAGCAAATCAGATCAGCGCTCGTCTTCAAACAGACACTGGTGTGAGAGTGAGTGGCCAGACGATTTGGAATCGACTGCATAGGGGTCACCTTCGCGCCCGACGTCCTCGCGTGATCCCTTGTTTGAGAGATCATCACATTCAGGCAAGACGTCGTTGGTGTAGGGATCGTCAACACTGGGATAATCGACGCTGGAGCAATGTGATGTTTTCAGATGAGTCAAGGTTCACTGTTGATTTTTTGGACAGACGTAGGAGGGTGTGGCGTCGTCGAAACGAGCGCTTCCAAGACGTTAACGTCATCAGACATGATCGATTTGGGGGTGGTTCTGTTATGGTGTGGGGAGGCATCACTGTTGCTGGAAGAACGGCTTTACATGTTGTTGCAGGGCGTGTTACAGGCCAGTACTACCGGGACAACATCTTGGCAGTCCATGTTGTGCCGTTCGCACGACGTCATGGCCGCCGTTTCATCTTCCAGGATGACAACGCAAGATGTCACAGGGCCAGGATCGTTACAGGTTACCTCCAACAACAGAACATCACCACATTACCTTGGCCAGCACTGAGTCCCGACCTCTCCCCCATCGAGCATGTCTGGGACATGCTTGGACAGAGGTTACGTCAACGTCAACAACGCCCTGCCAATGTCCAAGAACTTGCTGCTGCGTTGCAACAGGAATGGGACAATCTGGACCAAAATGACCTTAGACGTCTCATTAGGAGTATGCCACGTCGGATCAATGCTTGTTTGGCAAACAGAGGAGGATTTACCCGTTACTGACTTGGTTGTGATGCTGTGGTAACTTTGCTGTTTGACCCCGGGTATCATTTTACCCTTATAATGGTCAGTCTGTGCCTTACTTAGTCTAACGATCATTTGGAATAAATCGATGAATGTGAACTTCATTTAATTTTGTCATTTGTTTCTTCGTCAGTTTCATTAGGTGACTTTAATAACACTTAAAAATCAAATATCCCCTACTTTTTTTGAATAGTATATCACAGGATCTCGAGATCTTCTAAAAAAAATTTGCATGACCCCTATACGCTTCCGATGGAAAATTACTCAGGTGAATATTTACCGTAGAAATTATCTATAAAATAAATTATATTACAAATGATTTGGTTGGAAATTATAAAAAAAACGAACAAATTAATATTTAAATTGACTTGGGTGAAAATTATAAAAAAAAAATTATATTAAAATTGACTTTGTGTGAAAATTATAAAATAAACCCAACAAATTATATTAAATTTGATTTGGGTGAATATTAAAAAAAAATAAATTACATTATTTTTCATGTCCCTTATCAGCCACCGTACCTTTCATTTGATTTCAGTGAAACACGAAACTACAGCCTTGTTGCAGCTTGATACCAGATCTGGGTAGGCTACCCGTACACGAGGCAACACATTATTTCTAGTATTTGTAACCAAATACCCGCATATGGAGAGAATTTTGTTTTTATCTCTGGGGACTTTTTGAAAATGAAACACGATCGATCTCGGTTTGGTATGCACACTAATGTGCTACAGATATATTTATATCGTGGTTTATTTTATTGGGGGGTTTTATGTTATGGGTATACTTCCTGGTCTGGTTTGGCACAAGCCAATCAAAACGGCATATTATTTATAATCCCACTAACTGTGAGATACATGGTTTGTAATATTAACATAACCCTATACAAAAACAAATCATTGAACCGTTGTATATTATGGTATATTATGAACCTATGATTGAGGAAGATACCAATTTAGTCGTGTGGTAATTTTGTGTAAGTTTGCCTTTGCTTTATGTCAAGGAATTCCCCCAGTGACGTATGTAAATCATCACTCGTGTTACATTTTAGTTTTATTTACCATTACGCCTTAAAGGGATGTCGCTAATCAATACCACTGTTCTGCTTAGTATTGTCAAAATAACTGGCCACAAATGGGAGTTTAGGGTCTCTTGTCCAACGTAGGGCTTCTAGGGAAGTGGAACGGAGTGTCGAGAAAGAAGGAACAAATACAGAATTGGCAGTTTTAGGCAAAAAAGAACCTTATACGTGGAAAATGTGCACATGATTATTATGCTCCATTCCAAAGCCGTATATAGATAAAGTTGCAACAACTGTGAAGCCAAAAATTTCTCATGACGTCATGAAAATATGACGTCAAGTGTACAAAGACGCCATCTTGGGTCCTAAGTATATGCACCTACTCACTATCTATTTTATGTCCTATCATCCTGTTGCGTCGTGGTTGGCTGCTTCCGACAGTGATGTAGATAGATGTCATAGAATTCCTCGAAAAAGAGATAAAACATACATTTTTTAAACGAAAAGTATAGTTGGACAAACTATTATTGTTCTATCCTGAAATTCATGAAATTCCATGATGTTTTGGTCTGGAGCCATTCCGGATTGTGTGTCAGTTTTCGGTATTCGATCTTTAAATGTATCATCAAATTTTCGAAAATAGCAATGTCTTTAAATTGACTAATAGATAAACTTTTAAAATCAGTGCAACTTAAAATCAGTGTAATTTAAATAAAAGGTGTCTAGCGTGACACGTGTTTCGGGCATATGTTTCATCAGTGACATGTGATACGACAAATCGCCTCGAGCTATTCCACACATCTTAACATTTATCAGCTTTTTTCAATCTATAAAAGCCTAAATTCCTACAAAATGTTTTGTTTAGTCAAGTGAAACAAGAAAATGCATAGGCTAAATGGAACAATAGAACAAGTGCAACTTAATTTCGACAAATACGTAAAACTATGAAATAAGATACCTTTATGATATGATTCAACTGAAAGGTCCTCTAAATGCAACACGGATATATAATATCTACATTCAAGTTAAACGAACTGCATCTATTTATTTTAAGTCTTGTATCATGCTGAATAAAATATATGATTTATTGTCATTAAAGGATCTATGGGTGGCTGGTTAAAAATGTGTAACTAAAAACTTTGATATTATCTTTATTGCCAACATTTCAATGTACGTAGAACTTTCGACGCCAAGTCTATTGCATCTAGATATTTAAAGCGCGTTAACAATATATGTAATTTCTGGATTAATATACCACATATTACAAGTCATACCCAACGGAAAGAAATGTCGATTAATTAAAATTCCACCATTTTAGATTTCATTTTGTCAAATTCGATTTTTCGACAAATTTCGCTTGCATAACCACTCTGTTTGAGGAATTTAAAAATGAATTATTTATTCTCCCACCACTGAAAGACACTGCACTGAAAAAACACTCGTGTTGAATCAACACAAACTTGTGCTGTTTTCAACACAAGTAAGGTGTCTCTATTTAACAACACAAACGTGTGTTGAGACAACACAAACTTGTGTTGAAACAACACAAACCTGTGTTAAATGTTGAAACAACACAAAACTTGTGTTAAAATTTATCAAACAACACAAACTTGTATTGAAACTTGTGTGAAAATCTACACAATACTTGTGTTGAAACTTGTGTTGAAATTTCTGAAACTTGTGTTGAAATTTCTGAAACTTGTGTTGAAATTTCTGAAACTTGTATGGTTTCATACAAACTTGTGTATAACCACCAAAAACAAATCATTGAACCGTTGTATATTATGGTATATAATATAAGAAGGAACAAATACAGAATTGGCAGTTTTAGGCAAAAAAGAAAACAAACTTGTGCTGTTTTCAACACAAGTAAGGTGTCTCTATTTAACAACACAAACGTGTGTTGAGACAACAATTTATATCCAGTATAGCAATCTTTCCCATGCAGCCCCCCCCCACCCGCCCCCGTTTGCTCTGTTTAACCTGTAAAGTTAGATAAATGAGGTAACAATATTTTTTTTTGTTAAATTAATATTTATTCATAAAATGATAGGAAAAAGTAAATTAATACCACCAAATCAAAACTAAATAGACATTTGAAATGTTTACAGAAAAAAAACAGAGATATAATTCTAATACTAATAAAATTGTGTTATATATTGCTTCCCCCCCCCCCCCCCATCACAAAATACAAAATAGCTGTTTAAATTTTTCTTTACCCTAAAACAAGAACTGACAAATAGAAAGATCCCTACCCCATACCCCAAAAATATATAATTCAAATATATCTAAATTAATAACATCCAAACCAAGCCCTAATAAAATTAATTATGCACTAAATTGAAATACTTTCAGAAACTGAAAAGTGCTACAAAGTAATATTACAAGTGATTTGTGAGGCATCTAGAAATAACTAGCATACCCAGAAAACTAACAAAAGAAAAATGCACTATTTTGCAGGAGTAATAAAATGATGTAAAACCTTTTCCTTATTAAAAAAAAAACAACAAACAAAATGAATATTTTGTACATAAAAGGAGCAAAACATCACGAGTACAGGATTGAAATATAAAAATATCAGAGAAAATCGCAAATATTAAATAATATGTAAAAAATATATACAAACAATCACAAGTCAAAAGCCAGGAGGACCCACTGTGGTTCAGTAAGTATAAGGCATTGGCCGAGAAATTTCAACTGGATTTTCCGGCATAGTTCCCACATGTCGGTAGTGTAGCACATGACAAGGGGTAATTGGGTACAAGCCCGGAATTAAAACTACCCCCACTGCGTTCACTTTTAAGAATCCTTGACAATTGAATTATCTGACTCAATGACAGACCTTCTGGTCCAATGTGCGCGTGTTAACCATTCGCCCCCCCCCCCCGGGTTCCCTTTAAACAACCCTAGACAGTTGAAATATTTGATATAAGAGTAGGTTGTAGGGCAGAACCACCCTAATAACACGGAAAAGTAGTATATTAAACCCTATTTCATTTCATAAGCAAGGGAAAGTCACCTTAATGTAGGTCAAGGTTTTTTGTAATTCTGGGTATATTTGATCTACATTTGGTTTCTAGATAATGCCTATTAAATACTTTATGATTTCCGACCAAATTGTAAGTGATTTATACGTCACTTTACTTTCTATATTATACATAAATTTCTGAAGAGAATTAAAATCTAATTGTGCTTGGGAAGAATATTTAACATTAAAAACAAAAAATAAATATTCAAAAATTGGGTCAAATGCGTTCTTTTCCAGAATTATAAAATAAATTGATGCTTGTGATCTCTTGTTGTTATACATTAAATACTGTTCCAGCCTAAAAAATAAAAAGTAGGCAACAATGTTTAAATAAACAATTTATTTTGCCACATCGAGACTGAGTCTCCATTTTGTTTCAACTTTGGGTAACACTTATTGTATCCAGTAACAGACCCAGGCAGATTATTATGCTCAAATCAAATGGGTTAGAAGTCAGAAAAAAGTCTTGAGATTTGGGACTGAATTCTCATAATAGGTCAACTATTCACCCGGTTCATACATGTACTGTGTCTCCAAATCTAGATTCGCTACTACATCATGGCAGCACCTATTTACTTGGCAATGTCTAATTATTTTTGGGCCCATTCATATTTTATATCCATCGACAACTAATTGGATATTACCTTTTAAAGTCTATTGAAATCTATTTGAAAAGTAAAATATTGTCCATCATTTGTATACAGCTCTTTAATAACTAGATTACCAAGCAAGTGCATAGAACTAGTTGATGATTAACAAGCCAACAGTGAGGCTGATGTCCCCCGCCGAAATAGGAAAATAATTAGAGAGTTATTGTGTTCCAAAGTCTCAGCAAATCAAATTGCTTATCGCTCTGCTTAATCTGAGCAGAAAATGCTCATTATCGATCTTAGTCAAGGTATTACTGTAATGAAACTATACACCAAGTTTCATCACTCTCACTTAATTAGAACTAAAGTTATAGTGTCCCAAAGCATCAACCAATCAAATTGTTTATCTCTGCTTACCCTAAGCGGAACGGACAGACAAACAGACAGACGGACGAACCCATTTTAATAGTTCCCTGCTTTCTTTGAAAGGCGGGGGACAATAAGCATGAACATTTACTCAATTCGAAGATCAACCAATCAAATTGTTTATCTCTGCTTACCATAAGCGGAACGGACAGACAGACAAACAGACAGACGGACGAACCCATTTTAATAGTTCCCTGCTTTCTTCGAAAGGCGGGGGACAATCAAAGTAGGAGAGTTATTGTTTTCCAAAGTCTCGACCAATCAAATTGCGTATCGCTCTGCTTACCCTGAGCAGAAAATGCTCATTATCAAACTTAGTCAAGGTATTACTGTAATGAAACTATACACCAAGTTTCATCAATCTCACTTAATTAGAACTAAAGTTATCGTGTCCCAAAGCATCAACCAATCAAATTGCTTATCTCTGCTTACCCTAAGCTGAAAATGCTCATCTTCGAACTCCATCAAGGCATTGACCTAATCAACACATACACCAAGTTTGAACATTCTAGCTCAATTAGGAAGAGAGTCATCGTGCCCCAAAGTATCAACCAATCAAATTGCTTATCTCTGCTTACCCTAAGCGGAAAATGCTCATCTTCGAACTCCATCAAGGCATTGACCTAATAAACACATACACCAAGTTTGAACATTCTAGCTCAATTAAAAGTTATCGTGTCCCAAAGCATCAACCAATCAAATTGCTTATCTCTGCTTACCCTAAGCGGAAAATGCTCATCTTCGAACTCCATCAAGGCATTGACCTAATCAACACATACACCAAGTTTGAACATTCTAGCCCAATTAGGAAGAGAGTTATCGTGTCCCAAAGCATCAACCAATCAAATTGCTTATCTCTGCTTACCCTAAGCGGAAAATGCTCATCTTCGAACTCCATCAAGGCATTGACCTAATAAACACATACACCAAGTTTGAACATTCTAGCTCAATTAAAAGTTATCGTGTCCCAAAGCATCAACCAATCAAATTGCTTATCTCTGCTTACCCTAAGCGGAAAATGCTCATCTTCGAACTCCATCAAGGCATTGACCTAATCAACACATACACCAAGTTTGAACATTCTAGCCCAATTAGGAAGAGAGTTATCGTGTCCCAAAGCATCAACCAATCAAATTGCTTATCTCTGCTTACCCTAAGCGGAAAATGCTCATCTTCGAACTCCATCAAGGCATTGACCTAATAAACACATACACCAAGTTTGAACATTCTAGCTCAATTAGGAAGAGAGTTATTGTGTCCCAAAAAGTGTGACGGACAGACAGACGGACAGACAGAAGGACAGACAGACGGACAGACAGACAGACAGACAGACAGACGGACGAACCCATTTTAATAGTCCCCTGCTTTCTTCGAAAGGCGGGGGACAAAAATACAAATATGTATGTTACTGACATTTTGCCTGATTATCAAGCTCTGTGAGAAAAAGTTTCCACAATATGAATAGCCCTTTCCAACTGTCTTGATCATTGTGATGTAGTAAACTGAGAAAAAAAAACATACTATGTTTTAGTTGACATAAATCGACTCGACAGTTAAAAGATGAAAGTTTTAATTTAATAACATTGTATTGTAATGTGTTGGTTTGCTTTGTCACAGATGAGAAATGAAATGGAGTTTAACGTCCTACTGTTCTGCTCCTAAACTGGGCTAATGAAGACGGGCATACGCCATACAGTGTGCTATGAGGGAAATTTTGCCCGGGCAGCGGCGCTACAGCCTACTCTTATATCGAATTCCAACTGCCAAGGGATCTTTTACGTGCACGCCAACATGTACACAGACCTCGGTTTTTCGTCCCTTCCGAACGACTAGACAGCTGTTCTTGGAAGGCCCTCCGTCCTGCGTCACTGACAAGGGGAAACCACTCTGGAAAATCTGGATGAACTTTCTCGACCAATACAGGGATCGAACAACCGACCTCCAGGCTAGCGAGCCATCGTCGTACCCACTTAGTCACGTGATCCCCGTCACAGATGAGACAGAATGAAAAAAATGACATGAAATGGGGTTTGGCGCCCTACTGTTCAGCTCCGACTGGGCTAATGAAGTTGGGCATATGCCATACAGTGTGCTACGCGAGAAATGTTGCCGGGTACCGTGATCCTAAGGCCTACTCTTGTATCAAATTCTAACTGCCAGGGAATCTTTTAAATGCATGCTAACGTGTACACGGGACCACGTTTTTTTGTTCAATCTGAACGACTAGACAGATGTCCTTGTAAGACTCTCCATACTACATCGGGAGCAAACCCGCGACCTTAAAATATGCGAGCCAGTGTCTAACCCACTTGGCCACCATGGCTCCCCACAGATGGGACAGTCATATCTACATGTATCTGGATATAAGTAAGATTGCCTGTGTACATACATGTACGTGTACAGTTTTACTATACTAAACTGAATTTTATATTTCAAAATAATAAAATGAAATGGAGGTTTATGTCAAATCAGCTCCAACCGGGCTATATTGTGCCAAACACATTATTGTGAGATTCTAAAATACCATAACAACAATCTTTTCTATTAGAATAGAACACCCACCCTCCAAAAACACCTATGAGAAATTATAGGTGCCCAAATCACCATTTCTTCAGCTCTTTCTTTTCCCATATTTGTTTTTTTTGACTTATTTGATTATAATCTTTGATTTACTATGGCATCTAATATTGAAACTGAAAGATATGAATACCTGACATATAATTAACTGTTTTAGATACCTTAGCATATACAAACTGTGTGATATCAAATTGAAACTAAAATATCTATCTAAAACCATTTGAATCCCGAAGATCTTACCCAAGACGTGAAAATCCGTTTTAATAACCCTTGTTTGTCATGTGACTGTGCATTTACGAATGGGGGCATGGTAGTTGGAATTTGTTGGCTGTAGCACCCATGTCACAGTTCGACTGCCAGTTTGCGATACCCTTAATTTTTTTGTTCTGTGCAGTCCCCATTGTTAATTTTTAGAAAATCCTTTTTTTCTAGTAAAGCGGTTGACATACTACCCGAATAATGCGTCCGAATCGTTTGCCCAAATCAATTGGCACAGAATTGCGGATGAATGAGTGGACACTCTAGACGAATCCTTTGTCAAATTCACCACTCGATTGCATCACCTTTTACGTCACATGATTTAACATATGTCTTCAAACAAACACGTGACTTCTCGATATGAATGAGTGGTGATTGGCTAATAAATTCTAAAATCAGACGAATACAATTCCGCCAAATATTACAAACATACATCTTTGTTTCGGGCGAATGTCAGTGGACACACTAGGTGAATTTTATCGCTGATTGATTCAGCCGAATCCTTTGGCTAGTTTGTCCAGCACTGACGATTTAAGTCTGTACTATCTTTATATGCAAATATAATAGTTGAAAGAGGCTATAGGCGTACTTTCTTTATATGCAAATATCATATTCGAAATAGGCCATACTATTACGTCATTCCCCGCTTGAATGTGACTAGGAATAGGGTCGCCTGTCCAGCCTTGTTGGTTTTCTCCTGTTCCTCCGGTTTCCTCCTTTTGCTAAATACTCCTAGAGTGTATTCGAAACAGTTTTCCGGTGCGGAGAACGGACGGAGAATGGATTCTTGTCGCACTTGAGCAGCCTGGAATGCGTTCGCTAACGCGTTCCCGTTCTCAAATCCCACACTACCTCCTTAGCTGGTGTAAGGCGAGAACAAACATGGTCGACCCGTCGATAACTGCCGAGAATACAGCATAATGAGTGCATTTATTAATTTAAAAGTTTAATACCGTTCGAAAATTGGATGTAGTATGTGGCCAGTATAACATCAAGTAAGATAGGTTGCCAGGCAACGAAACATACGCCCACAGCCTGCGCGGTCAACAGGGATTGTCGCATATTCATTCTTTTGTAGGTAATGGGGGCATTTACAAGAAAATGTCATACAAGATTGTAATTTTTGTCGTTTGTGGGTTAACAAAGGTTCTACAAACCGAAACAAGGGCCTTAATTGTTGAATATTGACAGATTTTTTTTTGTTTTTTGTTTTACTAATTTAAATAATGCATACAAATTTCATACAGATCGGATGATAATTTTGTTGTTCGCGCGTTCACAAGGTTCGACAAAGTGAAACAAGGGCCACAACTCTAGACGTAATTCACGGAAATTGCAGAAATTTAATAGGCGTCTTCGTTTCACTAATTCAAATGATGCAAATGAATTTCACAAAGTGAAACAAGGGTCATAACTCCAGAAGAAACTAACGGACGGGAGAGACGATAATATGCGACCACATTTCCATGTGGGCGTATCAAAAGGCGATGTAATCGTCACCGGAAGAATTGAAAAGGAGTAAAACGGAGTCATAATTTATCAAAATTATGCTTAATAGCGAAGTCAGTACTAAACAAGTTATCGTAACAGATTGTATAAATTTAATTCATCTTGTTACCATGGATACCGTTCTCTCATGTTCGAGACTCATGAAAGTGTTCTCATGTTCTTCCGCCGTTCTCGAACCTGTGCGAACACTGTTTCGAATACACCCCTACGCGCAAGCAAATCATTCAAATAAAACTGAACAATATTTTAGTCTCGAAATTACCTAGCACTAGTAAGTATAAAGGATCTATCCGACAAACTCTAACACCAACTCTAGGTTTATGCAGAATTAATATAACACAACATGCACAGATGGCAATAGAATGAGACGAGTGCTCAGGAAAAGGGCGGAAACGGAAGAATACTACCTGACCTACTTGATTCTAGGACATATATATAGCATGGACCTACTTGATTCGACCAATTTAATACAAGAACATGAATGGCATAGTTTGTGTCAAGTGAATTTAGTGAACTTTAAACCCCATTTCCTCTCCCTCTCTCTACAGAGATAAATACTTTTCGTGTTACATACAATAGCAATTATTGGGCATTATTAAATAAAATATATTAAAAGGAAATGAAATTTTGTTACCTGGTTTTCTTTGTGGAGTACATGCTAACATCAATGACTGGGGAAACAAATAACGAAACTATAGTTGGTGGTTTCTTGCAATTATAATATATATCATTTCATTTTTGTATTTAATATTTATATGCATAAAAGTTGTATTTTATTTTTAATTTTACTAACTGTGATATTGTTTTTATTTATGCATATAATGTTTTTCTGTGATATAATTTAGCCTGTCTTGTAATATTAACCATATGGTTGGCGCAATATAGCCCGGTTGGAGCTGACGTGTCATAAAACCACATTTCATTTCATTTCAATTCCACATTTTGACCATTTTCTGGATGTCAATGATCCGTTTCCCTGGATAGTATTCGCCCCAGAATTCTCATTCTCATCCAAATTTAACATTTCAGGTCTACATCTCAAAACCTGGTGACCTCCTGGACTGGCTTTAGTAGAACGATGATGTATATCAATTTCATCCCTGATCTCTATGACACCTGTGGTGGAAGTGGAGGGCAAATCGTAATCAGTTTGGGTTCCAGCCCCGAGGACCTCTGTAAACTTTGTTTTTTGGTGATGACTTCATTTCCGAGCTTGAAAAGGACGCCCTTGTGTTTATCATGACCTCTCATATTGGAAGATAACATAAATGGCATGTGTGTTGACGGTTGTGCATATCTCTTGGTCAGGAAAGTTGTAGGCACCATCGCTATTGTAAATCATTTGACAAGCCAGCGTGAACAGGGAGACCTATGATTGGTCAGCAATGTATCAGATTCCATACTGGGAGTGGGGGTGAAAAAACTGTTGTAGTGTTACATAATCAGATTATTTCAACTTACTTATCCTGCGGAAATACAGCTATATAGGAGATATTTTGAAATTTATAGGCACTGCATGTTTCAACATTTTAGATTTGACCACAATTTGGCACTTGAACCTATGTTATACAGAGAAAAACTGCGTGGTTTTCGATGAAAGTGTTAAAAGTCTAATATTGCATCATGATTACTGTTTTAAAGTATTTTCGTGTTTGATTTATATTGAATTCATTTCATCTTTTTGAAGAATGCATTTATGTTCAAAAATAAAAATGTTCTGTGGAATTCAAAATTCATGTGCTTCTAAATTATCAGATTCCAATAGGGGAGTGGGGATGAAAAAAGCTGTTGTAGTGTTACATAATCAGATTATTTCAACTTACTTATCCTATGGAAATACAGCTATATAGGAGATATTTTAAAATTCAAAGGCACTGCATGTTTCAACATCTTCTTAGATTTGACCACAATTTGGCACTTGAAACTACGTTAACAGAGAAAAACTGTGTGGTTTTCGATGAAAGTGTTAAAAAGTATAATATTGCATCATGATTACTGTTTTTAAGTATTTTCGTGTGGAATTCAAAATTCATGTGCTTTTAAATTATCAGATTCCAAACTGGGGAGTGGGGATGAAAAAAGCTGTTGTAGTGTTACATAATCAGATTATTTCAACTTACTTATCCTATGGAAATACAGCTATATAGGAGATATTTTAAAATTCATAGGCACTGCATGTTTCAACATCTTAGATTTGACCACAATTTGGCACTTGAAATTACGTTAACAGAGAAAAACTGTGTGGTTTTCGATGAAAGTGTTAAAAAGTCTAATATTGCATCATGATTACTGTTTTAAAGTATTTTCGTGTTTGATTTATACTTATCCTATGGAAATACAGCGATAAAGGAGATATATTTTAAAATTCATAGGCACTGCATGTTTCAACATCTTAGATTTGACCACAATTTGGCACTTGAAACTACGTTAACAGAGAAAAACTTTGTGGTTTTCGATGAAAGTGTTAAAAAGTCTAATATTGCATCATGATTACTGTTTTAAAGTATTTTCGTGTTTGATTTATATTGAATTTATCTCATCTTTTTACAGAATGCATTTATTTTCAAAAATAAAAATGTTTTGTTTAATTCAAAATTCATGTGCTTTTAAATTTCTGTCTGAAATTCCGCAGTTTTCTGATGTATTATAGTGTTTGCAGAATGCCGCACAGCTCATCTGAAAATGCATAGATTTTCATAATCATTGGCCAGGGCATTGCATATATGTTTTTTTATTAGATAACAAATGATTTGTTTAAACTGCAGAAACATGTGAGTTATATAGGACTAAGCCTAGTAATTATTTCCCCTTATTTCATGATGGACGAATGTAGTGCGGGTTATAAATAGACAATTTTTCCCTTATTTTTTTCTCCCCTCTTCCTGCATTTTTGTGTTGACATTTTGGTCTAGAAGTGGAGAAAAGGGATCAAATTTGCAATTTCATAGCAGTTTAGGGTAATACTGATGATATTACAGCGGAGTGATAGGGGGTTTAAAGTGTCTTTCTGCAGAGCAATCATTGTGTCGGAAGTGAGATTTTCACCCCAGTCAACATCAAATCCCCCGTAGCAAAAAATGTATAGCTTGTGATATAACGTTTTAAAATACTTTTTCGATTCTGCATACTCTTATGAATCTGCATGAATCTTAACTTATGAATCAAACTTCTTTTGGCCACCCAATATGGCGGAAATTCAAGATAAACTAGGTACATCAACTATGAAAGAAAGACCTAGCAGATCGATGTAGAACTTTTGAAGTGCCAAACAAAAAGATGGTCATAGATAAAATGATGTACCAAACATCAGAGAATTATGGACTGTTGGACTTTATTTAACATTTACACAGTTACAAGAAAAACGTCTTGAAACAGTATCAAGAATAGGACGGTATTAGACCCTGCACCACAGTTGACATTTTTAAGAAACAAATTGAAAACAAATTCATAGAAGCATTTCATATTAAGAGTCATTCCACGAGAAAACCATGCGGAAGGTGGGGGTCGGCAGATCAAGTTCATCTCTGGGGCATTTTATGGACTCCTCAAGACTACTTCACAGCCAGGAGGGCCGATCTCAAAATTTCACCTATATTGAGAAACAGTCTCTGGGTGATTTTTGGCCAATTTTGCCATTTTTCAAGTCATTTTTGGTCAATTTTCATCCACCTATTGTAGCGAATCTAGGGTTTGGATGGAAATGGTGGTGATTGGTGATGTTAGTGGGGGTCTTCTTGTGCCCCAGTGTGAAGACCATAAATTCGCATCTATTCCCTGGGAGTAATGCTCAGCAAAATTGTAACATATGGCGACTAAAACCGAAAATATACACCTGCGAAAATTAGCTCTATTTTCTTTGATGCGGGGGTAGGTCAAAATATCGGAATGGTTTTATGCACAGCTCGACACACTCTATTGATATAAACAATAAAATCTCTGTCACCTCTCTCCAATCAATGCGAAATAATAAGTCAAAGTTGGTGAATTTTCTCTATTGTAATCTCTCATTCTCTATGAAATGGCCAACTACTTTCCTTCAGGGTAAGCTGATCATTGCTCCCAGAGAATAGATGCGACTTCATGGTCTTCACACAGGGGCACAGGAAGACTCCCACTAACATCACCAGTCACCACCATTTTCACCCAAACACTAGACTCGCCACAATAGGTGGCTGAAAATTGGCCAAATATGACCTGAAAAATGTCAAAATTGGCCAAAAATCACCTAGAGGCTGTTTCTCAATAACGGTGAAATTTTGACATCGGCCCTTCTGGCTGTGAAGTAGTTAAGGGGAGTCCATAAAATCCCCCGGGGATGAACTCGATCTGCCGAAGCCCCCATCTTACCGATTCTGCATGGTTTTCTCATGGAATGACTCTTAATGTTTTCTAAGCATGTATTATTTTGTTTTTCACAGCCTTACTTTTCACATTGTAGGAGGAGCGAACGTATATCATTAATGTCCTATCGACAATCTTCGCTCAACTGAATCAAGTGACATTAGCATATTGAATGTTATATGCGGAGCTTAAATGCTCGTATTTCATTTAGTGAACACGACAGATAAGGACATGGATACATTCTTTAAGATGTTGCTATATTTTATAGGTTTAACAACATTATGGACAAAGACAAACTGTTCTACTACAGAAAAACCAGGTAAGGTAGTAAAATTTATCTTCGAAAACTGGGGAAAGGTTTTTGGGTGACGACCTTAACCCAAGATATACCAGTTATGGCCACCGGGGGTAACGCACATAAAACAGTTCACTGATTTCTGAATTATCCAACATCTGGACCGAGAAAAAGATTTCGGTTGTTAGACTGAACAACATCAGATGACCAGTGTAAATATTTGGGAATTATACATTTGGCAGATAATGTTTCTCGGGATTTTCCGGTTTCCCCATGTCAGTGGTGCAGGGCGGGGGGCCTAACAAGGCCAGTAGTCTAGTAGCTCGGTGGGACGAAAAACCGAGGTCCCGTGTACACACTTGCGTACACGTGAAGGAACCATTGACAGCTGGAATTCGAATTAAGGGCAAAATGTTCCCCATAGCATAGTCTATGGTGTATTCCCAGCGCCGAACAATAAGACGTTAAATCCCATTTCATATGATTTCAATTCACTTCACTAATGCTAGCTTCCCATTGTCGTGTTATGCGTTACGATAGGATTGTAACACGAGCGGGAGATCTTCCTTTGTTCTTTTCGTTGAATAATCAGATTTTTTTCCCGCTACTAATCTTACTGGAGCGTCACTGTGCAATAACTAGACATTTTCAGTGTTATTGCATACTTTTGCTGGTTTACACTAGGTTTAGTAGAAATCATCTAGAGAAGTGGGATGGGTTTTCTGTGCAATAACAGAAAGCATGTTGAGCAGGTGTCAATGTCATTTATAGCAAGCTTCATTCGTTAACAGGTTTAACACCTCGGCCTACAGGTTAAACCTGTTAACTCATGAAAGCCGTGCTATAAATATAACTTGTCCCTGTTCAATACGATCAACACGATTGTTGCAATTGACCTCAATATAACATATAATAATACCTGACAGGATCACCACGATTACTCCACGATTAAAACCACAAACATTAGTTTGGTTCAAATTATGCTAGAATGCATTCGTTTCAGATCCGTGCATCACTGCCTCGCCGTTTCCTCATGTCCAGAATAGATCAACTACGTACAATAAAACCTTTAATATTAATGATAGATTCATAACTCCTGGTTGGTATGGAACGCGGGGTTTATCAATACCCCACACACCTCCCGAATACAAGCATTGTGGTACAAAATATCCCATATATCTAAAAGGTAAGTCTTATTATATAAAGTTTCATGTAAAACGAAGTAGGAGAGAGATAGAGAGAGGGGGGGGGGAGAAACTATTTCGGAACTAACATGTGGTTCAATTAATTTTAATTCAATAAAACACTTTAGCGGTGGAAAGGAACCGGAGATACCCACGAGATTGGAAAGGCACCCCTACTCCTTGCCACTTACAAACGGAGAATCGAAACCACGCCACTTGACTCAATGACAGACCTTATGACGCAACGTTCACGTGTTAACCATTCAGCCACCCCTATTCCAGGGTGGTAAGCTGCCACTGGTTGCTCTTATTGCTGTCATTTATCATCTAGCGAATAATCTGGCGCGTATTATCCCAAATAGCTTCGTTATGGTCTTTTAATGCCAAATGCGAATCGTTGACATGTTTAACCAGCGGCTGCCAGGCAGGATACGCCCACATTTTTGAGAGATGGATAGAGAACTAGCTACAAAAGTGATTTGTCCTACAATCAAGGGCCATAATTCATGAAGTTACAATTCGATATGCGCAAGTATCGAAAGGAACCAAGATCTTTGGGTTATAAACATGCATTTCAAGTTTCATCAAAATCAGATTAAAATTGTAACCTCTACAGGGTCCACAACCTTGAAATACCATATTTTTACACCTTTCGCGTACAAGCGGCGGCCACTTTGTCCGGCAGTTTTGGTTTGATTTTCAGGAAATTTGAACTCAACCTTTATTATGGTGTTACGGTGATATATTCAAACGATTTTTAAAATCAGATAATAAGTGTGACCTTCAGAGGGACCGCAAGCTAAAAGAGGTGATTTTTCGTATAATCAGGGGCCATAATTCATGAAGTTACGATCCGATATGCGACAATATGGAAAGGAACCAAGATCTTTAGGTTATAAACATGCATTTCAAGTTTACACCTTTCGCGTACAAGCGGCGGCCACTTTGTCCGGCAGTTTTGGTTTGATTTTCAGGAAATTTGAACTCAACTTTTATTATGGTGTTACGGTGATATATTCAAACGATTTTTAAAATCAGATAATAAGTGTGACCTTCAGAGGGACCGCAAGCTAAAAGAGGTGATTTTTCGTATAATCAGGGGCCATAATTCATGAAGTTACGATCCGATATGCGACAATATGGAAAGGAACCAAGATCTTTAGGTTATAAACATGCATTTCAAGTTTCATCAAAATCGAATTAAAATTGCGACCTCTACAGGGTCCACAACTTTGACATATACCATAGTTTTACACTATTCGCGTACAAGCGGCGGCCATTTTGTCCGATTTTAGTCCGATTTTCACGACATTTGAACTCAACCTTCATTACGGTGTAACGGTGATATAATCAAACGTTTTTTTAAATTGGATAATAATTGTGACCTCCAGAGGGTCCACAAGCTAAAAACGTGATTTTTCGTACAATCAGGGACCATAATTCAGGAAGTTACGGTCCGATATGCGCGAATGTCGAAAGGAACCAAGATCTTTGGGTTATAAACTTACATTTCAAGTTTCAACAAAATCGAATAAAAATTGTGACCTCTATAGGGTCCTCAACCTTGATATACCATATTTTTACGTTATTTGAGAACGAACGGCAGCCATTTTGTATGTCAATTTTTGGCCGATTTTCACGAAATTCGAATTCAGCCGTCCCTAGGGTGTAACGGTGATATAATAATACGTTTTTTTTTAATTGGATAAAAATTATGACCTCTATAGGGTCCACAAACTAAAAACGCGATTTTACGTACAATTAGGGGCTATAATTCAGGAAGTTACAGTCCGATATGCGCGAATATTGAAAGGAACCCAGATCTCTGGGTTATAATCTTACATTTCAAGGTTCAACAAAATCGGATAAAAATTGTGACCTCTATAGGGTCCACAACCTTGATATACCATATTTTTACGCTATTTGAGAACGAAGGGCGGCCATTTTGTCTGTCAGTTTTGGGCCGATTTTCACGAAATTCTAACTCAGCCGTCCTTAGGGTGTGACAAGAACAGCTGTCTAGTCGTTCAGATTGGATGAAAAGCTGACGTCTCGTGTACACATTGGCGTGCACGTAAAAGATCCCTTGAGAGTTGGAATTCGATAGGCCTATGTATAGGAGTCGGCCGTATAGTGCCGCTGTCAGGGCAAAATTTCCCTCATAGCACACTATATGGAATGCCCGTTTTCATTGGCCCAGTTCGGAGCAGTAGGACGTTAAACCCCATTTTATTTCATTTCAGTATAGGCCTACCGTATGTTTGAATGTTTTGACAAGATTTATTTAGCCTAAATTACAATGTTTTGAGAAGGATTTGAAGCAAAATTATGACAAATTAATTAGTTTGAATATGTGTTTAGTCCTATTATAATACCATAAATCACCCAGTTTGTACACAGGAATGTATCTTTAAATAGGCATAGGTACATGTACTATTGGATTGCTATGATAATATTAAACAAAGTCTCGGATACGTCCAATTAAATGGCATGGGTGCTAAATATTTAAGAACAGATTTTTATTGACTCATCTTAAACAGGTAAACACAATATCAATATGCATTGCACATCTTCATAACATCACAACAATATTCATAAAATTTAGGTTACCGGTACAATAATTTACATACCTGTAATTAATTAAGAAATAGATAGATATGGTATATCAAGGTTGTGGACCCTCTAGAGACCACAGTTTTTATCCAATTTGGATGAAACTTTAAATATATGTTTTTATCATTAAGATCTTGGTTTCTTTTGATAATTATTAACATTAGTGTTACTTTGCTCTTATTTTTTGAAAAAATTTTCACAAGTTGATTTCCTTTATTTTGTTAATGTAGAATGGTAACGAACTGCTCTTTTCATTTTCTTTGTTTTGTTTGTTTCGTTTGAATTTGATTTATCTGTTTAGTTTTTGATTGTTTAATTTTTGTTAATGAAGTTGATTCTTTTAAACTTCGTTTTTATTTTTGAACTCTACTTGGTGTAGGTGTTCATCAGGTAATACCTCGACTGAGTTCAATATTGAGATTAGCCGGTTGATTTGTTGGATATAAACCTTTGAATAATAGCGCCTAACAGGCAGCTGTGTTTAATTATGTTCTCCTGATTTTGATTGTTTCTGTGTGTTTGAAGTATATGTTTGTGATATGCGCTTAGAAACACTTCACGTGTAATGAAGCGCTATATAAATCGAACAATAATAATAATAATAATAATAACGGTGATATAATAATACGGTTTTTTAAATCGGACAAAAATGATGACCTCTATAGGGTCCACAAGCTAAAAACACGATTTTTCGTACAATCAGGGGCCATAAATCAGGAAGTTACCGACCGATATGCACGAATATCGAAAGGAACCGAGATCTTTGGGTTATAAGCATACATTTCAAGTTTAAACCAAATCGGATAAAAATTGTGACCTCTACAGTGTTCACAAGCTAAAAATGTGATTTTTCGTACAATCAGGGGCCATAATCCATGAAGTTACAGTCCGATACATGCCAATATCGAAGATCTTTGGGTGATAAACCTATATTTCAAGTTTCATTGAAATCGGATAAAAATTGTGACCTGTAGACTGTTCACAAACAATTGTGGACGGACGTCCGGACGGACGGACGGACAGGGGCGACGACAATATACGTCCACATGAAAATGTGGGCGTATAAAAACATGCGACTGGCATGTAGGATATGCCCACATTTTGCAAAAGATGGACGGAGAACAGGGACAATCAACAGGGCTTATCCGCTCATTGTCCTAACGCTTATTTTCCCAAATTGCTTCATTATGGTCTTTTAATGCCAAACGCGAAGAGGTGACGTATTTAAAAACAAGTGGCTAGCATGTATTTTTCAAGAGATGTACAGAAAACAGGGAAAATCAATAGGGCTCATCTGCTTATTGTCCCAATGCTTCAAATCGTATTTGAAACAGGGCTGTATTTCAACCGTTGTTTAAATCGGATAAAACTTAACACCTGTACAGTGTCCACTAGCAATTGTGAACAAACACACTGACGGATGTATAAAAGTGATAGTTTAACGGATTACTTAAACTGCAGGCTAATGACATAACTTAATCCAGTTCTGACAGTTAACCAAAATAATAATTTTTTATACGCCCACATATCATAAATGAGGATGTCTGGGCAGTGGATTCACATACAAAATGCTATTTCTCCTTGTTTTTTGACATTGGCGAATCGATATTCAAACTTGAATCTCAAAAAAGCAGATTTAATGGATGTATATCTACAGAATGTCTCCAAAACACATTTGATGAACTCGTTTTCCTAATGCCAACGAAAGATATCATAAATGAGGATGCCTAAGCAGTGGATTCACATGAAAACTGCTCTTTCTACTGTTTTTTTTTAATATTGACGAATCTCGAAAAGCAGATCTGATGGATGAATATCTACAGAATGTCTCCAAAACAGATTTGATTAAATCCTTTTTTCTAAAACATATCATAAATGAGGATTCCTGAGTACTGGATTCATATAAAAAAAAATGCTATTTCTCCTTAATTTTTAAAATTGGCGAATGTCTTCAAACTTGAATCGAAAAAAAAAAAAAATTTGATGGATGTATATCTACAGAATGTCAATAAAACACATTTGATTCAATCAGTTTTCTATAACGAACTAAAGATGTCATAAATGAGGATGGAGACTTGAATCTCAAAAAAGCAGATTGATCTATGTATAGCTACAACATATCTCCAAAACACCTTTTACTAAATTAGAGCAGTTTTTATGTCAACCAACTGCTCAGACATCCTCATTTATGATATCTTTAGTTCGTTTTAGAATACTTAATATTTCATCCAATGTGTTTTGGAGACATTCTGTAGATATACATCCATTATATCTGCTTTTTTGAGATTCGCCAATATCGGAAATCCAGTTAGTTGTTTTTCGTTATTCGCCAATATCGAAGTTCACCAATAACGACAAACGAACATCGAGCTTAATATTCAGCGTTTGTGGCCTTTCGTTCCTGAATACCCCCCCCCCCCCCACCTCCACCTTTCTCCGGAAACCTCGTGAACGGGGTAGCGGACAAACACTATCAACTCAGCTTCCGTCACCCAGCTCTCCATTCCGTAAACGTCGTGAACGTAATTTGGTGTACAGCATTGGCAACCTCTCGTTCCAAAGCCTCACACCCCTTTCCGACTTCCGTGTTTGAAATTGTTTTGAAAAGGTTAGGGATGAACACTGATGATTTTTAGCATCCCAGAGACATATTACCTGTCCAGAAAAGCTTGTGAACAAGATGGAAATCAGATTCCGTGAAGGCATAAGAGAACAGTGGGGTTTAACGTCCACTCGACAAATACTTCGCTTGTGCGTGGATGTCTTTAGTAGTGGGAGGACACTGGGGGACCGGGAGAAAACCCACCATGGTAGAAAAGGCGACCCTACACCTTGTCACATACAAGCAAGGAATCGAAACCACGACACTTGACTTAATGGCAGACTTTATCATCTAATGCGCAGGAGTTAAACTGTTAAAACGTATTGTCTGTTGACACATTACTGTATTTGTACAGCGTGAATAGTTTGAGACCAATAACGTTATCGATAAACCCGACAGAGAAAGAAAATCTACCGTATAGTGTCGCTCTGAAACTATTGCGCATTAGTAAAAACTGAACTTCTGAAAATTCTTCAAACTTGTTTTGTTGAACTGTTTGGTTTGTGTTGTAGATGTGTGTAGCGAGACCTATAGCTGCGTTTAGCAATGGTAAATGTTTTAAATTGATCTTTTTCGTCGAACCTTAACACCACGAGGTCCCATAAACTCTACTATTCTCTTGTAAATGTCCCATATTCTAACATAGTCGAATTCTAAGAACATCGATATAACCATTGTGCCTGGGTAAAAATTGAAAATTGGCATCTGGCGTAGGGGTAAAGAGTGGTGCATAATTTGGGTGCATTCCATTAGAAATGTCTAGTGAAGCCGTTAGATAATAAGGTCTGTAATTGAGTCACGTTGCGTGGTTTCGATTCCACACTTGGTACAATATCTTATAATTTTAAGGATTTACAGTAGTTTGTGACCAGATTCACATACCGTGTCAGGCGGTCATTTAGCTATTTCGAAAACCAAAAAAAAAAAAAAAAAATAAACAATATGAACGTTTTGAGGTTGACGATTTTTATACGCCCACATTCTCATATCGTCGCCCCTGTCCATCGGTTCTTTCATATTTTATTTGTGGACACTCAACAGGTCACAATTTTTATCCAATTTTGACCAAACTTGAAATCATGGATATGGCCACTGACTGTACGACAAATCGAGGATTTAGCTTGTGGGCTTTCTAGAGGTCACAACCGTTCAAATATATCACCATTACACCACAATGACGGTGGAGTTTGAATCTTATAAAAAAAACGGACCGAAATTTATGGACAAAATGTTATTCCAATTTATGGACAAAATGTTATTTGATGAAACTGAAAATGTATGTTTATAATTTGCTTCCTTTCGATATGGGCCCATATCGGACTGTAAACTTCCTGGATTATGCCCCCTCATTGTATGCAAAATTGCGTTTCTAGCTTTAAATCCTCTAGAGGTCTCAATTTTTTTATCCGAATTTTAACCTTTAAATTTTCGTTACCTGTTGATATTAACGCATGCCGGACCGTACGATTCTGGATTATGGTCCCTTATTGTACGAACATCGCTTTTTTAGCTTGTTGTCTGCTCATCTCTTACAAAATGTGGACATGTCTTGTATGGCTTGTTAGGAACTTACGAAGGATAAGGTTATATAGATCGATATCATATTATTTGCCACGTGATATAATGTAAAGTGAAGAAATGTCAGGTTTATCACTAAGTGTTAGCCAATTTAATTTAAAAAGAAGAAATGGCATACACGGTTGATTTATTAGGACTTAAAATACAGATGTGACGTCATCCTTTGATGTTGGCGTACCATTATTTCCAATAATGTACGGGCAAGTTGCCAATCGTACATTATCTATACTAGATGAAATATTGGTCTCGCGTGACGTATTTCATTGAAAAGCACATGCGGGATAGTGTCTGTATTTTAAGTTGTTTAATGGTCTCGAGCTAAAAACATTGCGTAATATAGTGAAACAACACTCGGCTTAAGCCTCGTGAAGTATCAAATATTACTTAATGTTTCGCTCTCCACCATTAAACCATACATACCCATTTAGAAATTTGTTCAAATTCTATCCGTTCTCCCGCCAGTATGACGTCATGTTGTCCAAGGTGACCCAAACTCGGTCATTTCGTTACTAACATATGGTTCAATTTATTTTCAATAATTCGAGATTGATTATGACCCTACTCCTTGTCACGTACAAGCGGAGAAGAAGCCACGCCACTTGACTTGATGACACTTGTGATTTCACGCGCACGCGTTTTGCTAAGTTCATAATAATAAATTTGATTTCAACAGATAGACCATTGCATAATACTACACAGATACAGACTATTGGTACCTACATTCGCCGTTCAGCAGACGTGTATAACGTTACGGGTCCGGGCATCAATGTGAAAGTATGTTCTCCATTTTTATTGGTATTTAAATTGGTTCGTACAGGAGTCGAACAGACCGGATATTGCATTGGTAAGTGTGTATTTTAGCAAGGTTTATGAATAACTTACATTAAGAAATATGTTTTAATAATTCAGTGTCAATGCATTGATTTATATTCGGATAAATAATGAGTGACGCAGTTTCGTTATCTAGACAGTGGGAAGCACCGGTAGCCAGTTCTGGCTTACCTTATACGAATAATAATATGTGGTCATTGTGAAATAGGACTTGTGGCATTTCTGAAAATAATTGTGGATAAATTATTTTACAGGATTTTTAAAAAGACTATAGAAAAATTAATTGACAATTGTATTGAAAATAGACCTGGGACCTCGAAAATATAGCCTTTTCGTCGACGTTTTGGTCTAGAACCGAAGAAGAGCGTTTGAATATACATTATCTGACACAGTTTTCATCACAGTGGGTTAGTTCCCGAAGGAAAATCCGGGGAATGCTTGAATTTATCCTAACATGACACCACCAATGCTTCATACCAAATTTGAAAAGAGTCCGCTACAAACTAGCCTGGTTTCGGCAAACTGGGGAGGGCGAGGTGGTGGTGGTGGAGTAAATCCGAAACGGGAGGTTTAATCCTCTCAAGACCTAAGTGCTTCTCACAAAAGTTGAAAAAGAAATATGTTAGACATTCCGCCTTATGAACGCTTTGCAGGCTACAGTACGTAAATTTGGCGTGAGGCAGTGGGCAAATGAGAGAACAACACTTCTCGATATTCAGCGTTCCGCGAGCTTCTGTCCCGAGTTCTCATTTTGCCGAAACACCTAGGTGGTGTGAAACATTGTGGTCATGCCTCGACGTACCCTATCAAGATTCAGCTGCGTCGTCCTGCTCCCCCCCCCCATTCCATTTGCATGAAACTTTATGGACGCAATAGAGGATACAATTCTTTTCAAGTTTGGTGTGAATCATTGGAGTCATTAAAGAACGAAGCGTGTCAATATTCAGCGTTATAGAGTTACGTCCCTTTAAAAAATAAAAAAAAAATAAAAAAGACTTGTGGGCATAATCAAGGCTTTCCGTGGTCATCGTTTCACCTTGAGTTTATATTTCCCTCTCATAAAAGGTTTAAAACATCCAATCGAAACTTGTGATTTCTCGTTTTGACGTTATCATCCGCTCCATCCAGAAAATATTGGCAACAAGCTAAAGGTCTTCCGGGTTTAAGAAGTTCGCGATTGTTGCGTTTTTTAAATAAACAACAAACGATAAATCGTACCTTTATTTCAGGCACCCTAGAAGGCGGTGGTAAGTTTTTCTTGATTTATCAAAATCCAGATCATAACAGCTCGACACGAACTAGTCTTTTTGGGACTAACAAATGGTTCAATTTTATTTCAATAATTCGCTCGCGCTCATGGACTTTAGCAGTGGGAGGAAACCGGAGGACCCGGAGAAAACCAACGAGGTGGGGCAGGCGACCCTACTCTTTATCACTTACAAGCGGGTAATCTAAACCACGCCAGTTGGCTAAATGAGATACCTTATGATTTCACGCCCATGCGTTAAACCACTAGTCCCACCAACCCCCCTATACATGATTGACGTGTGACATGATCGTAAACAATATATAATATATTGTAAAACATTCTAAATTAATGTCCTTACTTGATCGAGTCCATCAACAGTTTCTTTAGAACATTCTACAGATTAGTATAGACCATTTTGTTTCATTCCATACGATTATCTATAGATGCATTGTTTTTAAGATATACCTGATTTTAAAACCGCACCTACTGTCACCTATGATCAAGATGTGGTGGCATCTGAGGCACAATTCCGGTTCTCCTGCAACTTCCCCGAACCTACAAACGACGTATTATTTTATCAAGCACACTGGTACGTACTTATTGATACAATCACTATAATATTGTGTATCCTACATTACATGGTATGGGTGTGTGTGTGTTCGGGGGGGAGGGGGGTCCAACGATTGCCATAAAGATAATGCAGCGGGGGAATCACATCTTCGGTTTCCATTGTGGTATGGTTGACAGCCGTAGTCTACCTTCTCAGGGTTTTGAAAATAGCAATATATTTGGTGTAACGGGGGTTCGTTTGTCAGCCATGTCCAGGCCAATGTTGATGTTCACTCATACCCCTCGCAGAGTTTCGTTTGATTAATTATAACTAATACCATTCAACACTGGTGGATTTGGTGGTTAACAATCAATCGCGATTTATTTATGTTAACGTAAATGTGTATGATAAAAATCGAAAATACATTACATCACAACACCTAAATTTCGTTCGTTGATGTTTATCGTATCCCTGAAATTTACATGGTCTGCTTCTAAACTGCCGCCGAACTAATACAACAGTATTCTTATCCTGACGACTAATGATAAGTTCCACTCTTTTCCATCCTTGATATTCATTATGAACGGTTGACCAGAGAATAGCAGAATATTGCAGAAAAACATATTGTATGACAAATGGGGATATCAAAAATAGCTGCAACATTAACCATTGGGTAATTGTCACATGTAAAGGCTGTTTATTATCTGCTGGACCAGGGAGAATAATATATTCTTCTCTGAAACGCCGGACAGTTGATTTATGCTGATGTGACTAATGGGGATGAAGATAGCATACAAAAATAAATTGAGCATTTTAGCGACTACAGACCTACACACTAATAATAACTGCAATAAGTTGTTCCGATACTGCTCGCAGTGTTTCATTTGATTCGAGCTAATCCCACTTAACACTGCTGTAATGAGGGCAAATTTCCGTTCCAAATTGTGACCGGTCAGTAGTCCATGTAACAACCAAGAGCTAACTCCGAAACAATATCATTATGCTTTAAACAGAGCTCCAAATTGGACCAAATATGTTTACATAACGTTAAGTCATGACTCACGATTATATTACGCCCAATTAACCAGTGCATAGAATATTGGAGAAGAACTAATTGAGTGACAAACGAGGCTATGTAAACGAATACAATGTAAACAATACTGTTTGGCGGCAAACAATATTTTCACCGTTTTAATACCTTAAATCACTGTCCAAATGTTTAGGTAAGAACACAGATTAAACGAAGGGCTGTCATGTTGCTGTACTTGGGATAGATTTAATTGAACGGGAAGAATAGACACACTTCCTCAAAAGCTCGGGCCATTGCTTTCGGAATATGAGTTGTTCCAGATATCCATGAATCCTTCATATATTGCACTATATAATAATGTATTCCGCCGTATGACAACACGTATCAAGATTCTATTTTGAGTCATGTGTTGGACTTGCGCACTCAAATTCAGAATTATTGCTATTTTGGACAAATTGTTTAAACACTGAGAAATAGGGCATCGGGTGTGTATCATATAGACAGCAACTTCCCAGTCACTACTTTGTTATGGAAGACCATTAGCTCTTTATTCGGTCTTCTTGATTCTTAGTTCTTAATTCATAGTACACTAAAATTAAAATTTGTATCCTAAACTCAATATTTGTTTCACAAATCAGACATTTATCATATCAGATTTGTAAATGATATTTTTGTTTGATTTAAAGATACATTATGGGAGATTAGATAAAGAGCTGACAGCTCTCATTATAATAGTTAACAACTAGATAATGTAAACGGAATTTGCTGAAAATTTCAGTCAAATTGATCCACGATGAACCGCGATTTTGAGCGATTGAAATTTCGGCCTAGCCTCGATCATCATTACTAAAGTCGGTAGGATAAAAAACATAGTCTTGATTATCCACTTCATGATTTAATAATGAACGGAAGTCGAACAGCAAATTGGAACATAATCAAATAAAGATCGCAGCCTAGCGATTCCATTTAGATAACATTTCAGGACTAAAGAAAGACCTACAATATGCAGATTTAGCTCTTGCATAATGTATGTTTAATTGTATTTTAATATAAAGATAATTTAATAAAAAAATAGTCTACATTTACATTTCATCATAGACATACAACGAAAAACAAATCTCGAACAACAAATTTCCAAATACAAATCTTGCAAAACATTTCTCCAAAACAATTTCTCCAAAACCATTTCTCGAAATTCGTCGAACGGGAACATTATGCCGACATGAGCCGAAATCAACCTGGCATACAATAGGTCACCATATAATAATGGAGAACCAAACAAGCATACAATAAGAAAAATCGCTCGAGGACAGTGACTATGGCTAATCCATAGAGTTATGTTTCTATATATATATATTGGTTAATTTGATCGAACATTAAATAAAATAAATTGAAAGTAGTCTATTTTTAGTAATTAGGTTTAAAAAATTTTATAGCGACAGATTTCTTTGGACAAACGAAAGGGTTTTTTATTTTTTCTAAATCATATAATCATGAATGTGCCAGTAAATAACTAATACTCGTGTATTCAAAGAGCGACAGAAAAATACTTTCCGGTGATGCATTACAGGATAACTGGAATCGTGTATTAAGACCCGTATTTTGACTTTTGAATATCCTCCCCACTCACTCAACAGAGTTCAGACGATCTAAATTTTATCTGCTTTAACAAGGTACGTATATATGAATATGTCAGAAAATATTTTAAAATTTTGAAAAGGCATTTGGACCTTTTTAATGGTATACATCCCGATTTCTTGTATCTTGTGTTATGACCCGTATTTTGACGTTAAATACCCCACACCCTCCTCATTTAATACAGGTTAGTGCCATTCAAATTTGTTCTGTTTTCAAGGTATATAAATATAAATGTGCCAGAAAATAATTTACATTTTGTAGCAAGCAATAAATATACTTTCCAGTAGTATATTTTTATAAGCCCTCATTTTCATGTGGACGTATTATATATGCCGTCGCTCCTGTCCGTCCGTCCGTCCACAATTTGTTTGTGGACATTCTACAAGTCACAATTGTTATCCGATTTTGACGAAACTTGAGATATAGGTCTATCTCCCAACGATCTCGGTTCTTGTCCATATTGGCATGTATCTGACCATGGATTATGGCCCCTGATTGTTCGAAAAATCACGCTTTTAGCTTGTGGACACTCTAGATGTCACAATTTTCACCCGATTTTGATAAAACTTGAAATGCATGTTTATAACCCAAAGATCTTGGTTCCCTGCGATATTCGCGCATATCGGATCGTAACTCCCTGACATATGGCCCCTGATTGTACGAAAAATCGCGTTTTTAGCTTGTGGTCCCTCTAGAGGTCACAATTACTATCCGATTTAAACAAAAACGTGTGAATATATCACCGTTACACACTAAGATCTTGGTTCCTTTTGATAATCTCGCATATCCGAACGCAACTTCCTGGATTATGGCCCCTGATCGTATGACAAATTGCATTTCTAGCATGTGGATTCTCTAGAGATTACAATTTTTTTCCGATTTTAAAAACCGTTCAAATATATCACCATTCCACCAAATTGAAGGTTGGATGCGAATTTCGAGAAAATCAAAATGAAACTGCCAGACAAAATGGTCGCTCTTTGTACGCAAATTATGTATATAAGTATATGTAATATAAATGTTGTAGATCCTCTAGAGGTCACAATTTTGATCCGATTTTGATGAAACTTAAAGCAAATCTTTATATCCCAAAGATCTCAGCCCCTTTTGATATTTGCGCATTTCAGACTATAACTTTCTGAATTATGGCCCCTGATTATACAAAAAATCGCTTTGTTTTTAGCTTGTTCTCTATCCATCTCTTGCAAACCGTGGGCGTATCTTGCCTGGCAGCCGCTGGTTTTTTTTTATTAAGATCCGGGTTTTTTTGACATAATAAAGTTTAGTACCGTGAAACTTTGATCTTTGTTCAAGGTATGTAAATATAAATGTGCCAGACAATAACTTGTAAAGCTGTACAGTACTAAATTCAATTAAGTGAAGGGGGAGGGTTGTGGGGTCTTAAATGTCAACATACGGACCACTACGTAATTCCAGATATCACACTGAATACCACCGAAAAGAAATTTCATTTAACTTTTCAAAAATGTAAATTATATTCTGACACATTTAAATTTACATAGGCCTACTTTGAAAAGGGTATTAAAGTTGAGGTGTTTTAAATACATTACTTATTCCATGGAACATTCATGATTACATGATTTAGAAGAGATAAGACGCTCTTTCGTGTGAGAAGTGTTTTCGGAGAACTGTTTTGCAAGATTTGTATTTGGAAATTTGTTGTTCTAGATTTGTTTTTCGTTGTATGTCTGATGAAATGTAAATGTATGCTATTTTTTTATTTTCTAAAATAAATTTTATGTTAAAGGAGCTACATCTTTAATGTTTGGGACCTAGAAATTGACACAAATGGGTCGCAACGCATATAATAATGTAATATGAATGTATATAAACTGATTTACATTCAATCGTTTCCGTTTTTACTCTAATTTCAAATCAGTTATGTTCGGCGAAATACGTCAGAAGTCTCAATCTGGTTGTTGCAGTCTACATAGTATTCATTGCGCACGCTCTGCAGATAGGAATATGCCGTCACCGTTTGACATGACTTGTGGAATATGTCTAGCCTCGTTCTTCGAGTCCCTTGTTAGAAATGGGATTGAAACGCATTATGGTATACGATTCGTGTACCAATGGTAAAATGTTTATTTTGTCTTGAATATTTGACATCAGAAAACCATCTTTTCCCGGTAAGATTACAACATCAATGTTGATTTAAATTGACAAATAATTCGCGTTTTCAATGTCGAAGACTTTGGATGATATTGAGTTAGAGACTTAGCTACTTTAATATTAAACTGCAATTGAATTAAACAAAAATATAATTTACAAATCTGTATGACAAATGTCTCATTTATAAAACAAATATTGACTTTAAGATACAAATGTTAATTTTAGTGTACAAATGTCGAAATACGATAACAAATGACGAAATAAGAATTAGGGACTATGAATTAAGAACACTGAATAAAGAGGTGTTTTGACTTCCATACTTCACAGCCATGTCCAAGAAGTGATGGGTGATTCTTTAGTCTGCGATGCAGAAAGATGTAGGATTACTAGTTAGCTATTTTGACTTTTTGCCTTATCTATCGCTATCTAGTGGTAAACGCGTGGTACACAATACCACTTGTATGCTTCGGAATTAGGACATTCATAGGCTTTTAAAAAGAGTATTGGCATTCAAGGCCCAGCACTGTTGGCCAACAATCTTTGGTGCATTAAAATTTGCCAACAACCCTACCTACATAATCAGAACTGTCCATCCCCATGGGTTTTCCTCCGGGTTCTCCTGTTACCTCCCAACGCTAGGGAATTATGTAAATAAATTTGAAGCATATGGTAATCCCAAACTTACATAGTTTCTCTCTTCGTCTTTACAATACCCATGCCAGCTGTCAGTCAACGCAGAACTGTCCATCCACATGGGGCTTTCTCTGGTTACACATACCCCTTCTGTCTCTTCCTTTCTACCAAAACATTATCAGTTTAATTCTACATTTAAATAGACCTAGGCCTAATCTGCTGAAGTTTGAAGTAACCAAGTCTGTAAGATAGAATACATGATTAGTATTAATGTTGTGCAAATTCTGATACTAAATGTTTAAGGCTGTCATTAATAACAATTACGGTATCCAGTTTCGTAAATGTGCCAACTCTCCTAAATATATATGTACAGTCATACTGCATTGCCTACAATTAAATATGAGCTGGTAGCCTAATTTTAGTTATATGTATATATATTCTATAACAATAATTTAAACAATGCGTTAAATTTTCTACTTGTTGGGTAAAAACGGTTATGAACTCGTATCTAAACTTTTTATCAACCAAAGGGGGTCACAACTACAACTGAACTAACTCACAATCTAAATGCGCCGTTATCTTTGTATTTGTACTGTGTGCTGTAAACACCACGCTCTCTTATAACATAATTTCAAATCTGGATTGGACATCAATTTTATTCTATCAACATTATTACAATGTTAGAACATCGAGAGACCCTTCTCTTGTGAGCTTCCCAGCTCCACACTGATTTGTCTTAAAACCCCAGCTAATTTATACCAAACTTTGATATCTTAAGAAGTTAATTAAAACGTGCATATACATACATTATTGATATTAACTATATAAAATAAAGAACTACACAATGAATAACAAATTGAATGCTGGTGATGCTGCAGTCAACAAACGGCCAACCTAATATAATCATATTGATTTTGGTGACACAGCGGGTTAGCGATCGGACAAGTATTGTTTAACTTGAACTCCCTCACCCTGTTTCAATTCCTCCCCTTGTTAATAGTTTGTGAAACAAACAAAAAAAACATAACCACCCAATCCTTGAAAAGTATATAGCAAACATATATATATAATATAATATGTATAAGTTGTATTTGAAAAGTTCTTCTGAAAAATTGTCATAATGTCGATCCAATTTTAACACATTAATAGTTCACAATATACACTAACCAGCTACGGAATATAAAACAATAAAACACACATAACAGCCACCACAGGATCCACAAACAACAAAAAAAAATTATCAGCACAAAAGAAAAACGTTTCATGTTCTGTCAGGAAATATTTATATTCCTATAATTCGAACAGCTATTATCGTCCATAGTTTATCCATTTTCTTCTTAATTTAAAGTTAAAGAAGGGTAAATTGATCTTTCCTTTGGTGGTGCAGAGGTAACATCTTCTCCTTTCAGCGTAATTTCGCCTTCGGTCTTCGCCGACACCATCTTGGTCAGAGCAGAATACGTTGCTCTGACATCTTTGTTATTTTCGTATATCTTGGCTGTTTTTTCATTTCGGTTTTTTATACATTTTACTAGTAATTAAATAGTAAGTAATCATATTGAAAATACACAACAATTAAAAATAAAACCCCCAAAAAACCAATTAAATTAAAGAATTTATAGCTAATACTAAAAATAGGGTCTTGTCAAATTGCTTTTACTTGAGATAATCGATCATGAATATTTTGAACACATATAATTATCTTCAATAAGATAGTTTCTGTTTTATAAAGCATCAAATTTTCAACTGATTTATCTTCCTATACAAAACAAACGACAATACAAACTAAAATTCTACCGTAACGCTCTTAACCTGAGCTAACCCTTTCACTGAGGGTAATACACATTTAAAAAATCTACCATAATGCTCTTACTTGAGCTAACCCTACCTTTGAGGGTACATATTCCACTCTTTTAGGAATTCAATATAAATACGTCCCATTAATAGTCGGGAAAAATATACATGTATACATAAAAACATATTTATAGGAAGATAAAACATTAATTTTGGGATTGTCTCTCTAATCAAAAACCGAAAATTAACGGAAGACGTCTTAAGCATTTTACAAAAATCTTTGAGACAAGCACAAAACAGTTCAATTCTTTTAAGAATACATATTTATTCTATTTCTTTTAACTAAATATTTCTCATATTATGCCGAAAGATGTGTTCAAAATTAAACAAAAATCAATTATATTCTTTTAAAGCAAAACGACTCACCTTTATACTACTAATATTTTACATTTTAACGATTTACAGTTAATTTGATTCTTGTTTTTTTTCTTTCATGGCCATGCAGTCCTCTTTTCTTCTGTGTCCGTACCATCCTGTCTTTCTCGCGTAAAATTATACTAAAAACATTCGCCTCCATTTCTGCATTTGCTGTTGTTATTTTCATAACTGGATATTATTCAGCTATCACCGCCTTCTGCATGTTTTCGTACAACCTCAGTTGTTCGCTGGACACGGTCACCAAGCTTATGTTTATAACATAATTTCAAATCTGGATTGGACATCAATTTTATTCTATCAACATTATTACAATGTTAGAACATCGAGAGACCCTTCTCTTGTGAGCTTCCCAGCTCCACACTGATTTGTCTTAAAACCTCAGCTAATTTATACCAAACTTTGATATCTTAAGAAGTTAATTAAAACGTGCATATACATATATTATTGATATTAACTATATAAAATAAAGAACTACACAATGAATATCATATTGAATGCTGGTGATACTGCGGTCAACAAACGGCCAACCTAATATAATCATATTGATTTTGGTGACACAGCGGGTTAGCGATCGGACAAGTATTGTTTAACTTGAACTCCCTCACCCTGTTACACTCTTCCGGCCATAGTCGTGCTTAACATGCCAAAATCAACAGTATATCACATGACCCGTGCATTCGCACAACACTACACTACGGCAGGTTTCTTTTTTTTTAAAGTTTTTTTTGTTCTCTTGGGGGCGGGGGGGTCGACTGTTTTGAGTTCGTTTTCTCTCTTTTTTTCGTGCTCTTTTTACTCGGTATCAATCCACGCACAGCGCCGCATAAATACCGTTCCGTGATCATTGATCCTTTATTTGTAAATATGTATATAGATGTGATTACCAATATTATTGTAAATATCTATATTATTTTCCAACGTATGTAAATGCTCAAAATTATTTTCAATGTACATCACCAAGTAATTACGTTTATGTGTGTCTTTCTGTTGTTTATATTTTTGTCTGTTGTTTGTTATTTTTTCATTATGTCCCAAATATTATATTTATGACCCTCTTAGTCTCTGGTGATATCGAAAGCAATCCTGGCCCTCCCCGCAACTATTCTATCGTCCATCTGAATATAAGGAGCGTCCGTCACAAAGTTGATACTTTAGCAGCTGAACTCTCCGAAAAATTTGACGTTATTCTTTTAACCGAGTCATGGCTTGATAAATCAGTAGACAAAAGTACATTATTACTAAGTTCTTTCCACGCACCTATAAGAAATGACAGGACGTACGGACAGGGTGGGGGTGTTGTGGCTTACATACGGGACACACTTTCTGTGAAAAGAAGACCTGACCTGGAAGTCAACGGTACAGAGTGCATATGGTTACAATTAAATACCCCAAATAAAACTATTTTAATAGGAACTTTTTATAGACCTCCAAATTCTACTGCCGAACAAAACAATAAAATTTTTGATTCGATTGCTAAGTCAATATGCCATAATGTCGATAATTGTTTTATATTTGGCGATTTTAGTATTGATTCATTATCTCTAAATATTTTCAATTCGAAACTTATGGCTCAAGATTCAACACCACCAAAAACCTTTTCGTTTGGATCCCGCACAAACCAAATTATTCATTCTAAACTGCGTCTCTCTTGCAGCAATCTAAACGGCCATAAAATTTTTACGTCACATTTCTGACAATCCATCCTGTAATTGTGGACATCAATTTGACGACACCGAAATAAAACAATAAATAATTTATCGACTAGTCATCGAAACACTACTGTTTTATTGTACGGAATTGACGACGTGGAAGACTCACTCAATATTTTTAAAACTGTCCATTCGTTTTTTGAAATCACCAGACGGTTCCAGGGACAACTATAAACACTCAATGTAAATATATTCTCACTATAATCATACTTGCACGTGTACATTGATTATTAATTTCTAAAATGTAAATACATGTATCTATATCTGACAGGGAGGGGGGGGGGTAATATAGGCTATGCCTGTTCCCCAATCCCTATTCAGATACAAATCTGAATAAAATATTGCTTATAAAAAAGGCCCAGCACATTTAAGGGTTTAATAGATGTTATTGTACAAAATCTGCCTTTTTGAATGGCTGAATGGATTTATCTGAAATGTTGTAAGGATTACCCTGAGATTATAAAGATAAGAGTCTGTGTGAAAATATTTGAAGAATTTGGATAGATATTGGTATAAATGCTACTTAGTTTGCGGTTGTTTAGATATAGGTGCAAAGACACCTTGATTGTTTCTAGAAAATTTGGCAGGTATGTTGATTGGGGAGAGGGGGGGGGGGTGCTTGCCCAGATCCGTGTTCATCGAAAGGAGCAAGAAATGGGATTATTTCATCGATTTTACATATTTGAAATGTTTTGTTTTTTCTCTCAGTAGTAGGCCCTTTTATTCAGTATATCCGATCTTCATTAGCCCAGTCGGAGCTAAAGCCCATTTCATTTCAATTTATTGAGTACTAGCAGGATACCCGCCTTCACTCGGGGGTCATAACTCCGAAACCGGAAGTGGTAGACTAACGCCACCTGGCCTATGTTACTCCCCGGTCCGAGCTACCCCTATACCCCAAATTTCAGACTCGGGGCAGACCTAGTGTAGCCGCCGACCCCGAACAGAGACAGACAAACGACAGTCTCAAATATTAGTATAGAAGATAGATGGGATTGGCGGTCGTGTCATATAATGGCCCCAGCATAATCATATCCCTGTAGAAATGGGCACTGTGAAGAGACATTTTTAGACATTGTGGACTTCGTGATTCTCCTCAAACTCATGGTGAATTGCAACTAAATTTTGAACCTATTGCGAGGACCATGCGGGAGCAGCTTTTTATGGAACATTTTGAATTTAAATATTTCAAAAAATATTTCTCTTATAAGCTGTTTCTGCATAATCCTGGCATTAGATTCTGAATTTAGCTGCACTCCATCATGAGTTTTATGAGAATCACCACAACCCCCACCCCCACGCACCGCATCATCCTTTTCCCGCAAGTGCACACCGCTGGTCCATTTCCAACCCAGCTGAACAAACCAGGGCGCGGTTCCTAGAAAATTCTTTAAGTAAGCACACAATCGTGCTTCACTTTTTCTTACATAAGAAACTTATAAAAATACCGTCCCTAGAAAAACCTCAAGACCATTCGTACGTAAGCGCAAGTCAAGTATAAGTCTAAGCACATTGTGACTGGTAAAGTTTACCATAAACTGAAACTACGACGCCCTTTAACGTCATTAAAACAACTTTGGTATGCGAATTACGTCATAAATTTGTCGTCTGCTTCATTGACGTCATGGTTGATTTAGATGCATTTGACATGTCCCCTATACACATATAAAATGTGCCACAAGATAAATAACGCAGACACATACAAACTAACTGAATAATTGTGGGAGCGCCTGATCTAAAAGTAGTCGGTGTGTTCTTAATTTCTTTTGGAGAAGGATTTTCTCTGTCTTGTAATTGTCTCTTTGGTATCAAAAGGTGTCGTAAATGCCGTCGAATAACTCTACGGTCAGCCATCTCTTTGAATCAGAAACAGACTTTAGGTTGGTAAGCAAGCCATATACCTTGCTTGGGACTTGTGCTTAGATTGACTATGTTTAAGAACGAAGTTGTGCTTAAGTTTTTTCTTGGAACGCATCATAACGTTCTTGTGCTTACAATGAAGTCTACTTAAAATCTAAGCACAAGAACGTGCTTAAGAATTTTCTAGGAATCGGGCCCTGGACAAGCATCACACAATCAACATACCTCCCAAACTTTGTTGAAGAGGAGTCAAAAATTTGCTCAATCAAGGGGCTGTTTCACCCAAACTATGGGTTCGAGCAAATGCATTCAATTACTTTCAGACAAACTCTTATATTTATAATATTAGGGTGATCCTTACAATATTTCACGGAAATCCATTCATCCATTATGAAAAAAAGCAAATTGTGTATGATAACTTCTATTTGATCCTTAATTGTGTTAGGACTTCAGTACGTAGACAATGGCCCAATTTCGAAGCGGTCATTATTATTTAAAAAAATAATATTCAGTAACTTTAATGTAAGTTGCTATTGGTATTGAAAGAATACATTTCGCGCCAATTTCTGTCACCATTTTGGATTTTGGCCTCTATTTTGAATCCACCATTTGTGAGATGATTCGGAAACTGTCCAGAGTGAATCGGATGGCCAACAAAACCTATAAAATGATATATTACACCACAAGGTTTGACGCTTGTTGCTGTTTTTATCCAGGTACGTGAACAACCGATTTATATACAGTTCACCTTTAGCTGCTTATGCTGATCCGGCCAACGAACGAGTTCTGACAGAAGCTAAACTACGGGAACAGCGTGTGGTCACGGTTGGCTTTGATGTAAGATTGGATTATAATATATTTACATCTACCAAAATAAGTAAAATGCAACCTAATTAAAATACCTTGAATAATAGCATTATAATTACAGTAATTCACACAACCACCTTTGTCCTTAAATGAAACCATTATTGGTAGGGTTTGGCCATATTAAATTCACACCAATCAAGAGTAAAATCAATTTTTGTTCATGCTCCTACTCCACTACAGAACGGGCAAATAATTATGTGTTCCCTTAACTTGACATGGCATTATGAACTCTTGCGCTGTTTCTGTAAACCACCTGGTACCGATTCCCATAATATTTTTTATTACAATTTAATATTATTTTTCGTTCAAGATTTATTGTGAAATTAGAGCAGGCAGAGGCGTCAACGGACCGGCAGGAATTCCATCTACGAGTAAACCAATATTTATTGGAATAGAGGTTAGTTCCATCCTGTTAATTTCTATATATATGTCGACCAATTGTGATGTATGACAGTAGGAAAAAAGTGTCTTGTGAGATCATTAAATTTTCATGAATTTTGTTTTATTAAATGTTAATTATGTGACATAATGGTACGAACAACGCGCCAATCGTACATTATTTTACATAGATGAAATAGTAACTCACGTAAAGAATTCATTGAAATGCAGTGAGAGATAGTTTCTGTATTTTAACTTTCTACTATTCTGCTCCGGCAGGGCTAAAGCAGACAGTCATGCCCCGTACAGTGTGCTATGAGGAATATTTTGCCGGAACAGAGGCGCTACGGCCTACTTTTATATCAAATTCCATCTGCCAAGAGGTTTTTTACTTGCATGCGAATGTGTACAAGGGACCGCCGTTTTTCGTATCATCCGAACGACTATATATGGCTTCAAAGAAGGGGAAAGTCGGAGCGGCCTAAAAAAAAATCATCATATAAGTTTCAGTCTCATCTCCTGTAATACATGCAAACGTTGGTTTCATTCCACATGTGCACATATTAAAGAGCTACTTCCGGCCTAGCGAAAGGCAGGTTACTTTTCGTGTGGACTTTGTGCCTTTAGTGTTGACTCTACTTTCAACTTTGATGGATAATTACTTATGTGAGCAGATTACTACGAGTTTCATTTGAAATTTTAACTCTTGTAATCCCCGAGTGAAAGATTAAGATATTAGCCATAAAGTTTAGCTGGATTATATCCGTATGACGCTACCGAAGCACACTCGCAGAAGGGTCTCTGGATAGAATGAAGAAATTATCTCACCGCCTGCTTTTTAGAGAACATTTAAGGCCATGAAAGTGTCAAAATTTTACCGAGCAGTCACAAAAAGACATACACGGCCGTTTCGGCGTTGATAGGGGCCGGTTGTGGAAACATGGACTTTTAAAGTTACTCTACTCGTCCTGATTTTAATTATGGATGCAATATTCAGGCGAACCGATCAACTTTCAAGTCTATCATAGTACACCACTGATGATCTGTGGCCCATTATGATATGTGGCCCAGTTCACCAGTGATGGATCAGTGTGGACCAGTCTACCACTGAATGTCTATTGTATCATAGTCCACAACTGATGGTATGTGTGTCCCAGTTCACCACAGATGGTATGTGTGTTCCAGGCTACCACTGATGGTATGTGTGTTAGTCCTCCACTGATAGTATGTGTGTCCCAGGCCACCACTGATGGAAGTAAATGAAATGAAATGGGGTTTAACGTCCTACTCCGATGGGTTACTGAAGACAGGCATACGCTATGAGGGCCATGGTGTGGACTAGCGGCACCACGGGCTACTCTTATATCGAATCCCATATCTTATACGTGCACGCCAATGTGTACACAGGACCTCTGTTTTTCATGCCATCCGAACGACTATACGTTGTTCCTTGTTCGGTCCCCTGATCTGCATCACTGACATCTCGATGAACAGTCTCGGCCAGTGCAAGGTTCGAACACGCTACCTCTACGTTAATCAGCCAACGTCCGACCCGCTGAGCCACAGTAGCTGCCAACCACTGGTATTTTGTGTGTCCCAATGCATCAATGATGGTCTGTGTGTTGCAGTCCACTACTGTTGGTCTATGTCCAAGTCCACCACTGGTGGTCATTGCGTCCCAGTCCACCACTGATGGTCTGTCGCCCAGTCCTCAAATGATGGCCTGTGTTCCATTCCACCACTAATGGTAGGTGGGCCAGTCCACCGCTGGTGGTCTGTGGCCCAGTCGACCAATGATGGTCTGTGTGTCCCTGTACACAACTGATGGTCTGTTGCCCAGTGCACCACCGAAGGTATGTCTGCCGTAATCCGCCACTAATGGTCTGTCTTTGATTGTCTATTATGTCATAGTTTACCACTGATGATCTATTGTGTCATATCCAGTGCACTAAGGCCTAAGTTGATTTTGAAAGTTGATCAGTTCGCCTGAATATAAAATTTAAATCAGGGTGAGTAGGTTAACTTTAAAAGTCCATATTTCCACAACAGGGACGCTTATCAGCGCTGAAACAGACATATTTGTCTTTCTTGACTGTTCTATAAGATTTTGACACTTTGATGGTCCACTGACCCGTTTGCGAGCGTGCTTCGCCAGCGTCATACGGACTTAATCCAGCTAAATTGTATGGCTAATATATGAAATATTCACTCGGGGATTACAAGAGTTAAAATTTCAAATGAAACTCGTAGTAATCTACTCATCTGGGTAATGATCCATTATAGTTGAAAGTAAAGTTATCACTAAAGGCACAAAGTCCACGCGAAAAATAACATGCCTTTCCCCAGGCCGGAAAGTCTTCAATATTTACCCATGTAGAATGAAACCAATGTTGTATTTATACAGTGAATAAAGTCCTGATCCCTTATACATTTTTTCTGCATGTAGGGCATGATCTTTTACCAGGATCAAACTCATACTAATTTGATGAACTTTTAAGCTGCTCCGACTTTCCTCTCCTTTTGTTTGTTACTAAAAGAACAAACGCCACCGAAGACTGCTTACAACTTGCATTGGGATGCTTTATACAGAAAATGACGTGCTGAATGGTGTAAACGGGAGAAATTATCGTCTGAAAAACACTTACCTATGACCCACCTAGAGTGCCCCACAGTTTTTATAAGTGGCCTAGCTTGTCACCTGACCAACCTACAGTGCCCCATAAGTCTTATGCGGGACCTATTGTGATCCATGACCAATCAAGTGTCACACTATATTTATGTATGGCATAGCGTGACCCATAACACGGTAACATGCATAGTGTGTAGAACCTATCTCTAAGTATTGATTAACTGGCCTATGTGTTAGAATATCTATATATGAAGTAGAAAGGGTTCATTGTGGTTACTATTCATGGGAATTCGTGAGAAATATACGTGTTGTCAGTAGTCGCTAAAACCCGTCAGTATTTGTACCGTACGTCAGTATTCCTATAAATGGTCAGTAATAATCAAAAGGTGAGTATTTAAGTCAATTGGTTAGTATTCCTTACTTGTGCCAGTATGTAAAAATAACGTGAGTAATTAAACAAACGTGAGTTAAGCCGATCATATCACTAGTCAGGCGCATGCGGGAGAAATTGACAAAAGCGTGACTAATTAAGAAACCGTCACTATTTGAGGTCTACGTCACTATCAGAGTGAAACCGCCAGTTATCTTTGATGTGCGTCAGTAACTGGACCCAACGCCAGTAGAGCGTGAAATCGTTAACTATATAAATTTCTGGCGAGTATTGTTAGTGAGTATCGTCGCTTATAAATTATTAATTAACTATTTACTAATATTTACGAATCGGGAAATGTTTTTAAACAATAATAGATGGCATTCAACAATAGGAATATTTGTCGGCTATTTCGATTACCGCCGTAGTCTGCAGAATGCGGCGCAATGGGTAGTGTTATTTAATTTACAATTTATATTTATTCTCGTTATATAACATGCGGATTGGCACATGTTTGGGACTTGCGGCACTTTGATTTCTGTATGGATTAAATTTGGAATCAATGTATGGATTAAATTGTTAAAAAAAGATCAACACCAATCTGTTTTCTCTAATTTGATTGAAACAGATAATATGATAGCAGATAACAGAAATAATGAATTTCATATACGTACATACAAGCTGAAATTCTGATCACTGAACAATCGTGTGAATATCTATATACATGTACATTATTATTGGTATCTTCAGATTTGCAACATATTACAAACCGATTCCTGTTTTAAAATAAAAACCAATATAATTCAAACGTCAACACGACCATTTCAAAAATAATTGTCCGTGTCAAGGCGACTGCAGTTCGATTGCTTTATTTACAAAGATAACTGATAGGGTTCATATTGCAAATAGAGTGTCAACCATTTTTATGTGTGACCTAGACTGACCCATGACCCATGTCACGGTGCCCCACATCTTATGCGGGACCTGTTGTGATCAACACCAATCTGTTTTCTCTAATTTGATTGAAACAGATAATATGATAGCAGATAACAGAAATAATGAATTTCATATACATACATACAAGCTGAAATTCTGAGCACTGAACAATCGTGTGAATATCTATATACATGTACATTATTATTGGTATCTTCAAATTTGCAACATATTACAAACCGATTCCTGATAAAAAAAAACAAAAAAAAACAACATATAATTCAAACGTCAACCCGACCATTTCAAGAATTGTCTGTGTGAAGGCGACTGCAGCTCGGTTGCTTCATTTAAAAAGATAACTGATATTAAACTATACAATTGACTGAGCTATTCAGGTTTCATATTGGAAATATTTTGGTGTCAAGGCAACTGGAGTTCGGTTGCTTTATTTAAAAAGATAACCAATATTAAACTATAAAATTGACTGAGCTATATCCGTTTGAGGAAAAGCATGTTCTAAAAAAAAATCACATAGCAACCACGCCATATATTTGTTAATTTTTGTTTAATATTTCTCTCGGTGTTAAAATTTAGAGCGAAAAAGAACAGTCCATACATTAGTAATGTAGGTCTTGTATATTAAACTTTTATGGGAATAATTTTTTTCTAATCTCAGAAGATTAAGAATGTTGATTGGGTAATCGAGCTAAACGTATCTTCTGTGACCTTCGTAACATGACTCAATTAAAATAAGGTTTTGCGTGTACGATAGGTCTACTTTTATTTTCAGGTACCGGAATGGTATCAGAATCCGAACCCCAGATAGGGTAATGAACGTAGCCATGATACCACAATGGGCCGCGCCGGGTGTCTGGACTTAAAATTGGGATTATCGGTAATTCATAAACTAGAGATTCACGGCTTCACAACGATGCCAAGTATTACTTAAGGAGACTGATCGGTCGGCCCTCTGCATTGTCTATTTTTGAAATATAGTAAGAATGGCCAGCTCTTTATCTTAATCTTAGTATTGAACATGCTTTACGTTTCAATATTCCAAACCCACTGGTTGACGGCTATCTTAAAATTTTGTGGTTTAGTTAACAGGAATAGAGATGAGATAGAGCGCGGCCATTGCTCCGACGATGGTAATCTTTATGAGGAAAAGATTGTCACAACAATGAAAACGCAAGAAAGGAAATGCTTAATGTCCTGCGCTTATGAAGACTGTCATATGCCATACAGTGTGGCGGTACTATGGCCTACTCTTATATTGAATTCCAACTGCCAATTGACCTTTTACGTGCACGCCAATGTATGCACAGGATCTTGGTTTTTTGTCGCCCCGAACGACAAGACAGCCGTCCTTCACTACAGACAAGGGGGAATCACGCCCGAAAATCCAGATGAACTTTCTCGACTATTCATGCATCGAACACGCGACCTCCTCCCTGTCTAGCGAGCCAGCGTCTTTATTTTTATCTTACCCACTTAGCCACCATGGCTCTCTGAAACATACAGGAGCGAATTTACGAACAAGTGTACGTAGAAGTAAAACGGTGATTTATTTTGTGGAAGAGTTGCAAAATTGATTACAGCTCACAGGAAACTAAAATTTTGTAATGTGGAATCGTTTTACTATTATGTAAGAAAAGAAAATATGAATTCAAAGAACTATATTAACTTTCGTTTTTTATCCGCGCCTCTCTTGCACGCGTACCAAGATGATAAATTGTGGAAACTCTCTCTCCCTGTCTGGATAGCCATAACGTGGATGGGTATGCTGTGGCGGTCTTCATTTGATTTTATGAATTGTTTTTATTGAATGAATGATGTTTTCAAAGGGTAATAAAATTTACTGCCATCCCGTCAGGTAGCAGATGTTTGTGCGTAGAACGTTTGGCAGTTCAAGTTATGATTTTTTGTATTTCAATCTTTAATAATTATTCTTTTAAAGTAAATAAAATAAAGTGTCAAACGAACGATTTGTTACCCCGTCGGGTAGCGCATTCATGCGTAGAACGTTTTGCATTGTATATTATACCATATAATATGTTATTACTATTTTCATCGTTATAAATATTTTTTAAAAATTGTTATAAAAGCTAATTTCTCAAAGGTAAAAAGATATTTACATTTAAACGGACATCGTTTTCTCAGGCATATTTCTGACAGCCCAACATGCGATTGTGGTCAAGCCTTTGAAGACTCTGAACATTTTCTTTTAATTTGTCCCTTACGTTCAGATGCACGATCTGCAACAATATCAAAACTTCCAAAACTTTATCAAAATTCTCAAAATTTATTATTCGGAACTGAAGACAGGAACAATTCTGAAGAAATTTTTTCGGCAGTACATAACTTCCTCGACATCTCCCAAATATTTTGAAAATTCGGTATGTAAATTTATGAAATATAAAGATTCTGATTGTGGTTTGTACATATCGTGTATATAGTGTATATAGCCATCTTATATTTAAACCGTTTACTTTACTTTACTTTACTTTTCATTATATATTTATGTTTGTACTTTTATGGAGAGGGGGTATATAGGCTTTTGCCTGTTCTCCAATCCAGTTTCTGTCAATAGATATTGTTTAGAAAAAAAAATATTTACATGACTATTCTGTTCTCATATATTCAGCTTACATATTTGTTTCAGTAAAAGCAGTGAAAATATATTTACTTTGTTCTTTCTTAACCATTAGGTGTCATCCCAAATTGAATCCATACAGATATCAAAACATAATAATCAAGAGGCTAAACTCGATTACCCAATCAACATTCTTAATCTCCTGATATAACACCAAGGTGCTAATTAAGTGGTGAGATTAACAGAATTTATTCCCATAAAAGTTCAATATACAAGACCTACATTACTAATGTATGGACTATTCTCTTTCGTTCTAAATTATAACACCGAGAGAAATATCAAACAGAAATTAACAAATATATGGCGTGGTTGTTATGTGATTTTCTTTTAGAATATAACGATATCTTTAACTTGCTTTTCCTCGAACAACCTCAAACGGATATAGCTCAGTCAATTTTTTAGTTTAATATTAGTTATCTTTTTAAATAAAGCAACCGAACTCCAGTTGCCTTGACACCAAAATATTTCCAATATGAACCCTGAATAGCTCAGTCAATTGTATAGTTTAATATCAGTTATCTTTTTAAATGAATCAACCGAGCTGCAGTCGCCTTCACACAGACAATTCTTGAAATGGTCGGGTTGACGTTTGAATTATATGTTTTTTTATTTTTTTTTTTTTTAATCAGGAATCGGTTTGTAATATGTTGCAAATTTGAAGATACCAATAATAATGTACATGTATATAGATATTCACACGATTGTTCAGTGCTCAGAATTTCAGCTTGTATGTATGTATATGAAATTCATTATTTCTGTTATCTGCTATCATATTATCTGTTTCAATAAAATTAGTGAAAACAGATTTGTGTTGATCTTTTTTTTAACCATTAGTTGTGATTCCAAATTTAATCCATACAGAGATTCCAAATTTAATCCATACAGATATCAAAGTGCCGCAAGTCCCAGAACATGTGCCAATCCGCATGTTATATAACGAAAATAAATATAAATTGTAAATTAAATAACACTTCACATTGCTCCGTATTCTGCAGACTACGGCGGTAATCGAAATCGCCGAAAAATACTCCTAGTGTTGGCTGCCATCCATTATTGTTTAAAAACATTTCCCGATTCGAGAATATTAGTAAATAATTAAATAATAATTTATTCAGAATGTAGCGACGATACTCACTAACAATTCGTTCGTTCGTTCGTTCGTTTCTGGGGTTTTACGTCCACTTCCACCTAAGGTGATATCGTAGACAAACACTAACAATGATGATGAGTTAGTTGTATTTTACGTCCGCTTCCACCGAGGTGATATCGCAGACACTAACAATGATGATGATGGGTTAGTTGTATTTTACGTCCGCTTCCACCGAGGTGATATCGCAGACAATACTCGCCAGAAATTTATATAGTTAACGATTTCACGCTCTACTGGCGTCGGATCCAGTTACTGACGCACATCAAAGATAACTGACGGTTCACTCTGATAGTGACGTAGACCTCAAATAGTGACGGATTCTTAATTAGTCACGCTTTCGTCAATTTCTACCGCACGCGCCTGACTAGTGATATGATCGGCTTAACTCACGTTTGTTTAATTACTCACGTTATTTTTACATACTGACGCAAGTAAAGAAAACTAACCAATTGATTTAAATACTCGACTTATGATTATTACTGACCATTTATAGGAATACTGGCAGACGGTACAAATACTGACGGGTTTAAGCGACTACTGACAACACGTATATTTCTCACGAATTTCCATGAATAGTAACCACAATGAACCCTTTCTACTTCATATATAGATATTCTAACACATAGGCCAGTTAGTCAATACTTAGAGATAGGTTCTACACACTATGTACCCAGCAATGTAACCCAGCTAGAGTGTCAACCATTTTTATGTGTGACCTAGACTGACCCATGACCCATGTCACGGTGCCCCACATCTTATGCGGGACCTGTTGTGATCCATGACCAACCTAGTAGGAGCAGAACCAGTATGACGTTAAACCCCATTTTATTTCATTTCATTTCTTGGTTAAAAGCAACCAACATAAACTATACCATAGCATTAATGAACGAATGAGGTAACAATCTTGGTACTAATTCGAATACATGTACACCGAAGCTGTCCATCTGAATGTTATCTGAAGGTTGTATCCTACTCACTGTTTGTAAGGAACCCTGTCTGGAATGGTCTTATATATATATATATGACCTGTTCGCTAAACAAATGACAGATAGTTACTTTAATGAAATTAAATTGATATAACTTACACGCTGATGGGCGATTACACCCACTTGTGCTCTTTTTGGGTTCCCATGTTTTCATTTAACATATATGCACCCTTCCGTAGTCAGTCCGATAAATACAGGGCCTAAAATAGCTATATAATTTCATCTGAATTACTTGAGGTACCACTCGTGAAATTGAAACTGGCCTCGGATGGTTATTCAGCCCCCGAAGCTTATTTATATATTTCTGAACCATTGATGTTACAACTTATACAAAATATGCTTTGCAGGTTTTGACGCCCACGATTACCGTTACAGAGGGTAAATCTGGCGAGATCCGTATAAAAGCTACAGCAAAGATAGGATGTCCTGATAGTGATTGCACATATGGTGTCATAGCGAATATACCAATAGGGACTGATACCTGCTCTCCAACAGTTCGTTCAGATACGGCTTGTGGGGTGAAAATTAATCCTGACAAATGGGAACAGATTTACAGTATCAAGGTTACTGGTTCAATTACTGAAGGTGAATATCGGCAACAGACCAATGTTATGAAAATCACACTTCGTTCCCCAGTTCAGTACTTTGGACACCCAATATGGGGAAATTATACTTTAGCTCCGGTTACGGTAAGTCCTTTTATTTTACAATTCAAGTGGGACAGACGTTCTAGTGTTAAATCATACATGCAGATATAGTCAAATCAGACAAATCGTTACATATTTATTTGAAGGTCGTGATATTGAGAAATGTCTCGTTCACTTCTTGCATCTGAACAGTTTTATTCCATAAAAGTAAATTTTGCTGCTCTTCAATTAAACTACCACGTGAATTATTTGTTATAACTAGATTGTTCTAACGTTAATTTCTTCTCTTTATTACTTAAATTTCTCTGATAGTTTGACTGAACATAATGAGCAGGTGGTGTAGGTTGGTAACTTATCGTGGAGTTACTACCCCTAACAGCAATTCGTTCTCCCAATAAGAGTTTCAGAAGATTTTTTATTATAGCTTGGTGTAGATCTACTGACCAGATCATGAACTTATTTAAAAAGGGTGGCAGGATTATGTATCTAAGATGTATTTAACATCATGTACAAAAGTTATGTCAAAATGTACTTTTCGGCATCCATCTGCTGTTCGATATAAATATTGGATTAATTGCTGTTGCCTTTTGTAGGTGAATGTAATAAAAGACACGAAGGCTATAGAAGGGAGGAAATGCGTTGTATCTGGTGATCCGCATGTTGTAACTTTCGGTAACAGGTAACGTTTTATATACTGATTAGATACGTAGATCTATTGTCGTCATTTCACTTAATCATGTCTTGTTCGTCGCTCTGTTCGATGATAAAAACGCAGCAATCAATCACTAAAACTTAATACCAGTGACACATTCAAGATGACGAGTTGACGATGGTTATCCTGTTATGAGCTTATGTATTTCAGTTTGATCACAATAATAAAAGAAAACAACCTGTAACCCTTAAAAGTAACATTTTAGTATAATTTGTTTAACAGATAATCAAAATATCATTTCTGTCTCCCCGATTGTCCACATTGCAATTTCATATAATAACTACAAGTGTATATACTATCTTTTATTACTCATAATTCGCTAAGATTATCATTATAACAGTCAATACCCATACAGTTGAAATGTCGTAAATGATCAATGAATGATATGAGCACGTGTGATTCTCCCAAAATCCACCATTAGAGTGACTATACAAATGTATACCACCACGTGAACTACAGGGCTTGTGAGAGGGGTATACAGCTGAGATTCTTATCCTGGGTAGAGGGTCCCGGAGGTATGCCGAATTGTTTAGTAAGATATTATCATACGTGACAGTTTATAATCGGAATTCCTAAAATTTTACTGGATTTGACAATGCCCATAGAGTACAGCTGTGTGCGTAGTCCGAGTTTGTATTCTCCCATATTTAATGTGTTCGTCCAACTTTTTTTTGGTGAACGCTCCACACTCTTACTGCTCTTGTTCAATATGTTAAAACTTAAGGGATTGTTCGAACATTTGGTCGTAAGGAAGAACCCTGTCCAAATTTACATTTTGTTCGTTCTGAAATTCAGTGTTATCTCCCTACTTACACTCGGACGAGCGAAATATTAAAATACTTGTTTAAAACTCGGCGAGATGGTTCTTTAGGATATGATCATGGGAAACTATTTTGCCCGTTTCCCTTACCAGTCATCATTTAAATTTTAAAGTTTCTGAAACGATACGTCTATACCTGGTTGAATTATTCACACTACAACGTCAGCAGCACGGCAGCTCAGAGAAACCAGGCGCTTGGAAGACTCGACGCTGGCCACACTGCCCAAGCCGTTGCCAATCACTTTCAGGTCAATGTTCGGACCATCTAAGGCTTCAGCAAAGATTTCGGGCCACCAACACCACGGTTGATCGCCCCCGAACTGGTAGACCAAGGGTTACCGCTAGGCGACAAGACCGCCATGTTGTGCGATAGCACGTGCAGAATCCCTTCACACGGGCATCTGAGACAGCACGTCAGACAGTGGGAACACACGGAAGAGCCATCACTACCAATACAGTGCGCCAACGTCTCAACAGACAGAACATCCATTGCCGTAGACCTCACCGTGGAACGAAACGATCCTCACCCCTGCCATCGACGTGAAGATCTTCAGTTTGCCCAACAACACCAGAACTGCCGACACAGATAAGAGTCGGAATTGCGTATAAACTGCAGATGGCAGCACCAGAATATGGCATCGACGTGGCCAGCGTTATTCTGACCAATGTGTCATGGAACGAGGTCCAAGCATAATGCTTTGGGGTGGAATCGGCCTGAACCAGAGAGTGGGTCCCGTGGTGTTCCAAAATCTTGGTCAACGGAGAGGAGGCGGCATCACAGCAGTGCGCTACATCGATCAAGCTCTCAGACCCCAAGTCATACCACATACCACGTCATCGGAACAACGTTTTTCAGCATGATAACGCCCGTGCCCACACCACCATAGTTACTCGTGACTTTCTACAGCAAAACGGTGTCAACGTAATGCACTGACCAGCTCTTAGTCCGGACTTAAACCCGATTGAAATCTTTGTGATGAAATTCAGAGGAGACTTAATAACGTCGTATCGAGACCAAACACAGCCGATGGATTGCGCCAGGCTTTTCTAAAAGTGTCGTTCCAGGTGCCAATGGCGTTTATCAATCGTCTTGTCCACTCCATATACAGACGCGGTGGACACACCAGATACTGATGAATAGACTGTGTAGAGACTCTAAACCTTCTCGTAATGTTTTGGAATTGTGATGAATTAATCACTAACGTGTCAACATACTGTTCACAAACAATTGCTTTGGTCCATTTAGTAAGTCGTTTTCTAGAATGCTTGATTAAAGTGCCTCTCTGATTTTGAAATCGTACTGACGTTTTTTTTTTTGTTTGTTTGTTTTTTTGCTGTTTAGTATATATTTGTATACTTTTACATTTCAGACATGTGGAACTCCAAATTCCTGGAACATTTACCATGTATCGGAATGATGACTATAATAATATAGAGGTAAAACTATATTTATTGTTAAATCTCATGACGGGTTCAAGCCACGCGGTCTTTCAGAAAAGTAATATTTTTGTAAAACTTAGTAGTGATCTGATGCGTATACTGTAGATAATAATTAGGGTTATTTGTAAAGTCATGACTGTGACCCCCCGCCCCGGGTTCTTTAGCGTTATCACACTGCTAATAAAGTAATGATACATAATGATACTAATTTGGTTCGGCCCGAGAAACATTCGAGAGGTTGACGACGCAACTGGCAGCACCGTGTGAAACAGCAGCAAGACTACGAGCTGAAAGGAAAGACCGTTGATTGTCGAATGAAAGCTAGCCAGTGGAACGATTTAAATTCTCGAGGCAAAAACTCGTATCTTCCGCAATATCGTTACAGAATGCATAAAAACATTACCGTAAATTAGGTAAAACACCTAATATATGGGTAATGTTAATGATTTAATCTTTTAATCGAAACCTTTTGCAACATTGGGTAAATTTAACTATTCTATCCAACACAAAATATAAATTGATTAATAATTCATTTCTTAAGTTCGAATTTCGTGAAAATCGGACCACAATTGTTCGACAAAATGGACGGACACTCCAGAGGTCACAATTTTTTTCCGAGTTTAAAAACCTTTCAAATATATTACCGTTACACCATAATTTCAGCTAGTTGTGTTTGAATTTCGTGAAAATGGGACCGAGACTGTCTCTCCAGGTCATAATTTTTATCTGATTTTGACGTTATTTGCACGTATCTGTATCGGACTTTAACTTCATGGATTATTGCCCCTGATTGTACCCCAAATCACTGATTTAGCTTGTGGACCATCTAGAGCTCATAATTGGTATTTGATTCGAAATAACGGACCGAAACTTCCCGTCAAAATAGCCACTCCCCTTTACGCAAATAGTGTAAAGCATGTAATACCAAGGTTGTAGACCCTCTAGAGGTCACAATTGTGATCTGATTTTGATGTTACTTAAAATGGTTTTTACAACCCACAGTGCTCGGTATCGGATGGTAAATATATGGATTATGGCTCCTGATTGTACGAAAAATCATATTTTAACCTCGTGGTTCCTCTACAGGTGACAATTTTTATCTGATTTTAAAAACACGGTTCAAACATATCACCGTTACACCCTACACGGTTGAGATACAATTTCGGGAAACACAATTTTTATCTGATTTTAAAAACACGGTTCAAACATATCACCGTTACACCCTACACGGTTGAGATACAATTTCGGGAAAATCAGACCAACACTGTCTGACAAAATAGCCGCACCTCGTACGCAAATAGTGTAAAAGTATGTAATACCTGATGAACCTTAAAATGTATGTTTATATCCAAAAGATCTTGGCTCCGGTCGATATTCGGACCGTAACTTCATGCATTATGGCCCCTGATTATACGACAAGTCTCTTTTTTCGCTTGTGGGCGCTCTAAAGATCACACAATTTATCCGATTTTAAAAACCGTTCTAACCGTTACAACCTAATGGTGGTTAAAAACCAAAATATGTATTCAGAAACAAACAATTAAAATTTACAAAAGGGCAACTGTCTAACTATAACTCGAAGGCCTGACTGCTTCTGGATAAATCAGTATTTACTGGACAACTGCCGTTGGGTTACTTTTTACGAAGGTCGAAGCATCATTTGCTGATTACACTATTTTGCCTATAGCGTTTTTTAGGACTTCGAATTGTGTCAAATGGTTTGGATTTTTCGCACTTGGTTTTATTTTATGACACGCGTGTAAACTCTGTCAAATATGTCTTGAAAATAGTTTGTCCTATTTTATTCTCCTTGCAAAAGATAAACAATAGTATTGTATACAATAGTGAATATATTGACAACGTCCATCATCTGATCTCTAGTCTAACATCAATAATAGAGAACAGTTATGGGATCATTATAAGCAATTTTGTTTCCAGCAATACGTCATTATTTATATAACCAGAAACAGAATATATTTAATATTCAAAATACAGTATTTATTCAACAAACTAAGTCATTTCAGGACTAACAATTTTATTTCATTAATTCGCCCGAGGTTGGACAGGCGACTCTACTCCTTATCACATACAAGCGTGGAATGGAAACTACGTCACTTGACTCAATGACAGAACTTATGTTGCAGCACGCGAGCGTTAACCATTCGACTACCCAATCCAAACATATAATTTAATGCAACTTCTAAACTGCAAAATAATATAATAATAGCCTGCCGTTAAATGCGAGGGGTGTGACGCGAACGGGCGACGATGCGAGCTCACAGATTAGCGGTACGTATTCGCAGGTGGGATTGGTGACTCAATGAGGAACGGGGAATTACCTAGTGGATAGAGAACAAGCAAAAAAGAAAGTGATCTTTCGTACAATCAAGGGCCATAATTCAGAAAATTACAATTCGATATGCGCAAATATCGACAGGAACCGAGATCTTTGGGTTATAAAGTCACATTCCAAGTTTCAACAAAATCGGATAAAAATTATGATCCCTATAGTATCCACAACCTTGATATACCATATTTTTACGCTATTTGAGAACGAAGGGCGGCCATTTTGTCGGTCAGTTTAAGCCGATTTTCACGAAATTCGGACTCAGTCGGCCTTAGGTTGTAACGGTTATATAATAATACGTTTTTTTAAATCGGATAAAATTAAGACCTCTATAGGGTCCACAAGCTAAAAACGCGATTTTTCGTACAATCAGGGGACATAATTCAGGAAGTTACGTTCCGATATGCGAAAATTTGGTCAAAAGGAGATGGACACCGAAAGACTTCAAAACATTTAGAAATTAATGACCCTTGACCCAGACAGGGGTCAACCTAAGGACAAACAGCTGGCCTCTAACACAGAAGATATTCAATGTATAGAACAGAACAACACGTCAACACTGATTATGTCCAATCCGCACGCCAAAAAGTACCCCACTACTGATATGGTCATTATCTTTAATGTTATTTCTCCAACCTGATCACACTACTAAACTAAGTTTGTATTTTCTGGAAACCCGGGGTCTCGAGTTGAAGAAAAAAACATATCAGTAGTGGGGTAGTTTTTGGAGTGCAAAAATTCGCATAGTTAAATATTTATAGAAGCACTGTGTTTTATTGTAGCATGTTAATGCCAAAGACACCCATTCGTACTGTAAAAGTACTGGTAGTTCAGAAATCGTCCTGTATTTTTTACTCAGTCACTATCAATTGTATCACTGACGCTAAGCAGTGTCAATAAGAGAGAATTGCAAGTTTTGGTCAAAAGGAGGCAGACCATTAAATTTCGCTATCCCACAATTGGTAGTTCGTCTATTCGTAGAAATTATTTCTCTCAACCCTATTGCACGTTCATTGTTATTGAATTTTTTGGCCTGCAATGGAAGAAGAGGGGTTGAATTAAGATGTGTTGCCAGGTTAGCATAATATCGTTACTGGAGAACCTTGTGATTTGAATAAATATCGTAAATTTCAATGGCGACTTTTGAGATGCATATGTCTACCTATTGTCGCGTTATCGGTGGTAACGAAAACTCTCATTGATTTTAATTCTTTTAATGATGAGGTAATAGACGACAAAGCTGATTCATCGAGGCCAGGAACTCTTTGAGGGACATATTCGGTAGGGTTGTACCAGAAAAATCCCACTGAAATATACCAGCGGCTGCCAGGCAGGATACGCTCACATTTTGGAGAGATGGATAGAGAACAAGCTAAAAAGAAAGTGATTTTTCGTACAATCAGGAAGTTAAGGTTCGATATGCGCGAAAGGAACCGAGATCTTTGAGTTATAAACATACATTTCAAGTTTCAACAAAATCAGATAAAAATTGGGACCTCTATAGGGTCCACAAGCTAAAAACACGTTTTTTCGTACAATCAGGGGCCATAATTCAGGAAGTTACGGTCCGATATGCGCGAATATCAAAAGGAACCACGATCTTTGGGTTATAAACTTACATTTCAAGTGTCAACAAAATCGGATAAAAATTGTGACCTCTATAGGGTCCAAAACCTTGATATTCCATATTTTTACGCTATTTGAGAACTAAGGGCGACCATTTTGTCTGTCAGTTTTGGGCCGATTTTCACGAAATTCGAACTCAGCCGTCCTTAGGGTGTAACGGTGATATAATAATACGTTTTTAAATCGGATAAAAATTATGACCTGTATAGGGTCCACAAGCTAAAAACGCAATTTTTCGTACAATCAGGGGCCATAATTCAGGAAGTTACGGTCCGATATGCGCAAATATCGACAGGAACCGAGATCTTTGGGTTATAAACTTAAATGTCAAGTTTCAACAAAATCGGATCAAAATTGTGACCTCTATAGGGTCCACAACCCTGATATACCATATTTTTACGCTATTTGAGAACGAACGGCGGCCATTTTGTCTGTCAGTTTCGGGCCGATTTTCACAAAATTTGGACTCAGCCATCCTTAGGGTTTAACGGTGATATAATAATACGGTTTTTTAAATCGGATAAAAATTATGACCTCTATAGTGTCCACAAGCTAAAAACGCGATTTTTCGTACAATCAGGTGCCATAATTCAGGAAGTTACGTTCCGATATGCGCGAATATCGAAAGGAACCGAGATCTTTGGGTTATAATCATACAATTCACGTTTAAACTAAATTGGATAAAAAATTGTGACCTCTACAGTGTTCACAAGCTAAAAACGTGATTTTTCGTACAATCAGCGGCCATAATCCATGGAGTTACAGTCCGATACATGCCAATATCGAAAGGGACCGAGATCTTCGGGTGATTAACCTATATTTCAAGTTTCATTGAAATCGGATAAAAATTGTGACCTGTAGACTGTTAACAAACAAATGTGGGCGTGTAAAAAAAACAGTCTTCTGAGGTTTAAAAGATTAAAAAACTCCGAGATGCCGAATATACGCTCCCATATAATGTGGTCTCATCCGAATGCACATACTTTGTGACTACACGAGGGTTTCTTTTAGTAGACAAAATTTCAAGAATGACAGTATTAAATTTCAAGGTAGCGTGAAGTTGTTATTTCATCTCCCATTGTGATATCTGATTAACCCTATACAATAATCAAATAACATAAAGTTTTAAGAGAGATAGATAGAGGGAGAGAGAGAGAGAGATGGGGTTTAACGCCCACTCGACACAAACTATGGTTTAATTTTATTTCAATAATACGTTTGCGCGTAGAGGTCTTTAGCAGTGGGAGGAAACCGGAGGATCCGGAGCAAAACCCACGAGGTTCGACAGGTCACCCTACAACCCGGGATTCGAAACCACGCCAGTTGCTCAATGACAGGCCTTATGACAGCCCCCCCCCCCCCAGCAAGATAAAGTTAGGTTCACACCAACGGCGCTTTGATGGCACTTTAAAGCGGCGTGCAAAGCGGCACCAAAGCGTAACCAAGCTCGACTAAAGCGTCAGGGTCGTAATAGATGGTTGGAAAGCTTTGAGCAAAGTGGGACATTCGGCAAGAGCGCCAAAAAATTTTAAGACTGTTTCAAAATTTTGGGAGCTCTGTCACGAATTGATTAAAGCGCCGAGAGCGTATCAAAGCTTAACAAAGCGTAACAAAGTTCAGCAAAGCTTGACTCAAGGCGTAGGAAAGCTTAACACGAGCTTTGTTCAAAGCGGGGACCCCAGTCTTCACGGTCTGTCACCACTTGACACGCTTTGTTAAGATGTCTCAAGATTTGCTACGATCTGGCATGAAGATCGGACACGCTTTGTTACGCTTTCCCACGAATTGAGACGCTATGATCAAGGATTGACACGCTTTGCTAGGCTTTGTTACGCTTGGCAAGCTTCCTCACGCTCCCTCACGCTCTCCTACGATATACAAGCTCTGTCTCCAGCGCTGCGACTTGAGTACCAATCATTGCATTGTTTCAGAAAAAGTATTCTGAACCTGAAAAAACAACACAAAGATGGTACCCAAGAGAGGTAGAGGTGCAGCAAAGATATATAATAACATGAATAATAATCATAGCATCTTCCAAAGTACATATAATAACATAATAATTTCAAATTTCCAAGTCAATATTACAAAATAATGTTCATAACACACTAGTCTTCATCCTCAGTCTTGCGGGCTCTCTCTCTCTCTCTCTCTCTCTGTCTTCAGTCTTCATCTTCAGCCTCGGACCCACTCCTCTCTTCAACAGCACCAGGAAGTACAACACCAGAGAGAAAGTAGTTTTTGAGATGTTCTCTCTGACGTCTGGCATCCACATTGGCGCGGCCCCTTGCAGGTGGCTGTGGAACATCTTCCCAGTGGGGTTCAGGTCTCCAGGCCCCTGGTATGATATTGTGCTCTTCATCCTCGTGATCCACCTCATTGGCTGCCATCACCACCCTCTGTCTCAGCAGGTTGTGCAGCACCACAGCAGTCTCCACCAAATGTCTGACGGTCACTACCGTCTGTTCCAGTGTTCCCAGTAGGCACCTGGACCTGTTTGCCAGGACGCCAAAGGCATTCTACCCCTTGAGATCCTGTAGTTGTAGATTCTCTGCTCATCTGTCATCCCTCTTCTACTGTATGGCTTCATCATGTAGCTCTTCAGCGCAAAAGCATCCTCAACCAGGATGAAGTATGGAATATCTGGCCTAGTTTCCCAGATGAACTTGTACTGTGCATCTACCAAAACCAGCATTGGTATGGGGAAGAACCACTTGTAGTTGTGGTAGAGACTGCCTGTGTTTGCTGGCTGCTTGATGTTTATATGTTTTCCATCCAAGGCACCAACTGCATGGGGGACATTCCACCTCTGTTCAAACTGCTGGGCAAGGTTTCTCCATGCTTCAGGGGAGGTAGGTGGGTTGAAGACCTCATCTTTATACGCCTGTACAATGGCCCTGCACACTTCCGGAATCAGCTCTGATATGGTGGAGATACCACATCGGAATCCATATGCCAGTGACCTGTAGTTGTCCCCAGTGGCCAGATGTCTCAAGGTGATTGCCAGCAGCTTGTGGACAGGGGGTGCCTGTAGTTAGTCTGCTGCTTCTGGATGACTGGTGCCACTCTCTCCAGGATATCATCGAACACCTCAGGGGTAAATTTGGTGAAGTTTCTGAAGGCAGCAGGGTCTTTTAATCTGCGTTGTGTATCCAGGAGGCTAGTGTATCCCAGCTAACAAAATTCAGTTTTCCGAACGTTTTCAAAACATTATTTTTTCGTTATTTAACGTTCGTTGTGAATGTTTGTGGCACGTGACTCAGGAAAGTTTTGTTGTCGTAACGTTAACGTTTTTACAAACGTTACAGAATACCTTTACTGAACATTAATGTTAACGTATTGAAAACGTTAACGTTAACGTTTTGAAAACATTAGTTATTATGCTTATTTCACGTTAGTTTTGAATGTTCATCTGACGTAAGCCAGGAAAGTTTTGTTGTCGTAAGGCCAACCTTTTTTACAAACGTAACAAGATAAGTTAACTGAACATTAATGTTAACGTTTTAAAAACATTAGTTATTCTGTTATTTCACGTTCGTTGTGAATGTTTGGGGCACGTGACCCAGGAAAGTTTTGTTGTCGTAACGTTAACGTTTTTACAAACGTTACAGGATACCTTTACTGAACATTAATGTTAACGTATTGAAAACGTTAACGTTTTGAAAACATTATTTATTATGGTTATTTCACGTTAGTTTCGAATGTTCATCTGACATAAGCCAGGAAAGTTTTGTTGTCGTGAGGCCAACGTTTTTTAAAAACATAACAGGATAAGTTAACTGAACATTAATGTTAACGTTTTGAAAACATTAGTTATTCCGTTATTTCACGTTCGTTCTGAATGTTTGTGGCACGTGACCCAGGAAAGTTTTGTTGTCGTAACGTTAACGTTTTTACAAACGTTACAGGATACGTTTACTGAACATTAATGTTAACGTTTTGAAAACATTATTTATTATGGTTACTTCACGATAGTTTTCAATGTTCATCTGACGTGAACCGGGAAAGTTTTTTTTTGTCGTTCTCCCAACTTTCTAAAAGAACGTTATAAATTAAACTCGTGGCACGTCAATAGCATGTGTTAAGTTCTCCTAACCTAAACGTTACAGATAACCTCTGGAGAATGTGTTAAATCCCTTCATTGTAAGGTTTCAGATAACGTCTATAGCATGTGTTTTATTTCCCTCCTTGAACGTTACAGATATCATCTAGTGCAGGTGTTAAAATCCTCTCGGTAAACGTTCCCTATAACGTCTAAGGCATGTGTTAATTTCTAACCGCAATACGTTACATACAATTTACAATTTAAAGACATTATTTAATCACAATTTTCACAAAATATTGCTAATCAAAACCGAAAATTGCTAATCAATTGCCTAAATTTACCTCATTTGATTGGCAGTTCTGCAAATCATGTTCGAAAAAATATTGAGAACCATGACCGCAATAACATTTGAATATGTGTTATGATTCCTGATAAATGCTTTAAATACTTCTCAGCTAAGATTTTGGCAAGTCTGTTTAGATCTCATCATAGATAAGACAAATCTTTGGACTAGAGTCACACTTAAGTTTTGGACATATGACTTTCTCTGGCCCAATGAAGTTTCACAAATACTGGAATTTTACAGACTGATTGACTGACTTTTATGGTAACAATATTCTCTAAAATTGAATATATGATAAAGTTGATTACCTGAGCATATTTGAGGGTATCTCCAATGAAATCATTGATCTCTTTAATAGTACTGTTTATATGTAATTTTCTACAGGCTTCTGAAATCAAATTTAAGATTAGTTAAACATGTGTTAGTGTTAGAGTGCATTTTAACCAATATTTCTAATAACAGCTTTTCTACTTCAACAAATTTAATTTTTTTCATTATTTACAGAACAGACAATACATGTTTTGCTAAACTTCTATTAAAGCTTTATGTTTCGATAGCAATTGTCACAAGTTAAAACCTTAGCCTACACAAAAATTTTCAAAGTTATCAAGGGCAATAACCTGGACAGTAATTATCCGAAATCATTGAAACTCAATAGAATTCTTCATCTCATGACCTTAAACGGTGTGTATGATACATAAACTTAATCAGATTATGATTTTGTTGACAATCAATAGGCCTTCTTCTTCTAGGTGTTGTGGTAGAAATACAAAAATCATTCAACAGAGAAATTTGTTTCTAGGAAACTTCTAATTAGCAAAATGCACTACCACTATAATAAATAGGTTTATGTTTGTACAAGCTTAAAAGCTTATCATGTATGCTCTGGAATACAAAATTGTAAAAGGAACAAGCGGTTGTCATGCAAGACATGCAAGAGATGGACAGAGAACAAGCTAAAAAAGTGATTTTTCATACAATCAGAGGCCATAATCCAGGATGATATGGTCCGACACGCGACAATATCCAAAAGGAATGACGAGTTTCAGGATATAAAATTGTGACATACATGTAGATCACATCTATACATGTTCGTGGTCCAATACCTTGGTGTTACATAATTTTACAGTATTGATGTACAAGACGCAGTCATTTTTTTTTGTCTGGCAGTTACGGTACCATTTTCACAAAATCCAAAACAATTGTCATTAGGGTGTAACGATGATATATTTGAATGTTTTTTACAATCAAATAAAAATTGTGACCTCTAGAGTGTTAACAAATTAAAAACATGATATTTCGTACAATCAGGAGGCATAATCGAGGACGTTATGGTCAGATATGCGCTAATATTGATTCAATAATCACGTTTTAAGTTTCGTCAAAATCGGATACAAATTGTAACTTTCAGAGGGCCAATAACCTAAAACGTGATTTTTCGTACAATCAGGGGCTATAATCCCAGAAGTCACAATCCGATATTATACGCACTAATAACTAAAGGAACCAAGATCATTGGTATAGAAACTTATAAAGATTTATGAAAATCAGATAAAAATTGTAACATACTTTTATACTATTTCTTGTGTACAAGGACTGAGGATCTAGAGGCACCACAAGCTAAAAACATGAGGGGTCATAACCAAATGGAACCAATATTTTGGGGTTATACACATACATTTCATGTTTTATCAAAATCAGATAAAAAAAAATACTTTTATACAATTTGCATACACAGGGACAGTGTCCATTTCGTCAGGTACATGTACATGTAGAAATTCGAATGGAACTATTAGGATGTTAAGGTGATATAATATATTTAAATGGTTTTTAAAATTGAATACAAAAGTGATTTTTCGAACAATCAGGAAGATGCAATATGATATGCGCAAACAAGGAACCAAGATCTTTGGGTTATAAACATACATTTCAAATTTCATAATGAAGAGCGGCCATTTTATCAGACAGCTTTGGTTTGATTTTCACAAAATTCAAACTCAACTGTAATTGGGTGTAACGGTGATTATGTTTAAACAATTTTTGAAGTAGGAAAAAAATTGTGATCTCTAGAGGTACCACAAGCTAAAAATGGTAATATGTTTGAACGATATTTTAAGTCCTATAAAATTGTGACCTTTAGAGAGACCACCATACAGCCAGTGGTAAATATCCAGGTAATTCATCATACTGCCTTGCTTAATTATCGCAAGGAACCAAGATCTTTTCGTTATAAAATTTCCAGTTTTCTCAAAATCGGATAGAAATTGTGATTCCTACAAGAGGGTCCACGTGCTATAAACATGATTTTTCGCTCAGTAAGGGGCCATTATTTGGATTCCACAAGTTACGGACTGATAATGCCAATATTAGACCAAGGTTGCATCTTTACTGCAATGCAACGGCGACAAAAAATGGCCTCAGAGCGAGTCAATATTGCCATAAGCGTGGTGGAAACGCCAGATATCGTGCTGTGGTCTCCATGGGTGCCAATGAATGCCGAGTCACAGGGTCTGTTTTGGGCGAATTGACCTGGAGAGCTGTGATACCGTAGTGGGGAAGCGAATATCGTGAGACAAATGTGCGAACATCTCCATGAACGTAGTACATGCACAAAATACCACAATAATACAGGATATGATAACAGTTTTCAGGCCAAATAGTCATTTTTAACTGAAAACCTTCAAGTTTCTGTGTTAAACAGACCCTCAAAATGTGATTTCCAAGCAAGTGATTTCGTGTAAAACACGAGTTACCACTTACGTACCTTGGTTACAACTTCCTCCAAAATTTTGAAGGGCATATTTGACGCAGTTTTCAATTAAGGGCGTTGAGCAGTCTAAAATGCACATTTTAAAGCTAGCACTGTAATTTTTGTTGATAAAGATATGACATATTTTGTTACATGGGGTGATAAACTACATATTAATCACCAAAACAATACCAATTTTTTCTTATCAGCTATGTTCCAAACTTGGCCCAAAAGTATGATAACAAGCCAACGGTGAGGCTGATGTCCCCCGCCGAAATCCCAAAATAAATAGAGCACACATATATTAATCGCACATTTTTCAAAAGTATCAAGCAATCAAACTGATTATCAACTATACACTAAGTTTCATCAATTTATATCAGACAGAATCAAAGTTATCTTGTCCCAAAGCATTGACCAATGAAATTGCTTAAGTAGCTTTGCTTAGCTTTAGCTTGAAATGTTAATCATTAAACTCAGTCAAGACATTCACCTAATGAACATCTGCGTCAAGTTAAAACATTGTACATGTACCTCAATTAAAAGCAGTGTTGTTATGTTCCAAATTCTTGACCAATCAAATTGCTTATGGCTCCTTAGCCTAAGTAGAAAATTCTCATGATCGAACTTAGTCAAGGTAATGATATGCTGAATCTATACTCAAGAGTTGCATCACTCTCACTTAATTATAACCGCTGTTATCGTGCCCCAAAGCATCAACAAATCAGATTGCTTATTTCTGCTTACCGTAAGCAGACAATGTTTATCACTTAACTCCATCAAGGCATTCGCCTAATGCACGCCTACACCAAAGTTTGAACATTCTACCTCAATTAGAAGGAGAGTTATTGTGTTCCAAAGTCTCAACCAATCAAATTGCTTAATGCTCTGCTTACACTGAGCAGAAAATGTTCATTATCAAACTTAGTCAAGGTATTGATGTAATAAAACTACCAAATTTCATCACTCTCACTTAAAGATACATTATGGGAGATAAGATAAAGAGATGGCAGTTCTCGCTATATATAATAGTTAAAAACTAGATAGTGTAAAGGTAATTTGCTGAAAATTTCAGTCAAATTGATCCACTATTAGCCGAGAAAGAAGCCGGTGAAATGTTTGCATAGTCACGGTTATCATTACTAAAATCATTAATATAAACAGCATAGTCTCGATTATCCACTTTTTCTGATTTAATTATCTTTGGCCGTTAGCGGCATATAGGAATCTAATCCAGCCTACATCGAAGGCTAGCCTTGACATCGAGAGTTAAATATGGTCTGGATAAGTTAATTAATGTCTAATTGATAATTTAGATAACATTTCAGGCCTAAAGAAAGACTTGTAATAAGCAGATTTTGCTCTTGCATAATGCATGTTTAATTAGAATTAAAGTTATCATGTCCCAAAGCATCAACCAATCAAATTGCTTATCTCTGTTTACCCTAAGCAGAAAATGCTCATCTTGAACTACATCAAGGCATTGACCTAATAAACACCTACACCAAGTTTGAACATTTTAGCTCATTTAGAAGGAGAGTTATTGTTTTCCAAAAAGTGTGACGGACAGACAGATGAACCCATTTTAATAGTCCCGTGCTTTCTTTGGAAATGAAATGGGGTTTAACGTCTTTGAAATTCTATTAGTACAGTACATGCCGAATAGATTTAATGATAATCCCCCCAGTAGATCGAAAGTAGCGGTTATAAGCGACATTTCGACACCAAAAATGTAAAATATCACCTCAAAGTCTTTTAAAATCTTTTTTCATTATTTACCTTCAAACGAGATTTTGTGATTTTCGGTCGATTTGTTGAATACATCCACAACAAGTTCTAAAATACAACAATTCTGACGTAAAAGTAAATATTTACTTCTGTGCACTACTCTGCCGCTCTAAAAATCCATTTTATACATTCAAAAATGGTAATCTTTGATCATCAATATATGAAATTCAGCCATGTTCCAGTCCCGATAAATGGTAGACCTGGATAGTTGCGCCCTACAGCGAATTCCTTCTGATTTATTCAAGAACTGATCTATGTAGGTCGGGGAACATGTAAATTTTGCCCGGGCAACGGCCTACTCATATCGAATTCTGTCAAGGGATCTTTTACGTTCACGCCAATATGTACACAGGCCCTCGGTTTTTGCTTGTGGGTGTATCCTGCCTGGCAGCCGCTGGTTTGTTATTTTGGGTTATCCGGTTTCCTCCCACACTGCTAAAGACCCCTACGCGTAAGCGAATTATTGAAATGTTTGTCCCGAAATGACCTAGTTTGTGTCAGTGGATATTAACACCCCCCCCCCCCTCTTTCTCTCTGGGGTGATACATTGACATTAATTATTAATCACATTCACCCAAAAACTGTAATTTATATGAATATTTGCTGTTCTTTATACCAAATTTTCATTTTTAATTTTAAAAAATAAGTCCTCATTTATTTAACAGTTTTGGTGTCTAATAGCGCTAAGTGGGTAAGACGCTGGCTCGCTGGCCTGGAGGTCAGGTGTTCGAGCCCTGTATTGGCCAAGAAAGTTCATCCAGATTTTTCACGTGGTTACCCCTTGTCAGTGATACAAGATGGAGGGTCTGGCATGGACAGCTGTCTAGTCATTCAGATGGTACGAAAAACCGAGGGCCTGTGTACAAATTGGCGTGAACGTAAAAGATCCCTTGACAGAATTCGATATGAGTAGGCCGTTGCCCGGGCAAAATTTACATGTACCTCATAGCACACTATATGATGGCATATGTCCGTCTTCATTAGCCCAGTTTGGAGCAGAACAGTAGGACGTTCAATTTCATTCCATTGTCTAAAGGCTCCTCCAAATTTGATTTCCAAGTAATTTGTGAAGTTCAACTTTTAACCAAATCCACTATTATTTCAAATCGTATCACAATAATTTACATGTACATCTATATCAATGTTGGATAATATAAGCTTACTGTTTTTTATATGCCCACATTTTGGAAGTTTCTCACATTTTCATGTGACTGTACCGGTATATCATGTCGTCCACCTGACTTGCCCCCCCCCCCCCGTCTGGACAGCAGTCCAGGGGGATCATGTGGGTAAGACGCTGGCTCGCTAGCCTGGAGGTCGGGTGTTCGATCCCTGCATTGGCCGAGAAAGTTTGTCCAGATTTTCCGGCGTGGTTTCCCCTTGTCATTGATGCAGGACGGAGGGCCTGACAAGGACAGGTGTCTAGTCATTCGGATGAGACGAAAAACCAAGGTCCTGTGTACACATTGGTGTGCGCGTAGAAGATCCCTTGGCAGTTGGAATTCCATATAAGAGTAGGCCATAGCACACTGTATGGCGTATGCCCATCTTCATTAGCCCAGTTTAGGAGTAGGATGTTAAACCCCATTTCATTCATTCATTCATTGGATGTCGGTCCACAATTTGTTTGTGGGCGCTCGACAGGTCACAATATTATCCGAAATTTTCCAAAGATCTCGCTTCCTTTTGAAATTGACATGTGTCGGACCATTTTATTGTTTATGGCCACTTATTGCACTGAAAATCACGTTTTTACTTTAGCTGGTGGACGGTCACAATTTTTATCTGGTTGTGATGAAACTTGAGGCTTGGGTGGAAATGTATCTTTATAACCGCAAGATCTTAGTTCCTTTCGATGTTTGTGCATATCAGATGCAACTTCCTGGATTATGGGCCATGATTGTAAAAGAAAATCATGTTTTTAGATTCTTGTCCCTCTAGACGTCACAATTTGTATTCAGTTTAAAAAAACAAAAACGTTTTAACAATTACTATCCTGATGAGTTCGAATTTCATGAAAATCGGACCAAAACTGCCCGACAAAAAGGCCGCTCTGTCTACACCAATTGTGTAAAAGTATGTAATACCAGGGTTGTGGGCCCTCTAGAAGTCACAATTTTTAACCAATTTTGATAAATCTTGAACTGTATGTGTATAACCCAAAGATTTTAGTTCCTTTTGACATTTGCTCATATCAGATCGTAACTTCCTCGATTACGGTGTGGCCCCTCCCTAATTTAACAAAAAGTCACGTTTTCAGCTTGTGGTGCCTGTAGAGGTTATAATTTTAAGTTTAAATATATCATGGTTACGAACAAATGATGGCGGAGTTCAAATTTTGTGAAAATCGGATTGAAATTACCCGACAAAATGGCTGCTCCTTGTACACAAATAGTGTAATACTATGTAGCCTAATACCAAGGTTGTTGTGGACCCTTTATAAGTTGTAAACTTATTAAAATTTTATGTTTATATCCAAAAGATCTCGGTTCCTTCCAATGTTGGTGCATATAAATTGCTGGTTTATGGTCCCAGATTGTACAAAGATCACTTTAATTTTTTAGCTTGTTCTCTGTCCATCTATTCCAAAATGTGGGCGTATCTTGCATAGCAAACGAGAAGGCTTCCCCGACCTACATAGATCAGTTCTTGAATAAATCAGAAGGAATTCGCTGTAGGGCGCAACTATCCAGGTCTACCATTTATCGGGACTGGAACATGGCTGAATTTCATATATTGATGATCAAAGATTACCATTTTTGAATGTATAAAATGGATTTTTAGAGCGGCAGAGTAGTGCACAGAAGTAAATATTTACTTTTACGTCAGAATTGTTGTATTTTAGAACTTGTTGTGGATGTATTCAACAAATCGACCGAAAATCACAAAATCTCGTTTGAAGGTAAATAATGAAAAAAAGATTTTAAAAGACTTTGAGGTGATATTTTACATTTTTGGTGTCGAAATGTCGCTTATAACCGCTACTTTCGATCTACTGGGGGGATTATCATTAAATCTATTCGGCATGTACTGTACTAATAGAATTTCAAAGAAATTTTTAGAAAACTCATCGTTTTTTGGCGTTTCCATCGATACCTGACAAACCGCAGACTATAGCCCAAAATTGTCCAGTGTTTTTTTTTTAACTTGCAATTAGAATTGTTCATTGTTCATGCCAAATTTAATGAAAATCCATGCAGGTATAACTAGAGAAAATTTGACTTTTGTTCTCATCAACCCTTTTTATTGTCCCTCGCCTTCCAAAGAAAGCGGAGCAGAACAGTAGAACGTTAAACCCCATTTCATTTCCAAAGAAAGCACGGGACTATTAAAATGGGTTCATCTGTCTGTCCGTCACACTTTTTGGAAAACAATAACTCTCCTTCTAAATGAGCTAGAATGTTCAAACTTGGTGTAGGTGTTTATTAGGTCAATGCCTTGATGTAGTTCAAGATGAGCATTTTCTGCTTAGGGTAAACAGAGATAAGCAATTTGATTGGTTGATGCTTTGGGACATGATAACTTTAATTCTAATTAAACATGCATTATGCAAGAGCAAAATCTGCTTATTACAAGTCTTTCTTTAGGCCTGAAATGTTATCTAAATTATCAATTAGATATTAATTAACTTATCCAGACCATATTTAACTCTCGATGTCAGGGCTAGCCTTCGATGTAGGCTGGATTAGATTCCTATATGCCGCTAACGGCCAAAGATAATTAAATCAGAAAAAGTGGATAATCGAGACTATGCTGTTCATATTAATGATTTTAGTAATGATAACCGTGACTATGCAAAAATTTCACCGGCTTCTTTCTCGGCTAATAGTGGATCAATTTGACTGAAATTTTCAGCAAATTACCTTTACACTATCTAGTTTTTAACTATTATATATAGCGAGAACTGCCATCTCTTTATCTTATCTCCCATAATGTATCTTTAAGTGAGAGTGATGAAATTTGGTAGTTTTATTACATCAATACCTTGACTAAGTTTGATAATGAACATTTTCTGCTCAGTGTAAGCAGAGCATTAAGCAATTTGATTGGTTGAGACTTTGGAACACAATAACTCTCCTTCTAAATGAGGTAGAATGTTCAAACTTTGGTGTAGGCGTTCATTAGGTGAATGCCTTGATGGAGTTAAGTGATAAACATTGTCTGCTTACGGTAAGCAGAAATAAGCAATCTGATTGGTTGATGCTTTGGGGCACGATAACAGCGGTTATAATTAAGTGAGAGTGATGGAACTCTTGAGTATAGATTCAGCATATCATTACCTTGACTAAGTTCGATGATGAGAATTTTCTACTTAGGCTAAGGAGCCATAAGCAATTTGATTGGTCAAGAATTTGGAACATAACAACACTGCTTTTAATTGAGGTACATGTACAATGTTTTAACTTGACGCAGATGTTCATTAGGTGAATGTCTTGACTGAGTTTAATGATTAACATTTCAAGCTAAAGCTAAGCAAAGCTACTTAAGCAATTTCATTGGTCAATGCTTTGGGACAAGATAACTTTGATCCTGTCTGATATAAATTGATGAAACTTAGTGTATAGTTGATAATCAGTTTGATTGCTTGATACTTTTGAAAAATGTGCGATTAATATATATGTGTGCTCTATTTATTTTGGGATTTCGGCGGGGGACATCAGCCTCACCGTTGGCTTGTTATACTTTTGGGCCAAGTTTGGAACATAGCTGATAAGAAAAAATTGGTATTGTTTTGGTGATTAATATGTAGTTTATCACCCCATGTAACAAAATATGTCATATCTTTATCAACAAAAATTACAGTGCTAGCTTTAAAATGTGCATTTTAGACTGCTCAACGCCCTTAATTGAAAAATGCGTCAAATATGCCCTTCAAAATTTTGGAGGAAGTTGTAACCAAGGTACGTAAGTGGTAACTCGTGTTTTACACGAAATCACTTGCTTGGAAATCACATTTTGAGGGTCTTTTTAACACAGAAACTTGACGGTTTTCAGTTAAAAATGACTATTTGGCCTGAAAACTGGTATTAACTGTTATCATATCCTGTATTATTGTGGTATTTTGTGCATGTACTACGTTCATGGAGATGTTCGCACATTTGTCTCACGATATTCGCTTCCCCACTACGGTATCACAGCTCTCCAGGTCAATTCGCCCAAAACAGACCCTGTGACTCGGCATTCATTGGCACCCATGGAGACCACAGCACGATATCTGGCGTTTCCACCACGCTTATGGCAATATTGACTCGCTCTGAGGCCATTTTTTGTCGCCGTTGCATTGCAGTAAAGATGCAACCTTGGTCTAATATTGGCATTATCAGTCCGTGACTTGTGGAATCCAAATAATGATCCCTTATTGAGCGAAAAATCATGTTTATAGCACATGGACCCTCTTGTAGGAATCACAATTTCTATCCGATTTTGAGAAAACTGGAAATTTTATAACGAAAAGATCTTGGTTCCTTGCGATAATTAAGCAAGGCAGTATGATGAATTACCTGGATATTTACCACTGGCTGTATGGTGGTCTCTCTAAAGGTCACAATTTTATAGGACTTAAAATATCGTTCAAACATATTACCATTTTTAGCTTGTGGTACCTCTAGAGATCACAATTTTTTTCCTACTTCAAAAATTGTTTAAACATAATCACCGTTACACCCAATTACAGTTGAGTTTGAATTTTGTGAAAATCAAACCAAAGCTGTCTGATAAAATGGCCGCTCTTCATTATGAAATTTTAAATGTATGTTTATAACCCAAAGATCTTAGTTCCTTGTTTGCGCATATCATATTGCATCTTCCTGATTGTCCGAAAAATCACTTTTGTATTCAATTTTAAAAACCATTTAAATATATTATATCACCTTAACATCCTAATAGTTCCATTCGAATTTCTACATGTACATGTACCTGACGAAATGGACACTGTCCCTGTGTATGCAAATTGTATAAAAGTATTTTTTTTTATCTGATTTTGATAAAACACGAAATGTATGTGTATAACCCCAAAATATTGGTTCCATTTGGTTATGACCCCTCATGTTTTTAGCTTGTGGTGCCTCTAGGTCCTCAGTCCTTGTACACAAGAAATAGTATAAAAGTATGTTACAATTTTTATCTGATTTTAATAAATCTTTATATGTTTCTATACCAATGATCTTGGTTCCTTTAGTTATTAGTGCGTATAATATCGGATTGTGACTTCTGGGATTATAGCCCCTGATTGTACGAAAAATCACGTTTTTGTACAATCAGTGGTCATAATCCAGAGAGTTATGGTCTGAAATGAGCAAATATCAAAAGGGACTGAGATTTTTGGAATATAAAGATGTTTTAAGTTCCATCAAAATTGGATAAAAATTGTGACCTCTAGAGGGTCCATAACCTTTGAATTACATACTTATATACAATTTGCATACAAAGAGCGGCCATTTTGTAGGCAGTTTCATTTCGATTTTTGAAAATTCCAATTTCAATACGGTGGAATAGTGATCTAAACGGTTTTTAAAATCAAAAAAAAAATTGTGACCGCTAGAGAATCCACAAGCTAAAAATGTGATTTTTCGACCATTCAGGGACCATAATCCAGGCAGTTACGATCCGATATGCGCGAATATCGAAAGGAACCAAGATCTTTGGGTTATAAACATGCATTTCAAGTTTCATCAAAATCGGCACAAAATTGTGACCTCCAGAGGGTCAACAACCTTGTTATCTATACTAATATTTGTGACTGTCGTTCGGGGTTGGCGGCTACACTAGGTATGGCCCGAGTCTGAAATTTGGGGTATAGGGGTAGCTCGGACCGGGGAGTAACATAGGCCAGGTGGCGTTAGTCTACCACTTCCGGTTTCGGGTTTATGACCCCCGTGCGAAGCCAGGCATTCTTCTAGTACCAGATATTTACACTATTTGCGTACGAGGGACGGCCATTTTGTAGGTCAGTTTTGGTCTGATTTTTTACGAAATTCAAACTCAACTGGGGCGACGACAATATACATCCACATGAAAATGTGGGCGTATAAAAATGTCATATCTTATCAACAAAAATTACAGCGCTAGCTATAAAATATGCACTTTAGACTGCTCAACAGCCTTTATACTGGTGAAACTTAAACATTATTAATGTGGGCATTTCTAATACGGACCTCCAACTTTCACATCACCCCAGAGTACTATAGACCTACCTACACAATATTCTACGATTTTAGTCTTGACCAGTCAAGTCCGCAATATGGTCACAGACAGAGCTGCACTTGTATTCTTGTAAACAATTTTAGCCTGTCCCATTTGTTTCATGCCTACTATTTGTCATTCAGAATGAAGCAAAAATGACTTTTTTTTTTTGCATTCCTGTCCTGGCCCGGGGTCTTCGTCTATCTTGCAAAGTAAATCATAGAATTTAATTAACAATTTTATTGAGAACCGATTTGAATACCGGTAAGGTACTTTACTTACACGAGACCTGCGTCATATAGATCTAGGCCTAGCCTACAAATTGAAATTGGAAGCAGTAATCAAAACCAATTTTTTCTTTTCGTAAAAACTTCGAAGAATTCTGTTGAATTTTAAAACAAAATTGACTTTTCAATATTCTGCCAGAGATCTAAATACATGTATGATCTACTTCTATCTACTAATCTAGGCCTATCTAGAAATTAGACATACAAAAAGGGTAGTTATGGGTTTATAATCAAACTATTACTATTGGTATTAGATCTAGACTAGTAATACTCTATAGGGCCTAATACTCATCATCTAGTCTAGGCTATTTATTATTTTTTGGCTAGGGCTAGGCCTACTGACTTCTAAAATTTAAAAAGTCACGAAGTGTTTGTTGTTACACAAGGCTGCCTACAAAAGCCCACGTAAAAAAAAACCTAACACGCAGTTTTATTTGCAATGACTTATGGTTTAACAATAAATAAATTATACTCACCGTCTAATTTCTTTTCTGAATGTCTTCGCATTAGATATTGGTGACAGTAAGTAACTCACTAACAACACTGTGACAAAAATACCGCCTTATTTTTGAACGAGAACGAGAATTCGGACAACGTCGGTTTTTTTCCCAAGAATCCATGACCACTCGGACCAAAGATCACTCGGAACAAGATCAGTCGGACCAACTGATAGACCACTTGGACCAAACAATATGACTACTCGAACCAATAATAAAGTGTAGTTTAAATTGTTGTTATAATAAATTGATAAACACTATTGTTTTTGTTCGGATTATTATTCTTATTAGGGTTACACACTGCGTAGCTTGTGTGAAACACTATTGTTTTTGTTAAAATTATTCTTATTATTATTCTTATTATTATTATTATTATTTTTCCAATTTGATTGTATCTCAGAAACTACTTGTCGGATTGATTCGATGTCTTCGGTTTCACTAGAAAAGTGGGTGTGACTTAGAGATTAAAGCTATTTCGAACGTTCTGCGACAATGCGAAATGTCCGAAATCGTCGAATTTGTCGATTTTTGAAATATTGCCGTAATATTAACAATAATCGTCGGATTTTAACATTGGATACATTTTGACATAGCCAGAGACAAGGCACATAGCCAAGGTTCTTTAGATTTTTGATTTTCCACCAATCGTCTGAGATATTAGGCGCCAAATTTTGAAAATTTAAATTTTTACAAAAAACTTTTTTATTTATGAATATTTTAATGTGGTATTTTACCCAGGGTTAAAGAGTCATCTGATTTGACCAAAAATGGCACCATTTTTTGTCATCGTAATTTTCCTTGGCCGCCATTGGCTAATTCAGTTTTTCAGTCCTGGATTAATTATTTATTGCTCGATTTGTATAAAACAAAGTTCATATGCTCCGTGATCCAAAATGTCATTTTTTTTGTTACCGGTAAAGTTACCTTTCGGCAACGGAAGTGACGTAAATTTAGCAAAAACTACAAATTTGACAGTTCGGTACCACTTTTTGAAAGCAAATATTATTCTTTTCAAATCTGGTATGACTGAAAGTGTGTGCCCTGTAAAGGCGCAGAAAACATCGGGCTCAGTTTTTTTAATTTTGATTTCGTTTTCGGGTCATTTTGATTTAAAGGTGAAAAAAGGTGAAAAAATGAGCTATTTACAACCCATTCAGGCTTTTCATATTTTAAAATATTTCTTCGCAACTTTCATAAACTAGTAGTAATATTACATACGAAGAGAATGTATGTCAAAAACTAGTTTGTAATATAAGCAGTTGCCGAGAAAGGGGCAATTTTGCATGAGTCCCTTTTACACTAGTTTGCCTGTAAAAGTGTCAATTATTATTCGATTTTCATAAAAGTGACACCATTTGATGTGTAATGTCAATTTTAACTAGGTCAAACCAATTTAACATTTTCAATGTCACCGGAAATGACGTAATTTGGGCAAAAAATGTATTTATAGCCTTCAAACCAGTAATTTATTCAAACGAGTCGTATTTGTTATTTCTTTAGAATTTTGATATTTGATTCCAATCAACTAATAGAATGAACCCATACAATCATATAGATATCACAAAATGGTTTCTAACTTGTTCAGTTGCGGAGAAATAGACGATTTTCAACAGGTAACTTTTCAAGGTTTTTGCTTCATAAAAGTGTCAATTATTATTCGATTTTCATAAAAAATTTCCAGTGTGTGATACCTAATGTCATTTACGATTTCATACAAGTAATTTAACGCTTTTTCTGTCACCGGAAGTAACATCATTTTGGCAAAAACTGTATTTTTAGCCTTCAAAACATATTTTATTTAAATGAGTCTGATTTGTATTGTTTTTCAAATTATGATATTTGATTCAAATCAACAAATAGATTAAACCCACACGATCATACAGATACCAAAAAATGGTTTCTAACTTGTACGGTTGCAGAGAAATAGACGATTTTGTACAAGTCCCTTTTCAAGGTTTTTGGTCTATAAAAGTGACAATTATTATTCGATTTACATAAAAATTTTCCCTATCTGATGCCATATGTCATTTCTGATTTCATAAAAGCCATTTATGATTTCATAAAACTAATTTAGAATTTTCATTATCACCGGAAGTAATATAATTTTGTCAGTATCACTTACATGTAACAAATGTATACAATGAATTGATATTGCTGGATTTGGTTGATTCTGTGTACATTTTATTTGATGTGTGCAATGCTTATATGGAAACCTGTTTAATGGTTTCATCGGTACCGGAAGTGACATATGTTCAAGGGTAACGGGGCACCGGTGAAACCCGTCATTACTGCGTCGCAGTTCTAGTTGTGTTTGTTTTAATAAATTGATAATTGTGTTTGTTTTAATATGCACCTGTTTTCTTTGAAATAATGAAGTGTTATATACTTACCAGTGGTATTTTTTCATCATGAAGCACGCCATGAGTTTTATACTCATAACAGAGTAGTGATTAATTCGTATGTATCTGTATACTCACCCGTGTTATCTACGACTACAATTGATACACTATTCGAGGCTTTGAGCAAGTTAAATTAGGTTCTGTTCTTAAGGACTGTATAGACGAAGTTATTCCAGTTTTTACCAAAATTATTAATTCTTGTATATCATCCTCTACTATTCCCAACGTTTTCAAACAAGCTTATGTTACCCCTTTAATTAAAAACTAGATCCTAATGTTTTTAAAATATTGGAGAAATGTATTGCTTCTCGGATAAAGGCCCATCTACATGATAACTGTTTGTATGAACCATTTCGAAGTGCTTATAAATAATTTCACAGTACCGAAACAGCTTTAACCCGGGTTTCAAATGATATTTTAATGGAAATTGATAATAGAACATGTACATTTCTAATTTTATTAGATTTATCTGCTGCTTTCGACACGATGTACCGTTCCATTCTTCTACGTAGACTTCAATTTAAATTCGGTAGTTGTGGCTCTGCATTAAATCTTTTAGAAAGCTATCTTGTGGGTAGAAAGCAGTGTATTATAGTTAATTGTAAATCGTCGTCTGAATCTGTTTTGTCATCTGGGGTTCCCCAAGGTTCTGTTCTTGGTCTGATTTTATTTACCCTCTATACGTCACCATTAGGTGATATATTGTCAGAAAATATGGTCTCAGCTTTCATTTGTATGCCGACGATACTCAATTATATATTTCATTTACACCTAATTGTCCATTTCCTTTCAATTTATCAAAATTGCAACTTGAGAACTGTATTAGTGAAATTAGAAAATGGATGTCAAAGAACTTTCTAAAATTGAATGATGATAAAACCGAATATTTGTTATTAGGCTCAGGGCATCAATTAAGTAAATTTGCACATGATACCCCCCCCCCCCCACACACACACACACACCCTGTTATAATTGGTAATTGTGATATATTTTCATCTTATTCTGCTCGTAATATTGGGGCAATCTTTGATAGTTTTATGCTTATGGGAGCTCAAGTAAATAATATTTGTAAATTGTGCTATTTTAATATCAGAAATATAGGTAAAATACGTAAATGTATAACTGTAGAGGCCACCAAGTCACTTGTCAATTCTCTGGTCACTTCTCGATTAGATAACATTAATTCACTTTTAGTTAGTTTACCTTTAAAGCTTATAGATAAATTACAAAAAGTACAAAATGCCGCGGCTAGACTTGTTACTTTAACTAAGAAATAAGAACCACATAACTCCTGTTTTATATAATCTACAATGGTTACCTGTTAAATATCGAATTGATTTTAAGATTTTATTACTTAGTTTTAAATGTTTAAATAATCTAGCTCCTGTTTACCTCTCAGATCTTTTAGAACTGTATACACCTGGCCGAACATTACGTACATCAGATAAACTACTTTTAAAGCCCAAAACTGTTCAACTAGTCTCTTACGGACAGCGCTCTTTTAATTATCAAGCACTTGTTTTATGGAATAATCTACCATTTAGTTTAAGATGTTGTACATCTCTATATTCTTTTGAAAAAAAACAACTTAAAACACATTTATTTAATCAGGATACAATCGTTAACATTTCCATAATCTTGTTGTTTATGTATTATTTACATTGTCACTTTGTAAAGTGCCCCTGAACATGTTATATGAAAGGGCGCAATATAAATATGCTGTAATAATAATAATGATAATAATAATAAATAAAACATTAAGATTTTTCGACTGTTTCGTTTAATTTAACGTTTTTAGATTATGAAACCAACGTTTAAAAAATAAGATCCAATAGAATCAATATAAAAGGCATGCATAGATATAATAATAACGTTCAAAGAATTATAAGTTATAACGTTACATACTTTATTTTATAAGAAATAGTTTACTAATGTGTACAGGAGGTCTGATTAGGCTTAGAAAATAACTTTGTATCAGATGGTTCATTTGATGTTCTTGAAATAGCTTATTTGAACGTTAGTAAAGTAAACGTCAATAGATCAATACCAATTAATGTTTGGTAACTTCTCACAGTTTCAACGACGAAACGTCAAATAAAACGCGCTTGAAACATTAATCGTAAGTCTAAATGCAGTTCTTTTCAGTTAAAAATTTAAAAAAAAAACCATCTAAATATAAAACGTTTTACAAACATTTTCGGACGGTTATTTTTGTTCGTTTAATTTAAACGATTATTCTATTAGGAACATGGAACGTCTTTAAAAACTAAAATCCAATATAATGTCACGAACATAATATATACTTATAACGTTCAAAGAGCCATAAGTTAAAATGGTACAAATATACACTAGAAGAACATAGTTTACTAACGTTTCCAGATTGTCTGACCAGGCTTGAGATAAAACGTTGAATCAGACAGTTCATTCGACGATGTTGGAACAAGTAATCTGAACGTTTCTAAAATAAACGTCACTAGAAGGATATTAATTAATGTTTAGTAACGTCTCGCATTAATCTAAAGTCTTTATGCAACGATTGTCTAATGCAACATCAAAAAAGCATTGGAGGTTTATTTTTATTCGTTTAATTTAAACTTTTTGGAAGAGGAACACGGAACGTTTAAAAGTAAGTATAAAATCTAACGTCTAATGTAACGTCTAATAAAACGCGCTTGAAACATTATTCTAAACTTTAAATGAAAATTGGGGGGGGGGGTGTATTTTTATTTGTTTAGTTAAAAGGTTTTAGATTAGGAAAACGGAACGTTTTAAAAAGTAAGATCCAATATAAAAATTATAATTCGGAAATAATTCGGGGTTATATGTTCAATCTTATTTAAATTAGAAGAAACTAGTTTACTAACGTTTACAGAATGTCCGAACAGACTTAGGAAATAAGGCCGTATCTGATGGTTCCTTTGACGTTCTTGGCATAACTAATCTGAACATTTCTAATGTAAACGTTCATAGAACAAGTTTAATTATTGTAAAATAACGCCCACAGTATCACCGACGTAACGCCAATAAAACGAACCTGAAACATAAATTTAATGTTTCAATGGAACGTTTTGTCAATGAAACATTACAAAAACATCTCAAATAACATTAGGTCATTGTCAAAGTACAGGAGAAAGATGTAAAATAAAAATAGAACGTTTTACGAACTTTATTGGAGATTATTTTTGTTCTTTTAATTTAAACATTTTTAGATTAGGAAAACAGAACATTTTGAAAACTCGAATCCAATACAATCAATATAACGTTACAAACAAATATATTAATAACGTTCAAAGAATCATAAGTTAAAACGCTACAAAAGTTAGAAAAACATACATTAGTTTACTGACGTTAACAGGCTGTTTGACCAGTCTTGTGAAATATCCTTGAATCAGGTGGTTCATTTGACGTTTTTGGAACAATTAATCTGGACGTTTCTAAAGTAAACGTCAATAGAATTACAGGAAAACGATGTAACATGGAAATATAACGTTTTTACGAACTGTATTGAGGGTTATTGTTTTCGTTTAATTTCAACGTTTTTCGGTTAGGAAACAGAACGTTTTAAAAACCAAAATCCAATATAACCAATAGTACGTTACAATCAAATATATTAATAAAGTTCAAACAATCATAAGTTAAAACGCTACTATAGTTACGTTAGAAGAACATAATTTACTGACGTTTACATGTTGTTTGATCAGGCTTGGGAAATAACGTTGAATCAGGTGGTTCAGTTGACTTTCTTGGAACAACTAATCTGAACATTCTAATGTAAACGCCACTAGAACGATATTAATTAATGTTGTGTAACGTTTCACAGTATCAAGGATATAAAGTCATAATAAAACGAGGTTGAAACATTAATCTAATGTTTTAATGCAACGTTTGCGAATTTTATTGTAAGGTTGTTTTCATTTTCGTTTAATTTCAACGTTTTTAGATTAGGAAAACAGAACGTTTTAAAAACTAAAATCCAATAATCAATGTACATGTAACGTCACAAACAAATCTATTAATAACGTTCAAAGAACCATAAGCTAGAACGCTACGAAAGTTATGTTAAACGAACATAGTTTACTGACGTTTACAGGTTGTCTGACCAGGCTTAGGAAATAACGTTGAATCAGATGGTTCATTTGACGTTCTCGGAAAACCTAATCCCAACGTCTCTGAAGTAAAAGTCGCTAGAACGATAATAATTAATGCTAGCGTCTCACAGTATCAAGGGTATAACGTAAAAAACAGGTTTGAAACATTGGTCTAATGTTTTAATGCAACGTTTGCTAATGATTTAAGATGTAAAGAATATGCAAAATAGAAATGCAACGTTTTACGAACTTTATTGGAAGGGTTAATTTTTCGTTTAATTTTAACGTTTTTAGATTAGGAAAAAAGAACGTTTTAAAAACTGAAATTAATTTAACGTCACAAACAAATATATTACTAACGTTCAAAGAATCATTAGTTAAAACGCTACAATAGTTACGTTAGAAGAACATAATTTACTGACGTTTACAGGTTGTCTAACCAGGCTTGGGAAATAAAGTTGATTCGGGTGGTTCAGTTGACATTCTTGAAACAACTAATCTGAACGTTTCTAAAGTAAACGTCACTAGAACGATATTAATTAGTGTTTAATAACGTTTCACAGTATCAACGATATAACGTCACAAAACACGGGTTTGAAACATTAATCTAATGTTTTAATGCAACGTTTGCTAATGATGTGAGATGTAAAGAACATGTAAAATAGAAATACAACGTTTTACGAACTTTATTGGAAGGGTTTATTTTTTGTTTAATTTTAACGTTTTTAGATTATGAAAACAGAACGTTTTAAAAACTGAAATTGATATAACGACACAACCAAATATATTACTAACCTTCAAAGAATCATAAGTTAAAACGCCAATATAGTTACGTTAGAAGAACATAATTTACTGACGTTTACAGGTTGTCTGACCAGGCTTGGGAAATAACGGTGCTCTAGGTGGTTCAGTTGACGTTCTTGGAACAACTAATCTGAACGTTTCTAAAATAAACGTCACTAGAACGATATTAATTAATGTTTAGTAACGTTTCACAGTATCAACGATATAACGTCATAAAAAACGGGGTTGGAACATTAATCTAATGTTTTAATGCAACGTTTGCTAATGATGTAAAATATAAAGAATATGTAAAATAGAAATACAACGTTTTAGGAACTTTATTGGAAGGGTTTATTTTTCGTTTAATTTGAACGTTTTTAGATTAGAAAAACAGAACGCTTTAAAAACTGAAATCAATATAACGTCACAAACAAATATACTACTAACGTTCAAAGAATCATAAGTTAAAACGCAACAATAGTTACGTTAGAAGAACATAATTTACTGACGTTTACAGGTTGTCTGACCAGGCTTGGGAAATAATGGTGATTCGGGTGGTTCAGTTGACGTTCTTGGAACAACTAATCTGAACGTTTCTTAAGTAAACGTCACTAGAACGATATTAATTAATGTTTAGTATAGTTTCACAGTATCAGCGATATAATGTCATCAAAAACGGGGTTGAAACATTAATCTAATGTTTTAATGCAACGTTTGCTAATGATGTAAGATGTAAAGAATATGTAAAATAGAAATACAACGTTTTACGAACTTTATTGGAAGGGTTTATTTTTCGTTTAATTTTAAAGTTTTTAGATTAGAAAAAACAGAACGTTTTAAAAACTTAAATCAATATAACGCCACAAACAAATATATTACTAACGTTCAAAGAATCATAAGTTAAAACGCTACAATAGTTACGTTAGAAGAACATAATTTACTGACGTTTACAGGTTGTCTGACCAGGCTTGGGAAATAACGTTGATCAGGTGGTTCAGTTGACGTTCTTGGAACATCTAATCTGAACGTTTCTTAAGTAAGCGTCACTAGAACGATATTAATTAATGTTTAGTAACGTTTCACAGTATCAACGATATAACGTCAGAAAAAACGGAGTTGAAACATTAATCTAATGTTTTAATGCAACGTTTGCTAATGATGTAAGATGTAAGGATATGTAAAATAGAAATACAACGTTTTACGAACTTTATTGGAAGGGTTTATTTTTCGTATAATTTTAACGTTTTTAGATTAGGAAAACAGAACGTTTTAAAAACTGAAATCAATATCACGTCACAAACAAATATATTACTAACGTTCAGAGAATCATAAGTTACGTTAGCAAAACATAATATACTGACGTTTACAAGTTGTCTGACCAGTCTTGGGAAATAACGGTGATTCAGGTGGTTCAGTTGACGTTCTTGGAACAACTAATCTGAACGTTTCGAAAGTAAACGTCACTAGAACGATATCAATTAATGTTTATCAACGAACTTTATTGGAATGGTTTATTTTTCGTTTAATTTTAACGTTTTTAGATTAGAATAAAAGAATGTTTTAAAAGCTGAAATCAATATATCGTCACAAACAAATATATCACTAACGTTCAAAGAATCACAAGTTAAAACGCTACAATAGTTACGTTAGAAGAACATAATTTACTGACGTTTACAGGTTGTCTGACCAGGCTTGGGAAATAACGTTGATTCAGGTGGTTCAGTTGACGTTCTTGGAACAACTAATCTGAACGTTTCTTAAGTAAACGTCACTAGAACGATATTAATTAATGTTTAGTAACGTTTCACAGTGTCAACGATATAACGCCATAAAAAACGGTGTTGAAACATTAATCTAATGTTTAACTGCAACGTTTGCTAATGATGCAAGATGTAAAGAATATGTAAAATAGAAATACAACGTTTTAGAAACTTTATTGGAAGGGTTTATTTGTCGTTTAATTTTAACGTTTTTAGATTAGGAAAACAGAACGTTTTGAAAACTAAAATCAATATAACGTCACAAACAAATATATTACTAACGTTCAAAGAATCATAAGTTAAAACGCTACAATAGTTACGTTAGAAGAACATAATTTACTGACGTTTACAGGTTGTCTGACGAGGGTTGAGAAATAACGGTGATTTAGGTGGTTCAGTTGACGTTCTTGGAACAACTAATCTGAACGTTTCTTAAGAAAACATCACTAGAACGATATTAATTTATGTTCAGTAACGTCTCACAGTATCAGCGATATAACGTCATAAACAACGGAGTTGAAACATTAATCTAATGTTTTAATGCAATGTTTGCCGATGAAACATTATAAAAACATTCAAAATAACGTTCGGTCATTGTTGAATGAAAGTAAAATTAAAACATTCTGGCGATGTTTCTGGAACGTTTATAACAAGTACAGCCTATCTCTGAACCTTTTTCGAACGTTTGGAGAACGTGCTTAAAAAAACATTCTGAACGCAACCATATTAGACCCAATTACGAATGTTACCAAAACGTTTTGTGTTTGCTGGGATTGACCATACTGTTGTCTTCTTTCTTCAGTGAGCCATGGCCTGGTCCAGCAGCTCATGATGAATAGTCTTCTCCCTCCTGCTGGTAGATCAACCTCCCCTTGTCTTTGCTGTTCTTCCTCCGACTCAAGGGCTAGGATGTATTTATTACAAGAGGGAGACAAACATCATGTCTTCTTCAGATAGATTATGCTCTGGTACATCTGGAACTTCTGGATCTTGTAGTTTTGCCATCGTGTTGTGGAGTGAAAGATACAATGATTTTGTGGATCTGATCTGGATCAAAAGCGGCATGAAATTTTCCAATGCGTAACAAAGCTTAACAATGCACAACAGAGCTTGATAATCGTATCCGAGCGTGATTTAAAGCGTCATAATCGCATCAAAGCGTAATTAAGCTTATCAAAGTGTGATTTAAAGCGTAACAAAGCGTAACAAGGCCTGATCAAATCGTCCCCCAAAGCGTAACCAATTCGTATCAGAGCTTATCAGAGCGTAACATTACTTAGGAGATCGTGATATTTTTGGAAAAGTAAACAAAAATGATGGCGCTTTGCTCGCCGATTTAAAGCGCGACATTCGCCGTTGGTGTGAACTAGACTTAAAGAGTTGGCCAATAAATAATAGCCTTTGTTTTCCTGTCATTGAACCCTCCAACACGCATAGTGTGTTTTGTAATGCTACGATTAACTAGTACGCAATCCTAATGGGAACTTTCAGGGTTTAGCTAAATTCAAACATGCTGACAATTACCCGATTTTAACGAGGAGTGCGCTAACCCGAATTCCATCAGCACTGCCCATATTTATGGCTCCGTGAGTAAGACACTGGGTTGATCACATTTTCGAGTTCCCACGTACACCTTGGCATACCCGTAATAAAACCCTACACAGTTGGAATTCGAAATAAGAGTAGGCTATATCGTCGCTGTTCGAGCATATTTCCCTCATATCACACTATATGGCGTGCATCCGTCTTTTTTAGCCCATTCGCTGCAGAAACGTGGGACGTTAATCCCATTTTATTTCATATCTTCTGTATTATTTTGCTTTTCCAGGTTCAAGTAAGAAGCCACGCGTGTACAGGCGGTAGGTTTGAGGATTACTTCTGTGCTTGTGGTATAGTCGTTCGAGTTGGACAGACAGTTTTTATGATTAATCATTGCTCGATTGATTATTGGGTTATTGATTATATTCTGTGTAATGATGGTGGTGATATTCTTGACGTCAAAAAATTAAATTCTGGTGGTTACAAGGTAATAGTATATATTTATATGTTTATGTACTGTGTCGCGTCTGTCCTTGCAAAAGTGGACAATCCAATCTAAGGCTGAAATGACAGATATACTTCTGCTTTAATCACATAAACCTCGTATATCAACCTGATAAAATACTTTAAAATTACCAACGGTTTAATTGTATCGTTTTATTTTAATAGCGATGACTTATCGAAATGGTGATATCTGAAGAAAACACCTCAAACAAACAAACCTGTTTCAATATTTGTGTTATTGTCCCCCGCCTTTCGAAGAAAGCAGGGGACTATTAAAATGGGTCCGTCTGTCTGTCGGTCCGTCCGTCTGCTTGTCACGCTTTTTAGGACACAATAACTAGCAGAGCAATAAGCAATTTGATTGGTCGAGACTTTGGAACATAATGCCTTGATGGAGTTTGAAGATGAGAATCGGTGGATGTTTTGGGACACGATAACTTTGGTTATAATTAAGGGAGAGTGACGAAACTCCGAGTATAGATTCATTATATCATTAACCGTACGTAACTAACGTACAAAAATTAAATGGTAGCTAGGGTAGGTCTGTCGTTCAGATTGATCATTACCTTGACTAAGGAACGATCAGCAATTTGACTGGTCAAGACTTTGGAACATAACAACTCTGCTTTTAATTGAGGTAGAATGTTTAAACTTGATGTAGATGTTCATTAAACATACATTATGCAAGAGCTAAATCTGTCTATTGCAGGTCTTTCTTTAGACCTGGAGTGTTATCTAAATTATTAATTAGACATTAATTAACCTTTCGAGGCCATAATGAACTATAGATGGTTATGCTAGTCTGTGATCTTTAGTGGATTATGAGCCGATTTACTGCATAACTTTCCTTCACGATTAAATGGATAATCGAGACTATGCTGTTTATCGTACTGACTTTAGTAATGTTGACCGAGGTTAGGCGGAAATTTCAACCGCTTAGTTCTCGGTTCATAGTGGATCAATTTGAATGAAATTGTCTGCAAATTGCCATTACATTATCTAGTTTTTAACTATTATAGCGAGAACTGCCAGCTCGTTATCGAATCTCCCATAATGTATCTTTAAGTGAATGTCTTGACTGAGTTCAATGATTAACATTTGGAGCTAAAGCTAAGCTGAGCGAAGCAATTTCATTGGTCGATGCTTTGGGACAAGATAACGTTGATTCTATCTGATAGAGAGTGATGAAACCTAATGTATAGTTAATAATCAGTTTGATTGCTTGACACTTTTGAAAAAAATAAATGTGCGATTAATTAATATGTGTCATCTATATATTTTGTTCTTTCGGCGGGGGACATCAGCCTCACTGTTGGCTTGTTAATGATTATTTTTATGGATTTTCAGATTATGTTACCAACGGGAGCATATCTTGAGATAAAGTTTTGGTATACAGCGCTGAATATATTTATGTATCCGTCCGTGATAGATGTCGGTGTGAGTAGAGGGCTGTGTGGTAGTTTATCTGGGTTGGATTACAGTCAACAAAATGAATTAGTATTAAGAAGTGGAAGTACAACCACTGACGATACATCTTTCTTGAATTCCTGGAAGTAAGTAAAACTATTACCATCAAATTCAATTTGATTAAAACACAGAACCTATTTCGTTTTGTTTATTATAGTTCAAAATTTCGTTTTACTTGTCTTTACTACCCTTGAGATCTGGAGGAATTGTTAAATAACCCCGGTTCTGGATGATGTGAGGTAGCCAATGAAAGGGTCTGTTGCGGCGAATTTTTGGCGTAAGGTGCAAGGGAACTGTGGATTACCCACTTGAAACATCGACGCTGATTGGTTAATCAAATGTCTGACGTCATACGGTTAAAACCCGCTCGTATGACCTCTGATGCGACCTTCCACTACAACCGACCAAATCTTCATGTAGTAGTGGGCGTCGAAAGTATAAAAAAGGAAACGAAATGTAGATCTGGGCCCTATTTCTCGAAATCCTAACTAAAGATAAAATCCAAATTTTAGTAGACAATTCAATTTTGTTTGGCTAAGCACTAAAATCAACCTAATATTATCCAATCAAATTACTAAAATTTGGATTTTATCTTAGTTAAAATTTCGTCAAACAGGCCCCTGTATTTTAATCAGATTGCATCCAATTGTTTTTTTTTCCCAAGATGGCTTCAATGGGTTTTTTTCAATATAACCTGGGAACGTTTGTAGTAAGTGGCGAGTTGGTTATAACCAATACACAATATTAATAACATATGAATTGAATAATAAATGATAATAGCATAATTATCTTTGGTGGGATTTAATGCCCAAAATTAAACATATGTTGAAAGTATACATCACAGAAAATACCTAATACCAAAGATGCAAAATACAAATGTCGTTATACTTATAATGATAAATACATAATGCCGTCAATGTTAACGTCAAATGTTAAATTACAAAGGTGTTTTTTTTAGATAATTGCACTGATGTTACAAATAAAACAACATAACCTATTCACAGGTACACTTCAACAAAGCAACTTTCACAATTGACATGTGTCTTTTAACACATCGTAAGTTCTTGAGATCAACGGTCAATGGTCGCTCGCTTATGTGTAAAATTGTTAAAATGAAAGCTTCCAAGAAGGAAAGATAACTCCTGATGATTTGTCCGTCTTCCCAGCGAACTTACCTGAATAGGTTTTTGTCAGTTTTATTTACCTAAATATATATAAATTTAGTCTAAATCCACATGAAAGTAATATTTAAAAAAAACAACTCTATCTGAAATATTATCGTTAAATAAAATAATCATGTATCTCAGCATCTGTACATTCCAAAGTTCTTCAGAAGGGAACGTGTAAATAGTGTATGCGATACTCAATATTGAGTTACTTGCATAACTATGTCCGATATCGCATATATCATGTGATGTAAGTAAATACAAAATAACATTTCAAAACTATGCTTAATATAAAAATAATAATCTTAATAGCAAAAAAATATTACACGCATATTATTACTAATACGAAATAAAATAATATTAACTAACCTAAAACTAATATAGTAGAGTTCCAAATAAAATATATGTACTGGTGGCAGTGTAAGGAATACTGACCAAATTTCTCCAGCGGTATATAAAGCAAACCTTCTCATCAGTTCAGAATTTTACTTTGAATGAACTAAATTAAACATGTTATGATAAACATGTTATAGATAAGAACATTTAAACAACAGGGTTGGACCATGCCCCCGCACCTGCTCAGCTACATAAATAAATTGTAAAACAACACATGTCAAGGTCGTGTACATCAGATGTTGGGATGGGATTGTCATGCAAAGCGCGAGGTAATAACATAATAAAAGTCATATTACATCAATGAAATGTAATTGAAGACGATGATGGCATCATGCATTTTCAACTGTCAAATTTCCTTAACAGGAACCTGACAAACCCCCTCCTGCAACTTAATAGGTTAAGCTAAAAGCCAGTATCTCAGGCACTGATCGTTAAGATAAAGTGTCAAACGAACGGACTTACGAACCTCGACGAAGCCCACTCACAAGCGCCAAAGTAGGGAGTCATTGCGGAGGGTATTAGGGACCTCCCCAAGAAAATTGGAAAAATAGACTACCGGAAATGCTGTCTGACGGTATTCAGGCACCGATTATCGAGATAAATAGTTGTAATCAGATAGCGTCTGTCGCCTGATCACTAACTTTTCCACCCCAGAGAGGAAAGTGTCAAACGAACGGACTTGCGAACCTAAACGTGTGACACTATGAGGTGTCCGCAGTCCCCAGAGACCGGCCAGTGACGCTATCGCTCGTCTCGGCAGGACTTTACGCTATGATCAATTATTTCAATGATCAAATAACTCTGGAACATTCTGTTTTGTTATAACTATGTTTATATATTAAATATAGGAAACTACAAACATCTATGATAGTACATTATGAGTTAAATAAAGTTCTCTAGCGCGTTTTCTGTGGCGAGAGCCGTCCCGGACTCTGAGCCAACCAGCTAGACGTACGGCTAAGAGCGCCGGATGATGTCTTCCTTGGGAACCTGGAGTGGTGTCTCTAAAACTTAAACCCCACACGTTCCTTATAAAGAGGATTCGTGCATGAGTCATGTATTGACCGTTGGGAAATTGGCCAGTTACTTCCTTTGTCTGATTGGGCAGTTGCACAGAAGCTACCCTGGATTTGAACACAATGGTCTATTATGGGCACCAAGGAGGAGGAGCAGATGACAGTTGTCCACATTTCTAAAGCGTGGGATTTGGGATTCCATATCTGGATAAGTGTTTCATTAACCGATGTTTATCAAAAAAATGAGGTAATTTGTACTCCAGAGTTCTCCAATCTGATTTCTTATCGTACCGTACATTTAACACCTCGAGATAAATTGTGGCAGGGCATCATTAACGTAAAAGGATATCCTTTAACACCCCATTTGTTTAACCACTTTAATATATTAAACAAAACTTACTGAAATTTAGAGTACTGACATAACCTCTACAGTGTATAATAGTTTTACAAACGAGGCCCCCGAAAATTTAAACAAGAGCATCGCTAACACTACAATATACGTCCATATTCCAGCTTTGATCGATATGGTACTTTTTAAAATTGAGAGAAATAAATATGAAATGGCTGTAATATGACAAGAGGCAAAGCAGGTTAATCGTTGGTCGTTTGGTTTGTTTTGCCAAATTTACAGACAAAATATTAACAAAAAAGTGGGTATGACACTACCCCAGGAGGTCGTGGCCTTACACCAAGTTCGAAAGCACAACCACAAATCAGCTACAATTCGAGGCGCTATTTCAATGTTTCTCGTTCTGGGTCCCGTTTCACAAAACTTAAGCTAAAATCTTTAAAATACATTTTAACTAAAATCAAAATGCAATTTTAACTTAAAATTGAATTTTAATCGATTTTAACTTTAAAATTGAATTTTAATCGATTTCACCTTAAAATTGAGTTTTAATCGATTTCATCTTAAAATTAAATTTTAGTTAAAATTGATTGCACCTGCGCAGTTCCGTTTATCAACATCCTGCCACAGCTTTTTCCTCCCTCGATCTCGACATTTGCTTTCCGGTCCTGTTTAAGGGTAAATGAAGATCTGTGTGACAGTGACCACTTTCCTATTTTGATTGATAATAGACCTCAGAGATGGAAGTTGCATAAGGCTGATTGGGCTCTGGTTGAATCTTTGTGACTCATCTTTTTTGATACAAAGGAGTTAGAAGATGCCGATGAACCCATGGCCTCATTCACTTCAATCCTTTAAAATGTAGCTGAGCAGGCGATTCCAAAAACCACGACTGCACCAAAACGTTTCAATAAACCATGGTATAACGAAGATTGCAAATCTGCTCTTAAAGAGCGTGATCGTATCCTCAGACGGCTAAAGAACCACCCTTCCATGGAGAATATTGTGGCATACCAAATGGTCCGGGCAAGGTTACGTCTCAAGGATCAATTCCCGTACCACATTTAAGTCGGTATCGGATATGATTCGTAGGATTAAAGGTAAAGGTAGTGCTTTATCAGTTAACCATCTAAATGTTGATTATACCACCTTAATAACATTTCCTGATATAGCTAAATCTCTGGCCAGTACAATGTCATTTAATTCATCATCCAATTTCTCCCCAATGCCTTTCGAGGCATTAAACAACATCAGGAGAAAAGACGACTCAGTTTCAAGTCCCGCAATGATGAATGCTACAATGATACCTTTTCCATTGCAGAGCTTCGGGATTCGCTAAAGCGAGCTCGGGATACTGCAACTGGTTCAGATGAAATACACAAAGAGCTCAACACAACAAAATAGCTTCGGCTACTGTGACGCCATATGAGACCATTTCCGTTTGTCCCCCCCCCCCCTGCTGCTTGTATATTTACAGCTGAGCTTCAAGCCATACTTCAGGCTTTGGAGTTCATTCAATCATCAACTGTACTTAAGCACGTCATCTTTCCTGAGTCTCTGCCCTCGCTTCAAGCAATTAACAATAAACAGCTTAAGCATCCACTGGTGGCAGATATTTACTGTCTGCTACTATCTTATGAGTTTATCAGCAAAGACATCGTCTTTTGCTTGCTCCCCAGCCATGTTGATATAGAAGGGAATGATCAAGCAGATTTAGCTGTCAAAGCTGCTTTGGATCTTCCCCTATCAACATTTTAATACCATACAAGGATTTTAAACATTGTATTGATTATTGCATTGGGATCGTGCAGGCACAAATAAACTTCATCACATAAACAGGAGAGATGAAGTTGTTTTGTGTAGCTCTCGCATATGTCATACTTTTTTAACACATTTTCATCTTAAAGTGAGAGCCTCAACCAGAATGTGAACACTGTCATGTTCATGTGACAGTTGAGCACATTTTGATTGAGTGCAAGCATCTCAAATATACAAGATTGCGATATTACCGTTGCTAATCACTACATCAGTTGTTTGCCCAACTGGGTCTATATAGTAGAGGGCTAGATTTTTTAAAAGAGACAAATTGTTATCGAAAGTTTTGATTGTATATATCTGATTTTCTCTTTCATGTTTTAAATACTTGATTTCTTATGAAGCGAAAAACACAAACACTACACGATACAAGCTGGACACAGCTTCTGCTTTACTTTGTTGTGATGATATAGACATTACATTAATTAGAACATTCTACGATTTACTGCCATAGATTGTCATCATTTTAACCCCAATGTCCACCACCTAGACTTAATGTCCGTTTTACACTATATACAATGTCACCAAGACCATCATTCGTCACCAAGACAAGAAAATACACATATCACCAAGACTATCATTTGCCATTTAAAGAGAAGAAAATTATGTCACCAAGACTTCGTTTGTCATCAAGACAATAAATATTAACCTAGGATTTTTACACAAATACATTTAAAATTACATGTAACAAACATTCGTGACATTATACATGTTGCTTACTCCCTATTAAACCACAGGAACAGCAACTAACAAATTCGGAATTACTTCCTTAATACCCTACCTCAAACTAAAACTCAAACACAGCAAAACTCGATTATGGATGTATTGTGTATGGGTGTGCCCGGGAGTCTTATCTCAAAGAGTTCGACACCATACATAACCAAGCACCTAGAATAAGTTTAGGAGCATATCGTACCTCTCCAGTGTACAGTTTATACGTCGAGGCACACGATAAACTGGCTCTTCAGTATGCTACGAAAATAGCATCTTTACCGAATCATAGAAAACTTCTCCGCCAACTTTAGAGGTGTAAATTCTCTCTTCGGATGTAACAGACTTCAAATGATTCTTCAATTCTTTAATATACCGGAACATAAATATACATATATCGCCATACAGTACTGACAGGCCAGTTACTGCACTTAGTGAGGGATCCTAACTAGTGACTGCCTTTAATGTTCAAATTTTGTTATATTTAAGGAAAATCAGATAATAGGATAAAGGTAAATGTTGTAATTAAAACTGACATGTAGATAGATGAACAATGCATAAAAGATTAAACAATATAATAAATCAACAAAAGCAATAGATGGGATTAACGTGGTTACCCATTGACGGCTTGAAAGGGGTGACAGGCTAACGACTTGCTAGCCAGTTGATCTTAAAGTGGTTAATTTAAGAAACATTAATTATCTTAGCGATTGACAAATTATCACACCATTATAGTATCAGCGATTGACAAATTATCACACCATTATAGTATCAGCCTTGACAGTATTGCGAACACCAATTTCTTCAGGACACCAACGTGGGCTATATCTTCTCCTAAAATCGATTTCAATCTTACACAGCATAAAAAGAAGGATACAAGCTGTACGGTGTTCCCGTCTGTCTTTAGAGAGCCAGTGTCTAAGTATGGTCGTTATGCTCCAACATACGCAGATCGTTCGAAAGAACGTTGATCGGGTAGCTTCGGCTGTTGTGACGCCATCTAAGACCATTTCTGTTCGTCTCCCCCCTGCTGCTCCAAGCCATACTTCAGGCTTTGGAGTTCATTCAGGGGGTACTCGATTGAGCGTTCCGGAATTGAATTCTCTCAGTTCTAAAAATAGTGACAATCGAGTGAAAAGGTGGATTTCGGGCTACAACGCATGCGTCGATTGCATCAGAACGCATCTCAACCAACCATACAGCCGAAGCATAATCGTTGTGTTTAATTACGTCACGATTCTACTCACACCACCTCCGTTGTCGGGACTGACAGAACTGTGACAGAACTGAATTCCGCGTTACTCGATTGCAATTCTGTCAGTTCTGGACGTTCTGGACTGTGAATCGAGCATCCCCTATATGATCAACTATACTTAAGCACGTCATCTTTACTGATTCGCTGTCCTCGCTTCAAGCAATTAACAATAAACAGCTTGAGCACCCACAGGTAGCAGATATTTACTGTCTGCTACTATCTTATGGGTTTATCAGCAAAGACATCGTCTTTTGATGGCTCCCGAGCCATGTTGATATTAAAGGGAATGAGAATGATCAAGCAGATTTAGCTGTCAAAGCTGCTTTGGATCTTCCCTTATCAACATTTTTAATACCATACAAGGATTTTAAACATTGTATTGATCATTGCATTGGGATCGTGCACGCACAAATAAACTTCATCACATAAAGCCTCTCCTTAGACATTGGCTAAGCTCCTACAGGTCTGACAGGATAGATGAAGTTGTTTTGTGTCACTCTCGCATAGGTCATACTTTTTTAATACATATTTTCATCTTAAAGCGAGAGCCTCATCCAGAATGTGACCACTGCCATGTTCCTTTGGCAGTTAAGCACATTTTTATTGAGTGCAAGCATCTCAAAGAAACAAGATTACGGTATTACCGTTGCCAATCACTACATCAGTTGTTTGCCCAACCCGGCCTATTTTGCAAAATTTTAATTGTATATATCTGATTTTCTCTTTCATGTTTTAAATATATATACATAAAGTTTATATTTATTTTTATTTGATATTTACTGTGATATTTGTTTAAATTTATGTATATTTATAGATAATATTGTGATTATTTGTTTCTAGTTTGTCTCGAGAAGCGCAATATAGCCCGTTTGGAGCTGACCTGCCATTAAACATTTATTCCTTACACCCTATTAACCCTATTGTTTTTGCTGCATGGCAGAACCTAGAGTCCGCAAGTCTGACTGAATCATCTTGGAACTTATCATGCTGCCTCCTTACATCCTAAGGATGATGCATATTGTTTTTGGTACCATTTTTCTTTTTCTGCATCGCCTGGATGCCGCAATTCTGAATGTATTATCTTGAAACTTAGCATACGTATTCCGTATACCCCAAGGACGCCAACTATTGTTTTTGGCGCATGTCCAATATATATATATATATATATATATATATATATACACACGTCCACTACATATATGCACGTATTTAATTACAGACTTAATAGATCCCACATGGTTTGCTAATGTGGATATGACCTGTATACATTTATACCAGTTAGCGAAATTGATATGTTTAATGACCAACTTGTGTGAGTAGACCTAGTTCCTTATAAGACGTTCGTATCAACTTTCCCTGTTGTGGAAAGGTATATATCCATAAGTTTGCTGACGGTTAGACAGACGGGAGGAGCAGGGAAGAGCGGAGACGGGCGTATGGACGCCCCGGAGTTCAACCGCTGCCGTGACAGAAGAGCGGAATGGTTGTGTTAATGTTTATATTCCTGATGTAGTTTAGTTCCTGTTTTGAGTTATGTTCCGGTTGTATTTATGTAGTTTTTTCATATTCTGTTCCCGATGTAAATAAATATATCTAAAGGACAATATTGGTTCCAGTCATTATCACATATGTGATAGAACTGGTTAAACACGTTCCAAATATAATTTTAACACAGAGATCATTGCTACGATAGCTGAGTAATACAGGTTTCCTGAATCGGAAGTGACGAACGCGAACGGAAAACGAGAGTTATCCCTCTATATAACTGACCGAAGTGACGAGTGATAACAGATACATGGACGAGTTTCTGCTCACTAATAATTACTTCGAAGACTAAAAGTTGTTGTGTGCGACTGTGAGAGGATATCGGATAATTCATAAAAAGAATTGACTCTTACTAGATAAAAGAACACGAAAGAAAAATAGAAAAAGTCTGTACATTACCATGCTTTTATAAGATATAAAATGAATAAAACCAAGGGAATGTAAGGACTATTTCTATTTTTCTCCTGTTCTCTTATCTAATGCCAGTCAATTATTAACAGATAGGATTCAAATAGGTATGACCAATAATTTCAATAACACAATTACTGAGTTTAATATTAAGCGACGTTTCGATGAGGATACCCTAGTCTTTATCAAGCAAATGATACGGTTATGTGAATAGTAGGCAAATATATACAGAATATGCAACAAAATAACAAACACATACAATTTATAAACTAAACACCTTTGATTAGGGGACCATTTACAACTAAACCTACACCGTGGAAACTCGTGTAGGGATTAAAAACAGTAGGGGAGGGGGAATCATTATAACAATTAATGTATTAACAACATTAATGGGAAACCAATTAACAATACTTAAAAGAGAAGTGTGTATGTATTGGGGTATGAGTGAACAAGAGTGATGGCTAATGCAAGGAAAATAAAAATTATTAATTCAATAAACAGAAAATCATGAAAGATAAACGTATTATCAGTTTATGAAACTGGACGGGTGAAACCGTAAATATATTAATTCAATAAACTAAAAACCACAAAATGTGAACTACATCATCGGAATGTAAAAAAGTGGATAAGTACTGAAAACTAAGCGATGTATAATGTAAAATTAGACTGTGAAAAAAAAACTAGATAAACACAAAGATATGTGAATCAGTGTATAAGGTCGTCATAGGCTCCTGGGCAAGAGTGATCGCTGATGCAAGGGAAACCATACACGTATTGATTTAATAAGCTGGAAGTCATGAAGGGTAAAACCTTTTATAAGACTGTAAAACCTGGACGAGGGAAACCGTAAATATATTAATTCAATGAATTGAACGTCCATAAATGTGAAATATATTATCAGACTGTAAAGCTGCATAAGTACTGAAAACCAAGATATCTAAGATTTATAATTAGACTGTAAAACTGGATAAGCACTGAAATGTATAATTCATTCAATAAGCTGAAAATCATAAGAGATGAAACATTTTTTTGGACTGTAAACCTGGATGAGGGAGAAACGTATATGTATTTAGTCAATAAACTGAATGTCAATAAATGTGACATATATTTTCAGCCCGTAAACCTGGATAAGTACTGAAAATTAAGATATGTAAGAATGTATAATTAGACTGTAATAAACTGAATAAGCACTGACATAGGCAAATGTATAATTTGGTCATAAGCCCTTGGTATAAAGAGTCCCACATCACGGTTTAACTTGTGCTTGATGCGTTTTAAATTGACGGTTTTCTTTTTCTTCTGGTGACGATTTACTGCAAGCTGTGATTACGGGGGGTGGGGCTCCAAATCTAGGGCGCCATCCACAATCCCACCCCACAATGAATGTCAACACAATACTGGCTATAACACTGTCTGGGCGACCCGGTAGGACATATATATATTGTATTGCCTATAAAGTTGTTCGCCGATCGTTATGTCGGTGGAAGCGGACATAAAATACAACCAACTAACAACAACAACGTTATGTCACCGAAAATCAGTTTTATTCAAGTTAACATAAAGTTCATGTCATATTATGATTGTTATTAATTATTAACTTTGTTTTTGATTTTTGGTCAACCTTAGAGAATTTGTAGTCTGCCGCCCCATGCACTAGTGGTACTACAATCTGTGCGAGTCACTATAACCATGAATATGATAGCGATGAGATAGTATAAGACCACAGAGGTGTGGAGGAAGAATGATGCTATATAATGGAAATGAGCGCCGTAGCCCCCCCCCCCCTCCAACCCCTAAATCCGCGAATGGATGTAAATCCATAGCCAACCACGACTGTCATAATACGACATGGTTTCTTTGAATCGCATTTTCTTTGATCGTCTGCTTTCCTTATTTTCAAGTTAAAGGAGCTAAGTCGCTAATATTTGGGACCTAGAAATTGACACAAATGGGTCGCAACGCATACACTAATGTAATATGAATGTATATAAATTGATTTACATTCAAACGTTTCTGTTTTTACTGTAATTTTTAATCAGTTAGGTTTGGTGAAATACGCCAGTATTCTCAATCGAATTTCAATCTCTAGCGTCTGGTTATTCCAGTCTACGCCGATATTATTTATTGGGCTTACTCTCCAGATAAGAATATAGCGTCACCGTTTGACATGACTTGTGGAATATGCCTAGCCTCGTTTTTCGAGTCCCTTATTACAAATAGCGCTGAAACGCATTATGGTACACGATTCGTGTACCAATTGTAAAATGTTTATTTTGTCTTAAATATTGGATATCAGAAGCCCACCTTTTCCCGGTAAGATCACAACATCAATGTTGATTTAAATTGACAAATAATTCGTGTTTTCAATGTTGAAGATTTTGGATGATATTGAGTCAGAGACTTAGCTACTTTAAGTGATGATTCAATGGAACAAACATTTTTAGTAAATCAACAATACGGATTCAAAATACGTAATATACTATTCAAAAAAAGTAGGGGATATTTGATTTTTAAGTGTTATTAAAGTCACCTAATGAAACTGACGAAGAAACAAATGACAAAATGAAATGAAGTTCACATTCATCGATTTATTCCAAATGATCGTTAGACTAAGTAAGGCACAGACTGACCATTATAAGGGTAAAATGATACCCGGGGTCAAACAGCAAAGTTACCACAGCATCACAACCAAGGCAGTAACGGGTAAATCCTCCTCTGTTTGCCAAACAAGAATTGATCCGACGTGGCATACTCCTAATGAGACGTCTAAGGTCATTTTGGTCCAGATTGTCCCATTCCTGTTGCAACGCAGCAGCAAGTTCTTGGACATTGGCAGGACGTTGTTGACGTTGACGTAACCTCTGTCCAAGCATGTCCCAGACATGCTCGATGGGGGAGAGGTCGGGACTCAGTGCTGGCCAAGGTAATGTGGTGATGTTCTGTTGTTGGAGGTAACCTGTAACGATCCTGGCCCTGTGACATCTTGCGTTGTCATCCTGGAAGATGAAACGGCGGCCATGACGTCGTGTGAACGGCACAACATGGACTGCCAAGATGTTGTCCCGGTAGTACTGGCCTGTAACACGCCCTGCAACAACATGTAAAGCCGTTCTTCCAGCAACAGTGATGCCTCCCCACACCATAACAGAACCACCCCCAAATCGATCATGTCTGATGACGTTAACGTCTTGGAAGCGCTCGTTTCGACGACGCCACACCCTCCTACGTCTGTCCAAAAAATCAACAGTGAACCTTGACTCATCTGAAAACATCACATTGCTCCAGCGTCGATTATCCCAGTGTTGACGATCCCTACACCAACGACGTCTTGCCTGAATGTGATGATCTCTCAAACAAGGGATCACGCGAGGACGTCGGGCGCGAAGGTGACCCCTATGCAGTCGATTCCGAATCGTCTGGCCACTCACTCTCACACCAGTGTCTGTTTGAAGACGAGCGCTGATCTGATTTGCTGTGATGACACGATTTCTCAAGGCCAAGGTACGGATAAATCGATCCTGGGCTTGAGTTGTCACCCTTGGTCGACCTGAGCGTGGTCTTTCCTGTACAGATTGTGTATCACGGTATCTGGACCATAGCCTGCTTATGACAGACTGAGAAACATTCATCGTCCGCGCCACAACCGCCTGTGTTGTGCCGATCTGTAGCATGCCAAGGGCACGTAACCTTTCATTTTGGGTAAGCCGACGCATATCAAAATTTGTTTTCTGGTCACTAAAACAATTAAACTGATGTTTCCACCCTGGAATTCAATGCCACAATGACTGTAACATTCAAAGTCAGAGTCGTGCAAATCTTGGGTTGGACCCCCATGATGATCCCAAGCATCACATGCATTCCATGCGGTAGCTATTGGTGCGTTTGGGCGTCACATGTAACTGGAAATGTTTCTTCTGTTAGGTTCTATAGTGACTTTTTTCGTAGTCATTTGCATATTTTAGTATTATGCCCCCAAAATCAAATATCCCCTACTTTTTTTGAATAGTATATTTCTCTTTATTACCCTGTGAATAAGAGCTGTGAATCGTTTTCCGACACTACTTCTTCTTATTCGAGGAATAAACATAGTAATTAACTTTGGTCCTGCTATCGTAATGTTACATTATTTGAATAATACCAAATATGACTTACTTTTGAACAAATTATTAATCAAACTTTTCCTATTATCCCTTGTGTACCAGTCTATTGTATTTATCTACTCTGCTTCTTACATGATGTAATGATTCCGGAGTGCTTGCAAAATTGTAGAAAGAGGCTAAGGCGATAAGTCGACATCAAGTCGTTACGACGACAATCACGCGATAATATCACAAGTCTATTTTTTCGTATAATTGCGTCAATACTGTCATGATGTCGTGTTATGCAAAGCGCGATAATTTACATGGCCACTATCATCGACCATACGACACTAAATCCCTCTTCTAGTTACGAATGGATGGTAACGTTTATCAAATATCTAAACGTAGGCCTACATTTGGTAACGCAAACACTACAAAATAATAATATGAATTTTCTGACTTTTATATCACTTCACAAACTGATGACACTCACTCAAAACTCACTCGGACTCAATGGTTTGTCCTAGCCCTTTTTTCTTTCTTTTTATAAAGTGCCATTGTTTCTTTCTTTTTATAAAGTGCCATTTTTTCTCAATAAAGTATTAAAAGGATAATGTTAAAGTACAATGGCATTTTTAGAAAAATGAAACAAATAATAAAATGAAACGGGTTTTTTAAAGTCCTACTGTTCTGCTCTGACTGGGCTGCTCTGACAGGGCTAATGAAGGCAGGCATGCGCCATACATTTTGCTATGACAGCAATTTTGCCTCGACAGCACCGCTACTCTTATATCACATGGTTCTTTTTCCTGCACGCCAATGTGTACACTGGACCTCGGGTTTTCGTCCCCTCCATCCTGCACCTCTGATAAAGGTGAAGTACGCCGGAAAATCCTTATGAACTTTCTCGGCCAACGCAGGGATCGAACACGGGATCGAAAACTTTATAACAATTTAACTGCAAACAAATCGATCCAGCACATCCCCCATAAGCCACACATGTTATATGAACTCCAAACTCATACAAACTGTTTAATCGAGTGAACATAATATTCAAAAAGAAAGTAGGGTGTATGTTTATAATTACTCGCGCAGGAATCAACTTGACCAAACCCCAAATCGTCATTCTGGCAGTCTATCAATAAAAAACATCCTTTCCTGATAGTGTTTCCCCTAATGCTAATGTTAACAACATTTAATATTGCTAGCTCATCTAATTACCAATTGTTTGAATCGTATGTTTGTTTTTACTGTATCCTCCAAGCCATAGCACTGGAAACTGGACAGAGTTTTCTACAATGACATCTTGTTGGACAGGATAGCCTTAGTAATATGACTAAAGGAACTGGTGATATTCGGATACAGTTTTAGAATTTTTTTTTTTAAATTTTAGAATCTTGAATGCATCTCTTAAAATATATGTCATTAGGTTTAAACTTCATAGTAGATGGACCAAGTTTGGGAATAAGATAGACATAATGATGTAGATATTGGTAATAATCGTTGGTCTAAATTATTTAACCAGAAAACAGTGTAGTGTCTGATATCAAATAAATGATGCAGTATAGCAACTTGATCAATTCAGATGGACTGAGAGCATAAGTACTCTGTTATTAGCCTCAACATAAAGATTGCCTGTCAAGTTGTATCAACGTGATCAAAAAGTATGAGCTAAAGAAACCGCATGTCCACCTACCGTTTCAGTCTTTGTTTTAAATACTATCGGGGTTTTATCTTAAATCTATAAGCATAAAGGGTTTACAGTTTCCGAGTCAAATCTGGTTTTTTGTATCTTTAACAAGATTTTTAACAAATAAAGCTAAAAATCATATTTGATTGCAGCCTTAAAAAGGGAAAGCCTTTTATTGTAAGATGATGAATAACATCATTTTCTTTAATGTTATGTAGAGCATCATTAACATTTTCTTTAGTTCGAAGTGATATAGGGTTCTCTATATATGCTTGGTGGGTCGACAGGCACTATTTACACATGTATTCTGCATCTGAAACATTCGTATTAGACCCCTCAATGAAATGAACCCGAAGGTTATCACCCACAGCACAAACAAGATTAGCGTTAATCAGAGTGTCATCATTCAAGATAACCCTAGTTGATAATTCCACATTTACAAAGCATAGCTAATGGTATTGGGCTAATTTTAGACTTATGATGAGGATAAATAAATGTCTAGACAAGTAGGGTGTAATTTAATCCAAGGAGTTTGAACATCCTTCGAACTGAACCAAGAGGGTTTACCAGCTCAAATACATCTTGGGATGTCATTGAAATATTTATTAGTCTTAAATGACTGCCCATTTGTAACATCAGTGAATATGTTGTGGCCCAAAAATGTTTTTTATACTGACTGTTCAAACTTACATCATTCAGCAGTGTCTCTTTAAAGGACAACATTGGTGTCAGCCAATATTATGTTATAGAACTAGTTAAACACAGTCCAAATATAATTTTAACAGAAGAGATTTTTGTTACGGCTAATCCCTAACAAGGATTTGAAGATTCTAGAAGTAACGCAAAAAAGGAAAAACACGCGTTATCGTTCTAGTGAAGTAGAGAGCGATAACAGACAGACATTAAATTTTCAGCTGACAGATAATTCCGTTGAAGTTGAAAAGTCGTTATACCGTGAGGGGATATCTATTCTGTTAATATGCAGTTCATATTTTGTAATCTGACATATGATTGAGTTTCTACATTACATTTGTCGTTTTAAATGTAAGTTAACAAATCATGTAATCTGACATATCTGATCTGATAATGTAATTTTACCATCCTTATAAATGTAAATTTACATATAATTTTAACAGAATAGTAAAAGCGTTATATTCTAGATTTGTTAGCTCTGGTGTAAATCTTAGACCACTTTTAATTGCACCCATTTTTAATAGGGTGTTGTTTGGACGGCTATAAGACATTACACATTATTAACTACTTGTCAGTCTCTAAAAATGACAGTAGGTTCAATATATTTTGAATATGTTTAGCTATGAAACGAGATTTGGATACCAGGGTGTCATCTTACGTAGACCTACCTTGTGACAAATTACCGTGCATAAATTTGTTTTATTACATCATAATATTGAGACGTTAGTTTAAGTTTAATGTCGAATATTTGAGGGACCGGACCGTCCTTTTATGAATTGTATATCCAGTTCCATTGGGCCCCTATATATTTAGAATAACCACCAGTTTAGGTCACTAGAATTTGAATTTAGCTTTGGCCATGAAAAACATTTTGACATTGCATGTGTTACTGAAGTGGAAGTGGCATTTTTAAAGATTCCCGCAGAAAATATAATGCGACTAATTCCAATATCGACTGGATATTGTTTATTTATGAGGTAGTTTAAACGTTTGTAAGACATAAATACTTGTAACCTTGTCCACTTCACATTAATATTTCTAGGACTCCTGTTGTTGAAGATATGTTTGATCCAGACAACTTGGGTAGGCTCAATGCTTGGTCTCGTAATTATACCACATGTAAATGCAATGAGGTGCGTGATGGTGTCGTCAAAAATGAAATCGATTGTTCACCATACAACGAACCAGTTATTTGTAATGAGGATGTAGAATTTAGAACAGTTCACAAGAAACGCTGCATTTCACCATCCCGCAAGAAGAGATCGATACCCACAATAAGAAATCGGCCCGAGAATCATAGACGAATTAAAAGGGTAATGTATACATACATTATTTTGTCAGAAGATAAGCAATAACTCGCTTAAAAACAACACCTTGAAACTTCCGTGTGGCTAACGTGATGTCATTTGTTTTTACAAATTGATAACATTTCTATTAATGTTTATCAACGTGTAGAAGAAAATTCAACTTTAGTAGCATGGATGTCGTGTACCAGGCAGGATGTTTACTCTCTCTAAAACACCTTATGACAAGTACCTTATGCTGTCTTTATTTTAGAATACGAGTGAAAAATAGATTATAACCCCTATCGTTACACACCGATGACCACTGGCCCTACGCCTATTACAATACATGAGTACAACACAAATTTGTAAGCCATATGAACTCGTCAAATCAGAAGTTGTATTATATTATAGTATAATACTATAGGGCCAATATATACTGTAGAGGTTACCCAAGTTCTGTAATAGATGTTCTGGTTAATGTATTGAAGTCCTTAGCTAGTACTAAAGGCAACAAGAACTAGGCTAACAAGGATAAGTCTGGTAGTTGAAAATCGGACAATGACATCATAGTCTGATAATCCAAATATGGTAATCCCAAGCGTTAGAAACGTGGTTAGCCGCCCTCCTAGGTGCCCATATAAGTACTCTGTGTTGAAATCCAGGGTAGCGTCTGTGCAGCTGACCAATCCGATAAAGGAGGTACCTGGTGAATTTCCCAGGGCCCAATACATGACTATGCACGTATCATATTTATATAATAAGAGCGGGGTTAACTTTCCCTTCAGACATCATGATGAGACCGTACAGAAGACATCATTTGTTGGTCAGGGGGACATCATACCCAACCCACAGCCTCTGGTTCGAGGCTGGGATAGAGACAATATGTAGTGTTTCAGCCGTTAGGTACGAGTGCTAAGCTTGTTAAACTCAGACTATATATATTATAATAACTCCTAGTGTATTATTATAGATGTTGTGTATTTTGATATATATATTTTACGTTAACTATGTATATATATATATATACATAGTTAACGTAAAAAGTGTTCCAGAGTTAATTCATCATATGCACAACGCAAAGTCAAATAAAGTGTCACGGGCCGTATACACAACGTGGGAGTAATTCATAATTCATCTATTTAACGACACCGTATTGTTACAGTTTTCTCGTTTTGGTACCGCGACATAGGATAGTGCCACAGTCGACCCTGCGGCTTGCAGGACAAGGCATTACAATGTCATCGATGTTTTATAACGATTTCGAACTATTACAGGATGTAAGCTGGAAGAATGGGTGGACCAATGAGTCTGCTACGGAATATTGCGAGAATCTCTTTAAATCTTCAAATATGGTTAATCTGTGTAAAGAGGTACCTGGCGTCGATGTTTCATTTCCCATGGCAAATTGTGTTCTTGATATTCAGGTAAATAAAAGTCACGTGATCAAATCTCCTATTAAATACATAGTATAATGTCCTTTGGTTGTGCAGCTTTATAATAGTTTAAATAACCCCAACAATGTCAAATGTAGAATAATTTAAGATTCGTTTTTCTTTCAATTTTGCCATATTCCATAGTTTATACACCTTTGGATGTATTTTATTTATTACTTTAATTAGTCTATGACTTAACACAGCATTACAAGTAAAATCAAATGTAGAATACTTATATATTCCATAGTTTATACACCTTTAGATGTATTTCATTTATTACTTTAATTAGTTTATGACTTATCACAGCATTGCAAATGAGTAACTGTGTATTGAAAGCGATTAATCTATTCATTATTTAGCTTTAATTGTACATTTTTGTGTATACCTGACCGTAGATAGAAATATCTTGATATAATTCCGAAACTTCACCTGTTGGTCATTATCTTCACATCTACATAATCAAAACAGATTAAATTTCCCCCTTACAGACTACAGTTCCTTCAAATTCCACGAAGTGGTTGTAACTATGTGTGCATCGTATTTAACTCAAAATTATTATTTTTATTATTTTGTTTAATTATATTATGATATCAATACATCAGTTAAATTTACTCATAAGAGTTGAATGTTAGATAGCCAACTTCCGTAAATTTGAACTAAGTATGGCTCATATTTGGCACAACAATTCGTTGGTAATACCACATTACCAAAACAAAGCATTACATTTGGAATGGACGAAACAAGCTAACATGATTTCACGGTCTGTCGTTTATTCCGTTCAATATTTTTTTTTCTATTTTATCTTTTCAAACTAGGCTGCTTTTCGTATACATATTCTTGTTTTTATTTTGAATTTAAGCTAAGTGGAACAACCAATTTTTCGTTGACTGCTATCAATTCTATAAGAAGTCAGTGTTTACGTGAGGCTAGTATGAATGTTACTCTTCGGCAGGAAACTAGTCCAGATAAACCTTCAGTGTTAAAAATGGTGAAAGCTGTAGCTTGTCCAGCAGAGTGTTCAGATAGAGGTGTCTGTGTTAATGGTAAGAACGTGTATTCAATTGATTGAATTCTCTTACAGGGCTGCTGTAGCTAGGTATGATTTGAACATTGTAGAATTGAATCTCAACCAAACCCTGTATTTTCACCAAAGGCTATGGGATTTGAAACATTCAATAGATATCCAGTGCTTACTAGTGATATGAAATCTTCAATTTACACAGACAGGTCTGAAAATTCATTAATGCTAACACTAATGGATTATATGCCTGCAGATACAATTTTCTATCTTACTTTGAAACACAATTCCGCTACAAGGTCCTCTCTCTGCTAACAGGAATCCCGAGAGTGCCAATCATGCGATGCATTCATCCTCGGCAAAAAAGAGTATTAGTTAAATTTGGACTTAAACCAAGATGCAGAACAAATAATGGATAAGAGAACATACGGGATTGGGGAAATCCATTACCAGAACAAAAAAAATAGTTATCTCCCTTTCTGTCAAATGTCTGCAATCAATTTGAATAATTTTTTAACATAATACACTTTGGATTGTGTATGCTCTTAAATTCCATATGTAACTCTTATTCTGGCAGATCATCTCTTAAGCATGTTTTTTTTAAAAATTAGTCTGCATGAATTTGTGTAATCAACAGGTACCTGTGATTGTAATGATGGTTATTCAGGACCAGATTGTTCTGTTGATCTAACTCAACCACCTCTGGCCGATAGTCTAGAAGCGAACGGGTATTGTGATCGCAAAGATGGCAGTTGTGAAGAGATTGCCATATTTGGTGGACCTTTTGTAGAATCTGACAAATTCAAATGCCGACTGATGCCGCTCGAGGTTCGGAGATCTATCGCATTTATATAATTCGGAAGTGTATTGTCCGTCTGTCCACAGTTCGTGAAGAAGGTCAACAGGTCACAATCCTTGAGATTGTTCTTGGCTAGTAATAGGGATGTTCCTAGTCACGGGCTTAATGCCCTTTTACTGAAACTTTGGAAACACTTACGTGTTTTGCTGGATTTGTTCAGTTAGCCATAAGTCATTGATCGGGAAGTCAGTGCGTCTGTCGTCAACAATTCATGTTAAATGTCTAGAAATTACAATTGTCATCAGTAAAAAAAGAAACCTATAGATATTTTAACAACTTCTGACGGCAACGTTGTTTTTCTCAATTTTGTACTGGATTCACGATTGTATCCCCATATTCAATATTATTTGTCTAATCTGGACATTTCACAATTGAATAAAATAATATCCCTTGAAACAAGATCTCTTTGGTGGGTTGATTTTCAAATAGTATATGCACTAGAATTCTCGAATTATTTTTAATTATAACTTCAAGTCCAATATTCTCGAATTTTGTTTTTATATTAGAACTTACAAACCAGCTACATGACGACAAAGTTCTAAGTGGACGTATGTTCTTTATTGAAGCAGAAATTAGAAATTTCCTAGATTCTGATTGGTCGATAAGTGTGGTCGAATGGACAATAAACACCCTCTATATTATCAAGGCGAATTACTGCGTATAAATATGACGGTGTACTTGTTTTTAATTTTTGTGTTTAATGATCTTCCTCAACTCAAATCTATGTTGGCAAATATCTTCAAGAAATTCTGCACACATGATTATCACACCATTTTCAAACATCATCTTTTATGAAATCACATTCCTGAAATACATAAAACAGTAAAAGATCAGTCATGAATTAATTAAAACAGTTTTCAGGTATCAATATATTCGTAACTAGGCAGTGACAATATGGACAAATTTGTTTTCTTTTTAGGTAGGCTAGCTTCACTCACCAATTTTTACATAATCAGGTGGAATTGTTTCAAATCATGCTGAGTAGCATAATCTGCCTAATAATAAGTCATTAGTCACAAGAACTCGCTTGAAAATATAATGTGGGAGTCGAAAATAGTAGCTCAACTAGGCTTAATAACAGGAATTATATGCCAAAATTGACAAACAACACGTCAGAACGGTATACATAGCAACCGATAGAACCCTAGATATCACATTGTTTTATAGGGTATTTTTGATCATGTAAGCACGAACTGCAATTGTCTGAACAAGAACTAACTACAGAATTGTGGTAACGATCTAAGTAATAAAAGCTAAAAACTCACCCAATGTTACACGAAATCTTCGAAGTGAAGTCACCTTACATGTACATAAATTATTAACAGTCTCATCCAACCCAATTTCCCTAATTGGATTCTTGTGTGAAGTAAGTATATTTGGTGTCCACTTCCACTGAAGTGGTGTCACCGACAATAACAATTGATTTACAATTTACAAAAGTGATAATACAGATTAATGTAAAAGCAAATGCACGAGGGTTGTCCCAATAGTTTCCGCTTTCCCTTATTTTCAAAATATCCACAAGCACCCGGATCTCTCCGATACTCTCGAAGAATCTGTTAACTAACCATGTTCTTTAGTCAACATGGTAGACATCTTGTGCAAATGTTCATGGATTGTTCATTCCACCGATCTATTGCTATTGAAATGTGTAGTAGCGAACTGTTTCCCTCACATCAACCTGAACACGGGTTATAAAACAATCCATCCAAATCCTAGTGTAGTACAGACAAGTAAAACGAAATTTTGAACTATATAAAACGAAACGAAATAGGATCTGTGTTTTAATCAGATTGATCTGAATCGGAACAAGAATCGGGGGGGGGGGGGGTCCATCGTACACATCTCACAATTATACGTAAAAGTTAGGGGGTCATAACTCAAGCAGTTGTGTTCCGATTCGCACCAACACCGAACCTATCCGTGGTGTGGGACATAAACATATATTTCATAAAATCAGATAACAATGGTGATTGTGCACTATTGTGAACGGACATCTAGATGTTCAAACGTCCGGAAATGCGCGTATAAAATGTGGGCGGATAAAAATCATCTCAATCGGTCCAGTGGGTAAAATTCGGAGAAATAATGGCCAAATATGGCAGCCATTTTAAAAATGCAAGTGGCTAACGGGGTTTTCTTATAAATTACACCCATGCAAAGTTTAGTGCTTGTATACAAATTTGGAATATCTTTACACTTATCAGCCCACAGGCATAAGAGTTTTGCCACTGACAATCATAATATGAACACATTAAATTTAAATATATATAGTATAAAATATCTACAATTTAGATAATATGTTAGGATTTCTTAACAGGACACTCCACACATTTCATCGATGGAGTACAGACATGCAAAATTAGCCCTTGCATAATGTATGTTTAACAGCGCCCAAAAGCCGTCACATGGCCATTTATTATCTCTAATTAAAACTTAAACTCTTCACGTCGATTTAAGCACAGTTCGGCAGTTTCCGCGGCGAGGTGACTTGATCCCGGAATTCGATCGAATTAACCGCCCAACACCATGAATGTAAACACAATCATTGCTACTTTGCTTGATTTGTCCATACAGGTGCATACCGGCTAAGCACAGTTCGGCAGTTTCCGTTACTTGATCCCGGAATTCGAAAAAACTTCAGCTGCGGCGTAGGCCGAATGCGCCGCTTTGGCGGCAGCGGCGATCACCGGCGCAAGATGATGAACATGTCAGCCAGATAAAATTCATGTTATTTAGGAATGCCATAAAACACTAATTTTAAAGCGTTAAAATTAAAGCAAATGTTTTGAAGTTGAATTGGACCATCGTAAAACCAGATGTTCATGTATCATTTATTTTTTCTGGATAATATTGCTAATAATAATTTTCTGCTTATATTGCGGTCACTTACTGAAAGTCATACTTTCAAGAATTCTATTTTTGATTAAAACATATCATGTAAACGGTTTAAAGATGGGTTCCCAGAAAAGTATTTATCGGGTGGTTATTTCCAATAACAGTATGGCAATTTTGGTATATATGGAAAGTAGAGATATCCAATCTTACTAGAAAAATACTGGATTCCCCGAAAAACACTCATGGAGCGTACACAGGACAAAAATGTAAGGGTTCCCCTAATCAACAGCCCGACAATTAAGAATTTCTGCACGCGTGATGTCAAAGGTAACACGCGAACATTAAGCGCTTGATGTACAAGTTGATAAACTTTATGAAGAGTTAGACGTACAACATTCTCTGAGATAAAAATGACGGAAAAAGACGCGGGAAGTGGATAATCCGAGAATTTAATTAGGAATTGATATTTTTAATAAATAGTAAGCGATTAAAGACAACATCGTCTTATGTATGCAATGAATTCTCCTCTGACTCCCAAGACGTGATCGAATTTTAATATCAGGGCATTCCTTCGCAATTACAATGTTTGAGAAGGATTTGAAGCATAATTATGACAAATTAATTAGTTTGAATATGTTTTTAGTCCATATATACCATTAAATCACCCAGTTTGTACGCGGGAACCCATCTTTAATATATACATGTAATATTATCCGCCGTCATATTGTTTATCAGCCAGGTCACTTGATTTGCTTTAATACGGTAACCTGAACGGCGTACGCCATGTAGAAACTGGCTGGCCTATCGAAGATAAATCAAGCAATATCGAGTTGTAAACATCCGGTTGTGACCACCCCAGGCATTTAATGTGTTCACAAGCAACTAAATGGTTGATTTCTAGACGCATATATTTATAACTGATTTGTATTTAATAGTCAAACGCAGAAGCAGAGATAACAAATGCTCCAGTTGTTGAAAGTATTGGTGAAGTGACGTGTCCACTACCTGTTAATAGACAAAAACGATCAACAACCGTTCCCGTTGTAGACACAACAGTACCAAGCTACAGGGTAGCTGTGTCCAATGATGGACAACTCTTCAGTCGACAGTTAACAGTGGTTGTCATGGATTCCAATTGCATGGACTGTACAATTGATGGCGAGACCGTGACATGTAGAATGTTTGTAAGTATATGTCTTTATTGTATGAACTGTACAATTGATAGCGAGACTGTAATATGTAGGATGTTTGTAAGTATATGTTTTTATTCTCCCCACTCACGTTGCCATTATTATTTCAATGTTTACAGTCCAAAATGCATATGTCAGCAGTTCAAAGTACTTAGTTGATATTTACCATTTTCAATTTCCATTGCTCTACAATACCAATGTCGCAGTGTTAAAAGTACAGAATACACTTTTCAATAATACAAAATACAATACAAGAGAGTCATGTGTTAGTTATTTTGCCATTACACTCCTCCACTCTGTATTTTGCATTATATACAAATATATTTGGGATTTTTGCATAATAGACATACCTTATATAGAAACTGCCAGAATCTAGTTTGCATACGAAAAAGGGTGCGGACTAGGCTGGGAATTAATGAAATACAAGATCAATCAAGAAGGTCAAGGTCAATAAAAGGCGGTGGTAGTCTGTTCTCTGGTTGTGAAGACCCAGGATTTGTCTGAAAGTGTAGCTAGTTTGGACGCGGACATTCAATGTGTTAAGCAATACAGGCACCCATTGGTGTTAAATTGTTCTCAATAAGTTTAAACCGGACATAAATAAGCCATTAAGATTAGGGAAAACCCCAATTTAAACCTTGACGATATCTATTAATTTCGGCTTCTATTATAGGACGATTATTGTTATACGGATGAACGCTGTTATAAAACTGGTGAAAAGTATATATATAATGAAGACTATCAATGTACCAACGGACAGTGGCAAACCATAAGTATGTAGAAATTTACGATTATTTGTAGTACGTTCTAAAATACAATACTGCTGTTAAAGAGATTTAATTTCGGGTCGGAAAAATCGAAGTTACATAAATACAACCTAAGTTATGTCAACTTCTGTCCTGGTCAAGAGAGTTTACATCGGTATACGGTTTGGCATTTCCTTTCCACACTGACCGATTTTACAACGATTAGAAAAGGCGCTCGAGAAAAAGACTTCGCACACGCAATTTAAATTGGTCATTGTGTCTTCAATATTTTCATAGTAAGACCTAATCGGCAACAATTTCCGTTTTGGTGGACAAAAATATCGGGAGCCATCGGGAGGAATTTGTTTATTTTCACATCGCCGATGATTTTTACCCAATGGGGCCTGGGCATTAACTGGTGTAAACTAATTGCGTCACAAGAGTGCAAACCTTACCGATTTTCTATACTCCGCAACGTTGCATCCCCTTTACCGAAAGCCTCGTTAACAAGATAGAGGCTGTTGGTTTTAAAGAATTAAAGAATTTATATCAAATGTGCGATGTGAAGCATAAGGGTAGTGAGAGCAATCGTCTGCATTCGATGACTATCTGTTCCGGGATTTTCCTAAACGTTTCGTGAAGCTTTACGGTCAAAAGAGGAGGAACCCTATCAATGTCCAGTGTTCCACGACCCTCGGTTCCGCAGTTACCCAAATTTTTCTGAAAGCTTGTTAACGCTAGAGAGGCTGCAAATTTTAACAGTCTTTTTCCAATTTGTTCTCATACAGTGGGGTTAGGAGGGGAACAACGCTATCCTCCTACGATGTTCCATTCACAAGATTTCCCGACTCACCAACATCAAGGTTTTCCTTTCGGATAAGCTGCTGTCTCTAGGGATATAGCTGACAAGTGGGCGTATTTCCACATTCGCAGAGTGTATTGTCCATTTTACAGTTTTTACAGTTAATTAAAACTTTATTTAACATGGAACCCCCGTTCGAGAAGTAACCCTAACGATATCCGTAGTTAACCCCGCTTTTTTGAAAAATTGTTAGTGCTATAGGGGCTATAATTTTCAACCTTAGAGTTACGACAGGAACAACGCTTTCTTGTTAATCAGCCTCTCGCGACCCTCATTTTTAAAGCTTTCCCCATTTTTCAAATAACTTTTCATTTTTAATAATATGGTCAACATCCAAGGTGTCCCTTCTGATATACTTTTTCTTCGATAGATAGCTGGTGTGCAGCCGAGAAATTGTCTGTCCGTGTCTGTTTTATACTGTGTGAGATGAACATTTTCATGTGGGTAACGATACCTTTGATTGATTTAAATTGGGCGAGCTGGTAGAATTAAGTGTAGATCTTGATTGAGTTGGATGATTAACATTTTCAGCTAAGGCTAAGCCGAGAGCTGCAATTCAGCTGATCCATGCTTTGGGGTAGAGTGATGAAGCATTGGTAAAACACCATTGTTAAATATTATAATTGTACTTGCTGTACGTGTCATGTTAATCAACAGTGTCGTAGCCATGATTTTTGTAAGGGGCGGATGAGATGCCAAAGTCATCCTGCGTTTCCTGGCATTTAAATTCATTGCTGGCACATAATTCTTGTTAAGGGGGGTGGGGGGGTCAGAAAAGGTACGGAATCTACCTGTTAATCCTGCATGCTTTGTGAGAGTTAGTATAAGACAAGTACTGCGGAATTAATAATGATGACATAATGGAATGAGTGAGATAATTGACAGGCAGTGACCCATAAACATGTACTTTACTGAGTTTTTAATTGACGATACGAATGATTATTGATATTATATTTGGACAGAATCAACACCAGATGATAAAGTGCCAGCCATTGTTGGTGGAGTTGTGGGTACAGCTTTACTGATCTGTATTTTAATTATCATTATATTAGTGATATACAGGAACAGGTAAATGACATTCTACTGAATCAAGTTCTACAATAAATAACTAAAATATGTTTCTGTAGTATTTGTTGATAACGCTCTTGAGGGCTATAATAATTCCTCCCCTATAAAGTGTTCCTTTTGCTCCAGCCACAGTAGTGGGTCGTTCTAATACACCAATTCCCATTGAAAAAAAAGGCGAAACCTTACCGCATCAATTCATAAATTTAAAACCATTCAACGGCTACGCGATATTTCTGTCGTTTTGAAAATGTCCGCGGAACCAGAATTAGAACATCAGTGTACCGCACTTCTGTATTTGTGACATAATTCTTTATTTCCATCCAAACTGAGATCATATGTGTTGCAAATTTTGCAATTGAAACTTGCGCAAAGGCTCGTATCAATTGTAGCGGTGGATAAGACAACTATCCCCGCTACAAATATTGCACCTACCCCCCCCCTCGCTCTCTCTCTCTCTCTCTCTCGCTTCGTGATAAATCCAGTATTTGTTAGATAACCGTTTTATTGTATATCTGATTTATTTGTAGTTGCAAACGATCCAGGACTCCCACTGACCAAGTTAATGAACATACATATGATTCAACTATTGGAGGTGGACCTGTAGTTGTTTATGATACATTAAAGACAACAGAACAAACTTGTTATGATAATATGGGGAACACCAACACCATTGGTACTCGAATATAAGTTATCGGAATGCCTGTTCACTTTTTTAAAAAAGAAAGTGGTTTGGAGGTAGCTTGAGTGTTGTACTGGCAATTTAAATATTAGGAGCTTAAACTAAATGTTTTACCCAAATGTTATTATATTATATATTAGTTGTGGGTAGCCATGGCAACATAACTTTACCTGGTGATGTCCGTGTTCTATTATACTGTTATATTTTTCACCTTTTGTAAATACAACTTCTTCATCCAAAACAATATATTAATGTTTATACGTACATGTAGTCAGATGTTCGACTCATCTATACCGATGTGGTCTTAATCCTATAAGCAATGCAGTTAATTAGAATTGTTTAATTAAAGATACATTATGGGAGATTAGACAAAGAGCTGGCAGTTCTCACTATAATAGTTAAAAACTAGATAATGTAAAGGGAATTTGCTGAAAATGTCAGTCGAATTGATCCACTCTGAACTGAGAATTTAGCGATTGACTTTTTTCGGCCTAGTCTCGATCAACATTACTAATGTCGGTACGACAAAAAAACATAGTCTCGATTATCCATTTCAAGATTAAATCATGAATGAAAGTTGAGCAGCAAATCGGATCCTAATCCAATAAATATCGCAGCCTAGCAATGGCATCGAGGGTTGATTATGGTCTGGATAATTTAATTAATGTCTAATTAATGATTTAGATAACCTTTCAGGCCTAAAGAAAGACCTGCAATAGGCAGATTTAGCTCTTGCATTATGTATGTTTAACAGGATTAACCACTTTCAAGTATAGTGTATAGATGTAGTAGGTAGCAACGCGGGAAGGTTGTTTATGAGTTTTTTATAGTTTTTACTTGTCAACGTGGGATATATAAATCCAAGAAACATATCTACTAGCCATAAACTTATTAGAGCCTTACCAGTTGTTCCTACTATTAGGTCTATATTATACTGTATATGATTTTTTATATTTAGTATTTCATTACAAGTTGCAGTTTCTACCTTCCGTAAATAGTTCTTTATTTTATAGTTCAAACGTAAATAGTTTCTATATTTCATACTTTAAACGTATAATTATTATTTCAATTATTATTTCATTTCCATTTATATTTGATATTTTATATTTCTTTGTTTTTCTTATATTGAATGATACAAACTTATTATAGCCTTACCAGTTGTTTCTACTTTTAGTTCCAGTGTCGTGTAGTATAGAGACTGATTATTACACAGCTATCGTCCTTATATTAATACCAATTTGCCATCTTGTATTTTACTTATTTAATTACTTTCAATTTGAATGCTCCTAATAATTACAAGTTTATAACCAGACTGTATAGATAGAGTTTATAATAAAAAATTGTCCTTGTTTTATCGCTGGATTCTCTTTTTTTCGCTCATGTAATGAACAGGGTAACCTCATTTAGGCGGGAATGGATGTAGTTTTACCCAAAACAAATTGCAAAAGAAGCCAAAAACAATATGTACCTATGACATATGACATTTTCACCCCAAATCAGTCTTGTTATGTGAATCAACTAGCAGGACATCCGGTTAATGTGATACCACATATGTGGGGGTGGAGCACGGCGACCAAGCATTGTTCGCCTGGGGCCCATATTCCCGAAATTGTTCTTGACGGAATTTGACCCATTTTATGTAAGGTTAAAAAAAGACTTAGAGCAAACGTTTCTAAGAGAAAAATGTAATTATTATTTTAAGAATAAAATTTGCTGCACTGCACTTTCTCGATCATTTCTACATATAAACATTTAAACAATATAGATCGTTTTTTTATGCTATTTAATAATAATAATAATACGGAAATTTATATCGCGCACAAATACCATAGTAACAAGGTCCCTGGTGCGCTTGCAAAGTTTATGATGGATCTTCGGTACCAAAGTGCAACTGGAACAGATATGTTTTAAGTCTACGTTTGAAAATGTCAGTTGATTTGGAGTTTTTAAGAGGATGATTAGGATCGATCGAGTTCCATAATACAGATGAAGCATATCTAAAAGAACGTCTACACATTTGGAGATTCACTTTTGGTACGACAAGGAGGTTTTTGTCATTTGATCGCAGAGTTCGAGAGTGTTGTGGTTTGACAAGTAGATCGGATATGTAATCTGGAGCGGTGCCATTTATTGATTTAAATGTTAATAATAATATTTTAGAGTTAATTCGAGATTTAATTGGAAGCCAGTGAAGTTCGCGCAATACTGGAGTAATATGATCTTTTTTCCGGGTGCCTTTGATCAACCGTGCTGCAGCATTCTGAATATGATTATGATTGTTTCAAGGTAACAATATTGTCACTATGGCCGATTATTGGTTCCACATATATCGACAAGGTATATATCACGTATGCCGACGGAAATATGAGAAAATGTAGCAATAAAATGCAGGTTGTTTTGATAAGTTACTGATCTATAGTTTAATAAACATGTTCTGTATGCGGGTAATTTGAACCGATATTAAATTGTTACTGTTTAATATAAGTTCTAGGAATATTGCTAAGGGGAAAGTTCCGGTGCGTCATCATGTCCATATAAGGAGTTTCTCGAAGTCATGTGACATAAGTAAACAATCACATAATTAAAAGTTTGGACAATTAAATAATTAGAAATCTGATCATATAAAACGTACGATCTGATTCTCTAGAGAGCAATCATTGTGTAGAATTCTTTAAAGAGTTTGGTGGGGTTTTGAGAAAATGACTGTTATGCCTTTGTACCGGTTGAAATTGATTAGCTTCGGGGGGTTCGGGGTCGTATGGAAAATGCTCCCCAACGTCACATGAAAGCTTCAAGGGCGTCGCGAGCCATGTGGAACCGTCGGATCGGGTGACCGCGGGAGAACCGAGGAAAAGGGTCAAAGCTTGCATTGAAATTCTAGACCCAGAAGATCAAGACTGGAACAGCTATCCCAATAATGCTGAACAAAACTAAACCATATAAATTCAAGACAATTTAAACAGCAAGTAATATGGCATAAGTAAAATGTGCACCACCTAATAGAGCGGGAGCCCAGGGGTCAACCTAGCTAAGAAGTCGACCAATTTTCTCCTATATGGTATCAATGCATGCATATCTTGTATCATGAATTACTTACGGCGGGTTTGTTTTATTGGAGTTTGTTTGGTGCACTTACTATTATCCATGCAGCAGCATTCTTTCTCAGCTCTAGTGCGAATCGCGAATCACCCGCGTTCTACTAGGGAGCTGCGGTGGCTTGGTTGGTAAGACATTGGTTCGCTAAACTGGAGGTTTCCTGTTGGTTGAGAAAGTTTATCCGGATTTTCCGGTGTGGTTCCCTCTTGTCATTGGTGCAGGATGGAGGGCCGCACAGAGAGCCTGGCAAGGGACAACGTACAGACAATCGTTCAGATGAGACGAAATACCGTGGTCCCGTGTGCACATTGGCGTGCACGTAGAAGAACCCTTGACGGTTAGAAATCCATATAAGAGATGTCGTAGTGCTGCTGTCTGGGTATAATTTCTCTCATTGCACACTGTATAGCGTATGACCAGTCGGAGCAGAACGTTAAACTCCTTTTTTATTTCATGTCAGTGCGTTCCACTATCACATTCAGATTAAGATTCTGTACTACAAGTAATATTCAACATAATATTCAAACATTTACGTCAAGTAATTTCTTCCAAACAATTTCTCCAAATACCCAAATTCAGCATTTGAAATTGAAATAACTTTTCACTTTCAACCAATTTGATTCTGTGGAGAGAGAGAGAGAGAGAGAGAGAGAGAGAGAGACAGACAGATAGAGAGAGAGAGAGTATAACGTCCACTTGACACAAACTAGGGGACTAACATATGGTTCAATTTTATTTCAATAATTCGCTTGCGAGTAGGGAACATTAGTAATTGGAGGAAACCGGAGGATCCGGAGATAACCCAAGAGGTTCTGTGGAGAAGGTGAATAACAAATGTAGAACCACTCCTCAATTAACCTCCTTCATCTTTATGGAAACTACGGTTTGTGCACAAAATATGCGTATAAATCCATATCAGGGATGAGTTCAAGAAAGTCGTGCCAAATAAATGTGTGGTTTGAATAAGCTTCCCATATTCTTTTTAAAATGTGAGTGTCATCTCTGTTTGCCACACGGAAAATGTCAGATGCTTATCGTATACAACCAATATGTCCATAACATGAGGTTAAGCTTCCTACTTTCTTCTCCGACCTGATTAATGAAATAAGCTAAACGGTAAATTTTACCCCGATAGCTGTAGCTTTAATTGTCTTAAAAGGTTTTCGAAAAATGGGAGATAACTCCAAAAAGAACGCTGGAACTAGATAGAGTTCGTCTTCTCTCCTGAACATGTACGTAAATTAAAGTGAGGGTTAAATCCATTTCTTAGACATATCTTCACGCAATTTCAGAATTTAATCATTACCATCGCCAAGCACAACATGCGCATCTGTTTTTTTTTCTCCTGTACTATCATCTTCTCGTTCTGTTTCACTCAATTCCGCAAAGTTCAAGAAGCCCCTAACGCCATCCAAGCGCTATCTCCCCTGTGTAAGATCCCGGTTTGTGTGACATCACGTATTGGGGCGGGGGGGGGGATAATAAAATCACGGTGTTATGGGATTCTTTTAACACGTTTAACACTATCGGCTAAATACTTATGAGCATTAGATCGCTTCTTGGACTTCTTCAACGTAAATGTATTGTGAATTTCAAACCCGAATTAAAATTGATATATTTACACCATTATTGATGTTGTTATCTTACGGTGAAAATGAACAATTTAACATCAGTGTGCGAAGTCGTTTTCTCGATGGCCTTTTGTAATATTGCGCCTTGATAAACGAGGCAACTGTATACCAATGTGGACTGGACTAATTAGGCACAAATCCATTCTATTTGAACTGCTGAAGTTTTTCGTCAAACATAACCGATTCGAAATTACAAGAATAATTTAAAAAATATATTTGTTTGTGCCAAATTTAGTTCATATTACCAATAATGCTTTGAGTATTCAGACGACAAATGATTGAGGAAAATATATATGTAACATTAAGCAGGTGAAATACATAAGAACGTTATAAAATATAATTTATTTCGAAGGTAAAATACACAAGAACAATATCAAATATTCAAAAGGTAATAAACACAGAAAAGCTATAAAATATTTGTTATTTCTACATAGGAAAGCTATAAAATATATGTAATTTATACACAGGAAAGGTCAAATACACAAGAAAATATCAAATATTTAAAGATACTTTCCCCGCAAAAGTATTTATCGGGTGGTTATTTCCAATAAAAGTATACCAATTTGGGTATATATGGCAAATATACTCGATTCCTTGAAAAACATCCATGGAGCAGGCACAGGGCAAAAATGAGAGGGTGTCACGAATTGACAGTCTGACGATTAAGGGCTGTCTGCTCAAGTGACGTCAAAGGTTGCACGCGAAGAATGTCTGATCTCTCAGCGTTAAGGACCGCTTGATGTATATGTTGATAAACTTAATGGTGATCAGACTAGGAAAAAATGAGAGACTTAAACGTACAACAGTTTCTGAGATTAAAGCCACGGCGTGGGAAGTGGATAATCCGAGAATTTAATTAGGCTTCGATATTTATGATAAATGGACAGCCATAAAAGACAACATCGTCTTTTATACTATGAAATTTCCGCTGTCTTCGCAACCGTTGCTTTGTACCGCGACAGTCAAGTCACGTGACACAAACATGACTTCTTTTAATAGATTTGGATAGCTTGGGGTATTTCCTTGCTAATACAATGTTTTGAGAAGGATTTGAAGAACAATTTTGATAGATTAATTAGTTTGAATATGTTTTAGTCCAAATATATGATCACATCACCCAGTTTGTGCGCGGAAAGGTATATTTCAAAGATAAAATACACAGGAAACTTATAAAATATTTGGAAAGTAAAATACATAAGAAAGTTATAAAGGGCAAAATAAACAAGGACGTTATTAAATATTTGTTATTTGGAAGGTAAAAAAAATACAAAAAAAAAATATAACATGAAAACAAAAAATTGTATTAAAATCGGGAATTTTCTTTCTTGGGTGAGAGCAATTTCAATATCCTCCCACTCATAACGTCGTTGGACCAGTGATTAAATATTAAAGCATGTAGGCTGCTGAACAAAGAAGTATCATTATTAAATTGAGTTGTTATATAGCGGAACAAGAATCCGCGCCACTCTTAGGAGTTGTGCCACCTTTGGAGCCTGTGTTGCCACCATTAGAACCTAAAAAAGAATATTGTTTGTTTGCAGTTATGTACATAAGGGTTAAAATGTTATATTACAATTTAGAATATTTTATTATTTTACACATTTGCATACTATACATTAAACATTCTGAACCCAAAGCAAGTTTCGACCCGATTTTCATCAAAATCGTATAAAAATATTGTGATCTCCAGAGGGTTGTTCCACAAAATGATATGAAATGATAAGTGTTTTAAAATCCTACTGTTCTGCTCCTACTGGGCTAATGAAGACGGGTGGGTCGGTTCACAAGCTACCAATGCGATTTGTTTTTACTATTATGGGCAATTATTCATAAAGTTACGGTCTGATACGTGCCAATCCCTCAAAGATCTTTGGGATATAAACATAATTTTAAATTTCATTAACATCTGATAATTGTGACCACACACAAATGTGAATGGATTGAAGGACGTGGGCCAATGCATGATACGTTCACCTTTTACAACACTTCCTAACTAAACACAGCTTCATGTCAACAGATCCTTTTGACATTTGTAAATCCTGACAAGGATAGTCCTTCGAGTGTACGAAAAACGAGGTCCCGTGTACACATTGGCGCGGACGTAAAAAAGAATCCCTTGGCATTTGGAATTCGATATAAGAGTATGAGCACAATTTTTATCATAGCACACCACATGGTGTATGCCACACTCATAGCACACCACATGGTGTATGCCCAGCTCATTAGTCCAGTCGGAGCAGGACGTTAAACCCCCATTTCATTTTCAAAATGTTAATAGGTCATCCAAAGACACCCACACAAGTTTATACTACCGAATAGCTTTCAATTAATGACAGCCGATTGGCACATATATTGTACTAGCGAGAAGTATTTGCTTCTTGACCAGAAACGCATAACAGTTGGTCAGCAAACTCGGGTGCAAAATATCAACTAATGTATATGTGCGTTCCTGGGCCCTGTTTCACACAAACTTAAACAAAAATCACTAAAATAGATTTTAACTAAAATCAAAATGAAATTTTAAATTTTATGCGTTTCACCAAGATCGATTATAACGTAAAATGCAATTTTAATAGATTTTAGTTAAAATTGCTTGCGTCCGCGCAGTGCACAACTCCGGCGAGGGCACTTAGGGTGTAAGCATGAACGCTTCGAAACTGAAAACTGTTGCCAGGTTGAACTAACGGTTACAATACCAATGGGGAGAGTTTCATACGTCGTGGTTATGTTTGCACAAGGTCAGACTGTCGTAGAGAGATGAAATAAATGCGTTTATTGCGTATTATTCGTTTGAAATGTATCGGTGGATTGACCTCGAACTTGCATGTCGCTTTCGTGACCTTGGCATTTGATTTACTCGCAGGCTTCAATGGAAATAATGCGTATCGATAAACTAAATCGCTTGAATTTCCGCCTAGACACACCGGGTGCTGTAGACGCGAACATGTTTTTCCAACCTCGTGGGTTTTCTCCGGGTCCTCCGGTTTCCTCCCACTGCTAAAGACCCCTACGCGCAAGCGAATTATGTAAATAAAATTAAACTATACGTTAGTCCCGAAATGACCTAGTTTGTGTCGAGTGGACGTTAAACCCCATTTCTCTCTCTCTCTCTCGCGCTTGAATTTCGTAGTTTTATGGTATTTTGGTAACAGAAACTATTGAGAATTGACACAAACATGTGATATTTCTGACCCAAACGACTAATCTAGACTGTAAAATATTGTCGAATTGTAAAAGTATTTAACAACTTTTAACTAATACACCCAATAGTCAATGTTCCGATGCCTAAATTTGAAATGTCTGCCCCATGGACCCTTTCAATAATACTTTGAAATGCCAAAGTGCCACACTCCTTACTGAATAATGCCTATTTATCCTATCTAAATTAAAATGATTTTTCCCCAATATAAAATACTCTTGGCTTCTATATAAAACTTCTCTAATTTACGCTGTGTAATTAACGAAAGCATTTATTAAGAAATAATAATAAATTTATGATATTAAAATTTAATTTCAAATAGGCCTATACAAGTTTTCAATAAAAACATTTGAGATTATTGATTTACCTTTTTATAAATCATCATAACCCCAAAACCATATGAGTAAATACTTTGCATATGGCATGTCTAGTATTATAGGTCCGTAGGCCTTCTAATACCAAGAAATTGGCAATTTTGAACCATTGTAAGACCACACGAAGATTTATTTTTATAGATAAGAGTACTGTTCTTTCCATGAGATTAGATATGAAGTGGGTTCACATTTTTTAGTTTTTTTGGGGTTTTTTTATCTATTAATTATTTGAAAATTGTATAATTTACACTTGAATCATATGGTATTAGATACAATAGTAACAAAGAGTTTTGTTTATTGGGGTTTTGGGTGTTTTTTGTTTTTGTTATTGGGGTTTTAATTGGGGCACCATCTAATTACTTAAATTGCCTTAAAATAACATAAACGGTTGGGCCCGGGTCTTTGGCAATATTATCATTATTCCAAATATATCTATATGTCGCACTAGATCTAAAACGTAGCTCTAGTCAATGATTTTAAATTAGGAGAGGGTGACGGTTAAAATTGTCCCTAAAATAGTTTTGTGAAACGCCACTAATTTAAGTTAAGATAAAAATTTTAACTTCAAATATTATTTTAGTGTTTTTTTTATCTAAAATGCTTAAAATCGTTTTGTGAAACGGATCTATCTTAAGTTAGGATGGAATTTTAGTTTAAGAAGATTTAAGTTTTCGTGAAACAGGGCCCTGGTCGAAATGTATCTTGACCTGCAAGACTAAGTACTTATGGGTTGGAGTTAAAGTAAAGATAATAATACCATAAAATCTGTTGATCAGGACATAAGTTGACATAACTCATGTTGTATTTATGTAACTTTGATTTTCCGACCCGAATATCAATCTCTTTAAAAGTAATATCACATAAAAGAGCACATTATAAATAATCATAAATTTCTACATACTGGTGAGTTGCCACTGCCCGTAGGTACATTGGTAGTCATCATCATTTATATACCTTTCACCAGTTTTATAACATCGTTGTTCTGTATAACAATAATCGTCCTATAATAGAAGTCGAAATTAATAGATGTCGTCAAGGTTTAAATTGAGGTTTTCCTTACTCCCGTGTTATGTTCATTCACTTTTTAATTCCCTTTGTTTCATTCCAATAAGGTTTGTTATATTAAGAAATCTAGAGACATTTGGATATGTGCATTGTATACAGACTGATGATATCAGAATGTGGGTGGGGATTATGAAGACATGAATACTTACAAACATCTTACATTTCACGCTCTCGCCATCCATCGAACAGCTCATGCATTCAGAATTCATGATAACCACTGTTAACTGTCGACTGAAGAGTTTTCCATCATTGGACACAGCTATCCTGTAGCTTGGTACTGTTGTGTCTACAACGGGAACTCCTGTTGATCGTTTTTGTCTATTAGCAGGTAGTGGACACGTCACTTCACCAATACTTTCAACAACTGGAGCATTTGTTATCTCTGCTTCTGCGTTTGACTATTAAATACAAAACAGTTATAAATATCTGCGTCTAGTAATCAACCATTTAGTTGCTGGTGAACACACTAAATGTTAGCAGGGGTGGTCAGAACGGGTCGTTTACAACTCGATAGTGTTAGCAATGATTGTGTTTACATTCATGGTGAGGTTACTAGTTTAAGTTGTAATTATGGATAATAAATGGTCATGTGACGGCTTTTTTGGAGCTGTTACTTGACCCATCGTTGCTACAAAAGGCGGCGTGTTTAGTTTTGATTTGACTAGAACTTAATACTTTAAGAAAATTTTAATACATTAGTATTATGTTTATGGTTCCTGACATTCATAAAACACCATGATTTAAAACTCATGTACCACTATTTGTCGTGTATTTTGTACACGGTGAACAGTCCATATGCTGATTACACTATTTTGCTTTATTAGACTATTTTGCCTATACCGTTTTTTTAGGACTTCGAATTTTGTCTAATGGTTTGGATTGTTCGTACTTGGTTTTATTTTATTTTTAACAAGGGACTCGAAGAACGAGGCTAGACATATTCCACAAGTCATGTCAAACGGTGACGGTATATTAATATCTGGAGAGATGCGAATTAAATACTATGTAGACTAGAAAATAACCAGACGATAGAGATTGTCATTCGACAGAGACTTCTGGCGTATTTCGCCGAACATAACTGATTTGAAATTAGAGTAAGAACGGAAACGATTGAATGCAATTTATATACATTCATATTACATTATTATATGCGTTGTGAACTTGTGACCCATTTGTGTCAATTTCTGCATCCCAAATATTAGCGATTTAGCTCCTTTAAGCACAGCTGCTCAATTAGACAACATTATGTTTTTACTTCAGCATGAATCTGGAATATAACTTACCCTTGGTGCAACTATCTTCACGCGCATTATTACAATCGCCATCTGCTATTCGACATCCACCGGAAGTACAACTAGAACATGTCTGTAAGCACAGCCCATTGGATCCCCAATATCCATCCATACAGCCAATCAAACAAACGCCATCTACTTGTCGACATGTACCATTACAGGTAGAACATGATTCTTCACACACATCACCGTAGTAACCGTCTTCACATCCAAAACATCGCCCCGTCCTGTCATCACATTTACCATCCTTACAGTGGCTACTACAAGTAGACTGGCATTTTTTACCATAGTGATCACCATGACAACCGTGAGAACACGATCCTCCTACCTTATCACATGTGTTGTTCAGACAGGATGTTGGACATCGTATGTTACAGTTGCTACCATAGAAACCATCTGGACAGTTATCTAAAGTTGATAGAGATACCTATTAGACACACACGCATTTAGTAATAGTTATTAGCACACTTTCCGAGGTGTATCGGTGAATATCAGGACAGTTTTGGTCGAGGGGCCCAGCCGAGGCGGCCCCCGACCAAAACTGTCCTGATATTCACCGATACACCGACTAAAGGTGCTAATACGTTACTTACATCACATTTCTATCGAGTATTGTGAAGCAAAATGTGAAAAATAGTATTTATTATCGAGTCGTTTCAACCGAAAAGTGACAAATACTTTCTGCTTTTTCATTTATCCCTTTCTGAGCCTCACGTTACATGGGGATCACGTGGCTAAGTGGGTAAGACGCTAGCTCGCTAGCCTGGAGGTCGGGTGTTCGATCCCTGCATTGGCCGAGAAAGTTCATCCAGATTTTCCGGCGTGGTTCTCCCTTGTCAGTGATGCAGGACGGAGGGGCTGACAAGGAAAGCTGTCTAGTCGTTCGGATGGGACGAAAAACCGAGGTCCTGTGTACACATTGGCGTGCACGTAAAAGATCCCTTGGCAGTTGGAATTCGATATAAGAGTAGGCCGTAGTGCCGCTGTCCGGGCAAAATTTCTCTCATAGGAGCAGAACAGTAGGACGTTCAACCCCATTTCATTTCATTTCTCACGTTACATTTCATGGTAGAATGATTTCGCAGTGGAGAGACGACCTGAGTAGTATTTACACGTGCGTCTTGCTATGATACTCTGAGCGTAAAACAATCACGTGTTTGTTTAGACCACATCATCAAAACAACTTATCTATGGCGTAGAGGACTGCGATATTATTAAATGTAGTGTAAAGGAAATGCGAAACGTGGGTCATTCCTGGTGAAAGTATGTATCGGCGGATGGCTCTTCCGTTGAAATTTATTTGTAATAAAGTTTATGACTTTCTAGGCGGTTTTTTTCATCCTGCTTATTTTCATCACAATTAATTAAAAAAATTATTCAATATTCTAATTTATATATTTTGCATATTAATATAAATCAAACCAAATTATGAAATAGATGCCAATTGATATGTATAATAATTGATTTTTGTAATATGTTATGTTAATTTAATGTCATTGTATATGTTTTTGAACTGCCATGTAGTTCCCCCCGGTTTGTTTTGTTACTATGATTTTGACTAGTTGTTTCATGTACATTACCCTTGTGGATTGTATAGAGCCATCGTTATCAATTGCGATCTTTGTCGGACTAAACGTCCGCTACTTATTGCTTGATAGGTATCTAAAACAGTATAAAAGTATCCGTGTATCAGAAATGAACAGTACTCTTTCTGTATATTTCTGATACACGGATACTCTTAAGCATGTATTGAAAATAAACAGGACAGTTGTATCAAAGGTTGCCAGTGGCAACGATTAGAAGTGGGATGTAATATATATTATAGACATACCAATTAATCAAACATAGCTTTGTAGGGAGCAGCTTTGCAATAAAGTTTATTTTTCTTAAAATGGCATGCTACATCAGCTAAATCAGCCTAATACTGGTCTTTATTTTGACTTCAATTTTCCCCTGGTCCTGCAGTTTCCTCCCACTGTTAAAGATTTCTACGCGAAAGCTACCTCTCTATCTCACGCCATTAAATCATCATAATAGGCCATGCAATAAGACGATCTTGAACAGTAAAATTGATTCCCCCCCCCAAAAAAACCAAACAAAAAAACTTTACCTGCAAATACTTGAACCTCACAGATGTCCAATCTTGCATCAGTGCGTTTAACAGATATAAAAATATATCTAGCGGATAATGATGGTATTGCTGGATGATTACACCTCTCTATGGTGTATACAGAATCTGTTGTTGATGCTCTACCTTTATAACAAGGTGTAGCTGCTGTAAATCCTGCTTTATCACACTGACCAATAGAACTTATTCTCATCTCAAATCCGTCTAGCAGAATATTTCGACCTATTTGAACAGACGAGATAGTTGACTGAATTGAATACAAATGAGGTTTAACGACCTACTGTTGTTCTGTTCCGACGCTAATGAGGGACATTTTGCGCTACGGCCGGCTCTTATATCGAATTACACCTACCAAGGGTAATTTTGCGTGCACGCCGATGTTTACATGGGACCTCGGTTTTTCGTCCCAACCGAACGACTATACGTTGTCCCTTGGTGGGCCCTTGACCCTGCACTACTGACAAGGGGCAACCCGATGAACATTTTAGGTCAACATAGGGATCGAATACAGGAGCTCAAGGTTAGCGATCTAACCTTTTATCCTCTCGCCCACTGAGCCACCGCGACTTCCGAGATCGTTGGCACTTAAATCTGTGCTAAAAACATGCGATTACTATTATAGAAAGTGTAGGGGGGCCACACTACACACAAGACAAAACCGACAAGACACACATTCTGACAAGATACAAACTACATATACACATCGCAATAAATAAACAGCAGGGTCATTCCATGTGAAGTGGACCAACTTTCGGAAAGTTGGGAACATGAACCCCTCCAAAAATTTATAAAAAATATATGTTTTAGTATATGGCCTTAAGCTAACACATCCAAAATTTACTTCTCTAGGTCAAAAATTCGCTGAGATATAGCCATTTGAAATTAGGGTGCTGAAACGGATCATAAATTCAGTTAAAATTTCGGATTTGTTAGTTTAAGACGATATAATATAACATATATTTTTTATAAATTTTTGGGAGGGGTTCATATCCCCACCGTTGGTCCAGTTGATATGGAATGAATGACCCAGCAAATATCAAATCAAGTGAATGGAACCGGGGCCAGTCATAAGAGTCCACTGCGCTGTACAGTCTTGGGCTTGTAATTGATATACAAGCTTCACTGAAAATGAAAACAAATATGTTTTACAAGAATGACGGTGGTTGTCTCTTGAATGGCGACACATTCGGGGTACCTAAAATTATATTTGAGTTTACATACCATCCTGTATTGGTTTTGATATTTTAACGGTGTTGATATGAAACTCCTGTCCTAAATCTATACACCACCACGCTGTTAATCCAGCCCAACTTGAAGTATTTACACCCAGATTAATCGTACTCTGTCGTGTTGGTTTATTAATAGCAACATTGATGGTACCTGGAAACAAGAAACAGTACATACTTAAAGAGAGAGAGGGCAGTGTGGGGGTGGGGCCTAACGTCCACTCAACACAAACTAGGTCATTTCTGGACTTACATATGGGTCAGCTGTAGGGGTCGTTATCAGTGTGTTACATAGTGGCAGATGTAATAGATAGTTATCGTGCCATCTTGACACTTGAAAGCAAAATAGATTAAAATATCTTTATGTCCGCTATTGACATCCATGGTTGTTCAGATTGCACACATTAGTCATTACCATAATATAAACTTATAGCTGGCCTGTGTTATGTAATGTCCTATGTCTTGTAAAGCAATCTGTACTGAACGTTTAAACTGGTATATGATGCAATATAGCCAGCAGGGGCGTACATAAAGATTTTGTTTGAGAGGTGTTTAGCAAAAATGCGACCGACTGATGCACATGTCCCTAATACAAGTGACGCAGTCAGGGGCCGAGCACCACAGATAATAGTTTTCTAGGGGCCAGTAGCTGATCTGGAAGCTGGGAATATGGGGTGGGGTGGGGCGGTTCCAAATCTAGGGCGCCATCCAGAATCACACCCCCACAATGAATGTCAACAAAATACTGGCTATACTATAACACTGGGCGTCCCAGTAGAACATACATCCTATTGCCTATATACATGTAGTTGTTCGCCGATCGCTATCTCGTCGGAAAGCATAAAGTTGACATAAAGTTTATGTCATATATGATGATTGTTATTGATTTTGTTATTAAATTTAGGGGCAGTGGCTATAACACTGAGCAACCTGAGAAAAGTTTGAAAAATTGAATCGATATCCAGGCATTTGAGGTCATTGCTGGGAGCAAATTCTTGTGAACAAGAGAACCAGAAATAGGACAAGCACTGGTCTATTTGACATGGAATATTAATTGTATCTTGACTTAAGTTGTATCTTGACTTATAGTTCAAGAATGGGTCTCATGTAGTAAAGTAATATGAGCATGCTAATTTATTCATTAAAGATACATTATTCATGAGCTAAATCTGCCTATTACAGGTCTTTCTTTATGCCTTAAATGTTATATAAATTATTAATTAGACATTTATAAACATGACAAGACCATTATAATCAACTTTCTAGACCATCGGTTGCTTTGATTTTCAACGGATTTAAAAACGATTGGCTGTTATTGGTTAATTTAACCAGCGGCTTTATTGGGATATAAAGGTATGTTTTAAGTTTCATCAAAATCGGATAAAAATTGTGACCTCTAGAGGGTCCACAACCTTCGTATTACACACTTCTACACAATTTGCATACAAAGAGCGGCCATTTTGTCGGGCAGTTTTATTTCGATTTTCCCAAAATACGACTTAATCCTCATTTTGGTGGAATGGTGATGTATTTAAACGGTTTTTAAAATCGGAAAAAAATTGTGACCTCTAGAGAATCTGCAAGCTAAAAATGCGATTTTTCGAACGATCAGAGGCCATAATCTAGGAAGTTAAGGTCGGGTATCCGCGATTATCAAAAGGAACCAAGATCTTAGTGTGTAATGGTGATATTCACACGTTTTTTTAAATCGGATAAAAATTATGATCTCTACAGGGACCACAAGCTAAAAACGTGATTCTTTGTTCACTCAAAGGCCATAATTCAGGAAGTTACGATCCGATATGCGCGAATATCGACAGGAACCAATATCTTTGGGTTATAACATGTATTTCAAGTTTCATCGAAATTGGATCAAAATTGTGACCTCTAGAGGGTCCACAACCAAGATTTACTAGATGTTAACACTATTTGCGTACGAGGGGCGGCCATTTTGTCCAGCAGTTTTGGCCCGATTTTCATGAAATTTGAAGTCAACAAACATATTGGGGTATCGGTGATATATTCGAATGTTTTTTTTTAAATCGAATAATAATTGTGACCTCTAGAGGGACCACAAGCTAAAAACGCGATCGATTTTTCGTACAATCAGAGGCCATAATTCAGGAAGTTACGATCTGATTTGCGCGAATATTGAAAGGAACCGAGATCTTTAAGGTAATAACCTTGCATTTCAAGTTTCATCAAAATTGGATCAAAATTTTGGCCTCTACAGGGTCCACAACTTTGATATACCAGATGTTTACACAATTTGCGTACGAGGGGCGGCCATTTTGTCTGGCAATTTTGGTCAGATTTTCATGAAACTCAACCTCAGACAAAATTATGGTGTAACGGTGATATATTCGAACGTTTTTTTTTAAATCGGATAATAATTGTGACCTCTAGAGCGACCACAAGCTAAAAACGCGATTTTAAGTAAAATCAGGGGCCATAATTCGGGAAGTTACTATTCGGTATGCACGAAAATAGACAGGAACCAAGATATTCGGGTTGTAAACAAGCATTTTAAATTTCATCAAAATCAGATGACAATTGTGACCTCCAGAGGGTCCACAACCCTGATACACAATATTTTGACACTATTTGCGAACGAGTGGCGGCCATTTTGTTCGTCAGTTTGGGTCCGATTTTTTTACTAAATTCGAACTCAACCATCCTTAGGGTGTAATGGTGATGTATTCAAACGTTTTTTTTAAATCGGATAAAAATTGTGACCTCTATGGGGTCCACAAGCTAAAAACGCGATTTTTCGTACATCAGGGGCCATAATTCAGGAAGTTATGGTCCGATATGCGCAAATATCGAAAGGAACCGAGATCTGTGGGTAATTATAAACATATATTTCAAGTATAAACCAAATCGGATAAAAATTGTGACCCCTACGGCTACAGTGTTCACAAGCTAAAAACGTGATTTTTCGTAGAATCAGGGGCCATAATCCATGAAGTTACTTTCCGATACATGCCAATATCGAAAGGAACCGAGATCTTGGGGAGATAAACCTACATTTCAAGTTTCGTTGAAATCGGATAAGAATTGTGACCTGTATAGTGGACGGACGGACTTCCGGACGTCCAGAGGTCCGGACGAATGGACGGACAGAGGCGACGACAATATACGTCCACATGAAAATGTGGGCGTATAAAAATAGATAATCGAGATTTTAACAACGACAATCGAGGCTCCACTATTTTTTAAACAATATTTTTATTTATTAAATCTGAATTTGGATTGGGGATCAGGCTATGCATATGCGCAACCCCTCTCTCTGATTTAGATACTTGTACACATTATAAATATTTACATATAATTACATAAAATATAGAGCATATATGATACATCATGGATAATATAGCGACTTGGATGATTATACAGAGTGCAGAGTTTGGAATGACTTAAGAGTTGTTTATGGAGATTCAAATCTTTTTGATAAGAGAATAAATTGTTGGACTTCTTCAAAAATGAGTGTGTTTATCTCAGGACTTAATTTTGTTGAACCATACATCAGACAACTGATTGTTTTATGATTATGTTGAAGGTTATGGATTGTCTGTTTTCTTGCAACTGAATATAAGTGACATACGATTAAGTAGTGTTCGGGATCTTCGAATTTGTGATCACAGAGGCAAGCAGGGCTATCATCGACGTGTCTGAGGAATTTATGGCCTTGTAGGTTCGAGCAGCATAATCTTAGTTTACAGTGGATTATTTGTAAATTTCGTATCCCTGTATAGTAATATGATGGCACGATGGTATCTAATTTATTTATTTAGTGAATTTCCAAAGATAGCAAGGGATCGAGAGTTTCTAATTTCAACGTTAAGTTTGTTTCATTCTCGTATACTGGCAGGGATGAAGGACTCGGAGAAAATTTCGGTTCTGCATCTGGTTTACTTTAGTTTATCTTTGTTTCTAATGGTATAATTGATCAGAGAGATATGATGACACGAGGTTGTTAATAATTTTATACATTAATTTTAATTTATGATGTCGACGTCTTTCCGAGAGTGGAACAAACCCAGTCTCGTTATAGATTAAGGCATGGCTAGTACCTCTTACCGCCCCACAGATAGTGCGCAGTGCATCTAATTGTAGGCATTCTAGTTTGTTAGCTAAATAATCACTGCACCCATCCCAGATAATATCGACATAATCAAATTGTGGAAGGATATAAGAAGAGTATATTTTCTATTTAATCGATATGTTAGAGAACGGAGGCAATTTACTAGTTTGGATACTTTGCTTACAATGCTATCTATATAATTATTCCATTTACAGTTAGTTTGAAAGATTAGACCTAGATGTTTATATTCATATTATACTTCTTTGATTTGTACCTGGTTCATAAATAATGGTGGGTTAACTATGTGGGGTTTAGTAGTAATAGTCAGTGTCTCTGTTTTTAGGGGGTTAAAAGTTACCAGCCATGTCTCATCGTTTATGGTAGCAGCACAAACTTCGGGGTCTTCAATTTTTAAGTATAAAGAGGTATCATCAGCAAATAATCTAATGTTTGAATTTATATTGTTCCCAATATCATTTATGTATATTAAGAATAAAAGAGGCCCTAGTACAGATCCCTGCGGAACACCAACAGCTGTGCTTCTGGGGTCCGAGGAGGTACCACTGATGGTTACACATTGTTGTCTATTTTTTAAATAATCTACGAACCAGAGCAGTACATCTCCTGGAACTCCCACAGCATCCAGCTTGTGACAGAGTCCGGCATGCCAAACCCTGTCAAAGGCCTTGCTGATACCACAGAAGACTATTCTAGTATATTGATGTTGGTCGATGGCGCGACAGAAGAAGTGTGTTAGGTCGATTAGTTGAAATATGGTAGAATCACCAGGAAGAAGGCCACTCTGGACAGGTGTTAGTATTGAGTTATCTCTAAAGATTATCTCTAAAGAAGTTAAAGACATGTTTGTGGATGATTTTTTCAAACATGTTGACTATTATACTTAAGAGGGAGATTGGTCTATAATTACTACAATCGTTTGGAGAGCATTTTTTGAATATAGCGACCCCGTTTGCAAATTTCCAAATGTTTGGTACAATGTGTAGATCTAATGATAGTTTAAAAGGTTGGTAAAGTGGATGATTAATTTCGTTAAAGGTGTATTTTAGAATTTTCGTGTTTATTTCGTCGGGTCCTGAGGCTTTTGTAGTATCTAGGCTTTCTATTATGTCTTTAACTTCCTCTGGATTTGGTACAATCTTATCGATGCTGTTAGGGTTCATAACAAGCAGTGGTAGAGATTTATTAGTATTATCTAGCTGTGATTGTTTGATAAATAATGAGTTTAAAGCCATTTGCTTTTTCGGATTGAGTAAACAAAGTGTTACCATTGACTGTTAATGGCGGAGGTTCGTTTGTAGAAGCAGCGTGTGTTTTACATGTAGTATATGAATGATTAAGTTTCTTTCCTGTTTCACTAATTTGGTTGTCTATTTTGTCAAAGTAATCATTTTTGCTTTTTCTAATTAAGTCTATGTAGTCATTTCTAATTTTCCTAAAATTTTGCCAATCTATTTTTCTTCTTTTTCATGCGTCTTATTGCGCCACAAACTGCACGCAGCGATCCTTCTACGTCATACTTCGAGATTATGATCACTGCCCCAGTTAGACTCCATTTAAAACGCTCACGTGATCATTTTGGGGCGGGACTTGTCGACGGGACTACTGCCTTGTGTACACAACAGAGTAAAAATAACCCGATGAAGCACATGTATTATGTAAACACGTGTCATTGGCAAAATCTCAACTTCTGCCACTACGTTAAAAGCGGTATAGAATATGTGCTAGTGGTTAATATTGCAATACATTCTTTGTCATTGTAAACTGTCTTTAGTGTTTCAATCTGTTTATCTTTCAAAACAAGGTTAGATACTCCTAAATTTGTCTTCACAAACAAAACCGCCTCTGTGAAATTATGTTTCATGGGCGCCGCCATATTTAATAATTAGGACTATTTTGTGATTCGGCTTTGATTAGTTTGACATCTTTCATACACACAGCGGCTTAATAAACATATTTAATTTCATTTAATATGACAATAGAAGAGAAATAAATACTAAAAGCATACTCAGTATTTTCCACTAAAATCGTCGATGTAGGAATTAAAATGTCGGGTAATTAGCTTAGGGTCTGTTCTCAGGCGGAGCTAGCTGTAGACAGGCAGCCTAAGTTTGGGATGATTGCGCCATTCATCCAGGGTTTATCATGTTGCCTAATTGTCACTATTTTGCATGGTATATTTGCTTTTGCTATAATGATCAATGAGCTTGTAAATTGGACACACGCTGCTTCTATATTTGAACTATTGATAAGATTGTACCATTTAGTTGCTATAACGTCCCTTTTTATGCCCCCAAGGTCTGCGTGTTCGTAATTCCATACCGTTCGCTTGAAGCTGTGTTGTTTTTGTACGTTAAATGCCAATTCTCCAAACAGCCCTAACTTAGCTTAGAATGAAGTAATTTGACTGAAATTTTTTCAACATATTCTCTTTTCCTTTTCTAGTTTCTAACTATTATAGCGAGAACAGTCAGCTCTTCATCTAAATCTTACATAAAGCATCCAATCTGATTAAAATATAGATCTTTATTTCGTTTCTTTTGTTTTTATACTTTCGATGGCCTCTATTAATTATAGTAAAGACATGTAAAACGAAATTTTGAACTATAAAAAACGAAACGAAATAGGATCTGTGTTTTAATCAAATTGTAAAGCATCTCTCGGTGAAATATTTTGAAGAAAAATAAAAAAAGACCCCAGTAATAAACAAAATTAAATGTGTATTGAACTTACCAAATATAGAAATGACTTGACAGAACAAGACAATGTGTTTTGAACTTACCAAATATAGAGGTAACTTGACTTGGCAGAACTAGATAAGGTGTTCTGAACTTACCAAATATGGAGTTAGCTTGACTAAACAGAACATGAAAAAATTTAATGTGTGTTGAACTTGCCAAATATAGAGCAAACTTGAGTTGACAGAACAAGAAAAGCGTGTATTGAACTTGCCAAATATAGAGTTAACTTGACTTGACAGAAGGTGTTTTGAACTTATCAAATATAGAGGTAACTTGATTTGACAGAACAAGAAAAGGTGTTTTGAACTTACCAAATATGGAGCTAACTTGACTTGACAGAACAATAAACATCAACAATTTATCTGCAGTTATCATTTTATAACACATTATTATTAAATCTATGGTAATAATAACATTATATACTGAGCTATGACCTGTAACTGACGTTGATAGAAAGAATTACTAGCTTTTTATTACAGCATTATATTGACATAGCTACAGGGGCGTAAATGTGGGGGTGGTTGGGTGGGTGATACCCCCCCCCCCCCCAGCGAAGAAAAGTAGTCGGTCGCAAAATGAGTGCTGTCGGTCTAAAAAATTATGCATCGGCGACTAAATGAATTAATGACGTGATCGAATAGCGTATTTGCGTCAATCTGTACGCCTAAATTGCATACGTCAAGCTCCTCAGGCAAAACTATAGTATAAAATAAACTTGTCAACTTGTTTTTCAATCTTATTCTGTTGTGCGATGTTGCCATGTTGGTCTAAGAAATGTTTTCCCCCAGGGAGAAAAATAGTCGGTCTCAAAATAAGTGTTCACTGTTCACTAAATGAATTATTGAGGTAAACAAAAAACCTTTAAATAACCATGTCATGTTTGAAAAAAAATGTTTTTTGCTCTTATTCTGTTATGAGTATGTTGGTATAAGAAATTAAGAGAGCTTGTTACAAAGATTTTTATACTTTAAAATATATTCTTGATTGTCATACGAATAATATTAGTCGAACAGTTGATAAGAAGTTACCGGAAGCATAGTTTTATCTTTTGGATTGGTAAAAGAAATGGTAAGTTGTTTTGAGAAATACGTAAAAATATCTTTAAATTATGAAATGTTAAGGCAATCTATTGAACTTAAGAATTTTTATTTGTTGCATATTCAATCCCAGTAGAAATATTAAATCGTATTTACTCATGTTATAAGTGTTTTCTGACCATCAGAATTCTGCAAACTCGCACTAGCGGTGCTCGACTCCTGGCTGCATCACTATCGTATTAGGGGCATGTGCATCAGTCGGTCGCATTTTATGGGGAGTGGATGACCGAATGGTTAGCACGTGCGCGCTGTATCATAAAGCCTGTCATTGAGTCAACTGGCGTGGTTTCGAATCCCTGGTTGTACGTGACAAGGAGAAGGGTCGCCTGTCCAACCTCGTGGGTTTTCTCCGGTTCCCCCCACTGCTAAAAGACCCCTACGGGCATGCGAATTATTGAAATAAAATTAAACCATATATTAGTCCCGAAATGATCTAGTTTGTGTCGAGTGGACGTTAAACCCCATCTCTCTCTCTCTCTCTCTCTGTCGGTCGCACTTTTGCTAAACACCCCCCCCCCCCTCCCCCAAACAAAATCGTTATGTACACCCCTACCTAGCTATAACTTAAAACTCGGGAGCTTGGTACAAACAATTACCAGTTTTATACGGAAATATCTGATGACGATACTTAAAATTCGAGTGATAAAAAAGTAAGAGTTAGCGGCAACTAATTATTTACATCCGTACAATTAGATCGCAATGCTGATTAGTTAAAAGAAAAATTGCGTAGACCATAATTTTAACATTACAAGATCCTGTGAGACTGCATCCTGTTTCCTGTTTTCGATTTCAGATACGATTGTGTGTTATAAACCAAACTGAGAGAAAGAGAGAGAGACAGAGGGAGGCGGGGCGTCTCCGGCTCATCTGGTTTCCTCCAACAGCCAACGACCCCCTACTCGCAAGCGAATGATTGAAATAAAGTTGAACCATTTGTTAGTCCCGGAATGACCCAGTTTGTGTTGAGTAGACCTTAAACGCCATTTTTTTTCTCTCTCTCTCTGATATTTAAGCTGTTTTTAGAAAAAAATTTAAAATAGTATGTGTTAATGCCAGATTAGCATAAAGTGCTAAAGTTTCTGTGGGTGAATGGTTAACGCGTGCACGTTTGATCATAAGGTCTGTCATTGAGTCAACTGGCGTGGTTTCGATACTCCACTTGTACGTGACAAGGAGTAGGGTCATCTGTTAAACCTCGTAGGTTTTCTCTGGTCTCCACCCACTGCTAAAGACCCCTACGTGCTAGAGAATTGTTGAAATAAAATTGAAACATGTGTTAGTCCCAAAATGACCTGGTTTGTGTCGAGTTGGTAAGTGAAAAGAAAGTTTTTTGCCCACCAGCCCCAACCCCCTCCTCTACGGCCCCCACCATTTGCGTATTTTTTTCAAAATACGTTTCCTTTTTAGAACTACAACACTGTATAAAGCTATATGTAGCAAGACACCCTCCAGGAATGTAGAATATAAATGAAATGAAATGGGGTTTAACCTCCTATTGTTCTGCTCTGACTGGGCTAATGAAGATGAGTATACATCATGCAGTGTACTGAGAGGGAAAATTTGCCAGGAGAGCGGAGCTACTGTCTACTCTTATGTCGATTTCCAACTGCAAAGGGATCTTTTACCTGCACGCCGATGTGTACATGGGGCATCAGTTTGACGTCCCAACCGAATGACTATACATTGTCCTTGTCAGGCACTCCCTTCTTCCCTACTGACAAGGGGGAACCTGGGACCTCTTGGTTAGCAGGAGCTAGCATCTTACTCACAGACCCACCACGACTGCCCATAAAGATATGTAAATGTCTCAAAGTGCATAATACTATAGTGGTATGTACTTACAAACAAGAACAAATACATTTTTATACATATTAAATTTATTTATAAAAATGAAAATGATACATGAAAAACCTTTTAATATGTAATTAATTTTACAATAGCTCCCACTACTTGTTATAAATATTTCCAAATTCCCAACAAAATACAAATATTTACATCAGATGATAAAATTACAATGGGTATTCATTCATATAATGAACAGCTTCATGATGTTGACTGCTAGTTCTACAGTTCTATCTGGTAGCTCTACAGCATTAACAGGTCCATCTGCTAGATCTACAGCAACAAAAGTTCTATCTGCTAGATCTACAGCAATAACAGATACATGATTTGACTGCTAGATCTACAGCAACAACAGTTCTATCTGCTAGATCTACAGCAACATCAGTTCTAAGATATTGACTGCTAGATCTACAGCAACAACAGTTCTATCTGCTAGATCTACAGCAATAACAGATCTACGATGTTGACTGCTAGATCTACAGCAATAACAGATATATGATGTTGACGGCTAGATCTACAGAATTGACTGCTAGATCTACAACAATAACAGTTATAATTTTGCACATGGATGGCTGAACTCCTGTCTCAGTTGTTGCATTTAATCTAATTTGAAAACACTCTCGATATAGCTGCATAGTTAATGCCCGGAAATCAAAGGAAATAATGCTAGACCGATCTAATTTTAATTATTATACTTCAATATATGATTAATACCAATGATTACTACAGAGAGAGAGAGAGAAAGAGAGAGAGAGAGTTAGAGAGAGAGAGAGAGATAGTTTAACTGTCCACTCAACACAAACTAGGTCATTTCTGGACTAACACATGGCTCAATTTTATTTCAATAATTCACTTGTGCTTACGGTCTTTAGCAATGAGAGGAAACCGGAGGACCCGGAGAAAACCCACGAGGTTGGACAGGCGACCCTACTCCTTGTCACATACAACTGGGGAATCAAAACCCCGCTATTTGACTCAATAACAGACCTTATGATACAGCACATGCGTGCTAACCCGTTGGCCATCCAAGCCCCCAATTTCTACACATCATAGATACTATTATATCTTTGATGTCATGAATTATACCAGAAAATTTTAAGATGCAATACAAAGGTCAGTTATCACAACGGGTGACATTCTCTCATAAACATAAAATGAAATGAAATGAAATTGGGGTTTAATGTCGTCCTACTGTTCTGCACCGACTGTGCTAATGAATTCTAACTGCCAAGGGTTCTTTCACGTGCACGTCAATGTGTAAATGGGATCTCAGTTTTTTGTCCCTTCCAAATGACTATACTTTGTCCCTTGCCAGGCCCTCCGTCCTGCACCACTGACAAGCAGGGGGCACGCCAGAAAAGCCCAATGAACTCTCTCTGTCAACATTGAGATCTAACACATAACTTCCAGATTAGCGAGCCAACTTCTTACTTACTAAGCCACCGCGACTCCGGGCAAGATACAATACAAAACAAAAGTTCTAATTCTCTCGTAAATATCCAATCACACCATGATACAAAGATGTATCACAAGATGTATCTTTCATAACCAAGGTTTCAATTTGTCTTCGACTGAAACGTAACAGGAAGTAGATCTTTGGCTGGAAAACCGTGATTGATGAGTAATATGGTTACCATGGCAATGAATGGAGCTAGAAGTAACCATTGAAGATCTTGAAGAATAAGCTGGTTGAAACTAAATGATAAAAAAGAAATTGTATAATAGTTAGGTTATAATATCGGAACTACTCTAGGACACTTTTCTAATAAAATGGAATGGGGTTTAACGTCCTACTGTTCTGCTCTGACTAGTCTAGGATATACGCCATACAGTGTGATAGGACAGTGTCGCTGCGGCCTAATCTTATATCTGAACAGATATTGTTCTGGAAATCTCAATAAATTTGACAACTAGCACACCTTTCTAATAATGAAATGCAATGAAATGGGGTTAGACGTGGTATGTACTGATCAACTCCGACTGGGCTAATAAACAAATGAAATGAAATGGGGTTTAATGTCCTACTGTTCTGCTCCGACTGGGCTAATAAAGACGGGCATACGCCATGCAGTGTACTATGAGGGAAATTTTGTTCGGACATCGGCGCTACAATCATATATCGAATTCCAACTGCCATGGGCTCTTTTACATGCACACCAATGTGTACACAGGACTTCCTCCCACTTATTTAGATGGTTAACCATAAGAGAATTATTGAAATAACATTGAACCATGTGTTAGTCCTGGAATTATCTAGTTTGTGTCAAGTGGAAGTCAAACCCCATTTCTCTCCTTTTAGCAGTGGGAGGAAACCAGGAGACCCAGAGAAAACCCATGAGCACCTTACACCACCCAACCCACGTAAGATAGCCATGAATTATGTATAATCCTATAAAAATATCATAATAATAAGGCAACACAAATAAAATAACTTGTTTCTCGGGCACCGCCCGCACGCAAAATTGGTTGCGCGTGCAGTCTATTTATTAGTCTTGATGAAAAAAAATAAATATGTAACGCCCGCCCGCACATCGACAAGCAAGTCTTAAAAAAAATATCCCGCATGTACCTACATCCGCCATACATGTATATCTATTCAAATGTATTAAAACTGATTCAGATGAACATGCTGTCTTTTTTATCCGAACAATGGCGAAGTTTGGCAGATTTGCCTTTTTTATTGATATCGAAAGAACCTCCATTTTGTATCACGTGATATTAATTACCTCCCCTGATAAACTAGAATTTGATTCGTGTTAAAAGTCATTGGCGACAATATTTCAATCATTCGATCGTAATCGGCTCATTATTGCCGGCTTCAGTCGGTCCTTGTTTGGAAAATCCTATTGATAAAATAATGAACCGTAGAACAGGTTAATTAATTATAGCTAAGAATACGATACGATGACGATAGTCGTCATAATGCATACCTTAGAATCTGGGTCATTATTAGCACATTTACGGTAGTTTCGATAATCCGGAAAATAATAATTGGATTACCGATTTGATGGTTTTACTGACCAGTTGTTAGTTAGATTTAAATAGCCATTCAATATAAACACCGGATAGAACACCGAATATCCTGAGAAACACACCGAATATCCTGAGAAACACACCGAATATCCCAAGAAACAGTATTTCCGGCAATCTCCAATACCGATGACACGGTGTGACATGCATTGGTTGGAATTCGGTAAATAATTATAAATAAACCGGCGATACTAGATTTAGTTTTAAATACTGTTTACCATGATTATTATTTTTGATACACCTGGTGAAAGAGGCTTAGTTTTTAAAAATATTGTTGTCTTTATGGAGGGCTATTACATAGTCGTATGGAATTTTATTTTAAACCAATTTCAATTATGTGAATTAAATATGGAAAATTATTTTCCTTTCAGTCAGTGTTCAGTCTCAGTGTTTTAGTAGACTTGATTTTGGGTTTATGTTTTAAGTATGTACAATAAAGTTGAATATAACGGAAAGCAAAAACGTAAACAAGTAATGACTTTCTCATTTAAAAAAAAAAAAAGAAAGACCGCCCTCCCGCCCCAACAATTTTCAGCAATAGCCAAATTTTATTTTGCACCATCAATGAGTAAAAAAAAAAAAGAAACCGCCCTCCCTCCCTACAGTTTCAGCTGTCAGTTGCCCGAGAAACAAGACATTTATTTTGTGTGGCCTAATAATCTTCTATTTATATAGCGCGATAATCAAGATTCACTGATGGTTGATACAGAAATTGTTCATCTGTGGATCTAATAGTTCTTGTAGATTTATATGGGGTGAGAGAGAGAGAAATGGGGTTTAACATCCACTCGACACAAACTAGGTCATTTCAGGACTAACATATGGTTTAATTTTATTTCAATAATTTGCTTGCGCGTAGGGGTCTTTAGCAGTGGGAGGAAACCGGAGGACCCAGAGAAAACCCACAAGGTTGGACAGGCGACCCTACTCCTTGTCACGTACAACCGTGGATTCGAAACCACGCCAGTTGACTCAATGACAGGCCGTTTGATACATCAAACACGTGCTATAACCATTCGGCCACCCAACCCCCCTTTATATGGGGTAATCAGATCTTTGATATATTTTGGTGACTAATCTTACCGTATTCCAAATGTATCCATAAAAACCTGTCCATAACGATTGGTTACATAAATTGTCACATGACCATGTCCTGGTTTAGGCCAAACTTTGATATACTCTCTGTAGACGCCCGGTTTATTATAGGTGTAGGAAGCCAGAAGATTTCTACCATATAAAATCTTTAAATAAAATAATTATAATTTTGATATCTGAAATAGGTCTTAATGTTTGAAGTTCACTGAAAAAATATAACATTTGAGCTAAATTTAGTGAAATGAAATGAAATGAAATGGGGTTTAAATGTCCTATGGATCTGTTCCGACTGTGCTAATGAAAACAGGCATACCACATACAATGTGCTATGAGGGAAATTTTGACCGAACACACACAGCGCTACCGTCTATTCTTATATCAAAATTCCAACTGCCAAGGTTTCTTTTAGGTGCTCTTCATTGAGTACACAGGACCTCGTTTTTTTTTTTGTCCCATTCGAACGACTATACGTTGTTCCTTGCCTGGCCCTCCGTATCATTGACCAGGGGAACCACAACGAAAATTCCTGATCAACTTTCTCTGTGAACAGGTTTGCGAGACCACGTCTTACCCAATGAGCCATCATGGATCCACAAAATTTAGAGAGTGTTGTTAGATATGTCTTATTGACTGAACCACAGCGGCTCCTGAATAAACAGATACAAGATGAATAAACAGACACAAGATGAATAAACAAACACAAGATGATGAATAAACAAAATCCGATAAAACAAGGCACAAACCTTTACAAAATATTGATCTGAGTTCCTTCCGGTGATCAAATCATCAATTATTTCAAACTCAAACCAAAACGAACTGCCTGTGACTTCTTTAATGTGACGTATATGGAATGGGATATAAACAAATGGCTGAAAAATAAAAATAATATTGTCTAAATAAACTATAATACATACATATGGTAAAACACAGCTACTACAATAGTAGGTTGATAATATTAAGAGAATAGTCTTCTAAACCATGCCCAGTAGCTGTTTTTCCACAAGTTATAGCGTAGTTCAGGGTCAGAAGAAAATCTATCCGACACACAATATTTGAGGTTTATTTTAACATTCAAAATTCCTGAAGCAATGGCCCGAGAAATCCCTCTCTGGTCATCGATGGATTGGCTTCTGATACTTGAGCTTTTGAGGGAGTGTGTCTATTCTTCCCGTTCAATCAAATCTATCTTAAATCAAATCTATCCCAAGTACAGCAACATGACAGCCCTTCGTTTAATCTGGGGTCTCCCCTAAAACTTTGGACAGTGATTTAAGGTATCAAAAATGGTGAAAGTATTGTTTACATTGTAGCCGTTTGATAGCCTCGTTTGTAACGCAATTAGTTTCTCTGCAATATTCTGCTATGCACTGGTTAATTGGGCGTTATAAATCTGGTTAATTCTGTGAATCATGATGTAACATAATGTAAACATATTTATTTAGTTATTGGTTGTTAATCGGAAAATTGACCAGTCATAATTTGGAACAGAAATTTGCTTCCTTTACAGCAGTGTAAAGTGGGATTAGCTCGAATCAAACGAAACACTGCGAGGAGTATGCCCTTACAGCAGTGTTAAGTGGGATTACCTCTAATCAAACAAAACACTGCGAGGAGTATGCCCTTACATTCGTTCCCGATATTCTAAATGTGACGATATATTATAACAGTGGTTCTATCATCAGAATTTATAACTTTTACCTTTACCTTTTTAGGAAAAAAACTAAAATCATTAATAGATTTAGTAGCAGACGGCCAAGCAATCATCTGATTTCTTTTCACCATCTTTTCTCCGATCCACGCTTCAGGTGGCGTCTCCATTCCCGATCCAAGACAAATCAACGAGCCATCCTTCGTCGCAATTAATAACTCCACCCCTTCCGACATTATCACAAGATCATGTGACAAGACTTCCACCAACGAGGTTTCACCAATTGGAATGTGAACCTTACAACGTTGGTCACCGGCTAGAATATGTAAACTTCCATCATCTGTTGTAAATACCTAGCAAGGAAGGAAACAAGACATCAATGATTGTTTTGAAAGGAAATAACGACCTACTGTTTTGCTTCGACTGGGCTATGCCTTACAATGTGCTATGAGGGAAAGTTTGCCTGGACAGCTGACAGTTGAACATTGTATGTACTGATCTGCTCCGACTGAACTAATAAAGAAATGAAATGAAATTGGGTTTAACGTCCTACTGATCTGCTCCGACTGGGCTAATGAAGACGGGCATATGCCTTTTAGTGTGCTATGAGGGAAAATTTGCCCGTACAGCGGCACTATGGCCTACTCTCATATCGAATTCCAACTGTCAAGGGATCTTTTATGTGCACACCACTCTCATAATAAATTCCAACTATCAAGGATTCTTTATCCCTTTCTTGCTGTGTCTTCTGTCCTGCACCACTGACAAGGGGGAAACCCGCCAGCAAATCTTGAAAAGCTTTACGGGCCAACACTGGGAGTTTTATCATTTTAATAAAAAATCATTCAGTCTTTACAACATTGAATGAATAATTGTACTTACAATATCAGGTGGACCTCTGGGTGTGAATTTCATCAAGAGAACATTAGCCGTTATTCTACTATTAAACTTGACTGGCCATCCTGGTAGAACATCCCCATTTGTACCATTTAATACAAAAATATCACTGAAAACATAGTAATATATAAATATCACTGAAAATATAGAAATACAAAAATATCACTGAAAACATAGTAATATATAAATATCACTGAAAATATAGAAATACAAAAATATCACTGAAAACATAGTAATATATAAATATCACTGAAAATATGGAAATACAAAAATATCACTGAAAACATAGAAATACATTAATATCACTGGAAACAGAATTAACAAATTTATGACCTTATGGACTTTTAAATGAAGCGGTTTATCATTTGTTGCCACAATACTCTTTTCCGTATTACCTAACCAAATATTTTGACTGATCGGAGACAATGCAATTCTTTTCAACCAATCATTGCTTTCTTCCCATCAATGTCTAAATGTAAAACAAGAATTTGATAACCATGTCAGACCAAATGAAAATCTCCCGTTAAAATTTAAATATCCCTTTAAAAATAGAACCAACAATTTCACTGGGATATGGAGAGAGAGAGAGAGAGAGAGAAATGGTGTTTAACATCCACTCGACATCGACTAGGACATTTTGGACTAATATGGTTCAATTTTATTTCAATAATTCGCTAGTGCTTAGGGGTCCAGTAAAATGGAGGTCCCGGAGAAAACTCATGAGGTTAGACAAGTGACCTTACTCCTTGTCACATACAACCGGGGATTCGAAACCATGCCAGCTGACTCAATGACAGACTTTATGATACAACGCGCACGCGTTAACCATTCGGCCACCCAACCCCACCTTGTATTACGTACATCATTGTATATATACTAGCCCATTATTATTATTATTAATGTTTTAACGAATCATCCTATACGAACCCATTATTAGTAGGAATAATTATATCAGGAATGCCATCATTATTTAAATCAGCGATTCTACTTCCAGGAGAAGAAGTTCCAGATATTTCCGATTCCCACAAACTGGTTCCATCTGAGGTTAGGACGTTGACATTTCCACTGGTATCTATGGTAACCATTTCCAAGTTACCATCGTTATTTATATCTGCTACAGTTATCTGAAAGGAAAAACAAAATATTCATGAAAGACTAATATATGCTTTCGTTACTATGGTGACCAGCTTAAACATACATTATGCAAGAGCTAAATCTACCTATTGGGGGTCTTTCTTTAGGCTTGAAATGTTATATAAACTATTAAACATACATTATGCAAGAGCCAAATCTGCCTATTGCAGGTCTTTCTTTAGGCCTGAAATGTTATCTAAATTATTAATTACACATTAATTAACTGATCCAGACCTTAATCAACTAGCGATGTCATCGCTAGCCTGCAATATTTACTGGATTTGAATCATTCATGATTAAAACCAAAAATGGATAATATAGACTATGTTTTTTTATTTTACCGACTTTAGTAATGATGGCCGAGGCTAAGCCTAAAATTCAATCGCTAATATCTCGGTTCAGAGTGGATCAATTTGATTGAAATTTTCAGCATATCCCCTTTACATTATCTAGTTTTTAACTATTGTAGTGAGAACTGCCAGCTCTTTATATCTAATTTCCCATAATGTATCTTTAACTATTACAGTGAGAACTACCAGCTCTTTATCTAATCTCCCATAATGTATCTTTAACTATTATAGTGAGAACTGTCAACTCTTTATCTAATCTCCCATAATGTATCTTTAACTATTATAGTGAGAACTGTTAACTCTTTATCTAATCTTCTATAATGTATTTTTAACTATTATAGTGAGAACTGTCATCTCTTTATCTAATCTTCTATAATCTATTTTTAACTATTATAGTGAGAACTGCCAGCTCTTTATCTAATCTTCCATAATGTATCTTTAACTATTATAGTGAGAACTACCAGCTCTTTATCTAATCTTCTATAATGTATTTTTAACTATTACAGTGAGAACTGTCAACTCTTTATCTAATCTTCTATAATGTATCTTTAACTATTACAGTGAGAACTGTCAACTCTTTATCTAATCTTTAATAATCTATTTTTAACTATTATAGTGAGAACTACCAGCTCTTTATCTAATCTCCCATAATGTATCTTTAACTATTACAGTGAGAACTGTCAGCTCTTTATCTAATCTCCCATAATGTATCTTTAACTATTATAGTGAGAACTACCAGCTCTTTATCTAATCTTCCATAATGTATCTTTAACTATTATAGTGAGAACTACCAGCTCTTTATCTAATCTCCCATAATGTATCGTTAACTATTATAGTGAGAACTGTCAACTCTTTATCTAATCTCCCATAATGTATTTTTAACTATTATAGTGAGAACTGCCAGCTCTTTATCTAATCTCCCATAATGTATTTTTAACTATTATAGTGAGAACTACCAGCTCTTTATCTAATCTCCCATAATATATCTATAAGTAACACGTGATGACTTGGTTACCGAAGCCTATGCAAGCCTGGAAATAAAGCATCTGTCACAGACAATGTCAGACACAGATTCAGGCTTTGTCAGGCATTAAACCTCTCTGGTGTCTGTCATTTTGACTGACACTCATTGGTCTTTCTTATTCATATTATTAATACATGTCTGGCACTTAGTTGAAAATGTCAGGCACTATTTCATTAGTGCCTGACATTTTGTCAGGTACATCTAAAACCATTACTTCCAGGCCTGCTATGCAATGAAAATTTGCTTTTGACATTTTGGTCTCCCATGGAAACACTATGTATGGTGTTGCAACCTCCATAACTATGTTATTTTCAGGAATAGCCAAGACAAGATACCCCACTGTATGATGTAGCCTATATACTTTTAAAAATAACCCAGTCAAGCTAACTGGATGTAGCCTATATATTTTTAGGAATAACCCAGTCAAGCTAACTGGATATATCATATATATATTTTTAGGAATAACCCAGTCAAGCTAACTGGATGTAGCCTAAATATTTTGAGGGATCACTCAGTCAGGCTACCTCAATGTATTCAACCTGTGTTATTTTTTAATAAATCTATTACCTGGCCATGAAGGGGATTTCCATTATAAGGAAACCCTTTTCTCTGTTGACCTTTTGAGGTCAAAACATGTACCCCTCCTGTAGATGTTCCGACAACTATTTCAAGGTCACCAGCTTTTCCATCAAGGTCAATGACAGTTGGAGTAAATAGATTGTACGCTGGAAGCTCAGCAAAAACCTTCAAAAAAAGAAGAGCGAAAGTTGTGGTTTTTATGTCTACTCAACACAAATGGGGTCATTTTGGGACTAACACATGGTACAATTTTATGTCAGTAAGTACAAACAAAGAAAGCAGAAAAATACGGAACGAAATATAGATCTGTGTATATATATATGATGAGACCCCCCAACTACATTTAGTCAAATCGCAATGTTGTGGAGGCTATCGAAGTACAAAAAAACCGAAAAAAAGTATAGACCTGTATTTTAATCAAATGGCAAAATGGCGCTGGAAATGAAATGAAATGGGGTTTAACGTCCTACTGTTCTGCTCCTAAACTGGGCTAATGAAGACGGGCATACGCCATACAGTGTGCTATGAGGGAAATTTTGCCCGGGCAGCAGCACTATGGCCTACTCTTATATCGAATTCCAACTGCCAAGGGATCTTTTATGTGCATGCCAATGTAGGCCTATACACGCGTCCTTGTTTTTTCGTCCCATCCAAACGATAAGACAGCTATTCTTGTCAGGTGCTCTGTCCTGCACCACTGACAAAGGGAAACCATGTCGGAATATCTCAATGAACTTTCTCGGCCAATGCAAGGATCGAACACGGGATCTCCAGGCTAGCAAGCAAGCATCTTACCCACTTTTCTATTTATATGAAAATGATGTAAAATTTACCTGGGTTAGTTCTAGTTCAACACTCCAGATAATTTCTAGCTTTTTCAGATCAACAACCATTACCCCAGCAACCAGATATTTACTCAATTCAGGATGTTGTAAAACTTCCAATTTTTCTTGTCCTTTTTCTAGCCTATAAAACCAATATTTTGGATTAACATATGCTATGGAGAAGAGAGAGAGAGAGAGAGAGAGAGAGAGAGAGAGAGAGAAATGGGGTTTAACGTCCACTCGGCACAAACCAAGTCTTTTCGGGACTAACATATATGGTTCAATTTTATGTCTGAGAGGGCAGTGACGTCTAAGGAGGGTAGTGATGTTTGAGAGGGGCGGTGATGTTTGAGAGGGGCAGTGATGTCTAAGGAGGGTAGCGATGTTTGAGAGGGGCAGTGATGTCTATGGAGGGCAGTGATGTTTGAGAGGGGCAGTGATGTCTAAGGAGGGTAGTGATGTTTGAGAGGGGCAGTGATGTTTAGGAGGGGATGTGATGTCTAAGGAGGGCAGTGATGTTTGTGAGGGGATGTGATGTCTAAGGAGGGTAGTGATGTTTGAGAGGGGCAGTGATGTTTGTGAGGGGATGTGATATCTGAGGAGGGTAGCAATGTCTGAGGAGGGAAGTGATGCCTGAGGAGGGAAGTGATGTCTGAGGAGGGTAGCGATGTTTGAGAGGGGCAGTGATGTTTGTGAGGGGATGTGATATCTGAGGAGGGTAGCAATGTCTGAGGAGGGAAGTGATGCCTGAGGAAGGAAGTGATGTCTGAGGAGGGTAGCGATGTTTGAGAGGGGCAGTGATGTTTGTGAGGGGATGTGATATCTGAGGAGGGTAGCAATGTCTGAGGAGGGAAGTGATGTCTGAGGAGGGTAGCAATGTCTGAGGAGGGCAGTGATGTCTGTGAGGGAAGTGATGTCTGAGGAGGGCAGTGATGTCTGTGAGGGAAGTGATGTCTGAGGAGGGTAGCAATGTCTGAGGAGGGTAGCAATGTCTGAGGAGGGTAGTGATGTCTGAGGAGGGCAGTGATGTTTGAGAAAGATACAATTTCTTTTCAACTGACCTTAAGGACAGGGGCTGGCATCAGTTTTTTCTCGTTCAGGGTGAGATTTGGGATTATGATGGGCTGTTTTGTTTTCCTTTGTATCATATATCTCTCCTGATCCAACAATGTTGGTCGATACTTTTTAGGAATATATCTGTGACATTGCCTTTCTTTTAGGCGCTTAATTATAAGCTAACAGAAATGAAATGGGGTTTAACGTTGTACTTTTCTGCTCAATGGTGTGCTACTGTATGAGGACAATTGCACGCAGACAGAGGTGCTAAAGCCTACTTGTCTAAAGGTTTCTTTAACAAGCACGCCACTTTGTACACAGGGCATCGGTTTCCATACCACCCAAATGACTAGATTCTGTTTCTTGCCAGACCCTATGTCCTACAACACTGTAAATTAATGAGGAATTGTTTCTGCCAACACAGAGAGAGAGAGAGAGAGAGAGAGAGAGAGAGAGAGAGGGTTTAACATCCCCTCAGCACAAACTAGGCCACTTTGAGACCAACACATGGTACAATTCTATTTCAATAATTTGCTTGCGCGTAGGGGTCATAAACAGTGAGTGGAAACTGGGACCCGGAGAAAACCAACGAGGCGGACAGGCGACCCTACTCCTTGCCACATACAACCGGGGATTCAAAACCACGCCAGTTGACTCAATGACACCCCTCTAAATTATCCTGTTACGTCACAACATTTTCATTACATCAAAATGGATTTCTGTGGTTTTTACGTTATCAAAAACTGATTTGCAGTTTGATGAATTTTGAAATTTACACAATAAAATAAGTTCTTTTAAAATCCTAAAAAATAGCAAGTTACAATGTCGATAAACACCTTTTGTTTCACATTTAGAGGGGTGTTATTGTCCATTAGACATTTCCTGAGATTTTATATTACAACGCATCTTTGGGCCTTATGATCTCAGGAAATGTCTATTGGACAATATCACCCCTCTAAATGCGAAACTGGAGGTGTTTATCTCCTAAATGGTTGAATTCAATATTTACAGAGATATACAGAAGTGAAATTGCATCCATCTATGCCGCCATTTTGTTGTCAACATAAATTTAATGACAGGCCTGTTTTAACCCGATTGAAATCACGCCGGTATTTTGATTTTATTTTCCTAATTAAATGTTAAATAATCAATCTGATCATGAGTACATATTAGAATTGATTAAGTCGTGAGCCATTTGATATTTTAGCGTAAAAAAGCAAATGGTGCTTTGTTACTTTAAGCAGACAGACACCCCAACTCACCTGTAGTCTTCTTCATCAAAGAGATAACTAACGGATAAAACAAGTTCCCTTATTTCACCATCATTGTCCACATCAGCTAATACAGGTGTGCTAAAAACATGACCATCTACAGGTAAATAATCACCAATCTAAACATATAAAATCACAAAATACTGATTATTACAAACACAAAAACAAAATATCATGTTACCTACATTTACCGTAGTAAAATATTGAAAAGTGTCATCAAGTGTTCCAGATGTGCATTTTACACCATAAGATCTGTCATTGCGTAGGTCCCCCCCCTCCATTGTTAATAAAGACCCATACAAATCTATCAAGCACTGTGCTAAAAACATGACCATCTACAGGTAAATAATCACCAATCTAAACATATAAAATCACAAAATACTGATTATTACAAACACAAAAACAAAATATCATGTTACCTACATTTACCGTAGTAAAATATTGAAAAGTGTCATCAAGTGTTCCTGATGTGCATTTTACACCATAAGATCTGTCATTGCGTAGGTCCCCCCCCCTCCATTGTTAATAAAGACCCATGCAAATCTATCAAGCACTGTTTGGGTTTCCCTGTCACTGTGGCGTTGTTCAAATACCCTTAACCCTTTCAATGCTAGACGTAAATCCACTGCCTGTGCTAGACTCTTTTTTGAGGAAAAAAGGGAGGTTGGAACTGAATGCCAAGCAGTACTTATGGAAGCTTTTATGAAAAAATTTTTTGTCTGTTGGGATGGGCATGGGGTTGGGCTAAGAGGAAAAAATAGAATTTTGGAAATTTGCATAATAATGTAGTCACGTGACGTCATGGTGGCCATTTTGGATTTCTCATTTCTCACTAAAGCTAACACGAAAACGAATTTTTCTCCATGAAATACTTAAAAGATATTGTTTTTTCACTGGATTTTGATAAAGATATATAAAATGAACAAAAATATCAATAGCAGCCATGAGCAATGCCGCCACGAACACGCGCATCACGTCTCCCGCTGCCATGACCACGTGCGGATTGCAATAGTTTGTTTTTACTTTCACTTTCATCCCCAAGTCCCATATCATTATCAATATAGTCAGTCAATAGATCTACACGTTCGGGACTCAGGAATTGCCTATGTCTTTTACGATCCAGCAGGCCAGCATTATTATCAACATCAGAATTATTGTCAGAATCTACTGCAGACACAGGGCTATTGTGTTCACATTGGGCTTGTTCATCATGCACGGGAGACATAGCTAGCCATGGGCGGAACATCGCGCAACAAATCACACACTTCATAATACCAATCACTGTCCTGACTACTTTCATTATCGAGTAACTGGAAACGAATTATGTGTATCACCCGCCTCGAAATTGTCCACGTGTTGGTCAGCAAGACGTCATTCACGACTTCGCCGAGAGTGCATCGTCTACGTTGTCACTATGCACTCCGCCATTTTACGGTTTGCCGCTTTGAAACACGTGGAAATATGTTCTAGTGTATAGAAAATACAATAGATGGCACTTTCAGTTACGGTACTAATTTTAGCGAGGGCTTTACTGAGTACATGGTAATACCAGGTACGCGCATTTTACCGACATTTTATAATACCTGGTACTACCGGGTATACGCAGTGAACGGGTTAAAGTTACACTAGGCCATATCAAATAGCCTTAAAGGTACCCTAGGCTATGTCAAATAGCCTTAAAGGTACCCTAGGTTATGTCTAATACCCTTAAAGGTACCCTAGGTTATATCAAATACCCTTAAAGGTACCCTAGGCTATATCAAATACCCCTTAATGGTACCCTAGGCTATATCAAATACCCTTAAAGGTACCCTAGGCTATATCAAATACCCTTAAAGGTACCCTAGGCTACATCAAATACCCTTAAAGGTACCCTAGGCTATATCAAATACCCCTTAATGGTACCCTAGGCTATATCAAATACACTTAATTGTACCCTAGGCTATATCAAATACCCTTAATTAAAGGTACCCTAGGCTACATCTCATACCCTCAAAGGTACCCTGGGCTACATTATATCAAATACCCCTTAATGGTACCCTGGGCTATATCAAATATCCCTTAATGGTACCCTAGGCTATATCAAATACCCTTAAAGGTACCAAGGCTATAAAAATAAAAAATGTTATATTATACCTGTTCTGGGAAGATTTCTTTAGGAATAAACTTCTGGATGTCAGAGTATGGTACAGACAAGACTTGATTATACCAGCCTCTCAATACTAAAGTTGGTGGTATTTGGAACTGTGCTAATTGTCGTGCATCATGACCATATATAAGTATCTGTCCAGAAGTTGTTGTAAATACCAAGTCTAATAAACCATCTCCATCATAATCATACTGAAAAATAAAGATACAGGAGATTAGATAACGAGCTGGTAGTTCTCACTATAATAGTTAACAAGCGCATCGCTAACGCTGCAATATACGCCCACATTCCAGCTTTGAATGATATGGTACTTTTTAAAATAAAGAGAATGAAATATCTAATGTCTGTAATATGACAAGAGACAAAGAAGGCCACCTAGGCGTTGGGTTTGTTTTGCCAAATTTACAGACAAAATATTAACAAAAAAGTGGGTGTGACACTGCCCCAGGAGGCCGGGGCAAGCTCAACAAAATAAATAGTTGCTGTCTTTACGGTATAAGGAATAAATATGCGAAGTTCCAAGATGATCCATTCAGAATTGCAGTCTGTAGACCCGTCTGTAGTCGGGTTGGATATGGAAGAATATAAATAGGCATCACCTAGTTGCCGTCCTTAGGGTATAAGGAATAAGTATACCAAGTTCCAAGATAATCCATTCAGAATAGTGGCCTTCGGAAGCTAAAGGCAAAAATTAGGCATGCTCTGCCCCTAGGGGTCGGGTCATTCAATAAAATCAATAGTTGACGCCCTTAGACTATAAGGAATACATCATGCCAAGCTTGTACCAAGTTGATCCATTCAGAATTGCGGCCTGTAAACGATAAACACAAAAATTGGGCGTGGCTCTGCCCCTGGCAACACACAGAAACACAAAGAAAAAATGGGTGTGGCTCTGACCCTGGGGGTTGGGCAATCACCAAAAAACAATAGGGGTCATCTTTAGGGTATAAGGAATAGGTTTGCAAAGTTTCAAAAGGATCTGTTTAGAATTGCGTCCTGTCGGCGACACAAAAGACACACAAACAAACATTTGGCGTGGTTCTGTCCCAGGGGGTCGGACATGCACCAAAAATAATAGAGATCAACCTTAGAGTATAAGGTATAAGTATAAAAAAGTTTTCAAGACAATCGATTAAGCATTGCGGGCTGTAAGTGACATACAGACACACAAAAAGAAAATGGGCGTGGCTCTGTCCCTGGGGGTTGGGCATTCACCACAAACAATAGGGATGTTCCTTAGGATAGAAAGAATAAGTATGCAAAGTTTCAAGGTGATACCTTAAGAAATGCGATCTGTAGATGACAAACAAATAAATACAAGAAATGGGCGTGGCTCTGCCACTGGGGGTCAGACATGCACCAAAAACAATGGGGATCATCCTTAGGGTATAAGGAATACATGTAAGTATGTATTTAAAGTTTCAAGATGATCACTTAAGAATTGTGGCCTGTAGGCGATACACACACACAGACAGTGACAATGGCAATATACATCCACATTCATATAAAAACTACATGTAGATAATGTAAAGGGAATTTGCTGAAAATTTCTGTCAATTTGATCCACTATGAACTGAGATTTTAGCAATTGAATTTTCGACCTAGTCTCGATTATTATTACTAAAGTCAGTACGATAAAAAACATAAGTCTTGATTATCCATTTCGTAATAAATAATGAATGGAAGTCAAACAGCAAATCGGATCCTAATCCAATAAACATCACAGGCTAGAGATGGCACAAGAGTTGATTATGACCTGGATAAGTTAATTAATGTCTAATTAAAAATTTACATAACATTGAAGGCCTAAAAAAAGACCTGCAATAGGCAGATTTAGTTCTTGCATGATGTACAGTGTATGTTTAATAAAAGGTAATTAATAAATAACAAGCCAACAGTGAGGCTGATGTTCCCCGCCGAAATTCCAAAATAAAAAGATGACACATAGTAATTAATCGCACATTTTTTTTTTTCAAAAGTATCGAGCAATTAAACCATACACTCAGTTTCACCAATCTCTATCAGATAGAATCAAGATTATCTTGTCCCAAACCATTGACAAATGAAATCGATGGGGACATCTCACTGTGCCCCCTGCTATTGTTCTCATGGGGGGATTAATCAAGCAAGGGGATTATCGAATACAATGGTGTTAAAAGTATAGTCTGGTTTTTTTTAAACTACTAGGTTTAAACTAATTAACAACTTTATTCACAATAAATTTCATAAAAGTAACAACAAATACATGTACATGTATCAAACATAAATCATAACCCTACTAAATGTGATATGGCAGAGTATATTCAATTGCACTTTTTACTCCATTTAACAGTTTAATTTTTAGATCATTAATAGATTCTTCTACTCTTTTATATTATCGTCTTTTAGGGGGCAATCGTCCCCCATTATCCAATTGAACTATTGTATTTTCAGTAAAAGTCTGCTGGTGCTATTGGGTTTTGTATATTTTACTCTGTACTTATACCCCAAATTAACTAAATTTTGACCTCCTTGAGAATTAGGAATAAACCCTATGCGAACTTGAGCCAATTTAAAAGATATAATGTAATTGGGGGTGACAACTATCCTTATATAATGATAGTGAGTTTCTAATCATATATTTGATTGATTTATGAGTACTGTCTGAATGAAAGGTATGTGAATAATATTTAAGATACTCGTTAACCAATGACACGTGAACTTAACTTATATATTTTAATCATTAAAATAATTAAATTTTAACTAGGGGAACAGTACTAATAAGGATACAGTCTATAATCCTTTGTTTACTTAAATTTTCACACCACTACCCTATAACACCAGTTGATTGGGGGGGCACAGTGAGATTAAACCAAATCGATTAGCTCTGCTTATCGTCAGCTCGAAATATCAATCATTGAACTCAGTCAAGACATGAAGTTTAAACATTCACCTAATGAACATCTACATGTACATGAAGTTTAAACATTCACCTAATAGACACCTACACCAAGTTTGAATATTCTACATTAATTAGAAGGAGAGTTATTGTGTTCCAAAGTCTCAAGCAATCAAATTGCTTATCACTCTCAGCAAAAAATGTTCATTATCGAACTTAGTCAAGGTATTGATGTAATAAAGCTATACACCAACAAGTGTCCTCACTCTCACTTAATTATAACTAAAGTTATCGTGTCCCAAAGCATCAACCAATCAAATTGCTTATCTCTGCTTACCCTAAGCAGAAAATGTCCATCTTCGAACTCCATCAAGGTATTGACCTAATAAACACCTACACCAAGTTTGAACATTCTAGCTAAATTAGAAGGAGAGATAATTGTGTTCCAAAGTCTCGGCCAATCAAATTGCTTATCGCTCTGCTTACCCTGTGCAGAAAATGCTCATTATCGGACTTAGTCAAGGTATTGATGTAATAAAACTATACACCAAGTTTCATCACTCTCACTTATATAGAACTAAAGTTATCATGTCCCAAAGCATCAACCAATCAAATTGCTCATCTCTGCTTACCCTAATCAGAAAATGCTCATCTTTGAACTCCATCAAGACATTAACCTAATAAACACCTACACCATTAGAAAGAGAGTTATTGTGTGACGAACAGACAGGCGGACGGACAGACAAACCCTTTCTTCAAAAAGCGGGGGACAAAAAGCAATTAAACTTACCTGAATAGGAGTAGAATGTACTGAATCATTCAAGTTTTGTACAGGCCATTGATATTTTCCACTCGATAGAGTCTGTCCAGTTTCACCTTTAATGATATTGAAAACTTCGCTGAAAGGAGAGGCAACCACATCTAAATCACCGTCAGCATCCACATCAGCTATAAGAGGAGCGGAGGAAAATGGTGTATGACTGATCTCTGTGTGCCATAAGGTCTGCAACAAATACCGACAACTGAAATAAACAAAATCGTGCCAGATTATAGAATAAACAGGCTGTAACATTCCGTCAACGTTTTATTTACGTGTTGGTCAATCAGACACTAACATATACTGTACATCATATACCGCAGTGGACGCTTATGCCTAGCCCCCGGATCCATTCACTTTTTTTTAATTGTCTGTATGTTTGTGTTTTCCTGAGTATGATGTCTTGTCCGTGTATTTGTTTTTGTGTAAATTTTGTGTGGTGCAGTCCCCCCTGCACTTACTATTACAGAGGCCTCAAATGTTTTTCTGTGTTTTGTTTGATGGTCCCTGAGTTAGTAGACTGAGGGTTGGACAGCCCATAAATTTGAAAGTCTGTTATCCAGATAATGACTTGCATTTAATAATAAATAATAAACGTAATGCCTAATTCGTGAAATATTTCTGGTAAACGTTTTCTTAGGCTTTCCTATCCTACGGCACACAGGTGAAACTTGTGGAATTTTGTGTTTGAACCCAATATCAGTTCTCGGTAATGTACTTTGTTCGTGTAAACGCAACACTTGTCTTTTTTCACAATTTTAAGCAGTCCCATGTCACATGTTTTGCTTGTGCATTCCCTGCACTTTGGCCCTTTAAATACAGATCAAAATTTCAACATTCATTACTTCGGAAAAATGCCAAGCCATACACAAGAAAACAGGAACAGAACTATTGGCATGCTGGATCAGGGGGTTTCACAGGTAGCCGTCGCCATACACTTTGATGTCCTCCCCCCACTGACCAATCCACTCCACTACAGCAACTGCGCAACAGGTTCCTGTCAGCTACTGCTACTGTGAGGTGAACTGTTGGAACGCGGCAACGTCAGACCAGCCCTCAAACAGTCCGAAGACGTCTGGCTGCTCGAGGGTTACAAGGTCAAATCCTTTTGCATCATCAACGACTTGCCAGACAGCAATGGGCCACAAATCAGGGGTATCTGCGCAACACACCATGACGAAATGTCATCTTCTCGGATGAATCCCGATTCAACCTCAGTTTTCCTGATGGACGTCCCCGTATCTACCAACGTCGACATAAACGCTTTGCCCGTAACTGCTTGGGGGAAAGGGATCGTTTCGGGGGAGGCGGCGTCATGTTTTGGGTCGCTATCAACATAACTTCCGGTCACAGTTGGTGGTGGTCCAAGCAATCTCAACGCTCAACATTATGTTGACGCCATCCTTCGTCCGGTGTTGCTTCCGTTGCTGACTCAACATGGGGTCCATCGACAGATGGTTTTCTAGCATGACAATGTCCGACCCCACACTGCCAGGCTGACAAGAGACTTTCTTAACAATCATCATGTCCATGTTATGGATTGGCCCGCTATGTCTCCTGACATGAACCCGATCGAATACCTTTAGGATGAACTTGAACGACGGGTTTGAACTCAAGCCATGCCACCTTGAACTGTTGCAGAGTTGGCACAGGCACTCCAAAATCATTGGCAAACAATCCCACAGCGTGTAGTGAGACATCTGTGCCAGTCCATGCCAAGGCGATTTCAGGAATGTGTAAGAGCTCAGGGTGGACATACCCGATAATGACTTCAGCTAACCTCTGCTTTTTTTCATGGTTCTCTGACATTTCTGTTTTGTGCATTTGTAGTGAATTCCTTCATGAAATTATCCACATATGCTTGATATCTCAATTTTGTTATGTACATTTGTTAAAAGTTGTTGCAGTAAAAAAACTTCAAATTTTGCATTTAATGGCTTTGAGTGTAGATTTGATGTGAATCAATCTATGAGGACATAGTTATAAACTCATTTTGCTTATGAATGCCTTTAACGTCTTTGTTTCAAGTAATTATAATGATACCATATTATTATGACTACTGTCTGAACCGTGGTAAATTATAAACGGATTTCGTCGATTGTGAACAAACTACTGAATAATTGTTATTAAAAACTTGCCTATGTGTTTGAAATCGCCTCCGGTTGAATAAAATCCATTTCACAATTGAATATCTCAACAAAAAAAAAGTTCTCTCTTGAAAAGTCAATTCTTTTTGCTTGTATTTTCGACTAAGTTCATCACAACATTGTACATGTCACGTGATGAACTAAATCATCTTAATATGTTGAAGGGGGCAATGGTTGACAAATTTTGACAGTTACGTGTGTTGCAATCACAACAACGCGCGACCTTTCCGATCGTTTGAGTTTGGGCAACAAAAATGACATCTGAAGACAATAAAATTAATTTGGAAACAATTGATTGTCAGTTTACTAAATTTTATTCACAATGAATATCACCGATTAAAGAATACTCGTACATGTAAATATTGCTTTTCACATCATCAGCATCATCACCCTGTATATTATATATATATTAATAAATTATATTAGGCCCTACATCCCTGTCAATTATATGCATCTCTGTGACTAACATTTATAAATAAATACACTTTATTTCATAATTTTAATTGATAATATTTCATAACGTGGCATCTGATCCCAATGCTCTGTGGTTATAAGTCCATTTTCAAAGTTTTATGATTGACACAAAAACTATGAAAAAAGGCCACTGCTTCTCAATAATTTCCATATTTCATTCACGTTCTGACTGTTCACGACTGTTCACATCAATAATATTCCTGATTAAATTACTTTTTTTGGGGGGGGGGGGGTATTCGAAAGATACTGAAATCGTAACATTTTTTATAAGAACAGTTTGGGATGTCTAAACATTGTTTATCGTCTTTATAAAAATGTATTTAAAACAAAAAATCACTTGTTAAAAGAGGTATCGCAGATTGCATGTATTATTGGGTCTTGTGTGTTAATTATGCAGACTGTGGGAAAAACTCGGGCAAGTTTTGCGCCAAATTTAACCATTTTCACTGCATCTGTGTAGCATACAATAGAATTCCAAGCGTTGATTGGCTGAGGCATGATCGAGATCTACAAAATGCCATCAGAAAATTCCAGTATCTGTGGATTTCAAAATGGAGTTGTACTTGTGATTAATCTAGGCCTGTACTTAATAATAGAGAGTACAATCCTATGGATACATTGCCCTGTGAATTTCAAAACGAGGCCGGGATTTTCAGAAATTAATTGTGTTACCGAGACGCAAAATTCTGAACAGTTTTTGTACAATGGAAATAATATTCGAAGAGAAATAGAAAGACATGGAACTATCTGCCGATAATTAAACCGATGCGCTGTATGATTTGTTGTTGATAACAACTTTTGGTATTTATAAAAAAAAAATAAAGAAATGATTCAATGGCCTCAGCTATTAATTTTGCCGAGGCAAATGTAAAATACATCAGCATTTACGGATTTACCCTGGCTACGGCAGATTGCCGAGGACAGGAAATATTAAAGGAATGTCGTTCTTTTTGATCTGCACCTGTGTTCAAAAGATATAATCCCACCCATGACATAAACAAAATAATGGACTATGTCGGCGGTAACAAGGAATCATTAAGCATTTGGTCGGCGGTAACAAGTATTTGGTCGCCGGTAATTATATTACGATCGAAAGTAATTACAATGCGGTCGGCGGTAAAAAGGTATTTGGTCGGTGGTAATTTCACGACGGCCAGCGGTAAAAGTATTGGTCGGCGGTAGTCGGCGGTAAAAAGTACCACCCCTGGTTACCTCTAATAAAAACAGCAGTGCATTTCCGCAGTTTTGTATTGTTTCTGAATATCCCCTACTTTTTTTGAAGAGTAGGCCTATATATTATGCATAAAGCCGCCATGATTCAAACAGAAATGAAATTGGATATAATACTCTACTTTTCTGCACCGACTGGGTTATTGAAGATGCAACTAGTGTGCTATGTCTACAAGGGCAATTTGCTCGGACAACAATGCTACAGATTACTCTTACATGTACATGTTTTTTTATATTGATATTAAGATATTTGAATTTCAAACTGTCATTCAGGGGCTTTTTTAAGTGCATGGTAATGTGTATCGCCCGACTTGTTTTTCGCCCCATCCGAACAACTAGACATCTGTCCTTGTCTGTCAGGCCCTCCATCCTGCTGACAAGGGCCGAAGAAACCCAGGGGAACTTTCTCGGTCAATAGTGAGTCTGAGTCAGCTTCATCAACTGTGTCGGTCCCTTCTTGTGAGAATAAATTGCTGCTAATTCGCTAACCTGGCAATTTGTGTCTTCTCTGCCTGTAATTTGGAGGCTACAAAGTCTTCATCGCTCAATGATACTCCTAAAAACGCGAAAAATATAAAAGAAAAAATCAATTTACATTTTGTTTCAATGGGCGCAGACATATTGTATAGAGCGCCATGAGAGCAGACGCGGTAGATAACTCTAGGTTATTTTATCACGGAGTCAGCCCACTGTCGATGGCCTACTTCTTTGACATAATATACACAGTACCTTGAAACAGATCTAAGAAGACATACTCAATATTGAGTAAAAGTCAAAAAGAAATAAATAAGTATCAGAACATTCAATCAAATATACAAACTTTCTAGAAACGTTTTCCATATTTTAGACAATTTAAAAAAGTGAAGGAACCGATTTTTTCAATTCTCGGCCGATATAAAGCCGAGACATTTTAAGTACCATCGAAAAGTTAATTTCAAAGTATTATCTGAGCAGGGTCCGAGAGAATATGAGAAGGGGTTTTAAGTCCTGCTTTTCTGCAAACACCGGACAAATAAAAACATACAATGGCCAAGCAGTTTGCGATAAGGGAAATTTAGACCTCCTCTTGTTTTGAGTTGTGTTGTACGTACGCTTTAGATCATGAAGTCTGTCACTGTGATACGATGTGAGCTCTCTCTCTCTCTCACCTGACTGACACTCGTGTTTCCGCCAACTCGTTATTGAATACAAGCACGCAAATGTATTCACGGGATTTATTTCTTTCTTCCAAACGAACGACTAGACCGGATTCCTTGCCTGTTCATCCGTCCTGTAACAAACCAGGCAAGGGTAATTCCGATGAAACTTTCTCTAGTTTCCAGCATCACCGGGATGGAGTGTAGTACTATATATAGGGTACCAAAATCTTTTGGGGATCACGGTGGCTAAGTGGGTAAGACGCTGGCTCGCTAGCCTTGAGGTCGGGTGTTCGATCCATGCATTGGCCGAGAATGTTCATGCAGATTTTCCGGCGTGGTTCCCCCTTGTCAGTGATGCAGGACGGAGGGCCTGACAAGGACAGATGTCTAGACGTTCGGATGGGACGAAAAACCGAGGTTCCGTGTACACATTGGCGGTCACGTAAAAGATCCCTTGACAGTTGGAATTCGATATAAGAGTAGACTGTAGTGCCGCTGTCCGGGCAAAATTTCCCTCACCCTAACCCTATAGGCGTATAGCGTATGTCCGTCTTCATTAGCCCCGTTCGGAGCAGAACAGTGGCACGTTAAACCCATTTCATTTCATTTCATATCAAAATCTTTTAAATGCTTAAGGTCTCCGTGGGTCTTAATCCGGCCCTGCAGGTATCAGTTTTTAATATGGGTCTATTCAGCTGCATATCGAAGGAAATATTTACACGCCGCCAGTCCAGCTGTGACAATAAAACCAAAAAATAGCATGAAAAAACGTCAAGGATACGGACAATATCGATAAATGTGTGTGTTAAATGTAGATGTATTGTATCGATTATCCACATGTTTTCGTGCTTTATTTCATTCATGGTTATTGATTTCTTCATGTTGTAGTTAAACATGCATTATGCAAGAGCAAAATCTGCTTATTACAAGTCGTTCTTTAGGCCTGAAATGTTATCTAAATTATCAATTAGACATTAATTAACTTATCCAGACCATAATAAACTCTCGATGTCAACTCTCCTATATGCCGCTTAACGGACATTGATAATTAAATCAAAACAGTGGATAATCGAGACTATGCTGTTTATATTGATGATTTTAGTAATGATGACCGAGACTATGCGAAAATTTCACCAGCGTCGTTCTCGGCTCATAGTGGATCAATTTGACTGAAATTTTCCGCAAATTACCTTTACACTACCTAGTTTTTAACTATTACAGCGAGAACTGCCATCTCTTTATCTTAACTCCCATAATGTATCTTTAAGTAACAGAGTAGGCCTGGGTTAGAATAGTCTGGGTTAGGCTGGATGTTTTGTTTTTTGTTGTTTTGGGGTTTTTTTGTTGGTTTTTTTTTTTTGTTAATTATTTTGTTTTCCAATAATGATTGTTAGGCTGGATATTTTGTGTTTACCTTGTTGGTTTTTTTTCAAATCTTAATTAATTAATTAATTTGTTTTAAAATATGATTGTTAGACTGGATGTTTGTTTTTCCCCCTTTTTTCAAATCGTAATTAATTAATTTGTTTTCAAGTTATGATTGTTACACGGGATGTTTTGCACTTTTCTTTTCTTTTTTCAAATCTTAATTAATTAATTAATTTGTTTTCAAATATGATTGTTAGGCTGGATGTTTGTTTTTTCCCGTTTTTTGTCAAATCGTAAATAATTAATTTGTTTTAGTTTGTTTGTAAAGGCATCTGTCACCAGGGGGGGGGGGGGGGGATGGCTGAATGGTTAGCGTGCGCGCACTGTATCATAAAGTCTGTCATTGAGTCGACTGGCGTGGTTTCGAATCCCCGGTTGTACGTGACAAGGAGTAGGTTCGCCTGTCCAACCTCGTGGGTTTTCTCCGGGTCCTCCGGTTTCCTCCCACTGCTAAAGACCCCTACGCGCAAGCAAATTATTGAAATAAAATTAAACCATATGTTAGTCCCGAAATAACCTAGTCTGTGTCGAGTGGACGTTAAACCCCATTTCTCTCTCTCTCATCTGTCACCAGGGTTTAACCTCACTTTCCCCACATTTGATTGTTTTGATAAAGGATTAGAAGGTTACTGGACCGTGGATGTAGGACTATAGTCTGTTCTAATTAATTCTCACTCTAATTATTGTTACTGGTGAACACAATCAGTAGATTGGGCAAATTAATGAAATCAGTTTACTAATAAATTTACATTGTGATCTGTTTTGATGTAATAATTATTTGAAATAAAAACAAATAAACTACTGATATATAATCACAGCTTATCAGTTGATATATATAGCTCCTCTGAATCACAAATGGTCATTCCAAAATGGCGAACGCTCTGGTTAACTTTAAATACATTGGTAATACTAAAGGTGGTCAGAATTTAGTAACTGCCGCCTTGATGAAAGAATCGTAAAAGAGAAGAATTTATTAATAACTGGTGCCAAGACCCCCATTGAATACCTCAACACTGTTATGAATTTTGTTGGACTGTGAATTGTCATGTTTATCAACCTGTTTATAAATATTTATACTATAAAAATGTATTTATTTATGTAGTTAATATGTATTTATTTATTTATTTAGTTAAATGCATATATAATTATTTATTATATATTTGTACTTATAATATATCAAACTGTTTATAAATATTTATACTATAAAAAATGTATTTATTTATTTATTTATTTACTATGTTGAAGTGTCACAAACCTGTAACAGACTATACTTTAAATCCCCTTAAACTCCCTTTGTTGGTTAATTAGTCATGGCCGGGTGGACCTAGACTCTAAACAATAGATGTGGGGAAAGTGAGGTGTCCCCGTCACCAGCAGAGTAGACTTAGGTGTCACCAACAAAGAGCGTAAATAAAATACCATCAGGATTCCAGACAGGGGCGTGGTGACTAATGGTTTTGCATGATTAACATGATCCGCCCGGGCACCCCGAAAAACAATATTTATATGTGCGTGCGGAGGAGTGGGTGGGGTGGCAGTCCCTCCAAGTGCCCCCGGGTAATATTGGGTTGTGTGGAACATGCTATAGAGTCGATTTGTTGCATATCTGACCCACGGTATATGTTTGACAACCATGACTTATGTTAGATTCCCGCATTGACCGAGAAAGTTCATCCAGATTTTCCTGCGTGGTTCTCCCTTGTCAGTGATGCAGGACGGGGGGGGGGGGGGGGACAAGGACAGCTGTCTAGTCGTTCGAATGGTACGAAAAACCGAGGTCTCGTGTACACATTGGCGTGCACGTAAAATATCCCTTGACAGTCGGAATTCGATATAAGAGTAGGCCGTAGTGCCGCTGTCCCAGCAAAATGTCCATCATAGCACACTGTACGACGCATGTCCGTCTTCATTAGCCCATGCAGTTCGGAGCAGAACAGTAGGACGTTAAACCCCATTTCATTTATTGTGACATACATTATACCTTGATATATCACCTTTTAAATTCGACTGAATCCAATCTGAGAGATTATCCACCATTGATATTATGAATTTGTCTGCTTGATTACATTTAAAAGCAGATTTAGCAAGTAATCTTTAATATTTTCAGAAATGAAAATGATTTTAAACAACAAAATAAAATTCATAACAACGATGCTCGAAGATAAGGTGGTTTGAATCCCGCACATGTACGTGAAGCTCGTCTGCTCTAATCTTGTGGGGTTTCACTATATCCTTCCACTACTGTTGAAGACACATTGCCGCAAAGTGAAATATTACCTCCTCTCTCTCTCTCTCTCTCTGTCTCTCGCTCTCTCCCTCTCAGCGAATTATTAACCCCACCCTCTCTCTCTCTCTGTCTCTCGCTCTCTCGCAAGCGAATTATTGAAATAAAATTAAACCATATGTTAGTCCCGAAATGACCTAGTTTGTGTCGAGTGGACGTTAAACCCCATTTCTCCCCCTCTCTCTCTCTCTCTCTCTCGCGCGCGCTCTCTGTCTCTCGCCCTCTCTCTCTCTCCCTTGTTTACGAGTAGTTGACTGTGTGTGTGAAAAACGTGCTGATTCGATGATCCAACCAATATCGAACAGGTAACGTTTAAAGGACGGATCAATATTTACCTTTCACAAGTTTAAAACAAACGCTTGGACGACGACGACAACACAAGGGTCAGTAGTTTACTCAAACTGACCAATTCATTACTGAGGAAATTACGGAAATAGTTTTAAAAAGACAAATATCAGCTAACCGTGTGTGTATTTTACGAACTATTCGTAATTTATTGAAAGTAGATTGACTGAAAGGTAGGAAAATTTTTATAATTTATGACATGGTAAACTGAAAAGGGGCTGGTTGCTCAAAACTAAGGTATTTTAGCGATCCTTTAAACTATAACGGATCGTTATCTTGCTAAGGGTTCGTTTGTTAACGATCCGTTAAATTTCTGTAGATGGAAGGTCAATTTTATTATCCGTTAGCTAACGGACTGATTAAAGTTAATCCAAGAGAAGACTGTTCAGTGGCTGAGTTTAAATTTTTAAATTCAATGTACATGTATAAACAACTTCACAGAAATGAAATGAAATGGAATGGGGTTTAACGGTGGGATGACTGTGCAGGGGGTGGGGGTGGTGGTTGGATGGCCGAATGGTTGGATGGCTGAATGGTTAGCACGTGCGCGCTGTATCATAAGGCCTGTCATTGAGTCAACTGGCGTGGTTTCGATTCCCCGGTTGTACGTGACAAGAAGTAGATTTATGCTAAAAAAGTAATCTGTAGTAAATTCAACAGTTATCTTTTTGTCTTGAAAATGTTATTCAAATTACTTTATTGAAAACCGAAGAGCTGCCTGAATATATTACGTAGATCGTTCATTATCATAGCAACGATACTTAGTCTCGATTGTCTATTTTATCATTAAAGTTTTAAATTTCAGTCATCTGATGATCCAGAGAGTTGATTATAGACTTGTCATGTTAATAAATGTCTATATAATAATTTACGTTTACATTTGAAGCCAAAAGAAAGACCTGAAATAGGCCGATTCATCTCCTACATAATGCACCTTTAATATTATTGGATTTAAAAAGCAGTACATTTCAAGCAATGAATTTTTTGATGGGTATTAAACATAAAATTGAATATTTTTTAAAATATAAAATAGTGAGTTCCGTGTGTTGCTTTCTGTAAACATACATTTATAGCTAAATCTGCCAATTGGGGGTCTTTCTTTAGGCATGAAATGTTATCAAAATTATTAATTAGATATTGAATTAAACACACATTATGCAAGAGCTAAATCTGCCTATTGCTGGTCTTTCTTTAGGGCTCTGCATTGGCCGAGAAAGTTCATCCAGATTTTCCGGCGTGGTTCTCCCTTGTCAGTGATGCAGGATGGAGGGGCTGACAAGGAAAGCTGTCTAGTCGTTCGGATGGGACGAAAAACCGAGGTCCCGTGTACACATTGGCGTGCACGTAAAAGATCCCTTGGCAGTTGGAATTCGATATAAGAGTAGGCCGTAGTGCCGCTGCCCGGGCAAAATTTCCCTCATAGCACACTGTATGGCGTATGCCCGTCTTCATTAGCCCAGGTTAGGAGCAGAACAGTAGGACGTTAAACCCCATTTCATTTCATTTCATTTCTTTAGGGCTGAAGTATTTTCTAAATTATTAATTAGACATCAATGAACTTATCCAGGCCATAATCAACTCGCGATGGCATCGGATTTCTCCGATATTAAATAGGTTAGAACAGTTCAGCCATATTTTGATTTAAGCTAAAAATGGAGGAGACATAGCTTCGAACAGCCAGTATGGTGGTTGAAATTATTTCACACATCTTGTCAAACCTTCAAAGGCTAATATCTTCGCTAGCAATAGAGTAATTTGAATGAAATTTTTCAAATCATTCATTTTACATTATCTATTTTCGAACTATTATAGCAAGAATGGCTAGCTCTTATATCGAATTCCAACCGTCAAGGGATCTTTTACGTGCACGCCAATGTGTACACGGGAACTCGGTTTTTCGTCCCATCCGAACGATTATAGACAGCTGTTCTAGTCAGGCCCTCTGTCCTGCATCACTGACAAGGGAGAACCACGCCGGAAAATCTGGTTGAACCTTCTCGGCCAATGCCGGGATCGAACATCCGACCTCCGGGCTAGCGAGCCAGCGTATTACCCACTTAGCCACCGTGATCCCCAAAGAGTTTATTTATATTACATTAATATGTGCTTTTAGAACCACTTATTGTCACGGTAAGGTTCAAGAGAATAAATGAAATGAAATGAAATGGGGTTTAACGTCCTACTGTTCTGCTCCTATACTGGGCTAATGAAGACGGGCATACGCCATACAGTGTGCTATGAGGGAAATTTTGCCCGGGCAGCGACACTATCGCCTACTCTTATATCGAATTCCAACTGCCAAGGGATCTTTTACGTGCTTTCTAATGTATACACGGGACCTCGGTTTTTCGTCCGATCAGAACGATAAGACAGCTGTTCTAGTCAGGCCCTCTGTCCTGCATCACTGATAAGGAGAGCCACGCCGGAAAATCTGAATGAGCTTTCTCGGCCAATGCAGGGATCGAACACCCGACCTCCAGGCTTTCAAGAGAATAGAGCCGTACGTCCGTTAATATAAATTATGTAAAACGTTATTTTTATACGTCCGTCAACAATTGGAGAAGGGCTACAGTTTTTAACGGATTCTTTTCACGTGTGAAGTATTGGGGTTACGAGAGGACGAACTCTATCGATATTCAGCGTTCAGCGACCTTCCGTACTAGAGTTATTCCGCCTTTACCCAGATCCTTGGGGCTATAATACGTTTAAAATGGATTTTGTTTTGTCAAAAATTGGTTGGAAGCGTGGGGCCATGAGAAGACGAGCCATATAAATATTCAGCATTCTGCATCCTTACCTTCCGGATAGAGGCTAAATATGTTTAACATATTTGTTAAAGTTTGTGAATACGACACAGATCAGATTTCGTTAAAGCATAAAATATCTTTTTCTAAGCCTTCCTTTCGACAAGGGAGGGCTGGGAGTAAGACTGTATTTATGACAGGCTTTAATAAATGAGTCCCCTACAGAAGTTAATAGTCACGCGTTGTTTGAGGGTTCTTTTTAATCTTGAGCTTTCTTTTCGACAAGAGTGCACTGGGAATAAGAACGTGTTTATAGTAGGCTTTGGGTCACCTAAAGGATTTAATAGTCTCGCATTGTTTGAGAGTTCTTTTTAATCTTGAACTTGCATCGTTTTGGTAAAATTTCGCTCGTATCACACGCTAAATGTGTGCATAAACTAGAAACATCAGGATACGAGGGTTGACTGAAACGTTCTAAGCCTGCAAAGGATAGATCAATTGGATTAAAACAAACTATTGCCACCAACAAGTACAATAAGTGAATGAATCTGCAACTGTAGATTATTATTGTCTTGGTACCAGACAATATTGTGAACCTATCCACTGAAACCAACAGAAATGGACAAAACTGGCTATAGGGCAGTCATCAAGTGCCTGCCACCGAAAGGACTAATCCAAACACAGATACATGCCGACGTAGTCTCTAGATAAAAGGATGACCCCCCCCCCCCTTCATTTTCCTCAGTGGGATGCGGAATATAATCGTGGCTGGCAGAGAGGGCCACCAACCGGAACAATTCAAAAAACAATACCTGGGTGCATGACATGCTGATGGCTGATAGACGATTGATCACTCGACATATTGCCAGTGCTGTGGGCATCTCTCATGAGAGAGTTGTGAGCACATTATGGCCAAAGAAATAGGAATGACAAAAGTTTCTGCAAGATGGTTGCCAAAGTTCTTGACAGCGGATCAGAAACGCGTTAGATTCCTGACGTTCCGTGACAATCTGCGCCGTTTTGAAGCAGATCCCGATAATACTTTGACTAGATTTGTAACCATGGATGAGACCTGTTTCCAAAAATGAAAGGAACTAGCCGGTCGTCATTTTCAAAGTAATGCTGACGTCCTGTCAGCTGTGAACGAAAATTCCTTCCTGACCGGCATCCAGGCCTTGCAACATCGTTGGCAAAATAATGTACACTTTCGCTCGTAAATGGAACCCATCGACTTTGTATAGGTCTTTCACAGATAGACTTAGAACTTTTCAGCCGCCCATGTACCCCTGGAGTGGTGGCCCCTCGGTCCCTTGTCCACCCTTGCTATCAGGACTATGCCGCTATGATGGCGTATTTTCATGATTTGCGTGACTATGTTTATGCCTCTATATGTTTTTCCAGCTTTTCAAGATGTCCATTTTAACTCCACGACGATTAGCTGCCTGCATCATGGTGTTTATGTTGATGTCAATTCAGTTCTTGTCCACAGGTTAGTCTCCTCTGTAATGGATTACCCAATACACAAGACGCCCACAACAACCGTGAGTTATCAGCAACCGCGAGTTATCAACAACCGTGAGTTAACAACAACTGTGTAAATCGAACTTAAATGAAACGGGGTTTTAACGTGCTACTGTTCTGTTCCACTGAAGACGGGAGAGAGAAAGAGAAATGGGGTTTAACGTCCACTCGACACAAACTAGGTCATTTCAGGACTAACATATGGTTTACTTTTATTTCAATAATTCGCTTGCGCGTAGGGGTCTTTAGCAGTGGTAGGAAACCGGAGGACCCGGAGAAAACCCACGAGGCTGGACAGGCGACTCAACTCCTTGTCACGTACAACCGGGGATTCGACCCCCCCCCCCCCAGTTGACTCAATGACAGGCCTTATGATACAGCACGCACGTGCTAACCATTCGACCTTCCAACCCCCCTAATGAAGACGGACATACGCATACTCCAATATTATGACATATCTTCTCCACGTCCTTTAAACATCTACGACATATTTACTTCATGTCATTAAACATTTACGATGTTTCTTCTCCACTTCCTTTAAACATTTACGATGCATCTGCGCATTTTTTAAAACATTTACGGTGTATATTCCCCATTTCTTTGGGGTGGGGGGCTGAATGGTTAGCACGTGCGCGCTGTACCATAAAGTCTGTCATTGGGTCAACTGGTGTGGTTTTGATTCCCCGGTTGTACGTGACAAGGAGTAGGGTCGCCTGTTCAACCTCGTGGGTTTTCTCCGGGTCCTCCGGTTTCCTCCCACTGCTAAAGACTCATACGCGCATGCGAATTATTGAAATAAAATTAAATCATATGTTAGTCCCGAAATGACCTAGTTTGTGTCGAGTGGACGTTAAACCCCATTTCTCTCTCTCTCTCTCTCCCACCATTTCTTTAGACATTTTACGATGTATTTCCTTTAAACATTTACGATTACATACAGAAAGACACTGGAACTCCTGTAATACATTTAGCGTTCTTATTTACAGGTCATTTACAGCATCTCCTTTCATTTGTCACCACATTTGTCAATTCAAATACCCCGCTGTCATCAAGTAATGGTCACGAAACATTCATTTCAGATCACAAAGGTACATTTCTGAACTTATTTTATTTCTTTCTGGACCAGCAGAAATGTGACCCCAGGCGCTACTAGTCTTGTTGCGCTTTGTAGTCTTGCAGGTGACGCTCCTCGAAACAAAAAACAAACCCAAAAACCCCAAGGCTCCCCCAATTAAGCTAGGATCAACATGAAACTTTGCAGAGTTGTCATCCCTTGCAGTTTAGCCTGAATCTCGGTCACCCCAGAACCTCCTAGTCGTCAACGTACAGAGGGTCTGAGAACATTGTCAATATTTTGACGAAAGTTCCATAGTCCATGCGTAACTGGGAGTTGATTATCCAGTATCTTTGGCTAAGTCAAGTAAGAGTTGCGCCCCTTCCCGCAATAAATCCCAGATAATTGTCGCATTATTATAAACAAACATGAATCGTGACAACGAATTAGGATTAATAATACCTTGTTTTAGGACTAGTTACCTCCCTTAAACTTTGTTTATGTTAATATAAAAGACCGGATAATCTAGCCAATGACCTATTATTCTGAGGAATGCTGCATTCTGGGGAATGTTCACTGATTCGCGGTTGCACTAGTCCGCTGCTATAAAAAAAAACTATAAACATTGGTAGCAAAAACCCCAGCAGAGATGGTGGTGGTAACATGTCATGAGGTCATCTTTCATACATAGCTGACTAGCCCTAATGCTTACCCTAAACCTAACCTACTATCTCACCAAGAATCACCTGGCCTAACCTTATTTGCATCCCAGCGACCTTGACGAAAATTGAGTTAGCCTTAACAAAAGATATAGCCGGTCGAATGCTGGATAGCGAGACTTGCGTGTACATAGATTGACGGACATCGATTCCAAGATGGCTGCGAAATGAAATGAAATGGGGTTTAACGTCCTACTGTTCTGCTCTGAACTTGGCTAATGAAGGCCGGCATATGCCATACAGTGTGCTTTGAGTGACATTTTGCCCGGACAACGGCACTACGACCTACTCTTATATCAAATTCCAACTTCAAGGGACCTTTTCCGTGCACGCCAATGTGTACACGGCACCTCGGTTTTTCGTCCCATCCGAACAACTAGACAGTTGTCCTTGTCAGGCCCTCCGTCCTACATCACTGACAAGGAGAAACCACGCCGGAAAATCTGGAGGAACTTTCTCGGCCAATGCAGGGATCAAACACCGACCCCCAGGCAAGCGAGCCAGCGGCTTACCCAAGATGGCTGCGATAGCGTCATACCTAGTTCCTGGTCCATAGTATGCCCATACATGTACTTATTTTTATTTATTTATTTATCCTTTCATTATTGTATAATGATCATGAAACTCTTTTTTACGTAACAGAAACCCACCATATCGGAAATCATCGACACGATAAGTGGAAGATTAAGCCTCCTGAAGGACATGTGCTGTTACTGGCATACATGCGCAGTGGGTCATCTTTTGTTGGCAATGTTCTCCAAAACAGTCCCGATGTTGTCTACATATTTGAGCCATTATATTCCTTGTATAAATTATATCACAAGACGGAAAGACCTTTAACATTTCTGTTTAAAAAACCTTTGTAAGTATTTTGATCATATAGAAGAAAATCCGATTCTACTGCAATTCCATAAGAGAGAGAGAGAGAGAGAGAGAGAGAGAGAGAGCGAGAGCGTTAAACTAGGTCATTTCGGGATTTATTTCTACTGCAATTCCATGAGAGAGAGAGAGAGAGAGGGAGAGAGAGGGAGAGAGAGAGAGAGCGTTAAACTAGGTCATTTCGGGATTTATTTCTACTGCAATTCCATGAGAGAGAGAGAGGGAGAGAGAGAGAGACAGAGGGAGAGAGAGAGAGGGAGAGAGAGAGAGAGAGAGAGAGAGAGCGTTAAACTAGGTCATTTCGGGATTTATTTCTACTGCAATTCCATGAGAGAGAGAGAGAGAGAGAGAGAGAGAGAGAGAGAGAGTTTAACGTCCACTCGACCAGTGTGCCGCGAAAATTTCGAACGGCACACTAAGAAAATGCAAACAACCATGAGATCCGAATTGAGTTTTTACTGGTGTCTACTGATAAGTTCATAGCTGTTTCTTTATTTAGTTTGAGTCACTCTATGTGCCTATGACTAGTCTGTATCTACGGTTGTGTGCCGTCTATGACTTGCCATGTTATTATTTTGCAAAATTCAAATATTTTTCATATATATATTTAGCCAGCTGTGTCGCTATTTGTTCATGTGTTCCAAGGTGTGCCGTTGGCAAAAAAGGTAGAGAACCACTGATTTACGTGCATAGAACATGATATTGACTTTCCAACTCTGTATATACTTCTGTTAGTCACGTTCTAATTAAACATTTTATAAAATACGAACTATTATTTAGATTCTGTGAACTTATTGATCCCAGCTGGTTTTGATGATATTGATTTTTCAACTCTGTATTTACTTCAGTTCAGTCACGACTGTGTTGTAATTAAACATGCAATTAATTCAATATGTCCTTTACAAGCTACGCATGATCTGTGTACAAACCTCGGCATGACTTCAAAGGAAAATCCAGTAGTCAGTGCATCATACCATGACCTTATGGTACCATAATCTGATAAATAAACAATACCATATTGTCGGACGCTATATAACCAGGATTTTACGTGTGTAAGTCAGGCTTGGAATAGAGCCTTACTAAAGGTCTTACCATTATGCTGATCTTCTGTTATTTGTAGTGTTACACTATGGAGCCGAATCGTTGCCATATTGACAATTGACAAATTAGATTTTTACATTGTTAATTTTTGTCGAGCAATTTTTGTTTTGATACTAATAGTGATTTTCATTATGGTAAATATCCTTTAAAATGTATTAGGTGTTATGTGATATTTACAAGTGAAAAATCTCGAAAATGGCCATTTTTACCATTTTGACTATGATAATTTTTCAATTTCAACCATGATATTTTCTCTTAATATGGCAAAGATTCGGCTCCATATTGCACATGTAGCCTACGTTTGCTAGATTCTTGTTTTGTAAAATTGAAGATTCGCGAGATTTATCTGATATAAATAATTCCAAAATTGAATTGTATATTGTTTAGGCCTATAGGCATCCTCGGTTACCCAGTGTACTCATTCCGCTCTACCCTGGGTTAATCTATGGGGGGGGGGGGGACACGTTTTCAAGTTATCCGCCCTTGATGATTGTGCTATTTTTATCGACCAATCCCATAAATTGTTATTTGAAAAAGAAGTTGGCAAAGGGAAGTAACTCTCATCGGACAATGTTAGGAGTTGGCCTATTCTAAATGCGTAATTATTAACAGCCAATTATATATTATGTTAATGAAGACCAGACGTTCATATAATAATGTAGGGTCATTAGTTTCATTTAGACTAGTTCGTTCGTTCCCCGAATTTTATGTCCACGTGATATCGTAGACAAGTTATTGTGAATCAAATTGCCAAGTACAAGTTCAATAATAATAAACATGACAGAATGACACATTTCAGATAAAGAACGAATAGTAATAATAATAACAAAAGTCAAACATATAAATGTTATACATATTTGAAATCAACAACACATACTACAGATTTTCATAATACAATTAAATATAAATAAATTATAAATATATACATTATTTACATAAATCATTCAGTAAATGGACATGAATATGGTTATCTACCCTTATAAAAACGAAGGCGAAACGATTGGTTTGTAAACTGTTTTCTGATTGGTTCGTAGACTGTAGCTACATTCTAGGCCAGGGCAGATAATTTGAAATCGTGGAAACCCTATGGATTAACCCAGGGTATAGTGGAGTAGAACGGAATGAGTACACTGGGTAACCGAGGATGGCCTATAGGTAGTACTTTTTACAACAATGACCCAAAAATTATACGAATACTGTCCAAACCGTATTTCACACTCCGCCGATCAGCTAGATACTTTACTATAGGTGTGTCTAAATATACAAATCTTTTTACAGTTTCCTTAAAAATGAAGAATTTGGAGATATGGAAAACGAAGTCTTGTCAAGTTTTCTGTCGTGCAATTTTACCAACCTGGATCTTGAAACCTTAACACAGATCCATTTTGAAAGAGGACGATTCCTGCCATATGATGTTTGTCTGCGTAACGGATCTTCCAAACTACCGGAAATCGTCAGATGTTTGTATCATCTCTATGACGAATGTCGTCATAGAAACGTGTCAGTGGCTAAAACCATTCGGTTGACCGTGGAGAAAGCGGAATTATTAATGCAGAAGGATCCCATGTTAAAAGTCATCCACCTTGTACGTGATCCAAGGGCAATTATATCATCCAGATTAAAATTAGGAAAATTGGACGGCGTTATAAATATCGCGGAAGAATCAAAACAACTTTGTAATCAAATGACTGAAGATGTTATTTTGTTCCGCCATCTTGAAAAAAAATATAAGCAACGATTAAAGCAAGTTCGTTACGAAGACATTGTTAGAGAACCAGTTGCCATTTTTAAAGATCTTTATCAGTTTGCTAACATTTCTTATACCGGATTCCAAAAAGATTACATTATGCGATTAACGAACAAACACGCAGGCACTCCCTGCACATATTGTGTCGAGAGTAAAATGGCCTTAAAAACAGCGCATGCGTGGAGATATAGCATGCCAATCCGGACTGTGGAAATAATTGACAAGAATTGTGGTATGTTGAACAATTTATTGGGTTACGTTAATGTGGAGAATGAAAAACATTTAGTCAATACTAATGTCCAGCTTTATAAATAAAATGGCAGAGACAGAATTACCGTTGTCATGGGTAACACATACTTTTAACGAACCTGACCCTGTCATAGATAAAAAGAAATCAACATAGGCAGCATTACTATTGTCATGGATTTTAATACAACGGATGTCTGCTGTTTAAAACACGTTTAATAAGACTAAGACTAGTAATTATTTCCCCTTCTGTAGTGCGAGTTATAAATTTTTTTCTCCCCTCTTCCTGCATTTTGGGGTTGACTTTTTGGTATAGAATTGGAGAAAAGGGATCAAATTTGCAAATTTACAGCAATTTGGGGTAATGTAGATGATTTTACAGCGGAGGGATAGGGGGTGTAAAGTGTCTTTCTGCAGAGCAATCATTGTGTCGGAAGAGTGAGGTTTTCACCCCAGTCAACATCAAATCCCCGTAGCAAAAAATCTAAACGATCAACCCCCCTACAAAATTATGATTAGGAAATTGGAACCAACAGTATGTTGAGCATAAAGCTACAGTCTGTGATGTTACAGCCATTTAACATTGAAGTCAATGGGCAAATAATTGCTAGTCTGAGTCCTGATACATGTTTGTAAAAGTGTGCATTTATGTCCCCTTGATTTAACTCTTTGAGTCCCGTTGGATACGTGTGTGAGATTTTAAAAAAATTCGCTGGTATCTCGCAATCACAAGGTTTTAGGGGTCAAGCAATCTATCAACAGCTAGATGGAAAATGCATGACGTCATCGTGAAATCCAAGATGGCCGCCATATAAAACAACGGTTAGTGCTAATGATAAGGCCAGCTCAATTTTGTCGTCATAGGCCACAATGTAAACAGGGCTAGCGCTAATCCCAATCCTATCCCTAACCCTGGACCTAGTCCCAATGATTACCCTAACTCTAACCTAGAATCTCGCAAACAATCACGTGCCCAAACCTTATTTACATCTCAACGACCTTGACAAAATTTGAGCTGGCCGTAACAAATATCCATTAAAACCGTTCTCCATGTCAAAAACATATGGCATAGTCGTGAAACCAAAATGACCACCATAAATGCAAGATGGCATTTTGATAAATTTCATTTAAGAATAAAGTTCTATTTCACGAATCATCCTAATTGTGGTATAGAGGATGTATTGATCGGTCATGCGATGGTGGTCTAATATTAGAAATAAATGAAATGAAATGAAATGGAGTTTAACGTCCTACTGTTCTGCTCCGAACCGGGCTATTGAAGACGGGCATACGCTATACGGTGTTCTATGAGGGAAATTTTGCCCGAACAGCGGTACTACTGTCTACTCTTATATCGAATTCCAACTGTCATGGGAGCTTTTACGTGTACGCCAATGTGTAGGCCTACACGGGACCTCGGTTTTTCCTTCCATCCGAACGACTAGACCGCTGTCCTTGTCAGGCCCTCCGTCCTGCATCACTGACAAGGGTGAATCAAGCCGGAAAATCTGGATGAACTTTCTCGGCCAATGCAGGGATCGCACACCCGACCTCCAGCCTAGAGAGCCAGCGTCTTACCCACTTAACCACCGTGATGCCGGTCTATATTAGAACAAATATTAAGGGCCCATTTGATTGATTGAATTTCTTACGAAACAAACTCCTCGCAGTATTCCGTTTGATTAGACCTAATCCCACTCAAACATTTCCATACTCAGCGCAAATTTCTGTCCCAAATTATGACTGGTTAACAGTCCGATCAACAACCAGGAGCCTCTTTCACGAAACTTTAACTAAGATAAAATCTAAATTTTAGTAATTTGATTGGATAATATTAGATTGATTTGAGTGCTTAGCCAATCCAAATTGAAGTATCTACTAAATTTTAGTAATTTGATTGGATAATATTAGATTGATTTTAGTGCTTAGCCAATCAAAATTTAAGTATCTACTAAAATTTTGATTTTATCTTTAGTTAAGATTTCGAGAAACAGGGTCCAGTACATTACTACGTAATAAAATCAATCCGAATTAACCAGTGCTCTATGTTAACGTAAATTGTCTGGTTATAAACGCGGCTAAATTTACCGATGTGAGTATCAATGCATCCAAGGGTAAAAAAAATTCTTGAAATCAGCACCAACAAACACTGGAATATTTTTTTTTTTAAAGAGTCCAACCCCGTTAAGTCATGAAAATTCCCCTTATTTTACTCAGGAGAGATTTGATTGGACGGTGAGAATGGACACGCTCCGTCAAAGACTCAAGTTTTCAGTCTCAATTTCTGGGGCCATTGCTTCAGGTATATATACGAAACAGAGCGTCATAGGTTCTAACTGGATTTTTTTTTTTTTTGGGGGGGGGGGGGGGTCGATCCCCACTTGTACGTGAAAGGCGTAGGGTCGTTTGTTTAAACTCGTGGATTTTCTCCGGGTCCCCCGATTGCTTCCCAGTTGACTCAATGACAAGCCTCATGATACAGCGGGCACGTGCTAACCGTTCGGCCATCCAATCAATCAATACAAATATAAGTATTAATCAATCACAACAAATATTGGTACTGGTCAATCGATACGATTATATTGGTACTGATCAATCAATCAATATATTTCCCTAATAAAATAACACAGATATTGTCAGTTTCAACACATTATCCCAAAACAGGGAGTCTGGGTGGTACACGAAGATCTATAGTCCTATCTCGGATATGTCATTTCCTCCTGATACCGGTAAATATTCATAACAAAACACAACACAAGATGTCATTTAAAGAACCGGTAAATACCCTGTCATTCGGTACACTAGCTACTTTCTGACAATTCTCATCCACGGCTAACACACCTTTATGATTTATCTCCTGTCGCCAACGTAACGCGGTTTTCGTCGAGTTCTTCCGACTGACACACGTGACACATTTGCCGTCCCTTTTTCCGTTTGTAATGGCTTTAATATGATCAGTTACGTCGTCATCGTATTCTTATCCGATAAATTCAAACATTCTTCTGGCTATTTTATACGGATCGCGAATTAAATCCTCATACATCAATCCTATAATTCTATCCGGATGCTGCTTCATTAGTTTGGTTGCCATGACGATATCTAACCACCTCGTGTAACAAAGTTTCTGTGACGTTCTGTTGTAAGAGGAGGGTCCGCGCGCTTTAAATGTAATAGGAGGCAGACCACCATTAAATTTCACCATCTCGGTACCCACGAATTGTAGTTCGTCTATTTATAGCAATTCTCTCTCTCTTTTCTCCCCTTTTGCATGCCCATTTTTGTTGATTTTTTGGTCTAGAATGGACGAAGAGGGTTTGAATTAACATTTTCTGCCAGGTCTTGGTAAATATTTATGATTTTGAGGCGGAAGGATAAGAGGGCTATCAGATTAACTACGGCGATATGTACGGCAACTAGTTACATGTTTTTAGTATGCTTCTTCAAGTTTGTGTATCTCAAAATTTTAGTGGTCAACCTCATACAAATTTTAGTGCAAAGACATGACCATTTGTTCCTCTGTCTGTAGTGAAAAGCATTCAGCCCAACGGAAATTTGGGGAAAAGTTGGAGGTGGGCAAAGAGGCCAGAATTAACATTGAAGTCAATGGGGAAATTAATGGTGGTCTGCCTCCGTAAAGTTGGGATAGAGTTGTCGCCCTTGGATCACGGAGCAGATAGATGACTTTAAGGTTTGTGTCTATTTTTAAAAGTTGCCTGATGGTGTACATCGATGTCCTGGTGGTTTTTATTGCTGTTGCGCTCGACTGTGCGCATTGTTTATACAATGTTGCTAGACACTGGACAACGCCCGTCAACCCCGGATTACTGCAACTACAAGCCGTAAACGGGCTAGTTTCAAAAAATTAAGATAGGGAGCCGACAGTAAGACTATTCACTGAGCCACTGTGGCCCCTACTCTTAATACATCGGGACACAAATGTTTATATAATGTCCATTCTGCACACACAGAGCTATTATCCTCTCTACTTTGAGAATAGAGGTCTCCGCCCTATATGGCCGCCATATCCAATAATTAGTATACTGTTTCGTAATGCGATTCTACTCCGTTTCACATCCGTTATACACATAAAGAGTAATTAAACCTTCTCAATTTTATTAAATGGAAGCAGAAGAAATACTTATCAAAATTCTCGAAGTATACTTAGTGTTTTGATCTACAATTGTCGATTCAGGACATAAACTGTTTTACATTTATATTTCTAATTTAAATTATGGAATATAATGTACACTCACCCAAACAAGAAAGACCTGCCATCTTCATTTATGAGTTACACAAACAACAATGACCTGTTATCTTCATACATAAGATACACAAACAATAATGACGGTATCCAGAAAACCCATTTCAAAGACAATCCGGCCCAGATATTCAAAGATCACTCATCCCAACAAATAAAGTGATAGTTGTATTTATTTTAATACAATTGTTTTCTTTGAATACCACTCGGACCAAGATTAGAAGACCACTCGGACCAATCTGATTTTGAAATAAAAAAACTGTTGTTTTAATAAAATTGATATTGTTCTTTTAATAAATTGATAGTTGTGTTTGTTTTAATACATTTGTTTTCTTTGAAATACTAAGGTGTTGTGTACTTAACCATGTTATTATTTCATCATGAAGCACATGAAAGAAAAACAATTAACAAAACATTGATGAACAAAACATTTTTAGGAAAGTCACGGCTCCGTCGTTTGTACCTGCAGATGTACAGCCAACATTCCATAACATACAGTAGCCTCTACTGACCCGGTAAAATCGGTAATGAACTTAGGGTGACCACCCGTCCCGCAAAATGTTTCCAAGTCCCGTGTCCCGAAAACCAGCCAAAATGTCCCGCAATAGCTCACATGGAAGACTTCTATAACAGTAATATGCGTGAATCTAGTCTCGCGATAGTCTATTGGAGTATTGGTCTGGTCAAAATACTGACAGACCCACCACAAATTGCTTTAGAAGGTTTTTTGGTACCAAGTTGTAGATATAGATGACCTTTCCATGTGCATCATACTGAAAATCCACCGAAATCCACCGGCGTGGTTCCCCCTTGTCACTGGTGCAGGACAACGTATACTCATTCGGATGAGACGTAAAATAATTCTTGGCAGCTGGATTGGCGCTGGTCTCGGGCAGAATTTCCCTTATCTATAGGACACGATATGGCGTATTCCTGTCTTCATTAGCCCAGTCGGACGTTAAACCCCATTTCGTTTACCTTTAACTCAAAGAAATAAATGTTATAAACATAAGAAATGGAAAATATTGCTCGCCGCCATGACAAAAATCAACGGACATAATGACACCCATACCCTTCTCTTGCACTACAACTACAACAACTACCCGACAACACAACGACCGCCTCCATACTCCAAGAAAATAAAATTAAATAAATATTTTTAATCCACATCTTATGTTAAAAAAAAAAATATTGTAAAATCTCAACTACATGCAGTAGAAATCTCAGTTCTAAGACAAAAGATTTTCTAAAATCTCCAGCTATTCAATTACATATTGCAACTTGGAAAACGTACTTTTTCGTATGCTGGGCCTTTATTATAGAATAAACAGCCAAAGCCAATTATTGTCAGTGGGCCATTTCAAACTCAAAACAGTCGAGGGAGAGAGAGAAACAGACACACTATAATTCGATTGCACATAATGTCGTTAGCTATGGTGGAAACCAGGGGAGCAGGAGAAAATCCACGAGTTTAGACGGCGAATCCATTCCTTGTGACGTACAAGTTGGTAATCGAAACCATGCCAGTTGACTCAATGACAAAACTTAACCATTCGGGCAACCTCCACCACACCCCCTTACCCAAAGAATAATAAAGAATCACAGCAACCGAGAATATTAGCTGACTACTGTGGCAATTTGCCGTGACCGAACGCCATGCATTTCTATTTTATGTACAATAGAAAGCTATTGGAGGGCGATGGATGTATCGAATTGCTTGTTCCTTTATTTGAAGGTGGGGATGGATGGTCGAATGGTTAGCATGTGCGCGCTGTATCAAAAGGTCTGTTATTGTGTCAATTGGCGTGGTTTCGATTCCCCGATTGTACTTGACAAGGAGTATAGTCACCTATCCAACCTCGTGGGTTTTCTCCGCCCTCCCCCCCGGTTTCCACCCACTGCTAAGGACCACTAAAACGCGCATGCAAATTATTGTAATAGAATTGAACCATGTATTAATCCCGAAATGACCTAGTTTGTATAGAGTGCACGTTAAACCCCATTTCCCTCTCTCTCTTGGATGACGAGTAGTGCCTGTAGAGTATCCTGATGTGAAGCGTAATTGAGAGAACAATAAGAACCAATATTGACGTAAAGGGTTGGCACAAATGAATAAAACAGAGGACAAGAAAACTGTTACTAACCTTATCGTATAATAGCGTATAAGATTAAGATATGAGTTACTCGGGTAGGAGACGGTCCACGTCATATTTTTAACTTTATCATTGCTTACAAAATGGCGGATATCTGATTCCGGCAGATTAGACGTACATCTAGTTGTTGATTTGATATACAGTACCGGTGTATAAGTTCATTGTAGATTATTGATATTTATTTTTAATGTTTAATTAAATACGAAGAAACAACAATTAATGATTTAAGACACCGCAAGGTAATAATTGGACCACAAAACCTGGTCATTGACTGCAGAACAAACCCCATTTCGCATTTGTTGGATGGGAAATTTCCGGCGCTATTGCACTTTCGTACCTCTACCAGTTCCCGTGGTCGTAGGAACTTGAAATTATTAGAGGATGTTAAGGGGGACTAGCAATGACCACACACCAAATTTCAGCCGAATCGATCAATAACTTTTTATTTTACTGACCTTTTAATTTCTAACGAGAGAGAACTTCATCTGTTTGACGCCATTTGCTTTGTTTACTATTTAGACTCGAATAACAAGACACTAAGACGGAAACCGACACACTGCACTAGCTGCCTATCTCTGCAGTTCATAAAAATTAATATAATTTTCGTATACTTTAATTTTTGCGCGAAGCCACCATGTTCTATAAAATACTATTTGGTGTTGATCAGTGGATTGGCCTTTAGGTGTAAACATTGCCGTGACCTTGATTTTGACCTTGAGTCTTAACTTCCCATCCATATCAGGGCCTTTGCGTTTATGATTGCCGTGGCCTTATTTCTTACTGTATTTTCAAAGTTAATGTTCGAGGTGAAAGCAGAGACGACGTCCTTCAGAAAAGATAATTGGGTCAAAGTCGTAGGTCAAGGTCATAATACAGAAAACTAAACTCAAACTTTTCAAAGTCATTTTTTGAACATTTGACCTTGACTTACGACCTTGACCCCGTAACCGTTTTCGAAGGCTATCATCTTGGCTTGAATCATGGACGTTTACCTTGGTTCTGTCACACACTGCTCGGTCAGAAAAGGGTCAAACGCAGAGGGGCCGTGTCCGAAAGGAAGTCAATGGGCGTGGTCAATGTGAAAGGTCGTGGTGACCTCCACTAGTCACCGTTAACCATCCGTGACCTTGACCCTGACCTAGTGTCCGAACTTCCCATCCATCTCGGGCCCTTTGCGTTTATGCGTGCCGTGACCTTATTTCTTACTGTATTATCAAAGTTAATGTTCGAGGTGAAAGCAGAGACGGCGTCATTCAGAAAAGATAATTGGGTCAAAGTCGTAGGTCAAGGTCATGTTACAGAAAACTAAACTCAAACTTTTCAAAGTCATTTTTGGGACAGGGCCAGGGTAAACGTCAATGGTTCAAGCCAAGATGATGGGCTTTGAAAATGGTTACGGGTCAAGCTCGTAAGTCAAGGTCAAATGTCCCAAAACTGACCTTGAAAAGTTTGAGTTCAGTTTTCTATAACATGACCTTGACCTACGACTTTGACCCAATTATCTTTTCTGAGGGACGTTGTCTTTGCTTTCACCTCAAGCATTAACTTTGATAATACAGTAAGAAATAGGGTCACGGCAAGCATAAACGAAAAGGGCCCGAGATTGATGGGAAGTTTGGACTCAAGGTCGAAGTCAAGGTCACGGATGGTTAAAGGTGACTAGTGGAGGTCAGCACGAACTTTCACATTGACCACGCCCTTTGACTTCCTTTCGGACACGGGCCCCTCTGCGTTTGACCGTTTTCTGACCGAGCAGTGTGCGACAGGGCCAGGGTAAACGTCGATAGTTCAAGCCAAGATTATGGGCTTTGAAAATGGTTATGGGATCAAGGTCGTAAGTCAAGGTCAAATGTCCCAAAACTGACTTTGAAAAGTTTGAGTTCAGTTTTCTGTAACATGACCTTGACCTATGACTTTGACCCATTTATCTTTTCTGAAGGACGTTGTCTCTGCTTTCACCTCAAGCATTAACTTTGATAATACAGTAAGAAATAGGGTCACGGCAAGCATAAACGAAAAGGGCCCGAGATGGATGGGAAGTTTGGACTCAAGGTCGAAGTCGAGGTCACGGATGGTTAAAGGTGACTAGTGGAGGTCACCACGAACTTTCACATTGACCACGCCTATTGACTTCCTTTCGGGCACGGGCCCCTCTGCGTTTGACCGTTTTCTGACCGAGCAGTGTGCGACAGGACCAAATTAAACGCCCATGATTCAAGCCAAGTTGATAGCCTTCGAAAATGGTTACGAGGTCAAGGTCGTAAGTCAAGGTCAAATGTCCCAAAACTGACTTTGAAAAGTCCGAGTTTAGTTTTAGTTTTCTGTAACATGACCTTGACCTACGACTTTGACCTTTTTAACTTTTCTGAAAGACGTTGTCTCTGCTTTGACCTCAAGCATTAACTTTGATAATACAGTAAGAAATAGGGTCACGGCAAGCATAAACGAAAAGGGCCCGAGATGGATGGGAAGTTTGGACTCAAGGTCAAAGTCAAGGTCACGGATGATTAAAGGTGACTAGTGGAGGTCACCACGAACTTTCACATTGACCACGCCCATTGACTTCCTTTCGGACACGGGCCCTTTGCGTTTGACCCTTTTCTGACCGAACAGTGTGCGACAGGACCAAAGTAAACGTCGATGGTTCAAGCCAAGGTGATAGCCTTCGAAAATGGTTACGAGGTCAAGGTCGTAAGTCAAGGTCAAATGTCCCAAAACTGACTTTGAAAAGTCCGAGTTTAGTTTTCTGTAAGATGACCTTGACCTACGACTTTGACCCAATTACCTTTTCTGGAGGACGTCGTCTCTGCTTTCACCTCGAACATTAACTTTGATAATACAGTTAGAAATAAGGCCACGGCAAGCATAAACGCAAAGGGCCCGAGATGGATGGGACGTTTGGACTCAAGGTCAGAGTCAAGGTTACGGATGGTTAACGGTGACTAGTGGAGGTCACCATGACCTTTCACATTGACCACGCCCATTGACTTCCTTTCGGACACGGACCCTCTGCGTTTGACCGTTTTCTGACCGAGCAGTGTGCGACAGGACCAAGTTAAACGTTCATGATTCAAGCCAATGTGATAGCCTTCGAAAATGGTTACGGGGTCAAGGTCGTAAGTCAAGGTCAAATGTCCCAAAAATGACTTTGAAAAGTTTGAGTTTAGTTTTCTGTAACATGACCTTGACCTACGACTTTGACCCAATGATCTTTTCTGAAGGACGTCATCTCTGCTTTCACCTCGAACATTAACTTTGATAATACAGTAAGAAATAAGGCCACGGCAAGCATAAACGCAAAGGCCCCGATATGGATGGGAAGTTTGGCCTCAAGGTCAAAATCAAGGTCACGGCAATATTTACACCTAAAGGCCAATCCATATAGAAAATGGTGGCTTCGCGCAAAAATTAAAGTATACGAAAATTATATTAATTTTTATGAACTGCAGTGTTAGGCAGCTAGTGCAGTGTGTCGGTTTCCGTCTAAGTGTCTTGTTATTCGAGTCGGTTTCCGTCTTAGTGTCTTGTTATTCAAGTCTAATTAGTAAACAAAGCAAATGGCGTCAAACGGATGAAGTTCTCTCTCGTTAGAAATTAAAAGGTCGGTAAAATAAAAAGTTATTTATCGATTTGGCTGAAATTTGATGTGTGGTCATTGCTAGCCCCCCTTAACATCCTCTGAAAATTTCAAGTTCCTACGACCACGGGAACTGGTAGAGGTACGAAAGTGCAATAGCGCCTTTTCCTTTGTTCTTTACGTTGAATAAGCAGATTGTTTTCCCTCTAGTAGATTGGGTGGAACTTTTAACCGTGCAATAACTAGATATGTTCAATCTTATTGCACACTTTTGCTGGTTTACACTAGTTTTAGTAGAAATCACATAGAGAAGTGGGTGGGTTTTCTGTGCAATAACAAGCATGATGTTGAGCAGTTGTCAATGTTACAAGTCATTTATACCACGCTTCATTCATTAACAGGTTTAACCCCTCAGCCTATGGCCTCTGGTTAAACCTGTTAACTCATGAATGCCGTGCTATAAATACATTAGAAATGGTGCCACTAATGATGTCTTCCGTCTTACTCCAGCCACAGTAGTGGACCGTCCTAAGGCCTTCCTTTGCGCAAGTTTTGTAGTCATTTGACTACAAAAAAGTTGCTGGCCTATAACTCCCTTAATTTCCAATTACACTGACCCCAAACTGTACTGTACATAGCTTAATTAACATGTAATAAACCAATTCTCATTGAAATAAAGGTGAAACCTTACCGCATAATTATATGATTTGATTTAACCCAACTGCTACGCGAAATTTTTGTTCAGTTAAAATGGCCATGTACCAGAATCACGTGATAATTATATCACTCGAAAATACAGAAAATCTGTTCGGTATGATAAGATTAAGATTTCTGTGTTCCACTCTTCACTATTTGTAACATAATACATGTATCTTATTTCCATGCAAACTATGATGATATGTGTTGAAAATTTTGTAACTGAACCTAATTTTACTTGCTCAAAGAGTCAAATAGTGTATCAATTGCAGCCGTAGATAAGACTTATCTCGGCTAAAAATTGCAGCTATAAATACATGTATAACTTAATCATATTCTATAGATAGGATTATAAGTTTTATGGTTGATAATTTATGTCACTTGATGAACATTATCAATTAATATTAATTATTTACTTTATTCAGGTTCAGTATTGGTCCTGTAGTAGTGATGTAAAGGATGAAACTGATGTTTACAAGCTAACAACTCAAGAGATTTCAAGTGACTTTATAGCTGGAGGTAAACTATTCTGAGGTCAGTTGCTAAATAAACATCTTCACAACAAGAGACTTTATAGCTGGATTTATTACTGTTAAAGGTAACAACTCATGAGATTTACAGAGGCTTACTGTGAAAGGTAATATACCGTAACTTGATTAACATGATATGTTTCATCTAAATGAATCTTTAACAAATATTTTCTCAAAATATACTCTGTATTTCATGCATTGAAGTGTTTAAATAAAATTTTCAGTAATTAATGCATTATGCCCGATAGTGAACCAGTACTGGTAGCGAATAAAAGTGCAGAATAATCATTCTTGGCATCGACATTAATAACAAACAAAAGCCCAAGCTCAATCAACTGTTCATTTATTGTATTTTTTCTTAAACTTAATAATGATTGGGTGAGAAAAATTAACTATCCAATGAAAACTAATGTTATATTCACTGATTGTGCAATAAAAGCAAGGTGTTGAGTGACCGAATGGTTAGCACTGACATGTTGTATCATAAGATTTGTCAGTGAGTCAACTGGGGTGGTTTCAACTCCCCAGTTGTACATGACAAGGAGTAGGGTTGCCTTCCAACCTCATGGGTTTTCTCCAGGGCCATCCAGGTTTCCTCCTACTGCTAGAGAACCTTACACACAAGTGAATTGATGAAATAAAATTGAACCATGTGTTAGTCCCAAAATGACCTAGTGTGTGTCGAGTGAATGTTAAACCCCATTTCTCTCTCTTTCTCCATCTATAGGTCATAATTTTTACCTTATTTGTTAAAATTATATTTGGAACATGTTTAACAACTTCTATCACATATGTGATAATGACTGACACCAATATTGTCCTTTGAAGATACATGGGGGGTTGGATGGCTGAATGGTTAGCACATGCGTGCTGTATCATAAAGTCTGTCATTGAGTCAGCTGGCGTGGTTTTGAATTTCCGGTTGTACGTGACAAGGAGTAGGGTCGCCTGTCCAACTTCGTGGGTTTTCTCCAGGTCCTCCGTTTTCCTCCCACTAATAAAGACCCCTACGCGCAAGCGAATTATGGAAATAAAATTGAACCATGTGTTAGTTCCGAAATGACCTGGTTTGTGTCGAGTGGACATTAAACCCCATTTCTCTCTCTCTCTCTTGAAGATACATTATGGAAGATTAGATAACGAGTTGGCAGTTCTCACTATAATAGTTAGATACTAGATAATGTAAAGGCAAATTGCTGAAAATTTCAGTCAAATTGATTCACTACGAACCGAGAATTAAGCGATTGAAATTTCCGCCTAGCCTCGATCATCATTACTAAAGTCAGTACGATAAAAAGCATAGTCTCGATTATCCATTTATTGATTAAATCGTGATGGGAAGTTATGCAGTAAATCGGGTCATAATCCACTTAAGATCGCAGGCTAGCAATGTCATAGAGAGTTGATTATGGTACGGATAAGTTAATTAATGTCTAATTGATAATTTAGATAACATTTTAGACCTAAAAAAAGACCTGCAATAGGCAGAATTAGCTCTTGCATAATGTATGTTTAAGTTACAGTTTGTGTATCTCAATATTTACCTTGTTAACTTCATACTTCATCTATACTTTATGGGCAAGACCTTGCCACATGCTGCTCCATATGTAGTAAAAAAACATTCAACCCAAATAAAATTTGGGAAAATGTAAGAGATAAGAATTCATGTTAGTTGTTTGTAGCCTTTTAATGGCTATAGAAATGAAATGAAATGGGGTTTAACGTCCTACTGTTCTGCTCTTGAACTGGGCTAATGAAGACGGGCATAGGCCATACAGTGTGCTATGAGGGAAATTTTGCCCGGGCAGCGGCGCTATGGTCTACTCTTATATCGAATTCCAACTGCCAAGGGATCTTTTACGTGCGTGCCAATTTGTACACGGGACCTGATATTTTACCTGAAGTTGGAAAAGAGAGAGAGAGAGAGAAATGGGGTTTAACGTCCACTCGACACAAACTAGGTCATTTCGGGACTAACATATGGTTTAATTTTATTTCAATAATTCGCTTGCGCGTAGGGGTCTTTAGCAGTGGGAGGAAACCGGAGGACCCGGAGAAAACCCACGAGGTTGGACAGGCGACCCTACTCCTTGTCACGTACAACCGGGGATTCGAAACCACGCCAGTCGACTCAATGACAGACTTTATGATACAGCGCGCGCACGCTAACCATTCAGCCATCCAACCCCCCCTGAAGTTGGAAAATATACCTATGTTTATGAATAGCGTTTAAATTAATGTTATTTTTTTTTTACAGAAAGAAGATCAGGAGAAAAGCTGCTGAAAATGTCAAAGCATTCTGTCTCCAAAAAGAACTATAAATGTGATATTTGTGGTAAATCACTAAGAGACTCTACTAGTTTAAATAATCACATTATGATTCATACGGGTGAGAAGCCATATAAATGTGATGTTTGTAGTAAATCATTTATCACTAGTGGTCATCTACAGTCACACGTCAGAACCCATACGGGGGAAAAACCCTATTCTTGTGATGTTTGTACAAAATCATTTTCCGATAGAAGTAATCTACAGAAACACGCCAGAACCCATACGGGTGAAAAACCCTATTCTTGTGATGTTTGTTGTAAATCATTTACGACTAGTAGTTATCTAAATATACACGCTAGATCCCATACAGGCGAAAAACCCTATTCTTGTGATGTTTGTAGTAAATCTTTTACCGCTATTAGTGACTTACACAAACACACCAGAATCCATACCGGTGTAAAACAGTTTACTTGTGATGTTTGTTGTAAATCATTTACCACTAATAGTTATCTGCATGTACACGCCAGAACCCATACCCAAGAAAAACCCTTTTCCTGTAATGTTTGTTATAAATCATTTACCACTAGTAGTTATCTACATATACACGCCAGAACTCATACCCGAGAAAAGCCCTTTTCTTGTGATGTTTGTTGTAAATCATTTAACACTAGTAGTAATCTACATTCACATGTCAGAACCCACACCGATCAAAAACCCTTTTCTTGTGATGTTTGTGATAAATCATTTAGTAACAGTAGTAATCTAAATAGACATAAAATAATTCATGCTAGAGAATAAGATACTATAATGGTGAGATAATCTGCTATCGCTAATATAATTAATGCTTCTTAAATTCACCACTTTAAGGTCAACTTCCTAGCAAGTCGTCAACCTGTCACCACTTTTCAAGCCGTCATTGGTAACGACGTTAATCCCATCTATTGTTTTTGTTGATTTATTATATTGTTTAATCTTTTATGCATTGTTCATCTATCGACATGTCAGTTTTAATTACATTTACTTTTATCTTTTTATCTGATTTTCCTTAAATATTACAAAATTTGTACATTGAAGGCAGTCACTAGTTAGGATCTCTTACTGAATGCAGTAACTGCCCTGTCAGTACTGTATGACGATATATGTATATTTATGTTCCGGTATATTAAAGAAGTCTGTTATACCCGAAGAGAGAATTTACACCTCTAAACTATCAAATGTTCTCCATTGCATTTTCACTTATCCAAAAATCTCGAAAATGACCATTTGTATTGTGATAATTTTGCAATTTTAACCATGATATTTCCTCCTAATATGACACCGATTCGGCTCCATATAATATTTATTTTACTCTGTTGAAATTTTACCACAATATTTCCTCCTAATATGACACCGATTCGGCTCCATATAATATTTATTTTACTCTGTTGCAACTGAGGGCCATTCGTCTACAAACCGGCATGTTCGTAAAAGAATAACCATGGCAGTTGGAAATCGTAGACGAGCATTTGTGAACATAATATCGCTGCTGTTCGGGCCAAATTCTTCTACCGTGCATTGCATTCGTAACCATAGTAATATAAAATTACCAAATGACCGAAATACTGGTGAGAAACATTTTACATCTACAGCAACACAAAAACTTTTACTGAAGAAAAACATGTTTGTACCACCAAATCTATTCGAGAGGGAGAGGGTCGTTTGTCTAAACTCGTGGGTTTTCTCCAGGTCCCCTAATTCCCATCGATGATACAGCGCGCACGTGCAAACCATTCGGCCATCCAAACCCCCTCAATCGATACAAATATAGGTATTAATCAATCACCACAAATATAGGTATTAATCAATCACTACAAATATTCGTACTGATCAATCGATACAAATATTCGTACTGATCAATCTCTTTTTATTATGACAAAGGGAGAAGATGACCCGCCCTCTCTTCTCACGACAGCGATTTTATAAGTGTGCTTTAAATTGACTTTTTAATATACAAGGACTTTTTATTTTGTGTTTTTACCAATTTTAAGGAGACTTTTAATATACACAGACGTTTGTATTGCATGTTTTTACCAATTTTAAACAAATTAAGTGTAAATAATTTAATTAAATCAACCTGTTCGTATCATATCAACACCAAGAACTGTCAGTTTCAACACATTAAGCCAAAACTGGGAGTCTAGGTGGTACACGAAGATCTATAGTCCTATCGCGGAGTACGTCACTACCTGATACCGGTAAATACCCAGTCATTCGGTACACTTTCTGACAATTCTCATCCACAGCTAACACACCTTTATAATTTATCTCCTGTCGCCACCTTAACGCGGTTTTCGTCGAGTTCTTCCGACTGACACACGTGACACATTTTCCGTCCCTTTTTCCGTTTGTAATGGCTTTAATATGATCAGTTACGTCGTCATCGTATTCTAATCCAATAAATTCAAACATTCTTCTGGCTATTTTATACGGATCGCGAATTAAATCCTCATACATCAATCCTATAATTCTATCCGGATGCTGCTTCATTAGTTTGGTTGCCATGACGATATCTAACCACATCGTGTTACAAAGTTTCTGTGACGTTCTGTTGTATAACTTAAGAGGCGGGTCCGCGCGCTTTAGGTAAAGTTGGGATAGAGTTGTCGCCCTTGGATCACGGAGAAGATAGATGACTTTAAGATTTGTGTCTATTTTCAAAAGTTGCCTGATGGTGTACATCGATGTCCTGATGGTTTTTATTGCTGTTGCGCTCGACTGTGTGCATTGTTTATACAATGTTGCTAGACACTGGACAACGCCCATCAACCCCGGATTACTGCGACTACAAGCCGTAAACGGAGTCGTTTGGTGATACAGGAAAGGGAACCTATCTTGTAAGGTCTTCAAATCTAGTTTCAAAAAATCACAATTGAGGTACGATTCCAAAATTTGCTGAGTTAGTTCTTCAGATGAGCCCATATCCGATATGTCCCTGAAATATATAGTAAAGATAAATTATGTAATTTCGGGAATAACACATGGTTCAATTTTATTTCTATAATTCAATTGCGCGTAGGGGTCTTTAGCAGGGTGAGGAAACCGGAGGACAGGCGAGCCTACTCCTTGTCACATACAACCGAGGATTCGAAACCACGCCACTCAATGACAGACCTTGTGATACAACACGTACGTGCTAACCATTCGGCCACCCCCCCCCCCCTCCCCCGATGAAAAGGGCCCTCTTCCTAAATAATAAGTGAAATAGTTTACCTGGCATTATCTAAAATAAACATGGATGGTCTGGAGCGTCTAGAATTGGCTTTATATTTGTGCATAGAATGAAGAGGTTCAAAAAAATAAATCACATCCGGGTGTGCGCCTATTATACTTCCGGTAAAGGAGGAACCACTGCGCATGTATGTAACTATGATAACTCTTTTCTGGGGTCGTGTTGCTGTCCATCCAAATTGTTCCAATATTTTATTCCTGGATTTATAATCGAGAATATTTGACAATATGGGTAGTTCATCTGCTCGTTCTTCCATTGAACATTTTGTTTGTCGTGTATGGATGTTATCTGAAATACAAATAGATGCCGATGATATCATATATCATAGCGAATCTTACCCCACTCTTCTTTCCGGGGCTCCCTACCCACCCTTCATCCCCATCGTTCATCTTCCGCTACCACTGCTCCTTTTCCATTGACCCCTCCTCATCTGTTCGTCCCTATCCCTCCCCACCCATCCCCTGTTTTTTTGACCCCACCCCTCTTCTCCCAGCTGCTTTTCTTTCCCAAATCCAAGATTTGTTTACACACAATAATTTCTACCCAGTGTGTCTAATTCATGATTAGTCGAATTAACAAATTCTTTATATTCTGGCACAAGAAATGTAAACAAACAGAGAAACTGACGGACAGAATACCCCTACCGCACCCCAATTAAAGTGTATACGTTATCTCCACATGTTCACAGGCTGTATATATAACTCTGTGTATAAGATATATCCGATTAAACATGTGTATAAGATATAATGTTGTATATATGAGTGTATAAGATATAATGTGTATATGACCGTGTATAAGATATAATGTAGTGTATAAGATATAATTCTGTGTATATTAACGTGTATAAGGTATAATGTTGTGTATATGAGTGTATAAGATATAATTCTGTGTATATTAACGTGTATAAGGTATAATGTTGTGTATATTAACGTGTATAAGATATAATGTTGTGTATATTAACGTGTATAAGATATAATGTTGTGTATATCAACGTGTATAAGATATAATGTTATGTATATTAACGTGTATAAGATATAATGTTGTGTATATTAACGTGTATAAGATAAAGTGTTGTGTATAAGATAAAATGTTGTGTATATTAACCTACCTGTTAAGAGTATAAGATATAATGTTGTGTATATGAAAGTATATAAGATATAATGTTGTGTATATGAGAGTGTATAAGATACATCCGATTTAACATGTGTATAAGATCTAATGTTGTGTATATTAACCTACCTGTTAAGTGTATAAGATAAAATGTTGTGTATATTAACGTGTATAGGATATTGTGTTGTGTCTATGAATGTATATAAGATATAATGTTGTGTATATGAACGGGTATGCAAGTTTATAAGATATAATAATTATTGTGTATATTAAATTGTATACGATCAAATGTTGTGTATATGAACGTGTATGCAAGTATATAAGATATAATATTGTGTATATTAAATTGTATAAGATCAAATGTTGGGTATATGAACGTGTAATAGATATAATGGTGTGTGTATGCAAATATATACGATACATAACGTGTAAAAAATAAAATGATGTGTATATGAAAGTGTAAAAGATATACTGCTGTGTATATTAACCCAACTGTTAAGTGTATAAGATATACTGCTGTGTATATATTAACCCAACTGTTAAGTGTATAAGATATACTATATACTGTGTATATTAACCCACCTGTTAACTGATGGTACATCAACAATAACATAATAACAACACATACTGTTATTATTAAGTTAGAATTCATCCAATATCTCTCAACCTTCCGGGATACAAATCTACAATTAAAACAAATTCATTTATATAGATAACAAGTTCAGGTCGTAAACTGGTTGGGATTTGTGCGGCGGGATCTACCTTGCGAGTGCCTTGGTATTTGACGGAGAAACTAGCAAGTAGAAGGCCACAGATCACCAATGATTTCCCCATTGACTTTAATGTTAATTCTCGTCTCTTAGACCTGCTCCAACTTTTTCCCAAATTTTCGTTGGCTAGAACGCTTTCTACCACAGATGGAACAACATGTGGCAACCTCTTGCCCAAAAGCACGTATGAGGTTCATCATGAAAATTTTAAGATATACAAGCTGGAAGTAGAGACACTTAAACATGCAATTTTCCGCAGTACATTTCAACCTAACCAACCTCTCAACTCTTGTATCCTTCCGCCTCAAAATCATGAATATTCAGCAAAACCTGGTAGAAAATGTATATTCAACCTTCTTCATCAATTCTATACCAAAAAATCAACAAAGATCGCCATGCAAAAAGGGGAAAATGAGAAAGGCGGAGAAGGACTAAAAATAGCCCTGGCCTTTGTTTCGTGGGTGACAGCCCAGGAATAGTGACGGTCCAGGAATATTTGGTGAGCTGTGCCCAGATCGCAACGCCGCTTTCTGTCAACAAGGGTTCGTTTACGGGAGAACGCTGGACCGGAGACGGTGCTGCGCATTTTAGCAAATATGACGACATATGTAGATTGTGGGTTAGGTTTAAGAATATGGGGGAGAGGTTAAGTCTCCACATAAGCACTGATATAAGAGGATGGAAATTTAGTTTGTGATATTTCCTAGCGCTAACCCTGGGCCAAGCCTAACCTAGCCCTAACCCAACATATGAAGTCATATGTGCAGGATCGTCTCTTCTCCGATCTAGCGTTCTCGTTTCTGTGCACGCTAATGTGTAACCGTTCAACAATCATTGGCAGTTTGATATGCATAGGCGTACGAAAAAGGAGGGGGTGGGGCGGAAGCTGCCCCCCTCTAACTTTCAGGCAATGTGACTTTTCGGGCAGACGGGTAAAGTGAAAAAAAAAAAATACTATTTCATATACATGTATTTGGCAAAATAATGTGGTCGAAATCTAATAAAACACTAATTTTACTTTTCTTTTAATTGAATACCACAAATGGATTAAAACATTTTGTCTGGAGCCACTCTACTTTGTGCGACATTTTTCGAGCATCGGTTATTATTTGTGAATGCAGTTCCAACAGTATGCCTGGATGGTTGGAAATGAAATCGGCATTTTCGGGCATTTCAGGTTCTGCCCCCCTAACATTCATCGAGCCCGTACGCCTATGGTTATACGAATAGGCCATAGCGCCGCTGTCACGTAAAACATGCCCTGACTGACTACGCACGGCATGGCGAATGTCCGACATCATTAGTCCGGAAGAGGATGTAAAACCCCAAATGGATTTCCTCACACCAAAGCTATATTATAGACACCATTTTCTGTCCTAATATATACAATCTGATTAAAGTACAGATCTATATTTCGTTTCGTTTTTTATAGTTTCGATGGCCACTACTATATGGAGATCTGACCAGTTGTAGTGGAAGGTCGCGTCATAGGTCATACGAGCGGCTTTTCACCCTATGATGTCCGACATTGATTAATTAATCAGCGTTGAAGTTTCTAGTAGAATACCCACAGTTCTGTGCACACCAAGAACGCGGGTTACACAGCAACTTCTCCAGATCACAGTGTAGTAAAGATAAATAAAGCAAAATTTTGAACTATAAAAAAACGAAACGAAATAGGGTCTGTTTTATAATCAGATTGAGCATTGTTCTTTTAGAATATTGCCTTGAAAGTAAAAAAAAAAAGTGAAACATGGTTTCTTCAACGTCCTTCTTTTCTGCAGCAACTGGGCTATTGGTTTACCCAAAGATTCGTGTATCAAAAGGCCGCCTCATTGGCCAATTCCTCACAGCATCCAGAACACGTCAATGATAACAACTCTTCCAGATCCTAGTGTAGTAAAGACAAGTTTAACGAAACTTTGAACTATAAAAACGAAACGAAATAGGATCTGTGTTTTAACCAGATTGTAATAGACACAGACAGGTTAATTAAGCATGTGATAATATATCTTACCTGATAAATTTCTTGTTATCTGTAAACTTCAACATATTTGGTTATAAGAAGTAAACCTGGTAATTTTACACTTTCTACAATAAATAATCAATGAATCGATATAAAGATCGATTTTATCGTCATTCATACTACTATATGTGAATATACATATTCGTGTATTATTGATGTGTAATATCAATACGGATAAAATATGTATAATATACAATAGTCTCTCGTGTTAGAAATTTGAGAACCCGATCATGTTGATTGAAGGTGGAGGGGGGGGGGTAATTTTAAATATGAAACATGCAACTACTACAGTATAAAATCATGTTGACCGTTACATAGCGCCAACCATCATGTATGTCGTTGCTATCTCGCATGTTTCCTGGAAACAACTCTGCTCGGCCATTCTTCTCCTTATTCTTCTCTCCTTCCGAGGGGGGGGGGATCACGTGGCTAAGTGGGTAAGACGCTAGCTCGCTAGCCTGGAGGTCGGATGTTCGATCCCTGCATTGGCCGAGAAAGTTCATCCAGATTTTCCGGCGTGGTTCTCCCTTGTCAGTGATGCAGGACGGAGGGGCTGACAAGGAAAGCTGTCTAGTCGTTCGGATGGGACGAAAAACCGAGGTCCCGTGTACACATTGGCGTGCACGTAAAAGATCCCATGGCAGTTGGAATTCGATATAAGAGTAGGCCGTAGTGCCGCTGTCCGGGCAAAATTTCCCTCATAGCACACTGTATGGCGTATGCCCGTCTTCATTAGCCCAGGTTAGGAGCAGAAAAGTAGGACGTTAAACTCCATTTCATTTCATTTCCTTCCGAGGGGGAGAGAGAGAAATAGAGAGAGAGAGAGAGAGAGAGAGAGAGAGAGCACGTAAGGGCCATCAGGGTTTCTCTTCGATAATCAACTATATTCTGAGCTGTAATTATTCATCGCTTTCCATCAAGACCGACGCCAACATGGCGCCTAACTAAAGTGGTTTCTGTAGGGAGTTTTATTCATTGACAGGAAATATAGTGTTCTAATGACTTTTTAACAATAATAAAAGCTATTGAAACATATAGTACTGGTATTGGTTTATCATCTATTTTAACTTTAACTAACCATTTATTTTGATATTAAGCCATCGATGACGTGTGATAAAGTATAAACTATGTTTAAAGGCATCTATTGATTGATCTAGCATCTGGCGGTTAGTTTTTGAATATTTCTGTATATTGAATGAAACTGGATATAGTTTTACAGGTAAATATATATAGTCCTAATTCTTTTTTAAAAATCAGTTTGGACCCGGGACTCGTCCCCAAGCACTGCCTATCGTTTTGGGCATCTTCTTTTTCTTGGGGGCGAAGCTCTTGGACAAAAGCCTAAGGCTCGGTCAGATAAAGTGCTATCGACATAAAACTTGGAATGCTTGGTCCTGTGAGGGACGGACTTCGATTATACCCTTACGTCACAATTCCAAGATGACGGCGATGACGCCATGTTCATTTCCTGATCTATATCACTCTCCCAGGTAGAGTTCTCTTCCTTTGTAGTTCACACTACCTGGATGTCGAGAACCTACTTGGATATTTATAAACCAGCGTCCCACTTATCCGCGAAAGGAATGATACGATTTTGGACATGTAAAATATATTATTGTACTTTGAAATCTGCAGGTTAGAAGTTTACACCTTCAACTTACTCGTCCTCAAACGCCAGTCGCACAATATCTACACTGGTCCATGGTTCCCTATAATCGCAACCAAGAAGATCTGACATTCACAATGAACTACAAAATAAAATACGGTGTACTGATCTTACAGTAATTTATATATGTTTTTTTTTGTTCCAGGGATGAAATCGAGTATATATGTAGCGTTTAGACTGGTCTTAATCTTGTCCCTGACCGTTTTAATTATATTTATAACATATACACACATCGGTAAGTCTAAACATTATAATTATATTTATAGCTTCAGTAGGTCAAAAAAATATAATTATATTTATAACATCAGTAAGTCAAACAATATAATTATATATATCTAACATCGGTAGGACAAACATTTTAATTATAATATTTATAACATACACCGCTTTAATTATAATATTTGTACAATATACACACATTGGTTAGTCAAATTACCATAATTATATGTTATAGCATATACACATCAATAAGTCAGCGTATCTAAATTATATTTATAGCATATACCCATTTCTCAACAATATAACTATCTCTTTTGGACGAAGTATGAGAATTAATTAGTGTTAAGACATCAAACTCTGATATTAAATACATACAGCTTTCGTTTGTCTTCTGCGGGGGGGGGGGGGCGAATGGTTAGCGCGTGCGCGCTGTATCATAAGGTCTGTCATTGAGTTAACTGTCATTGAAATACAATTGAACCAAGTGTTAGTCCCGAAATGACCTAGTTTGTGTCGTGTGGACGTTAAACCCATTTCTCTCTCTCTCTCTCCCTCTCTCTCTCTCTCAATCTCTTGTCTTCAGTAGACGTCGATATCTAATTTATTTCATTTAAACGAAAACAATTATACCATGTATTCGACCTGTCATCGAGCAGCAAAATTGTCCCTCAAGAATTCACTCATATTTGTTATGTTCGAAATAAACACCGTTTCGATGTTCAGCGTCGGTAATTCCTGGTAATGAGAACAAAGGGAGTTAAAAGGTCAGCGGCCTTGACATTTTCAAAAGACAGTTTACTTTAAAGAGTGGGGTTACTTCCTTAGTCATCTTTTGAATCAAAGTTAACATTTATTTGTAGATACTAGATGGAGAAGGCGATATACTAATAGAATACGAAATGTTCAACTTGAACCCAGCAGTTTGTCTTATGAAGGAAGTTCAGAAGCAGCTGTACGAGACACAGGGGCCCGGGTTTACCACAAACATCACACAGAAACAGTTGGCGAGGCCGAGGCCCGGATTTACAGCACAGAGACAGTTGGCGAGGCTGAGACCCGAATTTACCACACAGAGACAGTTGGCGAGGCCGGGGCGAAGATTCACCACAAATATAACCCAGTGGAGATTAATCCATTTACGCGGGAAAGTGATGAGCAATCCACTTTACTCAAGGATCCGGATTCGAGCGATGAAACCGTAGAGATTAATTCAAATAAAGCACATCGTCAAGTCGCTGAATATGCTTCTGATGGTAAGTGTTAGATCTTTTGAGTAACCTTGATGCAGTGTAAGCTCACTATTAACGGACTATCTGATACCATCTCTCAGATGAAATGGGATTTAACGTCCCACTATTCTGCTCCGTTTGGGCTAATGAAGACATACAGTGTGCTGTAAGGGAAATTGTGCCCGAACAGCGGCACTATGGCCTACTCTTATATCGAATTCCAAGCGCAAATGGTTCTTTTACGTGCCCGAAAATGTGTAGATGGGAGCCTGCTTTTTTGTTCCATCCCAACTACTATACGTTTTGCCTTGCCAAACCCTCCGCCTTGCACCACTGACAAGGAGGATTCACACCGGACGGAAAATCCCGCGGAACTTTCTCAACCAACATCGGGAACGAACTCGAGACCCACAGGCTAGCTAGCAAGCTCCTTATTCACTGAGCCACCGCGGCTCCCACCAACACGCTCAATTTATCTTGTGGTGGAATCGCGTAGCTAAATAATTTAGTAACTTGGACTTTTAGTGATAACACGTTCATATTTTGTTTAAAGGAACTATCATTCATATTTAATTTAGGTCAATATAGAATATTTAAAGGACAATATTCCTGTCAGTCATTATCACATATGTGATAGAACTCGTTAAATACATTCCAAATATAATTTTAACACAGTGATCATTGCTACGATAGATGTAGATGAGTAATGAAGACTTTTACAATTGGAAGTGACGAACGCAAAAGGAAAACACGAGTTATTCTTCTATATAACTGACTGAAGTAATGAGCTATAACAGATACACAGGCGAATTTCTGCCCACTGATAATTCCTTCGAAGACCAGAAGTTGTTATGTGAGACTGTGCGAGGATATCTGACAATTCAAAAAAGGAATTGAATGTCACTAGATAAAAGAGAACGAGAAAAATAGAAACAGTCCGTACATTCACGTGTGTTTATTCATTCTATACTTAATAGGGTCGGTGTCATGCGTTATTACAATATATATAACGTTAAATATTCATTCTGTTTCCATAGTTTAAACGGAAATCGGTCTGTTAACAACAGTTAGTTTTATGTATTGCTACACACATGTCTATATATGGGCATGAAATTTGAACGAAGACAGATGAATCAAATGACACAAACGAACACATGCAATGAAAAGTCTCTGTAAACGATAATGTTAATATTGATCTGACCATTTGTGCTGTACTCGAGTACTGTTGCTTCTATGTTGTATTCGTGTATTTCTACTCCACAAGCGTGGGCCCCCGCCAACCCCAACACACACACTCCCACACAGTTGACTTCAGATGTTGTTTTGATATTGATGTAAACTAAAAATTAAACCTACCACCGAGAGTGCTTTACGTTACTCCGTGTTGATTTGTCTATAATACAATGTTTTTCTTCGGTTTCAGATGCCTTTATATCAGATAAAATAAACAGCCTCAACAAATATTTCAATCATTTAAACTCTGCCAACTTGAAATCAAAAAGCAAACTTCTGATTGTGACGTACATGAGAAGTGGATCATCTTTTACCGGGGAAGTATTACAACATCACCCGGATGTATTTTATATGTTTGAACCGTTATTGATGCTGGAGAGGCATAGATCATTACATTTACCACTTCCATTGATGTTTATCAATCAACCAAGTATGTAAGTTAACTTATTACTCTATCTAGGGGTGTGGGGGTTTGGATCACAAAGTCTGTCATTGAGTCAACTGGCGTGGTTTCGATTCCCCGGTTGTACGTGACAAGGAGTGGGGCCGCCTGTCTAACCTCGTGGGTTTTCTCGGGTCCTCCGGTTTCCTCCCGCTGCTACAGACCTCTACGCGCAAGCGAATTATTGAAATTTAACCATGTGTTAGTCCCGAAATGACCCTGTTTGTATCAAGTGGACGTTAAACCACATCTATCTCTCTCTCTCTCTCTCAAGAGGAGCCACGGTGGCTCAGTGGGTATAACGCTGGCTAGCTAGACCGGAAGTGGCGGATTCGATCCCGGTGTTGGCCTAGAAAGTTCCTCTGGATTTTCCGGTGTGGTTTTCTGTCTAGTCGTTCGGACGATCACATGAGAAATTGAGGTCGTGCTCATAAAAGTTCCCTTAACAGTTGGAGTTCGATATACGAGTAGGCTATAGAGAAGCGATCTGGGCAAAATTTCCCTCATCACACAGTATGGCGTATGCTTGTCTTGATTATCCCAGTAAGAGTAGAAAAGTAGGACGTTAAACCCCATTTATTTCATTTACTCTTTCCGGAACACCCGATATCACTTTCTATTAGTTTGGAACAGTGACGGATGTAGATGAAGAGAGGATCCTCCCAATCCCACAACAAGAGGAAGATGAAATTGTCTTTTAAACACAATGTACAAATCCGAGGATGATGCCTGATATCAGAAAAGCGTATGACAGTGTCAAAAAATTATACACCTGGGCCCCGTAGACTTCGAAGACCTAGACAAGGACAGCTTCTGGTTGTTCGGGTGGGAAGAAAAATAACTCTTGACAATTGCAGTTCGTCTTCCAAGCCTGGAAATAAGGCACCTGTCACAGATAATGTCAGGCACAGATTCAGGCTTTATCAGACAAAAAAACCTTTATTGCCTGTCATTTTGTCTGGCCCTTATTTGTCGTTTGTATTGATATTATTAATACATGTCCAGCACTAAGATGAAAATATCAGGTACTATTTTGTCAGGTACATTTAAAACCATTATTTCCAGACCCGTCTTCATTAACCCAGTCGATGTTAACAAGTAGGACGTTTAACCCCATTTCACTTCATTTCATTTCATTTCACTTCCATCCTTATTTGAATTACATTAATTTCGGTTTATTTCTCTTTCAGCGGAGAACTAACCGAACCTTTGTATCTCGACGAATCCTTAAAGACCCTTGACAATCTCTTAAACTGTAGATTTACACTGATGGATATCGCCTCGTTCTATAACGCCCATCTTGACCGAAGTCGATCGACCAAACAGTTCTATTATTGTTCATACAGACTTCCCGGAGTGTTCGGCATCATCACCTGCTTATCGTTTCTCTACAACCATTGCTTGAAGGCCTCCGTGACGGTTATTAAAACAATTAGACTACCCATGAAATGGGCCCCGGTGTTAATGATGAAGAATCCTGGCCTGAAAGTTATCCATTTAGTAAGAGATCCAAGGGCTACTCTAAGATCACAGGCTTATTATGGAGGCTTTGATCTAAATAGTATTGGTTTATATTCTAGTCGATTTTGTCAAAGGTTAGAAAAAGATGTTAAAATGGCTGTAGCTCTGAAACGGCATAAAAATTCCGTCATTTTAAGATATGAAGATTTGAGTCGTGATCCAATAGGCGTATCGCAAACGATATTTAAATTTATTGGCCTCGATATAACCGATAATGTCCAGATACATATTATAAATATCACCGCTTCTGGACACGATGAACATTGTGCCTTGTGTGTATCTAAAGCGAACTCTGCACTCGCGTCTCAACAATGGAGACTAAACATGGACATCAATCATGCTCGAACAGTAGACTCGAACTGTCTGACCGTATATAACACGTTAGGATATCTTCCGGTGACAACACTTCAAGATTTTACAGATTTAAAAATAAGTCTGTTAAAAGATTCTGAAATAACCCTTTAAAGGCCGTTTTCACAAATTGATACGTACCATCGTACTATGAACGGAGTATGACGTCATCGCAGCCATCTTGTAATTTTGACGTCATAAAACAAGCATGTAACGTTTTATGTTGACCGTCATTGAATTGACGGAAAGTTAGACTTTTTCTCGAAGAGCGTCGCTCCCAAGAATGACATGAACAACATTTTAGTAACTGTCGGGGCCCATTTCCAAATCCAGAAATGAAAGCGGCGTGAAACAAAAAATGTATTATATATGCAGTCACTTTCAATTATTTCGCCTAGTGGACAAACTGAAGTGTCTTATACTGAGGCCTATTAACCCGCTATGGAAGGGTTTCAGATACAAATATATTAAATGCACTCACTTTCAGTTATTTCACCTCGTGGACAAATTGGAGGAGTTCTAGATACAAATACAGTTTGTAATACACTCTGCACTCACTTTCAGTTATTCCGCCTGGTGGACAAATTGAAGTGTCTCCTTATACTGATGTTTAATAAACTGTTTCAATGGCGTTTCTACACAGGTCAGACACAGGACACGATGAACATTGGTGTGCACGTAAAAGATCTTTGGCAATTGGAATTCGATATAAGATTAGGCCATAGTGCCTCTGTCTGGGAAGAACGTCTCTTATAGCACCCTGTATGGTGTATGTCCGTCTTCATTAGCCCAGGTTAGGAGCACAACAGTAGGACGTTAGATAGGGTTGTGCATTGCGGCCAAAAATCGTATTGCAATATATTGCGATACTTGAAAAAAATTTATTGAAATACTTCGATAAACTCAAGAGTTTATCACAAAGAACAGTTTTATTTTGAATAGTTTTTTGTTTTTACAACATTGGTCTTGGACACTTATTTTTTACTGCAAAGCCAATAATATGACTGAATCACGTGAACAAACATTTCTTTTTATGTCATTGTCGATTCATTGTTTACTGCACGGCCTAAATAATATGGCTGATTATCAAGTCTTTATAAACACTCTAGCTAACATTTAAAATTAAAATAAAAGTAGAAAAATCTCGATACGACAAAAATGTATCGATACAATGTATCACAGACGATCGTATTGCAATATATCGATATAGCAATATTTTTGACAGCCCTAACGTTAAACCCCATTTCATTTCATATTTATTATTTTCAGTATACTTAAAGGTGTGACACCTGTCTGATTCAGGTAAAAATAATTGAACTTAATTGGTTTGATTGATCAGTAAGCTTACCAACCAGCTGCATGGCATTAAATCTTCATTTCACCAAAAAAATTGGCCAATTTCACTTAATTCAGTTTCATCGTTGTGTGCTTAAACTGTTTACATAAAGACAGATGCCCACTTCACAAATCGATGATTATAATTTTCATCCAAAACAAATGAAATGAAATGAAATGAAATGGGGTTTAACGTCCTACTGTTGGCTAATGAAGATGGTCATACGCCATACGTACAGTGTGCTATGAGGGAGATTGTGTCTGGATAAAAGGCGCTACTGCCACTCTAATATCACGTGTATCACCATCCCAAGCTGAGGCTGCAAGTGTACAGTTAGCTACGTCATTGGCAGTAAAGTCGATAAGCCCCACCCGAAATGATAACGTGAGCGTTTTAATTGGACGGCATTTAGCGCAGTGATGTATTCTCGATGCATCGCTATGGGCAGTATCGTGTATCACTTCCGTGGAAGCGGTCGTTAAATAAAGCTATTTCACACACACACACACACACACCCACCCACACCCATATCGAATTCCAACTGTCAACGTGCACGCTAATCTATACAACGGACCTCGAATTTTCGTCCCATCCATTGTCTCTTGCCAGGCCTCCCCTACTGCACCACTGACAACGAGAACCAGAACGGAAAATCCCGATGAACTTTCCCGATGAACGCAGGGGTCGAACACTGGACCTCCAGGTTAGCAAGGCAAAATCCTACTCACTGAGCCATCGTGGCTCCCTCATCCAAAACAGAATGGTCTTGTTTGAAACGTTTGCTAGCAGAAACCTTGTATGGGGGAGGGGGTGGCATAACGTGTGCGCTTTAGATGACGTGAGTCAAGTGGGGTTTTCAATTCATTTATTGTACGTGACAAGGCATAGGGTTTCCGTGCAAGTTCTCCGGCATCCGCAAACAGCTACGGCGAATTATTGAAATATTAAATTGTAGCACGTGTAAGGCCCAAAATGACCTAGCTTTTGTCGAGTAGACGTTAAACCCAATTGCTCTCTTGCTCTAGACACTCCTATTTTCATGTTCGAACGCCGAATTATGTACAGACGGTTTGCCATTCTAATCTGACTTGGTAAGTAATGTATTGACTTGGTAAGTAATGTATTGACTTGGTAAGTAATGTATTGACTTGGTAAGTAATGTATTGACTTGGTAAGTAATGTATTGACTAGGTATATACAGGTATATACAGGTATATACAGGTAACAATGCTATAGAATACAATTCCTATTTATTACTGAGTGATCCCCGGTTGTACGTGACAAGGAGTAGGGTCGCCTGTCCAACCTCGTGGGTTTTCTCCGGGTCCTCCGGTTTCCTCCCACTGCTAAAGACCCCTATGCGCGAGCGAATTATGTAAATAAAATTGAGCCATGTGTTAGTCCCGAAATGACCTAGTTTGTGTCGAGTGGACGTTAAACCCCATTTCTCTCTCTCTCTATTACTGAGTGAATTTTTGAGACACCCTTCTGAATACCTTGACGGAAACCTAACTTAATTAAAATGTAATCTTGAAAGTGATCACGGTTGATGAGGGGTAATACTAAGAACAACATCAAATATGACATAGACCACTTTACCTGAAAATAAAACAAATTGGTTAACTTGTTGTGAACTATTCACAATGATTTGATCAGAAAAAAGATGAAATTTAATTAATATTATCAGTGAGATAAATGTTGATACAGGCATGTAGAGGTAACGTGATTCAACGTAAATACAAAAACCATTAGAAAAATGACTCCATACACCATTAGAACAATGATTTCACAAACCATTAGAACAATGATTTCACAAACCATTAGAACAATGACTCCAAACACCATTAGAACAATGACTCCACAAACCATTAGAACAATGACTCCACACACCATTAGAATAATGACTCCTCAAACCAATGGTCTATTGAGAGAGAGAGAGAGAGAGAGAGGGAGATGGGGTTTAACGTCCACTCGACACAAACTAGGTCATTTCGGGACTAACACATGGTTCAATTTTATTTCAATAATCCGTTTGTGCATAGGTTTTTTTATTAGCAGTGGGAGGAAACCGGAGGACCCGGAGTAAACCCACGAGGTTGGACAGGCGACCCTACTCCTTGTCACGTACAACCGGGGAATCGAAACCACACCAGTTGACTCAATGACAGACCTTATGATTCAGCGCGCATGTGCTAACCATTCGGCCATCTACCCCCCCCCCCCCGGTCTATTGAGAGATGACTATGTTACAGTTGTAACTGAGTTGAGACCACGTGTTTATATCGACAACATGATATACATATTATACATCGATAATCTATAATAATACAGGTAGAATAACCTGTTTCTATGTAGATTGAGTCAATATATATGCTAAGTGTGGGATATGAATTTAAATATAACAGTTGCTAATTAAGTGGGTATGACGCTGGATCGCTAGCCTGGCGGTCGAGTGTTCGATCCTTGCATTGGCCAAGAAAGTTCATCGGGATTTCCGGCTTGGTTTCCCCTTGTCAGTGGTGTTGGACGAAGATCCTGATAAAGCTAGCTGTTGTCTAGTCGTTCGGATTGGAAGAAAAAACGAGGTCCCGTGTACACATGGGGTTTAACGTCCTATAGTGTTTTTCTCCGACTGGGCTAATGAAGACAGGCATACGCCATACAGTATGCTATGAGCGAAATTTTGCCCGGGCAGCTGCACTATGGCCTACTCTTATATCGAATTCTAACTGCCAAGGGATCTTTTAAGTGCACAGGACCTCCCATCCGAACAACTAGACATATGTCGGTGTCAGGCCCTCCGTCCTGCACCACTGACAAGGGGGAACCACGCCGGGAAAACCCCTATGAACTTTCGTGGCCAATGTAGCGATCGAACACACGACTTCCAGACAAGTGAGCCAGCGTCTTACCCACTTAGCCACCGTGGCTCCGCACATTCAAAGAGACCATAGCACGTTAACATAAAGTTAAGGAAACATATGCATACAGCTGTTGAATGTCGATAAAGTATAGCATACATAAGTTATTATCCAATGTGGCAGATCATTGTAAAACATTTAGTTTCAATAAGGATAAGACTATATGGCCGTATTTAATGTTGAAACCCGTATATTCAAGAAATATCGACCAGTTCACTTAAAATACCGCGTTGGAAACATTTATTTATTTATTTGCCAGTTAATTCTAAAATATTTAGATCCAATAGGGATAAGCCGTTTTGAAATGAACTTCATTGTTGCTAAAATGAGCATAGTCAAGAAAAATCGACAGATCGAGCAAATATGCAAGAATTATCGATCAGTTTACCAAAAGATCTGTACACTTTAAATACCGAGCTAGAAAGAGTGATCAGGATGTATATAAAACTAACATAAATCACAGCTGTATACCAATAACTTCTTATGATTAAAATGACTGTCAAGAATTTTATGGTAAGTCAATGATGTTTATTGTTATTTTATTTTCATCTGACAAATTGATTGATTAAAATATAAATGCAGATTGACTGACGTTCTACATTTTCATTTGGAAAGGTTTGTATTCGCTGAGGTAAACGGTCTTTCTAAAACTAATTCTACTCTTTAATGGCGAGAATGTTGTAAATGGCATTCTGGAAATGTAAATGGCACTACCAAGCTAACAAAATTTAGTTTTCCGAACGTTTTCAAAACATTAATATTTCGTTATTTAAAGTTACAATTTCATATTTTCTAAGCAAGTCAAAACATAATTATATCTATGTCTTTTGCTCAGTAGGTTGTCAACTCACTATTATACGATCATAGGTGTCATTCTCACACTTAAAACTCATTTACACCGGAAATAATAACACAATTACCTCCCAATTACCTCCATTGTTTTCTATTCTCCACCATGGAGTAGCTATCTTCAAACGTTTGAATTTGAAGAGGAAAATGATATTTTTGCTAATTTCTCAACTGTCAATAGTGAATTATAGGATTAATAGGATTATTATTTAACAAGGTAAGACCGTTTATAGATACCATCTATTTTAAGGCTTTATTTTAATAAATTTTAAAAATATAACTTAAAAATATGAAATTGCAACTTTAACGTTCGTAGAGAATGTCTGTCCCGGGTTGAACCAAGAAAGTTTTTATGTCGCCAGTCCAACGTTACAAGATTCGTTAAAGGGACAATGACACTCTTGCTGGCTTGACAGCTCCAGAAAATAAATATACTATTCAAAAAAAGTAGGGGATATTTGATTTTTAAGTGTTATTAAAGTCACCTAATGAAACTGACGAAGAAACAAATGACAAAATGAAATGAAGTTCACGTTCATCGATTTATTCCAAATGATCGTTAGACTAAGTAAGGCACAGACTGACCATTATAAGGGTAAAATGATACCCGGGGTCAAACAGCAAAGTTACCACAGCATCACAACCAAGTCAGTAACGGGTAAATCCTCCTCTGTTTGCCAAACAAGCATTGATCCGACGTGGCATACTCCTAATGAGACGTCTAAAGTCATTTTGGTCCAGATTGTTCCATTCCTGTTGCAACGCAGCAGCAAGTTCTTGGACATTGGCAGGACGTTGTTGACGTTGACGTAACCTCTGTCCAAGCATGTCCCAGACATGCTCGATGGGGGAGAGGTCGGGACTCAGTGCTGGCCAAGGTAATGTGGTGATATTTTGTTGTTGGAGGTAACCTGTAACGATCCTGGCCCTGTGACATCTTGCGTTGTCATCCTGGAAGATGAAACGGCGGCAATGACGTCGTGCGAACGGCACAACATGGACTGCCAAGATGTTGTCCCGGTAGTACTGGCCTGTAACACGCCCTGCAACAACATGTAAAGCCGTTCTTCCAGCAACAGTGATGCCTCCCCACACCATAACAGAACCACCCCCAAATCGATCATGTCTGATGACGTTAACGTCTTGGAAGCGCTCGTTTCGACGACGCCACACCCTCCTACGTCTGTCCAAAAAATCAACAGTGAACCTTGACTCATCTGAAAACATCACATTGCTCCAGCGTCGATTATCCCAGTGTTGACGATCCCTACACCAACGACGTCTTGCCTGAATGTGATGATCTCTCAAACAAGGGATCACGCGAGGACGTCGGGCGCGAAGGTGACCCCTATACAGTCGATTCCGAATCGTCTGGCCACTCACTCTCACACCAGTGTCTGTTTGAAGACGAGCGCTGATCTGATTTGCTGTGATGACACGATTTCTCAAGGCCAAGGTACGGATAAATCGATCCTGGGCTTGAGTTGTCGCCCTTGGTCGACCTGAGCGTGGTCTGTCCTGTACAGATTGTGTATCACGGTATCTGGACCATAGCCTGCTTATGACAGACTGAGAAACATTCATCGTCCGCGCCACAACCGCCTGTGTTGTGCCGATCTGTAGCATGCCAAGGGCACGTAACCTTTCATTTTGGGTAAGCCGACGCATACCAAAATTTGTTTTCTGGTCACTAAAACAATTAAACTGATGTTTCCACCCTGGAATTCAATGCCACAATGACTGTAACATTCAAAGTCAGAGTCGTGCAAATCTTGGGTTGGACCCCCATGATGATCCCAAGCATCACCTGCATTCCATGCGGTAGCTATTGGTGCGTTTGGGCGTCACATGTAACCGGAAATGTTTCTTCTGTTAGGTTCTATAGTGACTTTTTTCGTAGTCATTTGCATATTTTAGTATTATGCCCCCAAAATCAAATATCCCCTACTTTTTTTTAATAGTATAATAGCTTTATTCTAAGTACTAGATGTTTAAGTGTCCTACCTGCTGTGTAAATTATCCATTACATCCTATTTTACTTGTCCAGAGGGTTCGAAAATATTTTAAAATCCAAGTCACATTTGAACAGGTTTACGTTAGGCTTTTCAAATCATTTAGTTGAATTTTTCCATTTTTTTAAATTAGGTGTGTTAAGATGAAATTTGTATCATCAATTAATTGGAATATTGTAAAATAGTACAATTGTTGACCAGAATAAAGATTGGGATATATTATTCAGTTACAACAAGAGTGGTATTGAGCCTTTAACTGAACAGTAATGTTGACGTTTTGATTGTTTGTTGGCTATAACCCAGGAAAGTTTTTTTGTCGTAATGTCAATTCTTTTTATAAACGTTACATGATACGTTAAAGATACATTATGTAAGATTTAGATAAAGAGCTAGCCATTCTTGCTATAATAGTTCGAAAGTAGATGATGTAAAATTAATAATTTGAAAATTTCATTCAAATTACTCTATTGCAAGCGAAGATATTAGCCTTTGAAGGTTTGACAGGCGTGTGCAATAATTTCAACCGCCGTACTGGTTGATCGACGCTAAGTCTCGGTCCTCCATATTTGATTAAATCAAGGTATCGCTGAACCATTCTAATCTATTTAATATCGGAGAAATCTGATGCCATCGAGCATTGATTAAGGCCTGGATCAGTTAATTAATGTCTAATAAATACTTTAGAAAACATTTTAGAACTAAAGAAAGAACTGCAATAGGCAGATTTAGCTCTTGCATAATGCATGTTTAACTGAACATTAAGGTTTACATTTTCAAAACATTAGTTATTTTGTTATTTGACGTTAGTTTTGAATGTTTATCTGACTTAAGCCAGGAAAGTTTGTTTTTTTTGTCATTATGCCAACGTTATTGCAAACGTGCGTTTGTCGTTACAGGAAACGTTAACGGAACACAACTGTTAACGTCTTCAAGACATTATTTATTTTGTTATTTGACGTTTGTTTTGAATGTTTGTCAGCCAAACGTTATTTACAAACGCTACAGGATACGTTAAAGCGGAAATTGCAAATTTTTAAGTTATATTTTTAAAATTTAATAAAATAAAGCCTGAAAATAGATGGTATCCATAAACAGTCTTACATTGTTAAAGAATAATCCTATTAATCCTATAATTCACTATTGCCAGCTGAGAAATTGGCAAAAATATCATTTTCCTCTTCATTTTCAAACGTTTGAATATCGCTACTCCATGGTGGAGAATAGCAAACAAGGCAGGTAATTGGGAGGTAATTGTGTTATTATTTCCGGCGTAAAGTGTGAGAATGACACCTATGATCGTATAATTGTGAGTTGACAACCTATTGAGCAAAAGACATAGAAATAATTACGTTTTGACTTTCTTAGAAAATTTGCAATTTCCCCTTTAACTAGATGTTTCTGTAAAGGTTCGTAGCACGAATTTAAGTAATCTTCTGCCTGTTTGTCCAAAATGGTTTTAGAAAATGTTTCTGAAACGTTCCCGTAACACAAAGGTTCGCTTGACGTCAACTGGGAAAGTTTTTTTTTATGTCGTTCTTCAAACATTCTACAAGAACGTTATAAAATATATTCGTGGCACGGATTTGAAATGTTTTCATAAAATACTCCCAAGACGTTATCTAAACCTTATTTTTTCGGTTCACTTTATGTTATGAGGAAGTTGCCGGTAACGTCTATAATGTGTGAAAATTCACCCCCATTAACATTCCGGATAACGCCAATAACATGTGTTAAAGCGAGAATTTCAAATTTTCTAAGAAAGTCAAAACATAATTATTTCTATGTCTTTTGCTCAATAGGTTATCAAATCACTGTTATACGATCATGGGCATTATTTCCCACCCTTAAAAATCTATGACACAGGAAATAACACAATTACCTCCCCTGTTTTTCTATTGACAACATGGGGCAGCCATTTTCCAACGTTGGAATTTGAAGTTAAAAATGATATTTTTGCCAATTTCTCAGCTGGCAATAGCGAATTATAGGATTAATGTCTAGGAAGCCCCCCCCACCCACAACCGAACCCCCACACCCCCTAGCTAGTATTTATAGAAAGCGTTTAGTGTGCAATAATAAGCATAAAATTGGCTAAATAGACACTACTCAGACACTCCCGAAACTGGATTAATATCACTTTAGCAACCTTTTACATAAACTATACAAGACACTTAACTTTTCTGTTGACGGTCTTACTGTCATGGCCGCATGATCATCATGTTCCCACTATTGTTTTAGTGTCTCGATGTCTTTCACGTCAGTCTACCTGTAAACATTAACATTAATAATAATAATAATAATAATAATAAAATAAATCTATTTCAATTGCAATTTGTCTAAACCAGTGTGGTGTGTTGTATGTATCTAAGTGTTGTGACGATCTACCCAATCAATAGTTGCACGGTGATCAATTTTATCGGAGATGGAATGTAAAAATACTTTGGGACTCGTTGCATTAATTACTCAATATAAGCCAATAAGCACAATTTAATAGCCTATAACGATGAGTACAATAGCCTACAGTATATTTAGTAATCTTTATTGTAGTATTGTCAAATCACACCTTGATTATTTTTTTGTGCAAAATCCAAAATAATTACAATTGTGTTTAACTTTCACAATCACATATTTGGTTCCCGGCCATTCGGTCATCTGTTGTATATATGTTTGCGTGATATGAAAGAACTGAAGTTGTGGTTGTTATATTGTACTGTATAAATGGCTGTACATTTGACATTTGTTATTAATAATTACGAAAAATGTGATCATAAATCAAAAGGGGTCCAGTTGAAGGAAGTATACTAGAAAACCACACATGTTTTAGAAGTGTTTCCAAACCTGGGATCTGAAAAATGGAAAGTGTGTGAAAAGCGAGGATGGGGTGGGGGAGGGTATAGAGAAAGGAATAGAAGATAAATGATGACAGAGAGGAAGAGAAAAGATAGAGATGGAATTTAACTCGACACATTTCGGAACTAATGCATGGTTCAATTATATATATCAATAATTCACTTGCGCGAAGAGGTCTTTAGCAGTGGAAGGAAACCGGGAATGGGGTTGAAGGTACTGTAGAGGTCTCACCTCAGTATAGAGAGAGTTGTCATTTCGTAATATTACAGGATATGATCAGAGATATTTTATCTACAATACGAAACATAATTAATTTTAGAAAAACTTGTGTTGTGAAAGAACCCCCTATTAGTTTTATAGAAGGTAATTTCTTTCTATCTTGAAATAAAAAAGAAAATTAAATTCTGAAATAATAATTGTAATTCTGTATGGAAATTTTCACCAGTATGATTCAACGTGGACGTAAACAGAATCAAAGTACATGGGTTGGTAACATATTGTTGTGTTAATCTAACAAAATACAAGTAAATACATGTAAAACTTTATGTTAAATTCAGCTTGATATTTTCAAATAATCAATAAGTTTATGTAGTATTGATTGTATTTGGCTTAGGTGTCTGGTCCAGGTTCGATTCTCCTTTTAGTTATCAAATCGCTGGATTTTCTCGTCTTTCTTTGAGGTATTGCATTTTTATCTAGACAGGTTTGCATACAACGAGGTAAAGAAATTTTTTTTTCGAAATGATTATGTCCTTACATGGCGGAAACTGTTATAAATTAAGGGATGATTGTAAATGACACTAGTTTCTCCTTTATCCTGGAGATTTTGTAAATGACTCTCTGTAGTTTTGTAAATGACATTAGTTTCTCCTTTATCCTTGTGATTTTGTAAATGACTCTCTGTAGTATTGTAAATGACATTAGTTTCTCCTTTATCCTGGAGATTTTGTAAATGACTCTCTGTAGTATTGTAAATGACATTAGTTTCCCCTTTATCCTGGAGATGTTGTAAATGACTCTCTGTGGTATTGCAAATGACACTATTTTCTCCTTTACTCTGGAGATGTTGTAAATTACTTTTTGTGGTATTGTATTTCCCTTTGGAAGGGTGTGTATTCGATGAGGTAAAGACCTGGGGTTTGTTTTTTTTTAGAAAATACCCTTAAATGGCGAAAAATTTGTAAATGGCAGTAGCTCTTCATTTGTCTAGGTTATTTGGAACGATTTGTCTCCAAAAAGATAAAGAACTCGTTTCTAGAAATAATTCTACCCTTAAATGGCGGAAAGTGTTGTAAATGGTACTAGTTGTTTTCTTTGTCCAAGAAATTCACACAGTTAACATTTTTTGTTGTCATTTACTGGTACAATTCTTGATATTCAAGACCAGACTCGAGAAAAGACGTGCTTGTGTTTTCTTAAACTTCTGATGCTCAAATATCTGCTGTACTTTTGATACAAAGTGCAGCTTTGATCCAGTTTTGTAAGATTTGAGCTTGACTCCATACCTTGTAGTAATTCTGCTATGGATGTTGAGGCAATTTTGTAAAACTCCAACTCATACATTTTATTGCATACGTTTCGTTTCTTCCAATCATTTGTATTATACTATATCGGAATTCATGACATTAATTATCACCAGGCTTATCTGTGGCAGAGATGCAATCTGATTAAAGCACAGATCCTATTTCGTTTCGTTTTGGGGGGTTGGATGGCTGAATGGTTAGCGTGCGCGCGCTGTATCATAAAGTCTGTCATTGAGTCGACTGGCGTGGTTTCGAATCCCCGGTTGTACGTGGCAATGAATATGGTCGCCTGTCCAACCTCGTGGGTTTTCTCCGGGTCCTCCGGTTTCCTCCCACTGCTAAAGACCTCTACGCGCAAGCGAATTATTGAAATAAAATTAAACCATATGTTAGTCCCGAAATGACCTAGTTTGTGTCGAGTGGACGTTAAACCCCATTTCTCTCTCTCTCTCTCTCTCTCTCGTTTCTTTTTTTATAGTCCAAATTTCGTTTTACTTGTCTTTACTCCACTCGGATCTGGAGGGATTAGCCAATGAAACGGTCTGTTACGGCCAGTTTTTGGCGCGAGGTGCACGGAACTGAGAGTAACCAAATAGAAACATCAGCGCTGATTGGTTAATCAAATGTCTAACGTCATAGGGCTAAACGCCGCGACCTTCCACTACAACCAGTCAGATTTTCATGTAGTGTGGTCCATCGAAAGTATAAAAAAAACGAAACGAAATATAGATCTGTATTTTAATCAGATTGGCAGAGATGTTGTCATGTGGCAGGATGGCGATTATGTGAAAGATATGATTGTACGTTGCGGGTTCTCGTAACCGTGAAATATATGATTTGTTCACGGATGCGACACAGAGATGATGTCGTAGGGAGATGCTATTTGTAGGTCGGTTGGGGAGGTTCGGGTGTTTCCGGAATCCAAAGTGGCCGCTTTATATAAATGAAAATTTTTAGAAATACTTACCCTATAATCCTAACCCTAACCCTTTTTAGAAGACTGAACTTGGGTCTAATTTAACGTTTACCCCTCTTAAAAGGGTTAGGGTTAGGGTTCGGGTTAGTATTCCCCAAAATACTCATAAAAAGCGGCCATTTTGGGCTCCGGAAATTCCCGAACCTCCCTAACCGGCCTACAATTAGCATCTCCCGATGTCGTGTCCCGATGTCGTTCTCGAACCCGCGACAGAGATGATGTCGTGAAGACGCGGGATAACGTACCTGACTGTTCGGTACTCATCTTGGCGTTAGTTTTTCTGTGGCAGGTTCTCGAACCCGCGACAGAGATGATGTCGTGACGACGCGAGTTCACGTATCTGAATGTTCGGTACCTGATCTTATCATTAGGTTTTATTCAGGTATTTTCTGAAGGGAATGAAATTAGGTTTTATATATGTGTTTTATCTCTGCTAGGAAGTGCGATGATTTCCAGGAAGTTGATGAGGTGGTTGTTCTATCTTACCATTGGTGTCATGGTGTGGATTATTACAACCAAAACAGCAGATTGTAAGTAAAAATACTATAACGGAAGTGACCTCTTCATGAGATGGAAATAAAATGAAATGAAATGGGGTTTAACGTCCTACTGTTTTGCTCTTAATCTGGGCTAATGAAGACGGGCATACCCCATACAGTGTGCTATGAGGGACATTTTGCCCGGGCAGCGGCGCTACGGCCTACTCTTATATCGAATTCCAACTGCTAAGGGATCTTTTACGTGCAGGCCAATTTGTACACGGGACCTCGGTTTTTCGTCCCATCCGAACGACTAGACAGCTGTTCTTGTCAGGCCCTCCCTCCGTCCTGCATCACTGACAAGTGGAAACTACGCCGGAAAATCTGGATGAACTTTCTCGGCCAATGCAGGAATCGAACATCCGACCTCCATATCCCTGAGGGACAGAAAATGTGTGTGTGTGTGTGTGTGTGTGTGTGTGAGGGGCGGGGGTGGAAGAGAAAGCCACTGCATGCAACGTATCTTCAAATTATGGATTACCGCTTTGTGTAACATCACACATGCGTCTTATTGTACATGCCGTCTTCATTAACCCAGTCGGAGCAGAACAGTTGAACGTTAAACCTCATTTCATTTCATTTCTACTGTATATGAAATAAGCTTTATTCACATCAGGGAACAAGAATAGTTGTTGCCAGGTAACCTATTCCAAGTTTATTTAAACTGTAGTAAAACACCAACAAATAACTGTAGTCTGGAGGCTCAGCGCGAGTGGGGGGGAGGGTGTCCATCAAATGGGCCCAAAACCAGGCCCAACTTTTCTAAGAGTAAAATTTTGCGTAGCCGAGTGGTAATCAGTCCGCCGTTGGAGTCCAACACTAAAACTATTCAATTGTTTTTCAGATAACTAGTATCTTTATGTATAACAATCGTTGTGAAAATAAATCGGAGAGATTTCGATTTGACAGTTTTTACGTATTTTTGAAACAGGTTTCAAAGTGTGTTGGTTCTGTTATGCAAGATGATTTTCGACATTCCAAAGTAAAAGTTCGGTGCTAAGACCACAGTGTGTGTGGTTCGTCATCTGTTTAATGTTACTGTATTTATATATAAAAAGTGTGAACTACGAATCCCTTTAAGTTTAATAAAAGTCATGAATTACACGAATCACTTTCTCACATGAATTTCATTTATACACACAGCATCGCGCATGTCCGTCTTCATTAGCCCAGTTCGGAGCAGAACAGTAGTACCTTAAACCCCATTTCATATTTGGGGTAAGACGCCGGCTCGCTAGCCTGGAGGTCGGGTGTTCGATCCCTGTATTGACCGAGAAAGTTCATTCCGATTTTCCGGCGTGGTTTCCCCTTGTCAGTGATGCAGGATGGAGGGCCTGACAAGGGCAGCTGTCTAGTCGTTCGGATGGGACGAAAACCCGAAGTCCCGGGAACAAATTGGCGTGCACGTAAAAAAATCCCTTGGCAGTTGGAATTCGATATATGAGTAGGCCGTAGCGCCGCTGCCCGGGCAATATTTCCTTCGTAGCACACTGTATTACGTATGCCCGTCTTCATCAGCCCAGTTCGGAGCAGAACAGTAGGACGTTTAACACCAATTCATTTCATTTCCCATTTCATTTCATTTTATTTCAAGCAAAAAATCTGCAGTGACGATTGTTTAAATGAAACTTGAGAAATTCCGGGGAGACAACCCCTACTTACAATTTAATGTATTTTTAATTTTTTTCAGTTCGGATTCCAAGAGACCTCCCTGAACGGAAGTCTAACGTTATACTATTGACGTACATGCGAAGTGGTTCGTCATTGGTTGGTGACATCATACAACAGAGCCCAGATGTGTTTTATGTGTTTGAACCACTGATTATGCTGGGCAGATATCATAAATTAAATACAAGTGCGATTCCTCTAATATTTCTCAACTCTAGTTCGATGTAAGTAGATGCGGGGGGAGGGGGGAGCTGCATTGGCCGAGAAAGTTCACGTGGTTTCCTCTTGTCAGTGGTGCAGGACGGAGGGCCTGACAAGGACAGCTGTGTAGTCATTCGAGTGGGACAAAAAACCGAGGTCCCGTTAAGGCAAATTTAATTATTTTTTAAACATACATTATGCAAAAGCTAAATCAACCTATTGCAGGTCTTTCTTTAGGCCTGAAATGTTATATAAACTATTAATTTATTAACATGAAAAGAACTTAGTCAACTCTCGATGCTATCTTATGTGTTCGATTTTCACTTGATTTGTATCCGATCAGCTGCTCAACGCTTATTGATGATTAAATGCAAAAATGGATAATCGAGACTATGTTATTTATATCACGGTTCAGAGTGGAGCAATTTGACTGAAATTTCCAGCATATTCTGTTTACTGCCTATTAAAGATACATTATGGGAGATTTTAATAGAGAGTTGGCCATTCTTGCTATAACAGTTCAAAAATAGATGATGAAAGAAGAATATATTGAAAATTTCAGTCAAATTACTTTATTCTGAACAAAGTTATCACTATTGTAATTTTTGACTAGAAATAGGAGTCAAATCTCTCTTCACCGTCTCCGAGAATGAACGATCGTTTGATTGACAGGCGTTAACTCCACCTACATAATCTCGATTATCAATTAACGTTTTCAATGGCTGTGGTTTGAGACGGGGTTGCAATTCAATTCGTATCACATTTATTTTTACTACAAATTAAAAATAAGACTTTTAATATATAGATAAGAAGCGAAAGTTTGAAAGGAATGGACCAAATCAATGAGGCATAATTATAGCCGACTTCTTGTTAGCCTGCGTGTACTCTTGTACTGTAACTGGTAGGTCTACGTAACTCCCGAACAGTGATCCAATGGAGCTGCAATTCAACTGGGGTGATGTTAGCTGCGATGTTTATCAATTTCTATAATTTTTCTGTAAACGCAAGTGACAAAAGAGCGTATAATACCGACATCCAAACACTCATTTTAACCACAACTAAACATAATATCAAGGCCGTATATATCGAACTTTCAATCAAATTGACTGACATGCGGCCTCGCTCAACAGCGGCCTCGCTTCGTACAATCTATCATTTAGCCTCGATCTAAAATTATTTCCGGGAGTATGACGTCAACATAACGGTTAATCTCCGCTTACGACGCCATTAAAAATTTAATCAATCAACAAAATCTTGTTTAAATCCAAGCCGAATCCAAGCCATCCGTGGGTCTACAGAGTTGATTTTGTGCTTGTTGTGTAAATACAGATCTAATTTATAATTTCTATGACATCTGAAGCCTAAATAAAGACTTGCAATAATCAGATTATGTTTAATGAGCGACGTGTCGACTAGGCGTCTCTAGTCGAAGCGTCCCTCAGTATTAAGCAGTAATTGTATTCCAGTTCAATTACTAAATGCCATTAAAGCAATTCATTATAACAAGACATTTTAAAATTTATTGGGGATCACGATGACTAAGTGGGTAAGACGCTGGCTCGCTAGCCAGGAGGTCGGGTGTTCAATCCCTGCATTGACCGAGAAAGTTTATCCAGATTTTCCGGTGTGGTTTCCCCTTGTCAGTGATGCAGGACGGAGGGCCTGACAAGGACAGCTGTATAGTCATTCGTATGGGACGAAAAACCGAGGTCAAGTGTACACATTGGCGTGCACGTAAAAGATCCCTTGGCAGTTGGAATTCGATATAAGAGTAGGCCGTAGCGCCGCTGCCCGGGCAAAATTTCCCTCATAGCACACTGTATGGCGTATGCCTGTCTTCATTAACCCAGTTTAGGAGTAGGACGTTAAACCCCATTTCATTTCATTTAAAATTTATTTATTTTATTTTCCACATCGTTTAGGTTACATAAAATAATGTTATATATTTATTCTCTTTCAGACGGAAAATAAAAGATAAGAAATCATTTCACCAGTTGTCCGAGAAAACTATCCAGTCTTTTCTGTCCTGTGATTTTGAGGAAATCGACATCTCCACCCTCCGTACCGGTTATTATTCTAAAAGCCTTTCTACAAAACTTTACAATCGATGTTTACAGACAAACCACGGGGTATTTGGTTTAATTCTGTGTTTGATCGATCTACAGAAACGTTGTTATGCATCGAAAACGACGTTAGCTAAAGTCATACGCTTACCGATGCAGACGGTCTCGGAAATGATGGCGAATAATTCAAATTTAAAAATAATTCATTTAGTTCGTGATCCAAGAGCGGTGTTTGTGTCTCAAGTGAATATGAAGAAATACAAGTTAACCGACGTATTTAAATTTACTGAAACGTTCTGTGATAGATTGATAGATGACTTATACGTCACTCTTGATATTGCCCGGAGATATCCTGGGAGAATCCATCTTTTATCGTATGAACAGTTGTGCGACAATCCAGTGAAAATTTCCAAAACTCTTTACAACTTTCTCGACCTCCATTTTACATCAAAAGTAAAACAGTATGTGAACAATATCACTTCCAGCGGCAACGAAGACGGTGCAAAGTGCGCAGTGTGTACGTCACGCGCCAATTCGTCATTAACGTCACAAAAATGGCGGTATTCTATAAGTTTCGAGGGTGCTAAGCAACTAGAGGAGAATTGTAAAATAGTATTTGATATATTAGGATATAAAAGTCTAGAAGCTAAGGGACAGCTGGTCGATCAAAATATAAAATCATTTCAAAATACTGAAATATATGATCTGGTCTGATTTTCAATTTCACAGCAAGTGACGTCATTTGGGCAAAATGAGCCTTGTTTCGAATGGGTAAATTGTTTCAATACCGCTAAATACCTAATTTATATATGCACGGGTGACTCTTTAAAGCTTCGCATGTTCTTAAGGCTTTATAAAAGCTTAAAGGAGCTAAATCGCTAACATTTGGGACCTAGAAATTGACAAAAGTGGGTCGCAACGCATATAATACTGTAATATGAATGTATATAAACTGATTTACATTCAATGGTTTCCGTTTTTACTCCAATTTCAAATCAGTTATGTTCGGCGAAATAAGCCAGCAGTCTCAAGCGAGTGCAAATTTCTAGCGTCTGGTTATTCCAGTCTACATACGCCGTTTGATTTGGTGAAATGTGTCTAGCCTCGTCCCTTGAGTCTCTTGATTCAACTGGGGCTGAAGCGCATTATGGTACACGATTCGTGTACCAATGGTAAAATGTTTATTTTGTCTTAAATATTGGATATCAAAAGCCCATCTCTTTCCGGCAAGATCACAACATGAATGTTGATTTAATTTGACAAATAAATCGTGTTTTCAATGTTGAAGATTTTGGATGATATTGAGTTAGAGACTTAGCTACTTTAAACTTGTCCACTTTTCGGACCATGAACTGGGGAGTAAGCACTTTTCGCACTGTCGTCTTTGTCATTGGGGTGACGCAATTCTAAATAAAAGCCTAATGGTAACTGCAGGGGGAGTGCACCACACATAATTTACACAATACAAATCTACGGACAAGACACAGTACGCAGAAATCACAAAAACAAAACGAACATATCAAATTAAGTGAATGGATCCGGGGGCTAGCCGTAAGCATCCACTGCGCTGTACAGCCCCGGGCCTGTAGTGATTCAGACTTCACTCAAAATTGTAAACAATCAGGAATATTACCCAGAGGAAAGCATTTTGTAATGCCAGCATTAGTCATGCTCTGCTGTATGTTACAAGAAAGATGAATCTAAGCATATTGAAGTAAAAATTTACCTATTCAAGTAACCATATTGGTATTGTCTATCTATATTATAGTGAGAAACATTTTAAGTCTTCAACAGAATTGAGGCATATGTTCCATTTACCACAAAAAAAAAACAGAAGAAAAAAAGAACAATTAAGAAAACTGAAGGATATTCGAAATTATTAAATTTTTATAATCATCTTAATTATTTTGTTTATAACAAAAGTATACGTTTGTAAATAAAATTAGTACCATTCGGAATGTTAATTAAATTGGATGTTTTAAGATAACTTGGACAGTAGAGTCTTTGTTTTTGTTTTTTTTGTTTTGTTTTGCGTTTGTTGAAACCCCTGCTTGACATCTCCAGAGGCCTTTTAACGGATCCATGGTGACACAATTAGCTCGCTAACCTGGGGGTCCCGTGTTCGATCCCTGCGTTGACCGAGAAAGTTCATCGGTATTTTCCGGCGTGGTGCCCCATTGTCGGTGATGTAGGACGGCGGGCCTCGCAAGGCACAACGTATAACCGTTCGGGTAGGACGAAAAACCGAGGTCCCATGTACACATGCGCGTAAAATAACAGTTGAGAGAGAGAGAGAGAGATTCATTGGCCGAGAAAGTTTATCGTGCTTCTCTGACGTGGATTCCCCTTGTCAGTGGTGCAGGACAGAGGGCCTGACAAGGGTGTGGTTTAACGTCCACTCGACACAATCTAGGTCATTTCGGAACTAACATATGGTTCAAATTTATTTTATTTTTATTTATTCACTTGCGCGTAGGGGTCTTTAGCGGTGGGAGGAAACCGGGGAACCGGGAGAAAACCCACGGGGTTGGACAGACGACCCTACTCCTTGTCACGCACAACCGGGGAATCAAGGCCACGACTCAATGACAGACCTTATGATACAGTTGTCCAGTCGTTCGGATGGGACAAAAACCGAGGTCCAGTACACGTAAAAGGTCTCTTGACAGTTGAAATTCGATATAAGAGTAGGCCGTAGTGCCGCTGTCCGGACAAAATTTCCCTCATAGCACACTGTAAGGCGTATGCCCGTCTTCATTAGCCCAGTTCAAAGCAGAACAGTAGGACGTTAAACCCCATCTCATTTCATTTCACGTTCTCAGTTTTCTCCCTTAATATAAATTTCACGTGCTTTTTAGAAAAACACCAAAACATTTTTTTAGAACTAAAAACTTTGTTGGCACCGGAAGTGACATCATTGTAGATCTTCTGATGGTGGCAAATATTAATTTATATATTTGTAACTTATACTTGTTGAAACTACATTAGTTTCTAATTTCAGCCTTGTCAAGATATGGCCAATTTTGCTTGTGTCATCTTTCGAGCTTATGTGCCGGTATAGAAATAAATATTGTTCAGTTTTCGCAAAAGTTTCACAATTTGATGACAAAGGGTTCTTATTGTCATTCAATTAAAGATATGCCTTGTAATAGGAAGAAGAAATGGGGTTTAACGTCCACTCGACACAAACTAGGTTATTTGGGGACTAACATTTGGGAGGAAACCGGAAGACCTGGAGAAAACCCACGAGGTTGTACAGGCGACACTATTCCTTTTCACGTCCAGTCGGAGAATCGAAACCACGCCAGATGACTCAATGACAGACCTTATGATACAACGCGCACGAGCTAACCATTCGTCCATCAAACCCCCGCCTTGTAACAGGAAGTGACTTCATTTTGGATAATCCTAGACAGCTGACCACCCAAACGTGCTTGGCGTTAAACGTATATCAATGTACAAAAAAATAAACGACCCCAAACCCCCTGGTTAGCGAGCCACTGTGTGTTTTTCTGGGCCACCGTTGATTCAGACTTTAGTCGAACAATCCTAACAACCTTACAGTCGTAGAGCTTTAAAAATGCTGAACGTTTACAAGGATCGTAGGCGTGTCGGACGGGTGTAACAGCGGGGGAACTATATGCACGCGCATGAAATATTTACTGGAATATTTAACACTCTCAGTCCTATCTGTTTCCTCGCATACAATATCTGATATATGAATATATTACAAATGTTAGGATCAAATTTAGCTCATAATATATTATAACCCATATATCTATCCATAAACCAACAACTGATCGACCACGAATTGTAAGCAATACTGATTTATTGCAGATCTATCTATAAATACAACAGTTCATAAACCAACAACTGATCGAGCATGAAATGTAAGCAATACTGATTTACTGCACGTTTTAACGCGATTTCAATAGATTTGATATCTATCGATGCAACAGATAATAAACCAACAGTTACTCTCGTAATATAGGCTACCATTAAGATTCGAAATCCTTTGATACAGTATTTATTAAACAACTAACTGATCAGGAACATATAGAGAATCCCCTACTCGTCTTTTTGATATCAAAAAATATCCACACAATTCTGTCAACTGGGGACGTTCTGGGTTGTGAATCGAGCATCCAAACAAGGATTAACTTGATTGGTTTATAAAGATGCGTCGGGTGAGTAAAAGTTTGAATTACATGTAACTGCATAAGTTGAACTTCCACTATCTGATACTATGCTATTAAGGATTTCACGATTCTTACCGCATGTGAAAAACTATTGTTTTTATATCTGTATTAGGGCCTCACAGTACTTAGCCTATGTGAAAAACTATTATTGTTATATTAGTATTATCGTTTTACGGTACTTCGCCTAGTTGAAAAACTATTGTTTTTATATTAGTATTAGGGTTTCATGTTACTTAGCCTATGTGAAAAACTATTGTTTTTATATTAGTATTAAGGTTTGACGGTACTTCGTCTACGTGAAAAACTATTGTTTTTATATTAGTATTAGAGTTTTGACGATGTTTAGCCTACGTGAAAAACTATTGTTTTTATATTTGTATTAGGGTTTCACGGTGTTTAGCCTACGTGAAAAACTATTGTTTTTATATCTGTATTAGGGCTTCACAGTACTTAGCCTATGTAAAAAAACTACTATAGTTATATTAGTATTATCGTTTTACGGTACTTAGCCTAGTTGAAAAACTATTGTTTTTGTATTAGTATTGGGGTTTCATGTTCCTTAGCCTATGTGAAAAACTATTGTTTTTATATTAGTATTAGGGTTTCACGCTACTTAGCCTATGTGAAAAACTATTGTTTTTATATTAGTATTAAGGTTTCACGTTACGTAGCCTATGTGAAAAATTATTGTTTTTATATTAGTATTAAGGTTTGACGGTACTTCGTCTACGTAAAAAACTATTGTTTTTATATTAGTATTAGGGGTTTGACGATGTTTAGCCTACGTGAAAAACTATTGTTTTTATATTAGCATTAGGGTTTCACGGTGTTTAGCCTCCGTGAAAAACTATTGCTTTTATATCTGTATTAGGGTTTCACGGTGTTTAGCCTCCGTGAAAAACTATTGCTTTTATATCTGTATTAGGGTTTCACGGTACTTATAGCCTACGTGTAAAACTATTGTTTTTATATTAGTATTAGGTGCGGTGGCACATGCCAGAATCGATTTGACGTATATCTGAGACGTGACATATCATATATTGAGGAATTATGAGTAGGCGAAGTCCATGAAGATTTGAACATGAGCATAACCATCAAGAACTGAACGACCTACTAATAAAGAAAAAAACAAGAATCATAAGATTCGTTCCATTCTCGTCTAAAGTGTTAACTGACTTCAAATTTTCAGTCATAGAAAACGGAAACTCTACTCATTTCCGCACTTAGGACGCTGACTAACCGAGATTTTTCCAGCTGGGTTTCTCTATGTCAGTGATACAGGTCGCAGGGGGTGGGGGCTGACAAGGAAAACATCTAGTTGTTAGGATGGGTATAGAGCCGGAGGTCACGTGTAGACTTTGCCAAGCACGTTGAGAAAATCGATGAAGTGCAGGCAATATTATTCTCGCTAGCAGACTGCATGGCAAATGCCCCTCTTCATTATCCCGGTTGATGTAGAAAGCGCGTGTTTGGGGGGGGGGGGGTAGTAAACCCAATCTGATTAAAACACAGATCCTATTTCGTTTCGTTTTTTTATAGTTTTACTTGTCTTTACTACCGTAATTTTATTTCACTAATTCGCTTGCGCGTAGGGGTCTTTAGCAGTGGGAGGAAACCGGAGGACCCGGAGAAAACCCACGAGGTTGGGCAGGCGACCCTATTCCTTGCCACGTACAACCGGGAAGTCGAAACCACGCTAGTTGACTCAATGACAGACCTTATGATACAGCGCGCGCATGCTAACCATTCGGCCATCCAACCCCCCGGGTGATGTGAAGGATTAGCCAATAAATGATCTGCCGTGCGGTGCCAAGAACTGTGGTTGGTATCCCACTAGAAACACCAACGCGGATTCGTTAATCAAATGCCTTATGTCATAGAGTCAAAAGCCGCTCTTATGACCTCTGACGCGACATCCCGCTACATCTGGCCAGATCTTGATGTAGTAGAGGTCATCGAAAGTATAAAAAACAAAACGAAATATAGATCTGTATTTTAATTGAATTGCTGTATAATCATATAAAAAGGTAATTTTTAATATTTTCGCAATGGTGCCTTTCAATTGGCTAATTTTCAACAACAAACTTTTGCTACATTTAAAGGATATTTTATATGGTTATTTCTATAATTCTATTTAAATATTTTGTTGGTAAGGGCATAGAAATGAATTGAAATGAATATGGGGTTTAACGTCCTACTCTTCTGCTCCGACTGGGCGAATGACCTTACACAGGATCTACAGGTTAGCGAGCCAACGTCTTACTCACTGAGTCATCGCGGCCCCGATAATGGAAGAGGCGTCATCTTCTATTGACTTTGATGTTTAGAGCATGTTTTGATTTTGTCCGGTAGATATTTTAGTCGATCTTATTATTTTCTATAAGGATTTTTCCTTCTTTTTTTTAATTCAAAATAATTCCATTCGTAATGTGACCAAAGTGATTATTTAAGGTAACTTGGACATTAGAAGTCTAGTGTTTACTGTGGCTGATAATTAAGGGACTCCTTTTTTGATCTTTAAATAACCATTTCAGGGGTAAAATTTAACTGATATTTCTGGACTTCTGTTGACAAGATTCATGGGCACGTATAAGGTTTAAAGGCATCGTGCCCAACTAAAATGATTCATCAAACATGAAACATGCTACATACTGATGTAAGGATAAATCTCACAATCGGTAGACAGGGTTAGTGCTAAATGATAAGGCCAGCTCAATGTTTCGTCACAGGTCTCGAGATGTAAATAGGGCTAGCGCTAATCCCAACCCTGGACCTCGCTCCAATACTTACCCTAACCCTAACCTACAATCTCGCCAACAATCACATGCCCTAATCTTATTAACATCTCAGCAACCTTGACAAAAATTGACCTGGCCTTAACAAATAGATTTGGTCCACGTGCTGCGGTTATGTTCTTTGTCATTACAACATTATAGGCTTACAATATGGGACTATAAATATATCATTTACACATTATTCGGTGGCTATTATTGACATATGACGACAACCTGCCACATTATTTGAAGTAAGAACTTGATAGCTAATTTTAAAGGGGCATTATGGAAGATTATATAAAGGGCTGACAGTTCTCGTTATAATAGAGGGGGGTTGGGTGGCTGAATGGTTAGCACGTGCGCGCTGTACCATAAAGTCTGTCATTGAGTCAACTGGCGTGGTTTCGAGTCCCCAGTTGTACGTGGCAAGGAGTAGGGTCGCCTGTCCAACCTCGTGGGTTTTTTCCGGGTCCTCTGGTTTCCTCCCACTGCTAAAGACCCCTACGCGCAAGCGAATTATTGAAATAAAATTAAACCATGTGTTAGTCCCGAAATGACCTAGTTTGTGTCGAGTGGACGTTAAACCCCATTTCTCTCTCTCTCTCTCTCGTTATAATAGTTTCAAAATAGATAAGGTAAAGAGGATAATGCTGAAAATTTCAGTCCAATTGCTCCACTATGAACCGAGATATTAGCCATTGAATTTTAGGCCTAGCCTCGAGCATCATTACCAAAGTCTCGATTTTCCATTTCGACGTTAAATCATCCATCAAAAAATGTATTTAAATCCAGTAAATATCGCATGCTAGCGATGGCATCGAGAGTTGATTATGGTACGGATAAGTTAATTAATGTCTTAATTAATAATTTAGAAAACATTTCAGGCCTAAAGAAAGACCTGCAATCGGCAGATTTAGCTCTTGCATAATGTATGTTTAATTTTTTTATCTGAGTTTAATTAGAGGAGGTGGATTTATGGCATAAATACAGAATCACCGGGGACATAATTAACACCAACCGTATCTGGATGGAGAATCGCACCGTTCCGCAAAGTGACAGCCATTACGTAATCGTAAGAAATAAATGAAATGAAATGGGGTTTAAGTCAAATCGACATAAATCCGGGACTAACATAGGAGGTTGGGCGAGCGTGATTTTTCATGAAAGGGAGAGAGACAGACAGACATAGATAGCGACAGAGAGAGAGAGAGAGATACAAAGGGAGGGGAGGGGTAACGTACGTCATTTCGGGACTAACATATGGTTCAATTTTATTTCAATAATTCGCTTCTTGCGCGTAGGGGTCTTTAACAGTGGGGGGAAATCGGAAGACACATGACTAGCATTAGCGGGTCTTGCGAAAAAGAAGGACACCTGAGTACCCAGAGAAAAACTACCCAGTCGACCCTACTTCTTGTCAGGCAAAACCCCTAGGGTCTTGCATGAATGGATATCAGTCCGTATGATCGTACTATACGTCCTCATTAACGTAGTATGGTGTTTTGTAAATGGGACAACGGTGGCTCAGTGAGTAATCTGGAGGTGACATGTTCAATACCTCGGCGTTGGCCGAGAAATTTCATCGGGATTTTCCGGCGTGGTTCCCATTTGTCAGTGGTGCCGGAAGATAGACCAGCAAGGGACATATTCCTCACAGTGTTTCGTTTGATTAGAGCTAATCCCACATAACACTGCTGTAATGGAAGCAAATTTCTGGTAAATAGTCGGAATATGGGCATAGGGCAACATATAGTCCTTCGGATGTTCCGTGTAGACGTTGTCGTGTACGTAAAGGAACCCTTGGTAGTTGGAATTGGAAATAAGAGTACGCCGTAGCGCCGCTGTCCAGGCAAAATGTCCTCCTGTTTGGCGTACGTTTTCATTAGGAAGTTAAGCCCCATTTCATTTCGTTTCATTTAGTAAATAACTATCCTATAATTAAAGCCGTATCAACAGCTGGCGTGGTTTGTTGCTTAGGTTTAATTCTTGGGTTGAGATCGATTAATCAATGTGGCGGCGAATAATTGTCGTATTAATTACAGATTTAACAGGATATACAGTACTTAAATAATTAATATCAATTTATACAAGAAACATATGGCCACTCAGTTTCATGATATGCGACCAGATGATCGAGGCTTTTTTAGAACGCTTCAACATCCAGTCTTCCCGTGTTTATTGAAATTACAAGAAATCGTAATCGTTCAAAAATTGATATCTAATATTAAAAGAGAAGCTTTCACACAGTGAACAAGAATGTATAACCAGTGTTAGCGTAGTGTTAGAAATGATAAAAAGATCGGAAAACGGCTATCGACAGTAAGTATACATGAAATGAGAGAGAGAGAGAGAGAGAGAGAGAGAGAGGGGTTTAACGTTCACTCGACACAAACTAGGTAATTTCGGGACTAACATAGGGTTCAATTGTATTTCAATAATTCGCATGCGCGTAGGGGTCTTTAGCAGTGGGAGGAAACCGGGGAATCGAAACCACGCCATTTGGCTCAATGACAGAACTTGTGATACAACGCCCACGCACTACCCAGTCGGCCATGAAATGAAATGGAAGGGGTTTAACGCCCTACTGGGCTAATGAAGACGGGAATACGCCATGCGGTGTGCTATGAGGGAACATTTTTTTATGAAAGCAGCAATAAGGGCTACTCCTATATCGAATTCAAAGTGTCATGGGTTCTTTTATGCGCATGGCAATGTATACACAGAACCTCGTTTTTTCGTCCCATCCGAACGACTATAGGTTTTCACTTGCTAGGCCCCCTGTGCTGCACCACTGACAAAGGGGAACGACGCCGGAAAATCTAGATAAACTTTATTGGTCAACATAGCGATCAAACATAGCTACAATATTGTACCCGTGTCCTGCCTTATTCGCGGCTACAATTGATACACTATTCCTCGTCTTCATTAGCCCAGCTCGGAGCAAAACAGTAGGACGTTAAACCCCATTTCATTTCTGATACACTATTCGTGGCTTTGCGCAAGTACAATTAAGTTCAATTGCAAATTTTCAACACATATCACCACAGTTCGCATGGAAATAGGTAGCTATGTTACAAATGGTGAAGAGTGGAACACTGAACTCTTAATCTTATCTCACCGAACTGTTTTTCTGTATTTTCGGGTGACGTAAAATCACGTCATTCCGCTTCGGCGACCATTTTAAAATGAACAGAATTTTCGCATAGCAGTTGGGTTTAATCAAATCATATAATTATGCGGTAAGTTTTCACCTTTATTTCAATGGGAATTGATTTATTGTATGTTAAGCGATGTGCAGTACAGTTTGGGGTCAGTGTAATTGGAAATTAAGTTATAGGCCAGTAACTTTTTTGTAGTCAAATGACTACAAAACTAGCCCAAAAGAGCTCTCAACACCGTTTTGTTTTGATATCCCTTCTGAATGAATGATGCGGTGAGTATATTTAATTAGGCGATTCGATTGCAGGTTATAACATAGAGAGAGATGGGGTTTAACGTCCACTCGACACAAACTAGGTCATTTCGGGACTAACACATGGTTCAATTTAATTTCAATAATTCGCTTGCGCGTAGGGGTCTTTAGCAGTGGGAGGAAACCGGAGGACCCGGAGAAAACCCACGAGGTTGGACAGGCGACCCTACTCCTTGTCACGTACAACCGGGAATTCGAAACCACGCCTGTCGACTCAATGACAGGCTTTATGATACAGCACGTACGTGCTAACCATTCGGCCACCCCCCTCTTTATTCAGTGTTCTTAAAACCTTATTTCTTAATTCATAGTCCATAATTCTTATTTCTTAATTTGTTGTCGTATTTCGACATTTGTACACTAAAATTAACATTTTTGTATCTTAAAATCAATATTTGTTTTACAAATCAGACATTTGTCATATCAGATTTGTAAAATGTATTTTACTTGTGTTTTAATGTAAAGATAAAATTTATTTTAGAAAATCAAAAATTAGCCTACATTTACATTTCAGCAGAGAAATACAACAAAAAACAAATATGGAAAAACAAATTTCTAAATACAAATTTCCAAATACAAATTTTACAAAACATTCCTCCAAAAACATTTCTTCAATAACATTTCTCGAAATCCATCGAATCGTGCATACAATAAGTCACCATACAATAATGGGGAATCGAGCAAGCAAATGAAATGAAATGAAATGAAATGGGGTTTAACGTCCTACTGTTCTGCTCCTATACCGGGCTAATGAAGACGGGCATACGCCATACAGTGTGTTATGAGGGAAATTTTGCCCGGGCAGCGGCACTATCACCTACTCTTATATCGAATTCCAACTGCCAGGGATCTTTTACGTGCATTCCAATATATACACGGGACCTCGGTTTGTCGTCTTATCCGAAGGACTAGACAGCTATCCTTGTCAGGCCCTCCGTTCTGCACCATTGACAAGGGGAAACCACGTCGGAAAGAATCGAGCAAGCATATACACAATAAGAAAAATCGCTCGATGACCGCATCTCTAGTGAAACCACGTGCGTACTATGGCTAATCTGGTCGGGCCTTCGAAAATGAAAATAAATGGAAAGTAGTCTATTTCTTTTCTCAAACAAAAGAGTGTTTAATCTCTTCTAAATCACGTTATCATGAATGTTCCAGGGAAAAAGTAATATACTGATCGAAAGAGGGATAAATAAATACTTTCCGCTCATGCATTACACGATAACCCGTATTTTAACTTTTAAATACACCCCCACCACCCGGCCTCACTAACTTAATAGTATTTATCGTCATTCAACTGTAATACCCTTTTTCAAGCTATGCAAATTTAAATGTGCCAGAATATAATTTACATTTCTGAATAGGTAAATGAAACTTGTTTTCAGTGGTATTCTGTGTGATATCTGGAATGTCGTAGTATGATCGGTATTTTGACATTTAAGACCCCACCCATCCCCTCCCAATCAAGTAATAGAGTTTAATAGCGTACACATTTTTAAGTTATTTTCTGGCACATTTATATTTATATACTTTGAAAGGAGATCAAAGTTCCAAGGTACTAAACTTTATTAGGGGCGGGATATTTAAAGTAAAAAAAACCCATCTTAATAAGAAATTCTCGATATCTGTTCATATACAGCTGAAAGTATGTGTATTGTTTGCTATAAAATGTAAGTTATTTTCTTGCATATTTATAATTACATACCTTGGAAAAAGAACAAAATTGAAATGTCTCTAACATGTATTAAATGAGGAGGGGTGAGGTATTTAACGTCAAAATACGGGCCATAACATAAAATACAAGATATCGGGATACATACCATTGGCAAGGTCCGAATACATTTGGAAAATTGTAAAATATTTTCTGACATATTCATATTTAGGTACCTTGTTAAAGTAGATAAAATTTGGATCGTCTGAACCCTATTTAGTGAGGGGGGGGGGGGGTATTTAAAAGTCAAAATACGCGTCTTAATACGAAATTCAAATTATCGTAAAATGTTTCACTGGAAAGTATTTTATCATTCTCTCTTTCTGCCTTTACTATGTTTTCCGCGCGTTATTCATTCGTGTTCTGGCGACATTTTGTAGCAGTAACATTTATCAGTGACCAGATGTAAATAGAGTATTAATATGATATTTGGATGAACCTATTTGTGGGAAATGAAATAAAATGGGGTTTAACGTCCTACTGTTGTGCTTCGACTGGGATAATGAAGACGGGCGTGCGCCTACAGTGTTCTATGAGGGAAATTTTGCCCGGGCAGCGACACTAAGTCCTACTCTTATATCGAATTCCAACTGCCAAGGGGTCTTTTACGTGCACGCTAATGTATACACGAGACCTCGGTTTTTCGTCCCATCCGAACGACTAAACAGCTGTCCTTGTCAGACCCTATGTCCTTCACCACTGACAAGGGCAAACCACGTCGGAAAATCCAGATGAACCTTCTCGGCCAATGCAGATATCGAACACCAGACCTCCAGACTAGTGAGCCAGTATCTTACCCACTTAGCCATATGAATTAATATAATTTAATCTCACACACAAAAGTTATTTTTAAAAAAATATTGCGGAATATTAAAATAATCACACATATAACCTATTGTTGTATCTACTGAAAAAAATATATGTGTTTACCTTTTTTTAAAACGAACATGTTTGTGGTAATATTAACCGTAGTTTCGTATTATTAACACGTCACGTAACCCGGCAACAAGATTTAAATCCGTCTTAACCTAAATATATCACACGTCTACAACACATGTTGTTACTTTTTTAAAATTGATATTTTTGATGTTTGTATGTAAAGATGATATTTACCTTTTTATTGTATTTTAATATTTTGGTGTATATAGACTATTTTAGATATTTTGACTTATATACATTGTTTTGGGGAGGTGAAAAGATATGCGTATATTTTGGTCTATATACACTGTTTAGGAAATTCTAAACGATATAAGAATATTTTGGTCTATAAACACTGTTTTAGGAAAGGTTAAACAATAAAAGTATACTTAGTTTTCTATACATGTAATGAATTGTGAATTCTAATAATGATAACTGGATAAGATCAATTTGTCCGGTAAGTATATTTTATCTTAAAATACAGATATGACGTCATCGTTTGATGTTGGATTACTATTGCTGGATGTGCCAAACATACATTATATTCATACTTGATGAAAATATTGGACCAGCGTATTGAAATGCACGTGTGTGATTGTGTCTGAATTTTAAATTTTTTTTAATGGTCTCTGGCATTGTATAATATATTGATACAACTCTCGAGCAAACGCCCTGGTACAGTACCTCTCTATATAACATAATGTCGCTCTCTGGACCGTTGTTGTTGTTGTTTATTAATGATTTAACGTCCAATACAATGAATATGATATTATGGACGGATTGATTTAATTAAATTATTTACACTTGAAAATTGTTAAAAACACAAAATAAAAAGGTCCTCGGATACCAAATGTTTCTTAAAGCACACTTATAAATTCGCTGTCGTGAGAAGAGAGGGTGGGTCATCTTCTCCCTTTGTCATAATAAAGTTAAGACAAAGGGAGAAGATGACCCGCCCTCTCTTCTCACGACAGATCTCTGGGCCGGCAACCACACCTTTTATGTAATTGTTTAATGTATAGTGATAATGTGCATATAATCGTGTTTTTGTTGTTAATAAGTTATTGTTGTTGTTGGGTTATTGCAGTTGTTTAGTTATTGTGGTTTAATGAGTTGTTGTTGTTGATAAATTATCGTTGTTGATAGGTTATTGTTGATGATAAGTTAGTTTTGTTGATTGGTTCATGTTGATGATGGTTTGTTTGTTGTCAGGTTATTGCGGTTGATGAGTTATAGTTGATGATGGATTAATGTTGATGATGGATTGTTGTTGATGATGAGTTATTGTTGATGATAAGTTATTTTTGTTGTTTATTTTTACAGATTGCTATCAGAGGAATGGGGTGCACTTGCAAGAGTTCATTTATTGTGATATTTCTGGTAGCAGCGACGAGTTTAGCCTTCCTCTACCAGACAAGTTTTATCAAAGACATCGGTGGTAAGAATTTAAAAATCACCGAAAATTTTTAAGTATACGTTTTAGAAGTGGTGTGGATGGAGTCTTGGTTCTTTATCCTATAGTATTGAAACGAAACAGACCGACACACAATCTATTTAAATTATATCTTTATTTCATTCCCAATTTATCGTTTTGGTTTTGTATACCTCTGCAAAAGATCTAATAATTTTTTTATAACGGCTGACATTGTCCACGATTGACGTCGGTTGGGGTATGTATGATACATACGTGGGTTTTTAAATAGAGTAGGGAGTTAAACCCCATTTTATTTCATTTATAAATAGGGAGAGTGAGAGAAATGGGGTTTAACGTCCACTCGACACAAACTAGGTCATTTTTCAACTAACATATGGTTCAATTTGATTTCAATAATTCGCGTGCGATTAGGGGTCTTTAGCAGTGGGAGGAAACCGGAGGACCCGGATAAATCCTACGAGGTTGGACATGCGACCCTGCTCCTTGTCACGTACAGCCGGGGAATAGAAACCTCGCCAGTTGACTCAGTGACATACCTTATGTGTCTCGCAGCCTAAACAAACTGGATGCCTAAAATTACGGAATTTACTTAATGTCCAGTTATTTCAAATGTATTCTGGCGATTAGATATTAAGCTAAAGATAGCACATTTATATATGAGGCCATCTTCGTTACCCCAGTTGGAGCAGAACAGTAAGACGTTAAACCCAGTTACAAGTCAATGACTGGTATATAAACTGCACAGATATGTTACAAGACAATAACTGGTGTATAAACTGTATAGACATGTTACAAGTCAATGACTGGTGTATAAACTATATAGACATGTTACAAGTCAATGACTGGTGTATAAACTGTACAGACATGTTACAAGTCAATGACTGGTGTATAAACTGTATAGACATGTTACAAGCCAATGACTGGTGTATAAACTATACAGACATGTTACAAGTCAATGACTGGTGTATAAACTATACAGATATGTTACAAGTCAATCACTGGTGTATAAACTATACACACGTTACAAGTCAATCACTGGTGTATAAACCGGTATATAAACGGTGTATATTGACGATTGCATTACTAGTACATTCGCATTCTAACATGTTTTTTCTCTTGTGGGGGTTTTATTTCAGAACGAACCGGTTATTTAGCCCTCAAAGAACCTTTGATTCAGCCGATCAGGAATGGAACAGATAATTTAATAGGATTAGCTTCCACAATCGGTAAGTCAGTAAGATACCTGGTATGTTATTAAGATTATTACGTCTAGTAAGTCAGTAAGATATTACGTCTGGTAAATCAGTTCGATATCACGTCTGGTAAGTCAGTTAGATATTACGTCTGGTAAATCAGTTAGTTATCACGCGTGGTAAATCAGTTAGATATAACGTCTGGTAAGTCAGTAATAAACATGACTAAGGCCATGCGCAGTGTACGTACCATTCTATTGCACATAAAAGATCCCGGGTATTTTTATTTTTAAACATCTTATAACGAAAATGAAATGAAATAGGGTTTAACGTCCTACTGTTTTGCTCCGAACTGGGCTAAGGAAGATGAGCATACGCCATACAGTGTGCTATGACGGAAAGTTTGCCCGGACAGCGCCACTACGGCCTACTCTTATATCGAATTCCAACTGTCAAGGAATCTTTTACGTGCACGCCAAAGTGTGCACTGGACCTCGGTTTTTCGTCTCATCCGAATGACTAGACAGCTTTCCTTGTCAGGCCCTCCGTCCAGCATCACTGACAAGGGGGGACAACGCCAGAAAATCTGGGTGAACTTCCTCGGCCAATGCAGGGATCGAACACCCGACCTCCAGGCTAGCGAGCCAGCGTCTTACCCACTTAGCCACCGTGACGCCCCCACCTTATAACACTTCTTAATATTATTAAAGATACATTATGGGAGATTAGATAAAGAGCTGGCAATCATCACTATTAAAGTTAAAAAACTGGATAATGTTAAGGCAATTTGCTGAAAATTTCAGTCAAATTGATCCACTATGAACCGAGATTTTAGCGATTGAATTTTCGGCCTTGCCTCGATCATCATTACTAAAGTCGGTAGGATAAAAAAAAAAACAACATAGTCTCGATTATCCATTTTTTTAATTTAATTATGAATGGAAGTCGAACAGCAAATCGGATAATCCAATAAACATCGCAGGCTAGCGATGACATCGAGAGTTGATTATGGTCTGGATAAGTTAATTAATGAGATAACATCCCGGGTCTAAAGAAAGACCTGCAATAGGCAGATTTAGCTCTTGCATAATGCATGTTTAACTGTTTGAATACATATATATGAAATATTTTACTTTATAGAGAATGTTAAAACAGTCATTGCGCGGTATGAACAGACCAACAGAGGACCGGAAGTAAATGTACTTCTGTTGACGTACATGCGTAGTGGGTCTACATTTACAGCGGATCTACTGCAGCAAAGTCGTGAGGTGTTCTACGTGTTTGAACCGCTGACTACATTGTCAAGATACAACGTCATACCACCATTTGTGTACATACCCATGGTAACATTTGATCAAGCTCCAATGTAAGTTGAAATTGGGTAGCACTGGGAATGGATCCTTTGGCTCCATCCAACTTGCAGGAAAATACTCATGGATCTCCTTCTAGTCTTGGTTGTTGAGAGGTGCCTCACAAAACATCTCGCCAACAGGGGCTTGTGACCCATGATTTTGCATGAAGAACAAGATCCCGCCCGGGCCTCTAAAAAACAATATCTATATGTGTGTGCGGGGAGGAGGATCCCTCCAAATGCCGGGCTGTGTTGAACATGTTAGAATCGATTTGTAGCATATCTGACCTACGGTATATGTTTGACACTGGTTAAGCATTATGATTATAATGTTGAAAACCGCATTGAAACCGTGTGCGAGGTGCACAAAAACATGGCACAAAGATTGTCATTGGGTCCCTCTCAATAAGCCACTGCTCGCCACACTAATCAGCAGTGAATATTCGCTAGACCTCTACAATCACTGATATAGTCTGGAGGTTCAGCGCGGGGGTAGGGGTGTCCATCAAATGGGCACAAAACCAGACCCAACTTTTCTGGAGTAAAATTTGCGTAGAATACGATGCCGAGTGGTAATCAGTCCGCCGTTGGGGCGTTTATGAGATATTCGGGGTCAAAGGTCAAATGGGTTCATTTGCACTAAAAGTGAATGGCTGTCTTTCTTGTATCATGAATATATAAGCTGAAAATGATTGAAAGTAATCACACTTTCAATAAAAATGTAAACTTGCTAATTTCACCTTTGTTCAAAAGGTCATATTTTCCGTTTTAGCACTAGGAAGATTTAAAGTAATAAATGCCAGTGTAAAATATAAAAACTAAAGCGAAACTTGTTCTACTTAATAATAGGATCATTTAAAATTTATGAATTAGTTTTACAACGAATGCTATACATAATGATACTAGTCTGAAAAAAATAATTGAAAAGTTTCATTGCTGGACTCCAGCCTGCAGGCCGCGTCACAAAGCCTGCCAAAATTTCCCCGATAACATTTATCAATACGACATATACATCCTGTGAACTATTATGCACAATGCATCCGTCGGTTTTATCTGCGTCCATGTTCGGGCTAAATTCATAAAAATTCATAAAATATTTGCAAACTTTTAATCTCGTCGTCAGATACGTGTTTTGCCGTCACAGATTAACGTCGGTTTTCCTAGACTGGGATTCTCGGAAATCCACGCGACCTGCAGACTGGAGTCCAACACTGAAACTATTCAATTGTTTTTCAGATAACTAGTATCTTTATGTATAATAATCGCTGTGAAAATAAATCGGAGAGATTTCGATTTGACAGTTTTTTACGTATTTTTGAAACAGGTTTCAAAGTGTGTTGGCTCTGTTATGCAAGATCATTTTCGACGTTCCAAAGTAAAAGTTCGGTGCTAAGACCCCCTAAAGATAAATTTTAAATGTTCCTATTATTAATTAGAACAGGTTTCGCTTTAGTTTTTATATTTTACGTTGACATTTTATTGCTTTAAATCATCCTAGTGCAAAAACGGTAAATTTCACCTTTTGACCTCCAGGGTCACTAAGACTAAAGGTCAATTTAGCACGTTTACATTTTTATTGAAAGTGTGATTACTTTCGATCATTTTCAGCTTCTTTTCATAATACAAGAATGACTGCGCATTCACTTTCAGTGCAAATGAACTCGTTTGACCTTTGACCCCGAATATCGCGAAAACGCCCCAACGGCGGACTGATTACCACTCGGCATCGTATTCTACGCAAAATTCTACTCAAGAAAAGTTGGGTCTGGTTTTGTGCTCCTTTAGTGCCCCCCCCCCCGCGCTGAGCCTCCGGTCTAATAAGGATAACATCGATGCGACTTAATGAGCCCCAAATATTAAAAAGCTACATTTTTAGTTTAAGATTTCATGAATAAAGTCCATTTTCGCGCATTAATTATCGTCATGCTGATATTTAAAGCATTTCTAGTCGGACATGGGGCAGGGGGAACAAAAATGAATGTGATCTAGACTCCCGGAATTTAAATATTACCTGACCCCAAATAGGTGGAGGGCAATTGTGAAAATACTTAACTGGATTCTTCTTAAATATACAGATTAATACCAATGATGTTTGGTGTATTTTACTTTTCAGATATTATCTACAACAAATGGTTAATTTCAAGATGTTATCAAAACGACTTCTGAACGCCTTCCTCACTTGTAAATTTTCTCAAGCTGACATGGCAACTCTCATACAATTTCATCTCAGGAATAGTCTAACAACGATACCCTTCTATAATTGCACAAGACAATACAAAGGTATATTCGGAGTATTTCGGTGTTTACCTCATCTGTATGAAAGGTGTCTAAGATCCCGGATAACTATCACTAAGACGATTCGTACCCGGATGCAAACGGGCGTGGAGATGCTACAATCAAATCCAAATTTAAAAATCATACATTTAATACGAGATCCAAGAGGAACATTGATGTCTGAATTCCGCTTTGGAAAGTTTCCAAAACAGGAACTGTTATCCTATGCTACGACATTTTGTAAAAACGTGACAGAAGATTTGGAGATTGCGCAGACTTATCCAGACCGTGTTAAAATAATTCGCTATGAGGATTTGTGTGACAATCCGTTTCTTTTATCGAAAAAATTATATGATTATATTGGAATGGAATTCACCTCAGAGATCAAGGAATATATTCACAGTATAACTTCCGCCGGAAAGGAAGTAAATTGTCCTCTTTGTACGTCTCGTGCTGATTCTAAGATGGCGTCCAAAAAATGGAGGAAACAGATAACAATTAAAGACGCGCTCACAATTGATAATGTATGTTCTAATGTGTTTGACAAACTGGGGTATAAGCCAGTTAATAGTTTAAATGAACTGCGAAATTTGAATGTAAGTTTTGTAGCCAAACCAAAGATCAATGTTTTGGGTTAAAGGTGATTTTAATATTATACGAAATCAAGATTCAATTCTGTGGTTTAAATTCTTCCATGCAGTTATAAATGAATGAGGAAATGGGGTTTAGCGTCCTAGAAACAGTATGAATGAATGAAATGGGGTTTAACGTCCAAGAAACAGTATGAATGATTGGATGGGATCGGGTTTAACGTCCTAGAGACAGTATGAATGAATGATTGAAATTGGATTTAGCGTCCTTGGGATAGTTATGGTCAAACACCCGAAATTGGGGTTAACGTCCTAGAGACAGCTATGATGAATGGGTGAAATTGGGTTTAACGTCCTATAGCAACAGTATGAATGAATGAATGAAATTGGGTTTAACGTCCTAGCAACAGTATGAATGAATGAATGAAATTGGGTTTAACGTCCTAGCAACAGTATGAATGAATGAATGAAATCGGGTTTAACGTCCTAGAAACAGTATGAATGAATGAAATTGGGTTTAACGTCCTCGAGACAGCTATGATGCACGAATGAATGATGTGGGGATTAACGTCCTAGAGACAACTATGATGAATGAGTGAAATTGGGATTAACGTCCCAGAGACAGTATGAATGAATGAAATTGGATTTTACGTCCAAGAGACAGTTATGAATGAATGAAACTTGGTTTTACGTCCTAGAATCAGCTATGATGAATGAATGAAACTGGGTTTTACGTCCTAGAATCAGCTATGATGAATGAATGAGATGGGGTTTAACGTCTTTAATTTTATTTCAATAATTCGCTTGCGCGTAGGGGTCTTTAGCAGTGGGAGGAAACCCACGAGGTTGGACAGGCGACCCTACTCCTTGTCACGTACAACCGGGGATTCGAAACCTCGCCAGTTGACTCAATGACCGGCTTTATGATACAGCGCGCACGTGCTAACCATTCGGCCATTCCCCCCCCCCCCCCCCCTGCTAGAGACAGATATGGTCATATATATCATGTAACATATTAACGACAAACAGTCCTGAACATACCATCTGCTTCTAAATCAATAATGAATTCAAATGAAAGAGGATTTAACTTCTTACTGTCCTTCACCACTGATAGGGGGAAACCACGCCGGAAAATCACGATGAACTTTCTCGGCCAATGTAGGGATCTAAAACGCGACCTCCAAGCTAGCGAGCCAGCGTCTTACCCATTTAGCACAAACCCACCCCACCCGCCCAATAAAACAAATGAATAATGTGTATAAATCACAAGGAGGGATTAAATGATGCGAATTTACGGAATTCGAGTGACGCGGAATTCAGTCCTGTCACAGTTCTGTCAGTCTGTACAACGGACGGAGGTGGTGTGAGTAGAATCGTGGCGTAATTAAACGCAACAAATTTGTTTCAGCTCACATGTTTGGTTGAGATGTTTCTGATGCAGTCGGCGCATGCGTTCTAGCCCTAAATCCCTATCTTCACTCGATTGTCACTATTTTTGTGTTCAACAGAATTCAATCCCTGACCGTTCAATCGAGCATCCCCAATATAAATATCTGGCATAATGTTCATTTGTTAAATTGTGTGTGCGTATGGATTTTTGCAGCGGGAATGAAACCGGTTAGTAACCATTAGACCGAGGGACCAACCATGGATGAATAACAGTATAAGAAAAATGAGTAAACTCCACAAAAAAGCAGTAAAGGAAAACTCAGACATAGCCTGGCAGAATTTCAGAACTATTAGAAACAACTATATTGACTTTATAAGAAAATGCAAACGCGAATATTTTACAAAACTTGACGATAAGATTAACGATAAGGACAATTTTGGTAACAAAAAACTGGTGGCAACTTTTTAATTCATTTATGAAAAAGACACAACAGACATGTAATGAATTACCTCCCTTTACACATGGCGACAAAACATTCTTTTCCCTAACTGATAAAGCTGACTGTTTAAACAACCATTTCATAACTCAATCATCACTTGACAGCACAAATGCATTTCTTCCCACATTAAGACGCAACGACAACTCATTGTGTACAATTGAACTAATTCCCAAGGAAGTTAAGGACATGCTCCTAACAATTGATTCAACAAAATCTAACGGCCCAGAAGAAATAAGCGGAAAATAATTAAAACCAATATCTGAAGAAATATCTTAGCCTTTATGTAATATATTTAATCTATCCCTAAAAAGTAAAATGGCGCCTCCTCCGCCCCAGAAAAGTTCCATCCGGTGTTCCGGAGGGCTCTGTTCTCGGTCCCCTTTTATTTCTAATCTACATAAACGATATCATAGAAAATATAAATTTCAACATCCGTCTATTTGCAGACGACACTATAGGCAAACATAACATAACTTATTACATTTGATATAGCGCACATTACTGCCATTCAAACTGCAAATGGCAGTAATTATTAACAAAACAAGCAAACTAATTAACTCTTTAAGGTCACTCAAATATAGACTTAATAGAAAATCCCTGCACACTTCCTTTATTTTACCCCATTTCGATTACTGTGATGTTATCTTTATCGAAAATCCCTGCACACTTCCTTTATTTTACCCCATTTCGATTACTGTGATGTTATCTGGGATGAGCGCACTGATGATCATACTAATAAACTAGAAAACTTACAATTAGATGCACTTAGAACTATATGCGGGGCTGTAAGGTATACCAGCCATAAACTCTTATATAACGAAACCGGGTTTATTACGCTACAAGAGAGACGCAAACGACACAAACTGACACTTATTTATACAATCATCAATAACCTGACACCCGCTTACCTAAAGAACTTAATATTACACCGACCCAATAATTATCATCTTCGTAACAATGACAATCTTTCAGAATACCGATGTAAAACAAAAAAAATGTTCGAACTCTTTCGGATCCTCCTCAACAAAAGAATAGAACAAACTTGATATCGATATAAGAATTTCTCCGTCTCTCACTACTTTCAAACAAAATCTAAAACTAAACGATCCTATTATTCCAAATTCATTTCTACAGGGCAAAATAAAGAATCAGATCATACACAGTAGGCTGCGGCTTTGTTGTAGCGATCACACCAGCAATCAATTAAACCACTTCTTTTTGGCATAGAAAATCAGACTACATCTAAAAACATCTTTAAAATAGTGCATGAATACTTCGATGTTACCAGACGCTTCAATATCTGTTTCTATTTATAGAACCCTTTTTATCATGTTATAAAACAGCACTTCCTCTTTTTTTTCATTTGTTTAAAATAATGTGTTTATAAATTATTTAATTTATATGATTTTCGCCATTATCTTATAATATGTACAAAAACCTAACTGTCGGGTTTACACTACTTGCTCCTTGTCACCAACAATTTCCAGGGACGGTTGCATCGATTATATGCCATATAATCTACATCATATGAAGTAGACCCCTTGTCACACTGTAACCTCAAAGCACAAACGATAGACTAGATTGGTGATCTAGAACCTTGTAGATGACCGGTTGTTAAACTCGTATATTATTCCTTTCGTTTGATGATGTAGTGGTTCAACGATAGCGCGTGAAATCACAGGGTCTATCATTGAGGCAAATGGCGCAGTTTGTGTCGAATGGGCGTAAAACCCAATTCCCCCCCCCCCCAACCCCTCTCATTGATGGGGGAGTTGGATGACTGAATGGTTAGCCTGCGCGCGCTGTATCATAAAGTCTGTCATTGAGTGGACTGGCGTGGTTTCGAATCCCCGGTTGTACGTGGCAAGGCGTAGGGTCGCCTGTCCAACCTCGTGGGTTTTCTCCGGGTCCTCCGGTTTCCTCCCACTGCTAAAGACCCCTATGCGCAAGCGAATTATTGAAATAAAATTAAACCATATGTTAGTCCCGAAATGACCTAGTTTGTGTCGAGTGGACGTTAAACCACATTTCTCTCTCTCGCTCTCTCACTTAATGAAAAGTTTATTCCATCTGGTTTTTTTTTAATATTTAAAATGCCCTTCTTTCTCACATCATTGGGAGCATAAAACCAAGGAGTTGGCCTCGGGCATGACCAAATCTCAATCTATTTGTTAAGGCCAGATCAAGGTCGCTGAGATGTAAATAAGGTCAGGGCACGTTACATCTGTTTACATCTCGTGACATTTGGCCAAACTTGAAGTTGGCCTTATCAAATAGACCTAACACATGAACAAAACCCTTCACGTCACTGAATGGTATTTTGTCACATGTATAAATCGATGTTTAACAAATCACCGTTGATACGTCAGCGTTTAATGCTACTGTCATAGATTCACAATGACAATTATATGGCGGTGAGACTAGCTTCCGGTAAACACGCTTTGTGTTTCTCTTCAGTATGGAATGGTTCTATAATCTCCCCTATTCTCGTCGGTGTCAATATCCAGTGATATTTCCGGATTGTATATGTGATAATTGACGTGTGATCGATAAATAAATATCTCTAATCGATATCTGTGTTTTACATACGAGTGTGTCAATGTTAAAATGAAATGAAATGGAGTTTAACGTCCTACTGTTCTGCTCCTAACTTGGGCTAATGAAGACGTGGTCAATGTTAAAAAAGATAAGCATTTTGTCGAACTGTTAAACTCGTCGAAGCTCAAGCGAAGTGTTACGCGAACTAATAAAAAAACCACATATGTAATGTCTAATATTTTATTAATATATCGCGACATGAAACAGATATATGAACAGTGAAAAAACTAACACCGCCCCCCCACATTCACACACACACTTATATATCCATATGCTAAGAAGAAATTTACGGGCATGTTGCACTTATAATAATAGATATAGAAATCTAAATCTTTAATAAGATACTGTACATCATTGTTATAAATATACATTCTACTTTCAATGTATTGTTATACATATACATTCTACTTTCAATTTATTGTTTCAATTTATTATTATGCATACACATTCTACTTTCAATTTATTATTATGCATACACTTTCAATTTCGTTTTCATCTTGGAATGTGGAAACGTGGTACTTGTGATAATAATAACAATATATGTAGAAATCTACTATTAAGAGACATAATTGCTGTAGCCTACACACATCTTATATTTTCAATTTCGTTTTCATTTCATAAATGACCTTTCCGTAAATTTGATCAAAATGTCAATTTTATTTACAAACTCGGAAAGTGGTCAAAAGGTATCAAAATAAAATATTTTTCATTCGATATGGTGTGTAAGGGTTGTAATATGTACAAAGGGAGTCGCCTTAACGGGGTGAGATCGAAAACTCCCGAAACAGAAAGGGCAGGGACCTCTTTCACGAGAGGAGGTTCTGTGCCATCGGAACGTAGCTTGCCAATGTCAGCGATTTGATAGCTGTTTATTGGCCGCAGTCCCATTGGCTAGCCTATCGTGCAAATTCAATCCATCTTAATGTATCTATAAGAGACATTTATTCCTACTGGCGATTTACAAATATTGCATTCTAAAATTGAAATCATAAGAATATTAACACGACTTAACCGGTCAGGTACAAAACTCGGAAAGCTCGGAAAACTCGGAAAATATTTTCCGACTTTTCCCCTCTCTGAGTTTTATGAATTGACTCGATTGAAAACACAAAACTCGGAAAACTCGGAAAAAATTGTCCGCCTTTTTGTTTCAAATTGAAAAGTCGGAAAATATTTTCCCAGTTTTCTATTCAAACAAAAAAGTCGGACAATTTTTTCCGACCTTTCCGAGTTTTGTGTTTTCAATCGAGTCAAATCATAAGACTCGGAAAGAGAAATAGTTGGAAAATTATCAAAAATATTATTTTTTTTAAATTGGCGAAAGTAGTTGTAGTAATACATCTATTTAATAAGTTGGACATAATCTGTAACTTTTCAGTTATATTTTAACTAAATAAATGAAATATGGCAGTTATAATCGAATATCCGAGTTTTCAAAGTTTTGTATTTTGGCCTATACGTATACGGAAAACTTGGAAAGTGGTCAAAAGGTATCAAAATAAAATATTTTTCATTGGATATGGTGTGTAAGGGTTGTAATATGTACAAAGGAACTCAACTCGCCTTTACGGGGATAACTTGGGTGAGATCGAAAACTCGGACATCCAAAAGATGAAATGATTAAAACGAGGTGTGTATATAATTTCAATTTGACACATGGCCCCAAGGCCGAACCTGCCCCGTTCTCCCATACTATATACGTCGTGTCGAGAATAGGCCTACCTAACTTTTAGAAATAAAATTGGCGAAAGGAGTAACAGTAACACATCTATTTAATAAGTTGGACATGATCTAAAACCTTTTCAGTTAGATTTTAACCAAACTACTGCAATATGGCAGTTATAATTAAATATCCGAGTTTTCCGAGTTTTGTATTTTGGCCTATACGAAAATACAAAACTCGGAAAACTCGGAAAGTGGCAAAAAGATATCAAAATAAACTATTTTTCATTGGATAATTATGATTATTATACAGCGGATGTCTCCTTAACGGGAATAACTTGATATTTAGTGTAGCCCACTCAAGTTTTTGTTGCATCGAGACAGACATCACAGGCAGTAGGCCTACTACGTGTCGAGCATATCTAATTGGATAATTAAGTGATAGTAACACATCTATTTAATAATTTGGACATGATCTATAACCTTTTCTGAACCATATGTTAGTCCCAAATTTTCCTAGTTTGTATCGAGTGGACGTTAAACTCTCTCTCTCTCTCTCTCTCTCTCTCTCTCAGTAAAACGTCATTTATCAGCTTCTAAAACCCAAGTACAAGATCTCTCTATCGCTCCCGTGAGACAGAAATCAAACTTTGATCACAATTCCGAAGAACAACCGGAAATTTCTTCTTCAGATTATTTCCATGTGGTTATTCAGTTCAAAGATTAGCTTAATCATTACTTACAATGGTGAAACGAGTTACATCCCCCTGTAGTTCCGCACGCATCATAGAACACCGGTAGTTAATTTGTAATTTCCAGTACAGTATTGTTGCTTTCAGCAGCTTGACACGTGACAAGATGGTGTTTAAATGTTTTGTTATTGACGGGATTCGTTTTTATATGTGCTATATGACAAGCAAAAAAACAAAACAAAAGTCGCCATTAAGTCTGTCTAGAGTTTCATGTTGTGTTCTGCGATATGTTGGTCTTGTTTCTATGTTTTGTCTTTTTTGAAGGTAAGTTTTATTTAAAGGTGTATTATGGGAGATTAGATAAAGAGTTGACAGTTTTCGCTATGATAGTTAACAAATAGATAACGCAAATAGAATATGCTATAATTGCTCCTCTCTGAACTGAATTTTAGGCTAGCCTCGATCATCATTACTAAAGTCAGTACGATAAAATACAAAGTCTCGATTATCCACCGATAAATATCGCAGGCTAGCGATGGCATTGATTATGGTCTGGATAATTTAATAAATGTTTGATCAATAGTTTATAGATAACATTTCAGGCCTAACGAAAGACCTGTAATAAGTCGATTTAGCTCTGTATGTTTAATTATGGAAATTTTAATTAGTCTTAAATTATATAAAAGAAAGATTTCTTATATATATTTTAACGAACTTTTATTAACGAGGGCGCGTATTCAGAAAGACACGAATGTCTGATGTGACTATCGTATTTTTTGGCAGTTCCAACGGTCTACCCTCTAACCTGAGGGGTTCTAGGCCCCTCTGTTAAGCACGCCTGCGTGTAGAGTCATCTCTGCTAAACACCAATGAAATGTTTGCCTCGGCGAAACACTTTTACACGTAAATGGCGTTCGGACATAAAGATACAAAGTGTTGGGCGTCAAAATGGTGTAGCTTGCGTTGAGTGGAAGTTAAACCCCATTTCTCTCTCTATATATAAATATTTGTCATTGTTTACACATGCTTGTTATTGTTTTACAACTACTTCCAACCTTGTAGGTATTCTCCGGTTTCCTCCCACTCTAAAGACCCCTACGTACAAGCGATAATTATTGAAATAGAATTGAACCGATATGTTAGTCCCGAAATGTTATGTTTTACGACTGCTTAAAGCCTCGTAGGTTTTCCCCGGTTTCCTCCCACTGCTAAAGACCCCTACGTGCAAGCGAATTATTGAAATAAAATTGACCAAATTTGAGTCGAGTGGACGTAAAACCTCGTTGATCTCTCTCTCTCCCTCTCTCTCCCTTTTCTCACTCAGCCCAATCATATATTGTAGTACCGAAAAAGAAGTCCAAAGACAATGTCCTTTTAAGGCTTGTGAGCCCTATACAGTTCTTGTTGGTAATTGGAGCAGTTTGGCAACCCTAACGATGATTGGCTGCCCTCTCTCTCTCTCTCTCTCTCTCTCTCTCTCACACACACACACGAGTACTGTAATATTTATTTCAGGAATCGCTGGTGTTTGTGTAAATAGTGATCCAGATATTATCTGTGATGGTTTAGCTGCTAATGGACAGTGTTTATTAAACCCAGCCTATACTCAGTGTAAATGTCAGAAATCATGTTTTGCACCCCCATACTGCAATGGTATGTATTATAATGGTTTAGGGGTTTGGGGGTTGTGGTTGGGGGTTTTAACATGTGAGAGTTAGACCACAAGGTCCGTAATTGAATCAAGTCGCTAATGAGAAAGACTGTTAATATAATATTTTATATTTTACATTTGTAGGCAATCATGATAGATATTTTACAGATGTAGGCAATCATGATCAATATTTTACAGTTGTAAGCGACCGTGATCAATATTTGACAGTTGTAGGTAATCATGTAGGTAATATTTTACAGTTGTAAGCGACCGTGATCAATATTTTACAGTTGTATGTAATCATGGTATATATTTTACAGTTACAGGCAATCATGATATATATTTTACAGTTGTAGGTAATCATGGTATATATTTTACAGTTGTAGGCAATCATGGTATATATTTTACAGTTGTGGGTAATCATGGTATATATTTTACAGTTGTAGGTAATCATGGTATATATTTTACAGTTGTAGGTAATCATGGTATATGTTTTATAATTTACAGTTGTAGGTAATCATGGTATATGTTTTATAATTTACAGTTGTAGGTAATTATGGTATATGTTTTATAATTTACAGCGGTTGGTAATTTAGATAAATATTGTGATTGTACAAGTGTGGCGGCTTATTGCGATTTCAACCCTTTAACAGTCAGTGATTGTCCTACCACGTGTTCTTATAGAACAGGTGAGATAATTATATATAGAGAGATATAAATGTCAGGTGTGCGAAGGGGAGGGGTGAGATTATTGTGGGAGTGGTGTGGGGTTATTTTATGTGGTAAGGGGGCGGTGTAGGGATGAGATCAATGCGCGTTGTTGGAGGGGTGTACGGGGAGATTATGTTATTTGATAATTATAATTGCGCCATGCGTGCGGGATGTAATGTGCGATGGCGTGGGGGATTATTTTATGAATGTGTGGTATGGAGCCGTGAGATTACATAATATTCATATGCTGTATGACAAATGTCTGGTATGGGAGGGTGGATGGTTTGAAGGGGTTAGGTTATATAATAATATGTTTTATGGTAAATGTGCGGTGGGGAGGGGGGTTGCAGGGGTGAAGGGGTGAGATTATGTAATATTTTATATGTTTTATGACAAATGTACGGTGGAGTACGGGTGGGTAGCTATATAATATTTCAAATGTTTTTGATAAATACTCGGTGTAATTTATAAATATTTATTATACAGGACCCAACTGTGTCGCTCCAGTAATTTACAAATGTTTATTATACAGGACCCGATTGTGCTGCTCCAGTAATACAGTATGTGGATATATCCTCTCCACCACCATATAAATATGGTGATGTGATCACTATGTCATGTATGAGTGGTACCGTCAATAAGGGTGGAGCAATAGGTAAACGGGTCTGTGGAGCAGGTGGTTCATGGCTGTATAGTTTATCAGAGGGTGAACCACCAATCTGTGAACGTAAGTTATATTATCTCCGTTATAAGTCATGCGTGTACAAAGAACCCATGACAATTAGAATTCGTTATATAAGAAACCTTGACTATTAGAATTCGTTATAAGATACACGTGAAATGCCCTTGAAAATTAGAATTCGTTATAAGATGCACGTGGAAGAACCCTTGGCAATCGGAATTCGTTATAAGAATAGCGTACAATAACCCTTGACAATTCGAATTCGTTATTAGAGTCACGTGGAAGAGCCCTTGACAATTAGAATTCATTATATAAGATGAACGTAGAAGAACCCTTTTGATGGCTATGCGATACTTTAAAGATACATTATGGGAGATAAGATAACGAGATGGCAGTTCTCGCTATAACAGTTAAAAACTAGATAGTGTAAATGTAATTTGCTGAAAATTTCAGTCAAATTGATCCAGTATGAGCCGAGAAAGAAGCGGGTGAAATTTTGGCATAGTCTCGGTCATCATTACTAAAATCATTATTATAAACAGCTTTGTCTCTATTATCCACATATAGGAATCTAATCCAGCCAACATCGAAGGCTAGCCTTGACATCGAGAGTTTATTATGGTCTGGATAAGTTAATTAATGTCTAATTGATAATTTAGATAACATTTCAGGCCTAAAGAAAGACTTGTAATAAGCAGATGTTGCTCGTGCATAATGCATGTTTAAGCGGTTATGCTCGTCGTTCGGGAATTCGTTATAAGAACCCTCTATGATTGCTATCCACCACTTTAAGCGGTAATGCTCATAATTTGGGAATTCGTTATAAGAACCATTTTTGATTGCTGTGCACTACTTTAAGGGGGAATGCTTATCGCAAGTGAATTCGTACCCATCCGGTTGAGTGTAATAAGGCACACAGCAATAACTTATACGGTGCTATTGGTTGTCAATGGAAACTCAGTGTTCCGCCATGTTGTGTATCTCCCCAACCCTTTAGTACATGCGCGTCGCCCGGTTAGCACCATTTTAACTACGGCCCCCATTAGAATTCGATATAAGAGTAGTAAGCAGCGAGAGATAATATTTGATCCACACACAAATTGCAAAAAGAAATCAAAATCAGTTGTATTTTAATCATACAATTATCAGACATTATATTCAAATTCGGTAGAAGTCGGGCACCGCAAGTAATAAACATAATTCAATATGGCGGTCCTCAGGAAGTTTCAGTGCCTGGACAACATTTCACTAATAGCACAGTGCATGATGTACGTCCGTCTACATTACCCTGTTTGTGCTAGAACAGTAGGACCTTAAAACCCATTTCAGTTCTTTTTTCTTTTGTTTGTGTATTTATCTTCATTTTATTTTACAGTGCCTACTTGTGGCCAACCGGATATGATACCATACGCCAAACCTTCCCAGAATACAGCTGTATCAGGTGACACTGTGACGTATTCGTGTCAGGATAAAGCTGTTCAAATTGGCGGGGGTAATGGTGCCATTATCTGTGGCGGTCCATCGTGGCTGGTTGTTGTTGGTCAGTTTCCACCTATATGTCGAGGTTAGTAAGATCAATTTTGTTTTATCTTGTCCGCAGGTTGGTTTTAATAGGGGGCGGGGATGGCCGAATGGTTAGCACGTGCACACTGCATCATAAGACCTGTCATTGAGTCAACTGGCGTGGTTTCGATTCCCCAGTTGTACGTGACAAGGAGTAGGGTCGCCTGTACAACCTCGTGGGTTTTCTCCGGGTTCTCCGGTTTCCTCCCAGTGCTAAAGACCCCTACGCGCATGCGAATTATTGAAATAAATTAAACCTTAGGTTAGTCACGAAATGACCTAGGTTGTGTCGAATGAACGTTAAACCCCATTTCTAGAAAAAGAAATTGTCTTAATTGTGGACTTCTCCTAAATCTTATTAAAACACGGATCCCTTTTCGGTTTGGTTTTTATAGTTGTTATATAACCCGCGTTCTGATTCATGTGAGGGGATTAGCCAATGAAACGGTCTGCTACGACGAGCTCTTGGCGTGCTGTGCACGGAACTGTAGGTAAATGAAATGAAATGAAATGAAATGGGGTTTAACCTCCTACTGTTCTGCTCCTATACTGGAACTGTAGGTAAACCACTAGAAAAGTTAACGAAATGAATGAAATGAAATGGGGTTTAACGTCCTACTGTGCTCCGAAACTGGGCTAATGAAGACGGGCATACGCCATACACTGTGCTGTGAGGGAGATTTTGCCCAAGCAGCAGCGCTACGGCCTACACTTATATTGAATTCCAACTGCCAAGGGATCTTTTACGTGCACGCCAATATGTACACGGGACCTCGGTTTTTTGTCCCATCTGAACGACTAGACAACTGTCCTTGTCAGACTCCCCTTCCTGCATCACTGGCAAGGGGAAACCACGGCAGGAAATCTGGATGGACTTTCTCGGCCAATGCAGGGATCGAACACCCGACCTCCAGGCTAGTGAGTCAGCGTCTTACCCACTTAGCCACGTGATCCCCCAGAAACGTTAACACTGATTGATTTATCAATGTCTGACGTCATAGGTTCAAAAGCCGCTCGTATAAATCCGACCTTCGAGTACAACCGGTCAGACCTTCATGTAGTAGATGGCATCGAAAGTATAAAATAAAAAAAAACGAAACGAAATATAGATCTGTATTTTTATTAGATTGAGTTCTCCTACACTTACTATTATAGAACCACTTCAAAATTAATGCAAAACGAGTTAAACATACATTATGCAAGAGCTAAATCTGCCTATTGCAGGTCTTTCTTTAGGCCTGAAATGGTTTCTAAATTATTAATTAGACATTAATTAACTTATCCAGGCCATAATCAACTCTCGATGGCATCGGATTTCTCCGAAATTAAATAGATTAGAACAGTTCAGCCATATTTTGATTTAAGCTAAAAATGGAGGAGCGAGACTTAGCTTCAAAAAACCAGTACAGTGGTTGAAATTATTGCTAAACCTTCAAAGGCTAATATCTTCGCAAACAATTTGAATGAAATTTTCAAATTATTCATTTTACATGATCTATTTTAGAAATATTATGGCAAGAATGTCCAGCTCTTTATCTAAATCTTACATAATGCATCTTTAAGAAGAATAGAAGACGTATCGGCCATGGGAGGATGTTAACCAGCTGGCTTTTATTAGAGCCAGTTAAAACATAGGTAACCACCATGGCCTTAAGATATGTCCTCGAACTATCAGTTAAAGCAGCATGATGGAAGATTAGATAAAGAGTTAGGACTCTACGTATAATGTAACAGGAATATGCTGAAAATATCAGTCAAATTACTTCACTATAAGCCGAGAAGTACTCATTTTAATAACACTTGAGCCTCGATGGTTACGATGATAAACAATTCGATTATCCATTCTTACGTTTAATTATCAACGGCCGTTGGACGGCAGATCGGATTTAAATCCAATGAAACTCGGACCCATCAGATGGCACCGAGAGTTGATTATGATCTTGTCATGTTAATAAAAAAATGTCTAACTCATGCCTAAAGAAAGACCGGCCGTAGGCAGATGTAGCTCTTGCATAATTTATGTTTAAAACAGGCAAATTAAAGAAAGTCTTACCCATGGGCAGTGATCTGATATTCACTCACGCCACTTGACTTCTAGTGATTAATTAATCAGATTTGTTAATGAGATATGAAAAATGAAAATGAAATGGGGTTTAACGTCCGACTGCACTAATGAAGACGGGCATACGCCATACAGTGTGCTATGAGGGAAATTTTGCCCAGACAGCGACACTACGGCCTACTCTTATATCGAATTCCAACTGTCAAGGGATTTTTTAAGTGCAGGCCAATGTGTACACGGGACCTCTGTTTTTCATCCCATCCGAACGACTAGACAGCTGTCCGTATCAGGCCCTATATCCTGCATCACTGACAAGGGGGAACCACCCCGGAAAATCTGGATGAACTTTCTCGGCCAATGAAGGGATCGAACACCCAACCTCCAGGTTGGCGAGTCAGCGTCTTACCCACTTACCCACCGTGGCACCACAGAGTGCGGAATAAAAGGTATATGACATAAAAGAATTCTCTTTAACTCTTTGAAAAACAATTTATGTCTTCATTCTTCGACTAATACATCGGATTTTATTTTTCTCACTTGGATTGCTGGAGTGTGTAAGGGCAGTGTCCGCCGTGAGGAACGATATTGTTATCACGTAATAAAAAAAAATATTTCATCTATGAATGAGGAAGGATAGTTGTCTACTTTGGTGTGGGGAAGGATATTTCCTGCCTTAGTTTAGTTGTGAGGTGGGACAGGGGTGTGAGGAATAACCGACAGAGAGAGATGGGGTTTAACGTCCACTCGACACAAACTAGGTCATTTCGTAACTAACATATGGTTCAATTTTATTTCAATAATTCACTTGCTTGCGCGTAGGGGTCTCCACCCCTTGTCACGTACAACCGGGGAATCGAAACCACGCCAATTAACTCAATGACAGACCTTATGATACAACGCACACGCGCTAAACATTCGCCCCATCCCTTTCACCACCCCACACTCCCAAGGAAGAACAGAGGGCATACTGTGGGAAAAGGGTACATTATGAAGTAATATACACCCCCGCAAATAATATCTTTGTAAATACAGAACGGATATATGCTAGGTTCCCCACTGTCGTGCGATGCGTTACTATGGGATTGTCCCTAGGGAGTCCACGACCTTGTACGTTCGGATATGTTTCGATACCGTCAACACGATTGCTACAACTGGCCACCATATATGATAAGACCTGATAGGATCACCACGATTACTCCACGATTAAAACCACGATTTAGAGTTCCAGCTATCACAATTTGAAATTGCGTCATTTCAAGTGATAACAACAAATGTTTTATTTGTTTTAGCAACGGAAGCCAAGTTTAAAAGGGCGACCAATATTCAGCCTACGGTGACTAGTCTAGAAGTAAAACCCGCTAGAAGTTCTATAGAGTGTAGTCTACAGTGTTTATACGATTATACATGCAGTGGATACACGTATACAGCAGGTGCGTGTCAATTAAATAGAGATGGCGTGACGAGCACCAACGTATTAACCACTTATGTTAGAAACATACCAGTACAAAATGAACCTATTAGGGTTACCTAAACGGTTATTTATTTAAAATGACTATAGTGTCATTGATGTTGAATTTAACATGACAGATATGCGAGCGTATGTATAACACAAACGCAGAGTTAAATCTCTAAAATTTGGGACCTAGAAATTGACACAAATGGGTCGCAACGCATATAATAATGTAATATGAATGTATATAAACTGATTTACGTTCAATCGTTTCTGTTTTTACTGTAATTTCGAATCAGTTATCAGTTATCTTCGGCGAAATACGCCAGAAGTCTCAATCGAATGGCAATCTTTTCCGTCTGGTTATTCCAGTCTACACTGATAGTATTTTTTGCGCGTGCTCTCCAGATATGACTTGACATGACCCGTGGAATATGTTTAGCCTCGTTCTTCGAGTCGTTGTTACAAATGGCGCTGAAACGCATAATGGTACACTAATCTTGAAAACGTGCAACACAAATTTCGGAAGTATTATTATAAATATCTGCCATTCCAGAATCAGTAGAAGCGCTCCCGGAACACCCCTCCAGAAATGCGAATCGAGTAAACAACAGGAAAAAATATGGTTGGGGTTTTGTTGGGGGGGGGGGGTATTTTTTATTTTTATTTATTTTTAGAAATGGGGTTTAGCACAACTCGACACAGACTAAGTCAGCTCGGGACTAACATATGGTTCAATTTTATTTCAATCATTCGCTTGCCTCTAGGGGTCTTTATCAGTGGGAGGAAACCGGGGGACCCGGAGAAAACCCACAAGGTTGGACAGACGACCCTACAACCGGGGAATCGAAGCCACGCCAGTTTACAGACCTAAAGATATAACGCGCACGTGCTATCGATTCGGCCACTCCCTCCCCCCAAATATGGTTCATAGAACCATTACCACTGACATCATATAGGTCAATGTTATCTTGTGTTGCTATCTTCCGAAATGTTGTCTTCTCTTTTTTCTGGGCCGTGCTGTAAGAGAGCAATAGGGTCCAAATCAAGTTTGCGGTAGATTTCTTCAGTTTCAGGAAGATGACAAATCGAGTCGGCCCCGGGATAACATTGCGCGGGTCATAGGTCACGTTTACCACCCATACCACGGACTACCGATGTTTTCGTTAAACAAAATGTCGGTTCTCTTCCATCTTCCAGTACAGAAAGAAGAAGACAAATCGCCTCGGCCCAGGGATAACATTGTACAGGTCATAGGTCACGTTTACCTCCCATACCCGCTCCTTACCACGGACTACCGATGTTTTCGTTAAACATAATGTCGGTTCTCTTCCATCTTCCAGTACAGAAAGAAGAAGACAAATCGCCTCGGCCCAGGGATAACATTGTACAGGTCATAGGTCACGTTTACCTCCCATACCCACTCCTTACCACGGACTACCGATGTTTTCGTTAAACAAAATGTCGGTCCTCTTCCACTTCCAGTACTGAAAGAAGAAGACAAATCGAGTCGGGCGCGGGATAACATTGTACAGCTCATAGGTCACGTTTACCACCCATAACCACTCTTCCATCTTCCAATACAGAAAGAAGAAGACAAATCGAGTCGGCCCAGGGATAACATTGTGCGGATCATAGGTCACGTTTACCTCCCATAACCGCTCCTTACCACGGACTACGGTTAAAGCGAAAGTCAGTTTTCCTCCATCTGGTATCGTGTATGTAATTGTACCATATCTACTGTAACATGTGTTGTGTCACCAGGTGTTCTAGGAAAAGTAAGCAGACCCTGGCTCGTGTACATCACTTATCACTAGTTATATCTCAATAGCAAGTGGTACCAGGTGTTCTAGAAATAATAAACACGCCTTTCTCGGGTACATCAGTCACCACTACTTATAGCTCAATAACAAGTAGTTGTATCGGGAAATGAAATCGTGTTTAACGTCCTACTGTTCTGTGCGACAGGGCTAATGAAGATGGGCATACGCCTACTCTTATACCGAATTCCAACTGTTAAGGGTTTTTTACACGTCAATGTGTACACATGAACTCAATTTTCGTCCCTACAAATGTTGTATTGCTCTGGGCTGTTTTATATTGGATATTATCTTCATTTGTCGATTACGAAACAGATCCATAAAACAATGATTTTTAATCTATATCTATATATATACCAATTATTTAAACTTAAAGGAGCTAAATCGCTAATATTTGGGAGCGAAAGAGAGAGAAATGGGGTTTAACGTCCACTCGACACAAACTAGGTCATTTCGGGACTAACATATGGTTTAATTTTATTTCAATAATTCGCTTGCGCGTACGGATCTTTAGCAGTGGGAGGAAACCAGGGATTCGAAACCACCTAATATTTGGGACCTACAAATTGACACAACGCACATATTAAAGATACATTATGGGAGATTAGATAAAGAGCTGACAGCTCCAACTATAATAGTTAAAAACTAGATAATGTAAGGGGTACCGAGAATTTAGCGATTGAATTTTCGGCCTAGCTTCGATCATCATTACTAAAGTCGGTACGATAAAATAACATAGTCTCGATTATTCATTTCATGATTTAATCATGATCGAAGGTTGAGCAACAAATCGGAGCCTAATCCAGTGAATATCACAGGCTAGCGATGACATCGAAAGTTGATTATTTATATAACATTTCAGACCTAAAGAAAGAAAAAACTGCAATAGGCAGATTTAGCTCTTGCATAATGTATGTTTAATGTAATATGAATATATATAAACTGATTTACATTCAATCATTTTCGTTTTTACTCTAATTTCAAATCAGTTATGTTCTGCGAAATACACCAGGGGTCTCAATCAAATGACAATCTCTAGCGTCTGGTTATTCCAGTCTACATCGATAGTATTTATTACGCATGCTCTTCACATAAGAATATGCCGTCACCGTTTGACATGACTTGTCGAATATGTCTAGCCTAATTCTTCGAGTCCCTTGTTACAAATGGCGCTGAAACGCATTATGGTACACGATTCGTGTACCAATGGTAAAATGTTTATTTTGTCTTAAATATTGGATGTCAGAAGCCCATCTTTTCCCAGAAAGATCACAACATCAATGTTGATTTAAATTGACAAATAATTCGTGTTTTCAATGTCAAAGACTTTGAATGATACTGAGTTAGAGACTTAGCTACTTTAATTGCGAACCCGCTTTGGATGATATTGAGTTAGAGACTTAGCTACTTTAATCTATGTATTTAAACACTTAAATTTAACATATTTGATCAATGATAATTCTACGTCATAATTACACTAGACAATCCTATATCAAATATTTTGATGGATGGTCAAACCATGAACTCATTTAACTTTTTACAACTTTTGTTCGCATGGCTGACAGTTAAAAACCACGATAGATATATTTTGAGTTGATATATTTACGTAAGAGTTGTAACGTACCTGCTATAATTGACACGAGTTTATTATAATGACATGGCTGTTTTTTTACAACCGAGGGATAGACCAATTAATATTCATTATACTAGGTTTGTAAAATGTAGAGCCTATTAAGTCAACTGTTATATTTATATAGTAATTCATTTCAAATCAAATAGTCAGTTAGTTCAACGTTCACCATGTGTATTTAAAGCGTATAATCGAATCGTTCTAGTCATAAAACTCCCAGCTTTTAACAACCTCACTGTTATTCGATTTCAGAATTAGTGTACTGTTTAAAATCGAAAAAAGAAGGAAGCTGTGTTTTTTTGCTTTTGATGAAGATAAAACTTTTTCCACTAGTTTGTGAATTTAAATGAAAGTGATATTTTTGACGCAGATAAAATACAATTCAAATAGTTTGATAACATAAATGAAATTGATATTTTTGACGCAGATCATTTGTTTGAGAACTTGAATGTAATGGATATTCTAGAAAAGACGATGATTTCGGTACTTATCGGTTTCTGTTTTATAACTATGCCGATGGTGAACTGTGGTGGAAAGAATGTGGAATTTATATTGGAAACTGAAGCATTTGTGGATGTGTCCTGGACTGTCGATCGTCCACTCGCTTCCGGTAACAAAACAACTCTTTTAATGACCGGAAAACGGATAAATTTTCCATTCTGTTTACGGAAAGAGAGTGCAGTGTTAGTTAAACAAGTGCTGTACTCGAAGGATGATCCAGGGAATTCGCTTACAGTTCAATTCGACGCAGAAACCGTTGCCAAAGGAGAAACGTATGGAAAAACTAACGGTGGCAATCAGTGGAGCGTGATTAACTCGATGAGTCTGGCAGGTAACGAGGTAGTGCTACAACGTGGACGACACATCATGTCTGTATTCCCGGAGTCAACGGATCAGAATGGGGTGGAACTCGATAAAGTTGTCCTAGTAGTTGATGATGATTTATTAAATGAGGACATGTTCACATGTAAGACCTATTGTCTTCCAGAAATACCACAACATAGATATACACCAGTCGAACGTCTCCCAGTTGGACGACTCGTTCAAAGAAGCACCACGACAAATTGCACTGAAAAGAAGAATGTCGTAATGGACTTGTATCACTCGAGTATTAAAAAGTTCCGAATCACCGCCCAGCACCCATCCTACAGAAGTCTCTTGAACGTCCGAAAAGCCAATTATACAAACTGTGACGTTCCTAAGCCTACAATTTGGGAGTTTGGAAACTTCAGTCTAACCGATGGACTAGCAAATAAAGCTTTAGTTGACGCTGAAGGGGTTTTGCTGCAGCTGGAGAAGACCCCAGACGCTGTGGGATGTTTCGATCTGGGAACAAATTTTAACATCACTGTCCAACGTCGGGACATAGATATTCCTCAATTAGGTGGAAAGTTGAGTTTAACTATTAACGGTCATACTTCTGATGTAACAGTTGATAGCCAAATCAAAGACAGGGTAAGTGAATGGATACATTTTGCAAGACGAACAATTCCAAAATCACAGAGCAGTTTAGAAATACCAATAGATGACGGGACCTGGTCGAGAGTCAACAATCAAGTCCAGATGAGAGTCTGTGGCGGTGGAAAGAATTTTGAAATAGAGTCTTGGAAACTAACCAGGAGAGAGCTGAAATCAGACAAAGCAGAAATATTTGCGGATACTGGTGATTTCGCAGCGGAAGCTGTGTTCCGCGATATCTGGTGGATGGGAGATGAAGGGATGAAACTTTCAGTGAAAGGTAGCACCATTGTCTCATACGGACATTATATCAGAATCTACACACGTGTTCCATGGGGAGGTTACTCTCAAACCCTTGTTATTTATCAAGATGGCGTTATACGTCTACTGCCACCAACAATGCACGGCACGGACTGGATCCCCTTCGGATCGTTTGTGCTTACGGGCCGATTTGACCCAAAGAAAAGGCTATCAAGTCACGCGGCGATACAAAATATTGAAATAATACCACAGGAATTTCGTCTGATAGTTCATTACGCCGATGGTAATGTTTGGGAATATAAACTATCAAATGGTCTGGAGAGAACGTGGGTAGACGTTGATGTTAAATCGGAGGGTGCCGTGGAGGAGTTATCTACCTTGCCGTTTATTCAATTCAGGTCAATGTTCGTCAAGGATGGGAGATCTAACGTAGATCGACTGAGCGTCAATGGGTTGAAAGAACACAGAATTTTGGATAACTGGTCGAGTTTGTTCGGGTCCTCGTTTTTCTTCTTCCGTGGCTGTGCTTCTGATTATCACACCCAAGCCCCTGATATTCACGTGGAATTGTTGGGATAGAAATTTGGTTGGTAGTCGCACACACTATCCTTATATAGAAAACTTGCTTGGAATACGCGCACACATTAGCCTTATATAGAACTTGGTTGGTATACGCACATAACACATATGGTAGTATATACACCCGAATATGTATTTAGGATTGATTATGCTTTGTTTTATATATGAAATGAAATGAAATAAAATGAAATGGGGTTTAACGTCCTACTGTTTTGCTCCGACTGTGCTAATGAAGACGGACATACAGTCCCCTATGAGTGAAAATTTTACCGGACAGCGGCACTATGGCCTACTCTTATATCGATCGAATTCCAATTGCCAAGTGCCATCCGAATGACTAGACAGCTGTCCCTGTCAGGCCCTCCGTCCTGCGGTTTTATATCTGAATATGTGCATCTAATTGTTACTGGATTGTCCGTGTTGTATTCTCATATCGTTTGTCTCGTTTGTGTTTTCCTGCGCAGTTATCATGGTTGTGTTTCAAGGTGTGCCGTTGGCAAACAAAGGTTGAGGGCCACTGCAATGCACCAATGTTCTAAAATCAGTGGGAGCTAGACGAAAAAGAAAATCTGTTGCGATATGCAGTTCAAGTGACTGTCATTTTTCTTGTCTTGTTATCAGATTTTATTGTGTAAAAGATGAATTCTCAATTTATCAGGTGGTTGGGTGGTTGAATGGTCTTAGAGCGCGCTTTAGATCACAAGGCCTCGCATTGAGTCAAATGGCATGGTTTCGATTCCCCGCTGGTACACCTGTAGGGTTGCGCGTCAAACCCCGTGACCGTTCTCCGGGTCCTCCGGTTTTCCCTCACAGCTACATACCCTACATGCAAGCGAATTATTGAAATAAAATTGAAACATGTGTTAGTCTCGATATGGCCTACCTATAATGTTTGTGTCGAGGGGACGTTAAACCCCATTGATCATTTAGCCTGTTAAATTATGAATAAAAATCTTTCCATAATTGGTCTTCGATTGGTTAGCTTCAGTTATAACGACAAACACATATGGAAATTACAAGAGCGGTAGTTGGGATATCCCCTCCGGAATGACGTCACAGTCTTTGTGTTGCTGTGATTGGGAAATCCCCTTCAGAATGACGTCATGTTGTTTTACTCCGAGCCTGCATTTAAATTACTAAATATTAAGATCATCATTCGAACGTTCAATATATCACTCGGCATATCTCGGCAAATTCTGTTAGGGTACTGGAATCTACTGAGGTTTGCCGATTGTTTAATATATGTTATACGCCCACTAATAGCCCGAATTAGGAAAGATAGATCGGTGTCAAGCTTATTCCGAGGTCACGTCTCTCCGATGGTTAATGCTAAATGATATGGCCAGCTCAATTTTTCGTCATAGATCAGGCTAGTGCTAATCCCAATCCTAACCCTAACCCTGGACCTAGCCCCAATGCTTGCCCTAACCTACAATCTGGCCAACAATAACGCGCCCTAGCCTTATTTACATCTCGGCGACCTTAACAAAAATTGATCTGGCATAAACAAATAGAAAGCAGCTCACAGGCGGTATGTGGTTTGGGCGTTGTCATGGAGATAGTCTCCAATTTTAACACTCGTACACTCGCGTCGAATACTCAAAAATGTGTTATTTATTTCTATATACATGTAGTTTATTTTTTCTCATGTCATACTTTAAACGTATTCATTTATTTGTTGATTAATAATATACTCTACAACAAAAAGTAGGGGATATTGAAATGCAAATACCTATGCAAGTTGCAATATGATAAATAGTCATGGACACTTGACGTGCTTTGCGAGGGTACACGTGGGAGGGGTTCATTGTCAAATTTGACACTTCAAGGATGGGTGGATGAAAACTGCCCTGTGCTGGTTTATCTATCTATGTTTGCTTTCCTATTGGTTCTTGCATAAGATTAACTGTTTAACTTATCTTTGCTTTAGTGTGTTACGTTTAATTTGATCGGGAGACGTGTTCGTCGACGTCAACGTCAACCGACAACAGTGCAAGAATTGGCCGTGGCACTGCAAGAGAAGTGGGTCAGATTGCCCCAAATCGTGATTGGACGGTTGATTAGGAGCATGCCACGACGAATTGTTGAATGTCTTGACGGTGTATCTCTTTGCGAGTGAAATGGGGCCGTCAGAGAAGCCGTCTACATAAACTGTTTATGTTCATGTGTAGGCAATTGACCTGTTATTAACATACACTGGTTATAAATAATAAAAACAACATTGCATTTCCGCAGTTTTGTTTTGTTTCTGAATATCACCTACTTGTTTTGAGGATTATATTATTTTACTGTCGTCTATTTGATCTCTTTCCTCCTTCTGATCGCGGTTATTTCCCTTGAATTGTACCTCCATCAAAATGAAATGAAATGAAATGGGGTTTAACGTCCTACTGTTCTGCTCCTATACTGGGCTAATGAAGACGGGCATACGCCATACAGTGTGCTATGAGGGAAATTTTGTCCGGGCAGCGACACTATCGCCTACTCTTATATCGAATTCCAACTGCCAAGGGATCTTTTACGTGACCGCCAATGTGTACACGGAACCTCGGTTTTTCGTCCCATCCGAACGACTAGACATCTGTCCTTGTCAGGCCCTCCGTCCTGCATCACTGACAAGGGAGAACCACGCCGGAAAATCTGGATGAACTTTCTCGGCCAATGCAGGGATCGATCACCCGACCTCCAGGCTAGCGAGCCAGCGCCTTACCCACCTAGCCACCGTAGCTCCCGTACCTCCATCAAGCAGGACAACTTCACTAATGCCAGGTTCCCACCGTCATGCTGCATTGGGGTAGGACTGTTCTGATTGATCCCACGACCTGCTACTCGAATACGTTTCGATACGATCAACACGATTGCTACAACTGACCTCAATATATAATAAAACCTGATAGGATCACCACGGTTACTCCACGATTAAAACCATGATTTCAATCGTAGCATGGATCGTAATAGTGGGACCTTAGCATTAGCAAAGTTCCGACTAAGATTCTTTTGTCAAGCGCGGATGAATGAAGAGTCGACAGAGAATACGGGTCGAAACAACGCTCAATAATAAAAAAATATTTCCTTAAAGGCTCAATACCACTCTTGTTGTAACTGAATAATATGTCCCAATCTTTATTCTGGTCAACAAATTGTACTATATTACAATATTCCAATTAATTGGTGATACAAATTTCATCTTAACACACCTAATTTAAAAAATTGGAAAAATTCAACTAAATGATTTGAAAAGTCTAACGTAAACCTTTTCAAATGTGACGTGGATTTAAAAATATTTTCGAACCCTCTGGACAATTAAAATAGGATGTAATGGATAATTTACACAACAGGTAGGACACTTAAACATCTAGTACTTAGGCTATTATTTATTTTTTGGAGCTGTCAAGCCAGCAAGAGTGTTATTGTCCCTTTAAATAGAAATTGTGTATTACCTGTTTAATTAAAACAACTTGACCTGGAGGTCCCCAGATTTCCATCCCTGCGCTGGCCGAGAAAGTGCATCGGGATTTTTCGACGTAGTTCCCCCTTGTCAGTGGTACAGGATGGAGGGTCCGACAAAGGACAATGTATAGTCGTTCTGATGGGACAGAAAACTGGGATCCCGTGTACACAACGACTGCGAGTCTTACAACATCTAGACTGGTCAACAAATCCCGATCTTATAGGTACGTTATCTTCTTTTACCACAAACATGTGAACAATAGCGTTGTCCACTCAGAGGTCGTGGCACAAACACATTCAAATAAAACACGAAACCTTAATTCGATTATCACAGATAGACATTTTAGCTGGTATTCGAGGAATCTGAGGGGTCCCCTGCTGGGCCAGTAGCCAATCGAAATTAGTGACTAAATATGCAGGGTGATACGATGTACGAGTTAAACGTGTTTGTATATTGTCGTCGCACCTGTACTACCGTCCAGTGTGTTCCATTATGAACAGTCGCAAGTAAATTCTGGTCCGAGCTAATTAAAATAAATATTAAAATAGATAGGTATTGTTGAAATTGATAAGAGGGCGAATCCCATAAAAATCCAACAATACTTCTAGATTTATTAACCTTGTTCATTTTTTAGAATTTTGTAAATACTGAAGTCTTCTAGAGATAAAAGTTTGTAGAGGGTGGGGGGATGGCCGAATGGTTTGCGTGTGCACGCTGTATCATAAGGTCTGTCATTGAATGGTTTCGATTCCCCGGTTGTACGTGACAAGAAGTAGGTTCGCATGTCCAACTTCGTGGATTTTCTCTGGGTCCTACGGTTTCCTCCCACTGCTAAACACACCTACGCGCAAGCGAATCATCGAAATAAAACTGAACCATAGGTTAGTCACGTTTTACATTTAACTTTGCCCTTTGATGTATTTTGACTTTATCATTACCGGTATTAAGACTTTGTACTTTTTACACGTAATCAATGGAAAAGACATTTTAGCAGAGCATTTAATATTGGCAGCAATACCCTTCCATAGACGTTAAACCCCATTTCCCACCCTCTCTCTTTTGTAGAGGGTATTATGTGCGCGTTTCTGTTAGTTTCACGAATATGCCTCTGTTGAGTTAATTTCTTACAATCATTATTCCCCTTGTTTACTATTTAGAATCTTGTGAAGGCTATATAGCGTCAACAGTTTGCACCATCCAAATATGTATTTCATTTACACGACTTAAAATAACACAGAAACAAAAATTGATAGCAGGAGCGACTTTGAAACTCGGAATCTAGACACCGTGTCATTATGGTAGAAGGCAACAGTGGGAAAGAGATTAGTGCTAAATGATAATGCCAGCCAATTTCTTAAACCTAACCTACCATCTCGCCACCAATTACGTGCCCTAACCATATTTACATATCAACAACCTTGACAAAATTTGAGCTGGCCTTAACAAATAGATTTAGCCATTTAGCCCTGGCTGTATGACGAAGTCTGCCATTCAAACTTCTTTCAAGTTCCCGGATTACCAACGGCATTGCCCATGACGACAACTCTGAAGAATGTTTTATCATACAAATATTTCAAAGTCTTAAGCTGTTTTTCTTTCAAGTTTGCGCTAAAATTCTACACACTTTGAGAACTTCTTTCTAAAAGCGGCTAGTTTTCTAATAAGTAAACCGGTACCGCATCGCAATTGTATAGGTCTACGTACATATCACATACAGCTGAGGCTAGATGTGGGATACTGGAGTCTGCTGAGGTTTGCCGAGTGTTAATGTTAGATAGGAACTTTTTTGCCCGGAAAACGACCATTCCGCCTAATCTACTACGAATTCTAACAGTCAACGGTTCTTTTACTGTCGCGCCAATGTTATGTTTTTAAATATCTGATATAAACGTGGGCTTTGACATTTTCCCATAAAAACATAAACTGGTACAATTCAGGTCGTAGATTTAATTTCGTCCCGTTTCGGTGTGTTTAAACTTGTTTCGGTAAATTTTGTAGTAACCATAGTATATTTATTTTAAACATTTGAAGTTAAATTGTAATGTGCGTCTTGTATTGAATGTTCTCAAGCACGTGTGTGTTGTCAAGAACAACCAACAAGGTTTAAGAAAGAAAGATCAACCGAGAAAATCCAACAATTCGCCATACTGTGTTTGTCTTCCGCGTTTCTTATATAACAATCATAGCTTATCGCCTTGGCACCATTTTCAAATATGGCGGCCAAATACTAAATCGTCAGCCTTGCCAATAAAATGTTGTAGACCAAGGTCTTCTGCAAAGATTATTTCTTGGTTAAATATGTGTGGCTGCGCGGGATGCTGGTTAATCGTGATGTACTCGGCCGCATTTTAAAGTCTCGGTGCGTCATTAGCATTTTCGCTAAAATATTAAATTTCTCACGGTTTACTCCGCGCTAATATGTACTCAGTTGTTTTTTTGGGACATTTAATTAAGAAAATAAAAATATCAACGCTAGATAATCTCCCGACTGGGATTCAGTGGGATTTAAACTAAGCCCATGCAATACGGGGAAAAGACTCACCCTTGCGCAATACGGTGATACGGTATAATGTACATGTAAATTCTCATTCAATGATGTTGTTTACAGATACATGTAGCGTTTATATCAAACCCATGTGGCTTTATTCATAACATGGTGGCCGAATGGTCGCTTTAGACCATCAGGTCTGTCGTTGAATCAAGTACGGTGGCCTGCCCAACGTCGTATACCCCATTGGGTTCTGTTTAGATACCCTTGGGTTTATTTATTAATGAAATAAAATGAAACGGAGTTTAACGTCCTACTGTTCTGCTCCGACTGGGCTAATGAAGACGGGTATACGCCATACAGTGTGCTATGAGGGAACTTTTGCCCGGACAGCGGCACACAGCCTACTCTTATATCGAATTCCAACTGTCAAGGGATCTTTTACGTACCCTCCCATGTGTACAAGCGACCTCGGTTTTTCATACCATCCGAACGACTAGACCGATGTCCTTGTCAGGCCCTCCGACCTGCATCACTGACAAGTGGAAACCACGTCGCAAAATCCTGATGATAGAGAGAGAGAGAGAGAGAGATGGAATGAATGAGGGGATTCTGAAAAATGCAAACTGGTGAGGAGGTGCGAGTCTGCAACAATATATACACTGTTCTACAAAAGTAAAGTATTTAGCGAAAGCGACTAAGGACAGGCGCTACAGTAGAAAGCTGATGCTAAAGCTGATATAAATTTCATTGCTTGATAATGAGAAGTCTATCGAAACATCGCTCAGTATTAAGCATTAATTCTATGCCATAGAATTGTTACCTGTATGCTGATGTTAACCATTAGATTTTGCTGTATAAATATCACATGTCTTGACCGAGGTAGATTTTGTCGTGTCACCTAAGTTGGTCAAGCGGTCAGTAAAACAAACAAACTTTGATATGCTCGTGGTGACTAATAGATAGGTTTCCTGATTTACATATGGTTCAATTTCATTTCAGTAGGGATGGGAATCGCAACCGCATCACTTGACTCAATGCCAGCCTCTATAATGAAATGGCGATTATGACTTACACTAGAATGATCCAAAGTTTGAGAGATATCCCCATTGTTTAGTCCCTTATTGTCATTTAAATTCATTTTTAGTGACGCTGTATCACTACAGGCGAAGGACTGTACAGCGCAGTTGGGGTTTAATATATACGTTTGTCGTGCCTATGGGAGCCACGGTCGGTGGCCAAGCGGCTAAGGAGCTGGCGGCTCGCTAGCCTGGAGGTCGCGTGTTTGATCCCTGCATTGGCTAAGAACGTTCCCCGTGTCAGTAGTGTAGGACGGAGGGTCTGACAAGGACAGCTGTCTAGTGGTTCGAATGGGACGAAACCCCGAGGTCCAGTGTATACATTGGCATACACGTAAAAAATCCCTTGGCAGTTGGAATTCGATATAATTGTAAGACATATATTACCGCTGCCAGGACAAAATTTCCCTCACCGTTTTCATTAGCCCAGTTTGAGCAGAACAGTAGGACGTTAAGCCCCATTTCATTTCATTTTGTCGTGTCCACGGATTTGTCGTATTGATTTTTGTTTGTGTGTGGTACAGTCATCCTGTACTTATTATTTTTCTTTAAGAAAAAGCATAAATAACACGAGATACCAAACAATGCCTCTTTTGAATCTAAGCATATCCGAACGTTCGCTTTGCCGGAAGTGATATCAGGGTCATTTAATATTATGTCAACTTCTACAGAGGTACATCTTGGACGGCAAGCAACATACCAGAAAATCTTGCCAATTCTCCACATCAAATGATCTGATTAGATAAAAGGCTTTCCGATAAAATAACACTTGTTTTTATTATTGACACACGGCTAATGTTTCAAATTATTGCATTACATAAAGAAAGGGTGCCTTGTTCCTGCTGTTCGTACACATTCTGATGATAGCAGGTCAGTCTGTACCCACATATCTCAAACCCTTCTATGATTTAGACAAATCTATGACAAATATGGTAGAACTCCTTACCATGAAGAGGACACAATATTGATTCGAAGCAAGTGCTTAACGTAAACCACATTGCTGATTATCAAGAATGAATTATCTGCATGCAAGAGAGAGAGAGAGAGAGAGAGGGAGGGAGTGAGAGAGAGAGAGAGAGAGAGAGATGGGTTTAACGTCCACCCGACACAAACTAGGTCATTTCGGGAATCACATATGGTTTAATTTTATTTCAATAATTCGCTTGCGCGTAGGGGTCTTTAGCAGTGAAAGGAAACCGGAGGACCGGGAAAACCCCCACGAGGCTGGACAGACGACCCTACTCCTTGTCACGTACAACGGGGATTCGAAACAGTTGACTTAATGACAGGCCTTACGATACCGCGCGCACGGGCTGGACAGACGACCCTACTCCTTGTCACGTACAACGGGGATTCGAAACAGTTGACCCAATAAAAATGAAATGAAATGGGGCTTAAGGTCCTATGTTTCTGCACCAACTGGGATGATAAAAACAGGTATATTCGCCTGGAGTCATGGTGGCTAAGTGGGTAAGATGCTGGCTCGCTAGGCTGGCCGTCGCAGGTTCGATCCCTGCATTGGCCGAGAAAGTACATCGGGATTTTCCGACCTGTTTTCCCCTTGTCAGTTACCCGGGTATCATTTAATTTAGCACATACATTTATTATCAAATCTTTCTTTAAAATTTTGTAAAAATCGTTTAAACATCACCCAAAATCATCTAATTTGTACTTGTGTCCAGTTTAAAACTGACCATTCAATTTTGATAATAAGTGTCCAATTTACAAGCATTTAATTTCTCGATCACTGTTAAAAAATAAACAACCCAATTGATTATTGATGTATAATGATTAATTTTTGAACAATGGTCAGGAAATTAAATACTTGTAAATTGGACACTCATTATCAAAATGAATCAGTAAGTGTGCCCGCTCCCATGTTTCTACATACTGTACAAGAGAGCTGCTGGCCTAACATCGTGGGATATTTATGGTTTCTGCTAAAGGGACCATTTTGCAAGCGAGTTATTGGAATAAAAATATATCATAAGAAATTTTGTCGTTGCCGGTTTTAAATCCATAAAAAATGCGGCTGACAATGGTACGATATAAATCGGCCATTTATCTTTCATCTTTCTTTTGATGTTATACATTTATATCAGCATAAAACAAATATTATGTAATTCTCATTTATATCAAAATCTATTTATTTACTTTCTCATCAGAACTAGGAGAAATTATGTTATTTTAGAAATTATTTCATCATTAATATCAGCATTTATTTGTTTACATTTTTAATAATGTTTACATAATCTCAGCGAACGATTCACATTCTCGTCCCATTCTCAGACCATTTTTTCGTTTGGAAGACTAGATAACTATTTCATATTATATAAATTTCTTATCGCATTCTCAGACTGTTCTGTCGTTTAGAAGAATAGATAAGTATTTCATTTCATATAAATTTCTAATCGCATTCTTAGACTGTTCTGTCGTTTAGAAGAATAGATAAGTATTTCATTTCATATAAATTTCTAATCGCATTCTTAGACTGTTCTGTCGTTTAGAAGAATAGGGAACTATTTCATATCATATAAATTTCTCATCGCATTCTCAGAACGTTCTGTCGTTTAGAAGAATAGATAAGTATTTCATTTCATATAAATTTCTAATCGCATTCTTAGACTGTTCTGTCGTTTAGAAGAATAGATAAGTATTTCATTTCATATAAATTTCTAATCGCATTCTTAGACTGTTCTGTCGTTTAGAAGAATAGGGAACTATTTCATATCATATAAATTTCTCATCGCATTCTCAGAACGTTCTGTCGTTTAGAAGAATAGATAAGTATTTCATTTCATATAAATTTCTAATCGCATTCTTAGACTGTTCTGTCGTTTAGAAGAATAGGGAACTATTTCATATCATATAAATTTCTCATCGCATTCTCAGAACGTTCTGTCGTTTAGAAGAATAGAGAACATTAAAATACAAACAGGAGTCAACATTGACAAATAAAATAAAACTGGCGAAACGCTATATTTAAACACAAATTGTATTGTTGTAACCAGGAGGGTTGGATGACCGAATGGTTAACGTCTGTCTTTGAGTCAGCTGTCTTGGTTTCGATTCCTCACTTGTACTTGACAAGGAGTTGGGTCGCCTGACCAACAACATGGGTTTTCTCCGGGTCCTCCGGTTTCCTCCCACTGTTCAATACCCCTACGCGCAAGCGAATTATTGAAATGAAATTGAACCTTATGTTAGTCTCGAAATGACCTAATTTGGGTCGAGTGGGCGTTAAACCACACCTCATCTCTCTCTCTCTCTCTCTCTCTCTCTCTCTCGAAATCGAAGTGTCGAGTGGGTCTTTTACGTGCACGCCAACATGTACACGGGACCTTAAGAAGGAGTTTAACGTCCTACTTTTCTGCACCAAACCGGCTAATAAAGAAAAGCATGCACACGTAACACTGTAGTCGAGGCTCCGTTACCATTTGGCCACTAGAACTCCTATCATCCCGAACACAATTATTAGATACATTTTGTACAGCATTAAGAAAATGAAATAAAGTGAAATGGGGTTTAACGTCCTACTGTTCTGCTCTGACTGGGCTAACAGGCATACGCCATACAGTGTGCTATGAGGGAAATTTTGCCAACTGCCAAGGGATCTTTCACGTGCACGCCAATATGTACACGGGACCTCGGTTTTTCGTCCTATCCGAACGACTAGACAGCTGTCCTTGTCAGGCCCTCCGACAACGTTAAGAAAATGAAATAAAATGAAATGGGGTTTAACGCCCTACTGTTCTGCCCCGATTGGGCTAATGAAGACGGGCTTGTGTAATTCAACGTGCTATGGGTAGATTTTTACCTGGACAGCGTCGCGGCCGCATAATCCTCGTCGAATTCTATCTATTTAAGATTCTTTAACGCAGTGCAAAACAGTAGGACGTTAAACCCCATTCCATTTCTTTGTTAATCAAAATTATACGTGAACGCCAAGACATGTGTGTCTGTGACAAAATAAATATTGACCCACGAATTGCGTAATTTGAAAATAATTTAATTTGTAGATGCCAATAAATAACAGTTAAACAATGATATATATGAAAATATTTATTTTTATATTTTGATCAAATATTTGATGGATGTCTAAGCCCATCAACAAGCTAAATAAACTCTCTATATTTGATCATTTAAAAGCACTTTATCTATATGATGATATTTAGAAAAATAAATTATCCCAAAAAACAAGCAAAAATTACAAAAAATACATGTTTTATCCATATAAATAAGCTCTCAATGTTTAAAGTTTTACATGCGTTTTATCCATATAATATTATTTCAAATCTTTATTTAGAAAAATAAATACCCACAAGAAACAAGCAAAAATAAGTAAAATACACATATAATACTAATTCAAATTGTCAATATCCTTCTTTAGAAAAAGAAATTACCCCAAGAAAAATAAAAAAAAACCACTCTGAATGTGCAAAGTTGCATCCATATCATGGAGGGGGGGGGGGGTAGCGCGTGCGCGTTGTATCATCATAAGATCTGTCATTGAAGTGTGGTGTGGTTCCGATTCCCCGGTTGTGCGTGACAAGGAGTGGGGTCACCTGTCCAACCTCGTGTGTTTTCTCCGGAGGGTCTGGCTATTAACAGCCTCTAGTTGTTTTGACAGGAGATCCAGTTGGCGTGCACGTAAAAGAACCATTGCCAGTTGGAATTTGAAATAAGAGCAGCCCGTAAATCCACTGTCTGGGCAAACCTGGGGGTTGGGTGGCCGAATGGTTAGAGCGTGCGCGTTGCATCAAACAATCTGACATTGAGTCAACTGGCATAGTTTTGATTCCCCGGTTGTACGTGGCAAGGAGTAGGGTCGCCTTTCCAACCTCGTGGGTCTTCTCCGCGTCCTCCGGTCTCCTCCTACTGCTAAAGACCCCTACGCCCAAGCAAATTATTGAAATAAAATTGGACCATATGTTAGTCCCAAAATGACCTTCATTCATAACACACTACTTGACGTATGTCCGCCTTTTGATTCAGAAAATTAGGTCGGGTGTTCGATCCTTGCATTGGCCGAGAAAGTTCATCCAGATTTTCCGGCGTGGTTCTCCCTTGTCAGTGATGCAGGACGGAGGGGCTGACAAGGAAAGCTGTCTGGTCGTTCGGATGGGACGAAAAACCGAGGTCCCGTGTACACATTGGCGTGCACGTAAAAGATCCCTTGGCAGTTGGAATTCGATATAAGAGTAGGCCGTAGTGCCGCTGTCCGGGCAAAATTTCCCTCATAGCACACTGTATGGCGTATGCCCGTCTTCATTAGCCCAGGTTAGGAGCAGAACAGTAGGACGTTAAACCCCATTTCATTTCATTTCATTTCGTTCTAGATGTTCCTTAATTACCCACCCATCGACGAACATTCGGTCCTCTAACGAACAGGAATGGAGAATTAAATATTCTAAATTTATTTCCAGAATCGCATGTGCCTAAACATATGCACAGATGTTAGCTATTCTGTTTTGCTCTTAATTCTTAAAAGTTTTCACGGAGAACAGAATTCCATTTAGTCAGCGACTGCAAATTTTGGGCAAATATCAAATCACCTTCACGTGTAACGTGTAATCCTAAAAAGATGCCACAAGCCAAAAAAAAGACGAAACGAAACAAAGACAAATTAAATTACTTGATATTGCGAACGGAAACATCCTTGTCAAATCCTCTTTTTGGAATGATCAATGATTTCTTGTTTGTTGAAAACATGGAATTTGTTTTTAAAATGGGAATAATTATTTGTTTAAAAGAAGTAACAGACAACTGCAACCCGGTTGAATTCTTTGAAAAATGAGTTTTTTAAATGTTGGATTAAGGATTAGCATGAACTGAACACACGGCGATAATCTAAGAGAAAATCAATGTAAACAAGTCATCAACAAATAAGACAGGTCTTCTCTAACAACCCGTGGAATCCGCAACAATAGGAAAACTAGCTTCACACTTTGATAATAATCGTTTTTAGTGGTAGTAAGGGCAGCGAAATGAAATATTTACGGAGACACAACAATCCCCATGGTAATACCTCCAATTGTTGGCCATAATAGTCAGGGAGATACATCGAGAAGAATCTAACAGTTTTTGTAAACATACCCTCTGCGTTGTCTGTCTCTCTTATTGTCAATAATACACGAAGGCCATCCCATTTCAGGAATATATGGAATGGCTTTGGAGACTTGAAGTATGTAAACCACCTTTCTTCAACAAGCCATGGCACTTCTCAAATGAGAGAGAGAGAGAGAGAGAGAGAGAGGGGGAGGGAGAGCGGGTGGGGGGTACACAAATAAAACACGTCGGCGAAGTAGTGTTCGACCACTTTTAGGAAAGAGAGAGAGAGAGAGAGAGAGAGAGAGAGAGCGGGTTTAACGTCCTACTGTTTGCCCGGCTGAGCTAATGTCATACAGTGTGCTATGAAAGAATTTTTTTCCCGGACAGCTGCGCTACGGCCTACTCTTATATCGAATTCCAACTGCCAAGGCATCTTTTACGTGCACTCCGATGTGTACACAGGAATCCGGTTTGTCGTCCCATCCGAACACTAGACAGCTGTCCTTATCAGGCACTCCGTCCGGCACCACTGACAAGGGGTTACCATGCCAGAAAATCTCGATGAACCGTCTGGGTCAACTCGGGGAGCGAACCCGCGACTTCCAGGTTAGCGAGAGAGGATGTGGGTATTTAGCGTCCACCAGACACAAACTAGGTAGTGTCGGGACTAACATACAAATTTATTTCTGTATTTCCCTTGTGCGTAGTTTTCTTTAGAAGCGGGGAGGAAACAGGTGGGCCCAGAGAAAATCAACGACGAAGTACAGGCGATTCTACTCCTTGTCACGTACAAGCCAGATTTCGAAAACCCGCCACTTAATGTCAGCTTATTTGCTAATGTCACGTGTAATAAACACTCAACAGTGATCAGATTTTATATATTTGGTGGGGATCACGTGGCTAGGTGGGTAAGACGCTGGCTCGCTAGCCTGGAGTTGGGGTGTTCGATCCCTGCATTGGCCGATAAAGTTCATCCAGATTTTCCGGCGTGGTTCCTGACAGGACGGAGGGCCTGACAAGGACAACTGTCTAGTCCTTCGGATGAGACGAAAAACCGAGGTCCCGTGTATACATTAGAATGCACGTAAACGATCCCTTAGCAGTTGGAATTCGATATAAGAGTAGGCGATAGTGCCGCTGCCCGGGCAAAATTTCCCCCATAGCACACTGTATGGCGTATGACCGTCTTCATTAGCCCAGCATAGGAGCAGAACAGTAGGACGTTAAACCCCATTTTATTTCATTTCATTTTATATCTTAGGTTCTGAAAATTGAGCTGATTTGTCTAACTTCTGATTAACATACAGACACATTGTGATGCGTGTTTTTGTATTTCCTTCCCGTTATTTATAAATACCCTGTTTAAGTAAAACAGATTATCAAGCAGGTATAATGCCTACAATTTAAACCCTATCTTCCTTCCGGTTTCCTGCCGTCAATAATACCAACATTTAAATTCCATGGGTTAACTAGTTTTGTTTTTTTTTTCATCTATAGTTTAATAGCATGTTAAAGTACCTATGTCTCTAACTCAAAATCATCCAAAGTCTTCGACATTGAAATCAATTTAAATCAACATTGATGTTGTTATCTTACCTGGAAACGGTGGGCTTCTGATATCCAATATTTAAGACAAAATAAACATTTTACCATTGGTACACGAATCGTGTACCATAATGCGTTTCAGCGCCATTTGTAACAAGGGACAAGAATAACGAGGCTAGACATATTCCATAAGTCCTGTCAAACTTTGACGCAATATTCTTATCTGGAGAGCATGCACAATAAATACTATCTGTGTAGACTGGAATAACCAGAAGCTAGGGATTGCCATTCGATTGAGATGTCTGTCGTATTTCTGTAAAAACAGAAACGACTGAATGCAAATGTAAATCAGTTTATATACTTTTAAATTACATTCTTATATGCGTTGCGACCGATTTGTGTCCATTTCTAGATCCCAAATATTAGAGATTTAGCTCCTTTAACTTTAATGGGATGAATAGAATGTTTGTTTTGTTTGATTCCACGAATTGTGTGAATATTTTGTTGACTATTAATGGGAAGGGCAGGTTAGGTTTTTATCACTAGAATTCTTACTAATAGTATTTCCTCTTTCGATTGGGTAGTCGAGTAATATAACTTATTATTATTATTATTATTATTATTATGGATTTATATAGCGCCACTTCCACAATACTGTGCTCCAGTACGCTTCACAATATAGATATAAAAGCAAATATGAAAATAGAAAAATATAAATACAAAAAGGATATACAGGTAAGGTACAACATGCAATAGGAAAGGCACGTACATTTAAAATTATTAAAACATCATCATGTAGACATGTGTATAGAAATGAAATGGGGTTTAACATCCTACTGTTCTGCTCCTATATTGGGCTAATGAAGACGGGCATACGCCATACAGTGTACTATGAGGGAAATTTTGCCCAGACAGCGGCGCTACGGCCTACTCTTATATCGAATTCTAACTGCCAAGGGATCTTTTACGTCCACGCCAATATGTACACGGGACCTCGGCTTTTCGTCCCATCCGAACGACTAGACAGCTGTCCTTGTCAGGCCCTCCGCCCTGCATCACTGACAAGGGGAAACCACGCCGGAAAATCTGGATGAACTTTCTCGGCCAATGCAGCATGTGTATAGAATATAAAGTAAGTTAATTAGTAAAACACAGGGCCCTTATTCACGAAAACTGAAACTAAGTTACAACCGAAATTTTAAGAAATACTGCAACTTCATTGGATATATGCAAATTGATTTTACTGGTCAGCCAATCGAATTGCAGTATTTCTTAAAATTTCGATTGTATCTTAGTTTAAGTTTTCGTTAATTTATAATGTAACATCGTTTGGTGTAAATACAATAAAATTAACGCTTGTACTTTAGATCATAAGGTTTGTCATTGACGTGGTATCGATCCCATACTTGTACGTGACTAACCTCTTTGGTTTCCTCCGGATCATGCCGTATGACCAAATTTGTGTTGAGTGGTCGTTAAGGGGAAACACCACCCCGGAATATCGAGAGGAGTTATCTTGGTCAACCCAAGGATTGAACCGGGGAGAGAGAGAGAGAAAAAAAATGGGGTTTAACGTCCACTCGACACAAACTAGGTCATTTCGGGACTAACATAGGGTTCAATTTCAGCAGTGGGAGGAAACCGGAGGGCCCGGAGAAAACCCGCGAGGTCGGACAGGCGACCCTACTCCTTGTCACGTACAACCGGGGAATCGAAACCACGCCATTTAACTCAATGACAGACCTAATGATACAGGGCGCACGCGCTAACCATTCAACCATCCACAACCTCCCCCCCCCCCCCCGAATGAACCCGGGACCTCCAAGTTAGCGAGCAAGCGCCTTCATCACTGAGTCACCGTTACCCCTAGTATAACTTTGATATAAGATATATTTATATATTTCATATGACATAAGACTCCTTTCATTATCAGAACCTTGCTATCATCCCTTGATATCAACCTTACTCACGAAAGGCATGTACTTTCAACCTTCATTGTCGACTGGTTACCATGAAAACCCAAGTTCAACACAAACCTTTTCTAAGACACATGTAAGGTAAAGATTGACGCGGGGGTGTTAATTAGTCGATGTAGGTGGGGTTTTATCACCTGTTCATGTCACTGATTCACTGCGATCTAACTTCCACCAGCATCCAACTAGATACCTATATTAGACGCCATTAGCAAATTTCTCGGGTGTAACTTTCTCAGCCATATTGAGTTTAAGCGAGCGATTCAACTTTGATATTTGTTTATTTACCTAAACGTATCATCTTGTTTCCTGTGTTCTCTTGTCGAGGAAAAGGTTTGGGGCTTATTACTAAGACATTGTCATACAATTCCGTTGCTGATACCTTCTACCCCACCTCCCAGTGAGAGAGAGAGAGGAGGGAGGGGGGGGGGCATTTCGGGACTAACATATCGTTTAATTTTATTTCAATATTTCGCTTGCGCGTAGAGGTTTTATAGCTGCAGGGGGAACTGGCGGACCCGTAAAAAACTCACGAGGTTGGACAGGCGACCCTACTATTTGTCACGTACAAGTGGAGAATCGAAGCTACGCCACTTGTCTCATTGGCAGACCTTATGACCTAACGCACCCGTGTTAAACCAGTCGGCCACCTAATTCCCCGGACTTTTTTTGATGACGCAACACCACACAAAATTAAAGCTTAAAAATTAAAATTCTAAAAAGGCCTCCCACTGATAAAATTGTAACACGTTTAAGAATCCAAATGATCCAGTTTGTGTCACTTTCGACAATACCGTGAATTTAATCAAATTACAATATGAAATAAAATGTACTGCACCGAAGTGTGCTATGAAGGAAATTTAGCCCGGACAGCGACGCTACGGCCTACTCTTACATTGAATTCCAACTACCATGGGATCGTTTACATGCACGCCAATGTGTACACGGGACCTCGGTGTTTCGTCCCATCTAAACGACTAGACAGCTGTCATTGTCCGGCACTGACAAGGGGAAACCACGCCGGAAAATACCAATGACCTTTCTCGGCCAAATTATAAAAAAAGTAAGAGAGATTAGTTTTGACAATTAATTTCAAAACCAACGAAATAAAATCTAACATAATGTTAGTCCCGAAATGACTTAGTTTGTGTTGAGTGGACGTTAAACCCCATCTCTCTCTCTCTCTCTCTCTCTCTCTCTCTCTCTCAACAAGCAAGCTCTCTTTATCGATTACCTGAACAAGTCGCCCAAACTTTCACCTGACGAGTAAAGAAAGTGAAATCAGGAGAGAGATGAATACGTCACGTTAAGGCTGTTTACTCGGGGGCGATAGCTGGAAGAAAATAAAACCCAAGTCGCGATTCAACTGAGGATTAGTCCAACTGAAACAGTCAAAGCAACAAGACACACGCACAGAATGTTAAATAGCAACAATATTTAGACCACTGAGGGATAGTTTAAAATCGTCTTCAAGATTGGACTACGAAAAACGAAACTCGTTTCTGTTTCTAATCAAAACCCGTACAAATTAAAAGGAATAATTTATTAAGGATATTAAAACGGGGTCTATTGATTAACATTGATAGAATGGCTAAAACTGGATATAAAGTCTTTTATTTACTGGCTTTGTTAATACAGGTAAGTCAAAACTTTAATTTATTTATATCTGTACTGATTCTCATCAACTTCAGACGCTGTTAGGGCAAAATTCTCCCCATATTTCACACTGCATAGTAGGATGTTCAACTCCATTTCATTGTATTTATATTATTTTTCATCAACGTCAGCCGCTGTTCGGGCAAAATTCCCCTCATATCACATTGCATAGCGTATGCTCGTCTTGTGGTCGAATAGTAGGACGTTAAACCCCATTTCATTTTATTTATATTATTTTTCATCAACGTTAGCCGCTGTTTGGGTAAAATTCCCCTCATATCACATTGCATAGCGTATGTCCGTCTTTGTGTAGAATAGTGGGACGTTAAACCCCATTTCATTTCATTTATATTATTTCTCTTCAACTTCTTTCAGTTTTATTTATTTAAATGTGGTTTGCATTCTTTTCTTAAGAGTTATTTGAAAATTATCTAAGTTTTGTTATTTAAGTAACGCGCATATCATTTAATCTTGTGTATCTAACACCAGTTTAATATCAAATCTTTGTTTAAAAATTTGTAAAAATCATTTAAAATCAACCAAAATCATCTAATTTGTGCTTGTGTCCAGTTGAAAGCTGACAGATTAATTTTGATAATGAGTGTCCCATTTACAACTGCTCATAAATTAATCATTATACATCAATAATCAATTGGTTTGTTTATTTTTAAACAATGATCGAGAAATTAAATGCCCGAGACTCATTATCAAAACTAGATGATTTTTGGGTGATTTTAAATGATTTTTTACGAAGTTTTAAACATAGATTTGAAATTAGGTGAATGTGAAAAAAATTAGTGCTAGATGATTTTAGAAGATATTTTGGTGATTTTAAACGATTTTTTGGTGATTTTAAATTATTTTTTTACGAATTTTTAAACCATAGATTTGATATAAAAACGAACGTGAATGAAATTAGTGCTAGATACACAAGATTAACTGATACCCAGGTTACAGTGCTACATGTATATGTTATAGTAACAATTATGTATTACCCACTGTTTCTCTTGAACTTCTAGCATCTTGATTTATATCCTGGTTTTTTTTTATCCCTATAGTGATTTCAAAATAATAACCATATAAGTTTTGTTATTTCAAATTTGTTATACTAATGATATAGAAATTTCAAAACCACAAAGAAATCTCAAATAGATTTTTTTTTTATTAAATACAAAAGGACTAATTAATGTTGACGCGACAGACAGAAAATGCAATCCCTGGTCAATGACAGTCTGAGAAATATATCTCGAATTTAAACTGTCCGACCCCTAGATTTATTCCCATCAGAAATACTAGCAAGTCCGTCGGAGGGAGCTGAAACGGGTTCCTGTGACAATTTTTAAATTAATGAACGCATATTTGCAAATTATTGGAGGAACTAACGCCACCGAGACCAGACATACCCACGGAATTTACTACTGCTGAGTTCTACCAAGTGGAGACCGATGTATAGAATTCTCAAAGATCTTCATATCGGGATGTGAACGTTGTGGGTACTAGTTTGTAACTCACCTATTAAGATACAATGTTTTGGCGAAATGTTTTGGTTTGTGTTCTCGTCACGTCAATGGTGAAAATATTAATTACATGTAGTATTTTCTTAAAACTGTTAAGTTTTGGCAACAAGAAGCTGAGAAAAACTTGCAAGTACAAAATATTTTAGGGCCGTGTGTCCAAGAATTATTTAGTTTGAAATGAATGGATTTTAACGTCCTACTTGTCTGCATCAACCGGACATCATGGAATTCCAAGTGACAGGGTTTCTTTTACGTTTTCGGCAATGGGTTCACGGTTGAACATCGGATTTTCGTCCCATCCGAACCTCTAAACGCCCTTGTTTCACTTGCCAGCTCCACCGCCCTGTTCTACGCGTTGGGGGAGTGGGATGGCCGAATGGTTAGCGCGTGCGCGTTGTATCATAAGGTCTGTCATTGAATCAACTAGCGTGATTTCGATTTCCCGGTTGTACGTGACAAATAGTAAGGGCGCCTGTCCAACCTCGTTGGTTTTCTCCGGGTTCTCCAGTGTCCTCCCACTGCTAAAGACCCGTAAGCGCAAGCGAATTTTTGAAATATAATTGAACCATATCATAATCAAGAAACCACCTAGTTTATATCGAGTATACGTTTACCCCCCCCCCTCTCTCTCTCTCTCTCTCCCTCTCTCTCTCTCTCTCCCCCACTCTCTCCTCTCTCTCTCTCTCTCTCTCTCTCGCTCTCTCTCTTTACGCGTGTTGCCCCCTCCCCACCCATCTTGTATTTAGTGCAGTCTGACTCTGACTAGAGATATAAGTACAGAGAGAATAAGGTTTACCTGTGTCTAAATACCGACCTAGGTAAGCATATAAGATCAACAGGTATTTATCTATTTCTCCACGTATTATAGACATAGTTCAGTATTCTATATCGATAGGGAAACAATTGGCAAGTTTCCGAATTTTTTCTTTGTAACTAATGATCGAACCAAACAAATAGCCCCTCGTTTTTCTTGAAGTTATAAAATATCCTTTCAGCTTTTAAACAACCCAAGTTTTCGGGTATTTCCTGGTGTTTCTAGTTCCCGTTGTTTGTTGCCAATACGTTTTCCCGTGTCAACTGTAAATATTTGACACTAAAAACAATGTCAAATTCAGGAAGGTATCTATTCATTTTTGTCTGGAAATAATCCCGAACCGCCAATGTATATTTTTGTAATTTGGGAAGGTTGGATATTGGACAATAAATAATACGTGCAGATGATATTCGTAACCAGGATTTCCGTCTTGTTGAAATAAAAGCTGTTACACCACAGACAGAATGAACCAATATATACATTGTCTTATCAATTGATACCGCCTGGATAAGCAAATATAAACAAGTAATACAAAAACATCCAGACATTTGAAAATCGAAATCAGAGTACTGTCGCTGCCCGGACAAAGTTTCCCTCATTGAACATTGCATGGTGTACGTTCTTCTTCATTAGCCCAGTTGGTGCAAAAAAGAAGGACATTGAAGAAACCATGTTTCATTTCATTTTTTTTTTTACTTTCAAGGAAATATTCTAAAAGAACAATGATCAATCTGATTTAAACACAGATCCTATTTCGTTTCGTTTTTTATAATTCAAAATTTCGTTTTACTTGTCTTTACTACACTAGGATCTGGGAGAGTCGTTATATAACCCGCGTTCTGGATGATGTGAGGGATTAGCCGGCGAGTTTTTGGCGTGCGAGGCACAGAACTGTGGGTAACCGACTAGAAACATCAACGCTGATTGGTCAATCAAATGTCTGACGTCATAGGATCAAAAGCCGCTCGTATGACCTATGACGCGACCTTCCACTACAACTGGTCAGATCTCCATGTAGTAGAGGCCATCGAAAGTATAAAAACGGAATGAAATATAGATCTGTATTTTTTAATCGGATTAATGAGATTTGCAGATAATTTTGAAAGTTTTTCTTTTCTCTTTGGTACAGAAACAAACAAATAAAGGTCGGCCTGTTCTTTCTTAGGATCATTTTTTTTTTTTTAAATTTCACAACATTTAACCCGTTTTAGATAAATGGACTATTTCTAGAACACCTTATATCACCTTTTGTATAGTAAATACCAGCATCATGATGGGGCGAATAATGTCACAAGGAAGATGGTATTTTGAGAGATTTTTTAGAGATTTTCTTTTCTCTTTGGAATAGAAACAACCAAATAAAAGTCTTCCTTTTCTTTCTTGAGATACTTTTTTTTATTTCACAACATTTAACTCGTTCCACCCGCGAGACATATATACCTTTGATTACCCAGAATTTACCTGTTAATTATATGTTATTTATCTACCTGCCTTAAAATTCTCTTCAGGTGTTCAGCTACTTAATTACACCTTTAGATCAACATCACCACCAAACACGACCGTTACCTCCGTATTTATTTGTAGAAAAAAAAACTTCCTTGGATCACGATTTGATTCCGATCACTGCGCAGTGTCATTACATACATATACACATCTGTGAATTTCAAATAGTGTGCGTTATAGTGATAATAACCAGGAATTAGTTAGGGTTTAACGTCCTAGTTTTCTGTACCAACCGGGATAATTAAAACGGGCATGCGTACGCCACACGATGTGCCACGGTCTAATCTTATTTCAAAAAAAGACGCTAACCCCATTTCATTTCATTTCATATTGTTTACCCTGAAATGAAATAGGGTTCAACGGCCTACTTGTGGCTACCATCCTCGGATTTCGTCCCATCCGAACGACTAGACGATGTTTTTTACCAGGCCAAATGACGTAGGAACCACCTGTTTAGCGAACTCGAACCTTATATCCTAATTCCTCGAAGCAAGATTATATCGGCCTAGTTTTTGGCCCTCAATCATTTTCTAAAATACTGTGTATGATAAGGATGCCTGTAAAAACAATAAGGAAAATGAAGATAAAGCAACTCTAAATACAAGTTAAGAAAATAAATAAATTTACGGGCCAGTAACCGGGGTTAGAGTCCATGTACGTTATATGAACAGATTCTAAAACCGATCCGAAAATTCCATTTAGAAAACGGTGATCTAAAGCTAGGGTAGGGCCTTATGTATAGATCTAAGGCTCTTGGTTACGGTTAGGTCATCCATGCTTTAAAAGGATTTATGAGGTAATCGTAATGCATAAAAAAAAGTATTTATGATTTATTTGTCCATGAATACTGTATTTCCGATGTATCCCTTGTCCATGCATACTGTATTTACGAGGTAATCGTAATTCATCGATAAAGTATTTACGATATAATCGTCATTTATAAATATTGTATATACGAGGTAATCGTAAGTCATAAATACGATATTTACCAGGTGATCTTCATTTATCAATACAGTATTTTAGAAGTAATCTGTACCAAATCTATGGAATTCAGTACCCTTGACCATACAGAATTCTTAATCTCTTGTCTGTTTCAAGAAACAGTTAAAGACTCATCTTTATTCGACTGCATATTAACATTAACTGTGTTTATATCTTGTGATAAGCGGAGAGCTAAATGCACCTTGAGCATTAACTCACAATTATTATTATTATTATTATTATTATAAATACTGTATTTACGATGTAATATTTATTCTTAAACACTGTGGTTACGTATTAATTGTTATTCGTCAATTACCTTGCCCTTAGAATAAACCCACAAATATTAAATTAAGGCGAAAAAAGTTGGGGGTTTTGGGTTTCTTTTTTAAAAATGTCGGTTAAAATCTGGATTTATGTTTCTAAAAATTGTTGAATAAACTAACAAATATTAAATTAAGGCGACAAAATTTTTTTAAAAAAAATGTCGGTATAAAATCTGGATTTATGTTTGTAAAAATTGTTGAAAGGAAAAACTAAATTCCTGAATGTAAGCACAAGTTTATATTACCCCGTCTCAACGGCGTCCAATTATCCAGCACGATTGTCATACGAAAACAAAAAAAATCCGATGCCTTTGATGTTGCGCTACTGTGCTCTCTATAGTAACTACATGATCTTTACAATGATGGGTCCGAGTCATCACGTGACTATTCGCTAATTTTAAAGTTTTATTAAGATTATTATGTAATCGTTAAGTTAAATATTTACTAAAAATAGAAAAATATGCATATTTTGATTTTGTAAAATTTGAATTAAAGTCACGTAAATATTTAAAAATGTATTTATTTTGAGAATCTATTTGTGTCGAGTGGACGTTAAACCCCATTTCTCTCTCTCTTTACCAGGAGCGACGCCTTTGAGTGAAATTTACCTTGGACGCTACCCCAAAGGAAACGGAATCGACTAGACTTACTAACCGATATCGTGTCTCCTGCCTATGCTAGGCTAAGACTATTATTTGGATTTCTGGCAAGTTTCCCAGGACACACTTGTCAGCAGTGGCGGGCTGGGCAGGTTGTCAACTTGCCCAATGGCAAGTGGGCCCCTGTGTCTACCATACTCACAGGAGCGAACTGGCTAGGTTGTCAGCTTGACCAATGGCAAGTGGGCCCCTGTGTCTACCATACTCACAGGGGCGGACTGGCCAGGTTGTCAGCTTGTCGAATGACAAGTGGGCCCCTGAGGAAGCGGGCCCCCTTAGACATTAGACAATATATTTAAAATATAAATTGTCAAAAAATATATAACTATTAGAAAAATATTATTAGCATGAAAATATTATAAAAGTTCTATTACGTGGGTATGATAATTACTATTGTCTACAATATAAATCTTAAGATGTCATGAGAAACTATTATGGCTTCCACTTACATATTTTTTGAAAATTTAATTTACTCAGTTTAAATATTAAATGATAGAATTATACTGGTGGATAGACCCCCTTTGTCTCCTGGCAACCAATACTTTCAGACCAAGATCCGTCACGACTTGTCAGCGATATTCCCCAAGGTGGAAGCGGACTTCAGACTTAAGAACGAACGAACCAACTAACCATCCAACAAACCCGCGCAATTTATAATCTTTACTAAATTCTTTTGATGTGCCTCTATTTGACACTATTGAATTCAAGTCAGGAGATTATCTTCCGGTATTATTTTGATTTCTTAATTAAATTTTAATCATCTACTGTATTACGTTTTATGCTTTCTATATGTTGAAGCCGATGCTGCAACAAATGGCGTGTATCGGTCTTCATTAGCCCCATTGTTGATGCACATAATTAGGAAGTTAACGTCCGTTTCATTTAATTTATGGGAACCACGGTGGTTCAGTGAGTAAGACGTTGACTCGCTAACCTGGAGGTCCCATGTTTGATCAACAGGATTTTCCGGCCTGGTTCCTCCTTCTCAGTGGTGCATTGCGGAAGTTCGAAACAGGATTTTCCTGCATGTTTCCCCTTCGACAGCGGTGCATTGCGGAAGTTCAACGAGATTTTCCGGCATGATTCCCCCTCGTCAGCGGTGCATTGCGGAAGTTCAACGAGATTTTCCGGCATGATTTCACCTCGTCAGCGGTGCATTGCGGAAGTTCAACGAGATTTTCCGACATGGTCGCTCCTCGTCAGCGGTGCATTGCGGCAGTTTAACCGGATTTTCCGGCATGGTTACCCCTCGTCAGCGGTGCATTGCGGAAACTCAACAGGATTTTCCGGCATGATTCCCCGCTGTCAGTGGTGCAGGACGGAATGCCTGGCAAGGACAGCATATACATGTATTCTATAACTAAACCGACGTTTATCTTTCCAAGATGGGATAATTTGTCAAATGTTATCAGACCATCTTTAAATATTGTATTAAATTTTTAATTCGTGTGAATTATGTCCGGGTCCCGATTAAACCCAACATTTAATAAACAGTATTATAGGCTCCTACACAAAAATAATCAGCATTCAGATAAACCTTCTTGTGTTGAATTATAGTTCAAATTGAACCTGTTTGGTTTTTGTCATCAGTTTCCGTATTGAGGATGTAATATTTATATATCAAATCTAGGAAAATATTGATCGACCTCCCCTCTTTTCCTATGCTTAGTGTATGCTTAGCGTATATACAAATTTTTTAAAGATACACTACTTAAGAGTTTAATAAAGAGTTGGCCATTCTTGCTATAATAATTAAAAAATAGATGATAAAAAAAGAAAATATTGAACATTTTAGTCAAATTTCTTTGTTCTGAACAGAATTATCACTGTTGAAAGTTTGGACTAGAAATAGTCATCAACTGTCTCCGCACCATCTCCGAGAATTGCCGATCGTTTGATTGACAGACGATAACTCTACCCGCATATGCTCGATTATCAAGTAACATTCTCAATGGCTACGGTATCCTCGATTGGCAGGCCTTTCATCGGTAGTGACGTCAGTAAACGTTAGCTTAGCCATTTATAGATCTAATTATTAAATCCAAGCTGTATCCAAGCCACACAGAGTTGATTTTAGGCTTGGCATGTATATAAAGGTCTAATTAATAATTTCTGTAACATCTGAAGACTTGCAATAGGCAGATTTAGCTCTTAACTAATGTATCTTTAAACATGCTTAAAAATATCAAAGACGATTTGGCAATAGCGACTATTCACATGTTTAAAATTCCATTCAGATATTTGGTTGACAAGAGTAAACTATGTAGATCACAATCAACGAGAAAATCCGATAAAAAAATCGAAATTAAACATTTACATACAAGATGTCAAACATTTACTTGTATTCAATACTTGACTTCCGGTTGGTTTAAATTCCCCAGTCTATCGCGCATTCTGCGAATTATTCTGTTACCCTGGTCGTTTTAGAAGAGTATTTTGGCCATTGGGGACATTTAATTAGTATGTGGAATGGTTGTGGTGAATGGGATTTAACGTTCTACTTTTCTGCACCGACTGGGGGAGAGAGAGAGAGAAGGGAGAGAGAAAGAGAGAGGGAGGGAGAGAGAGGGAGGGGGAATGGGGTTTAACGCCCACTCGACACAAACTAGATAATTTCGGGACTAACACATGGTTCAATTTTATTTCAATAATTCGCTTGCGCGTAGGGGTCTTTAGCAGTGGGAGGAAACCGGAGGACCCAGAGAAAACCCACGAGGTTGGACAGGCGACCCTACTCCTTGTCACGTACATGTACAACCGAGGAATCGAAACCACGCCAGTTGGCTCAATGGTTGTGGTGAGAGGGGTTTAACGTTCTACTGTTCTGCCCGACTGGGCTAATGAAGACGGGCATACTGCGTACAAACGAACAAACAAAATTAGCTGACTTCATGGTATTTATTTATCCGCTATCATCGGCCAAATCCTATAGGGGGTGCTAGCACTGCTAAAGACCCCTACGCGCAGGCTAATTATTGAAATAAAATTGAACCTTATGATAGTCCCGAAATGACCCGGTTTGTGTCGAGTGGACGTTAACCCATCCCTACGCGCAGGCTAATTATTGAAATAAAATTGAACTTTATGATAGTCCCGAAATGACCCGGTTTGTGTCGAGTGGACGTTAAACCATCTCTCTCTCTCTCTCTCTCGGAAACAGATACTTATTGAACTAATAACGTTGTGAGAATATCTTAGTAGCCGTTTTCACTGTGATTCTTCTTTGTTCGCCTAAAGGAATCATTTCTTGCCACATCCGACACAAATTTATAATAATGCAACACTATTTTCATGTAGAAATGATCTGCCATTATAAAACTTACGCCTGCTCAGAGTGGAGGTCTTGGGTTAATAGCCAATTTTCCAAATTTAGGAATGAAAATGTTATCGTGAACGAAAATTCTTTCCGTTGTCCATAAGTATGTACTATAGTTTATTGACCTAATTTAGTGTTGCGTTGGGGTGAATGCCTTTTGTCTCTAATTTTCCAACAAATCTGCAAATCTGTTACGTCTCAGGGATGGGATATTTAGTTACCATTGGTTACCATTACGTAAAATGTAAACTATTTAAGAAATTTGGTGAACAGGGCTCCAGAAGGGCTACAGAAACCTTTTACATCGATATGACGTAAACATTACCGGGATCCAGATGTCACGAAGCGGTGAAAATTTCATTAAAGATATTTTTAAATGTATCGTTTAAGACTTTTGTGAACGATCGGCATATTTGCTTTGAGAAATGTCATTGATGATTTGTCATTAATAGAATAAGGTGTATTTGTTTTCAGTCGACTTTGGTCTTGTTCATTTATCGATATGTTGATTTGGTGAAGAAATCAAACAATACCAGATACACCCTAGTTTGATTTCAATCTATAAATGTACGTTGTAAAACTTGAACAAAAAGACACAGAGAGAGATAAATTAGGACATTTCGGGACTAACATATGGTTCAATTTTATTTCAATAATTCGCTTGCGCTTTGGGGTCTTTAGCAGTGGGAGGAAACCGGAGGACCGGGAGAAAACCCACGAGGTTGGACAGGCGACCCTACTCCTTGTCACTTACAACTGGGGAATCGAAACTACGCCAGTTGGCTCAATGACAAACCTTATGATACAACGCGCACGCGCTAATCATTCAGCCATCCAACCCCCACCCCACCCCATCCCCTCCTGGGGGAAGGAGACGTGGGGCTAGAAGTCTCATCGCTCAATTCAGGAGTTTCACTTTCTAGGAAAGTAGGGTGTGATATACTACGCTACGGAAATCACTTCAATTCTTACGAATAAATCACCGACGTCAAATGCCTAGGACCCCGTGGTCAATCGTTCGGTTAAAGTAGGGTAAAGTAGGGTAACTTTATTGCCGAGAGCTCCCCGTGTCGAGTGTAGGGTAACGGGGAATGCCGAGGAACCCTTGTGTCAAACCTAGAGAAACATAATTGCCGATGACACCAGTGATCAAACCTAGGGTAACGGGAATTACCGAGGATGTCCGGGGTTAAAACTACTGTAACGGGGAATGCCTAGGAACTCCGAGGTCAAACGTAGGGTAACATACCAGCCGAGAAGTCCCGAGGTGGAAAGTACATAAAGAATGGCCCAAGAAGGATGTTGGAGCCCCCGAACTCCCTGTGTTTGATTACCAGTCTGTTACTAACCGCACGTTTTCTAAGTTAACTTACTCCACCCAAAACGCGACCCATGACGCAAAAGTTAAAGTTAGCGATGAAAGGAAAACTTAAATACTACAGCTAAATAGTTGGCAATGGTTGTTTTTAAACCATCCACTTGAACAAATAAATAAAGATAGCTACATGTGGACGTGCTTGTACTTGTAAAAAGAATGTCGAAGGATTTTCCTCTAAGACCACATTTAGGATTATGTCACATATTCAACCAAAGTTTCTATAACAGTTCCTAGATAACATCACATGTTAGATATTTAACACGGATGTCTGTTACTTCCGGGGATGAAAATATGATCCAACGTCTCCATTTGCATGTTTCCCCTTTTTATCATTTCAAATATTTCAATGGCAGTTCTCTTTTTTTTTCTTTTTTTTTGAAGAATCAAATATGTTGAATTTTGTCGCGTGTTTTCTCAGATTTAGGTTTGCAAACGTCTATATTTGTTTTGCTTTGCTCGCTACCCTGGAGGTCGGGTGTTCGATCCCTGCATTGGCCGAGAAAAATCATCCAGATTTCCCAGCGCGGTTTACCCCTGTCAGTGATGCAGGACAGCTGTCTAGTCTTCGGATGGGACGAAAGACCGAGGTCCCGTGACACATTGGCGTGCACGTAAAAGATCCCTTGATAGTTGGAATTCAATGTAAGAGTAGGCCGTAGTGCCACTGTCCGTGCAAATTTTCCCTCATAGCACACTGTATGACGTATGCCCGTCTTCATTAGCCCAGTTCGGAGCAGATTAGTAGGACGTTAAACCCCATTTCATTTCATTTAGTATAAAAAGTCCAAATATATCTAAAAAATGTGAATGATTGATAAAATCAATGTATTTTTGATCAAACGCTGGGTGAATATTACAAAATAAAAGAAAAACGAAAGTTTCACGTTTATTGTATTGTTTACGAAATGTTTAAAATAAAGATTTAATCTTTATTTTGGTTTTTTTTTATTTTCGATATCCTCCTGATGTTTGAACTTTCAGACGAAACTTTATACAATGACCTTTGTCACTCAAAACCGTTTAGAAAAAAAAAAACAACTTCAAACAATTTAGAAGGATTTGTGTTTTTGCCACCTGGAACAAAAGTTTGCCAAAATGGAAATAGTTTTCATATTAAAACAAAACTATAAAATGAAGCCTTATACACAAAACTGTTTTGATGCTCACGACTGGCCCCGAATGAATTCACTTAATTTGATATTTGTTGTTCTCCTCCGAATGGGCCAATAAGTGTGCTATACAGTGTGCTATGGGGAAAATTTTGTCCGGGCAGCTGCACTATGGCTTACTCTTATATCGAATTACAACTGCCAAGGGACCTTTTACGTGCATGCCAATGTATATACGGGACCTAGGTTTTTCGTCCCATCCAAACGACTATACTGCTGTCCTGCACCACTGACAAGAGGAAACTACGTCGGAAAATCGCAATGAACTTTCTCGGCCAATGCAGGGATCGAACACGCGATCTCAAGGCTAACGGTGTAGTTTGTCGTATCCGTAGGTTTGTCTTATCGGTTCTGTTTGCGTGCACTTACTAATATGTTTTTTTAGTTTAACGTAAAACTTGTATCTGTTGCTAAGGTGATATATTTAACGCCCTAAGGGTAACACGTGGGTTGTTAATTTACTTACAAGTCACTACATTTTAACAGGAATGGTTTAACCATGGAAACAAATAAACTAAAACAAACTTGATTAAAGGTTTTATTGGTACTGTAGAGGTCGTGACGACATCTCAAACCCTGTCACTATAACTTGCATCACTTTATAACTTATTAACAAACAGTGGTATGTCGAGTAGAGTAGCGAGAGAGAGAGAGAGGGAGGGTGATTGAGAGAGGGAGAGAGAGAGAGAGAGAGAGGGTGATTGAGAGAGATTGAGAGATTGAGAGAGAGAGAGAGAGAGGCAGAAAGACAAGACAGAGAGAAACAAAACGAGAGAGAGACACACACATAGAGAGAGAGAGAAAGAGAGAGAGAGAGGGAGAGAGAGAGAGGGAGGGGGCATACTAAACTTAGGCTGCTTGCCTACAGTTAGCTCCGCTTGAAAACAGACACTAAGCTAGTTGACCGACATTTTAAGTCCTAAATCGACGATTTTAGTCGAAAACACTTAGTAAACTTCGAAAATCTTGAGAAGTATTTATTCTGCTTCCATTTAATGGAAATGAATAATTTTTTTATTCTTTGTGTGAATGCCAGATGTGAAACAATATACTAAGTTTTGTAATGGCAGACATTTGGGACAGAGATTTATTCTCGAAGTATGAAGAAGAGTGGGGGTTAGCTTTACGCCATTAAATCTCCTACAGGTGTACCACCTAGCGGATTATCAAAACTTCCCTTGCCAGTAGGAGCCGAGCGTAAACGAAATGAAATGAAATGGGGTTTAACGTCCTACTGTTCTGCTCCCATACTGGGCTAATGAAGACGGGCATACGCCATACAGTGTGCTATGAGGGAAATTTCGCCCGGGCAGCGGCACTATCGCCTTCTCTTATATCGAATTCCATCTGCCAAGGGACCCTTTACGTGCATTCCAATGTATACACGGGACCTCGGTTTTTCGTATCATCCGAAGGACTAGACAGCTGAATCTTTTAAGTGCATGCCAATGTATATACGGGACCTAGGTTTTTCGTCCCATCCAAACGACTATACTGCTGTCCTGCACCACTGACAAGGGGAAACCACGTCGGAAAATCCCGCTAAACTTTCTCGACCAATGCAGGGATAGAACACCCGACCTCCAGGCTAGCGAGCAAGCGTCTTAACCACCTAACCACCGTGACTCCCAAAAACTCTTATGGGCGTAAACAATCTCATGGGTTCTTAATGATACAGACCGGAACATTGTAGTCATAAGTATCCAGGAACCAACGATTTGGAACTCTACTGACGTATTTGAAAGATCAAAAATTTTTAATCTTTTTATATTCTATCTGTACCTGTGCCCTTTTGTTTTATGTTTTTAAATTTTATTATCTTGTTTTACCAAATATTTTCATATCAATTTTTAATGATATTCTATATATTTATATTGTTTTACATTGTGTATTTATAATCATATATTTTCACGACACAGTGTAGATTTACAAGCTGCATTGTGACGCTATACGAATTCAATAAAATTACTATAAATTATTAGCTGGTCAGCATGTTTGATCAATGCTTGTATATTTAAATAAATATACTAATTGCCTTTGCGAATAGCTCTCCAGTTAATATTCTTTGTATCGACTAATCGTACACAGTCCTCAACAAAAACCCTATTTAATTTTATTTCATTTCATTTCATTTCATTTCATTCTATTATTTTAATTTATTTTATTCTATCAATTTATTTCATTATTTGTATTTTATTTCATTTTATTTTTTTTATATATATTTTATATATTTGTTTTATTCTATTAATTTATTTTATTTGTATTTTATTTCAATCACCCTAGCTAATAACTCTTCTCAAGTTAATATTCATTGTAGAAGTTTCATTTATAGGCTAATCTTACACAGTCCTTAACAAAACGAAAAACACAAACTTCTTTTTTTTCATCTTCTAGTTTTTTTTGTCCTCAACAAAACGAAAAACACAAACTTTTTTTTCATTTTCTAGCTTTATTTATGCCTGCTATGTGTCATTGTTCTTAATTAAATCTATCGGGTCTGAATAAACTTCAAAACAACACACGGGAACCATCGCCTATTGTATGTATACAAACTCCCAACACTCGGCATTCCGCGGCTAAATCAACTTCTATAAACACATTTCTTCCACCCAAAGTTCTAAAACAAAAGAAGTGAGGCCGATTCAGCGAGGTAAAATAAAAAAAGGCGTGTTAGTTAAACGCCAGGAGTGTCCAGATCGGTGACTTTAATGAACAAAGAAGTTGATACAAAACAAGCGCTGTAAAAGACACAGGGGCGTGTCGTGAATTGTGGTTTTTGGTTTAAAGACAAAATGTACAGAATACAAAGGCTGGACGTGGAACAACACAGAGACGATAATCAGACATAATTCACGAGGATGGGTTCCGCTAATCCCCCACTTACATCACAAGGTGTGTTAACAAGACAAAACCTGATAACAAAATACACAAATAAACAGAGTTAATCCAGCGCGACAGCCAGGTGGCGTGGCATGGCGTGGGAACATGCCCACCTTTATATGACGTAATACACAAATGGCGATGAATATAAACATAACATTTACTTTCAAACTCTTTCTTTTATTTGCAGAAGTCATTTTTTTTATTTTGTTTTAATGATTCCAAGAGGATGTTCACGCATTAAGTTTAAGCACGTTTATTCACAGTGGCGCTACACCTCTCGTATATGGTGGGTGGGTTGCCGAATTACTTACGTGTGCGCGTTAGATCATAGGGTCTGTCATTAGTGCTGTGGTGTCGATTCCACGCTTCAACATGACAAGGATCACCAGCCTAACCTCGTGTGTTTACTCCGGATCTTCTAAAGACCGAATACGCGTAAGCGAAGTACTGAAATAAAATTGAACCATATATGTTAATCCCGAAATGTGTCGAGTGAACGTTAAACCCAATTTATTTATCTCAATAACCTCTCGTATAGCTGGGGGGGGGGGGTTATTGGCTGAATGGTTAGCGTGTGCACGCTGTATCATAAAGTCTGTCATTGAGTCAACTGGCGTGGTTTCGAATCCCCGGTTGTTCGTGACAAGGAGTAGGGTCGCCTGTTGAACCTCGTGGGTTTTCTCCGGGTCCTCCGGTTTCCTCCCACTGCTAAAGACCCCTACGCACAAGCGAATTATTGAAATAAAAATTTCAAAAACATATGTTAGTCCCGAAATGACCTAGTTTGTGTCGAGTGGACGTTAAACTCCATGTCTCTCTCGTAGCTTTATACATTGCGTATAGGCATACATACTCAATATGTATTTTTTTTACCATTGGTGTTGAAGTTACTAGGGTGAAGTGTTCTACGCGTGAGCTGTTGAACATACGTCCGGTTATATATGTAGGCCATGGGTTCGACATCCGGGATTGTACTGGACGATGAGTTAATTCACCATCCCAACCTTGCAGGTTTTATTCCGGATCTGCGCACGGAAACAAATTAACGAAAACAAAGTATGCCCCCTCTCTCTCTTTTATACTTCAAATCATTAACATAATCGTATTAAAAAACACCACCACCACCGTTCATACGATCACGGATAACCTACCGTTACATTTGTTGGAGACCTTTTGCCATTTAGGTACATGTACAACTAAAACATTTACTACGAATTTCTCCTTTTCTACTTTCCTTTGAACTTGACACACGACACACGAAAAATTGTTTTCTTTTAAAAGTCGTTCACGTTTTTTGAATTTTTATTGAAATCTTTAAACTAACGAAATTTACCTTCCTTACAAAATCCTGAGTCATCATGTTAACAAACAAGAAAGCTATACGAAATGAAGTCTTCGTGGTAGTCGCAAAATAGATTTGGCGTAGCCTAATATAAAAAAGTTTATCTACTTGATCTTGAATTGAGACACGCCAATTGTGTGATCGTTAATGCATTTGCGAGAGACACACCCTCTCTATTTTCAGCAATTCAAAGGTTCGATAGAAATGATGCATGTATGCCGTTTGGCGCGGCGAATACTCCTTTCAGCTTTTAAACGACGCATGACCAAACTAGATTTCCCGAACATCTAAATTGATAAATGTGTTGTTTAATTAAATAGTAAAATAGATTCTAACCATTTCATCTTGGGAAAAAAACCAGTTATATATATATATACGAATGCAGGATAGGAACGATGATTTTCATTAAGATTCTATATCTCCATATTGATGTGCTGTAGTGAGATTTCACAGTGCTGAAGGTTCGATAAGCACACGGCGAGGGTATGGGTAGCCTACCGAGAAACTGTGGGCATATGGAACCTGTAAATGGCATTCCGACTATTTCGGGTCTCAGACCACCTAAATTGAGCCAAAGCAGTCCCCCACCACACCCCGCCCATCCCCATAGAGATTAGTATTACAACAGGGCTTAAGATAAACTATATTACAATAGGGAATAATATTACAATAGGGGTTAGTATTGCAATAGAGGTTAAAAGAGTGAACTAATTAAGTTTTTGGAATTTGAAATTATCCATTTTAACGTCGTTGCTGAAGCTGTCCTACCTAATTTGAATAATACGGTTTATTCCATCTATTTTTAGACCAGGAACTGTTCGCTAACCGCTACTCAACTTCTTCATGTTCTTGTTCTTCTTGCTCTTCTTGAGGTGACGCACATGCGCTAACCATTCGGCCATCAAATCCCCATTTCCTGTCGTACTTGTTACATATTCAAAATGTCTGCTTTTATCATATGCCTCAATATAAAGCCATATTCTTGAGTTTATGGGGCAGATATACAAGCAAATAGTTGGTCCAGCGCATCACAAAACCTCTCTTCGACACTGCTTAAGACGGACAGCTGTGTTATTTACCTAACCCTGTGACAGCAGCAGTAAGATTTTATCAAAAATTTGATTAACGAAGATGTTACATTTCACGTGTTGTAAGTCGTCCGGTCCAAAACATGTTTCAATATTTGTCTGACTAAGTGACACTGAGAAAATAGTTTCTCGTCACGGGTCATCAGTTGCTCCATGGTTCATTGGTTATGTTTCTTGATTCTTGCCTTGGTTTCTGGTAGATTGAAAATTTATTTCTCTTGAATTTGAAATTAGTTACATTCTTTTACGATGTGAATATGTGGATGACTTTAAACTAACTAACACACTAAATCACTAGTTTGCCATTCTAATAGACATGGCCGAATGGTTGGCCGAATGGTTAGCGCGTGTGCGTTGTATCATTAGGTCTGTCATTTAGTCAACTGGTATGGTTTCAATTCACCGATTGGACGTGACAAGGAGTAGGATCGCCTGTTCAACCTCGTGGGTTTTCTCCGGGTTATCCGGCTTCCGCCCACTTCCAATAAGCGAATTATTGAAATTATATTGAACCATATGGTAGTCCCGAAATTACATAGTTTAGGACGAGTGGACGTTAAACCCCATCTCTCCCCCTATATACGTGTTACTCAATAATTTTATTATTCGTTATTAGCGATTTAAAAAAAAGATACCTGTTGTCTTAGATATTAGCAGATAATCATTATATATGCCGTGAATGCGTGATATTTGATGTCATTCATGTTATATTTAGCCAGTAAATACCAGCAGGGTTAAACAATATTTGTAAAATAAATACATGGCGAGAAAATATCAAATATAACATAAATATGACTCATTTTACTCAAATAAAATCTTCGCAAAACACGGCATAAAATCTCTACATATGATCAGAAGTGCGAAATTGTTAAACAAAAATTGTACAAGACATTTCATAAAAACTCGTCACGGGGCACTTAAATACATTGCATAAAATAGATAAATGAAATTTTTCGAATGTTGGGCGATATGAGACATTATGAGTTAATAAATAACATGTTCACTATTCGATATTATATGAGTTAATATATAACATGTTAAATATTACATATTATGAGTTAATATTATATGAGTTAATATATAACATGTTAAATATTACATATTATGAGCTAATATTTAAATATGTGTTATGAGCTAATATTTAAATATGTTATGAGCTAATATTTAAATATGTTATGAGTTAATAAAAAACATGCTAAATATTACATGTTCTGAGTTAATATATAACATGTTGAATATTACATGTTATGTGTTTAAAAGTAAAATAGTACATGTTATGATTTAAAATGTTAAATATTACATGCTATATGTTAATATAATAGACTGTACGGACATTAAAAAATCTAAACCCACCTCATTTCATTTCAGACATATTAAAGCTATTTATATATAAATTAGGTCCTATTTCATATTAATTTTATCAAGGATCTAATTACGTATTAAACATCAGATAAGTTTACACTTGATTTGTATGTAAATCCTAGAGAGTTTACTTCTTTAAAATAAACTAATTTTCATGGGTTGCTTTGCTGGCTAGCGTATAACGTCTGGTTACACAGTCGACTTGGGAGTTGAGTGGCCGAATGGTAAGCGCGTGTGCGCTGTATCATAAGGTCTGTCATTGAGTCAACTGGCGTGGTTTCTATTTCCCAGTTGTATGTGATAAATAGGATCGTCTGTCCAACCTCGTGGGTTTCCCCGGGTCCTCCGGTTTCCTCCTACTGCTAAAGGCACCTATGCGCAAGCGAATTGTTGAAATAATATTGAACCATATGTAAGTCCCGAAATGACCTAGTTTGTGTTGAGTGGACGTTAAACCACATTTCTCTCTCTCTCTCTCTTTAAAAATTTGACAGATAATGATCTATGTACTTGACAGAGGTATAGCAGGACATGATTGTCATGTCAGTTGTAAAACTCTTCAACATTAATTGATATCTACGAGAGTTTTAAATAAGAAAAATTTGCATAGTGTCAGTCAACAAGTCAGTGAAAGAATTTAAATAATTTTCATCGATTCGATCTGGCGTTACAGTGTACATTATTTGACATTGAAGGTCGAAAACTGTTGTAGCCAGTCATCTGTATTAAACATACATTATGCAAGAGCTAAATCTGCCTATTGCAGGTCTTTCTTTAGGCCTGAAATGTTTTCTAAAGTATTAATGAGACATTAATTAACTGATCCAGGCCTTAATCAACTCCCGATGGCATCGCTAGCCTGCGATATTTATTTAATTAGGTTTCGATTTGCTGTCCTACGCGCAAGCGAATTATGTTAATAAAATTAAACCATATGTTTGTCCCGAAATGACCTAGTTTGTGTCGATTGGACGTTAAACCCCATTTCTCTCTCTCTCTCTCTTGATTTGCTGTTCGACTTCCATTCATGATTTGATCATGAAATGGATAATCGAGACTATGCTTTTTATCGTACCGACTTTAGTAATGATGATCGAGACTAGGCCCAAAATTCAATCGCTAAAATCTTGGTTCAGAGTGGACCAATTCGACTGAAATTTTCAGCAAATTCCCTTTACATTATCTAGTTTTTAACTATTATAGTGCGAACTGCCAGCTCTTGTTTAAAAACAAGCCAATTAAATTTAATCTTTGAAAGGTGTTTTTTTTTCATCAATTATAAAGGTAAATCGCTTTGATCTCTGGGATATATTCTCTGTCCGGAATAACTTGCGGTCTGAAAGTCGGAACGGCTTTGAATATGTACAGGGGAATTTGGGTTATTCTTCTAAAAGTTTTCCTTTAAACCTGTTACGGGTTATTCTTTCAGGGTAGGTTTTTTTCCGTATGAAATAATGATATAAAGTTTTTCTTACTTGAATTCTGGGATATTCTCATTTTACGTACATGTAAACATAGGCGGTTTATAAGCAAAATAAAGTCCTCTATTTCGGTTATGCTGGGGAAGAAAAACTTCAGAAAAAAAACCCTCGAAGGAAAAACCTCGGTTTTTCTTTTTCTCGAGTTATTTTCTTTAGTCATTTAGGCCCTTTAGGCCCTCCGTCCTGCATTGGTTAGTGTGTGAGCGACCTACTCACTGGGTGCGATCCCGGTTTTGCCGAGAAAGTTCCTCGTCGGGCCCTCCGCCCTGCTTTGGTTAGTGTGTGAGCGACCTACTCACTGGGTGCGATGTCGGGGTTGCCGAGAAAGTTCCTTGTCAGGTCCTCTGTCCTGTCCTGGGTAATGAGTGAGCGACCTACTCACTGAGCCACAACGTCTCCCAGTTCAATTTCTAAATGTCAGTGAAACAACTTTAATTTGTGTCTAACCACTCTACACACCTAACAACCTTAATTTGTGTTTAACCACTTGTCAAATTTTCGTCAAGAGGTTTTTTAAATTGTAAAAGCCGTGAAAACTTTGTTGATTTATTTGTTTGCTCACTACCTGTATTTGTTTATTTTTATGTCGTTAAACTCTTGTGTTTCAACTCAGTAAACATCGCGAGATTATGCAAATTCTTAAGATCGAGATGAACTTGTTACAGACGGAGTTTTTCCCAAAACGATTTTTTTTTTAACGTCTTAATGGCACGATCTAAATTCTTTTTTTTTCCTGTTTAAAATATCTACTTGTATTTTAAATTTTGGTTATTCTTCGGGCGCTATCTATGGGATAATTAGCATTTCTTTCTGAAAGATAAATTATGTAATTGTTAGCTAGGTTTTAGATTTGTAATTGTTTGAAAGTTTTGTTCACTATAGCTTAAAGATCGATTATGTAAGAGCTAAATCTGTCTATTCCAAGTCTTTATTTTGGCTTAAAATGTTATATAAACTATTATTTAGACATTTAACGATAATCGCGACTCCGTTTATTATCATAACAATGATACCTGAGAATCGAGACTATCTTGTTAAAACTTCAATCACTCATAACTTCGCTAAGGATAACGTAAATTAATAATTTTTCTTTATCTATTTTTGAACTATTATAATCAGAACGGCCAGCCCTTGATTTAAATCTTACATCTTTGAAAATTTTATGATGAAATGGCGTTAACAATTTAACAATCTAATAATGAAATGGCTTTAATAATGAAATGGCTTTAACAATTTAACAATCTAATAATGAAATGGCTTTAATAATGAAATGGCTTTAAGAATTTGACTTTATGAAATAATATATATTTTTGTTACGTCTTTCTTGTTATCATATTTATATATACTTGTGTTTTCTTTTTGCGTGACAAACCTCGTGGGTTTTCTCCGAGTCCCCTGGTTTACTCCCACTGCTAAAGACCCCTACGCACAAGCGAATTATTGAAATAAAAAAAATAAACCATATGTTAGTCCCGAAATGACCTAGTTTGTGTCGAGTGGACGTTAAATCCCATTCTGTCTCTCTCTCTCTCTCTCTGTCTCTCTCTCTCTCTCTCTCAACATCTAAATTAAAACAGTTAAATTATTATTAACTGGACTGGTCGCTATTTCCCAGAGGTTAAAACCTACCTAGCTTAACGTATTGGGTTTACAGAAATAGTAATCGAAATAATGAATCATTTCAGCCTCAACCAAATATTATAATCTGTCACTCAGAAAACCACAATCCACTTGATTTGATATTCATAGTTTATTTATTGCAATGTCTATAGTTTGTCTGCAGATCGATATTGTCGGGTTTGTTTTGCGTGTAGTGTGGTGCCCCTGCACTTTACCGGGGCATCGTATTGAAATGGGGTTTAGCGTCCTCCTGTTCTGCTCTATCCAGGCTAGTGATGCCTGACATGAACCATACAGTGTTCTATGAGGGACATTTTGCCCTGATTGTGGCTACTCTTATTTCAAATTCCAACTACCAAGGCTTCCTTTGCGGGTACGCCAATGAATAAAAGGGACTTCGTTTTAAAGAACCGTCTAACTAACAATATGCCGCTTATAAAGTAACTCTTGTCTTGCAACCACCTCGCGTTCACACCCTTCGGCTAAAGGTATCCCTGGGCGTTTTATGCGTCCGCTTTCACTCAACAACATCCCGCTAATAAGGTAACACTGTCTTATCACAACCCCTGGTTCACATCCATCCGCCATCTTGTAATTAACTCGCGCGCATTTTGTTTGTATTTGTCTTTACTGATTTGAAACAAGAATTTCAAACTTGTAAAAACTTTGAGGTTTAAGCGAGAATCGTCCAAGTTAAAATTAAGTCTAGAGACAAACAAGTGACACGTTTCCTTTCAGTTTAAATCTTAAACAATCCGCCATGTTGACATCTGATAATCTGACTGGACGACGTTACTGACCGCTACTGAACAGAGCTGGAAGAACACTTGACGGGTCATCCAGTTTAAAGTGCATGTTTGAAGGATTGAAATTATGTTTCTGAAATCTGAAAAATGTAGACTGGAGATGTTATCATTATCACCAGCGCATTTGCGAATAGAAGACATTACTGACCATTAGGACGTTAAACCCCATTTCATTTCATTCCCATTACTGACCGGTACTGGACACTCAGGAGGAGGCGTGGGCTGGAGATCTGTACGGGTCACCGAATTTAAAGTGCATGTTTGAGAGATTGAAATTATGTTTCTGAAATCTACAATTGTAGACTGTGAACATTAGTACTATCCTCACCGCTATTTATGGAGAGGAAATTTGCCTGAATTTACGGTTTCTATCGGAAATTTGACTTTTTGCGATATTATTACATTATTACGTGCTTGTGTATTATCATATTGTACATTTTCACCCGAAAGAGCTTTATTCAAATTTGCATATTTAAGTATTATAACTACTGTTCTCGTGATAATCAACTTAACAATATAAGTTGTTGGGGATTAACCACTTTATGTGGGCTATACTATATACCGGAAAACACCGAAAAACACCGGAAAACAACCGGAAAACACCATGTGATACTGGATACCGGAAAACACCGGAAAAACACTAAATACCAGAAAACACACTAAATACCGGAAAACACCCAAGAAACTGCCAGTTCTTTAGTTAACGTTTATTAACTATAAACTTCTTTGATTGGCACATAGTAATTGAACATATTAACACAGGATAAACTCAGTAATTGTGTATCCATAAAATTGTGCCTTGTGTTAACTATAAACTTATTAGAATCTTGACCAGTTGTTTCTACTTTTAGTTCAAGCCCCGTATAGTATACAGACTGATTATTAGACAGAGATCGACCCTATATTAGTATACTAAACCAGCGATTGTTGTCCCATATACCTGTTTTAGTGTTATTTAGTTATGTTTTAAACGTTGAAATTATGTTTTAGAAATTTAAAACTCTTGATGGGAATGTTACTATTCTTCCCAACGACATTTGTGGATAAAATATTCGCCTGAAATGTTCAGTTTGTATCGGAAAAGGAACTTTTTATTATAACGATGTATTCCTTTTTCTCTTAAAACACCTTAAATTATTTTCAAAAACAGCTATTTTACATGCGTGAAATGTTCAGGCGTTACAAGAGAAAGGGAAAGAGAAAAACCAAAACAACAACTGAAAGTGACTTTTCCATCATAATCCAGAAACAAATGGCCACTCGGATAAAAGTTCGAGAAGGCAATGTTCGGCTGGACAATAGTTCAAGAAGACAATGTTCAGCCGGACAGTAGTTCCAGAAGATAATATTTGGCTTGACAGTAGTTCCAGAAGACAAAGTTTGGCCGGACAGTGATTCCAGTCGGATAATGTCAAGCCGTAATAGTTTGTTCAAGAAAGAAATGACAAGTCCCACTCAGGTTCTAAAGTTTAGCCGATATATGGGTTCACGTGAAAATGTTTTTCAGTAGGATTATGGTTTCAGAACAAAATTCACTAACTCGGGCATCACCCTGCACTTTTTGTTCCTTTCCCGTGAGACTCAATGGAATTCGGCAAGAGATATGACAGATTTTCGGGGCATCACAAATCCTCCTCCAATAAGGCAGCAGAAGTCTTATCTATTTAGCAACAGCGTATGGAATTTCCTTTAATGTCCAGTCTCTTAAGACTAAAAGTACAATTAAACATCAATTTACTTTGTAAACCTATTTGTCTGCTTTAGTTTCCTATTCCGGGTTTCGCGCTGACCCGTGTGACAAACTATGACCAGGCCTTTGAACTTGTTAAGAATGGTCTATGAAGTATGTCGCCATGTTTGTTTTACTGCGGTCCTGTTCGATACATACTTCCGCCATACCAAAGAGAAGTAGAGCCGGGCTCAACTGTTCTGGGTGGGGATGATTAAGTTTATGTAATGAAGCCTCGGATCAATATTCTAAGAAAACAAAATAGGATTCTGGTGTCATTCTTTACGGGTTTGTGGACAGGCGTGCCACGAGCACCCAAGAGGTTGGATTTAGTTCCGTGATTAACCGAGAAGCAAATGTTGACCATGTTTTCTTATATTGTTAGAATTTAAAAAAATATACATCGATTTCATATCCGATAAGAATGTAAAACAACCTCTATCCTGAATAAAACTGTCCAATAGAGAGAGAGAGACACACACACACACACCCACACACACACATATAAACTAGGTGATTTCTGGACAAACACATGGTTCAACTTTATTTCAGTAATTCGCTTGCGCGTAGGGGGCTTTAGCAGTGTGAGGAAACCGGAGGACCCGGAGAGAACCCGCGAGGTTGGACAGACGACCCTACCCTTGCCACGTACAATCGGCGAGACGGAACCATGCTAGTTGACTCAATGACAGACCTTACGATACAGCGTTTCGCGCTAACCATTCGGCCGTTCAACCCCCTAGACCAACAAATAGTAAGTTGAAATGATCAAGTCGGGAAGAAATAAAAGTATGGACATTTACATAAGCGGGACTGTGGGGGCGGGGAGAATTGTATAACGCGTGGACTTTAGATCATAAGATCTGCCATTGAATCAAGAACTTGCACGGTTTCGATCTTATGTTTGTATGCGACCATGAGTGCAGCCCTCGGGGCCTCCGAATTCCTGCTACTGCTAAAGACCCATACTAGCAAGCGAATATTGAAGTAAAATTGTATCATGTGTTAGTCCCTTAGTTTGTGTCCAGCGGACGTTAATCCCCGTCATAACGGCAGTTTAAATTTAAACATTATGAAGAGCTAAATCTGCCAATTGCAGGTCTTTCTTTAGGCCTCAAATGTTATCTAAATTATTAATTAACACAAGACCATAATCAACTCTCGATGGAATCGCTAGGCTGCGATATTTACTGGATTATGATCCCATTTGCTGTTCAACTTCCATTCATAATTTAATCATGAAATGGATGACCGAAACTATGTTGTTTATAGTACAGACCTTAGTAATGATGATCGAGGCTAGGCCGAAATTTCAATCTCTTAATACGCTGATCATAGTGGATGAATTTGACTAAAATTTTCAGCAAATTGACATTACATTATCTAGCTTTTAACTATTATAGTGAGAACTGTCAGCTCTTTATTTAATCTCCCATAATGTATCTTTAAGATTTGAATTTAGTGACAGGTACGTAGTAGATTGTTGGATAGTATCCGTCTACGCTAACTTATCGTAAACCATGGAATGTTGAAATTACCTTTACCTCAACATTGTCATATACGTATGGACATGTTAGTATGTCGAAGGCTTGTCATTCAGGTAGACAAATCAACACATGGAATCTAATTATACGATCACCTTTATTTGGTCGACATCGTCAAAGGGTTGCCGTTTCTTTAAAGATGGTCGCGTCTATGGACAATGCAAAGTGACTTGATAATCTAGGGGATATACGGATTAACCAGACCTAAAACCTGGTTATATAGAATAAGACACAAGTCCTAATTGTTCTTTTGTTTGACAGAATCAACAATTAGTTTAACTAATCTGTGGACATAGATAATCTAGTCTATTTTTTACTTGTTCGTCAAGACACTGAAAATACCACAAGATCAATGAAACACACAATGGACAGGGTCACCGGTGACCGCTTGTTTTGGGGGCTAAAACTGTTCAATTTTTAGATCTTCAAGGCTTTGATAAATAAAAAAAATTTAGTGACAATCTACTCGCTGATATCTAGTGGATATCGCTTTACATGAATTTGATTGCTCAGCTGAAAAGGAACTACTTTTTTTATTTTCAAAGAACAGTTCATTTTTTTATTAAAAGTAACTTCTGTTTTTATTAAAAGTAAATTCTTTTTTTATTGAAAATGAACTATCTGTCTTTAATTGATCTTGATGGAAACACTGGGTCAATATAAAGGACTTTGCAATGGTTGAATTGCTGTAACAAAAATGATGTATCACTACGCCGTAATGTAATCAGGTTTAATAAAATTGAAATGTATGGCAAAGAATCATATTTATTTATTTGTGCATGTAAGAAAGAATTGGGTGATAAATAAAATCTCCTACTCGTCTTTTTTGATATCAAAAAATATCAACACTCGTCGATAAAGTAAAAAAAACCTCGGCAGAGCCTCGTTTATGTTTTACTTTATCGACTTGTGTTGATATTTTTTGTTATCAAAAAAGACTCGTAGGAGATTCTCTATATAACACATACTTATGGAAAAACAGCTACTTATTTATTTGGGCGACGTTTTGAAGAGTATTCAGTAATACAAGAATACAGAAAAACTATAACAATAATTCCTGAAACCACGCAGGCCAATATCACCTGCTCAGTTGGAAGTTGATAAAGAAACGACGGAGCTCACTATATGGCGTATGCCCGTCTTCAATTAGCCCTGTTGGCACCGACAGGTAGGACCTCGACCCCCAAGTGATTTGATTTCATATCATTTAGAACAATTCGTATCGTTACCGGGGAGTTAAAGCTAATTGTATTTACCTTTGGCTCCAGAAGAGGATTGGGAACGGGGAGGGGGTGATTTTTGAAAACAGTGAATCCTTTAATCCATCAAAAAATCTCGGGCATCGTTGCGTTGATTTAATAACATAGCATGACTGTGTTCTAATCCTTTAAGCAGGAAATAATTCAGGTTTGTAAAGAGTGTCGTTGCCATGGCCACGAGACAGAATCACACACATTTAACATATTATTTCTGTTAAATATCTCCAGACCTTGGAAGCGCGTTTCAAATGCTCTAGAGATAATCCGTGTCAAGGAGCGTTAATCCGAGTGTTAAAACGGCAAATGTTAAAACAATTGGGATTAAGGTCGGACACGACAAAGGGATTAGGGAACAAGCATAACTCAACTATAATTATTTGTCGAGGCTTTCGTCCACTGGATGTCATGAATTACACCCTTGTTGTTAGTATAGGTTTTAACAAAAATAAACACATTTCTACAGCCGTTAAAAAACCCTTAAGTGCCTGGACCAGGGTCGTATATAGATTGCGGCCATTGTCGCCATTTTGTTAGCCAATCTGTAAGATTAATAGATCAATATTTAGTACAAATTTTGAGTGTCGGTGAAAATGAACGGAATGGTAATATTCTTTAAGTGGCATTTAGTAACTGGGCAGATAAATAAACTATAAACATAGACCTACTCATGGCAAAGTACCTGTTTTCCATAAGTATGTTTATAGTTTATGAACGGAATGGTAGTTATCCATAAGATACATTGGGTCAGAGGCATAAGATAGATAGAGCCAGGTTAATAGATCTCTAAGGTTTAATAGATTAACATCCGAACAAAACAATATTAATCATGGGTGTCAATGAAAACAGACGGAATGATTTCTATATAAGATGTAGGGGATCAGAGAGAGAGGGAGAGAGGGGAGAGAGGGGGAGGGGGAGAGAAAGGAGAGAGAGGGGGGGAGGAGAGAGAGAGGGGGAGAGGAGAGAGAGGGGGAGAGGAGAGAGAGAGGGGGAGAGGAGAGAGAGAGGGGGGAGAGGGGGAGAGAGGGAGGGGGAGAGGAGAGAGGGGGAGGAGAGAGAGAAGGGGGAGAGACAGGGGAGAGAGGGGGAGGAGAGGGGGGGAGAGACAGGGGAGAGAGGGGGGGAGAGACAGGGGAGAGAGGGGGAGGAGAGAGAGAAGGCGAGAGAGAAGGGGGGAGAGGAGAGAAAGAGGGAGATAGAGACAGAGAAGGAGAGAGAGTAAAACGTCTAATCGACACAAACTAGGTCATTTCGGGACTGCTATACACTTCTGTCTCTGATCCACTGGTGGGTTGGATGGCCGAATGGTTAGCACATGCGCACTGTATCATAAGGTCTGTCATTGAGTCAACTGGTAGGGTTTCGATTCCCTGGTTGTACGTGACAAGGTGTAGGGTCGCTTGGCCAACTTCGTGGGTTTTCTCCGCGTCCTCCGGTTTCCTCCCACTACTAAAGACCCCTACGCGCAAACGAATTACTGAAATAAAATAGAACCATATTATAGTCCTAAAATGACCTGGTTTGTGTGGCGTAAACGTTAAACCCCATCTTTCTCTCTCCATTCTCTCTCTCTCGCTCTCTCTCTCTCTCTCTCTCTCTCTCACTTATGTCTGAGAATGCTTAGTGAAACCGGGGCCTGGCCTGCACTTTAAAAGCAAAACCTTGAGTTCGTTGGCATCTTGTCTGCGATATCACCTCGGTGGAAGCGGACGTAAAATACAACTAACTAACAACAATTCGTTGGCATCTAATAATAAACAATTTAAGATATTTTCTCATCACTGTATCAAAAAATAAAATATCATATCCACACTTACCGCAAACAAAATCAAATATTTATCTGGCGCGAAATTATCATTGTCAAAGGATCACATGCAACAGCATTTCATTAATCTCTTTGTTGGCATGAACCAACCTAATTCTTTGTAAGTTTCCCATAGAGATATTTTCGGGTACAATATTAATCAAACAACAAAAGATTAAGAAACAGTTCGACACTGAATTCTCATCGGTCCATCAAGGTCAACATATTTTGGGGAGTGTTCATATACTTTTTGTTTTTAAAGTCACGACAACCACAGGACGAGACAATAATGTTATCCCTTTCTCTATTTAGGGATCAAAATACGACCGTTGCCAGGAATTTGCCCAATCGGGTCTATTTTGTAAAACTTGTAAAACGTTAGACTTTTTAAAAGAGATAAATATTTATAGAAAATATTAATTGTATATATCTCAATTTCTTTTGAATATAAAGTCTGTGATATTTGCAATCTGATTAAAACACAGATCTTATTTCGTTTCGTTTTTATAGTTCAAAATTTCGTTTTACTTGTCTTTACTACACTAGAACCTGGAAGTGTTGTTATCATTGAACGTGTTCTGAATGGTGTGAGGAATTAGCCAATAAAACGGTCTGTTACGACGATCCTTAGGCGTGTTTTACACGGAACTGTGGGTAATCTACTAGTAACTTCAATGCTGATTGGTTAATCAAATGTCTGACGTCATAGGGTCAAAAGTCGCTCGTATGAACTCTGACGCGACCTATCGCCTACGATTTTTAACGTAAAAATGATTAAAACACAAATTCTATTTCGTTTCGTTTTTTATAGTTCGAAATGTCGTTTTACTTGTCATTACTACACGGAACTGTGGGTATTCCACTAGAAACATCAACGCTGATTGGTCAATCAAATGTCTTAAGGAATAGGTTTTAAAAAATCGCTTGTGTGACCCCTGACGCGACCTTCCACTACAACTGGCCAGATCGTCATGTAGTGGAAGCCATAGGAAGTATATAAAAAAACGAAACTAAATATAGATCTGTATTTTAATCAGACATGAAAAGCGAAAATGTAGAAAATAACAATTTGAATGATTATAGGGTCTCGGGTTCTATTGTGGGTGTGTGTATGGTCTGGAGTTGTATATTTGAGGGGGGGGGGGATCACGTGGCTAAGTGGGTAAGACGCTAGCTCGATAGTCTGGAGGTCGAGTGTTCGATCCCTGCATTGGCCGAGATTTTCCGGCGTGGTTCTCCCTTGTCAGTGATGCAGGACGGAGGGGCTGACAAGGAAAGCTGTCTAGTGCACGTAAAAGATCCCTTGGCAGTTGGAATTCGATATAAGAGTAGGCCGTAGTGCCGCTGTCCGGGCAAAATTTCCCTCATAGCACACTGTATGGCGTATGCCTGTCTTCATTAGCCCAGTATAGGAGCAGAACAATAGGACGTTACACCCCATTTAATTTGTGTATATTTGAGTTGTGTTGTGACATGTTTGAGCTGTGGCCACAGTTTAATAAGAAAATTTAAACTAATCGATTGGAGAGGAAATATTTAATATTGAAATAATAAATAATACGGGTGCAGGTGGTTAATCCACAAAACAACCAACAACACGTATCACATCAGATGACGGCAGAAAAACAACTATTTTATAGTTATTTTTCACGCCTTTGTGATGGACATTTCGACTTCAGTAGAGACTTGTGGCACCCCTTGTGGAATCAGCCAAGGGATTTGGAAATCTTAGAGAGCAATTAGCGTTGTGATGATCTTTGCTGGTCGGGATAAAAAAATACATTTCGATTTGACGTTATGTGTTATGTGTGGTTTAATTGCCAAGAGCCATTGAAACAACACGAGGGGCGTTATTCCTGACCTGTTGTTTCAATATATTACGCAATGTCTTAAGCTCGGGATCATTAAACGACTTAAAATACAGACACCCCGCACGTGCTTTGCAATGAAATACGTCACGCGAGTTCAAAATTTCAACTGATATAAATAGTGTACGCTTGGCACATTGCCCGTACCAATATTTGAATTAATGGTACGCCAACATCAAAGGATCACTTCATATTTGTATTTTAATTGTCCCCTCGATATAAACTAGGCCTTTCCGGGGCTAACACATGGTTCAATGTTATATTTATGTTATTACAGGTGTTATCATGTACATTATACCTATATTAATTATTTCTATGTTGTTTCAGGCAGAGGCGTAGCCGTGAAATATATATTGGGGGGTTGGGAGGGGGGCGCAAATGAAATTATATAAAATGTTTACAATCTCTGACGGCGGATGTAGCGCGATAGGGAGAGTGTGGGAGGGTCCGACCCCCCCCCCCCCCCGAAAAACAATTGGGGGGGGGGGGCATGTGTGACGGCCATGATTTCAGGTGTTATCAAGTATATTTTAACTATGTTATTTCAGGTGTTATCAATTATGTTATTTCAGGTGTTATCAATTATGTTATATCTATGTTATTTCAGGTGTTACCAATTATGTTATACCTATGTTATGTCAGGTGTTATCAAGTATGTTATACCTATGTTATGTCAGGTGTTATCAAGTATGTTATATTTGTGTTATTTCAGGTGGTAACAGGTATAAAACAGGTAGAAGTAAGAATAACCAGGTTTGATAATCGAGATGGTGAATTACAGAATAATTCATGCTGTGATGATATCTGCGTGTGTAAAACGGTCATGAAGATTTGTATATTTTATAGAAATCCTAGTGAATGTGCCACTAGCTACGTTACTAGTGATAGTTTGGGTAAGTTTGGCCTGAACCTCCCCTACACCCATAACACTTTACTAGCTAAGTTACTAATGATAGATTGGGTCAGTTTGAATTACCCCCCCCCCACTCCACCCATAACACCTTACTAGCTACGTTACTAGTGATAAATTGGGTAAGATTGAACTGAACACCCCCCCCCCCCCCCGAACCCATAACACTAGTGATAGACTGGGTTAGTTTGAATTACTGTCCCCCCCATCTCCTCTCCACCCCACTAAAAACACCTTACTAGCTACGTTACTAGATTAGGGTACGTTAGAACAGTACCAGACATTTCCCTGTATCCACAACCCTTGGTAAGGATTGGGTAAGTTTGAAAGGTCTACCCTTGGTAAGGATTGGACAGTGTTTAGATCATGATCAAACTTAATACACGGATGTTTCGGCAACATTTGAAGGGCAAGTCTGGGTGATAAAGACCAACCAGAGACGAAATAGAATCAAAAAAGTATCCCGATTGAACGGCTAAAATGGTTATACTCGTACAATACCCTGGGTTAGCTTTTGTATGAATAAAGGTGGATAATTGCATGTTGCAATCATTATTTCAAGAATACTATGGTAACCAATCATAATTAGTAATTGTCATTTAAAACTACAGTCCATTTTACGACATTTAGGTTTTCACGAAAACACCATTTTAGTATTATTTAGTTTAGACCTAATTGAGAAAATTATAAGTTAACGATGGGGGCTTCTTTTAAACAAGGGGGATCACGTGGCTAAGTGTGTAAGACGATGGCTCGCTAGCCTGGAGGTCAGGTGTTCGATCCCTGCATTGGTCTAGAAAGTTTCCCCTTGTCAGTGGTGCAGGACGGAGGTCCCTACAGGGAGAGTTGTCTAGTCGTTCGGTAGGGACGAAAAACCGAGGCCCCATGTATACATTGGCATGCACGTAAAAGATCCCTTGGCAGTTGGAATTTGATATAAGATTAGGACAAAATTTCCCTCATAGCACACTGTATGGCGCGTGCCCCTCTTCATTACCCAGTCGGCGCTGAACATTAGGAGGGTAAACCCTATTTGATTTTATTCCATTTCAATATATGTCTCTAGGAAACGGAAGCAAAATCACGGCACTATGTAAATACAAGCATAAGAATACTTTGTGGCCAAAAATACACGTTTAAGAACCTTTTATAAAATACACGTTTAAGAAAATTTTGTAAAATACGCGTTTAAGAAAATTTTGTAAAAATACACGTTTAAGATAACTTAGTAAATACGCGTTTAAGTTTTGTAAAATACACGTATAGGATAACTTTGTAAATAAAAGTTTAAGATAAGTTTGAATTGGAGCTACAATGGGTTAATGATTACTGTTTATTTATTCTGACAAATAACATTCTGTACCTACCCCACGTTATCAAAGGCTACAATTTAATTAAACAAACTCTTCGATTTAAACCGGGGTAAAATAGTTGAAATACCAACGCGAGATTGCCTAAACATTCGGGAGCAAATTTAAATGACATGAACATCGAATAGGACTTGAAGAAAATAAATAAAATAGTTCAACTCCTAATCCTATAATTGTATCGTAGGTTTTAAAATTGTTGAGACATCGCACTTTAGTTAGGATTAAATAGATCAATAAGCCAGTCAATGAATTTGCTGTTCCTTAAAAGATTCATTATGCAAAAGCTAAATCTGCCTATAGCAGGTCTTTCTTTAGGTCTGAAATGTTATCTAAATTATTAACTAGACATTTATTAACATGACAAAACCATAACCATTTGATGCCATCGGATGCCTTCGATTTGAATCCGATCTATTGCTCAACAGCCGTTATGATTAAACGTAAAATTGGATAACCGAGTCTTTGTGGATCATCGTAAGGCCGGTAACAATGACAATCGCGTCTACTTTGAAATTGAAATGAGAAATTCCCATCTCAGCGTGAAGTAATTTGACTCTAATTTTCAGCATATTTAATATACATTATCTATTTTTTAACTATTATATAGAGAAATGTCAGCTCTTTATTTAATGTTACAAAATATCGCTTTAATTTTATGTTTCGGATTTGTTTCATTCAATGATACCTAAACTACCAAGAGCTCTTAAAACGGGAGAGTGTTGAACGTAAACCAAATAAAGTATACGATATATGATATCCCACATTATCATTCTTAAATGAAAAAAAAATGTTATTCGTTTAAAATCAGTATTTATGTGTAACATATATACGATATCATCCAATATCATTCTTAAATGAAAAAAAAGATGTTATTCGTGTAGAAAGAGTATTGAGGGTTAAGGTTGTGGCAATTTTAGGTTAAGTCACTCTGTATCAGGGACCTTTTTTGCCCCTGCCCCCTCCTTTCTCCTTTCCAACATCTAGATGATTCAGTTGTACTATATATGTTCTGAGGAATCAAAAATCTTTTAAAAGGAACAATTAAAAAAAATTATGCATAATTACCCATTTCAATTTTGAACTTTGATATTCATGCCCCCCCCCCCTAAACACTTATAGACCCTATGGCGGAGCAACAGCTGACACCCACCCCCTCTTGTGAGGCCTGTTCTGTATAATGAACAAAGACAAGGGCTAGGTTTAAGAATTTGGGGGAGATGTTAAGTCTCCACATAAGCACTGGCCCAGGATGATGAAAAGTTAGTTCGTGATATTTCCTATTAAAAATACATACAATATATTAGATTTATATACAAAAGCGATTTTACTGTTTTTTGGTGTTGGTGGCGCTGATGGTCTTCCTTCCTTAGTTTGGTTCAATAATTGTCATTCTTTACGGAGCAATCGTAAAAGTAACTTAACGAAAAAATAACATTTATTAAAGGCTAGATGACTCTTTTCCGGTGAGTCTTTGATGGTCTGGGGTGACTCTTGGGGCACTAAGTACAAAACATATATTTTGAACCGCTCCACTCCTGTAGTGCTGATTGTTAGACGCCATTTGTATTGTGCAAACTTCCTTTCGAAACAAACTAGATCACACTTGGACTAACATAATGAGCATGGTACAAACAAGGGGTCTTTAGCAATGGATGGAACAGGAGGACCCGGAAAAACCCACGAAGTTCGGCATGAGACCCCACTACTTGTCACGTACAATTGTGGGATCGAAAGCAGGCTACTAGATAGACCTTTTGAACTAAAGCGTACTTGTTAGAACAATCTGTGTGTGAATATATCTTTTTTTTTATATTTTAGGTGGTAATGTAATTGTTGGATCACGATCTGTCAAACTCGATAAAGAACAATTAACTGACGTAAGTGAACTTCTAGTATTTGAATTATTCCTAATGTTATTATGAACGAAAAACAACACAACACAAGCAAACAAGGACAGTTAATGTCACAGTGGAGCAGAGAGAGAGAGAGAGAGAGAGAGAGAGAGAGAGAGAGATAAATGGGGTTTAACGTCCACTCGACACAAACTAGGTCATTTCGGGACTAACACATGGTTCAATTTTATTTCAATAATTTGCTTGCGCGTAGGGGTCTTTAGCAGTGGGAGGAAACCGGAGGACCCGGAGAAAACTCACGAGGTTGGACAGGCGATCCTACTCCTTGTCACGTACAACCGGGGAATCGAAACCCCGCCAGTTGACTCAATGACAGAGCGTATGATACAGCGCAGCGCGGACGTGCTAACCATTCGGTCACCCCCCGCCCCAGTGGAGCAATTTCTTTCCCTAAAGGTTTATTCTCTTTTTAATAAAACGGTAAAACATGTTTTATTGGGTAGAACGATATTTTCTGTGTTATGTCAGGTTCCCACTGTCGTGCGATGCATTACGATGAGATTGTCCCGGTTGAAGCTACGATCTGCTGCGTGTAGATACGTTCGGATACGTTTCAATACGATCAACACGATTGCTACGACTGACCTTAAATATATGATAAGACCTGATAGCATCACCACGATTATCCAATCGTAGCACGAATCGTGATAGTGGGAACCTAGCATTAGAAACCTGCAGCACGATCCAATCGTAGCACGAATCGTGATAGTGGGGACCTAGCATTAGAAACCTGCAGCACGATCCAATCGTAGCACGAATCGTGATAGTGGGGACCTAGCATTAGAGACCAGCAGCACGATCTATCCAATCGTAGGACGAATCGTGATAATGGGAACCTATTATTAGTAATCTCCCCGTTGTTGTTTATTCGGCTATACAGGGGTTGGGTGGCCGAATGATTTGCTGTGTTACATTGCGACTTAGTTTACAGACATTTTAACAAGAAATACTGTATAGCAAACATGAGTGCGATTAAACAGCCTTATGAATATGCGTTTAGAAAAGTGAATCATGACACAAACACGGCTATAAGTTCCATTGCCCACGCGTAACCGGGAGTTTCGGTTTTATGTGGTTGATTATCCAGAATTTTTGGCCAAGTCAAGTAAGAGTTGTGCCCCTCTCCGCAATAAATCCCATAATTCTTGCATTATTATAAACAAACATGAATGGTGACGGCGAATTAGAATAAATTAAAAATACATAGATTGGTCCACGAAGCGAGAAATTTTACAGTGAAAAAAATTAGGAGTGTTGGATATTTCACTGGCAATGGAATCGAATAGATTTTCTGAAATGGCATTCTTAAATTAATTTAATGGACGTCGACTTCTTGTTTTTGGACTAGTTACCCTCCTTAGACGTTGTTTATGATAATGTAAAAGACCGGATAATCTAACCATTGACCTGTTATTCTCAAATGTTGACAACGCATCCAGACCAATTAATTTTCTGGATGATAGAGATTACAGATAAAGAAACACTGAGACATCTCAACATGATACAAAACCCTGGTGGTCGATGAAACTTCCTCGATGTGTTACCGATGGAGGCTGCTAGAACTACAGGTACGGCTTCTGGTGCCGTGGTGTTTGTTCCATGACAAATGCAAAATACTGTTTGAAGATTTCAAGAGTGTGGTGTAATGACAAATGCAATCTTTTAATATTTCAGGACTTTGGTTTAATAATACAAATGCTACACAATGGAACCCGTGGTGAAGAACTTATCAATCAATATAGTATTGATCTTAGTGGTATGTATCAATATATTTTATCAATCAATATTAATCTTGATGGTATGTATCGGTATGTTATATCAATCTATATAGTATTGATCTTATTAGTATGTATCAATATGTTTTATACGTCACAAATTAGATAATTGTGATACTGATTCCAGATAGCAATATGATTACAATACAGATCTATATTTCATTTCGTTTTTTTTATACTCTCGATGGCCTACACTACATGAAAATCTGCCCGGTTGTAGTGGAAGGTCGTGTCAGACGACATACAAGCGGCTTTTAACCCTATGGCGTCAGACATTTGATTAATCAATCCTATTTCGTTTCGTTTTTTGTAGTTCAAAATTTCGTTTTACTTGTCTTTACTACACTGGGATCTGGAAGAGTTGTATATAACCCACTTTCTGGATGATGTGAGGGGTTAGCCAATGAAACGATCTGATAGAGCGAGTTTTTGGCGTGAGGTGCACGGAACTGTGGGTAACCCATTAGAAACATCAACGTTGATTGGTTAATCACGTCTGACGTCATAGGGCCAAAAGTCGCTCGTATGACCTCTGACGCGACCTCTCACAACAACCGGTCTGATCTTCATGTAGTGTAGGCTATCGAAAGTATAAAAAAAAACCCAAAAAAAATATAGATCTTTATTTGAATCAGATTGTACCGGTGCTAGTATATATTATATTTTATTGTTGTTTTTACAGATTTAACAACCGGTGCTAGTATATATGAAACCCGATATTCAAACATGGAATCATCTGTTGGTATTTACCCACAGAACAAGGCCACGTTACAAATACAAGCCAGGGTAAGTATTTTATCATATAATCCGGATGTAAAATAAGTTTGTTGTCAGTTGGGGAACATCTGTGAATGCATACAAATTTGTCAATGCATACTATTCTGGCAAGGTATACAAACTCCGTGTAAAACAAACACAAGCGAGCAAAAGATGAATATTTTGAAACTTTCAGTCCAATTACTTAATTCTGGGCGAAATCATGAATGTTTGAAGATTTAGTCCTGATGGTCGATTGTCATTGCTAAGATAAAAAAATCGAAGTCTCGGTTTTTCCAGTTTAACGTTAACTGATTAAATGGCGCTGTTGGTTTGATCAATCTGATGTCCTAGAGAGTTAAATAGATGTCATGTCAATAAATTTATATAACATTTGAAGAAGCCAGAAAACAGAGAGAGAGAGAGAGAGAGAGAAATGGGGTTTAACGTCCACTCGACACAAACTAGGTCATTTCGGGACTAACATATGGTTTAATTTTATTTACATAATTCGCTTGCGCGTAGGGGTCTTTAGCAGTGGGAGGAAACCGGAGGCCCCAGAGAACCCACGAGGTTGGACAGGCGACCCTATTCCTTGCCACGTACAACCGGGGATTCGAAACCACGCCAGTCGACTCAATGACAGACTTTATGATACAGCGCGCGCACGCTAACCATTCTGCCATCCAACCCCCCGCCAGAAAACAGACCAACAATAGACAGATTTGGCTCTTAAACAATCTGGTTAAAACACAGATCCTATTTCGTTTCGTTTTTTTATAGTTCAAAATATCGTTTAAATTGTCTGTACTACACTAGGATCTGGAAGAGTTGTTATATAACCTGCGTTATGAATGGCATGAGGCGTTAGCCAATGAAACGGTCTGTTACGGCGACTTCTTGACTTGCGATGCCATCGAAAGTATAAAAAAAAACGAAACGAAATATTAGATCTGTACTTTAGTCAGATTAGCACATACATAATGTATCTTTAACTGGTGGGTGGGGGGCGGGGAATGGCGGGGGTTAGATTAAGATATACTGGTGTCCTCTTAAATGCCCAAAAAATCATTCAAGTGATAATAAAATAGAATAATACAGGTTACTTTTTACTAAAAAATGAACAGTTATAGGAATAATGAATGGGCATTTACGATTTCCTGCCGTTTAAAGGGAGATAATACCAAGCTTTCCCCATTCACGATTTTTCCTGTCGCTTAAAGGGAGATAATATCAAGCTTTCTCCAAGTTTCCCCTTTTATAGATGTTTCAATGATAAAACCATGAAACTAAGAACAAAGGGTACTTAAGACATTTTAAGATCTGCAAGAAGGCGGTTACCTTTAACCTTTAAGGTTTTTTGACCCAACCACTGAACCAACTTAGTTCATTTAAAATTTAAAATTAATTAAAGGGTGATTGGATTACATTGAAATTAAGAGATAATATCCCTCGCCTCTCTTGATCCCTTTAGTAACAACCCTACGTAAGAATACGATATACTCCAAGTTTAATGGTAAGATTATTAGAATTGTATAATGCACAGCCATAAGAAGCTTTTGAAACAAATAATTTTCAATTTGACAATACGGTTATATGGGCACTGTTCAAATTGGATCGTATGTAAAATATTGTACTCTAGTTCGTGCGCAAAATATTCTACTGTAGTTCGATAATTCGTGTGTGAAATATTCTACTCTGAGTTCGACAGAGCTTTGATTTGCGAAAATTAGATGAGTCTAGGATCATTTTAAATTCCATTTATGTATTCTCCTGTTGAAAATGATTGGATCATTAGTTGCGTCAACTACATTTAACAGTTAAATACCAAGTCTTTTCTTTATATTTATATTGTCCTGGCAAGCGACAACGTATAGTCGTTCGGATGTGGCGAAAAAACAAGGCCCCGTGTACACATTTGTTTACATATTAAAGATCCCTTGGCAGTTGGAATTCGATATAAGAGTAGGCCGTAGCGCCTCTCACCGGGAACAATTTCCCTCATAGCACACTGTATGGCATATACCCGTCTTCATTAGCTAGTCGGAGCAGAACAGTAGACGTTAAACCCAATTTTATTTCATTTTATTTCTAGTTATATTGTGCTGATAATTATTATGGACGAGATTGTACTAGAAAATGTATACCCGATCCTGATAGATATGATTGTGATGCCGATGGTAACAGAGAATGTAATAATAACTGGACAGGACCCAACTGTGATATTCGTAAGTAAAATATTTGTCTCGATCATTCCAAAATATCTCTGACAAAATAACACTAATTTGCATTAGGTGGCAAGGGTCACGTGGAGATTCTCGTATGTCTAACGACAGGTTGAAAGGAATACTGCATGTTCGTTGTAGATTTAAAATGAAAATGGAGGTGGATGCTGAATTAATTAATTGCGACAAATGCGCGCATCTGATTGTGATTATGTATGTTGTCTATTTTGTGCGTATAAGCAAACGGTTGATCTTAAAGTATATGTTTTGTCTTTCAGTGAGTCCCTGCAGTAGTTTCCCATGTCAAAATGGCGGTAGATGTTTTAATGTGGACAGCGGCTCGACGATTTCTTTCAGGTGCGAGTGTAAGAAATTATACACTGGAACAGATTGTAGTTTGGGTAAGAAACATAATCAGTAATGCGCATGTTATATAACAGCTAATAATTTAACCTTGTTTTGTTTGCATTACTCCGATGATTACCTTGTGGGTTGTTAAATGCCCCGGCTAGCTTCAAGTTATTGAGGCAATTCGTTTTGTTTATATTTTACCAGACTGTTTTATCAGTACTGTAAGCCGCCAATGGAAATTTCTATAAAGTTTCAAGGGAATTGAGCATAAAAACTGAATAATTGTGGTAATAAATTGTGAATTTGTATATTACCAGGTGTTGATGATTGCATTAGTCAACCATGTAGTAATAACGGTACCTGTATTGATGGTATAGGGGACTATAGTTGTACCTGTCCAGGTGGACTGACTGGTAAAAAATGTGATTCAGGTTCGTTCCCATATTTATGTTCCTATTTGATTTATTGAATTTAAGGTAGAAATGACTATTAACTTATATCTAGAAACAATTAAATTTCTGCCAGCTTATTTTTTAGTTATGTTTCGGGATGAGATGGGTGAAGTGTGGGAAGTGGTTTGGGGATGTTTTATTTATGTTTTAAAATGAAACGCCTCAAGATCCGACTTCCGTCTAATTAAATCTGTCTAGATTTAAGTATTGCAATAATTGAAGAACTTACGTTTGGTTTAAACAATTTAAAGGCAGAAAAAATAGAATACTAAGAAAACACGCCAATTAGACTTATATTAAAGGCTCGATACCACTCTTGTTGTAACTGAATAATATGTCCCAATCTTTATTCTGGTCAACAAATTGTACTATTTTAGAATATTTCAATTAATTGATGATACAAATTTCATCTTAACACACCTTATTTAAAAATTTTGAAAAATTCAACATAATGGTTTGAAACGTCTAACGTAAACCTTTTCAAATGAAACTTCGATTTAAAAATATTTTCGAAGCCTCTGGACAAGTAAAATAGGATGTAATGGATAATTTACTTACACAACAGGTAGGACACTTAAACATCTAGTACTTAGATAGAGATATTATTTATTTTCTGGAGCTTTCAATCCAGCAAGAGTGTTATTGTCCCTTTAATTTGCTTCCTTGTGGGTGGGGTGTTTAATATATGTACAATTTTAAGTAATATATAGACAAGGCATAATGACAGAATTGTAGTTAAGGCACAAATAAGTAAGTAACTTACTTTTATAGGGCTTTGCATTTGCATTAATTTGTTTAATTACTTGTATTTTCAGATATAAATGAATGTACCCAGGGTACCCCATGTAACAATGGTGGCACGTGCATCAATACGTTTGGATCGTATTTATGTCAATGTGCGTTTGGATTCTCTGGTTCTAGCTGTGATGTAGGTAAGTTAAGCTTGTGTGTGTATTCACCGGCAGTAGAATGGAACGGAAAGCTATTTAACATTTGGTCATCTTGTTGTTCTTATTGTTCGGTAGGGGGGGGGGGTAGCCGGATGGTTAGCGCGAGCGCGTTATATCATCAGATCTGTCATTGATTCAGCGGGCGTGGTTTCGATTCCCTGGTTGTACATGACAAGGAGTTGGGTAGCCTGTCCAAGCTCGCGGGTTTTCTTCGGTTTCCTTCCAAAGCCAAATATCCCTACGCGCAAGCGAATTATTGAAATTTAGATTGAACCATATGTTAGTCGCAAAATGACTAAGTTTGTGTCGAGTGGACGTGAAACCTCTCTCTCTCTCTCTCTCTCTCTCTCTCTCTCTCTCTCTCTCTTCCCCCTCTCTCTCTCTTATTAAAATCCTCTGAACCTACTATCAATATTATCTTTAAAAGGCAGTCAATGAAAACGGTATAAAATAACTGACCACATTACAGATAATATTCACTGGGATTTTTCTAACTGTAACGTTTTAATGAGGGTACTTTCATCGTTAGCGAGCAATGAAACAACATATTACAGAAGGTTATAAACAAATACGTAATAATAACTAATTGACATACGAATACCCTTTACAGATAATGATGAATGTGCCTCCAATCGTGCAATCTGTCAAAATGGAGGAACCTGTGTTAATACACCTGGTAGCTATACCTGTAATTGTAGAAGTGGATTTTCAGGAACACATTGTGAAACAGGTAAATTTCTTATAATGTACACAATGCCGGGTTTCAAGATCTATGTAATATCTGTACCGATCGCATAAGCCTTTCGTACAGACTATAAAAGTCTTAAATAGGAACCTCTGACCAAAGTATATAACATTTTTATCACTGTCCATGAAACATTCATCATTCAATTGTGTTTAAAGCACACCTTCATATCCTGTGGTGAAATGGAGAGAGGCATCATAAGTGGAATGCGGGAGAGGGAACTCTTGTAATTTATATCTGGCACTGGATGTATTACTTTGAAAATTAGATTGCACTATAATCTGATATAGTGCTGGGTGATGATACTTATCCATTATCGGTTCTGTTTGATCTTTCATGGTGATCGATTATAATATTAGCATCGGAATGGAACTGGTGGGACTTCAATGCATAGGACAACTGGATATAATAGGTCTACTTTTATATTCCATTATTCTCAGTGACGAAGCAAGGGTGGGTGGAAGGGGATGTAGGGTGCATTCACCCAAACAAAGTTGGGAGATGCTAACTGTAGGTCGGTTGGGATGGTTCAGGAATGTCCGGAGTCCACGATAGCCATTTTAGGGGATAGTTTTTTGGGGAATACTAACTGAGTTTACACTAAAGCTATCTAGGGAGACTTGCGTAGGTGCATTGGCCTGTTCTAATAACCAACGTGTAACGACCATGTTTTCCTTTATAATAGAATTTTCAGTATACGCGTCTACAAATCACCTCTTATGCATTTGTGGTCCCTTTTATGCATTTTTTAAAATCCTGGAGATCGGCTCGGCCATCGTACATTATATATTCTATTTCTCTTTTACAGCATTCAATGATTGTCGAACACAGAATTGTGAAAATGGCGGTAGTTGTGCCTTATCGGTACGGGGTAACTACGAATGTCAGTGTAGTCTCGGTTACAGTGGTACGAGATGTGAGAGATATGTTTGTGACAGTAACCCATGTGAGAACCTCGGTACCTGTGTTCCAACGAGTGCTACCGGGTTCACCTGTTTATGTCGTTCTGGGTTCTCTGGCCCTACCTGTAAACAGTACAACCCTTGCAATCAATCACCTTGTCAAAATGGTGGATCCTGTTCTGTTCGTGATGATGATTATGTCTGTACCTGTCCACCAGGTAGCGGATATACAGGTAAGTTAATACTGTCATCTGATTTATCATAATAGGTGTCTCGGTGAGTAAAAGGTTGGTTCGCTAACCTGGGGATCCCGTGTTTGATCCCGGTGTTGGTCAAGAACGTTCATAGCTATTCTATGGTGAAACCATATCCCAACAACAATGGCTGGTATATACTGTTCTCTCTTTGTATGTTATTTAAACATAAATTATACAAGAGCTAAATCTGCCTATTGCAGGTCTTTCTTTAGGCCTGAAATGATATCTAAATTAGTAATAAGACATTGATTAACTTATCCGGACCATAATCAACTCTCGATGTCATCGCTAGCCTGTGATATGTACTGGATTAGGATCCGATTTGCTGCTCAACTTTCATTCATGATTAAATCATGAAATAATTAATGATGATCGAGGCTAGGTCGAAAATTCAATCGCTAAATTATCGGTTCAGAATGGATAAATTTGACATACATTTTCAGCATATTCCCTTTACATTATTTAGTGTTTAACTATTATAGTGAGAACTGCCAGCTCTTTATCTAAATCTTACACTTATGCCGACCATGCATCTTTAGCGTCCTAGATTTCTACCACGACTATACATTTCTGACACCCTGCCCCATAAGGAGTGTCAAATCTTCACCAAACCTAATTTGAAAGGACCATAATCAACTCTCTAGGCCATCGGATGCTCGAGATTTTCAACGGATTCAAACATGATTGACGGTTAATGATTTTAATTTTAAAAATGATAAATGAGACTTTGTTTACTATCGTAACAACGGTAGCAATGACAATCGAGATTCTGCTATTTTCCAAACAGCCCTAACGTCAAAATTATTTGACTGAAATTTTCAAGATATTCCCTTTTCATTATCTAACTTTTAACTTTTATAGTGAGAACTGCCATCTCTTTATATAATCTCCCATACTGTATCTTTAATTTTTTTTTTCAGGAACCAACTGTACCGACCGTCCATGTTCACCAAGCCCTTGTAAAAATGGTGCCACATGTTTTGTTACCGGGAATTCCTACATTTGCCGATGTCCTTTAGGCTTCACCGGAGTCAACTGTGATGAGACACCCTGCGATCCGAATCCATGTGGAGCAAACGGCAACTGTTTCCTGGGATTGACCGGGTATATCTGTAGCTGCCGAGCCGGTTACACGGGATCCACATGTCAACAAAGAGATGCGTGTTACAGTGGGCCCTGTAAAAATGGTGCTCAATGTTCTGCACGAGGTTCCACTTATAGCTGTGATTGTCCTGCTGGATTTTCTGGACAGAATTGTACTGTCACCTCCTGCTCCCTAAAACCATGCGCTAATGGCGGCACCTGCTTAGTGAACGGTAACGGGTATTATTGTTCATGCCCAGACGGCTTTACCGGCACCAATTGTGAGCTCAGTCCATGCGCCCCTTCTCCATGTGTAAACGGCGGATCATGTTTGGTGTCTCAAGGAACATATTTTTGCAGATGTCGTTTAGGAACAGCCGGAGTAAATTGTGAAGTTAAACCAAGCCCCTGTTCCTCTGCCCCTTGTCAAAATTCTGGACGTTGCATTGATGGTTTAATTACAGGCTACACATGCGATTGTCCTCGTGGATTCAACGGCATCAATTGTCAGATTAGGGACAGGTGTGCCTCTAATCCTTGTCAAAATGGTGCTGCTTGTTATTCTGGTATCTCAACCTTCTCGTGTCAATGTTTGAGAGGATTCACTGGGAAAACCTGTGGACAAACTATCAACAGATGTGAGTCCAATCCCTGTGAAAATGGTGGAGAATGCATGACAACTACAACTGGATATTTCTGTAATTGTGCTGAAGGTTACACGGGCACCAATTGTAAAGTCTTCACTCCTTGTTCTTCTGATCCTTGCAAAAATGGAGGCATATGCTCACCGATATCAAATGGCTACTTCTGTGCATGCCCTCAAGGTTATGAAGGCTCCAACTGCGAAATTATAGACCCGTGTAGTCAAAGTCCCTGTGAAAATGGCGGGTTGTGTAGAAATCTTGAAAAGGGATTCCAATGTAGTTGTAAAGCTGGTTATACTGGTCAATATTGTGAAGTGGCTGCAGGCTGTACTCTCAACCCATGTCAAAACGGCGCAAGATGTATCCCTGTGGGAAATACAGATTTCCAGTGCGAATGTCTTGTCGGTTTTTCGGGACAGAATTGTGGAGAAGCAACCGGCTGCCGTCTTAATCCATGTCGTAACGGCGCTTCGTGTCGAGCGGTAGGCAGAACTGGATTTCAGTGCGAATGTCTGACAGGATTCAGTGGAGCAACTTGTGACGCTCTCGCTGGATGTAACTTAAATCCTTGTACAAACGGTGGTACGTGTCGACCTATTGGTACATCAGGATTCCAATGTGCTTGCAACACGGGATATTCCGGACAGTTTTGTGAAGTTCTTGCTGGCTGCCGATCTAACCCATGTGCCAATGGTGCCGAATGTCGAGCTGTCGGCGACACCGGATATCAGTGTGCATGTCAGAATGGGTTCTCAGGACCAAGATGTGAAATCATTTCAGGCTGCGCATCGAATCCTTGCAATAACGGAGGGTCCTGCCGATCTGTGGGACAGAATGGTTTCCAGTGTGACTGTAAAACAGGATTCTCTGGTCAATTTTGTGAAGAGGCCTCCGGGTGTAATCTCAATCCTTGCTTGAACGGTGCTGCCTGTCGTTCATTGGGAAGGACCGGGTTTAGATGTGAATGTCGTACAGGGTTTTCTGGTCCAACATGTGAAGCAAGATCTGGCTGTAACCTTAACTCGTGTGTTAACGGAGCTACATGTACGCCAGTGGGTAGTTCTGGTTACCAGTGTAAGTGTGCACCTGGGTTTACGGGAAGGAATTGTGACAAACAAGATAAGTGTTACGCTAGACCATGCGCTAACAAAGGAGTTTGCTATGTCTCTGAAAACAGCGTCACTGGTTATTCATGCCAGTGCCTCCGCGGATTCAGTGGACCAAACTGTGAGATCAGCTTGAGGGATGCTTGTTCGAATAATCCGTGTTTGAACGGAGGACAATGCTCACCAAATACCCAGTCTCCTCAAGGTTACCTCTGTCGTTGTCCAGCATCATATGTTGGTGACCGATGCGAATCCCCTAAGCTACCGCCAGCAACCGACGGCCCTTGTTATTCATCGCCTTGTCGTAACGGTGGTTCCTGCGTCAACGAAGGAACGGCAACCTACAAATGCAACTGTATTGGTAATTTTGGAGGAAAGAACTGTATGCAGAGAACTAGCGCGGATTGTCCACTTCAATGTTACAATGCTGGCACATGCTATAAAGATGAGACGGGTCAACCTAGATGTCGATGTCCCAGTATTGCTGCTGGAACTCGTTGTGGTATGTTTACATCCAGAGTCATTACTTAACACATCGTGCAATATGAGAGTCATGTATTATAGTCTTTGATGAGCAAATGTAGACGAGCAAGATATTGGATATCCATGAATGAGCGGTTTATAAAATCTAAATTCTTGGCCATTGCCACTGCAGCGATGTTATGTTTTATTAGTTACTTAGAGACCACGCAATATGAGAGTGTGCGAACATCAAACGATATGCCCTAAAACACGAATTGAACGAAATGAAGGGAATGAAATGGGGTATAACATCGTCCTAAAACACCTGACACCACTTCTCATGTCAAAATGAAACGATATGTAATGGCACGTCATATTTCGCCAAATTCCCATGTGGTTCATATAGCTTTTAATCTTTTTTACCGTTTTATTTGCATCGAATGTCGACGACCCAAATCTTAATGATGTCAAATCCAGGTATGCGTATACTATCATGAAAGTCTGGTTCAATTAAGGGTTTGTTGCTCATGTGGCGCGACGTTGGACCACGGCTAAACATTTTGTTAGATATTCTATATTAATCTCTTTGATATCTAATACCAATCTCTAGAAGTCTAATATTGATCTCTCGATTTTTAATATTGATTTCGTTGATATTTAATATTAATCTCTTGGATATTTAATATCGATCTCTAGAAATTTAATGTTGATCTCTTTGATATCTGATATCAATCGCTAGAAGTCTAATATTGATCTCTCGATTTTGAATATTGATCTCTTGGATATTTAATATCGATCTCTAGAAATTTAATATTGATCTCTTTGATATCTTATATCAAGTTCTAGAAGTCTAATATTGATCTCTCGATTTTTAATATTGATCTCTTTGATATTTAATATCGATCTCTAGAAATTTAATATTGACCTCATTGACCTCTTTGATATCTAATATTGATCGCTAAGCTCATCAAGCGCTATAAACATGCCTTGTATATGCCAGTTAATCTCCCTTTTCATTAATCCATATATTTCATCAACTAATCTACCCTTTTTCAACCTGTTTAACATCGTAACTAAACATCCCTAACAATGGACTTACAGGACGTATGTAATCTGAATGCCCATATATAGTCACTCATGTAGCTATAGCAACAGATAATTAGATGCTGGGTATCAAATAGTATGTTTCGTGCATTTCCTTGAGAGCAAAAACCGGAACCGTTTTAATTCTATTTTCTTCTCTTTTTGTCGGTTTTATATTTTGTCTAAAATTCATTACCATGGTAACGGTGGAGCAGTAAAGATGATTCGCAAATTGTCGTAGAGTCGCCCAAACCTCGTGTGTGATATTTGTAGTCATCACCATTATTGCTTGATTTAAAATATATTTCTGACAACCCCCTTTTGCTGAAGAACAAGCGCAACGCCGTTCTTCTTCGCGTATTGTACATATTGATCTTAATAATACCAATATTTGTATTGCGCAATTGTCCAACTGCTAGGGAATACTCTAGGCCCCCCAAAAAGGTTCTCATTTTGGCATGTTAATGATAGTGACTAAATATAACCAAGTTTTCACGTCATGCTAGGTTCCCACTATCACGATTCAAGCTGCGATTGCAATCATGACTTTAATCGTGGAGTAATCCTGATGATCCAATCAGATCTCATCTTATATATTGAGGACAGTCGTGGCAATCGTGTTGACAACATCGAAACGTATCCAAACGTACCTGCACGAAGCAGATTGTGGACTCGGTAGGGACATTCCTATTGTAACGCATCGCACGCCAGTCGGAATCTGGCTTTTAATTTCAAATCTTACATCAAATTTAAACACGTTAGACTCAAAATTAGTCAGGATTAGGTGTGTAATTTTATTCGTAAATTCAAAGCATCGGGGTACATTTTCTTGCTAAAGACTAACCTCTGTACTCTTGAAGTAATTTGTACATGACAAGGAGTAGGGTCGCCTGTGCAACCTCTTGGGTTTTCTCCGGGTCCTCCGGTTTCCTCCCACTGCTAAAGACTCCTACGCGCAAGCGAGTTATAGAAATAAATTATAACCATATGTTAGTCCCGAAATGACCTAGTTTGTGTCGAGTGGACGTTAAACCCCATTTCTCTCTCTCTCTCTCTCTCTCTCTCTTGAAGTAATTACGGATTTAACTCTTTACTGCTCTTCGTTGCCATGTGATGGAAATTGTTTTTAAAAACGGAATCAACCCAAACTTGTAATGTGTAAGTGATCAAGATTGATAGAAGTTGGAATCAAGAGACAACCATAAAAGAGGTAAGATATTAATGATTGGGGTGAAGAAATAGTTTATTAGTCTAAGAAGAGATGAGTTCGACCAACCTAGAAGTTCCTTGGGTTGTGTGGTTTAACCCGGTTTTACATTGTTTGGTAAGTATTGCTCATTTCTTCTCTTTTTTCCAGTTTTTTTAAAAATACTTTTAAATCGACTAAGTAATTTACGCGGTTATTTGTGCCTCAAAGCTCAAGTATATGGTCCTATCGTCCGGGAGTGGGGGTTGGATGACCGAATGGTTAGTACGTGCGCGCTGTATCATAAGGTCTGTCATTGAGTCAACTGGCGTGGTTTCGATTCCCCGGTTGTACGTGACAAGGGGTAGGGTCGCCTGTCCAACCTCGTGGGTTTTTTCCGGGTCCTCCGGTTTCCTCCCACAAGCCAAATATTGAAATAAAATTGAACCATGTATTAGTCTCGAAATGACCTAGTTGGTGTCGAGTGGGCGTTAAACCCCATTTATCTCTTTCTCTCTCTCCCCCTATCGTTCGGGTTCTTATCGTGGTATGAAAAGCAAAATTGCCAGGCAAAAGAACTTTGCATTGTGACCCGAACAATTATGACACATTCTGATTGTTTGTGACAAGAGGTCTAGGGTTTCCGAAAGAACCCTGGATTGTTTATCAGCATGCTTTTATCTTCTCATTGTTGCAACCGAGGTCTTGTGCACACATTGGCGTGCACGTAAATGAACCACAAACAGTTAAGATTTGAAAATGAGAGTAGGTCGTAGCGTTGCTGTCCTGGAGACGTTAACCCAGTTTCATTTTACTCTCTCCTAAAAGATAATGTTGAGTGAGCTTGCAAGATCGTTAAGTTCCTTGATTGCTGGAATAGATACAAAGATGCATCTGAGGGGTCTTTCTTGGAAAGATGCTCGTGAATACTAGTAAATTAGACTCGTGAATACTATTCTGTTAGATCATCTAGTATGATAAGTATGGTTTATGTGTGGAACTAATAATTATTAACCCTTGCTGTCACCAGCAAGCTGGACGTTCCGGTCTAATTATATACATTGAAATCTCCACAGTCCACAGTTAATAGGCATTATGCGAGATTTGGAAAAAAAAAAGAACTGATCGTCCTTGTTATAATAATTCAAAAATAGTTAATGAGCAATAAATATTTTGAAAATTGCTATAATATTTTGAAAAAGGATAATGAAAATATTGAATATTTCTCAAAATACTTCTTTGCGAAATTGCGAATCGGGGTTTAGGCTGCGAATGCAATTAATTAGTTTTAAATTTTATTAAATCTCTATTATTTTTTATCTGGAAATCCACTCAATGTCCAAGACATCCGATGGTGAAGAGGATTGGTTATTGGCTTGCCATGTGCATAAATGTCTAAAAAATAATTTATATAGGATTTGAAGCTCTCGCATAATGCCCCTTTAATTGCCCTCGAAGTAGAATTAAGGGGGGCAGATAGATTTTGGGGGGTTGTAAACGAATCTGTGAAATATAAATGTTTATGTTGGAGCTGTGAGGAAGAAGGGAGTATAGCTTTAATTTGTTGGTAAAATTCATAAATAACGTAAAATATATTTACTGTAAAGGGGGACAGACAAGGTACTCGTAATATATATAAAGTCATGATACCATTTCACTGTATATAATTAGCCGATATATTTACTCGTATTGGGTTTTAGTTCAGGAACTGTTCCCAAGCGCTGTTCACCTTCTTGTTCTTATTGCTTTTGGATCAGGAACTGCTCCCAAGCGCTGCTCATATTCTTGTCCCTATTGCTTTTGGATCAGGAGCGCTCATCTTTGTGTTGTTCTTGGGAGCGAGGCTCGTCGAAGAAAACCTAGGGCCTTGCCAATGCAAGTACGATCGGCATGAAACTCGGCATTTTTATTCCCTGAACTACTGTGCATCGTTTGAACCACTCAATTTTATATATGACGTCACAGTTACAAGATGGCTGCGATGAAGCCTTGCTCAGTTCCTGATCCATCTGTACTTCTCAAAAAAGAGGTGATTTTCAAGTAAGGAGAGGGAGGGGCAAATGGTTTAAAGAATTGCGCTGTGAATTAGTGAGCAGTTAATGAAATAAGTATGTAGAGTAAGTAAATTGCGGAAAGCCCCCCTTTACAGTTCGAGTTATTTATGAATTTTAATAATCAGTAGCGTGCAGAGCGTAGGGCAGAGGGGTGGGGTAGAAGAGGTGAAAGGCCCGAGCATCTATTTCAGGGGGTGGAGGCATCTAATCAATAAGCGATGTTAAATTTTAAGAATTTTGAATCAAAATTGTATTTCATCTGTTTTTACATGTCAAAGGAGGCAAGTCTTTAACTCAATATCATCCACTGCAAACTTCTTGGTCAATTTAAACCAACACAGATGTGGTTATTTTACCGTAAAAGATGGCCTTCTGATATCCAATATTTAAGACAAAATGAAAATTTTACAATTGGCACACGAATTGCGTGTCAGAATGCTTTCGAGTGCCATTTGTAATGAATCGACCCGATACACGAGGTTAAGTATATCCTACAGGAGAATACTACTGGTGTAGACTGTCATTCAATTTGAATTCTTCGCGTATTTCGCGCAATATAACTGATTAGAAATTACAGTAAAACAGAAACGATTGAATATAAATCAGTTTATATACATTCAAAATAAATTAATATATGCCTTGCGACCCATTTGTGTCCATTTCCACGTGCCAAGGAATACGGATTTAACTTCTTTAAATTTCCTTCCTTTCTCACATTTCTAGATGCCAGAGAATAGCGATTTAGCTTCTTTAAAATGACTTCCTTTCTCCCATTTCCCAGCACTAGGTCTCAAGGAGATGACCACGGGCATCACCGAAACTCTGCACGCCTCTGATTTTCATACATATGTTTACATGGAGGTATTTCTTTACAAGTTTGTTTTATAAATGTTTATATACCCATATTTGGTAATGTCTGTCACGTGGATGGTTTTTGCTCTCGGGGAAAAACCTTTGTCGTTGCTTTGGGTTGATATAGGATCATTATTATGCGCATGGTATTAGTATAAATGGCGGGAAAGTCAGCGAAAGTATATTATTTTTGTACATAATTATTTTAATCTCACCCAATTTGCTCGTGACATAAATGACGATGATTCTGTGTGTGGTGTCGAATGGTCAAGGGGAGATAACTGGAGTAAGAAGTGTAATATTGTTAACACAGTCTGCTTTTTATTTGTTCAGATCAACTCGTATGGGTTGACGCCATTTTGTCTGCGGAATGCCGGTCGGCTAGGTTCAGGACCCAATGGGAGTTGTATGCAAGTATACACGAAAACTGTTCCACAATGCACATGCGAAATTAAAATCAGTGATCACAACTTATCGTTAAATTCTGATACAATTTCTTTTTAGAAACTTTAGCTTTAAAACAAGACAGATTTGTCATTGAAATAAAGGAACAGTTTTTGATTTTATTCTTTAAAAATATCATTTTATCCCTGTGTGCTTTATGCATCCATTTCAGATTTAAAATTTCTTTAATAATCGACGACGAATACCACCACTTTATTATATTGTTTAGTAAGTTGCTCGGGCGGAAAGTCCTCAAGCCGCAGTGGCTCAGTGAGTAAGACACTAGCTCGCTAACCTTGAATTCCCAGATTTGATCCCGGTGTTTGACCGAGAAAGTACCTTCGAATTTTCCAGTGTGATGTCCCCTTTGAAGGATGCGGGGTCCATGATGCAGGGTCTGGCAAAGGATAGCGTTTAGTCGCTCAAATGGTCTCCTGTGACAGTTTGACTAACCCGTCTTCATGGGCCGTTAAACCCCCATTTCATTTTGAATTCGCGAAATTTAATCTCACAGACATCTCACCCTTAATTATAAAAAACATATATCGGGGATGCTCAATCGTCAGTCCGGAACGTTCCGAACTGACAGAATAGCAATTGATTGACGGGGAATTCAGTCCTGTCACGGTTCTGTCTCTCTAGAAAACGCAGGTGGTGTGAGTAGAATCATGACCTAATTAGACACTAGGAATATGCTTCAGCTGTCATGGTTGGTTGAGATATTTTCTCGCGCAGTCGGCGCATGCGTTCTAACCCCAAATCCCCATCTACACTCGATTGTCACTATTTTTGGGTTTGATAGAATTAAATTCCAGAACGTATAATCGAGCATCGCCATTAGTCTCAAATTAATGGATTATTTTTGGACGTGACTTTAGATTGATTAGACGCAGCTAGATAGATAATAAAATACTAATATTTCTACTAAACCTAATAACAATAACAGCAATCATTAATAGATCTAGAGAGCATGGTAGTAAACTTAGACGGATAGGGTTCGATTTAAATCTGAAATGGATGTAATATTTATATATGTATTATCCATCATGCATGTTCACGTTCATCCATCAGTATTGTTACCAAAATTATCCGTCCATCGTTGTTGTAATGTTTTGTATATTTCGTTTTTATTTTGTTGTTGTTTGTTTGTTGTTGGTTTTTTTTTTTGTTTTTTTTTTACACTGCACCTTGATCTTCGCCGAGGTTCACTTATTACGTCATGTAACCTTGATAATACTGGGTTTTCGTGGTCAATGTCGATATTTTATTGGTCAATAACCGGAAGTACTACATGTGATTACTGTCAACAAAGTCTACAGACTCGATCAGCTAATAACATATCAACACTCTCCAATTTGAACGTCTATACTTTTCTGGGATTCCATTTATATAAATTTCTGTTTGAACATGTTTTTCTGTAAATATAGTGATCTATTCTGCTTATTTGCGAGATTAAAAATAGTAAAAGATAACTATTTTGGAGAAATAAAAGTTTTCACTTGTCTGCTATGATTGCAAACTGTAAGGTCGTTGATAATATTAACACGACATTGGGTGTATCGCCATTCTTACCAAGAGTAGATAACTCGGTGTACTACAAGTAAGATCAAGGTGGTCATAATGGTGACGTTGCTTGCAGGGAGAGCGATGGTGTGAACGCGCTAGAAAGGTGATGGCGACCGACCATAACATGACAACTGGTGCCTAATCCCACTCAAGCCCACTCCCTGAAAATAATTTATCCATTTCTGTTTCTTTCAGATTTTTTTTTTTATTCCGTGCTGTTATTAAAATGATGATTGATTGGCTTTATGACCTTATCAAAATGATATTTATTTAGATTTTCATCACAAATATTGAACGTCGTAATAAAAACTGAAAATTCACAACATCCAAGATTTCTCGTATTAAAATAGGAATCATACGACTTTGAATTACGTCATAGTGAGTTTTATTTTTAAATTGAATTGGTCTTGTATTTCCTTCTCGTTACAAGTTTCATATTGACAGAATAACCAGACGCGCGTGTGCTAACTGGTATTTTATATAGAACCGGAAGTCCATACCTCTAGTGGTAATTTAAATAGAACCGGAAGTTCATACGTCTGCTGGTATTTTATACAGATCCAGAAGTCCCAATGTCTACTACTACCAGTTTCGTATTTAATTCGAATGTTGAAAACAAATTTTCTAAGATATCAAAAACTAAAAAAAAATGAAATTAGGAAGATTTTTATTTCACAAAACAAACTAATGCGTCATAGTAAATAAAGATGACGCATTCACTGTTCACCGGGATCAAAGAGGTCGACCATTATACCACTACGTCTTGGTGAACCACTCTCGACTTCCATTCTCGGAAGTTAAAAAGGAATATCTTTTTGTAAGGTCCAGAACATAAAGCCAATCAATACATAACAATGTTATGCTTTATAAATAAATAAAAATAAGACTTCGCTGAATCTGCTTTTCAGGGATTATCTACGATTTAGTTGAATTATGATAGTTGATGGTTTTAATATAGTTTAGTTTTGTTTTTAAATATGGTATACTAAGTTCCACAGGTTTTGATGTTTATCGTTGAAAAGGTTTCGTGACTTCCACATTGAAGTCATTCAGAGAAACACAATGCCGTCGTTTCCGTTACAGAAGTGTTGAACTTAATGATTTGGTGAAATATGATTGGTCATAATTACGGTAATATAAGTCTTTCATACTTTTGAAAGGTCGTAAACATGGATTTAAAAAAAAATGGGTAGGAATTTTCCTTGTTTCTTTGCACCAATACATAGGAGAAAAGTAGTGCCATTGGCTACATATTGGAGAAAAGTAGTGCCATAGGCTACATATGGGAGAAAAGTAGTGTCATTGGCTACATATTAGAGAAAGTAGTGCCATTGGCTACACATTATAGAAAAGTAGTGCCATTGGCTACATATGGGAGAACAGTAGTTGCCATTGGTTACCTGTAGGCGAGTTTATCTAGAGAGTAGATAGATAGTATATAGATTTAGTTTAAGTTAGTTCAAAACCTGCACCATTTACCCACTGATAGCCACCGTGCTAAAACATAATAGCTGTATGCAGATGCCAAACAAATCTTACAAGTCGAGATATCCAAATCTTCTTACAGTATCCGGATGTCGAAATCTCCTTTCAGTATGAAGATGCTAAAATCTTCTTACGGTATGGAGAGGTCAAATTTGTCTTACGGTATGGAGAGGCCAAATTCTTCTTACGGTATGGGGGGGGGGGCCGAAATTTCGTTCAGTACCGAGACGCCAAAACCTTCGTTTGGTATCAAGAATCCAAAATCTTTTTACTGTATGGAGAGACCACATTCTTCGTTCAGTATCGAGAGGCCAGAATCTTTGATCAGTATCAAAAATCCAAAATATTTTGGAGACGCCAAAATCTTCGTTCTGTATCGAAATACCGAAATCTTCATCTAGTATCGAGAAGCCAAAATCTTCTTACTGTATGGAGAGGCCGTACTCCTTTATCATATCGAGCATTGATATTAGGATTTACAGATTAGTTAGATATCAGTATTATTGCACCTAGCTTCAACCGTGATATTTTATCATCCTAGATTTCATGTAGAAATTTAATTTCTTTTTGCACATGCACAGCACCTTTTTATTTGTATCTTTTCTAAGTCGGTCGAAATCGTAAAAGGTAGGTCGGTCATTTTTTATTGTTTGTGTGGATTGACGGAATGGTTATCAAGTTCATTTTATAAAAATATATTGAAGGCGCATTCCGAGTTCCGAGTTGAAAAGGAAATAAAGAATCGGAAAATCGGAACTTGGAATGGCTATGTTAACCACTTATATACGCGGTCGGTATTGAGAGGTGGTCTTAGTCTAGAGGTATTTACAAAGGATGTAGACTAGAAGTTGGTCGTATATAGAGGTATCCTTATTACAATATCTGCAGATAATATCACGTGTTATAGTTAGTGCATGAGTATGATAGTCTAGTTTACTCTTAAAGAGAAATTAGTTCAGGAATTCAGGATCCTTAGTTTTTATTATTTTGTTGTCATGATAAGGCTTCCGTACTTGGTCTATATATATACAATGTTTGATCCCCTAAAGGGCAGCTTCATATTATTTACAAGGTGTATATCTAAGGCTTTAGTTCCTTAGGGTAAGGTTTTTTTATTGGAGTCGGCAAGGTCAGATATTGAGATTTGATGTAAGTGAAGTAAGTTTCCTTTCTTTGTCATTCTTTTTATTACTTGTCAGTTGTTTTAATATTTATTTTGGTTTTACAAAATCGATCAATTGATTTGCGGCAGTCAAACAAGTGAAAAACGTGGTCTTTTGAAAGACCAGGTTAAATACAATGCAGCAAATCTGACAGGCACATATTGGAACATGCGCGCGTTATGCAGCAGACTCGTCAAAAGATGTCAACCAATAGGCAATCATCAGCAACTATATTCAAGATGGCGTGGCTTGTTTACTTTCATTTTATTCTGTTGTCATATATCGTCTCTAATTCTTACCATTTCGTCTCTTTTTTCAGAAAGAGTAAATCACAACTGCGTGACGCCTTATGGTCATTTTCCACATCCGATTTCGTGCACCCTGTGGATACACTGCGCCCATGGTACCCCGTTTGTGAAGGAATGTCCAGCAAATCTGCATTATAACGAACGACTGAAGGTGTGTGACTGGTGGACCAGTGCTGGATGCATCGATTATCCAGTGTATAAAAAATAGTTTCAAGTTCCAGAAGATAATAATAATACTGGTTTTATGAATTTAGTCTTTCAACCTCATAAAATTAAATAATATGTTATAATATAGTGTATAATATTAGGACAAGATGAAAAGACTTACTTCTCGGTGACAATTAATTGTGAAAATGGAGTAAATTGTGTTTTAAACCCACAATTTAATAATTCCTTAGGCTTGTATCAAAATGTATATTTATATTTAAAATGCGTGGAGTTATAAACTTTCGAGGGGTTTTTTTTCTAGAATATTTATCATTTTACTGGTCTTCTCGTTTGGTATGCAATTTCACAATCTAAACTTTGTCGATCATTTTATAGAAAAGTATGACGAAAATAGACGAGGCATTCCGATTGTCACGCCGGAACTCGCTCGATTCACTGAGCAAACAACTGGAACACCACTCTAATAGAGTGAAATGTTGATCGTTGTGTACGCCGTGTTCTGTCGGTGCTGTTTTAGGGAGTACGACTGATCTACGAATCATGGACAACAGGATCACGAACTTCCTGTAATGGTTACGCATGATGGTGTCACGGTTTGATTCGATCTTAAGCTTGGCGGCGTTCCTTTATTTTTGGCAGTCTTGCCTTCCCATATTCAGAAGGAACCAACTCAAACCGGGTACCAAACAAAACCCTGATGCGCATTCCTTTAATGTTTGCTACGGTTTGACTCGATCTTAAGCTTGGTGACGTTCCTTTATTTTTGGCAGTCTTGTCTTTCCATATCCACAAGGAGCCAAGTCAAACCGAGTACCAAGCCAAACCGTGACACCGACAAAGTCTAAACTTGTTCTGTAAAGGTGAATCGAGTAGATGATGGCTTATTGTATTTATAACCTGGTAATGTTCTATTTTATTCTTTTATATATAAGCATAACAACCGTTTTCAAGAGATAAAAAACAACTTATTTAAATAAGCATAAATATATATGTACATAAACTATGTACAGATGGGGGTTTATATATATATATATTATTTCACTTTGTAACTTTTCGTTTCGTTTTGTCTAATTATTTCGTTTGTTTCGATGTTAATAATTGTATGTTTCTCTCTAACCAATGTCATGGACCTGGGCGTCGCTCGTTGTTGTCGTTCTTCTTGTAGCCGTTGTTCTTTTTGTGGGTTATAGGCCTGCAGCCAGAATTTCTAGTGTGAAATTCCGCTACATGGCCTTCGTAACTAAACAAACTATACATTTATGGAAAGCTTATCCCACTCGAAACACAGATCCGAGAGTTCCAAGGATAATGTTTGCAATAACTCGTTTTAAGGGCTGATGAAAATCGTCATAATTGTCAAGTAAATGCTATATGTGTACTAACAATTGTGAAGTTGGCACAAAAAATTAAATATTGGTGAAAACACCCGATGGCTCCGTCCTTGGTAAAGAATAGGGTATTGGTTGAATTTAAACAAAAATGCCGAAAACATAAAGGACTAGGGGAAACACGGAATTTTGGAACCCTCAGAATTATTAGTTGTGACCATTTTCATCAAACCTTAAATCGAGTTATTGCAAACATTTTTCTTGGAACTTTCGGATTTGTGTTCCTGATGTTATATGCTTTCCCAAAATGTATAGTTTGTTTAGTTATCAGGACCATGTAGCGGAAGTGTGTTTCTACGCAAGCTAGAAATGTTAGCTGCAGGTTTATAACCCTCTTCGAAAAAAAAGACTAAGATTCCGCCAATTTCATTCCGATCGATATGAAACTTGGCAAGCTAGTTCCTTGAATAATTTTCATTGATGTTTCTATGACGTCACAATTCCAAGATAGCTTTCTTAACGCCATGCCCAGTTCCCAGGTCATAATACGTTCTTACCAAGACTACTCGATTCGGTTTATCACTAGTAATACTATAATCTGTTAAATTAACTAACCGTAACGATTTGAAAACTTTAAGTCATGTGTTCAATATTTTTGTCTCCCATTGTAAATTATTATTGTGTTCTTTTCATTTTCATTACAAACAAATCGTGGTAATAATGCCATTTAAAATTCAAACACTTCACTTACTGGAATATCTGATAGCTCTTCTCATTTAGTCCGAGAAGTTCATATAGTCACAACTAAATCGAGAAATTCATATAGTCAGCGTTTGTTCAACTTACCCTCCGCTTCCATCGTGGGTGATATCGCAGACAAGGTGTAGCCACCTAATTGATGGTATTTCATATAGTCAACAAATCGGGAAATTCATATAGCAGCGTTCGTTCGTTCATGGGGCTTAATTACGTTCTCTTCCACCGTGGGTGATATCACAGGCAAGCGTATCATTTGGCTTTACGTTTGTAATTAAAGGGGCATTATTATTTTCTATTTTTCAAGGAAATGCTCTGTCAAATGTTTCATAATTTTCACTGCATGCCAAGAAAAAAAACTTGGAACTTTAGAAACAATAATTATTCTAGTAGCTTATTTATATTTTGAATTTAGGCCGATTTAATACAAAAAAATCAATTTCAAAGAAATTGTTTTCTGTCAAATATCAAATATGTTTTTTCTAACAGCTCATTACTCAATCTGATTAAAACACAGATCCTATTTCGTTTCGTTTTTATAGTTCAAAATTTCGTTTTACTTGTCATTACTACATTAGGATCTTGAAAAGTTGTTATGATTGACGTGTTCTGAATGATGTGAGCTATTAGCTAATGAAACGGTCTGTTACGGCGAGCTTTAGGCGTGTTTTGCACGGAACTGTAGTTAATCAAATGTTTGACGTCATAGGGTCAAAAGCCGATCGTATGACCTCTGACGCGACCTATCGCTACAAACGGTCAGATTTTCGTAAAGTGTAGACCATCGAAAGTTTAAAAAAACCGAAACGAAATATAGATCTGTATTGTAATCGGAATGCTCAGTACTATTTCTAATTTAAGCTTAATCAATGAAAATTAATTTTAAAAAAATTGTTATGTCAAAAATCGTTTTTCTAGTAGCTTATTCATATTTTTAATTAGTAAAAATTATTTTTCTAAGTTTTCAAGAAAATGTTCCTTGTCAAATGTCTCGTGTTTGTTTGTGAATAATTTGGGGGATTTTTTTATAATATTATGTTTGTGTTCTGTTTTCCGTTTTAAGAAATGTTCTGTATATTTGATGGAATTAATGATTCAAATAAATGAAAATAAAATTTGTATTTTTTATACCAATTCAAATCGATGACTTTGTTTTATTGATTTCAAGGTTCTGATATTCGTTGGAACGGTTGCTTAGTCGTACGGATTGTACGGAAATCAAGATCCACATGCGTTAACATTGGCACGCACATAAAAGAAATGAAATGGGGTTTAACGTCCAACTTTTCTGCCCCGACTGGTCTTATGAAGGCGGGCATACGCCATACAGTGCGGCGGGACGATTTACCCAATTCTACCGAATACCACCAGAATACCACTCCAATATGACTACATACTACCCAATACTACAACATAATGGTGCAAAATTACTATATTACTTGATTGGTTTCAGAAATAGTGAGATATATCGTTGGAAATGTACTTAAAATGTGATTAACGATGTCTGGCTGTTCCATCCCCCCCCCCCCTATATCACCTAACTCAATACTACCTAAAATACTACCCAATATTATAACATACAAACCTAATATCGCCAATTAGCAGCACATCAGTATAATATACTATTCAAAAAAAGTAGGGGATATTTGATTTTGGGGGCATAATACTAAAATATGCAAATGACTACGAACAAAGTCACTATAGAACCTAACAGAAGAAACATTTCCAGTTACATGTGACGCCCAAACGCACCAATAGCTACCGCATGGAATGCAGGTGATGCTTGGGATCATCATGGGGGTCCAACCCAAGATTTGCACGACTCTGACTTTGAATGTTACAGTCATTGTGGCATTGAATTCCAGGGTGGAAACATCAGTTTAATTGTTTTAGTGACCAGAAAACAAATTTTGATATGCGTCGGCTTACCCAAAATGAAAGGTTACGTGCCCTTGGCGGTTGTGGCGCGGACGATGAATGTTTCTCAGTCTGTCATAAGCAGGCTATGGTCCAGATACCGTGATACACAATCTGTACAGGACAGACCACGCTCAGGTCGACCAAGGGCGACAACTCAAGCCTAGGATCGATTTATCCGTACCTTGGCCTTGAGAAATCGTGTCATCACAACAAATCAGATCAGCGCTCGTCTTCAAACAGACACTGGTGTGAGAGTGAGTGGCCAGCCGATTCGGAATCGACTGCATACGGGTCACCTTCGCGCCCGACGTCCTCGCGTGATCCCTTGTTTGAGAGATCATCCCATTCAGGCAAGACGTCGTTGGTGTAGGGATCGTCAACACTGGGATAATCGACGCTGGAGCAATGTGATGTTTTCAGATGAGTCAAGGTTCACTGTTGATTTTTTGGACAGACGTAGGAGGGTGTGGCGTCGTCGAAACGAGCGCTTCCAAGACGTTAGCGTCATCGGACATGATCGATTTGGGGGTGGTTCTGTTATGGTGTGGGGAGGCATCACTGTTGCTGGAAGAACGGCTTTACATGTTGTTGCAGGGCGTGTTACAGGCCAGTACTACCGGGACAACATCTTGGCAGTCCATGTTGTGCCGTTCGCACGACGTCATGGCCGCCGTTTCATCTTCCAGGATGACAACGCAAGATGTCACAGAGCCAGGATCGTTACAGGTTACCTCCAACAACAGAACATCACCACATTACCTTGGCCAGCACTGAGTCCCGACCTCTCTCCCATCGAGCATGTCTGGGACATGCTTGGACAGAGGTTACGTCAACGTCAACAACGTCCTGCCAATGTCCAAGAACTTGCTGCTGCGTTGCAACAGGAATGGGACAATCTGGACCAAAATGACCTTAGACGTCTCATTAGGAGTATGCCACGTCGGATCAATGCTTGTTTGGCAAACAGAGGAGGATTTACCCGTTACTGACTTGGTTGTGATGCTGTGGTAACTTTGCTGTTTGACCCCGGGTATCATTTTACCCTTATAATGGTCAGTCTGTGCCTTACTTAATCTAACGATCATTTGGAATAAATCGATGAATGTGAACTTCATTTCATTTTGTCATTTGTTTCTTCGTCAGTTTCATTAGGTGACTTTAATAACACTTAAAAATCAAATATCCCCTACTTTTTTTGAATAGTATACATGTAATTGCAACGAATATTCGATAATTTGCAGAAAATTAAAATATTTACACAGTATCTCCCTTTACAACTGATAAATAGATTTTAGATTGCTATTCAGATAAATAATGTTGTTGGGCTTTGCAGTTTGTTTCCAAGACGACGAAGTTAAAACAGGTTATTATAGATGCCCCTGCTATAGTTTATTCATACAATATTACACGTTAAAAACATATCAATATATAACATAACATAAAATAAAAATAGTTTTAAAATAAATTAACAAAGATTTAAAATGCATTAAAATAAAATAAACCGCCAAACATCCAAATGAAAGAGTATTTTAGGGGTTCATTTAAAAATGTTCATTTAACGGTCTCGTGGCCTACTATATTTCTTCATCCTGGTGATTTTAGTACAATAACACGCTGTCTACAAGTGCACGCGGTCCTGTAGAAAATCATTTAAGTATAATATGTCATGAAAGCACACGAATTTATCTTTATATCTGTCTTTTAATAACTTATTAACGGTTCCAAACGAGGCGCCTTTGAAAAAAAAATCCTCTTGTCAAAATTTTACCGATTCTTCGAAAATTTTAATTATTCTACGGTATATATCCACAGGTGACGATGTCGCGGCGATGTGATTACCACGAAAATGAACACGGTCTCAAGTTTCCTCCCACTGCTAAGGACATCTATACGCGCATGCGAATTATTGAAAAATAGACCCGAAATGACCTAGTTTGTGTCGAATGGATGTTAAAGCCCATATTTTTTCATGTCAAGGATTAAGTTATTCCATATTTACTTAAAGATACATTATGGGAGATTCGGTAACGAGTTGGCAGTTCTCACTATAATAGTTAAAAACTAGATAATGTAAAGGCAATTTGGTGAAAATTTCATTCAAATTGATCCACTATGAACCGAGAACTAAGCGACTGAAATTCCCATAAGCCTCGCTCATCATTACTAAAGTCAGCACGATAAACAGCATAGTCTCGATTACCCATTTAATCGTTTAATCGCGTTGGAAAGTTATGCAGTAATCCACTAAAGATCGTAGGCTAGCGCTGCCATCTAGAGTTGATTACGGCCTGGATAGGTTAATTAATGTCTAATTAATAATTTAGATAACATTTCAGGCCTAAAGAAAGACCTGAAATAGGCAGATTTAGCTCTTGCATAATGCATGTTTAATGGACGATGTTTTATTTTAAAATTAACGAAATTGCACATGTTTATAACAATTGTTACAAATGTGTAATGCTGTACTCGTATATACATTCCACCTGACTTAACAATTAATCAACGGGGTTAAGATTGTTGATTGGGTAATCAAGTTCTGGTTTATTTAATGATTACTGAGATAACTAGGTGCAATACTATTTATACATTTAAAAAACTAATAATAAAATATTACATTTAATTCTGAAAATTATAGGAAGCCAGTGCATATTATATAGAATAGGTGTGATATGATCCCTGTATACTATTCTAGAAATAAGGCGAGCAGCTGAGTTTTGTATTTTTTGCAGTTTTTCAAGATGTTTGAGGGGTGCACCGCAGAGGAAAGAATTAAAAGAATCAATACGCGAATTAACTAATGAATTTACATATTTTAGCTATGTTTCTTAAATTAAAATAACATATTTTACATATATTGTTTATGTGATTTTCCAAAGAAGAATTACACCAATTTTTCGGGATGACTGAGAAGGGACAATGCAGATGTCTCCTGCTTATATTGATAGATCAAAGTTTAACTTTTTCCTGTTCAAAGACGACTCAATAACCAAATACTCAGTCTTATCTGCATTAAGTTTCAAACATTTGTTGTTCATCCAGATTTTAATGTCCGCAATACAAGTTTCAATACTCAGCTTGGAAATGTCGGAGTTACTTTTAATAGGGTTGAACGAAATGTACAACTGCGTATCATCCGCATATAGATGAAATAATAATCCATGATGTCTTACTATGAGGCAAAGTGGTTTAGTGTATAAACTAAACAAGATCGGTCCGAGGACGGGCCCTTGTGGTACACCGGAAGCCAGAACAGAAGGGCTAGAAGATATTCCGTTCACTACAACACTTTGTGAGCTGTTAGTAACATAAGAGCGTAACAGAATCAGAGCGTTTTCAGTAACACCAAAATCAGATTGTAGCCTGTGAAGCAAGATATCGTGGTCTACAGAGTCAAAAACCGCGGATAAATTTAAGAGAACTAGAAGCACACATTCACGACGGTCTAAACTCATGTTGATATCATTGTGTACCCGAATAATAGCAGTCTCGGTGCTATGAAACTTCCTCCAAGCACTCAGAACCTCTTCCATTAGATTATTGTCACTGATATGGGATGTGAGATGGCTTGCTATATAACGCGTTCTAAGATTTTAGATAGGAAACTCAGATTTGATACCGGTCTGTAAGTTTTCTCCAGATTCTGATCTAAGTTGATTTTCTTTATTAGTTGGAAGATGATTGCGGTTTTGAAATCGTCAGGAACAGTGTTTCCACAAATACAAGTGTTTATAATATATGGGTACAATGGTTGGTAGGCATTCTTTTAATAATATTGTCGGGAGGGGGTCAAGTGAACATGATTTTGATGAAGATTGCTTTATAACTTTATACCACAGACACGTGTTGGAAATGAGAGAGAGTTGGAACTTCAGAAGACAAATCCTTATGATAGACGTGTCCGCTGATCTCAGTAACCAACCCTTCACGAATCTTTACAATCTTCTGGGAAAAGTAAGCAGATTAGTTCTCTGGGAGTTCCTGTACAGACACAGTTTCTGGAAGCTTAGCGACGCCATAATATTGATCAAGAAGCGTACCTTATTACTCTGAATAACTCTTTTTGTGTGTTTTGACCAGTCTCTATTTTATCCGAGTAGTAGGACTTTTTAGCCTTGTGTATTAAATGATTTACTGTATTCCTTTTGCATTTAAATATCTGTTCATGTATTGTGAGATTTGTTTCGCGCCACTTACGTTCTGCTTTATTACGAAGTTTCTTGGCTTCAAGGATATCATTTTTAAACCAGGCCGAATTTGGACGAAGTCTTATTGTCTTTGTTTGTAACGGGGCAAGGTTGTCAAGTGTTTCGTAAAGTATTGTAAAATAGAAACGAAATTAAATGGGGTTTAACGTCCCACTGTTCTGCTCCGACTAGGCTAATGAAGACGGGCATACGCCATACAGTGTGCTATGAGGAAATTGTGCCCGGACAGCGGCACTACGGCCTACTCTTATATCAAATTCCAACTGCCAAAGGATCATTTACGTGCACGCCAATGTGTACACGGGATCTCGCTTTTTCGTCCCATTCGAACGACTAGACAGCTGTCCTTGTCATTCCCTCTGTCCTGCATCACTGACAAGGGGGAACCACGTCGGAAAATCTAGATGCACTTTCTCGGCCAATGCAGGCTAGCGAGCCGGCGTCTTACCCACTTAAGCACCGTGATCCCCTTATTCTGAAATAGCTATGGGCTTTAGTATTAACGTCACTGAGAAGATGAATATTAAACAATTCGGTGTTATCAAGTTCATTCACAATCTGATCGGACGTTATATTCTTAAGCTTCCTGTAAGTTATTGATTTGGTTTCAAAGTCCGATTTTCGGACTGATAATTTAAATTTCACTGGGAAATGGTCAGAAATGAGTTCATCAAAAACGTCAACATCATCTAACACAAGTGGACCGTCTTCTCTTGTTATCACTATGTCTAGTGTGTGTCTGCGATTATGAGCTGGTACTTGCACATGTTGTTTAAACGACTGGTTATTTAACATGTCTTTAAACTGATTAGCAGACGTGCTTAATAGGCTGTCCACATGGAAATTGAAATCTCCAAGAATTAATAATTCATTCGCACCACTAATCTTTTCTAAAAAATTAAAATATTCATCAAAGAAGATTTGTTCAGATTTTGATGGAGCACGATAAATAATAATGCACCGAATTAAATTATTGGATATAGATACATTGGAATTAAGATATTCAAAACTGTCAAATTTATCACCAGTTAGATTACGTAAAGAAATACACGATTTATGGATGAAAGCAACACCCCTGGATGAACAACAAATTGTCCACATCCGGTTAGCCAGTCAACTACAAATTACCTCCTGACTGATCGAAGTTTTTTCACTATCACTACTATCAGCTAACTAAAAATATTATTGCTACACAATTATTATGTCTGATCAGGTACATATTATTTTACTAATTAGATGTACTTTTGCTCTAAATAAAATACGAGAAAAACTGTCTTACGCCAAACAATAACTTGCCAACGCCATTCAATTCATCTTATTTGGACAACAAAGTGAAAGTAGAAACGCCAAATAATTTAATAATGTAGGTCAGTACATTTTATGCATTCATGCCATGTGGTTACAGTCTCGATTACCCGATCCCTTGTATGATAAAGACTCCCCTTATTGAATTTTTTGCCGGATAGTCTCAAGTATCATACATAGAATTTTGTCCATTGATAGTTTAAATATTTCCAGGTTTCTTATGATTGTCTTTTTGTATAATGTAGTTAATCCCTTCCACTATGTGATGTTGTAATTGACTTAAAAGAAGGAAACCCAATGCAATAAACAACTATTAGAATTGAATTGGCAATTTTATTTCTCTTACAAAAGTACAACAGACAGACATTTAATAAAGAATAGCGTACTGTGTGGCCCACCCCCTTTGCCTAATGCAGATTGGCATTTACATATAGCATGAATATTACAAGTCCGGTATTTCAGTAAAAGATGACTTACACTCTCATAGTGCCCCAACCCTACCCCAGCCAGTGAAATAAAACTTTCCACCCCACACCACGTGGGTTGGATCAAAGCCCAGCTTAACCGGGGTGGGGCCCTGGGCCTGACTAGAATCGCGTGGACCATAACGCGACGAAAAGATTATTTCATATCTTTTTCAATGGCACGCAATACAAGAATAATACAAAAATAATTACATAATATCTGATCACATACGAAACCTAGTCAGTTCCGAATGGCATACAATGCGCACAAATGACATAACGGCGGGGAACCTAGACAGATAAAATAAATAGTTTGTTCTTTCTTTGTTGTTCATTTTGTTTACCTCGTGTTACTGTGTTTGTCCGTCATCCATGTTATATTCCGTATTTTGTTAACCTTAATTAGGCGATTAGTAGAAGGAAAAACAGCTGCACGGGCAAAATTTCACACACTATACACCACTTTATACCGATTCACGCAGAACAGTTTAAAACCCCACTTCATTTTGAAACATCTCGTGAACAAGTGTCACGATTTGCCATAATCAACCCAGCCCTATCCTGCAAGATACATAAAGATGGCGTTACTCCTTCTTGGGCTTCCAGATTATAAAGATGGTGATGTAATGATTTAAACAACCATTTATTATGTCAGCTGTGAACGACTTTTTTTTTAGGGTGGATATCGTCGCCAATATTGTGTGCACCTCGAAGGGGACTATGTAGAAAAATAAACGGAAAGCGTCGACTTTGTACAAATCTTTCACAGAGACAGGTTTAAAACTGTTCAGCCAGCCCTCGTATTGGTTGTTTAAATCATTACATCACCATCTTTATAATCTGGAAGCCCAAGAAGGAGTAACGCCATCTTTATGTATCTTGCAGGATAGGGCTGGGTTGATTATGGCAAATCGTGACACTTGTTCACGAGATGTTTCAAAATGAAGTGGGGTTTTAAACTGTTCTGCGTGAATCGGTATAAAGCGGTGTATAGTGTGTGAAATTTTGCCCGTGCAGCTGTTGTTTCTTCTACTAATCGCCTAATTAAGGTTAACAAAATACGGAATATAACATGGATGACGGACAAACACAGTAACACGAGGTAAACAAAATGAACAACAAAGAAAGAACAAACTATTTATTTTCAATCTGGGTTACATTTTGAAATCTTGGTTTATCTTGTTTTTATGAAGAAATACTGATGAATATGTTGTAGTTATTGGTTTAGATCAATATATTGTTGGCTTAGAATTATAATTTATAAAGAAAGAACTAAATAGCATTCATTTATTTAAAAGAAGTGGTCAAATATTACAAGCCTAAACAAAACGAATCTCCACATTTAAAACCTGAAATATACAAAACATTGTTTATATATTATCAATAAACAAGTCATAAAATAAATTTATATATGGAAATAAGATTCGTGGGAAACGCTATATGTTAGTTTTACAACATCAAGTAAAACAAGTGACTTAATTAGTTTAATGGATTAAAAGGTTTCTTTGACGACGTCATCTTGATAAGATGGCCGAATAATCCCTACGTTGATCAGAGAGTTTATGTATGAGTTTACTGACAAACAACGTGACATGTTATTACGTCATTATGTCCAAGCTTAAGTCTCTCTGAATTGAGTTTACTAGATGTAAAAAAAGATGTCTATGTTTCCAACATCACTGCCATTCTGAATCCTATCCATATGTTTGAGATATGGTTCACACCCCACCCCCACTATGATTAGCATCAGGCACATTAAAGTAATGAATGTTTGTGAAAAGACAATGTAACCCTATCGTACACCATGGTAGACGATTAATAACATTATTAGGTGAATATACTTATAAAGTCATAACTTGTTGTTTGTTCTCATGACGAGGGTTGCTTGAATCTTTTATCTTATTCAAATATAGAGGTTAAACGTGTTTATATATACATATTGGGTGATATTGATAGGTGATTATAAATAGAATAGTGATTATTTACGTGCACAGACTCCATCGATACATGGCCCACCAAAACACCCCCTGTCTACACTACATGATACTATAAAAATAAATAATATATCATTACACAACAATATCTAACTATCTATCAACAATCACTGTCTTCACTACATGATACTATAACAATAGGTGATATATTATTAATATCTAACTATCTATCAACAATCCCTGTCTTCACTACACGGTACTATAACAATAAGTAATTATTACACACAACAATATCTAACTATCTATCAACAGATGTAGAAGTAGGGGTTTATAACAATCCCTCAACACTATTGATTAGACCCTTTATTCAAACGTTTATTACAAGTTGGGGATTAGACTTATGATGGAAGCTATAATAGGGGTACCTGGCCTTAGACCACTCGCACACCACCACCCCACCCACCCCACCCCACCCTCTATCTGAATATAGATCAGGTGAAAATAATTCAAGTCAAATATTGGCCAATACTTAGCTGGATACTATCCTGGCTATCAGGTACATGGTGGTCATATCTCCAACAGTTATACTCCTAACAATTTCTAGAAATTGTATCTATTAATAAATACATCGGGTTTGTATAAATGACTGTCTATTATATAAATCATATTTACTGAGACAAACACCATCTGAACAATGGGCATTAGCAGCAAACCAACAAGGGGTATCATCAGCCTTCCAACCACAGCCTGCTTTAACTATAATAAATATAATTAACAATATAGAATTGTGTTTAAGATTACTTTCATAAGATAAGAGAAATGTGATCAGATTGATAAAAATCTAACAAATCATTCAACATAGGATAGTGTTACCAGGTGTTCCCCTTGTTAAGGCATTATGTATATCCTGCTAAGTGCATACAAATGATCAAGTAGAACAGCATTGATTATATAAATAGACGTTTTAAATAACATTTATCTACATGTATATTATACTTACTCAAGCACGTGTTGTTTTTACATCCTGTACCTTTAGTACAGAATCCTTCCCCACATTGTTCACCTGAAACATTTAGATTGTTGGACGCTAGTACAATAGTTGTCTGATTTATTTATAGTTTCTCTCGTCTAGCCCAAAGCATGAATATAGATATGGGCTGTTACATAGATATTAAATAAACAGTGTATATCATCATATATATATATCTAACCAGTTCAAGTAAAAGATAGTAGCTCAACTAGATATTGTCAAATTAAATAATATTGTAAGTTAGTAAAATAAACAACATACCCTTATCATAACAGTAATTAAACATGTCATCTATAACAACATTACAATGTCTACCTGAAAAATAAAACATATATATAATAGAGTTTATAAATAGAACGCCATATTAACGTATTGTGATATGTCGGTTAACCATTTGAGGGTGCTGACTGTTTCTTGTCGACAGGTTTATCTTGTAGTGCGTTCCTCCTGCACTTACTATTACAGTAGTTCATGGATTGTGCTGCAACTGATGTGATCAACATATTAAAGATGGCCATCCCCTGTTTTCAGACTGTTTCGTGAAATTGTTAAGAAATTAGTGATGTTGTTTTTAAACCTTGTGAACACGGGAAGTCTTACAGTTTCATAGTATTTACCACAATTAAGACTTTTATTACCAAACTGAAAACGTTTAGACAATAATAATTTTTTTATATAAATATTCTAACGGGTTTGATAAAACTATTACCGAGACAGTTTCAATAATTTTATTATAATTGGTGATCGTTTGAACTTGAATTATAAAGTTAGAGGGTAATGGTCTAATGACATATAACTATTTGTATTTTATACATTAATCAACAGACAGGTAACATGTTATACTTGATTCTGTCTACACAAGTACCATTAATAGATACTACACCATCACAGTCACAATCTGAATCTAAACAAATTACAGGTAATGAAGATTGACAAATTACTTATTTTAGTGGAGGGAAAAATTATTAACGATATATTTCTTTAACTATTTAGCCATTTTAAAAACGATTATGTTTGACAAAGCAATCCACGGAAATTACAGGTAATGAAGATTGACTAATTACTTATTTTAGTGGAGGGAAAATTATTAACGATATATTTCTTTAACTATTTAGCCATTTTAAAAACGATTATGTAAAATTTTACAAAGCCACGGAAAATGTCTAGTTCATTTGTACATTAATCGACATATTATATGATGGAATTTTAATTTTATCAGTAATTTTCAAGATCATAGTTATTTGAGTGGATAATAACTGGATTGGTAATAAATATAGCTGATAGAAGACTATATAGGTATCTTACCATCGGTCACACATCTGTATAGGACACACTGTCTCCCTGAATTCGTACACTCGGTCACGTTACATACTCTCACTGTAAAATAATTATAATATTGGTAATATCGTAAATAAACACTTATTTAAATATGTGATATATTCCCGATTGAAGAAATCATTACGCCATGGACAATATTTAATCAAGAAATAAACAAATGATACTAAATATTCTACTAGTTCGAATATAAAACACTTTGATCTATCAGTTTGGTTCACGGACAAATAATGATGTAATTTCAATGTTGAACGGAATTGAATCATTCCTGTTAGAGATTGAATAAGAATGGTTATCGCAGGATCTGCTACTGAGTCGAGTGGCGTGATTTCGATTTCCCGCTTGACAAGAAATAAGACCACCTGTCCAACCTCGTGGATTTTTCCGGGTCCTCCTGTTTTCCCCCAGCACTAAAGCAAGTGAATTAATAGAATAAAATTGAACCATATGTTAGTCCCGAAATGACCTAGTTTTTGTCGAGTAGTGGACCTTAAACCCCATTTCTGTTTCTCAGTCTTTTAGTGAGTTGAAAATCGACCGTTTATCTGTAATCGCTCTCTATACCTCAGTCAGTTATATTATAAGGATAACTCATGTTTTCCATTTTAGGCATCACGTCCGGCTATTTCAGATCTCCGTTACGTATCTGCAGTAGCAGTGATTCATTGTTAATATTATATTTAACCGGTTCTATCACATGTAATATTAGTGTACTCCAACATTGCCCTTTAGACTGCCGTCAAAATCAGACTGTGATCGGTTGAGTGTTCACAAACAATATGTGAACGGGTGGGCATCTGGACGGATAGCGGCGACAGGGGCCATAATTCAGGATTTTACGGTCCGACATGCGTTAATAACAAAAGGAACCAAGATCGTTAGGGTATGAAAATATAATTATTTTAATTTTCGTCATACATCTAATAAAAATTTTGACCTGTAAACAAGTCCACAAGCTAACACGTGATATTTCGTACAATCAGGGATCACAATCAATGAAATTATGGTCAGATATGCGCTAATATCAAAAGGCACCAAGATCGTTGGGATATAAACCTATATTTCAAATTTCGTCAAATCGGAAAAAAATAGTGACCTGTAGATATCCACAAACAAAATGCAAACGGACAGGTGGACATTCGCACGGACAGGAGCGACCACAGTATACGTCCACAACACAAAATGTGGGCGTATAAAAAACTTTAACAAATGTTGGAGAAAGCGGGTAAAAAACTGATTCATTTTCAATATTATTGATCCGTGTTAAATTTATTATTTTTACATACGAATATCGATATTCGAGGGTACATGTATCGTTGAACCTCTATTGATACAGGTAGCTTTATAGCGGGCTGTACGGTTATATTATACGCTAACGTCACATCATTACAAGTCACATCGACAGTCAAGATACACCACGTTATAAAACGGAAAAACAAAATAGTCATTTCTAATTCTTATGAAAACCAGAAGTTATACTTCCAAATCAAACTTTTCTGTATTAATTATTAGAAGAGGGCAAGGTAATCTTATATGTAAAGGTCAACAATCATTAAAATACAAGGTCGGCTTCCTAAGAATTGTTTCAGTCTGCAGCTCAGTATCGATTTGGGGTTTTACATAGGCTAAGCCTGTTCCCCAATCCCATTCAGACATCCTGAATAAAAATATTGTTTATACAAAAAAAAAAAATCCAATATGGCGGCCAAACGGTTGGAAATTTTAATAAGCAAGGTGACTAAAAATGACAGAAATTTCTGAGATTAACACGGACATTCTATTTTTAGTTTAATTTCAAAATGGAGAGAGAAATATTCATGTGCGAGAAAAATAGTAAGGCCTTCGAATATTCCGAAAGTCTCCGATATGCCAATTTGGCGGCATCGATGTGTTCATTAATCCATCCTGATTTTATCGTGCTATCTCAAACAGTGACAGAGATATGATATCTTGAATATCGAAAACTTCGTTTGATTTAGACCTAATCCTACTCAAACATCGTAAATTTCTCTCCCAACAAAATATTCCTGGTCATTAGTCGCATCAACAACGTAACAAAATCAATCGGGATTAACCAGAGCTCTACATATGTTAACAGAAAGGTATAATGCTAATTGCGGCTATATAACGTTAATTTATTACGCTCAATCAACCAGTACATAGCAGAATATTGCTGAAAAACTAATTGTTTGACAAACGAGGATATCTGAGGCAGTTACAACGTAAACATAGATTAATTGCCACAAGAGGAGTATATTTTATCTGTTGGATAAAACAATATTTTCACCATCTGTTACAACATTTAATCAACTGTGGAAAGTTTTAGTGAAGACCCAGGAGCAAAATGAAGGACTATCAGGTTAGATATTGAGTTTCAACAAACTGGATAGAAATCCGGCTTCCTGTTTTCTGGGCGTTATTTTTTGACATGTGTTTCTTTGAAATAATAATTTATGGATTTTCTTTACAAATATGGATAAATATTATCGAATTCTTACAGGTAAGCAGTTCTAATGTTTCAACCTTAACCATAACCACGTTAAGTGGCCAGTCATGAAAATTCCCCTAATTCTACTGTATTCGGGAGAGATTTGATTGGACGATAAGAAGAGACAAGCTCCCAAGTTTCCGGTCACAGTATAGCAATGGCTAGAGAAAGATTTCGCTGGCCATTGATTTAGTATTATAATGGACCAGTTGTTCTCGGGTAACCCTCTCAGAATATTTTATAATAGACTTGTGTGAAACTTAAAATATATATCATTTTTGACTCTTAATGCACGCCATATATCGTAGACAGTACCTGTTCAGCAAATCTGAGAGTGGATTATTAATCTACATGAAAAGTTCTTCCAAATTCCCAAATTTGAATAATGTTCTCTTATAACTAGAAGGAATAAAACTAGAATACCAAAATCGAGTCATACAATAGTAGTTTTGAAACATGTGAATATAGTAACCCTGATTCAAAAGGCCATATCTCAGTCAGTATAAATACTATAGTCGATCCTAGGCCAGCTTTTGAAATACGTAGATATATTAACAGCGATACATGTAATTCATTCTATATCTAAGTTCAAACGTTTCGTAAATATTTAACGAGTCGCTAAACATGTAATATGTAAAACTTGATTTAAACAAATAATAAAATATTAACGTTTATCTAGTCAAGGGAATATATGTTTAATTATAGGGTTGTACTATTTACTACTATGCAGATGGACCTGCCATGGACTAAGAGACTTGTAATTTGAGTTATAATAGACAATTTTTCCCTTATTTTTTTCATTTTCCGCATTTTTTGTTTCGCTTTTTGTTCTAAAAATGGAGAAAAGGGATCAAATTTGCAATTTCGTAGCAGTTTTGGGTAATACAGATGATATTATAGCGGAGGGGTGGGGATGCAAGGTGCCATCGTGTAAAGCAATCATTGGGGTAGCACGATTTACCCAAGTTATATATCGATATTTGATAATAACCCGTTCTTTATACTAAATTGTCATTTTCAATTTAAAATCGTAAAGTTTTTGTGTTAACATTCCATTTCAAAAGTTTTGAAGTTGTAACCAAAGGACATAACTCGTGTATTTCACGAAATCGCTTGCCTGGAAATTGCATTGTGAAGAACATTTTTGAGACAAAACGTTACGATTTTAAATTAATAAAGACAATTTCGCTTGTTATCAAATATCGATATAAATTATTGTCTTATAATTTGAAATAATGGCGGATATGGGTGGATTGGAACCAACGGAATATTGAGCAAAAGGGTACAGCCTGTGATGTTACAGCCATTTAACACTGAAGTCAATGGGTGAATAATTGCTAGTTCGGGTCCTTATAATTTATCTAACCCGAATGGGTTGCATCCCACTTGACAAACATGGTCAAAATTAGTTTGGATTGAATTCGGGTTAGGTTTTAATCTAACACTTGAAATAGAAATATCTAAACATGGCCAACTACGTGTGGTGCATCTGTATCAGTTTTGATTTATCGCAAATTATGAATATGTTCTGAAAAAATATCGAGCGCAAATAGTAATACTTACACGGCTCGCTGTTTACAGTACAGGCCATCAAGGCAACAGCTACCACATTCAGAATCAAAGTATACATGGTTAATTAATTCAACTTGGAAGTTAAATACATCTCATATCTACTCTGTCTGAATCATCTTTTATAGACAGGCGGATGGCAACAGCGATCGATTTTCATAAGAAATAGCTTCCATAGACCATGGTCAATACTCCAGCTGGGAGGAGTCAAATATTACTATTGGTTGAGAGGATTGCGACACACTTAAATCAATATTCGTCCATACACGATACTTCTACTGGGAGGATCGAGTCAAATAATATTATTGGTTGACAGGAATATCTTACATAGATGACTATTGATTACGACGCATTTTAATCAATATTCGTCCATACCCGATACTTCCATTGGGAGGAGTCAAATATTACTATTGGTTGAGAGGAATATCTTACATAGTTGACTATGACTAGTAACGTCTAATTATTTCATAAAACTTGATTAATGACATGAAGATAAGTTTATTTTATTTCATTCTCTACAATAATATTAAATTAGATAAGCTTTATGTAAATATGTAAATAGTGTTTCATCAATCTCGGTATGAATAGCGAGTTTGCTATTATAGCCCTTTATATTCGCTACAGTATTCCTTCCTATACATAACCGTAGAATTTCCTACAGAAAACACTATAAAAACATCTATAAAATACTATAGTATTTTCCTATAGACAATTTCCCATAAATCTGTAGAAAAAACCCTATAGGATTTGCATTACAGAAACTGTAGAATATTTGGGGCCGTTATTTCTTACAAGTCCCCATATTTCTGTAGAATACTATAGAATTTCATCATACAGTAAAAGAGAATTGTTGTACACAGATGCCTGGTCCAAATGCCATATAGTATCTGGTTAAACTTCTGTTTCTATGCGAGCTTCTCTAGAAAGCGCTATATTCCACGGATGGATTGAAACAGGTCATTTTATTTTAATCAATCTTCGAGAATAGGCCTCAGTGAATATCTTGAAACACCAACCTTTTGCATTATTTTCAAGAAATTTGTCATATATTAATTTTAAAAATTCAACAAGGTAGCAATTCAAAATGGTAGCCAAAATGGAATCCAAAAAGACGGATATTATATTAGTCAACGTTTATTCCTGTTGGATATGACTTGTAACATGAATTTCAAGAATCCATGATGGTAGAAATTGCAAATTGCCACAAAAATGAAATCCAAAATGGATGAATTTTAATTAATCGTAATAAACTGACATTTTCCCCATGTGACCTTTAATATGTCTTTTGTATGGTTTTCGATGTCTCTGAATTTAAATATATATTCCGAAAATCATACATTGCAGCTATTCATACTGGAATTAAAAAATGGCGGATTTATAGTTAACTGTCATTTTTTCATGATCTATATGACGCATGTCATTTGCGTGGTTGTCGTTGTCGCTGGGTTCAATTATGATCTCAAAAATCAATTTCGAAAATCCATGACGACAGAAATTCAAAATGAAATTCAAAATGGCGAATTTTAATTAATCGTCATTTGTTTCCGTTGGATATGGCTTTTAATATGCCTGATGTAAGGGTTTGGGGGTTGCTAAGTTCAGTTTCTACCCAAAAACCTAGAGAATCAAAATAGAATCTAAAATTGCAATTTTGTGTTCTTGTGGATATTGCTTGCAAAATAACGTTTTGGTATATTATTTTACAGGTATGTAAACAAATGTTTCCGTTTTATACAATGAACAATTTATTGTTAATTCGCGTAGAAAGATATGATGTTAAACGTGTTTAGTCGATAATTTTACAGCTACAGGAAAGTTTACGTTTAATCGAAAATTCCAATAAACAATTTATTTTTTTATGTTGCAGGAAACGTGCTGCGGGTGGTAGACCTTATTCTAATGTTGCTTAAATGTGTATTTTCATAAAATTTAACATATTCGATCTTTAATTGAGCACGTATATTAGTCATTCTGAGATGTTTGACTGTTCACTCGGGTTTCTTAGTATTGAATGATAAAATTATGTCCGCGATTATACACAGCGAGATCCTGGAAATCTAGAAATAGTCAATTTTGAGGACACTGGTACGATTAGCCAGTGTACTCCCACAGACTATCAAAGTTTCTGCTAAAGGTCGGCTCACAGTGTATCTGTGCGACCAACCAACCTGACTCCGACAATCAGTGACACTGACAGAGTTTCTACGCACCCCGGCCCAGAAATCTAACAATATACAGATGGCAATGTTCCGACAATTAACGCTAGCGACAAATCCATTTTTAAATCAAAACATTGTACAAATATTGCAATATATATATAACGTCAGACATTATGGTACAACTTCAATATAAAGAGAAAATCGAAGACTTAAAAGGACAGTTACTAAGCTGCTCACTGGATCTAGAACCAAAAATCATCAATGATACAGACGAACCCGAGCAATATAGTCATCGGAATTGTCTCCGGATAAATGGGGTAGGTGAAATTGCAGATGAAAATGTAGAGGACGTTGCCTTTGAAATTATTAACTCTGTATGTCCTGGGTTTTGGTCACGGTCACATGGAAAATTGTCATCCAGTAGGGAGAAAGAGAATCCCGTATAATACAGATGTAGAAACAGAAAATGGGCCCCGTCAAAGTATTATTATAATTTCTAGCTACAAACACAAATGACAACCCATGAGTGACTGTTAAAAGTTGAAAATATCCCGTGCAAACAAGATCTGACAAGACGACGATCGTATCGTTTTATTCTTGTTAGAAAAGCATATCGCTCCAAAGATGGGGGTCGCGGTGGCTAAGTGGGTAAGACGCTGGCTCGCTAGCCTGGAGGTCGGGTGTTCGATCCCTGCATTGGCTGAGAAAGTTCATCCAGATGTTCCGGCGTGGTTCCCCCTTGTCAGTGATGCAGGGCGGGGGCCTGACAAGGGTAGCTGTCTAGTCGTTCGGATGGTAGGAAAAACCGAGGTCCCGTTTACACATTGGCGTGCACGTAAAAGATCTCTTGACAGTTGGAATTCGATATAAGAGTAGGCCGTAGTGCCGCTGTCCGGGCAACATTTCCCTCATAGCACACTGTATGGCGTATGCCCGTCTTCATTAGCCCAGTTCGGAGCAGGGCAGTAGGCCGTTAAACCCCATTTCATTTCATTTCGTTCCAAAGATCTGCAAAGATGTTGGACGTTTGGTGGAAGGATTTATTTCTGAAAGTTCTTTATGGATAGTAAAGGCTGTGATCCAATTCAAATTAACCAGAAAAGCGATATACCAGGCTCAAAAAATTGGCGATCCACTCAACGCACACTAAATGTTTATTAGTAGTTGTATAATTGTAGGATATAATTATCATGTTATGGCATGTCAGTATCCTGTCATGACATATGTCACGTCATTGTCATGTTGATAATATGCCTGCCACTAGATAATACTTATAATAAGCAAACACTTATAATAACTATGCAGTAGCCCCTTTTCTATCACATGTCACTGTTATTATCATATTATATTATACATGTAGAATGTTAAAGTCAAGTTATTAAAATTGACATTACCATAACTGTCATAGTAATCTTCAAAAGTGGAATAAATTTAAGGTCAATCAGCCCAAAATTAATAATTCTTATGCGGATGAAAATATAAAACTATACCAATAAAATGACTTACTGATAAGATTGATTTTGATCAGATCTGTAAATTAAATATATAACACTTGTACTAAATTAGAACTGTCGTACCATTATCATCAAGACCATGTTCACACTTGTAATAGATTGGGCTTACCATGGTATAGATATCATTCACTTTGGTAGATGATCTTTTGCTATAATGCGGGGTTGGATGGCCAATTTTCTTTCAAAACTGTCATGTCATTGACAACCAATAATATTTAACACGTATTAGGGTTTTGTTTAAGCTAATAGACACTTCTTTGTTTACAACTGACATGACAATCATGTCCTGCTATACCTCTGTCAAGTACATAGATCATTATCTGTCAAATTTTTAAAGAGAGAGAGAGAGAGAGAAATGGGGTTTAACGTCCACTCGACACAACTAGGTCATTTCGGGACTAACATATGGTTTAATTTTATTTCAATAATTCATTTGCGCATAGGGGTCTTTAGCATTGGGAGGAAACCGGAGGACCCGGAGAAAACCCACGAGGTTGGACAGGCGACCCTACTCCATGTCACGTACAACTGGGGATTCGAAACCACACCAGTCGACACAATGACAGACTTTATGATACAGCGCGCGCACGTTAACCATTCCGCCATCCAACCCCCCGTCAAATTTTTAAAACATTGTCAATTGAAAATATTTAACATGTACTAGAGACTGCTTTTCTCACAACTGTCAGCGACACTGTCAGTGTCACATACTGCCATACTACTGTCAAGTACAAAGATCATTATCTGTCAAATTGTCATGTCATTGTCAATAGAAAATATTTAACATGCATTAGTTTTCTCTTTAGTGGACGTTAAACCCCATTTCTGTCTGCCGGTGACAAATGTCAGTGACTTTGTCATCTTCAAACCGTCATTTTTTTTTTGATTTGGGATAAACTTAAAGTAGCTAAGTCTCTAACTCAGTATCATCCAAAATCTTCGACATCGAAAACACGAATTATTTGTCAATTTAAATCAACATTGGTGTTGTTATCGTATCTTGAAAAGATGGGCTTCTGATATCTAATATTTAAGACAAAATAAACATGTTACCATTGGTACACGAATCGTGTACCATAATGTGTTTCAGCGCAATTTGTAATAAGGGACTCGAATAACGAGGCTAGACATATTCCACAAGTCATGTCAAACGGTGAAGCCATATTCTTATCTGGAGAGCATGCGCAATTTCTACTATCGGCGTAGACTGGAATAAGCAGGTCGCTAGAGATAGTCATTCGATTGACACTTTTGGCGTATTTCGCCGAACATAACTGATTTGAAATTAGAGTAAAAACGGAAACGATTGAATATAAATCAGTTTATATACATGCATATTACATTATTTATTATATGCGTTGCGACCCATTTGTGTCCATTTCTAGATCCCAAATATTAGAGATTTAGCTCCTTTAAGTTAATATCTAACTATTGTTGCAATTGTATTCTGAAGTTATTATAAAGTTTGTCTTTAACTGCCAAATCACTGTTGACAATATTATTACATAACAATATCTTAGTTATTAGTATTGATTAAATTTACTGTTATTATTAATATTAGTTTGTAATATTCTACATATAATTTACTATTTGATTTTTTCAGCTCAAACGTTGATTATATATGTATATGCAACTATTGGTATATATATATATGCGTGTAGTTAAATATAGCACAAAATGGAAATGTCACTAAGGGATGGCTTCGTGGAATTTCGAAAAAACTCTGTGCCGTCAGAAACCGCTCGTCTTTATTTATTATCAATTATGTATATACATAAAACCATTGCTTTATGTATATATTTGTGCCGTTCCGTTATACATATTTTGGAAACAAAATACTACTCCATTCTACTTACTCCCTTATTAGTCTCAACTGCTGCTTAAATACATATTTTAACTCGCAAGACATTGTCTCAAAAAACGAAGTATTATCAGTAAATTTGAAATTCTATATTGGACTATATGTTTCAGAAAACTTAAAATTTCTATATATAATCCTTATATTATTAAAGGAGCTAAATCGCTAATATTTGGGACCTAGAAATTGACACAAATGGGTCGCAGCGCATATAATAATGTAATGTGAATGTATATAAACTGATTTACATTCAACTGTTTCTGTTTTTACTGTAATTTCTAATCAGTTATGTTCGGCATAATACGCCAGAATTCTCAATTGAATGGCAATCTTTAGCGTCTGGTTATTCTGTCTACACCGATAGTATTTATTGTGCATGCTCTACAGATAAGAATATGGCTTCACCGTTTGACATGACTTGTGGAATATGTCTAGATGCTTCTTTGAGTCCCTTGTTCCAAATGGCAGCTGAAACTCATTATGGTACACGATTCGTGTACCAATGGTAAAATGTTTATTTTGTCTTGAATATTGGATAGCAGAAGCCCATCTTTTCCCTGTAAGATCACAAGACCAATGTTGATTTTAATTGACAAATAGTTCGTTTTTTCAATGTCGAAGATTTTTGATGATATTGAGGTGGAGACTTAGCTCCTTTAAAGCTTTCTGGTGATATTTAAACGAACCTTGGACCTACTGCACCTAATCACATATCTGTCTTACACCTGAATGTAAGGAGCATTAGAAACAAGATTGACTTAATTTCAGCTGAACTTTCTGAGTATGACATCGTAACGGTTACTGAAACATGGCTTGACAAAAATATCCCTTCATCTTCTATTTCTATACTCTCATATAACAGTATGTTCGCAACAACAGAAATAACCATGGTGGCGGTGTCGCGGTCTATGCTCGAAATTCACTACATTTTAAAAGACGCCATGATCTAGAATTTGATGAAATAGAGGTAATATGGTTGGAAGTTAAAACTATAAATAATCCATTTTTAATAGGAACGTGTTAAAGACCGCCAAATTCAACAAATTTCATAAATAACTTAATATTTGAGTCTATAACTTTGGCCGCATCCATGGGCGCAGATCCCGGTGGGGACACCGGGACGCGTCCCCACCATTATTTTTAGTGGTGGGGACATGATATACTGTGTCCCCACCACTTATTTCCGATGTTTTGCTTACTGTTTATTTTTCTTAATTGAAATCATTCTAGAGCTTTTACTGACATTTCAGAAAGTGTAGAGTTGGTCCCAGGCACTTGAGGCCTTGAAGTTGTACAGCTGCACCCGGTGACCGATTTTTATTTAACAGGAAATAAGTGATAATTCATATTATAAGAGTAAATAAATAAAATATTCCATAGGGATTATAATAATATGTATATCATGTAGGTGTGCATATCTGATACGCTTGGTATTAAAGGGGTTAAGGAATAACTGAGATTTTGTTTTTATCTGGTATACTGGATGATAAATTTAATTTACCTAACTAAAGGATTTAGTTTGTATATCAGGGGAACCCTTCATTGCTAGATTTGCTGTCATACTAAATAAACGTATTTTTAAAGACAGGTTTCTATCTCTCTCTGTGGCATATAGGCAATTAAATCTAAAATTTAAGACTCGAACCCTCTATTTTTTGGAGTACAGTAAGCCGAGCCAAGAATCGTGTACTTATTATTACAAGTAAGTGGAATTTGTTTGCTGTTTTGAAGATGGTTTAGAAATTTAGGAAATTTATCGGAAAAGACATTTTTTAAAACCTGTCATGGGCCGTCCAGAAAGAAGACAAAGGGAAAAGAAACGGACAGAGTGGATATAAGTTTTAAATATATTAAACACTTTATTGAATGTTTTTTTCGATTAAAAAATTGCTCTCTGAACTATTCTGTTATTGGTAAAAACTCCTCAGAATCGCTGAGAATGCATATTTAGACACCATTTTGTAATTAAAAATCCCAAAAATTGTAAAAGCATCCCCCCACCACTAGCAGCCCACGCCAGCGGCGTTCGGTTATATAGTCGGTCCTTTTGTTTCACAAACGAACCCGCCCACTTTGCTTCCAGCCTACATGAACACTTATAAATTTCTAAAGAAAATATTCTTTAAATTATTATTAGGATCGAACACTACCGGGAATGGAGGCGGAGCTGGAATCTCGGTAGTGTAAACATTTCTAGTTCTTGTAGTGTACATGAGAGAATAAATCGTGAACGGTGGCTTGAAGATTTGTCTTTAGATTAGATTTTGTATCATTTGCTGCCTCAGGGATTAGAATTGTTTGCCAGAAAATGATGTTGAAAATACCCACAGAGTGCGTTTTAGGGCGTCTAGTTTTCAAAAAATTTCGGGGGAGGACCTCCGAACCTCCCTCTTTACCAATAGTCACCCACGCATGGACTGTCCCCACCACTAATTTTGGGCGATCTGCGCCCCTGGCCGCATCTGATGGTGTTACTAATTGTTTTATTTACGGTGATTTTAATATTGATATGTTAGCAAATCCGAATACCTTTTTACATAATGTTATGATAATATTAGATCTTAACCAGGTTATCAAAGAACCAACTCGATATGATGATTATGGAAAAAATAGTATATTGATTTAATTCTAACAAACTCAAACCATTTTATAGTCGAATCTGGTTGTCTTGATAATTTTTGTAACGACCATTGTCCGATTGTTAGTAGACTAGTATTTAATTCAACCCATTATAAAAGTTCTCAAAGAATTATTTGGGATTATTGGAACATGGGCCACGACAACCTTATCCTACATACATGTAATATAGCTTAGTGCGATCCATTTGATGGATATAATATAAGTAAAGCGTGTCTTGATTTCACAAGTGAGTTAATTAAGTTAGCCAAGACGATTATTCTGGACAAATTAGTAACAATAAGACCATGGATGAATTCTACAATTAGAAAAATGAAAAGACGGAAAAACAAAATTCATAGAAAAGCAAAATTATCTGGGAATCCTATAGATTGGGCATACTTTCGCAACATTAGAAATGACCAATCTTTAATAAGGAAGAGCAAAAAAGATTATTTCGAGAGCTTAGATGATATAATTAATAATAAAGCTAACTTCGGTACAAAGGATTGGTGGAACTTAGTTAATTCATTTGTGAAATCAAAATCTGCTGTCAACAAAGAACTGACACATCTACAAGTAAATAAACATACTCACTTTACACCATTGGTCAAGATGAACGCCCTAAATGACTTTTATATTAACCAATCTAAACTTAACGACCGCAATAATAACTTGCCTGTTCTTCAACAAAACCTAAACTCTATCACAGAGATCGTACTAATCCTAAGAGAAATTAAAGATATCATTCTATGTTTAGATACTTCAAAAGCTAAAGGCCCTGATGATTAAAAACTATTGTAAATGAAATAAGCGAACCACTCTGCTATATTTTTAATTTCTCCCTTTCTCATCAAGTAATTGTAGTAGTAATTTTCAAAAAAGGATCTCCTCACGAATGCGGAAACTATAGACGTGTATCATTATCAAGCATTGTTTTAAAAATATTCGAAAAATACATATATACATGCCTTTCACTTCTTTTGTGAAAACAATATACTAACTTAGTATATCTATCAACTAATTGACTTAACTCACTCTTTTTGTCAAGCCATAGATCACGGAAAGTATACAAGAGCAGTGTTCTGGCACGCTGGACTCTGTCATAAGCTGAGGGCGTCTGGTATGGGGAGGGGGGGCTGCTTGATTGGTTTATTAATTATTTAAAAAAGAAAGAAAGCAAGTAGTAGTTGTGATTGGTGCCTCCTCTGACCCCAGGATTATCCTTGCCAGTGTCACACAGGGCTCAGTTCTCGGTGCTCTTTTATTTCTGTTATATATACTATTCAAAAAAAGTAGGGGATATTTGATTTTTAAGTGTTATTAAAGTCACCTAATGAAACTGACGAAGAAACAAATGACAAAATGAAATGAAGTTCACATTCATCGATTTATTCCAAATGATCGTTAGACTAAGTAAGGCACAGACTGACCATTATAAGGGTAAAATGATACCCGGGGTCAAACAGCAAAGTTACCACAGCATCACAACCAAGTCAGTAACGGGTAAATCCTCCTCTGTTTGCCAAACAAGCATTGATCCGACGTGGCATACTCCTAATGAGACGTCTAAGGTCATTTTGGTCCAGATTGTCCCATTCCTGTTGCAACGCAGCAGCAAGTTCTTGGACATTGGACATTGGCAGGACGTTGTTGACGTTGACGTAACCTCTGTCCAAGCATGTCCCAGACATGCTCGATGGGGGAGAGGTCGGGACTCAGTGCTGGCCAAGGTAATGTGGTGATGTTCTGTTGTTGGAGGTAACCTGTAACGATCCTGGCCCTGTGACATCTTGCGTTGTCATCCTGGAAGATGAAACGGCGGCCATGACGTCGTGCGAATGGCACAACATGGACTGCCAAGATGTTGTCCCGGTAGTACTGGCCTGTAACACGCCCTGCAACAACATGTAAAGCCGTTCTTCCAGCAACAGTGATGCCTCCCCACACCATAACAGAACCACCCCCAAATCGATCATGTCTGATGACGTTAACGTCTTGGAAGCGCTCGTTTCGACGACGCCACACCCTCCTACGTCTGTCCAAAAAATCAACAGTGAACCTTGACTCATCTGAAAACATCACATTGCTCCAGCGTCGATTATCCCAGTGTTGACGATCCCTACACCAACGACGTCTTGCCTGAATGTGATGATCCCTCAAACAAGGGATCACGCGAGGACGTCGGGCGCGAAGGTAACCCCTATGCAGTCGATTCCAAATCGTCTGGCCACTCACTCTCACACCAGTGTCTGTTTGAAGACCAGTGTCTGTTTGGTCGACCTGAGCGTGGTCTGTCCTGTACAGATTGTGTATCACGGTATCTGGACCATAGCCTGCTTATGACAGACTGAGAAACATTCATCGTCCGCGCCACAACCGCCTGTGTTGTGCCGATCTGTAGTATGTCAAGGGCACGTAACCTTTCATTTTGGGTAAGCCGACGCATATCAAAATTTGTTTTCTGGTCACTAAAACAATTAAACTGATGTTTCCACCCTGGAATTCAATGCCACAATGACTGTAACATTCAAAGTCAGAGTCGTGCAAATCTTGGGTTGGACCCCCATGATGATCCCAAGCATCACCTGCATTCCATGCGGTAGCTATTGGTGCGTTTGGGCGTCACATGTAACTGGAAATGTTTCTTCTGTTAGGTTCTGTAGTGACTTTTTTCGTAGTCATTTGCATATTTTAGTATTATGCCCCCAAAATCAAATATCCCCTACTTTTTTTGAATAGTATATTAATGATATTGTAAATAATATTAACTCGAATATTATATTATTTGTAGATGACACCTTCCTTTATTTACAAATAACGGATCCTCGAGCAGACGCGGCTACCCTGAATAATGATTTGATTACTATTAACAACTGGCCAAAGACATGGCTTGTAACCCTCCCCTCTCCTTAAGCACCCGAAACAATAACTTTTTCAACTAAAATAAATTTAACTAAACCACACGTGTATTTGGACACTAAACTTTCAACCAAACTGCATATAGGATGTCCATATAAATCATATCTGAAATAAAGTAGGGAAACTTATCAAGTATTTTAGATCATTAAAATATCGACTTAATAGAAAATCATTAAACACCATCTATACGTCTTTTATTCTTCTACATTTTGATTATGCTGACGTAATTTGGGCTGGCTGTTCAGACAAATTAGTCTCACAATTAGGAACTTTACAGTTAGATGCACTAAGGACTATTTGTGGAGCGGTTAGCAGACAATGTTTATCAATATCATCGAACTCCATCAAGGCATTCACCTAATGAACGCCTACACCACGTTTGAACATTCTACCTCAATTAGACGGAGAGTTATTGTGTTCCAAAGTCTCGACCAATCAAATTGCTTATCGCTCTGCTTACCCAGAAGAAAATGCTTATTATCGAACTTAGTCAAGGTATTGATGTGATAAAACTATACACCAATTGTCCTCACTCTCACTTAATTAGAGAGAGAGAAATGGGGTTTAACGTCCACTCGACACAAACTAGGTCATTTCGGGACTAACATATGGTCTAATTTTATTTCAATAATTCGCTTGCGCATAGGGGTCTTTAGCAGTGGGAGGAAACCGGAAGACCCGGAAAAAACCCACGAGGTTGGACAGGCGACCCTACTCCTTGTCACGTACAACCGGGGATTCGAAACCACGCCTGAAAGTCTCGATGCATACTGGACCAATAAGGGAACCCTTACTCAATGAGTCACCGTTGCTCCTAATGGACTTATTATATGGATGCCTCGATAGTAAATAACCACCTTTTTATGTCTATGCCGTAATATAATTCATTTACTGTTGAGTTTGATATTGATTTTCAATACGAAATTTAATGTGAAATACAGTTATATGAAAATTGATTAAAACATGTAGCATTTTCAAAATGAAATGTTTAATAAACGGAAAACGGAAACGATAACGAAAATTGACTATGCATGTGTAATGGAATGATATAAAAATTGTTCACTTATTAATAATAATAACAAGAGCATCGGTACCGCTGAACTATACGTCCACATTCCTGGCAGTCGGGGCATGCACTAAAATAAATAATTGCTGTCTTTACGGTATAAGAAATAAACATGCCAAGTTCTAAGATGATCCCTTCAGAATTGCGGCCTGCTGACATCAAACACAAAAATTGGGCGTGGCTCTGCCCCTGAGGGTTGGAAATGAAAAGATATAAATGGGTACATTCCTGTGGTGGATCATACCGAATTTGATCCATATCTCTTAATAATTGCAACCAGTAGATTGTTTACAGACAAGATATTAACAAAAAGTGGGTGTTGCACCACCCAAGTGCAGCGGACCATATGCCAAAATCAATAGTTGCCGTCCTAAGAGTATAAGGAATACCAAGTCTCAAGATAATCCATTCAGAATTGTGGCCTGTATACGATAAACACAATAATTAAACTTGGCTCTGGCCCTGGGGGTCGGGACATGCATCAAAATCAATAGTTACCATCCTTAGGCTATAAGGAATACATATATATGTCAATTTCCAAGACAATCCATAAAGAATTACGGCCTGTAGGCAACACACAGACAAACAAAGAAAAAATGGTGGGCTCTGCCCCTGGGGGTCGAGCATTCACCCAAAACAATAGGGATCATCCTTAGGGTATAAAGCAGAGGTATGCAAATCCCTTACGAATTCTGCCCTATAGGCGACCCACGGATCTTTTGTTTTGTCCCATCCGAACGATTATGCGTTGTCCTTTGACAGGCCCTCCGTTCTGCACCACTGATAAGGAGGAACCACGCCGGAAAATCCCGATGAACTTCCTCGGCCGATGCAGGGATCGAACACGTGACCTCGAGGTTAGCGAGTCAACGTATTACTTGCTGAGTCACAAGAGCTTCCTGCGCGTGAAAGAGGTTAGTATGGGACAAACATGATGATTACAACCCGAGTAAACATTTGCAAGCACGAGAATAACACGTTATTGGTTAGTCCCTTTAATCTAGCGAGCTGACGGGGACAGTGTGGCTTAGCCCTGTGGATTGTGGATGAGCCAAAATTGGCAAGGACCGGAACGAAACGTTTGTGTATGAAACTGGAAGCAGAATATCTGGAAATGTCGCTATCTAGGCTGTTGTGATAAAAGGCTTAAACAAATACTCAGGAGAGAGCGGGGTATGTCTTTACAGCAACAGAAACGCCTGTCGGAATTAACCATCGAGCTTCATATTACTTATTCCCAATTGTTCCTCATTGGCGTGGGTATATCATTTGGGAGATTAATATGTCATTATATTTTTTAATTTATTAGGTATTTTTACCCATCGTGATTACATTGCAACTATATTGTATGGCGAGAATGAAATAAGAATATCAGAAAGCGTATTAATCTAACAAATTTCATTTAAGTAGAACTTTTGACCTCACAACTCCGGGCAAGGCGTCCTTTTCCAAGACATTCTACACCTCTTCTTTTCAAAATCCACTACCCACCCCTCCTTACATAACGATATATAATCGCGGACTGAAACATAACGGACATGTTTAATGAAGATCCGAATTCTTTTTGGATATAAGTTGTTGTTGCATCTATAGGAACATGTTGCAGGCCCGTAGCGTAGCTAGCCGGGGGGGGGGGGGGCAAGATGGCTCCGTTGGTCGTTGGCTTCGTAACGTTTCCCCAATGGACAAAGGCACCATTTGATGCGTCGATTGTTTCCAGGGGAGGCAGCTGCCCCTCTTGCCCCCACCCCGCTAGCTACGGGTCTGTATTGTGGCATTAAGTCATAGACACTGTAAACTTTTTAATACCCCCCCCCCCACACACACACACCCAATCAATTAGTGCTATATAAAACATACCATGTTATTAATTAAAATTAGATGCCCTTAAGGCATTCGATAGAGTGTCCCATTCCTACACTATTCAAAAAAAGTAGGGGATATTTGATTTTGGGGGCATAATACTAAAATATGCAAATGACTACGAAAAAAGTCACTATAGAACCTAACAGAAGAAACATTTCCAGTTACATGTGACGCCCAAACGCACCAATAGCTACCGCATGGAATGCAGGTGATGCTTGGGATCATCATGGGGGTCCAACCCAAGATTTGCACGACTCTGACTTTGAATGTTACAGTCATTGTGGCATTGAATTCCAGGGTGGAAACATCAGTTTAATTGTTTTAGTGACCAGGAAACAAATTTTGATATGCGTCGGCTTACCCAAAATGAAAGGTTACGTGCCCTTGGTATGCTACAGATCGGCACAACACAGGCGGTTGTGGCGCGGACGATGAATGTTTCTCAGTCTGTCATAAGCAGGCTATGGTCCAGATACCGTGATACACAATCTGTACAGGACAGACCACGCTCAGGTCGACCAAGGGCGACAACTCAAGCCCAGGATCGATTTATCCGTACCTTGGCCTTGAGAAATCGTGTCATCACAGCAAATCAGATCAGCGCTCGTCTTCAAACAGACACTGGTGTGAGAGTGAGTGGCCAGACGATTCGGAATCGACTGCATAGGGGTCACCTTCGCGCCCGACGTCCTCGCGTGATCTCTTGTTTGAGAGATCATCACATTCAGGCAAGACGTCGTTGGTGTAGGGATCGTCAACACTGGGATAATCGACGCTGGAGCAATGTGATGTTTTCAGATGAGTCAAGGTTCACTGTTGATTTTTTGGACAGACGTAGGAGGGTGTGGCGTCGTCGAAACAAGCGCTTCCAAGACGTTAACGTCATCAGACATGATCGATTTGGGGGTGGTTCTGTTATGGTGTGGGGAGGCATCACTGTTGCTGGAAGAACGGCTTTACATGTTGTTGCAGGGCGTGTTACAGGCCAGTACTACCGGGACAACATCTTGGCAGTCCATGTTGTGCCGTTCGCACGACGTCATGGCCGCCGTTTCATCTTCCAGGATGACAACGCAAGATGTCACAGGGCCAGGATCGTTACAGGTTACCTCCAACAACAGAACATCACCACATTACCTTGGCCAGCACTGAGTCCCGACCTCTCCCCCATCGAGCATGTCTGGGACATGCTTGGACAGAGGTTACGTCAACGTCAACAACGTCCTGCCAATGTCCAAGAACTTGCTGCTGCGTTGCAACAGGAATGGGACAATCTGGACCAAAATGACCTTAGACGTCTCATTAGGAGTATGCCACGTCGGATCAATGCTTGTTTGGCAAACAGAGGAGGATTTACCCGTTACTGACTTGGTTGTGATGCTGTGGTAACTTTGCTGTTTGACCCCGGGTATCATTTTACCCTTATAATGGTCAGTCTGTGCCTTACTTAGTCTAACGATCATTTGGAATAAATCGATGAATGTGAACTTCATTTCATTTTGTCATTTGTTTCTTCGTCAGTTTCATTAGGTGACTTTAATAACACTTAAAAATCAAATATCCCCTACTTTTTTTGAATAGTACTATATTATTTCTCTTTTAAAACACTTCAACTTTGGAACTAATTTTATTAACCATGTTAAAACTTTATACACTGATGTACGTAGTTGTGTTAAAATCAATGGCCATTTGTCACGTTCTTTTACTGTTAACAGGTCAGTCAGACAGGGCTGTCCATTGTCTGCACTAATATGTATGTCCTGACGGTGGAATCTCTAAACGCCCCCATCAAATCTAATACCAACATTACTGGTATTTCAATACCTGGCTACCCTACCCCATCACTTTTATATCAGCACGCTGACGACTGTACCCTCACCCTAGCTAATACTGATTCGATTATTAATACATTCTTCCAGCTTGATCTTTATTGTAAAATTTCCGGTGCTAAAATAAATGTTGAAAAATCCGAAGTTTTACTAGCAGGCTCTGTTAAACATAATAATGTAACTCAAGCTGTAGATGTTAAAGTCATACATGACTGTATCGAGATTTTAGGAATATATTTGGGGCCAAATCTTACCGCCTGTACACATAGATACCGGGACCCCAAATTGTCTAAAATTAAAAATATTTTAAATATGTGGTCCCAAAGACACCTTACTTTAATGGGAAAATCTATTGTTATTAATACGTTATGTATTTCAATTTTATGGTATCCATTAAGAATCTTAAACATACCGGATTACATTGTCAATGAGATCGAATCAGCTATTAAGAATTTCCTGTGGTTTGGTAAAAAAAAAACATAATTAAAAGTTCCACTATTCTTGGCAGTCATGCTCAAGAAGGTTTAAATATTCCCAAAATAATTTTAAGACAAGATGCTTTTCGACTTGTTTGGCTAAAAAGATATATTGATAAGTCTTATAATGCTGCATGGAAACACTTATTCAATTACTTTTTAAAATCATATTATAAAATAAATTTAGATATAGAAGTATTTTCTATGAAATGTTTCAAAGGTGGTCTTGAAAATAGAATCCACATATTCCATATAATGCTAAAACTCTACATTTTGATTATTATATTGCATATGATTGTAAAAATTGCTGATATATGTTATTGTGTAATACCGGGTTAGCTCCCTTTAACACATATACTAGATTTGTTTGATTGTGATGATGAAGACTTTAATTATGCAAAAATTGAAAAATGTTTTAATATTCTCTGTTCGTCTATACCCCCAGCATGGCATAATATTATTGATATCGAAAGCCATGTGATTCATAACGAAATATATTTATGTTTCCTTTCTGGAGAGAGAACTCTGCCGGTTGAAAATTGTACATCTAAAATATTTTATACTATATTAAGAGACAAATTCTATCAGAAACAAACAAGTAAATTATTTTGGGATCAGTTACACTTTAATATTGCATGGAAAGATGTTTGGGCATCTATGTTTTGTTATTTGAAAAGCAATGAATGTATTGAAAATGACTAGAATTGTACATAATATTATATACACTAATGAGAAATTATATAAATATAGACTTATTGATGAACCGTTTTGTACACTTTGCCAAAGAAGACAAATGAAAGATATGAATCATCTATTCTTAACATGTCCTGGTATTTTAACATTTCGTGACTATTTCAGATCTAGTTTCATAGATCCTGAAGGATTCAGCCTGTCTGAGTTTCATCATCTCATTCTGTTTGGTACAAAATACAATAAGGGGAGTAAAAATAATAATATACTTATTCTCCTACTTTCATTTGCTCGCCTAGCCATAATAAAACGGCGAAATATGTATGTTAAAACTGGGAAAGTAATAGATGTAATCAAATTATTCATTAAATGTATCGAATCTCATTTTCAATATCTTTTGTTTCATTATAAAGAAAACAACTTTAGAGAACTGTTCGAGACATCTAATGTATTACGCATTGAGAATAATGAAGTTAAATTACGCTTTAATCCCTAAAAATAAAAAGAATCGAATAGTCCATTACAACTTATTTATAAATATATCATTATGCTTTGTAATGTAAAAGGCTATTTATAAATGTACAAATAAATATGATATGTTAATATATTATTAATTTAAAATTGAAAATTGATGAACTATATTTTACTTAAGTAACTATGTCTAGACAATTTCCTTCGACACTCTAACTCCCTCGAGAATTTTCGTTACGTTTCACTCTGTTGAGGTCCACGTGGTTCGAAGTTATTTGATATGTATTTAGACGAGTGATTGATAGTTATATATTCAACTTTTAAACTGTAATAGACCGGAGGCTCAGCGCGTGGGGGTGTCAGTCAAATGGGCACAAAACCAGGCCCAACTTTTCTAGAGTAACGTTTTGCGTAGAGTACGATGTCGAGTGGTAATCAGTCCGCCGTTGGGGCGTTTTCGAGATATTCGGGGTCAAAGGTCAAATGAGTTCATTTGCACTGAAAGTGAATGCGCAGTCATTCTTGTAATTTGAAAAGAAGCTGAAAATGATCGAAAGTAATCACACTTTCAATAAAAATTTAAACTTGCTAAATTCACCTTTAGTCTTAGTGAGCCTGGAGGTCAAAAGGTGAAATTTACCGTTTTTGCACTAGGAAGATTAAAAGCAATAAAAGCGAAACATGTTCTAATTAATAATAGGAACATTTGAAATTTATCTTTAGGTGGTGTTAGCACCGAACTTTTACTTTGGAACGTCGAAAATGATCTTGCATAACAGAACCAACACACTTTGAAACCTTGTTTCAAAAATACGTAAAAACTGTCAAATCGAAATCTCTCCGATTTATTTTCACAACGATTATTATACATAAAGATACTAGTTATCTAAAACCATTGAATAGTTTCAGTGTTGGACTCCAGCCTGCAGGCCTCGTGGATTTACGAGAATCCCAGTCTAGGAAAACAGACGTTAATCTGTGACGGGAAAACACGCATCTGGCGACGAAATTAAAAGTTTGCAAACTTTTTATGAGTTTTTATGAATTTCGCCGGAACATGGACGCAGATAAAACCGACGAATGCATTGTACATAGTAGTTCACAGGATATATATGTCGTATTGGTAAATGTTAGCGGGGAAAATTTGGGCAGGCTTTGTGACGCGGCCTACAGGCTGGAGTCCAGCCATGGAACCATTTAATTGGGTGTTTTTCAGACAACTAGTATCATTATGTATAGCATTCGTTGTAAAACTAATTCGGAGAGATTTTGATTTAACAGTTTTTACGTATTTTTGAAACATGCTCCGAAGCGTTTTGGTTCTGTTATGCAAGATCATTTTCGACGTTCCAAAGTAAAAGTTTGGTGCTAAGACCACCTAAAGATAAATTTTAAATGTTCCTATTATTAATTAGAACTGGTTTCACTTTAGTTTTTATATTTTACGCCGACATTTATTACTTTAAATCTTCCTAGTGCTAAAACGGAAAATGTGACCTTTTGACCTCTGGGGTCACAAAGAACAAAGGTGAATTTAGCAAGTTTACATTTTTATTGAAAGTGTGATTACTTTCGATCATTTTCAGCTTCTTTTCATAATACAAGAATGACTGCGCATTCACTTTCAGTGCAAATGAACTCATTTGACCTTTGACCCCGAATATCTCGAAAACGCCCCAACGGCGGACTGATTACCACTCGGCATCGTATTCTACGCAAATTTTACTCCAGAAAAATTGAGTCTGGTTTTGTGCCCATTTGATGGACACCCGCCCCCCCCCCACCCCGCGCTGAGCCTCCAGACTATAAATATCCGGTGAAATTATTCTTGTAGAATGGAAATAGAATTATGTATTTTGTATATTGTGTGAGTAAAATTTCTACAAGAAAAAAAACAAGCTGGCTCGCTAACCTGTAGGTCTCGTGTTTCATCCCTGCTTTGGTCGAGAAAGTTCATCGGGATATTCCGACGTGGTTTCCCCTTGTCATTGGTGTGGGATGGAGGGCCTGCCAAGGACAGCTGTCTAGTCCTTCGGATGAAGCGAAAAATCGAGGTCCAGTATATGCATTGGCGTCACTAAAAGATCCCTCAGCAGTTGGAATTCAATATGAGAGTAGGCCATAGTGTCGCTGTCCAGGCAAACTTTCCCCCATAGCACACTGTAAGGCATATGTCCATTCGCCCATTCGGAGCAGAACAGTAGGACGTTAAACCTCATTTCATTTCATTTCATTTCATAACAATCATTTTTCTTCCTTGCTAGGTTTTTACAACAGATGATGGAAGTTTACATATTCTAGCCGGTGACCAACGTTGTAAGGTTCGCATTCCAATTGGTGAAACCTCATTGGTTGAAGTCTTGTCACATGATCTTGTGATAATGTCTGAAGGGGTGGAGTTATTAATTGCGCCGAAGTATGGCTCATTGATTTGTCTTGGATCGGGAATGGAGACGCCACCTAAAGCGTGGATCGGTGAAAAGATGGTGAAAAGAAATCAGATGATTTGAAACAGATATTTGCTTCCATTACAGCAGTGTTAAGTGCGATTAGCTCTAATCAAACGAAACACTGTGAGGAGTATGTTACTGGGCATGGTTTAAAAGACTATTCTCTCAATATTATCAACCTATTATTGTAGTAGCTGTGTTTTAGTTTATTTAGAAAATAATATTGTTTTGGTTTGAGTTTGAAATAATTGATGATTTGATCACGGGAAGAAACTCAGATCAATATTTTGTAAAAGTTTGTGCCATATTTTATCCATTTTTGTTTATTCATCTTGTGTTTGTTTATTCATCTTGTGTTTGTTTATTCATCTTGTGTTTGTTTATTCAGGAGCCGTCGTGGTTCAGTGAATAAGACATATCTAACAACACTCTCTGTTCACAGAGAAAGTTGATCAGGAATTTTCGGCGTGGTTCCCCTGGTGAATGATACGGAGGGCCTGGCAAGGAAGAACGTATAGTCGTTCGAATGGGACAAAAAAAAACGAGGTCCTGTGTACGCATTGACAGTTGGAATTTTGATATAAGAATAGATCGTAGCGCTGTGTGTGTTCGGTCAAAATTTCTCTCATAGCCCACTGTATGTCGTATGCCCGTTTTCATTATCCCAGTCGGAGCAGAACCGTAGGATGTTAAACCCCATTTCATTTCATTTCATATGTTGGATTTGTTCAGTGAACTTCAAACATTAAGACCTATTTCAGACATAAAAATTATAATTATTTTATTTAAAGATTTTATATGGTAGAAATCTTCTGGCTTCTTACACCTATAATAAACCTGGGGTCTACACAGGGAATATCAAAGTTTGGCCTAAACCAGGACAAGGTCATGTGACAATTTATGTAACCAATCGTTATGGACGGTTTTTTATGGAGACCTTTGGAATACGGTAAGATTAGTCACATGATCAATCACGAAAATATATTACCCCATTTAAATCCACAAGAACTCTTAGATCCACAGATAAACAATTTCTGTATCAACTATCAGTGAATCTTGAAATAGCAAAAAGATCTTTCTCGTTCTCTGCTCCTCTCTTATGGAATTCATTGCCTTACAACATTAGAACCACTGACTCCTTGGATGCATTTAAATCTCAGCTAAAGACGTTCCTGTTTACAGAAGCGTTTACGTAGTTCTATAGAGAAAAATTGAAAAGGGCAATAGAAACTTCTGTTTTAGTATTATGGCGCTATATAAATAGAGGATTATTATGATATTTTGATAGGATTATACATAATTCATGGCTATCTTAGGTGGGTGGGGTGGGCGATTGGTGTAAGGTGATCATGGGTTTTATCTGGGTCCCCTGCTTTCCTTCCACAGATAAAGAGAGAGAAATGGAGTTAAACTTCCAGGACTAATTCCAGGACTAACACATGGTTCAATGTTATTTCAGTAATTCTCTTGCGGATAACCATCTAAATCTGTGGGAGAAAACCGGATGACCCGTAAAAAGCTCTACTCCTTGATACCAACAAATGTCGGAACAAAGCCATGCTGCTTGAATAAAAAAGACAGACCTTACACCACCCACCCGCTTCCCCCACCCCACCCACTGATTGCAAAACAAATTACTGAAATAAAATTGTATCACATGTTAGTCTCGCTATGACTTAGTTAGTGTCAAGCGGACACTGATGTAACTTGACAATCCTTGAGCCCTTTCTATCTGTGTCATGGGGGGTTGGATTGCCGAATGGTTAGCACGCGCGCACTGTATCATATGTTCTGTCATTGATTAAACTGGCGGGGTTTCGATTCCCGGTTGCATGTGACAAGGAGTAGGGTCGCCTGTCCAGCCTCGTGGGTTTTCTCATGGTCTTCCGGTTTCCTCCCACTACTAAAGACCCCTACGCGCATGCGAATTATTGAAATAAAATTGAATCATGTGTTAGTACTGAAATTACCTAGTTTCTCCCCCCCCCCCCTCTCTCTCTCTCTCTATATATATATATGATTATCTTCCACTCATTGTTCCTAAATTGAACACATACACTACAGATTAACGATATACTATGTAACCATAGACAATGGTAACTATAGCCAATTAAAACCACAGTGTTACTATGTAAATATGTATAAATATACTATATTGTCCATCTCTATACAATGACATTATTTATGAATAGTCCCAAGACGGACGAAATGTACTTTAAAATGTTATTAAACCAGTGTTGAAATCAGTTTTTCTCGGCATACCTTCTTTTATCTTTTCATCGTTTACCGTGAAACAAAGTAGTGCAACTTTACGGTTGTGCTAATATTTCTGGATATAGTTAATTAAAACTGCTCTTTGGTAATATATAATTGAAATTAAAGATGGCAAAATAAAACTACATTTTTATGCTAACGTTTTCACCGCGAAAGCGGCTCTTCTGGCATTTATTAAACGATTCTGTAGAAATTATAATTGAGTTTGCCAAGTAATCATTGGTATTAATCATATATTGAAGTATAATAATTAAAATTAGATCTGTTGTTGCTGTAGATCTAGCAGTCAACATCTTAGAACTGATGTTGCTGTAGATCTAGCAGATAGAACTGTTGTTGCTGTAGATCTAGCAGTCAAATCATGTATCTGTTATTGCTGTAAATCTAGCAGAAAGAACTGTTGTGTTGTAGATCTAGCAGAGAGAGCTGTTATTGTTGTAGATCTAGCAGATAGAACTGTTGTGTTGTAGATCTAGCAGATAGATTTGTTATTGTTGTAGATCTAGCAGATAGAACTGTTGTGTTGTAGATCTAGCAGAGAGAGCTGTTATTGTTGTAGATCTAGCAGATAGAACTGTTGTTGCTGTAGATCTAGCAGATAGAACTGTTGTGTTGTAGATCTAGCAGATAGATTTGTTATTGTTGTAGATCTAGCAGATAGAACTGTTGTGTTGTAGATCTAGCAGAGAGAGCTGTTATTGTTGTAGATCTAGCAGATAGAACTGTTGTTGCTGTAGATCTAGCAGATAGATCTGTTATTTTTGTAGATCTAGCAGATAGATTTGTTATTGTTGTAGATCTAGCAGATAGAACTGTTGTGTTGTAGATCTAGCAGATAGATCTGTTATTGTTGTAGATCTAGCAGATAGAACTGTTGTGTTGTAGATCTAGCAGAAAGATCTGTTATTGTTGTAGATCTAGCAGATAGATTTGTTATTGTTGTAGATCTAGCAGATAGATCTGTTATTGTTGTAGATCTAGCAGATAGAACTGTTGTGTTGTAGATCTAGCAGAAAGATCTGTTATTGTTGTAGATCTAGCAGAAAGAACTGTTGTGTTGTAGATCTAGCAGAAAGAGCTGTTATTGTTGTAGATCTAGCAGATAGAACTGTTGTGTTGTAGATCTAGCAGATAGATCTGTTATTGTTGTAGATCTAGCAGAGAGAGCTGTTATTGTTGTAGATCTAGCAGATAGATTTGTTATTGTTGTAGATCTAGCAGATAGAACTGTTGTGTTGTAGATCTAGCAGATAGATTTGTTATTGTTGTAGATCTAGCAGATAGAACTGTTGTGTTGTAGATCTAGCAGATAGAACTGTTGTGTTGTAGATCTAGCAGATCTGTTATTGCTGTAGAACTAGTAGTTTACATCATGAAGCTGTTTTCTTATGTACATCATTATATTGATTATATGAATACCCATTGTTTGTTGTCCCCCACCTTCCGAAGAAAGCAGGGGACTATTAAAATGGGTTCGTCCGTATGTCCGTCTGTCTGTCTGTCTGTCTGTCACACTTTTTGGGAAACAATAATTCTCTTACTAATTGAGTTAGAATGTTCAAACATGGTGTAGGTGTTTATTAGGTCAATACCTTGATGGAGTTCGAAGATGAGCATTTTCCGCTTAGGGTAAGCGGAGATAAGCAATTTGATCGGTTGATGCCTTGGGAAACGATAACTTTAGTTCTAATTAAGTGAGAGTTATGAAACTTGGTGTATAGTTTCATTACATCAATACCTTGACTAAGTTCGATAATGAACATTTTCTGCTGAAGGTAAGCAGAGCGATAATCAACTTGATTGATTGAGATTTTGGAACACGATAACTCTCCTTCGAATTGAGGTAGAATGTTCAAACTTGGTGCAGGCATTCATTAGGTGAAACCCTTGATGAAGTTCGATGATGAACATTGTCTGCTTACGGTAGGCAGAGATAAGCAATCTGATTTGTTGATGCTTTAGGGGTACGATAACTTTGGTTATAATAAAGTGGGAGCGATGAAACTCTGAATATAGATTCATCAGATCATTACCTTGACTAAGTTCGATTGTGCGAATTTTCTGCCTGGGCTAAGGAGCGATAAGCAATTTGATTGCTCAAGACTTTGGAACATAAAAACTCTGTTTTAATTGAGGTAGTATGTTTAAACCTGATGTAGATGTTCATTAAGTAAATGTCTTGACTGATTTCATTGATTAACATTTCAAGCTAAAGCTAAGCAGAGCTAATCAATTTCATTGGTCGATGCTTTGGGGCAAGATAATCTTGATTCTATCTGATAGAGAGTGATGAAACTTAGTGTGTACTTATAACAAGTAGGGGGAGCTATTGTAAAATTAATTACATATTAAAAGGTTTTTCATGTATCATTTTCATTTTTATAAATAAATTTAATAGGAATACAAATTATTATAGTATTATCCTGTCTGTTATGCGAGAGAGAGAGAGAGGGAGAGAGAGAGAGAGAGAGAAATGGGGTTTAACATCCACTCGACTCAAACTAGGTCATTTCGGGACTAACATATGGTTGAATTTTATTTCAATAAATCGCTTGTGTGTAGGGGTCTTTAGCAGTTGGAGGAAACCGGAGGACCCGGAGAAAACCCACGAGGTTGGACAGGCGACCCACCTCCTTGTCACGTATAACCGGGGAACCGAAACCACGCCAGTTGACTCAATGACAAACCTTATGATACATCGTGAACACGCTAACCATTCGGCCATCTAACCCCTGCCTGCTATGCACTTTGCGACAACAACTACATATTTTTATGGACAGTCGTGGTGAGTCTGTGAGTAAGATGCTAGCTAACCAGGAGGTCCCGGGTTCCCCCCTTGTCAGTGGTGAAGAAGGGAGTGCCTGACAAAGACAATGTATAGTCATTGTCGTAAAACTGAGGCCCCGTGTACACATCGGCGTGCAGGTAAAAGATCCCTTTGCAGTTTGAAATCGACATAGACAGTAGCGCCGCTCTCCTGGCAAAATTTCCCTCTCAGTACACTGCATGATGTATATTCATCTTCATTAGCCCAGTCAGAGCAGAACAATAGGAGGTTAAACCCCATTTCATTTCATTTATATTCTACATTCCTGGAGGGTGTCTTGCTACATATAGCTTTATACAGTGTTGTAGTTCTAAAAAGGAAACATATTTTGAAAAAATTACGCAAATGGTGGGGGCCGTAGGGGAGGGGGTTGGGGCTGGTGGACAAAAACGTTTCTTTACACTTACAAACTCGACACAAACCACGTCATTTTGGTACAAACACATGTTTCAATTTTATTTCAACAATTCTCTAGCACGTAGGGGTCTTTAGCAGTGGGTGGAGACCAGAGAAAACCTACGAGGTTTAACAGATGACCCTACTCCTTGTCACGTACAAGCGGGGTATCGAAACCACGCCAGTTGACTCAATGACAGACCTTATGATCAAACGTGCACGCGTTAACCATTCGCCCACACAAACTTTAGCACTTTATGCTAATCTGGCATTAACACATACTATTTTTTAAAATTTTCTAAAAACAGCTTAAATATATCAGAGAGAGAAACTTTAGCACTTTATGCTAATCTGGCATTAACACATGGCGTTTTTGTGAGTCGATTAGATTAGGTTTTGATTTGCTAGTACGATTTGGTATGATTTCGATTTGATTAGCTATGGTCCACAAATGTGAAATTTGATAATTACGATTTGGTAAGATGGCTGCCATCACGGACACCGATCAAAAAAAAAAATTGTCTCTGCTAATTATTGATGACTTGTTAAAGACAAATGAAGGTTATCTACGCAAAAAAGGAAAAATGGTTGCCGTTAGAAACAATCTCCTATGTCCAACAAGTTCAAGTATTTTTTTGAAAACTGAAGTGACAAAACATGTAAAAAGTTTACTGAGAAAACCTAGAATCGAGGAATATATTGAAAAAACTGTAAATGAATAAAATTGCTTAGAGGTGATCTAACATTCTTGTGGACTATAAAGTTAACATTAAACACGTCAAATGCGTTTTAAAAAAACATTTTTATGGAGAAAAACAACAATAAGCATTAAAAATTACTTACGACGTCGAACATTCCGCCATTTTGAAAAAGTCAAATCTAATCGCCTAAACACCTCCTGGGACGATTAGGTCGATTTGCCTAATCAGTTGAGTTAAATCGTCTCACAAATGTAACGATTAGCATAATCAAATTGATTCACAAATGCGTATAATAGCTAATCGGTCTAATCTAATCGGTTCACAAAAACGCCTATTTACTATTTTAAAATTTTTTCTAAAAACAGCTTAAATATCAGAGAGAGAGAGAAAAGTGGGTGTTTAACGTCTACTCAACACAAACTGGGTCATTCCGGGACTAACAAATGGTTCAACTTTATTTTAATAATTCGCTTGCGCGTAGGGGGTCGTTGGCTGTTGGAGGAAACCAGATGAGCCGGAGACGCCCCCTCTCTCTCTCTCTCTCTCTCTCTCTCAATTTTGTTTATAACACACAATCGTATCTGAAATCGAAAACAGGATGCAGTCTCACGTGATCTTGTTATGTTAAAATTATGGTGTACCCAATTTTTCTTTGAACTAATCAGCATTGCGATCTAATTGTACGGATGTAAATAATTAGTTGCCGCTAACTCTTACTTTTTTATCACTCGAATTTTAAGTATCCTCATCAAATATTTCCGTATAAAACTGGTAATTGTTTGTACCAAGCTCACGAGTTTTAAGTTATAGCTAGGCAGGGGCGTACATAACGATTTTGTGGGGTTTTTTTTTGGGGGGGGGGGTGTTTATCAAAAATGCGACTGACTGATGCACATGCCCCTAATACGATAGTGATGCAGTTAGGAGTCGAGCACCGCTAGTGCGAGTTTGCAGAATTCTGATGGTCAGAAAACACGTATAACATGAGTAAATACGATTTAATATTTCTACTGGGATTGAATATGCAACAAATAAAAATTCTTAAGTTCAATAGATTGCCTTAAAGTAGCTAAGTTTCTAACTCAATATCATAAAAAGTCTTACACGTTGAAAACACGAATTATTTGTCAATTCAAATCAACATTGATTTTGTGATCTTACCGGGAAAAGGTAGGCTTCTGATATCCAATATTTAAGACAAAATTAACATTTTACCATTGCTACACGAATCGTGTACCATAGTGCGTTTCAGCATCACTTGTGACCAGAAAGTGACCAGAAAGAACGAAGCTAGACATATTCCTCAACTCTTGTCAAAAGGTGACGCCATGAGAGCATGCGCAATAGACTGGAATAACCAGACTGCACTTATTTTGAGACCGACTATTTTTCTACCTGGGTAAAAAATGTTTCTTAGACCTACATACTCAAAACAGAATAAGAGTGAAATACATTTTTCAAATATGATACATTTTTTAAATATAAGTTGACAAGATTATTTTATACTATAGTTTTGCGTGAGTAGTGAGTAGCATATGACATATGCAATCAAGGTGCACGGATTTTTCCCCTCTATTTTGGCATTGTTTGTTTACCTCAATAATTTATTTTGAGACCTACTATTTTTCTCACTGGGGGAAAACATTTCTTAGACCAACACCGCAACATCACACAACAGAATAAGAGTGAAAAACAAGTTGACAAGTTTATTTTATACTATAGTTTTGCGTGAGGAGCTTGACGTATGCAATTTAGGCCTACAGATTGACGTAAATACGTCATTAATTCATTGAGTCGCCGATGCTTAATTTTTTAGACCGACTGCACTTATTTTGCGACCGACTACTTTTCGTCGCTGGGGGAGGGGGTGCGGGGGAGGGTATCACCCACCCAACCACCCCCACATTTACGCCCCTGTAGCTATGTCAATATAATGCTGTTATAAAAAGCTAGTAATTCTTTCTATCAACGTCAGTTACAGGTCATAGCTCAGTATATAATGTTATTATTACCATAGATTTAATAATAATGTGTTATAAAATGATAACTGCAGATAAATGTTTGATGTTTAGTGTTCTGTTAAGTCAAGTTACCTCCATATTTGGTAAGTTCAAAACACCTTGTCTAGTTCTGTCAACTCAAGTTAACTCTATATTTGGCAAGTTCAATACACGTATTTCTTGTTCTGTCAACTCAAGTTAGATCTATATTTGGTAAGTTCAATACACATTTTATTTTGTTTATTACTGGGGTCTTTTTTTTCAAAATATTTCAACGAAAGATTATTTATAATCTGATTAAAACACAGATCCTATTTCGTTTCGTTTTTTATAGTTCAAAATTTCGTTTTACATGTCTTTACTATAATTAATAGAGGCCATCGAAAGTATAAAAACAAAAGAAACGAAATATAGATCTATAATTTAATCAGATTGGATGCTTTATGTAAGATTTAGATGAAGAGCTGACAGTTCTCGCTATAATTGTTAGAAACTAGAAAATGAAAAGGAAATATGTTGAACTTTTCAGTCAAATTTCTTCATTCTAAGCTAAGTTAGGGCTGTTTGGAGAATAGTGGAGTCTCGATTATCATTAGTACCGTTGTTAAAATAGTAAACAGTAAAGTCTCGATTATCCATTGTTAATTTAATCAATAACTGCCAATCGTTTTTAAATCCGTTGAAAATCAAGATCACCCGATGATCTAGAAAGTTGATTATAATGGTCTTGTCATGTTAATAAATGCATAATTAATAATTTATATAACATTTAAGGCCTAAAAAAAACCTGTAATAGGCAGATTTAGCTCTTAAATAATGTATCTTTAATGAATAAATGAGCTATAAGTCAAGATACAACTTAAGCCGCCCGTACGTAACTTATAAGTCAAGATACACATTAATATTCCATGTCAAAGAGACCAGTGCTTGTCCTATTTCTGGTTCTCTTGTTCACAAAATGCCTGGATATTGATTCAATTTTTCAAAATTTTCTCAGGTTGTTCAGTGTTATAGCCCCTGCCCCTAAGGTTCACATAAATTTAATAACAAAATTAATAACAATCATCATATATGACATAATCTTTATGTCAACTTTATGCTTTCCGACGAGATAATGATCGGCGAACAACTAAATGTATATAGGCAATACGATCTATGTTCTGCCGGGATGCCCAGTGTTATAATATAACCAGTATTTTGTTGACATTAATAATTGTGGGGGTGTGATTGTGGGTGGCGCCCTAGATTTGGAACCGCCCCACCCCATCCCCTATTCCCAGCTTCCAGATCAGCTACTGGCCCCTAGAAAACTATCATCTGTGGTGCTCGGCCCCTGACTGCGTCACTCATATTAGGGACATGTGCATCTGTCGTTCGCAATTTTGCTAAACACCTCTCAAACAAAATCTTTATGTACGCAACTGCTGGCTATATTGTATCATATACCATTTTAAACGTTCAGTACGGAGTGCTTTACAAGACATATGACATTACATAACACAGGCCAGCTATATGTTTATATTATGGTAAGGACTAATGTGTGCCATCTGGACAACCATGGATGTCAAAAGCCGACATAAAGATATTTTAATCAATTCTGCTTTCATGTATCAAGATGACACGATAACTATCAATAATATCTGCCACTATGTAACACACTGCTACAGACCCCTACAGCTGACCCATATGTAAGACCAAAAATGACCTACTTTGTGTCGAGGGGACGTTAAGCCCCACTCCCACTCTGCCCTCTCTCTGTTTAAGTATGTACTGTTTCTTGTTTCCAGGTGCCGTTAATGTTGCTAATAATAAACCAACACGACAGAGTACTATTAATCTTGGTGTCAATACTTCAAGTTGGGCTGGATTAACAGCGTGGTGGTGTATAGATTTAAGACAGGAGTTTCATATCAACACCGTTAAAATATCAAAACCAATACACGATGGTATGTAAACTCAAATATAATTTTAGGTACCCCGAATGTGTCGCCATTCAAGAGACAACCACCGTCATTCTTGTAAAACATATTTTTTTTCATTTTCAGTGAAGCTTGTACATATATCAATTACAAGCCCAAGACTGTACAACACAGTGGACTCCTATGGCTGGCCCCGGTTCCATTCACTTGATTTGATATTTGCTGGGTCATTCATTCCATATCAACTGGACCGATGGTGGGAACATGAACCCCTCCAAAACAATTATAAAAAATATATGTTATAGTAAATCGCCTTAAACTAACAAATCCGAAATTTTACCTCTCTAGGTCAAAAACTCGCTGAGATATAGCCATTTGAAATTAGGGTGCTGAAACGGATCATAAATTCAGTTTTTTGTTCAGGTTTTCAGGCGCTTTAAACGAATGGATTAGCATCAAACTCAATGTACAATGCACAGAAATGTGAGCTTAAACCACCCGAAAACCTGAATAAAAATACTGAATTTATGATCCGTTTCAGTACCCTAATTTCCACTTGCCATATCTCAGCGAGTTTTTGACCTAGAGAGGTAAATGTTGGATTTTTTAGCTTAAGGCCATATACTAAAACATATATTTTTCATAATTTTTTGAAGGGGTTCATGTTTCCAACTTTCCGAAATTTGGTCCACTTGACATGGAATGTCCCTGCTGTTTATTTATTGCGATGTGTATATGTAGTTTGTATCTTGTCAGCAGGTGTGTCTTGTCTCTTTTATTTTGTGTGTAGTGCGGGGCTCCTGATCTTTCTATCACAGTAATCGCATGTTTTTAGCACAGATTTATGTGTCAACGATCTCGGAAGTCGCGGTGGCTGAGTGGGCGAGTGGATAAGAGGTTGGCTCGCTAACCTTGAGCTCCTGTATTCGATCCCTGTGTTGACCTAAAAAGTTCATCGGGATTTTCCGTCGTGGTTACCCCTTGTCAGTGGTGCAGGGTGAAGGGCCCGCCAAGGAACAACGTATAGTCGTTCGGTTGGGACGAAAAACCGAGGTCCCATGTAAACGTCGGCGTGCACGCAAAATTACCCTTGATAGGTGTTATTCGATATAAGAGCAGGCAGTAGCGCAAAATGTCCCTCATTGGCGTCGGAGCAGAACAACAGTAGGTCGTTAAACCTCATTTCTATTCAATCCAGTCAACTATCTCGTCTGTTCAATTAGGTCGAAATATTCTGCTAGACGGATTTGAGATGGGAATAAGTTCTAGTGGTCAGTGTGATAAAGCAGGATTTACAGCAGCTACGCCATGTTTTAAAAATAGAACATCAACAACAGATTCTGTATACACCATAGAGAGATGCAATCATCCAACAATGCCATCATTATCCGCTAGATATATTTTTATATCTGTTAAACGCACTGATGCAAGATTGGACATCTGTGAGGTTCAAGTATTTGCAGGTAAAGTTTTTGGGTTGTTTTGTTTTGTTTTTTTTTATCAATTTTACTGTTTAAGATCGTCTTATTTCACGGCCTATTATGATGATTTAATGGCGTGAGATAGAGGGGTAGCTTTCGCGTAGAAATCTTTAGCAGTAGGAGGAAACTGCAGGACCAGGAGAAATCCCACGTGGTTGTATATACAACATTTGAAGTCAAAATAAAGACCAGTATTAGGCTGATTTAGCTGCTGTAGCATGCCTCTTTAAGAAAAATAAACTTTATTGCAAAGCTGCTCCCTACAAAACCTATAAAGCTATGTTAGATTAATTGGTATGTCTATAATATATATTAACACGTGTGTATCAAATAGGTATCTTTATCAACTTTAGATAACTGTCCAGATGGTTTCTATGGTAGCAACTGTAACATACGATGTCCCACATCCTGTCTGAACAACACATGTGATAAGGTAGGAGGATCGTGTTCTCACGGTTGTCATGGTGACCATTATGGTAAAAAATGCCAGTCTACTTGTAGTAGCCATTGTAAGGATGGTAAATGTGATGATAGGACGGGGCGATGTTTTGGATGTGAAGACGGTTACTACGGTGATGCGTGTGAAGAATCCTGCTTTACCTGTAATGGTACATGTCGACAATTAGATGGCGTCTGTTTGACTGGTTGTAAAGATGGTTATTGGGGATGCAGTGACTTGTGTCTACAGACATGTTCGTATTGTAAACCAGGGGGCTGTAGAATAGAAGATGGTGTGTGTAACAACGGATGTAAAGATGGTCTGAGCAACACTAAATGTTACCAGAGTAAGCCACGTTTATAAGAGTAGGCCGTAGTGCCCCTGTCCGGGCAAATTGTCCATCATTCCATCATAACGCACTACATGGCGTATGCCCGTCTTCATTGTCCTAATCGGTGCAGAACCGTTAAATCACATTTCCTTTCATTTATTAAGGAGATAAACACTTCCTGTTTCGTTTTTAAAGAAAGTCCGCTGTCAGGGCAAAATGTCCCTCATAGCACAATGCCCATCTTCACAAGCCCATGTCGATGTACAAATGCAGGGCGTTAAACGGAATTTCATTGAATTTATTATACATTCAATATTGAAGTTAAAAATTACACGTCGATGAAATTCGGATTATATAATTGTAAGAGTTAAATCTGGCTTTGCACGGCGTTTTCCTGGCGTCAAATGTTATATAATTTATTATTTAGATATTTATTCACATGACAAGCACATATACATTTTCTCTATACCATCAGATGATTTGGATATTATGTGGATTAGCCCATTCGCACCATTTAATCGGCTAACATTAAAAAAGAAAATTGAGACTTTGTTTATTATCGTAACCATGACAGTCGAGTCTAAGCTATTCAACATAGTCACTATTATTATTTATTATTAATTTGAAGTAGTATAGCCAGAACGACCAGCTCTTGGTCTAAATCTTACATAACCTACCCGTGCTAGTTCTCATAGTTGGCAGTAGTTCCTAAAAACTGTCTCTGAGCGGACGATGTCAGCTGACAATTGGAGAATCCCGAATACCGTGCTGGCTCGAAATTCGGGATTCGCCAATAACGAAAAACGAATCAGAACGTTATCCGGGATTCGCCACTAAAACAGTCCGGTCTACATTCCATCCGACCATTTCCTCGCTACCTCCGACCCTAGGAGTAAGTGAACGTCGGATAGCAGACTAGCACGGAGACGGCAGCTTCTCAAGCGCGTAGGGTGCTGACTGGTTTGTTGGAGTACATTTGGTAGTAAGTGAACGTTGTCTGACGCCTGTTTGTCGAGCTAACAGGGCAGAAATTCTCAACCAGTGTGCCGCGAGATCTTCCTAAGTGTGCCGCGAAATTTTGAACGGCACAATAAAAAAAAATGTGAAAAGCCACTTGATCCCAATTGAGTATTCACTGGTGTCTACTGATAAGTTGTGTTTATCTTTATTTAGTTTGAGTCAAGCTATGTGTCTATGACTATTCTCTGTCTACGGTTGTATGCCGTCTATCACTTGCCATATTTCTATTTTGCAAAATTCAGATATTTTTCATATATACTGAGCGCCATGGAAAACGCATCACTTAGTTTTTCGTATAACAAAATGATCCTGTAAACATATCTTATTGTGAACAATATTCAAATGGGAACACATCAATAACAACACATTTGTACACTTATGGATGTTTAATCTGTAATCAACGGTACAAAGTCAGAGGGGTCAAAACCAAAAGTACGACACAGATGTCAGTAGCGCGTGTGTCCTCCACCGGCTCTTACGCACGCTGTGCAGCGACGTCGCATGGAATTTACCAATGTTTGAAAGAAGGCCTAGGGCAAATTGTTCAATTCTTGGACAAGAGCAGCTTCTAAAGCAGCAATGGTGTGCATCTGTGGTCTCCGATACAGACGGTGTCCAATCTCATCCCAGACATGTTCTATCGGTGCCATGTCCGGAGACATGGCTGGCCAGTCCAAGACATTGATGTTGTTAGCAGCCAGGTAGTCCATACTAAAACGGGCAGTATGCGGACGTGCATTATCCTGTTGAAAGTGCTGAAGTTGTGGGTGCGCTCGAAACATCGGAACAACAATTGGTTGCAAGACATCATCACGGTAGGCTACAGCATTAACGCGACCCCTGCAAATGTATAGGGCGGTCCGGTGATGAAATGTGAAGCCTCCCCACACCATTACACTTCCCCCACCCCATCGATTCGTTTCGAAGACGCAGCAGTCTGCAAAACGTTCCCCAAGACGTCTCCACACACGTTGACGGCCATCAGCGTGATAAAGATGAAAGCGACTCTCATCACTGAAGAGCACACTTTGCCAGTCTACTTTTCTCCATGTCTGGTGTCCTTGAGCCCATATCAAACGCCGCTGACGGTGATGATCCCTGAGGATAGCTCAAACATAAGGTCGTCGTGCACGGAGTCCTTCTTCTCTTAGACGACGTCTTACGGTGTTGGCACTTACTGGTCCTTGTCTTCCGACGACTGCTGCACCTGTTCGGGTCGCTGGGCGGAATCTTTTACGAAGATGAGTGACCCGGCTGTAGCGGTCTTTAGCCTGGCTTGTAACGCGTTGTGGACCAGGACGTTGACGGTCACGTGTTGATTCAGTAACTTGAACACGTTCCACCAACCTTACAATAGTGGACTGATGACAATTGAAGTGTCTGGCAATAGCACGTGTAGACATGCCAGCCCTGGACATTCCCATGGCTTCATTCCGTTGATTTTCAGTAAGTCTCGGCATCTCTAGCTCGATTCCTTCACATGTCCAACAACAAATTACGACAGATTGACGTTTCACAGTTCATGTACTGCACACACACAATGCTGCACGTGAATATTGGGTTTTTCATGTGCATATCGTGCGCACGGGCCGATATTTTTTGCGTTTGGGAAGCATTGTGTGAAACAATAGTTCATAGTATTGCATAATATTATACATACAAAACCACCTAGTAATAAAATATTTGGGAAAAAAAGTGATGCGTTTTCCATGGCGCTCAGTATATATATTTAGCCAAGTGTGCCGCTATTTCTTAAGGTGTTCCAAGTTTGAGAACCACTGGAATAGGGTGTTGACTGGTTTGTTGGCGTGCACTGGGCAGTGCCCTCCTGCACTCACCTGTTTTATTGTCGGATCCCGAATAACGAGTCAGTACGTTATTCGGGATTCGGAAGTAAAACAGACCGGCCTACCTTCCACCCGACCACTTCCTCGCTGTAGGGATAAGTGAACGTTGTGTGGCCGGCTAGCACGGAGACGACCGTTTGTTATGTGAATAGGGTGATAACTCGTTTGTTGGAGTGTACGGGGCAGTCCCTCCAGCAATCACCTGTTTTATTGCCGAATCTCGAATAACGTGCTGGCTCGTTATTCGGGATTTGCGAATAACGAGTCAGCTGGTTATTCGGGATTCGCCACTAAAACAGAACGATCTACTCTGCAAATGACCATTTCCTCGTTGGGTGGCCGACTAGCACGGAGACGACCGTTTGTCAAGCGAGTAGGGGTGCTGACTGGTTTGTTAGAGTGTACGGGGCAGTCATCTCCAACAATCACCTGTTTTATTGCCGAATAACGTGCTGGCCAACTAGCAAGGAGACGACCATTTGTCAAGCGAATAGTGTGTATACGGGTCTGTTGGCGTGCACGGGGTAGTCCTCTCCCACACTCACCTGTTTTATTGTCGAATCTCGAATAACGTGCTGGTTAGTTATTCCGGATTCGCGAATAACGAGCTAGCAAGTTATTCGGGATTCGTCACTAAAACAGAAGGATCTAACTTCTGGACGACTGTTTGTCAAGCGAATAGGGTTCTGACTGGTTTGTTAGAGTGCATGGGGCAGTCATCTCCAGCAATCACCTGATAAACTCATCGATCTCGTGTTTGATTACTTTTGGATAGAGTAAGTTCGGAACACTGAGAGCCGTGTTAAGGGAACTCAGTTTATCGGTGAGGGGTTGTCTTTCGGCTATGAGGCGAGCACAGTCTACTAAAAATGAGAAGGAGACACACCCGAGCCACAACCGCACCTTATACTTTTAAAGGTACGATATCTGAGCATTTCTTTCACCTTCAGCTTTGTTATTAGCCGGCAGATTTTTTCTGTTGGGATGGTTTACAGATAACTTATCATTTAAGGACTGGTCGGATCTGAATCTGTATGTGTCCAGTTCCGCAAGGGGGTTTCCCCATTCAAAGCTGACGCGTAGTATACTTGAGTTTAATATATAAGAGATCACTAGAACTCATTTACAAATATTGAATAACAATAAGGGTAAAGGATTAAACAAAAACAAAACAAGACTAGATCTGCTAAGCAGATATTAAAGCTTTCATATTCACAGTCACTGTCACATGTCATAGAAATAATATGAACAGAAAAAAAAAATCATTATAATGAGTAAAAATTTGGTGAAGTTAATTCGATTTTTCACTGGTAAATAATTAAATAGACAAGTGGCATAACTTGACCCGCATCCCATCAGCTATCCTGAAAAATGCTGGAAAAATTAAACAAGTAAATTGTGTTTAGTACTGGGTTAATTAAGACAGGCATATGCCTTTGCTATACAGGATGACATGAGGGAAATTTAGCTTGGGAGGTGTAGGCCTGCAGCCAAAATTTCTAGCAAGCTTAGAAACACAACTCCGCTACACGGTCTTCCATAAAAGAAAAACTATACATTTTTGGAAAGCTTATGATGCCAGGAAGACAAAATCTGGGAGTTCCAAGCAAAATGTTTGCAATTTATTGATTTAGGGCCAGATGAAATTCGTCAAAATTGTCAAATAAATGCTATTTGTGTACTAACAATTCTGAAGTTGACATAAAATTAAATAGTTGGTAAAACACCTCATGCCTTCATCCTTGGCAATGAACAGTTTATTGGACAGATTTTGATGTAAATAAAAATGCTCAAAACACAAATGTCATGGGTGAATAAAGAATTGTGGAAATCCATTAACGGTAAAAAAGAATTATCTCCCTTTCTGTCAAATGCCTGTAATTGATAGACTATCAGGTCTTGTATGAATCATAAGACCAGGTGTGGGCAAACAAGCCCAATAATTATTATTTTGTTTGTTGGATCTCAAGGGCCTGTTAGGGTTGGTTGTTGGATGTTTGCTCAGAAATTATCGCTTGTATGGAACATGCTAGAGTCGATTTGTAGCATATTCTAGCCAGGGGATATGTTTGACAGTAGTTGAGTGATATGCTTTTGAAATAATGGAGATCAGTAGCACTTTATAAGCATTGAACCACATGATTTTTTTCCACTAAGATAAACATTCTAAACCCACATACATGTTCCCTTTCAATTAGCCACTACAGTATTTTTACAACTGTACATGTAGCTGTGAACTACTATTTCGGATATGATTAATGGTCAAATTACAAACATACATGTAGATATAAGTTAAAAAAAATAATTGTGTATTTGGGCTGGAATGAAGGGAAAGGTTAGAAAACAGGATGAACAGTTGTGAAATTATTTATTAAAGTGAAACAATCATTGAAAATCAAAATTAAACAGTTACTCTGCACATCAAATGTCATCAAAGTTAATCTTCATTATCATCATCACTGTCACTAAATGTATTAACATCAAATTCGGTCTCTTTAACAGTTTTTTTTTCATTTTCACATTGACTACACATGCACAGGTCTGTACAAGAAAGGGGGGTTGGGATGGCCTAGAGTGCCGCGCTTCGACCTCTAGCTGGTCGGTCACCTCTGGCTTGTGGCTGTGGCTTTGATCCCAGGTGTGAGCGTATGTGGCATGGAGATAGAGGCGTCTTCTCAACCCCGTGGGTTTCCTCCGGGCACTCCGGTTTCCTCTCACTGCTAAAGACCCATACGCGCAAGCGAATTATTGAAATTCTTTTGCAGCTGCACAAGAGGGAACATCAACGCCGGATTAACCATGGTGGTGGGGAGGGGGGCTGATACCGACCGTGAAGCCCCGCAAGGGGGTCGGGTAAGGGGGTTCTCCCGCTAAGAAATTTTAATTGGAGGCCGAAAACGTGATTTCATGGCATTTCAGGCACTTGTGTCGGAGCCATTTAGAAATACCTCCCCCAGAAAAATAAAATTCTGCCACAAAATTAGCCACAATCCATGCGGGTGCTGTGAAATTTCTAGAGGAGGGAGCTGGAACCCATGAGCCCGTTAAATTCGCCACTGTAAATGAGCAGAGCTACATCAAACCTAATTTTGAGTCCCTCAGTGATAAATAACTTGATTCAAAATCGTATTATAGCCCCAACGACGATTTGATGAATGGAGACCGTAACGTTACGACAAAGTCTAACACTGTAAGTACCAAATAGTCATACGAGATATGTGCATCTCATCAAATTCAGCTTATACCATACCCACAATAATGTTACGGAGTCAGTGAGTTCAAGTTAGACAATACGCTGACCTTCCACTGACCATGCTTATAATATAAAATCTGTCAATGACAGCTGATTCATTGTTTAGTTTTTTATATGATATATTTAATATCAATAATATATGTATATGCATGCTTTATTTTACTTTACACGACCTCTAAAAATGCCCCAAATCGTAAAAATACGACTTTTTGGATTTCGATCTCCTTTTTTCGGCTACCCCGGACATTTTCAAAAAATGATACAATGATTTCACACAACAGGCCAGCTATTAGCCTCTCGATTGACAAGAGTTTCATCGCCCTCCATTCATTATAACCAATGTCATCGTGCCCTAAAGAATCAACAAATCAGCTTGCTTATCTCTGCTTACCCTAGGCAAAAAATGCTCATCTTTGAACTCAATCATGACATTGACCTAGTGAACGCCTACACCAAGTTTGAACATTCTAGCTTAATTAGAAGGAGAGTTCTTGTGTTCCAAAGTCCCGGCCCTTCAAATTGCTTCTATTTTTCATTTTCAATTCAAAATGGTGACCATCACGTGACCGAAATCAAAATTCTGATCCGATAGATTTTTAGGCATTCCTTCCAGGATTCCGAAAATATGACGCCCGAGTCTGTAAGTAAAATAGCAAAAAAGCCTTTTTGATTTTTCACGTTTAAAGATGGTGGCACTTCCGGTTCGATCGACAAACTCCATATTTTGTGTACGAATCAGTAATTACTTGTCTAGTATCGAATTTTTTTTTTAGATCATTCTGACCTATATTTCGACGATTTTTTTGAAAAATTTGATCCTTAATTTCACCAAGGGGAGATAATTTAGAAAATTTCCAAGGACATCATTGAAGTCGCATTGGCAAGATCTACTAATATTCTAAATTTCACGAAAATCGCACAACTATTAAAGAAGTTGTCAAATTGGTAATAACTTCCGGTTCGAAATGACAGCGACGAATTTTCGAAATGCCAAAATCCGAAATTGCAGATTTGAAGTAAATGTTTCAAGATACTCAAAGAAAAAAGAATTAGTAAAATAGGTCAAATAGTCACAAAGTTACAGCATTGTAGGTCAAATGCATTCCTTCGTAAAATTCGGTGATTTCGGATTCGTAAAACGTTTTGAAAATATATTTAATCAACAGCCACCACCCATTTTTGGGGGGATAGGTAAAAGTTTCAGAACGATCCTATGGTTAGATTCTGAGAAATCCGATTTGTGGACAAAACACAAAAAAAAAATAACAATAATAATCTTAACAGAAACAATAAGCTTTCATATGTAATATGAAAGCTTAATAATAGGTTTTACAGTCCAGGCAAAGAATAATATTAACTAATTATGAATACCTTCAAAGGGAGCCATTGGATGAAAACATGTTATAGTTAATGAGGTTATAAAGATAAGACCATTACCAAAATATAGATAACACTAATAATTAAAAATACAAGCACCGCATTGCCCAATCTCAGATGACTAAATAAACAATATAGGGATAAATAGGTGTGAGCAGGCTGGTTATGACAAAAATAATAAACAGTAAAAGATTTTTAAAAAGTCCCAACAAAAACAAGATCATAGGCTTACGAATTAAATAGTCCAGGAAAAGAATAACATTAAACTAATTATGACGACCTTCAAAGGAAGACATTGGGTGAAAACATGTTACGGTTAGTGAGGTGATACAGATGAGACCATTACCAAAATATAGAAATATAAACATTAGAAATACAAGCACCATATTGCCCAATCTCAGATTGCTAAATAAACAAGATAGGTGATTGATGTGAATAGTAGGCTAATAGTGAGAAACATATTTAGTAATGAAGACAGTTTATAATACTTGTAGAGAAAAGTCATTTGAAACAAGGGATTATAACCTTTTAAGTTGTATCATTCATTATGATAGCATGATCATATGCCCTTGACATGTGAAGCCCAGCGTCCCTGTTCAGTTCTGGTGAATGTCTTCTACTGTTAATGGCTTCCAGGATTTTCCTAGTTTTCTTATTCTGTTGGTTGGATGTTATAATCTTCACCTCGTTCCACTGGACACAATAACAATCCTTCTAATTACGCTAGAATGTTCAGAATTGGTGTATGTGCTCATTAAGTGAATGCCTTAATGGGGTTCGAAGATGAGCGTTTGTTGCTTATGGTAAGCAGAGATAAGCAATTTGATTGGTTGATGCTTTGGGAAACGATAACTTTGCCGAGAGTGGTGAAACTGTGTGTATAGTTCCATCACATCAATACCTTGACTAAGTTCGATAATGAGCATTTTCAGCTCAGGATAAGCAGAGCGATAAACAATTTGATTTGAGATCGATATAAATGGATCTCATGGAGTAATAGTAGTGAAACGTCAATATCTTCACAAGTCTTTTAGGTGAATGGCTTAACAGTTTTAATCAGGCGCATTTTCTACTAACGCTAAGCAGGGATATTTGATTGGCTGAGACTTTCGAACACAATAACTTTGGTTCTAATTGGGTGAGAGCTATGAAACTCCAACTATAGATTTATGTTATCAATACCCCGACTAAGTTCAAAGATGAGTGAAATGAAATGAAATGAAATGGGGTTTAACGTCCTACTGTTCTGCTCCAAACTGGGCTAATGAAGACGGGCATACGCCATACAGTGTGCTATGGGGGAAATTTTGCCCGGACAGCGGCACTACGGCCTACTCTTATATCGAATTCCAACTGTCAAGGGATATTTTACGTGCACGCCAATGTGTACACGGGACCTCGGTTTTTCGTTCCATCCGAACGACTAGACAGCTGTCCTTGTCAGGCCCTCCGTCCTGCATCACTGACAAGGGGGAACCACGCCGGAAAATCTGGATGAACTTTCTCAGCCAATGCAGGGATCGAACACCCGACCTCCAGGCTAGCGAACCAGCGTCTTACCCACGTGATCCCCGTCGAAGATGAGAATTCTCTATAAAGGATAAGTAGCGATAAGCAATTTGATTTGTCAACTTTGATTCTAATTGATGGAGAGTGATGAAACATAGTGTACAGATTCCCTACCAGGTACTTCAAACCCGTGACTGAATTTGACCGTGCTTAGACTAAGTATAGACATCAGTTTGATTGCTCAATATTTTTGAAAAATTAATCAGTATGTGTCATCTTTTTATTTTGGTATTTCGGCGGGGAACACCATTCCCCCCCCCCCCTTGCTCGTTTTTAATCAGAAGTGCACGAGAAATAATTATTTTTTATGTCACTAAGTCGTGCCACTTTGTTTTAGATGCTGGATGCGCTGGATGTGGACCTCTACCCCACAAACTAAATGCATTTGTAGAAAACTCGCAAGCAATGCATCCTGTTGGTGCTAACCGTAACTACACATGTATTAAGGGTGCTTATGTAAAGGGATCACCATTTGCTCATTGCCTACCATCTGGTGAATGGGATATTCAATCATTTACATGTAAAATTGGTAAGTCACCATTATGTACACTTTAGTCAAAATATAATATTATGGCGACAATCATTAGCTTTTATATAACCTTGTTATTAACACGCTAACGTCAACGCTAGATGATCTCCCGGGTTGGATTGATTCGGATTAACACTAGGTCCATTAGGTTTCTCCGCTCGAGCCGCACAGATCGATGAAACTTCAATTCATCATATCTTTGTAAATACTGAATGGAATTGAACAATTGTGCTGATATTCCCATTAGAGATTTATCTTTCACTATAGTTTGTAAGGGATTTCTATTGCTCTAAATGACACACCGGGTCTTTCAATCAAACAGGGACAATTGAAATAAACGTTTACATGTAAGCGGGCATCCACTCTGCAGATCAAATCAACTTAAAGTAAAGAGCCCCTATTTTAGAAAAAAAACTATATCATACCGGTGTAATCTTTCAGTGTCATAAATTATAGATCTGACAACATGTTAGTATTTTATGATTACGATGATTATTATTGTAGCCAGGACATGTCACGACGCTCACAAACTGGGAATACCAGTTTCACCCTCTGTAGTTATTAGACCCGATGTGAAACAGTCGCCTTTAACTGTGTCTTGTGAGGTTTCAGACAATGGTGTTTATACAGTTATAGGTAATATTTTTAAAAACCTTACATGTTATGAGTTGTAGTAGATTCAGATAATAGAACATATGTAACATGCTTCATGTTATTGTGTAGGTCATGGTGTTATAATATCGGTCATGATGTAACACGCTATGTGTTATAGGATAGGTCACGATGTAGCTAATAGAACATGTGTAACATGTTATGTAATATATGTTATAGGTCATGGAGCTAAGAGAACATATGTACATGGTTATGAAACAATAAGAAGTTATAATGGCAGTATCAACTACAACATTGATCTTCAACAAGTTATAAACATAGTTGATGCATCGGCTGAATGTGAACAATTCATTAAATTTGAATGTTTCCATGTTGAGACATTCAGTTCTGTTGGTTTATCCACACGAACTGGCCAACTAGCTACTTATTTAATGGGAGGTGTCAAGGGTCAGATGGGCTGCGCATGCCATATCAGTAAGACGTGTGTTGATGGTTTGAAGTGCAACTGTGACAAGAATGATGATAGATTGCGAGTTGACGAAGGGTATATTCGATATAAGGAAGATTTGCCGATAACCGCCGTTTTAGTTGGCGATACGGGTAGGTATATCTTCAATTGTTAATACAGTGTATAATGAGGGGAATTTACCCATACAGCGGTGCTACGGCCTACTCTTATTTCGAATTCCAAGCGCCAAGGAATCACACACCAATGTGAAAAAAATAAAATGAAATGATGTTTAATGGCAGGTCAGCACCGGTCGGGCTATATTGCGCCAAACATATAGTGAATTTAACGAGACCCCCCCCCCCCCCTCTCTCTCTCTCAATGTTATTTTGTTTATATTTTGCCAGGGAACGATAAAGAGTACGCATATTATACCGTGGGTAATCTGAGGTGCAAGGGTTAGGTAGGTGTAATTATATATGTTTAGTTTTATCAAACCATGTCTGATCGAAGGCGCAGAGAAATATGCCATTACCGGTATTAAGACGAAAGCGAGTGGCAAGATATTTGAGGATATTTATTTCACTCTCCGGTTTAAAACTATTTTATCCTTTGTTTTTGCTAGGCAGATACAAATCAATATTAGATATTTCCATTTTGTTTTATTGTAGGTAAGCAAAGATGAAGACCCGTGTTTATTCGTAAGACGTTAAAATCTGAAGATTTTCTAATTAATTGTAACTCAATCGATTAAATGAAATGTATTTAAACTCTAATTAATTGTAATTCACTCGATTAAATGAAATGAACCCTATAATCATACTATCTGTAAATGATGAGCAAAAATAAATTTCTGTATAATAAATTAATTAATGATAGTATATCTCTGATCCTAGGTCTACCCCCCCCCCCCCCTTGACTTACTGCCTTTTTAGCCTTACTTATTGAACCACCTCCTCCCCAGAGATATATTGCAGATTTCAGCGAATATTGCCCTAAAAACTGCTTCAATTACATACACATTAAAATCTCATATTTTACGCCTTGCAGTTTTCAACGAATTATGCTTTAAAAAAACTTCAACACGCCTTGAACAGCTTCCCGAGCAAGTAAATATTTATCATTGTCTTGGCAATAAAATAGTGATAAATTAACGCAAAAGTAGGGGGTGGGGGTGGACCCACGACACTTGACAAATATAAATTACAAGTAATTTATAAATTTTACCGTATACGTTTGTTAAAATCTTGATAAATTAGGCGAAACATTCCAGATCTATTCTTTGCATGGCATCGCTGATCCCCTCCTCCTTCCCACCCTTCTGCATCCCTAATAGGAAATCTTTATTTAATAGCAGGAACTAAATAATCCAGCTCATCATCATCTAAGAACTATAATTTTGCGAATTGGATAACTGTTCTTTCACCTGGAGCGTTGTACAAATTTGCAATTACAGATAGTTAAAAACTGTTACAACGCAATAGGTTTAGAGTAAATGTTCTTGCGAAATAAATAAATTTGTCAGACCAACTGTTCCTGATGAAACATGATACTTCTGGTGATATAAGACTTCCAAAAATGTATAGTTTATTTAGCTGGGAGATGCGAAACTTCTCACTTGAAATTCTGGCTGCAGGCCTAATAGTTTATAATTGGAATATTTGAGAACAACTCTTCTTGATACTCTCTGTCATGTCCGGATTGTCATGTGTGTACATTTATTACATCACCTTATAACTGATTAACGTATTTATATCAGAAGTGAGGGCTGTCCAGATGCGTCAATCTGTTCAAAGTTGCGGATGGGCGGGGGCGGGGGCGGGGGGTGAACGGATGACTCCGGAATGGTGGGTTGCTGAAAGTCGAAGATGGATAGGGTTTATCCTCTCATGACCCCAGTGCTTCCCACAAAATTTCCATTACTTTTGTAAAAGGGGGCACAACTCTGAAACGTCGCGGAACGGGCCGATCTATCAAGACAACAATGCTTCACATTGTTTGGAAAAAGAAAATCAGTCTAAGACTGTACCGTCTATCCCGTTCGCAAATCGAAATAAAATTGGGTTTAACGTCCTACTGGTCTGCTACGACTGGGCTAATGAAGACGGATATACGCAATATAGTGTGCCCGGGCAGCGGCACTATGGCCTACTCTTATATCGAATTCCAACTGTTAAGGGATCTTTTACGTGCTCACTAATGTATGCATGGGACCTTGGTTATTCGTCTCATCCGAATGACTAGGCAGCTGTTCTTGTCAGGCCCCCGTTCTGCATCACTGACAAGGGGAATCCGCGTCGGAAAATCCAGATGAACTTTCTCGGTCAATGCAGGGATCGAACACAGAACCTCCAAAATAGCGAGCCAGCGGCTTACCCACTTAGCCACGGTGGCTCCCCGTTGGAGATTGCTGACGGATGGATAGGTGGACAGAGTGACAACATACCCACACTAAAATGTGGGCGTATAAAAAACTGCTGAATAAAACTGTAAAAAAAATGCTCTTTGTAGTTTTATTTTTTCCTGATGGATTAGACCAATCTGTTTCACAGAGAATTACGAGTCTAGTAATATATCTCTGTCAAAGATGACTGCCTTAACACGTGCCGTCACAGCACGCGGCGTCAATCATTGGTTGAATGGCGCGTGTATTGTTTACATAAGACGTTACTGCTTCGGAGAGAATGCTGCATTTTAGTCATTTTAATACCCATTTACACTAAATAGGAAATAATTTTTACCTACAAATACGTAAAACGCCTTTATTTATTTTTCCAATACATATAAAAAATGTTTTAGAATTTAATTTGTCGCAGGAAAAAAGTTAATATTACTGGCTCATTAAGCCGCATCGATGTCATCCTTATCAGTGATTGTAGCGGCCTAGCAAATATTCACTGCGGATCAGTGTGGGATTAGACATGGAACACCACTCCTTTCTTTCCTCTCATACAATTGTGAGATTGGTCCCACTCTTGAATAGATGACAGTGATGTGATTCACAGTGTAGACAATTCAACCACCCAACCACACCAACAGTATATTACATAAAGTTGCACTGACCTTTATGTAGGTCAGAGGATACTCTCATCTTGGTTGTTTATCTTATTTTAATATCAACCAAAATCCGTAAACTGGGATCTATATTAAACTGTCGGGAGCCTCTTTGTTTAACATTGCGAATACAAAACGTTGAAGATTAGGACTTTGATTGGGTTTGGGGGGGGGGGGGGCTTAAACGTTTTGTTAATGCTGTTACACTTTTTTGAGGTTCTTTGAATCAAGTCCTGATGACAACACTGGTTTAAACTTCCTATAATACTTTTATTCTTCTTCAAACATATCATATACAAAACTTAAAAGTCTGTAATTAGCTTGTGTTGAGGGAGTCATGATCCTAGCTTGGTCTGACACACTTGGGTGCCAACTCCCAACTAACTTACATGGCCGCTGTCCGGTCTTAACTGTAAACCTGTCGATCCCAAGTTAACTTCTAGACGCCCTCGCCAAGTCTGAATAATATCAGTTTGATTCTGGCTTGTAATACCTTTCTAGACACAGGATCTCACAAAATTACACACCCGGCTATCCCCAAATTAAGTCTTCATTACAGATTCCATTACCAGATCAGCTGTGATGGCCAATGACTTCACTAACGACTTCCGCGGGGCCGTTGATCGTTCCAAGCCAGTGCCAATGTCGACCATCCGTGGGCCGTAATCTGATGAGATTGCTTTGATCGATTTGATGCATGGAAGGCGTAACACCATAAGACGCGAAAATATCAAAAAAGAAATTTTATCATCACATAATTTATAAACTATTCGTTTATTGTTTTCAATACCCCAAATCATGTTAAACTGGTTTCAAATGGAACTCTTCGTGCACACTTGGAAGCGAACTCATCAATAGCCTCATCAAAATTAACAGTACATGCACGAGCCATTTTCGATGCTTAAAATTGCCAGACCGAACGGATAATAAGCTTTTACCGAACATAAAAGTGACGTATCACGCAGTCAAAACATCCGCATTTGGCAAACATATTGAAAAACATCGAGATTTTTAGCGCCTAACGAAAGAAAGACGAAAGTAAATGTTTCTCTTTTAGTTTTGTTTTTAATGATCGGATACCAGTCAGCGTACATAAGCGATCGATAATCGCATGCATGATCATTGGCGGCAGAGAGCGACACTGGCGAGCTCCTCATCACTGTAGCGCTCTACAGGCCCGGACAATTAAGCCCCGATTACCATGACGGTGACACGAGCTCCAAATGGCACAAAGACGGGCCGGGGCCCCGTGGTGTGAAAGCCGTGGAAAATGGTTTATAGTTTTAAATTCAACAATTATTCCAAAGAGGTTGGACTGACAGAATCCGATTCTAATCCTACCCACGCCAGTTGGTACACACATTCAGAAAAGTCCCCGTTTTTCATCAACTTTACGATCAAGTAACAATATATATTTTTTTTTATTAATATATACCAACATGTGTTTTAAAACATTACTCGGCATACATCCGGGCTCTTCTATACCCCAGACTACGTATCAGAGGTGTTGTATCTGACTGCATAAGGGCAGAACTTAAATGACCGAAAACATTCCTGTAGAGGGGACTTTCCAAGCCAATTTGAAATATTTGTCAATCACATTAACGCGTTTTCCAGTTATTTGAACCCATGGTCCATATTGTATCATTAACTAATTAGTTGATTCACACATTGTATAGAAGTCATATCTCACACACACAAATTAAATTGAGTGATATGTTTATATACTAAAGAGCAAAAAAAAAACGTCCGTTCGATTTCAAAATCAGAGAGGCACTTTAATCAACTCATTCTAAATGACTTATTAAATGGATCAAAGAAATTTTTTTGTGAACAGTATGTTGACACATTAGTGATTAATTCATCACAATTCCAAGATATTACGAGAAGGTTTAGAGTCTGTACACAGTCTATACATCAGTATCTGGTGCGTCCACCGCGAGTGTCAATAACAGCAGCGCAGCGTCTGTACATGGAGTGGAGTAGACGATTGATGAACGCCATTGGCACCTGGAGCCACACCCTCAGAAAATCCATTGGCTGTGTTTGATCTCGGTACGACTTTATTCAGTCTCCTCTGAATTTCATTCCAAAGATGTTCAATAGGGTTTAAGTCAGGACTACGGGCTGACCAGTGCATAACGTTGACACCGTTCTGCTGTAGAAAGTCCCGAATAACTCTGGCGGTGTGGGAACGGGCGTTGTCATGCTAGAAAACGTTGTTTCGATGACGTGCGAAATGTGCTATGACGTGGGGTCTGAGAACTTGATCGATGTAGCGCACTGCTGTGATGCTGCCTCCTCTTCCTGGACCAAGATTTTGGAACACCACAGGACACACTCCCTGGTTCAGGCCGATTCCACCCCCAAACCATTATGCTTGACCTCCCCATGAGCCTCGTTCCATGACACATTGGTCAGAATAACGCTGGCCACGTGGTGCCATATTCTGGTCCTGTCATCTGCAGTTGATACACAATTCCGAGTCTCATCTGTGAACAGAACAGTTCTTCGTTGCCTGTGTCGCAGTTTTAGTGTTGTTGGACAAACTGTAGACGTTCACGACCATGGCGAGGGGTGAGGATCGGTCCACGGTAAGGTCTACGGCAATGGATGTTCTCTCTGGCGCACTGTATCGCTACGTGCTGTCTGGCGTGCTGTCTCAGATGCGATCATCCGTCGAATCTTCCAAGCGTATGGTTCCTCTGAGGTATTGTGAGTCGTGGCATGCTGCTGACGTTGTAGTGTGGTAAATTATTCAACCAGGTATGGGAGTGCATTTTATAGGGCTGATCCAGGTGAACAGCACGTGCAGCATGAGTTACATGAAAATCATGGAGTCCACAGTACCATCTCAAAAGTCAGGTTGCGTTTGGGAAGGAGCCTTATTGCTCAGATGTGGTCACAAATATACAATAAAAACATTTGGCAAGTTTTATGCAATGCGTCTATTCAGAGTAACATACAATCCTGACGTTTCTTTTGCTGCTTAATATATACTCTTCAAAAAAAGTAGGATGGGCCCAAAATACCCAGGGTGGACCAATTTGACTGAAATTTTCAATAAATTCCCATTACATTATCTAGTTTTTAATTATTATAGTGAGAATTATCTGCTTTTTATCTAATTTCACATAATGTATCTTTAATTTATATTCGCTCAAATAAGAGACCGGAGACTGGTTTGGGCGTTATAAGACTTTAATTCAAAAATTAGCAAGTAAAAATTCTCCCAATATTTGAGACATAAAATCAAATGTTGAAAGAGGGGTAACCTTACAATGTCCCAAAATCCGCCCAAACCATACTTTTTGGGGTTTTCTCTCTCTCTTTCTCAACAAGCGGTGCCTATCATAATGTCAGTTTTCTAACCCGGTCGCCCAACGAAGTAGCTAACTGCGATCTCATGTTAAAGAAGGGATCCAAATAGTGTTGGCAAGCGTTACTCCTCCAGTCGCCCTGCATTTTTATTAGATCTACCGAAATGTTACAGCTGAAAGCGAACTTTGCCCCGCTACGTCTAAAGCTATGACCTGAATACACCCTGGCTGGATATCCTGCAATGGACAACGCCGTTTTGAGCGGCTTAATACATTTGGAATAATTCATGGGTGTGTCAGTACCCATGTGTAGGTATGCAAAGGCGGGACCGTTATGGGGAACAATATTGGCTTCAAATGTCTGCACTGTAGGCTCTTACGGGACAGAGGGGGAGGGATAAGGAATGCAGGGTATTTAGGACTCTTTGTTGATATTGGATGGTTTTTGATCAACGCATCGTTATTATGCTTAAATTGGCAGTAAAACTAAAATCAGAACGCAGAAGGTATACATGCTCAGAATTGAAGTGTTGTTCGGAAACCAAGATGTTTGATTTCTGAGAAAAATGCTACTAGGCAAGCCGCCCAGAAGGCAAGATCAAACGGAGAAGTAAGATTTATGACTGTCAGAATTTCAAGCAAGATTTTGAAAGTAATAGGCTGTTTGGGCTTAACTTTGTGCCTTGCAGATGTGAGGTTACCTGCCAGCTATCTAGAGGATTCTTTAAATAAGCCCCCATAAGGTGACACAACCTTATGATATTAAGATACTGTCTAATGGACGCGAAAGCCAACCTTTCGTATAGGTACGCAATATAACGGAGTAGGTCGTTTAACCTAATTGAAACGGGATCTATATCAATCAGTGAACAATTATCTAGATATGATTTAAGGTGATTTGCGTAGGTTCGCTGGGTTGATATAGAGCATATATGTCTCCAAAGGATATCCACTCTGGAATCAAGCCGATTTACAAGTTTCGGGCTTGATTTTGCAAAAGAAAAGGATGAGTTTTAGCGGACATTCGCATATGATAATCCGAAATAATGGGGGCAATTTCAGGGAAGTCATATTCCCAATTTACATAAAACCGCCTCCACCAATGTTACATGCATCGATAACGACGGACACTCCCGGTAGATTATCCAGCAACAAGGATCTGTCATTAAATAAAACCCTGTGTAGCGAAGATGGCATACTAATAATACGATTCAAAATTCGCCGGATGAATACACGCCCGCCACGAACTACGACTAATGCCCAAATTAACATGCCAGTCAGCGACTTAAATTGTTTCTTCGGTAAGCGCTTTTTATTTAAGCACGACACAATTTCGAACTTTAAAGATTCTAAGTTTCCCGAAGGTAAACTGAGCGACATAGCATTTGAGTCAATTTCTATTCCAAGGACTGTAAGGCGTTGGCAAGGATCAGTTAACTTAGACCAGTTAATGGCAAATCCTAGATAACGTAAAAACCTCAATCAGCTTAAGTAATGCTGCTGAGCATTGCTCCATGGTGGGACAACAAAGGAACAATTATCATCAAGATACACAAGAGTATTTTCATAGCCTTGGCGCATCATCATCCGGCGAACGGCCTGTGTTAGTCGATGGATTATTCCGGGTGCGAGTTTAGAACCGAATGTTAGCTTTGTGTCAATAAGATGCCTCCATACACCGTTAAAATTCCACCTTAAACCCGTTACAGTTTGAATATGTTTACTAATTGGTACAGACCGATACGCCGATTTCAGATGTACCTTCTTGGCCTTGATGAAGTAACCCATCCTAACAAGCCTAGCTGCATTATCCACTGCCTGATAACGATTTTTATCTGTACCACTTACATAGTAGTTTACAACTTTACCAGGAGGATAACTACAGTCGTGAATTAGCCTAATGCCACCGTTTGATTTTGGTATGATGCCGATGGGACTTGTAATTAGGGGTTTACAAGAAACTGCAAAATAATTCCCATTATTAATTTCGTTTGTGATTTCTTTGGAGGCTTTTTCGTAGGCTTTCACTACACAAGCAGGCAGATATATGATTATGACTTTCAGAAAATTTAGGACTCGATTTTGAATCAATTATATCAAATTCATTTGAAATACCATTTAAAAAATAATCCATGTCTCTGTCATTTTTTAAATGGTAATCCCAAGCCGAATAGTTAACAAATATAAGGTAATGAGCCCCACCCCCACCATCCCCATCCCCACCCCGGTCTGTAGGGTATTATTATTATTTATAAGCGTTTATATAGCGCCATTTCCACAAAAGTGCTCATCAATGACGCTTTACAATAAACATGATATGATATTAAAAAAAATTGACAAAACAAATATGGGATTAAAACATAAAAAGGGAATAATATACATTTCGACCTGGTAATGGTAAATATTACCGAAGTGGGACGAAGTAAGCACGTGATACAGGGATGAGATCGTTATAAATGTCTTCACTAAATACATCGGTGGTAAATAAACTGGTTCTAGAACTCATCACATCAGTCACTAAGTATCCTATAATTCTGTTTCTGTAACGAGATCTCTCAACTGTTTTACAAGCTGACCTGTTGATGGTGGACTGTCGTGTAGCCAACATTTCTGGATCATGGAGAGTTGGGTCGACCAGGGTACTGGTGGTTTGGTGAACATCCCATCTATACCACGTTCAGCATCCCATACAACTGATGGATTGACCATATCTTAAATACACGCACATAAAATACAGATTCCTTCTATATCAATTTGATTTAAATACATATCTATATTCCTTCGATCTCCTCACTACATGAAGATCTAACCGGTTGTAGTGGGAGGTCGCGTCAGTGGCCATACGAGTGGTTTTTGGTCCTACGACGTCAGACATTTGATAAACAAATCAGCGTTGATGTTTCAAGTGGGTATTTGGAAATGCAATTGTTGCTTTGTCTTCGCTATGAATGTCTACCCACAGTTCCATGCACCACACGCCAATAACTCACTACAACAGACCGTTTCATTAGCTAATCCCCCATGCCATCCAGAAAGTGAGTTTTTAACAACTCTTCCAGATGCTAGTGTGGCGAGGGTAGGTAAAACGAAATTTTGAACTATAAAAAACGAAACGGGTTATATAACAAATGTTCCAGATCCTAGTGCAATAAAGACAAGAAAAACGAAATTTTGAACTATAAAAAACGAAACGAAATAGGATCTGTGTTTTATTGCTTCTATATTGAATTTCTCAATAATAATAGGTTACCTACGACGAACGCTAGGGTTCTTTCACTTGCACGTCAATATGTACACAGGACCTATTTTTGTCCAATCCGAACGACTATACCTTCTCCCTTGCCAGACTCTCCGTCCTGCATTAGGGACAAGAGTGAACCACCCGGAGAATTTCGATAACTTTCTCGGCCAACACCGGGATCAAACATGAGACCTCCAGACTAGCGAAACAACGTATTACTCGCCGAACCACTGTGGCCCCCGTATAAATTAAAAGAACTGTGGATAACAAGAAGAAATTCTCATTACGAGAGATTGATATATTAACGTGAACTAAACCAGTTGAAATAAACTAAAATGAAATGGAGTTTAACGTCCTACTGTTCTGCTCCGAACTGGGCTAATGCATATGCCATACAATGTGCGATAAGGGAAATTCCAACTGTCAAGGGATCTTTTACGTGCACGCCTATATATACACGGACCTCGTTTTTTCGTCCAAACCGAACGACTAGACTCCTAAACTGGGTTAATATGAAGAAATAAGAATTCATGCATCTTGTTTAAGGGCTAGTTACCTCCCTTAGACTATGTTCATGATAATGTATAAGACGGCATAATTACTCTCAGTGTTGACAACCCATCAAGAAATGGAATGGAGTTTAACATCCTACTGTTCTGCTTCGAACTGGGCTAATGAAAACGGGCATACGCCATACAGTGTGCTATGAGGAAAATTTTGCCCGGACAGCGGCACTACTCTTATATCGAATTCCAACTGTCAAGGGATCTTTTACGTGCACGCCGACGGTTTATCGTCCCATCCGAACGATTATACAGCTGTCCTTGTCAGGCCCTCCGTCCTGCATCACTGACAAGGGGGGGGGGGGAGGGGTACGCCGGAAAATATGGATGAACTTCCTTGGCCAATGCAGGGATCGAAGAGAAATAAACCGAGGTTTAACATCCTACTCTGAGACGGTAAGTACAGCGGCGCTACGGCCTACTCTTATTTCTAAATACAACTAACCAAGATTCTTTTACGTGCACGACAACGTGTACGCGAGACCTCAGCTAATTGTTCTATCAGAGAGAGAGAGAGGGAGAGAGAGAGAGAGATGGGTTTTAACTTCCACTCGACACAAACTAGGTCATTTCGGGACTAACATATGGTTCAATTTTATTTCCATAATTCGCTTGCGCGTAGGGGTCTTTAGCAATGGGAGGAAACCGGAGGACCAGGAGAAAACCCACGAGGTTGGATAGGCGACCCTACTCCTTGTCACGTACAACCGGGGATTCGAAACCACGCCAGTTGACTCAATGACAGACTTAATGATACCACTAAGCCATCCAACCCCCCTGTTCCATCAGAACCTATCCATGGGCGCTGTACTTTCCAGGCCCATTGTCTTCGGGGGCGCACAAACATATTTTCCCGGGGGGTGGGGGGTGCCAAATGAAATGAAGTGAAATGGGGTTTAACAACTGTTCTGCTTCTAAACTGGGTTAATATAAAGAAAAACGAATTCATGCATCGTGTGTAAGGGCTAGTTACCTCCCTTAGACTATCAAATGTTGACAGCCCATCCATAAATGAAATGAAATGGGGTTTAACGTCCTACTGTTCTGCTCCGGACTGGGCTAATAAAGACGGTGAAGACGGGCATACGCCATACAGTATGATATGATGGAAATATTGCCCGGACAGTGGCACTACGGCCTACTCTTACAATCGAATTCCAACTGTCAAGGGATCTTTTACGTGCACGCCAATGTGTACACGGGACCACGGTTTTCGTCCCATCCGAACGACTAGAGAGCTGTCCTTGTCAGGCCCTCCGTCCTGCATCACTGACAAAGGGGGAACCACGCCGGATAATCTGGATGAACTTTCTCGGCCATTGCAGGGATCGAACACCCGACCTCCAGACTAGCGAGCCAGCGCCTTTTTTTCATTTTTTTATCATTATTTTTTTATATTTTTATATTATTTAATTTCCTTTTGGCGAGATCGGGGGAAGTTTGGGGGGGGGGGGGCTGTGGATAACGCGTGACAGATTTTGTGTGGAGTGGACGTTAAACCCCATTATTTTCTCTCTCTCGTTAGGCTCGTTAGGATGGGACAAAAAAAAACGAGGTCTCGTCTACACATCGGCGTGCACGTAAAAGATCCCTTGGCAGTTGGACTTCGATATAAGAGTAGGCCCTCTCTCTCCCTCTCTTTCAACCTATAACTACCAGTACATCAATGAATGATTCAATGACCACGTACGTACCCCAGCCACCCCCACCCCCAACGCTACAACCACATGAGTAAGGCTCTAGCTCCTGTCCCTGGTCCAAAACATCTGTTTGTCTTGAATTGAAGCAAGTATTTTACTGATATTTTACCCCCCCCACCCACTTCCCAACTCACTTTCATTTCTTTCCCAGGAGCATTGTACCCAACTCTAGGAGATATCGTTCTACCAAACCGTACATTGGCTTGTCTCACTTTCATTTCTTTCCCAGGAGCATTGTACCTAACTCTAGGAGATATCGTTCTACCAAACCGTACATTGGCTTGTATGTGAGAAGGAGTAGTGTCGCCTGTCTAGCCTCGTCGGTTTTCTCCCACTGCCAAAGACCGTTACGCGCAAGCAAATTAGGATTGAACCATATGTTAGTCCAGAAATGACATAGTTTGTGTCGAGTGGACGTTAAACCCCACCTCTCTCTCTCTCTCTCTCTCTCTCTCTCTCTCTCTCCCCGCACGCAATCTGAAGTAATAGACATATTTATGAATATCTGTAGTTAATAATAAAACTGCTACAGATAAACATGTAGCTAATAATAAAACCAACACATATATACATGCTATTATAATTATTATTACACACTTTCTGTATTATTCTTCTCGTGTACACATTTCACAACAAATCTCTGTACGTCTAGTCAAGTGAAAACATGTCCAATATATACCACTGTATAGTTGTATATACCAACGGTGGCTCAGTGAGTAAGACGTTGGTTCGTTAACCTGGCCGAGTAAGTTTATCGGGATTTAGGAAATGAAATGAAATGAAATGGGGTTTAACGTCCTACTGTTATGCTCCTATACTGGGCTAATGAAGACCGACATACGCCATACAGTGTGCTATGGGGGAAATTTTGCCCGGGCAGCGGCACTATCGCCTACTCTTATATCGAATTCCAACTGCCAGGGCATCTTTTGCGTGCATTCCAATATATACACGGGACCTCGGTGTTTCGTCTCATCCGAAGGACTAGACAGCTGTCCTTGTCAGGCCCTCCGTCTTGTATCACTGACAAGGGGAAACCACGCCGGAAAATCTGAATGAACTTTATCGGTCAATGCAGGGATCGAACACCCGACCTCCAGGCTAGCGAGCCAGCGTCTTACCCACTTAGCCACGTGATCCCCCAGTGGTTGACAAGGACAGCTATCTAGTCGTTCGGGTGTGCTACGAAAAACCGAGATCCCGTGTATACGTAAAAGATCCCTTGACAGTTGGAATTCGATATAAGAGTAAGCCATAGACCAAAATTGCCCTCATAGCACGCTGTATGGCGTATGTCGGTCTTCATTAGCCCAGTAGGAGCAGAACAGTAGGACGTTCAATCCATTTCATATCGTTAATAATCTTGTCACCAAATAACAAAATGACAAAATCACAAACTAGTGCACTCGAAGCCCTTAAACTTCCTTTAAATTAAATAATAAAAAAATGTGTAAATTGCACCTTAGAGGCCTCGTGCTTAACTACATAATATTTCTTAATCTTTAGGGGTTTTTTTCTTCTTTTTTTTTTGTTTTTTTTGTTATCAAGACATAAATTTCTCATTGACTTTATAGTGGAGTATTATTGACGATGACTATCGTATTTCTCGTGTTTTGTAATACGACTATAAAAGATCTATTAAGTATTAAATGTGTTTGAATATTTAGTTAATATCAAATATCAGTGTGTTAATAGCGGGCCTTCAATATCGATCGATCTTATACGATTCTATAACTTTAGTCATTATAAACCTGGGATTATAATGAAAGGGGACAGAAACGCGTAACCATTTTTAAGAGTAGGCCGTAGCGACACTGTCCGGGCAAAATCCCCCTCCCCCCATAGCACACTGTATGGCGAATGTCCGTCTTCATTAGCCCAGTCAGGGCAGGCAAGAAAGACGTTGGCTCCCGACGTTGGGCGAGAAAGTTCCCGGGTTTCTCCTTACAGTGATGCAGGTAGGAACAGTGTCTAGTCCTTCGGGTTGGACTAAAAACCGTGTATAGTGCTGACAGCACATTAAAGAACCCTTGACAGTTTCAATTCAATTGATGTCCAGACACAACTACCCTCATATTACACTGCGTGACGCACGCCCGTGTTCATTAGCCCAGTTGGTGCAGAAAAGTAGGACGTTAAACCCCATTTTATTTCACCTCATAATCTTTTTGGGTTTTTTTTATTTGTTTCTTGTTTTCTTAAAATAAATTAATTTGTATATATATTCGTTTTGTTAATATTGGCCATTTAGTCTTAAATTGTGAATTGTGTTATATTGTATATGGTAAAGCGAGTACATAGGTGGTTGAACTGTTACACATGGCAACGTTTGGGGGTGTTTGGAATTATCTATTTATTTTGCTGGAACATTGTTAGTTTATCCAATCATCCTGTAAGTGTAATCTATGGAAGACCAAATGGGACAATATTCATGATTCTTGTTTCTACATTCTAGTTTGAACATTTTAGACACATTTAAAACACAGCATTATCATCCATTTTTGCCATATTCGAAACACGTGTAGGTCTAATTTGTAATTGTAAACATATGAAAAAGTAAACAAATAACAGCGAATATGTAAGAAAGGCCTTTAGAATTAGTTTAGAATGTTGCGTTCGTGTCTAAAATGTTCAAACCAGAATGTAGAAACAAGAATCATGAATATTGTCCCATTTGGTCTTCCATAGTAATCCACCAGATTTTATTCTCTGATGTTTTTTACAAGAATTCCACGAGATATTGGACATAGAAAAAACAATCTTATTCTCAGACCCCCTTGTGAAACTATTGTGTTGAAAAGTTCCATACAAATGCCCCCAAGCCTTGCCATAAATTCTCTCTTTTTAGTCCCACCCGGACGACTAAACGCTTTTCTATGCCAGTCCCCCACCCCACCCTGTAGTTCATACCACTGTAAACGGAGCTAGCAGTTCTCACTATAATAGTTAAAAACTAGATAATGTAAAGGCAATTTGCTGAAAATTTCAGTCAAATTGATCGACTATGAACCGAGAATTAAGTGATTGTGTTTTCTCCGGGTCTTCGCCCCCCGCCCCCTCCCCCCACTGTTAAAGACCCCTACGCGCAAACGCAAACGAATTATTGAAATACAATTAAACCATATGTTAGTCCCGAAATGAACTAGTTTGTGTTAAGTGGACGTTCGTTAAACTCTCTCTCTCTCTCTCTCTCTCTCTCTCTCTTTGAATTATCCCATCCCAGTCGTAGCAGAACAGTAGAACGCTAACCTCTCTCCCTCTCTCAATTAAATTAGCCCAGTCGTAGCAGAACAGTAGGACGCTAATCCAAATTCGTTTGATCGCAGTTCGCAAGCAAGGTTATAATATATAGGAAGGGCCCACTCCCGTTAATCTCGAGCCTAATATAAATCCCACCGTTACGATCTTACACGTTTGTATTGGCTCGTATCCAATATAACGGGACAAATTCTTCACTTGAATACCTCGTGTACTATGAAGTGAAGAGAGGTATTCTTATATCTCTAGATAAGTATAATATGTACACATTGTATACGATGTTCAAGTGACTGCTGGATATCATTCATATCCCACGCTAAAATATCAGTATAACTTAATATATATTATACTGAAATAACGGACTGTTTAAATGTGCACAACTACGTTTAGAAGCAAATGAAATAACGGATTGTTTAAATGTGCACAATTACGTTTATTAACCATTGAAATAACGGACTGTTTATATAACTACGTTTATATATTAATTAACAAATGGATTGATTAAAATTGTCCAATTACTAGTGCTTCAAATATTGAACATACTGTTTCTTCAAGTTAACTAAATTTATTGAACAGACGAATTGTTAGAAATTAAACAATTGCCACTGTTATAGATATTGGATATTATGCTGGTTCGATCTTAAATTACTGGATTAAATTATAATGATAAGAATATTAATTAATATCGATATGAAGGAAGATCGATGATGTATCATACGACTGTTTATTATTAAATTTCATATGTGAAAGAAAAAGAGACTTTTAAAAATAAAACAAGAATTGTTATTGAAATTTATTTAAGGAACGTGAATGTTCAATAACACATGTATGAATATGAGAAAGAAAAACTGTTGTTTTTCAAAAAAATAAAGCAGGAATTAACATAGGAGACTTATATTCAAGGAAATATGTGACAAAAAAACGTAATTTTTAAAATATAGCATGAATTAACATTGGAATGTATAAAGGGAACTTCAATGTATAGTTATAAATGTATGAATTTTGGAATAATTAAATGGATATATGAGAGAAGAAATCATTCATGGGGATTATTGATATGGCGATATTACCTTTAGGTATGTATGATAAAGTTATATGGGACAATAATCACTTGTATATCGTTATCAAGGATACTTATCGAAACGTCGTGCTTGTGTTTAATAAGCAAGTGCTTGCTTGTTGTCCCATGTGTCAGTTTTGTTATGTTTCCAATCGCTAAATGACACTAAAGAATTATGTATGATAAACTAACATCAAAACCCATAAGAAAAACCTACGAACAGCTGACAAGAGAGAGAGGGAGAGAGAGATTAGTCCCGAAATGACCTAGGGTGTGTCGAGTGGACGTTACCCCCCCCCCCTCCCCATTTCATTTTATTTGGGATATACGATGGTATGAGTCGAGTAGGTTTTATGTTAATCCGATGACAATAGGTATAGAGAGGTCAGATAGAGTTGTATATAGATTTGTTCAGATATAAAACTTCTATATAAACAATCTTATGAGTTGACGTGTATTGTATATTAACACGAAATACACTATCCCTTATTCTCTCTCTACAGAAAGGTCGACCTTTCTATTCTAAAGGAATTCTCACTTCGACAAAATATTGACTCGAAAATCTAACTCCTAGAATACAAATTGTTATTGATATGTCGAGGTATTGGATCTCAGGCCTGAATTATAATTAATAAATAATGATAAATTTATTGACTTGAAAACAGACCCGTTAAACTACAATCCTTTATTAATATAACCCTATAGCGATCAGCCATTTGTATATAGGGGTGGTTGAGCTTAAATATGAATTATTGTTATCAAAAAATAATATATTACTTTATTGTACCTGGAGATATATGCATACATGTCGATAAGACATTATACACAATATATTATGTTCAGGCCATGGGGCTCAGTGAGAAAGAGAGAGAGAGAGAGAGAGAGAGAGAGATGGGGTTTAACGTCTACTCGACACAAACTATGTCATTTCGGGACTAACACATTGTTGAATTTTATTTCAAGCGGGGAATCGAAACCACGACAGTTGACTCAATGACAAACCTTATGATTGAGCGTGCACATGCTAACCATTCGAGCCCCCACCCCACCCCCACCCAAGTGAGTAGGAGATCGTGGGTTCTACCCTGGTTTTGGCCCGGAAACTTAATGATCAGCTCTTCCCCGTGAAGAAAGACAAAGCATGTCCTGCCTCGCACACGACATCAGCCCCTTTCTTAGTGGCAAATGGGGCAATGATCGGGAATTAATAAGTCGACATTATTGACGATGTGGATAATATCGTGTGTTACCTGTAATCTTACCTATATAATAAAGCTCAGGTGTACAGGTATACAGGTGTAAAATGATTTATAATAGTTTACATATGTTTATAGATATACCTGTTTATATAAATCATGTTGTATTGTGCTATATAATACATGATACTTATCTCCAGGTAGGTAAATATTCACAAATACCTGTCTCTATATCTCCAGGTAGGTAAACGTCTACAAATACCTGTCGTTATAACATACATTTAATATTCAACAATGACATGGGGTTTAACGTCCCCTATCTTCTGCACCGACTGGGCTAATAAAGATGGGTGTGTTATGAAGGAAATTTTTCTCGGACAGCAATACACTCAATATTCACAACAATGAAATGAAATCGGGTTTAACGTCCCCAATTTTCTACACCGAGTGGACTAATACAGATGGATGTGCTATGAAGGAAATTTTGCCCGGACAGTGGCAAAATATTCTACAAATCTAATCTATTTTTATCATATTAAGCTGTATATTAATAGATAGCGAGGATTATTTTGAGAACAGAGAAAGCGTTTTGTTATAATTTTGTTGAATGTTATTGGTGGCCATTTACCCCGAGTTTGCTCTCTATCCTCTACCCAGAATCTGTTGCGCCATCTGGGTTAATAGATAGGACATGCTTACTTCCTCCTGAACACCTGTTACCACATGTTATATGTTGCCTCAGTCCACACACACAAGCAGGACTACGGTGGCTGGGTGGGTAGGACAACGTTTCGGTCTGATTGGGGAGCCACAGTGGCCCAGTGAGTAAGACGTTGGCTCGCTAACCTGACGGTCGCGTGTTCGATCTCTGTTTTGGTCGAGAAAGTCCAATGCGATTTTCCGGCGTGCCCCCCCCCCCCCGCCTTGTTAGTGGTGTAGGACGGAGGGCGAAGGTCAAGGTAAAGTCGTTCGGATGATGCGAAATAACCCGGTCCCGCGTACATTTTGGTGTGCACGTAAAAGAACCCTTGACATAGCGAAATTTCTCTCATATCACCCTGCATGGCGTATGCTCGTCCTCATTAACCCAGTAGGAGCAGAACAGTAAGACGTTACATCCCATTTCTACACACACACACGCGCCTTTTTAATTGGTCTACTGTAATATAGGAGGCTGGAGGGTGGGTGGCTGAATGGTTAGCGCGTGCTCGCTGTATCATAAGGTCTGTCATTGAGTCAACTGGCGTGGATTAGATTCCCCGGTTGTACGTGACAAGGAGTAGGGTTGCCTGTCCAACATTGTGTTTTTTCTCCACGTTCTCCGGTTTCCTCCCAGCGCAAGCGAATTATTGAAATAAAATTAAACCGTATGTTAGTTCCGAAATGTCGATTGACAGTAAATCCTCTCTCTCTCTCTCTCTCTCTCTCTCTCTCTCTCTTTCTCTCTCTCTACTGTATTATGTACTTGAAGGTAGTTATGTAATTATAAGGAGAGGTTATGGTATTTTACGGGTCATGTCTTGTAGAGATTGTGTGATATAACAGTATAACGTCTACTTGAATAGATCTATATACATCAATACCCTTATCATAAATACTTACTTATACATAAGAAAAGGTTAGCACACCTTGTGACTCTGCGCCGCCTTACTTATTGTGATTCTTTTGTATGTGTGTGTGTGGGGGGGGGGGTAAACGCAGCATTTTGGAAATATTTTTAGAACCTCAGAACCATGATTGTAACCTCATAACTGAATAATCTCTATGTTTTCTTGTTGCCAACGATTTAATCTGTTCTTAGAAACCTCATCTTAAACGCCAAACATCGAAATTTATGTCTTTGTTAAAAAGTTTAATTTCATGAACAGAACCTATTTAAAGACACATTAAGGGAGATTCAATAACGAGTTGGCAGTTCTCACTATAATAGTTAAAAACTAGATAATGTAAAGGCAATTTGCTGAAAATTTCATTTAAATTGGTCCTCTATGAACCGAGAACTAAGCGATCGAAATTTCCACCTAGCCTCGATCATCATTACTAAAGTCAGTACGATAAACAGCATAGTCTCGATTATCAATTTAATCGTTAAATCGTGAAGGAAAGTTATGCAGTAAATCGGCTCATAATCCACTCAAGATCTCAGGCTAGAAATGACATTGAGAGTTAATTATGGTCTGGATAAGTTAATTAATGTCTAATTAATAATTTAGATAACATTTCAGGTCTAGCTCTTGTATAATGTATGTTTAAGTAGAAGTTATAGAAGAATAAGATTCATCTACTTATTGATATTCCATGACCTTGGATATTTAGAGTAAGGTACTTTTGTGTGATTTATTATAATAGTTTAAAAATAACTAATGAAAAGGGAATATGTTGAAAATTTCAGTCAAATTACTTTCTTCTGAACGGTGTTATCAGCGTTTGAAGAACAGTGTAGTCTCGATTGTCATTGCTACCATTGTTACAATAATAAACAAAGTCTTGATTATCCATTTTTTAATCAAATTATTAACTGGCAATCAAAACCAACCGATGGGCTAGAGAGTTGATTATGGACTTGACATGTGAATAAAGATCCAATTAATGTATCCTTAAGGTACAGAATCTGACCTCATATGGTAAGATCGTGTTCTGAAGACAGTATGAGAAATGTCATCCAGTCTCATATTGTAATCAGATCATGTTCTGAAAACAGTATGAGAAATGTCATCCAGTCCCATTATAATCAGATGGTCAGAAGACAGTATAAGAAATGTCATCCAGTCGCATATTGTAATAATATCATGTTCTGAAGACAGTATGAGAAATGTCATCCAGTCCCATTGTAATCAGATCATGTTCAGAAGACAGTATAAGATATGTCACCCAATCCAATATTGTTAAGATCGTGCGTTTTGACGTAACCGATGGGTCATCGAGGGCATATATCTAGATAAGTAGATACTTATATGTTTATATTTTATGGTTGGTTTTAGGTTGTTTTATTTCAACTACTTCAGACGGCGAGTGATCGGGTTTTATTTTAACTACTTCAGACGGCGTGTAATCTTGTCGTGGAGATATTGGAATAAGTAGTATTGAAATGATTAGGTTTTAACTTGACTGGTAATTTTAGACAACATTTGTGGAATTTTATTTGGTTTTTTTTTACTGATAGGATAAAATCGTGTCAACAAGGGAACTAGATTATTTGAGATGAGATTAAAGGCTTCCAATTACGCCGAACAGAGCTGTTCTGCTCCTACTGGGCTAATGGGCATGGTGTGGCACGAAGGAAATTTTACCTGGATAGCGGCGCTAGGGTCTACTCTTATACTGAATTCAAACTGTCGTGGGATCTTTTACGTTCACGCCAATGTGGCTTCATGGAACATTTTGTTCAAAGTCATGAATGATGTTATATGATATTCTGTATTTGAGTAAATAAAGGTATACGTAAAAAAATGAAATGAAAAGTAATTTAACAATCCACTATTTTAACTTCCTGCTGGAAAATCCTTGGAACTTTGTTGCCAACCATCGGGAGCGAAGCCGAGAACTTCCCGTGCCCGTTCACAGACGGTGGCGCCCGTCGAAGCTTACCCTATAGTTGCTTCCCAATCGTTCAGTCTGTTATTCTAGCCCGCGTTTCAAGCAACTTGTCCAATGCCGGCAATGGTTTCGCAACCGAAATTCAAATCATCTAATCAGACTGTTCGAGCTGCATTCACAAATAATAATCGATGCCCGAAAAATGTGGGGCAATGCAATGTGGCTCCAGACAAAATATTTTAATCCATAGTCAATTAAGTACAAATTCTCTGTATTCAATATACAGAAAACTAAAATTAGTATTTTATCAGACTTCGTGCACTTTATTTTGCCGACTAGATTATATCATAATTTTCTTCCGAATTTACCCGGGGGGTTTGATGGCCGTGTGGTTAGCGCGTTCGCGCTGTATCAAAAAGCCTGTCATTGAGTCAACTGGCGTGGTTTCGATTCCCCTGTTTTGCATGACAAGGATTATGGTCGCCTGTTCAACCTCGTGGGTTTTCTCCAGGTCCTCCGGTTTCCTCTCACAAATAACCCTAAGCGCAAGCGAATTATTGAAATAAAATTGAACTATATGTTAGTCCCGAAATGACTTAGCTTGTGTCGAGTGGACGTTAAACCCCATTTCCGAATTTACCCGTTTATACATTGTCCCTTGCGAGATTTTCTGCTCTGCGCCATTGATAAGGGGAACCACGCTGGAAAATCCCGATAAACATACTCGGACGGGTTAACGAACCAACGTCTTACTCGCTGAGCCTCCGTGGGTATATACAACTATACCATGGTAAAATATATTTGACATGTTTTCACTAGACTAGACGTACATAGATTTGTTGTGAAATGTGTACACGAGAAGAATAATACAGAAAGTGTGTAATAATAATTATAATAGCATGTTTATATGTGTTGGTTTTATTATTAGCTACATGTTTATCTGTAGCAGTTTTATTATTAACCACAGATATTCATAAATATGTCTATTACTTCAGATTGCATTACACGGTTTAGAGAGTTTACCGTCCACTGGACACAAACTAGGTCATTTCGAGATTAACAAAAGGTTCAATCCTATATCAATAATTCGCTTGCGCGTATCGGTCTTTAGCAGTGGGAGGAAACCTGAAGACCCCGAGAAGACCGACGTCCCTACTCCTTGTCACATACAAGTGAATGCAAGGTTTGGTAACGATATCTCCTAGAGTTAGGTACAATTTTTACTTACGAGTAGTTATATGTTGACGTACGGGTAGTTTATAGGTTGACGTACTGGTAGTTACAGGTGGATGTACGGGTAGTTATAGCTTGACGTACTGGTAGTTATATGTTGACGTACGGGTAGTTTATATGTTGACCTACTGGTAGTTACAGGTTGATGTACGGGTAGTTATAGCTTGACGTACTGGTAGTTATATGTTGACGTACGGGTAGTTTATATGTTGACGCACTAGTAGTTACAGGTTGATGTACGGGTAGTTATAGCTTGACGTACTGGTAGTTATATGTTGACGTACGGGTAGTTATAGCTTGACGTACTGGTAGTTACATGTTTATTTATTGATGAACTGGTAATTATAGGTTGAGAGAGAGAGAGAGAGAGAGAGAGAGAGAGAGCGAGAAAGAGAGAGAGAGCGAGAAAGAGAGAGAGAGAGAGCGAGAGAAAGAGAGAGAGAGGTAAATCTTGTACGGACATCGGCGCTAGGGCCTACTCTTATATCGAAATCTAACTAACATACAGTTTAATTTGATTTCAATAATTCGCCTAGGTGTCGTTTTTTTTTTTTGGCCGCGGCTATAAAGAGAAATGGTCTGTTCTGAACGAAGATTATTTCACGACGACTGTCTAATAATATTATCAATCAACAATTGTACTGTAACATTTCAATTTATTTATAAAGTGATCGAGTGGATTAATATCTTAGATCGATATACAATAACTCATGATCGATCATCGATAATCGATTATAATTTAGGCTAATATTAGTATTTTTAAAACCATATTAGCAGGTTTATTATTATAGGTGAGGTAATATTAAATCGATTAACTGATGAAAAAATAAATAATATAATTGTCAATTAAAGATACATTATGGGAGATTAGATAAAGAGCTCACAGTTCTCACTTTAATAGTTAAAAACTAGATCATGTAAAGGGAATATGATGAAAATTTCACATCTATGGCAAGGTTTGGGGGCATTGGTGTGGAACTTTTCACCACAAGAGTTCCACAAAATACTGGGTTTCTGAACATAAATACATTCCCCAAGACTTTCGACTTAAAAAAATATTCATAGAGTGTTTTGGGTCTGTGGTGTTTTTCATCACAAGATTTCCACAAGATATTGGACTTAGAAAAAATATCCTTTTTTTCTAAATTTCTTCTCATACCTCCCTATGTACCTTTGTGGTACCACATTCCACTATGAACCGAGAATTTCGCGATTGAAATTTTGGTCTGGCCTCGATCATCATTACTATAGTCGGTAGGATAAAAAAAACATAGTCTCGATTACCCATTGTATGATTAAATTATGAATGGAAATCGGAACCTAATCCAATAAACATCACAGGCTAGCGATGCCATTGAGAGTTGACATGACGTGTACCTAATCTGTTAGTGACTGGTCATTCCTCTCGTATCGGCACCTGACGTATTGATTTGTTAATTAACGATTACAAAATTTAAAAGTCGTGTTTTTGATGTCTAAAATTTTGGAGTTATCCTTCAACATTTTATTATTTACAGTACTCTAATTAATTACACGGGCCCCTATAATGTAGCATTTTAACATTTACAACGTTGGTCTAATTACTAACACGGCGTCGTATAATCTTACATTTGATTTTTTAACGGTGTTTGTCTGGTTATTAAAGCGAGAATTTCAAATTTTCTTAGAAAGTCAAAACATACTTATTTCTATGTCTTTTGCTCAATAGTTTATCAAATCACTATTATACGATCATGGGCATTATTTCCCACCCTTAAAAATCATTGACACAGGAAATAACAACACAATCACCTCCCCTGTTTTGATATTGACAACATGGGTTAGCCATTTTCCAACGTTGGAATTTAAAGTTAAAAATGATATGTTTGCCAATTTCTCAGCTGGCAATAGTGAATTATAGGATTAATAGGATTATTCTTTAACAAGGTAGGACTGTTTATAGATATCATCTATTTTAAGGCTTTATTTTAATAAATTTTAAAAATATAACTTGAAAATTTGCAGTTGCAACTTTAACACGCGGTCGTAAAATTATACAGTTTAACATTTACAATGTGGTATCAACACAGAGGCTATAATCTTACGTTTTAACATTTACAGTGTTGATATTAACACAGAGCCTATAATCTTACGTTTTTAAACTGTTTAATTAATCCTATCAATAATAAATAACAATAGCTAACTGACACCCTGACTGACACCCTGTCTAACAAACCCAAGATCTTTTTATTATACAACAAAAATAAATAAAAACTTCGTTCATCCATATCCATCAAAAATACAATACACACAATAGTTCAGATTTCAAATCATTGTAAATTCGTAACAATTGTAACGTCAACTTTGAAATCCGTTGATAAATGACGTTATATCAACGTCATATTTTGTAAACATTTTCTGATTCCTGTGCTCGCAGTGTTTTTGCCATTATTGGCACCAAATAGAAATCAATTATTTTTAAATGTTATTGTATTAGGGACATTGCTATATGTGAAGCGGGTGGGTGACCGAATGGTCAGAGCGTGTCATAAGGTCTGTCATTGAGTCAACTGGTGTGGTTTCAATTCCCTGGTTGTACGTGAAAAGGAGTAGGGTCGCCTGTCCAACCTCGTGGGTTTTCTCCGGGTCCTCCGGTTTCCTCCTACAGCGAATAATGGAAATAAAATTGAACCGTGTGCTAGTCCCGAAATGACCTAGTTTGTGTTGAGTGGACGTTAAACCCCGTTTCTCTCTCTCCCTGCGGTAAGACGCTGGCTCGCTAGCCTGGAGGTCGGGTAGTCGATCTCTGCATTGGCCGGGAAAGTTCATCCAGATTTTCCGGCGTGTTTCTCCCTTGTCAGTGATGCAGGACAGAGGGGCTGACAAGAACAGCTGTCTAGTTGTTCGGATGGTTCGAAAAACCGAGACCCCGTTTACTCATTGGCGTGCACGTAAAAGATCCCTTGACAGTTGGAATTCGATATAAGAGTAGGCCGTAGTGTCGCTGTCCGGGCAAAATTCCCCTCATAGCACACTGTATGGCGTATGCCTGTCTTCATTAGCCCAGTTCGGAGCAAAACAGTAGGACGTTAAACCCCATTTCATTTCATTTCATTTCTCTCTCCCTGCTATATATGACCTTCACAGGAAGGCATAACCACAGTGACGCCTCTATTAAAAGTGATGTGGTATAGATATAAATAAATACTGTTGAATCAGTTTTTGATGATTACACCCATGACCATAACACACGCCTTCCCGATATATGCAAACTCAGACAAAGCGGGCCCCGTGTACATATTGGCGTGCATGTAAACGAACACTTGGCAGTTAAAATTTATAGCGCTGCTGTCTGGGCAACAATTCCCTCTTAGCACACCACTGTATGGTGTATGCCCGTCTTCATTAGCCCCGTCTGAGCAGAACAGTAGGACGTTAAACCCCGTTTCATTTCATAGTATGTACACGCGTACTGATTATTTGTACGACCATTGCACATGCATACGCCATGAAGACATAGGGCCTATAGCAATAAAATGTCGAAGTTACGAATATAGGCCGCTGTGCCAAAAATTATCCTATGAAGTAGGTTAATTTTCGCGTTAAAGAGAACTTCTTTTGTCGCTTATAGCAGCAACTTGGCAATGTAGGATTTCGGGTGATCCAGAAATAGAATACCTGGACCTAATGCAATTAATCAATCAATTAATTAACCGTTTAGTGTAACTATTGAGTAATTATTGATTAACGATTACCTGTAAAGTATATTGTAATATTTAATATAAATTTTATTACCAGCGTAAAAAAAATAAACATGAAAACTAACTACAGGTAATTTATTTACCTTTGTGTTTATTTAATGACACGGTGTTTAATGGCCAGCACCAAACGGCTATAGTGTTCGAGGCTTAAAGGATCTAAATCGGTAATATTTGGCACCTAGAAATTGACAAAAATCGGTCGCAACGCATATAATAATGTAATATGAATGTATATAAACTGATTTACATTCAATCGTTTCTATTTTTACTGTAATTTCTAATCAGTTATGTTCGGCGAAATACGCCTGAAGTCTCATGTGAATGGCAATCTTTAGCGTCTGGTTTTTCCAGTCTAAACCGATGGTATTTATTGCGCATGCTCTCCAGATAAGAATATAGCGTCACCATTTGACATGACTTGTGGAATATGTCTAGCCCTGCTCTTTGATTCCCTTATTCCAAATGGCGCTGAAACGCATTATGGTACACGAGTGGTGTACCAATGGTAAAATGTTTATTTTGTCTTGAAATTGGATATAAAAAGCCTGTCTTTTCCTGGTAAGATCGCAAGACCAATGTTGATTTGAATTGACAAATAATTCGTGTTTTCAATGTCGTAGATTTTTGATGATATTGAGTTAGAGACTTAGCTACTTTAAACATACATTATTCAAGAGCTAAATCTGCCTATTACAGGTCTTTCTTTAGACCTGAAATGTTTTCTAAATTATTAATTAGACATTTTTTAACTTTTCCAGGCCATAATCAACTCTCGATGGCATCGGATTTCTCTAATATTAAATAGATTAGAATAGTTCAGCCATATTTTGATTTAAGCTAAAAATGGAGGAGCGAGACTTAGCTTCGAGCAACCAGTACGGTGGTTGAAATTATTGCACACGTCTTGTCTAACCTACAAAGGCTAAAATCTAGGCTCAGAATGTAGTAATTTTAATGAAATTTTCAAATTATTCATTTTACATTATCTATTTATGAACTATTATAGCAAGAATGGCTAGCTCTTTATCTAAATCTTACATAATGTATCTTTAATTCATTTGTGTTTATTTCTCGGGGTTTAATGACACGATGTTTAATGGGACGCCAGCACCAACTGGCTATAGTGTTTGGGGCTTAATTTATTTCTATTATTGACTCGAGGTTTAATAACACGATGTTTAATGGGACATCAGCATCGAATGACTATAGTGTTCGAGACTTAATTTATTTCTATTATTGGCTCGAGGCTTAATGACACGGTGTTTAATGGGACGCCAGAACCAAACAGCTATAGTTTTCGACGTTTAATTTAATTCTCTATTATTAGCTCGAGGCTTATGAAATGAAATGAAATATTGTTTAATGGCATGCCAGCAATAACCGGGCTATATTGTGCCAATCATATGTGATGTTTGAGGCTAACGTATCATATGTGATGTTCGAGACTTAACGTATCATATGTGATGTTCGAGACTTAACGTATATGCGATGTTTGATGCTAACGTATCATACGTGATGTTTGAGGCTAACGTATATATGTGATGTTCGAAGCTTAACATATCATATGTGATGTTTGAAGTTTAACGTATCATATGTGATGTTCGAGGCTTAACGTTTCATGCAATGTTCGAATCTTAACATTGCATATGTGGTGTTCGAGGCTCAATCTATTTTATTATTGACCCTACATTACCATATTGTTCTAATTATAACACCCCAGCATTTTATTCACGTCAAGTCCTGAAAATGAAATGGGGTTTAACGTCCTACTGTTCTGCTCGTATACTGAGCTAACTCAATATCATCCAAAATCTTCCACATTAAAAACATGAATTTTTTGCAATTTAAATCAACATTGGTGTTGTGATCTTACCTGGAAAAGATGGGCTTCTGATATCCAATATTTAAGACAAAATAAACATTTTACCATTGGTACACGAATCGTGTACCATAATGCGTAATAGCGCCATTTGTAACAAGGTGCTCAAAAAATGAGGCTAGACATATTCCACAAGTCATGTCAAACGGTGATATCATGTTCTTATTTGGAGAGCATGCGCAATAAATAATATCGGTGTTGACTGGAATAACCAGACGCTAGAAACATTTTACAATTGGTACACGAATCGTGTACCATAATGCGTTTCAGCGCCATTTGTAACAAGGTGCTCAAAAAATGAGGCTAAACATTTGACTGGGATAACCAGACGCTAGAAACTGACTTGCGGTTGAGACTTCTGGCGTATTTCGCCGAACATAACTGATGACAATTCACAGTAAAACGGACACGATTGAATGCAAAACAGTTTATATCAATTCATATTACATTATTATATGTGTTTCGACCCATTTGTGCCAATTTCTAGGTCCAAAATATTAGCGATTTACCTCCTTTAAATCTTGGATAAATCAGATCATGCCTGGAAAAAATAGAAATAATTCATTGGTAAAGTTCAAGTAGTCTACTTTAATACGAAACTAATCTTTGTGTAATCTATTTCATGTATTCACAAACACAGGTCTATAGCTAGGCTTGTATATAAATATAGATTTATATAGGGCTATATATCTATAATGATTTCAATTAACAGGCGCCGCTGTCCGGGCAAAATGTCCCTCATAGTACACTATATGACAAGGAAGGCTGTCTAATCGTTCAGATGGGACGAAAAACCGAGGTCCCGTGTACACATTGGCGTGCCGCTGTCCGGGTCAAATTTCCCCTCATTGGACACTGTATGGTATATGCCCGTTTTCATTAGCCCAGTTCGGAGCAGAACAGTAGGACGTTAAACCCCATTTCATTTCATTTCTCATTATCACAGTCGGGGAAGAACAGTAGGACGCTAAACCCAATTTCGGGGAGTGAGAAACTAGGACATTTCGGGACTAGCATATGGTTCGATTTTATTTTAATAATTCACTTACGCGTAGGGGTCTTCAGCAGTGTGAGAAAACCAGAGGACCTGGAGAAAACCCACGAGGTTGGACAGGCGACCCTACACCTTATCACGAATCGAAACCATGCTATTTGACTCAATGACGGACCTTATCATCTAAAGAGCACGTGTTAACCCCCGTTCCTTTTTGTAATCCGATTATATTCAACGAGTTCGTGCGCCTTCCCTAAAATTTAATATTATATCTAAATAATTCACCCATTCTTCAATTTCAATCACAAAAAAAACTAGTGGTCCAATAAACGCTTAATTCCCCTATTGTTATCGGCAAGCTATTGATTCAATACACTGATTTAAAACACAATATTTTAGACCAACTGAAAGAAATGACATGAAAAAGGATTGAAAACCATAATTTTACCCAGTAATACTGGTGTTCTAGAGCAGTGGTTCTCAACCTTTTTTATCCAATGGCACACCTTGGAACACATGAAAAAAATAGCTGCATACCTGGCTAAATAGATATGAAAAATATATGAATTTTGCAAAATAAAAACATGGCAAGTCAGAGACGGCACATCATAGACGGCATACAATCGTAGACACAGACTAGTCATAGACACATAGAATAACACAAACTAAAAGAAGAAATAATCAATTGGGAACACGTGGTTTTCGCATTTTCGTGGCACACTTAGGAAATGAAATGAAATGAAATGGAGTTTAACGTCCTACTGTTCTGCTCCTAACCTGGGCTAATGAAGACGGGCATACGCCATACAGTGTGCTATGAGGGAAATTTTGCCCGGACAGCGGCACTACGGCCTACTCTTATATCGAATTCCAACTGCCAAGGGATCTTTTACGTGCACGCCAATGTGTACACGGGACACGGTTTTTCGTCCCATCCGAACGACTAGACAGCTTTCCTTGTCAGCCCCTCCGTCCTGCATCACTGACAAGGGAGAACCACGCCGGAAAATCTGGATGTACTTTCTCGGCCAATGCAGGGATCGAACACCCGACCTCCAGGCTAGCGAGCTAGCGTCTTACCCACTTAGCCACGTGATCCCCGGCACACTTAGGAAGATCACGCGGTACACAGGTTGAGAATCAGTGTTCTAGAGAGAGTAAGTGGTATCAGGTGTTCTAGAAAGAGTTAGTTGCATCAGGTGTTCTAGGGGTAGTAAGTGATATCAGGTGTTTTAGAGAGTAAGTTGTATCAGGTGTTCTAGAGAGAGTAAGTGATATCAGGTGTTCTAGAGAGAGTAGGTGATATCAGATGTTTTAGAGAGGGTAAGTGATATCAGGTGTTCTATGAGAGTAAGTAACATCAGGTGTTCTAGAGAGAGTAAGTGGTATCAGGTGTTCTAGAGAGAGTTAGTTGTATCAGGTGTTCTAGAGATAGTAAGTGATATCAGGTCTTCTAAGAGTAAGTGGTATCAGGTGTTCTAGAGAGAGTAAGTGATATCAGATGTTCTAGAGAGAGTAAATGTATCAGGTGGTCTAGAGAGAGCAAGTGATATCAGGTGTTCTAGAAAGAGTAAGTGGTATCAGGTGCTCTAGAGAGAGTAAGTGATATCAGGTGTTCTAGAGAGAGTATGTGGTATCAAGTATTCTAGAGAGAGTAAGTGATATCAGGTGTTCTAGAAAGAGTAAGTGGTATCAGGTGTTCTAGAGAGAGTAAGTGATATCAGGTGTTCTAGAGAGAGTAAGTGGTATCAGGTGGTCTAGAGATAATAAGTGATATCAGGTGTTCTGGAGAGAGTAAGCGATATCAGGTGCTCTAGAGAGGGTGAGTAGCATCAGATGGTATAGAGAGAGTGGGTGGTATCAGGTGTTCGAGTAAGAGTAAGTGATATCAGGTGTTCTAGAGAGAATAAGTTGTATCAGGTGTGAATAGAGATAATAAGTGATATCAGATGTTCTAGAGACAGTAAGTGATATCAGGTGTTCTAGAGAGTAAGCGTCGATACACTGGTCTAAGAAAGAAAAACAAATCACCAATGAATGTAGAATAGCTGCTGATTGTTCGTTGTCATTGGATTATTTTTTTTATAATTTGTTGAAACGCTGTGAGTTAAATTTAGATTAGTGGGAAGTGTGTCTTTGAAGAATTGCTAACGCAGATGTTGTTTTATTTACAGTAATGAGAATATGGGCATTATGCCGGTGTTTTTTGTATTATCGCGTTAGTTGATCGTAAAAGCGATTATTTATAGTACTTGCACAACTAACTGTTGCAATTAGGTGTACTAGACATCTATACTCGTGTATATAGTTTTATATCACATAGGGTATTCTCATAAAGATCACCTGGGATTAGTATATATTAAGGGAGATTAAGGATTTCTATGTTAAAGGTGATAAATGTTTACCTGAAGGATAATTGGTTGATAAGGAAAGGTTTTATAATATTTGATATACCTGTCAGTAAATTGCTTGATAACACCTGTGTATATGTAACTGTCTACATAATGTAGTTATTTTTAGATCTAGATATAAAAGCCAAGATTACATATAATACTGTGGTTTACATTCCCATTCGAAACTTATACTTTGTATAATTTTACCTGTATTTTATGTCTCTCACATGTATCTTGTATTTTGCCTGCATTTTAACGGCATTTCACCTGTATCTTGTATTTAACCTGTATTTTTGTTGTCTTTCGTATGTATCTTGTATTTTACCTGTATTTTATGTCACTCGTGTGTATCTTGTATTTTACCTGTATTTTACCTGTATTTATCTTGTATCTTACCTATATTGTATGTCTCTCACCTGTATCTTCTATTTTATCTGTATTTTATGTCTCTCTCCTGTATCTAGTATTTTACCTGTATTTTACCTGTATTTGCCTGTATTTTATGTCTCTCACCTGTATCTTGCATCTTATCTGTATATTACCAGTATTTTATGTCTCTCACATGAATCTTGTATCTTACCTGTATTTACCTATATGTCTTGATTCTTTGTTATTTTTGACTACAGGGGCCTTATACACAAAAACTGAAACTTATAATTTTTATGGATACTGCATTTTCATTGGCTGATATTTTAAATCCTAGAACCTATTTTATTTATTAGCCAATGGAACGACTGCATTAGTGTACGTATACGTCAATAAGGCCACATTAACTTCTTTAGGACCAATGTTGCGATCAAATGTGTTAAATGCCATTTTTAACACCCGATTCACTGGGGGGTACGAAAACATTTTAAAAACTTGAAAATATATTTTTATTTATTGTTTATCTTCTTTTCTTTTGTCTTCCAGATTTCGGAAGTAGAATTTAAAAAGAAACCGTTTGAAATGGATGATATAAAGCTTCATATGACGAGATTTCTTAAAATTATTAGTGGAATGTGTAACTTGGACATGGTTTTGCCTTAATGTAAATCAAGATGGCGTCTAATACAACGACGCAGGTGATTTTATTGGATGACTCAACTCAGACCCTGAACATTATAACCGGATTATTGACGGTTCTCGGGATCATTGGAAATCTGTTATCCTTACTTCTCAAAGTCTGTCTCAAGTTTGTGATCCCACCAACCTGGAAAACCGCCATATTTTTAGGCGACGTCGCCAACGTGTTTCTAGGCATCGGCTTGTCTCTCTTTCTGTCTCATGCTAGTAATCAGTCGCTTGGTGTCTGCAATGCAGCGGGATTTTTTATGTTGTTCGCCATCTTGGATTGCTTGACGGCTGGACTATTGTCGGTTGTTATTTTACAATATATACAAAATCCTGTAAAAATTTCACATTTTTCGAACTACTCCAAAGGTTTAATGTTTATTTTAATCATCCCGCCAAAATTAATCGCGATCTGCATCGCATTTCTGCCTCACATTCCGGTGAATTATTTCAACACGTCATTCAGTTATTCCATCAGTTGTTTCCCTTTACGAGAAGCAGGCGTCACCGGTTCCGAATTCGGCGCCATCGTGTTTATTCTTCTGTGGATTATTTTAGCCGTGAGTGTTGGGCTGTGCATCTCCTGTGCTTTTAAATTATGGCGAAGCAGTCTGGGAAGAATCCACGCGTCTTCCCCAGATCTTTGGCAGACGCAACTCTTAGGCCAAGGAAAAACTTTCCAGAAGTTCCTGCTCCTCGAGCAAACAATCTGGGTTATCTCCCTTTTCTTGCTGACCCTGATCCTCTATACAAACACCACCCATCTCCTGGTTCCCCAGTGGATCGTGTTCGTGACCCTGAGTGTGGTGACGACTTTACACTGCATCTTCAGCCACCTCCAGACAGCATTATGGAGCACCTTATGCTGCTCCGCCAACAGAAAGAGTAAAGAGCCGTACCAGAGGTTGAAAAAACTACAATTGATTAGAGTAGAAGTAAGTACTTTTTTTTAAATTTTACTTTTACATCCTGGAGGAGAGAGAGAGAGAGAGAGAGAGAGAGAGAGAGAGAGAGAGATGGGGTTTAACGTCCACTCGACACAATCTAGGTCATTTCGGAACTAACACATGGTCCAAATTTATTTCAATAATTCGCTTGTGCGTAGGGGTGGGAGAAAACCGGAGTACCTGGTTGGACAGGCGACCCTACTCCATGTCACGTACAACCGGGAAATCGAAAACACGCCAGTTGACTCAATGTCAAACATTATGATACAGCGCGCACGTGCTAACCATTCGGCCATCCAACCCCCCACCCTGGAGTAGAAGTATACACCCCATCCCCCTTTTTGATACGGACCGCAGTTCACCAACGTTTAACGTGTGGTGTGGACGTTTCTGCTTCTGAGATTTTGACCACAGGTGTTACACATTGTGTCCCATTTGGTCACACTGGTGCTAACTAGTTAGGTTGCCAAATCCCGGGATTTGGGTGACCGAGTGGACTTTATTGAGTAAAGATTTTTTTACCTTTCTTCCACCCCTCCCCCTTTCACACACACACACTGCTAAAATTGAAATAAAATTAATTATACCACATGCATGTTAATCCTAAAATGACCTGGTTTGTGTCAAGGGGACACAATTTCTCTCTCTCTCTCTCTTCCCACCAGTCATTTTATCATTTCAATCCATCTTACCCCCTCCCCCTACCCACTGACAAAAACAACTTCAACCGACCGATCCCAGTTTTAATGCTCCAAGTAAACACAGATTAAGATTGTTTGCTTTTTTTGTGGCGCAGTGGGGGGGGTGGGTGGTAAGGACGGCATCTTGTCGTTTGGATGGGACGAACGACCGAGGTCCCGTGAACACGTGACCGTGCACGTAAAAGAACCATTGACAGTTAGTTGGAATTCAATACAAGAGTGGGCCGTGGTCGTAAAAGAACCTTGACAAGTAGTTGGAATTCGATATGAGTAGACCTTAGAGCCGCTATTTTATGGCATTTTACAGTATTTTACAGGTTGTTTTTTACAGTATTATACAGAAATGAAATGGGGTTTTTCGCCCCACTGTTCTGTTCCTCCTGGGCTAATGAAGACGTCTTCTACAGCAGGTCTACGGTCGACTCTACTGTCAAGGGTTCGTTTACATGCACGCCAATGTGTATACGGGATCTCGGTTTTCCGTCCCATCCGAACGACTATACGTTGTCCGTGGTCAATGACAAGTGGGAACCACGCCGAAAAATCCAGATGAACTTTCTCGACTAACGCTGGGATGAAACACATGATCTCGAAGGTTAGCGAACCAACGTCCTACGCAATGAACCACCGTGGCCTCTAGTATTTTATAGCATTTTTGTATTTCATAGCATTTTTGTATTTTATAGCATTTTTGTAATTTGTTCCAGGAAACTAGTAAACTAAGAATGAAAGCGTCTTGGTCTTTACATAAAGGGGTGAATAAAAGCGGTTTATTGAAAGTTTATGGTGTAAATCATATGAAGGCTTGGTCCCAGGAAATAGTTATATTAGGGATGTTAAGAAAGAGTCACCACCCCAGTATTCTTCATTGTTTGTGGACCAGCACCTCGAATCCTTTCTATGAAACAATGACTTTAATCAGTGGAGAAATAATAACAGCAGACTCCAGGTAAAATTATCTTCAACAACTTCTCAAATGTCCCCAATATACCAAACTACACCCACTATATGGCTGTTTTTTTTCTTTTGCTTTTTTTATAAATGTTCAGTTATCTTCACTAATCTCTCAAATGACTCCAAAAAGGTACCAAATTGGACCCTCTGGCGTAAAATTATCTTCACTAACTTCTCAAATAATTCCAATATACCAAACTGCATCCACTATATGAGTGTTTTGTTTTATAAATGTTCAGTTATCTTCACTAATCTCTCAAATGACTCCAAAAGGGTACCAAATTGGACCCTCTGGCGCGGAGACCCCATGAGTAAGGAAATGGCTCGATCCCGGTATTGGCCGAGAAAGTCCTCCTGGATTTACCAGTATGGTTTTCTCCCTTGTCAACGGCACATGAGAGAGTACCTGACAAGCAACAGTGTTTCGTCGTTCGGATGAGACAGAAAACGGGGGCGCGTGTAGATGTTGGCCTGGTTCCCACTCGCCGAGTACACATTCACGTACACCTGGTCCAGCCGTGTGCGTATTGTCGTACACCTGGTCCAACCGTGTACGTATTGTCGTACACCTGGTCCAACCGTGTACACATTCACGTACACCTGGTCCAACCGTGTACACATTCACGTACACCCGGTCCTACCGTGTGTACGTACAACTATCCCAACTATGTACACACTGACATACAGCCGCTCCAATCGTGAATACGATGGCGTAAGAAAACTTTCACATGCGGAATTCGATGAATTGTTCAGGCAAATATACGCCCACCTTTTAGCATTGCACACGCGACTATCAAAAAAACCCAACACATTTGGACGTCTCAAAATGACCAGAGTATTGTGTTGTCAAGATTTTGAATTTCATTCCTTCATTCATTGTTTCATCTTCAGATTAATCTGTATGGAATTAACCAACAGTGGAAGCCTACACAAGTTCCTGGCTGATTTAGATATACCTCTACCTGAGGCTTGCCAACAGACTATACTACATGATGTAGCAGAAGGTTTATCTTGTCTTCATGAACAGAACATCCTCCATAATAATCTCTCATCTTTCTCCATTTACCTTAAAGGTTCGATACAGGTGAGTACAGGGACAGTTATCTTAAAGGTTCGATTCAGGTGAGTGGGTGGGTGGGGGATTAAGGCAATGTCCTGTGTCACCAAGGCGATGTGAGTTTTGAACTGCCTCAGTAACGACGAGGCCCCTAATTTCATGTAAGTGTTAGCCCAGGAAGTTCTTCTAGTGTGTCCAGCCTGTTTTTCCCTCGTCATTTGTGAAAGGGATAGGGCTAGGAACAAATGATAAAATAAGTACAAAGGTGTTTTAAACATATAAGAATCATCGGCAAAATGCGTGTGTGCGTGTGCGTAGGGGTATAGTGGTTTAACGCGTGTGCATGACATCAAAAGGCCTGTCACCCAGCACGTGGCGTGGTTTCAATCCCCTCTCGTACGTGAGATGGAGTATGGTCGCCTGTCCAAACTTAAGGGTTTTGTCGGGGACCCCCAGTTTCCTCACACTGCGAGCAAGCGAATTATTAAAATATAATTGAACCATACTTTGTGTCAAATGAACGTTAACCCCCCCCCCCTCTCTCTCCCTCCTAATAAATGTCGAAAACTATCTTTACTCTTACATGTCTAATACGAATAATTAAAGTTGAAAATAAATAGATTATTTGTTTTATTTTTTCTTTCAGTGTTTGGTTTTACGTGCGTCATTGGGCGATTTCGAGCATGCTCAGATCTATGGATCTCTTCAATCTGGTGGATCAGCACCGAGCAGTATCAGCAAGAAACAATTCTTTTTACCCGATATCAGAGCTTTTGCATTGGTGGCTCTGGAAATCCTTGGGGTTGTATGCGAAAAGAAGCTGCAAGTCCAATCTACCCACCGTAAAGTAGAAACCCAAACATCGATGCTGCCAGAAAATGGTGCCTATTATAACTTTGAGAGACCAGATTCGCATCTGAGCTCCAGCATTCCAGAATCCTATCGACTGCCCAATCAGGCAGAAGCAATTGCCAATCAACAAAACCATTTGAACCAACAACGACCCAGCTCTAGAGGCAGCCAAGATCAAATTTTGCGGGTCAATCCTCCAATACCGACAAAATTATTCGTTGAAAAATATGTATCGGCATCTAATGTATCGAATGTAACAAGCCAAGACAATCATCCTGACAATCGAGGTACAGTTCAAAGTTTAGCAGTGCCTCAATTTCGTGTCAGCCGAGCTTTAACATCACCCGTTCATGTCAAAGATAACGAATCTACCGACACCAGACCGCTGAGTGCACGGAATCAATGTTCCGACAATGACAATTATCTACCTAGGGTTTCTTATCCCACGAAGCCGGCATCTGGTCTTCAGTATTCTTCATCACCATTTTACAGTAACCGTCCTAAAGAACATGAATATGAAGAGATAGATGAAATCGCCGAATGTATCGAATCGGATTATTATAGGAAACATATGTATCCACCCAAGCAATCTTCCATCATTCCCATTTATGAACCCTTCGAAATTTCAAAATCATCGACTGACCATTACCAACCAAATGCTACAAATTCTGCCGGAGGGAATAATTCAAAAGATGGAGGTCGCGGGAATATCTTCAATGTGGCACCGCCATCTCATGTACAAAAGAAAAGGGGTCATTTAGATACACGAAAGTATACTCCAAATAATCAGCCGGTTTCCGAATCTCTACCTGGGATGGTCGACCATGATTCCGTTAAAAATACCCCAACTCTGAACGATTTGGTGAAAGCAAAGGAAGCAGCAAAGATCGAAGGTCATCTTGAAAGCTATCAAGAGCGAATTATAAACAGGGAACTTCAAGAACAGATGCGCCGTCCAAATACCGCTCCACAGAACCATGCGCGTCCTGTGTGTAAGGACTATACTGGGCAGCGACCACCTTGGCTACAGAAACAAGATGATTTGAATCATAATAAACCATATCCCGCGGAGCAAAATATTAGCGGTGCTGTTCCACATTCTTCAGCACGTGTCCATCAACCGAGGTTTGAACAAGTTCAGAAATTGGCGACATCTAGACCCCAAACTGCCAAGACCTTAAATCAAACTCAGTATATTCCTGAATTTGCTTCACCTCAAATTCGTCCACACACGGTCGAAATTTCGTGCGAATATCAAAATCCAACAATACGTGTTCAATCTGCTAAATCAGTGAAAGGAAGAACTGCGCTGAAAAAGGCTATCCATAAGAATGGACCTAAATCGTCAGTGCCGAACGTTGAAAGGGGGAAACTGAATGCTGATTTAGAAAAGAAATATTCGAATTTTAAGCAAATAGGGACAATACAAGATACATTTAGGAAATTAACTCAACCACAGAACGACAAGGTTCCACAAACCCCTGATCAAACGAAAGGAGAAAGTTTCTCAATAAACCATCATGGAATAGAGGCTGGTAGTGCTCAGCCAGCTGGGGATGAAGCAAATTCCAAATTAGAAAATCTTCCGAATGATAAGCAATATGACTCCAAGGACTCAAAAGGAGGGGCTATTCCCAGACAGAAACCAATAGTTCCTCCAAAACCAGCAATAATTAAAAACAAAAGTGCTAATGGGAGTGATTATTCTAGTTTTAGTAGCAATGATAGTTTTAATAGCAGCATTTATAAACAATCCTCCAAAACCAGCGGTGCATCTCTGAATAGTGGTGAAGTGTCTTCGCTTTCATCTCAAGCCGGGCTGAATTCCGAACAGCTAGAAAAGCATGGTTACTCCACAGACACTCCCGTGGAAGACGTTCAACAATCCGATATTGTTGCTAAATTTGTGGATAGTGGTTTTGATAGTGCTTCTGTAAATAGTGAAGTATCAGTCGTGGAAGGATATTCGTGTTCGTGTCCCGACGCACATGTAGACAAATCGACATGTTTGTGTCAGTATTCAAGTTCGGGTAAAATGGACACTGATACTAAAACTTCTTGGAGTAATACGGAATCTGTTTCCTCTTCTTATGATTCCAATCAAACCCTTACATCTCCGGCCATTGCTTGTCCTGACGTTGTTCCACGAAAACGGACCCCATCTTCTAGTCCAGATATATTAGGTCCAGACGAACAATATCCTCTGGGTGAATCAGTTTCTCAATCGAAAAATCAACTAAAAGATCAGCCCCGGGCCCAAAAACAAAAAGACAACAAGATCTTTTCCAAGATGCATACGACGATGCTTGATGAAAAGAAAGAACTAAAGCAAGGCGTGGCAACCAAACGGTACCAAGAGTTGGCAAAGCGAGGGGTTCCTTTAAGGGTATCGGTCGTGTCCGCAAAACAACCGAGTGATGGGTCGGATACTCTTACTGACTGGAGTGAATTCGATTCCAATTATGAAGCTGAAATAATTGAAGAAGACCCCGAAGAGGAGGAGATTCTTTCAGATTCTGATGCTCGGGAGTTCCTTGAAAGTTTGGATTCGTCATCGTCTAGAAGTAGTGTAAAGAGACCGTCCCAAGCGGGGTCTTTTAGGTCTGGGCGAGTGATACACGAGGTTATTAGAGAAGTTCCAGAAGAATCAACGTCTTCCACTTGTGAAGATGAGTCAAAGTTTCTGTTAGCTAACAATGACAAGACATTGATCCAAGGTTTCGCGATATCTTCTAGCAGTGCATCAGGTAGGCTTGGTTATGTTGTGATGAATTGAAATCTTGTTTTACGTTCTACGTTTCTGAACCAACCTACTAGCTAATAAGATCGATATACACCATGCAGTGTGTAAACTTAGGAATTCTGCCAGGACAGGACGCTACAGACAACACTTAATTCTATTTCTTACTGTAAGGGGCTCAATGCGTACACGTACCAACAGTCCTTCATCCTTTCCGAACGGTTAGGCGCAATTCTGTGCCAGGACCTTCATCGTACATCACTGGCACTGACAAGAGGGAACCAGATTTTTTCTACCAGCATCAGGACCGAACTCGGGATGTCTTGACACATGCAGGTGTCTTTCTCACTGATAATTGATGGGATCATGTCGTCGCTCATTAAATCCACAATGGCAGGAATAGATCGTCAACGTCCATTTTTTACAAACTGATATTCATTTCCCAGTTATACAGTTTTTATCCACAAACAATTTCAAGATTCTTTTAGCTATCTAAGGTAAACTTCAAGGCAACATCACCCCTTACATCAGAGCAATAGATGGAAATACAACCCATTATTATTATTTGTAAATATCTTTGAACTATATAGACGGAATCTGTATTTTATGTGCGTGTATTTCAGATATGGTCAATCCATCAGTTGTATGGGATGCTGAACGTGGTATAGATGAAATGTTCACCAAACCACCAGATGAAGTCGCTGGTGCCCTGGTCGACCCAACGCTCGGGCTTGATGAAACAACGATCAGACAACTCGTCCAATATCCTCAGCAAGGTACACGAGGTGGTTATCGACCGCCCGTCCCTGTCAGGAAAGGTCTGGATACTCAGCATGTTAAATATTGTCAACAAATGGCGTCTAAACTTAATCTGGTGTCCTTTGATGACTTGATGCCAGCTCATGTTGACAAATTTCAGCTACTTAGAGATAAACTTGAAACGGAGGCGAAACTTGGTGCAGTTGGTGTTCAGGTTAGTTGCATGAAATGGGATGAAATTGTGGTTAACGTCTTGCTTCTAATGAATGTCATTGAGTCATCTAGCATGGTTTCGAATCCTCGGTTGTACGTGACAAGGAGTTGGGTCGCCTGTCAAACCTCGTAGGTTTTCTCCGGGTCCTCTGGTTTCCTCCCACGGCTAATGACCCCTACACGCAAGCGAAATATTGAAATTAAAAACAAATTAAACCATATGTTAGCCCCGAAATGACCTAGTTTGTGTCGAGTGGAAGTTAAAACCCATTTCTCTCTCTCTCTCCCGCTTCTAATGAAGACGGGCATACACCAGTATATATCGGTGGAAGCGGACGTAAAACACAACTAACTGCTAACTAACACCAGTGTAGTGTGAATTTTGGATACAATAGCGCCACATTTAGCCGCGATAGTGACGACTAAGCTGATTGATTGACGTCGTGTTTATACGTCACAGCGATTCACGTCGTTGATAGGTTAATTCCACGTTAACGTATCCTTTTCCTTTATTTCAGCTGTTAGACATGATCCAGAAATGTTGGCTACACGACAGTCCACCATCAACAGGTCAGCTTGTAAAACAGTTGAGAGATCCCGTTACAGAAACAGAATTATAGGATACTTAGTGACTGATGTGATGAGTTCTAGAACCAGTTTAATTACCATGGTTACCATGGATGTATTCAGTGAAGACAGTTAATGAGTTCTAGAACCAGTTTATTTACCATGGTTACCATGGATGTGTTCAGTGAAGACAGTTGTAACGATCTCATTCCTGTATCACGTGCTTAATTCGCCCCAGTTCGTTAATATGTACCATGCGTACCAGGTTAAAATATGCCTTACACCTTACGCCCGTTTTCCATGTACTCGTTTTGGCCGGTGAAAGAGACGGTTTAATGCAATTGTATTGGGACCGTTTCCATGTAAGCGGTTTTTCCTGAAAGGCTGACATAACCAACGTCCACTGTCCCTGATTGGTACGATGTCAAACCTTTGCAGGAAGTTGGTGATAGCGCTCCACGCATTATTAATCACAGCGCTATGTTGGCCGATGTTGTATTTAATGACAACAGGATCGGGTCTACTCTTGTTTATTTTATCATGATACACATCCGTCCTTGATCTTTTTCATAATATAATGTTTAATCCGTCCTTGATCTTATTTATAATGTTACACCCGTCCTTGATCTTTTTAATAATGTTTAATCCGTCCTTGATCTTTTTTATAATGTTACATCCGTCCTTGATCGTATTAATAATGTTACATCCGTCCTTGATCTTTTTTATAATGTTACATCCGTCCTTGATCGTATTAATAATGTTACATCCGTCCTTTATCTTCTTTTTATACTGTTACATCCGTACTTGATCCTTTTTATAATGTTACATCCGTCCTTGATCTTATTTACAATGTTACATCCGGCTTGGCCTTATTTATTATGTTACATCCGTCCATGGTCTTATATATTATGTTACACTCGTCCTTGGTCTTATTTATGATGTTACATCCGTCCTTGATCTTATTTATAATATTGAATACGTCCTTGATCTTATTTTTAATGTTACATCCGGCCTTGACCACATTTATAATGTTACATCAGTCTTTTGGTCTTTTTTATAAAGTTACATCCGTCCTTGATGATCTTTTTCATAAAGTTACATCCGTCCTTGTTGATCTTTTTTATAATGTTACATCCTGTCCATGATCTTTTTTATTATGTTACATCGGTCCTTAATCTTATTTATAATGTTACATAAGTCTTTGATCGTATTTATAATGTTACATCCGACCTTGATCTTATTTTGAATATTTTATCTGTATATGTTCACATTGAATGAATGGGCCAAAGTAACACACAAGTATCAGTTGCTTCAAAATGAGTAGCATAACCTGCCTCACACGCGACACCCTCTAGCCATATACTTTGTAGGAGAACAGCGCTACAAGTAGGTTTGTAAATAGGGAAGACTTTTCTAGGAGAGCAGTAGCTTATACGTGGTCTAGTTAGTGCTTTAAGTATATCAATTAATATGTTAGCTTAGAAAACAATAAAAATCAAACACCATTTTTTGAAAAAATAAAATAAATATTAAGTAATCGTACTTGCATGTTTTCTTTTTTTGGGTCTTTAACGTGCACTGTCAATTTGTTAATTTATGTTTATTTTTTATTCCTGTCTAACCCATATTTTGCTTTTTGAATTAGGCTTTAACGTTTTACTCATTTGCACCGACCGGGTTGATGAAGATGCATATACGTTATGCGGCGTGCTATAAGGGAAATGAAATGAAATGGGGTTTAACGTCCTACTGTTTTGCTCCGAACTGGGCTAATGAAGACGGGCATACGCAATACAGTGTGTTATGAAGGAAATTTTGCCCGGACAGCGGTACTACAGCCTACTCTTATATCGAATTCCAATTGTCAAGCGATCTTTTACGTGCACGTCAATGTGTACATGGGACCTCGGTTTTTCGTCTCATCCGAATGACTAGACAGCGGCCCTTGTCAGTACCTCCATCCCGCATCACTGACAAGGGGAACCACGCCGGAAAGTGCTATAAGTGAACTTACGTCCTGATATTGTTAGTATAGCCTACACATATATATATTTTGATTTTTGTCAAGGGATCTTTAACGTCCAGTGGGGGGGGGGGTCACGGTGCCTAAGTGGGTAAAACCGAGGTTCCGTACACATTGGCGTGCACTTAAAAGATCCCTTAACAGTTGGAATTCGATATAAGAGTAGGTCGTAGTGCCTCTGGCTGGGCAAAATGTTCCTCGCGTGCACGTAAAAGATCCCTTGACAATTGGAATTCGATATAAGATTAGGCCGTAGTGCCGCTGTCAGGGCAAAATTTCCTTTATAACACACTGTATGGCGTATACCCGTCTTCATTAGCCCAGTTCGGAGCAGAACAGTAGGACGTTAAACCCCATTTTATTTCATTTTTAACGTTCTGCGTGTGGCAAACACGGGACCTCTGTGTCTAGTCACTTTGATATGGCGAAACCAGGCACGAAAATCCCGAGGAACTTTCTCAGTCAACTACGTGATCGAACACCTGTTCATTCATTTTTATGTCCAGAGAGAGAGAGAGAGAGAGAGAGAGAAACTTAACATCCACTCGACACAAACTAGGTAATTTCAGGACTAACACCCTTAATTAATGTAATTTACTTGTCTACTCTCTAGACGCCATAATTTCTTTTGAGAAAATCTTTTAAACGTAGGGATAATCATTCTTATATGAGACGTCAATTTTTATAGAATATAAAACACTATCGACTTTTTCGTCCAGGAGTTATGTACCTTTAATTAGTATAACTTTGCTTGTCGGCTCTCTGGGTGCCACGATTTCCTTTTCAGGTAATCCTGCTTTCTGTGGCTATCTCTTTTTTTCATTTTATTAAAAAGAATTGAGATGGGTCATGACGACCTATTTTTTCTACACCGACTGGGCTAATGAAGACTTGAAACGAAATGAAATTAGTTTTAAAGTCCTGTTGCTTTGTTCTGACCAAGCTAATAAAGACGCCATACAGTTTAGTAAGAGGGAAATACTACCGGGACATCAGTGCTATGGCCTACCCTTATATCGAAATCCAACCGTAAAGGATTCTTTTCCGTTTTCGCCAATCCCATCCGAACAACAATACGTTTTCCCTCACAAATCCCTCTGTCCCGTGCCACTGACAAAGCAGGGTCATGTCCTACTTATTGAGCCACCGTGGCTCCCGCTAATAAAGACGGGCACACATCCCCAAGACCGCTTAATACCAGGAGCGCACTAGAGACTTCCCGGCTAACGGGCCAAGGTCTCACTCACTGAGCCACCATGTCTCCCGGGGCATTTAAAAGACTGTAAATTTACATTGTTTATATTTGATAAGAATTGTAGTCTGATAATAAACAAACTGGTTAAAAGCATCGACTATGACGTATATGTTATTTGACTAAATTGGTTAGAAAGCTCTGACGTGTCAAAATCGCCCCTACGTCATCCCTTTTCTGATATTGACGTCAGAATACTGCTGACATTAAAGCTGTAAAACATAATTATTTATATACCTATTGCTTAATAGGAATTATCCTAGAACTTGAAAAACATTCTTTTTGGATTCTTCCTCTTCACCAGTTTTCTACATTTCTTTTTTAATATTTTCTCCGATTTTACGAAATCCTGAACAGATTTTATCCACCTGTGCATCTACTTTGTCACATTCAGTTTTTGTAAATGTTTTGACTTGATCCCACCCACCCCCAGCTCCCAACCCCAGCTCCCAACCCCCGCCCCCGCGCCACTTGGCTCATACGCCTGTGATCTTACATAATGCAACTTTAAGAGGGTGTTCTATTTGTTAAGTATAATGAGAATGTATCTTTATTAGATAGACTGATGTCTGTAAGTTATTCCTCAAGTGTTTGGAAACAGGTTTAATATGTTTGAGATTAAGATGAGTAAGTTCATTAGACTGTTTGGATTATGTGAAGTATTTCATATAATAGTAATGTAGTAATAACTGTAAATATGTGTAAGTTACATTCACACACCCCTCCTCCCCCACCCATATACGACTATATAGTGTGGTGTGTGAAATAATTTTATTTAACGTCCGCTTCCACCCAGGTGATATCGCAGACAAACATAGTGTGGGTGTATGAATTGTTTTTTGTAAGGTTATCTTCCCTAAATAAAGCTACTTCAACCAAATGTGTGTAAAGAGCAGTTCGCCCGTCTCCGTGTGTAAAACACGAGGGCTCGGTGTCAAATTCCACTAATATGGCGAAACCCAACTAGAAAATCCCGAGGAATTTTCCCAGTCACCACCGTGATCAAACACCTTCTTTTCATTATATAATTTCGGGAGTAACACGTGGTTCGGTTATATTTCAATAATTCCAACGAGATCTTTAGCCGTGGGATGGGGCGGAGAAAACCCATGAGGTGAGACAGTAGATTCTAATTCGTGTCATGTTACAACAATATACGACAACATTATCAAAATAAATTCTTAGTAGAGTTATCTTCCCTATAGAACGGAGTGGGTGTATAATACATTACCCTGTCTGTCGGCCCATCCGCACTGGCCTATTCACTCTCTAGAGGCCGTAATTATTGACAAGGTTTAATCAACTGTTGGGATAATGATTCTTATTTCTAGACGACAGTTGAGATTGCATCTGAGAAAATATCGCGTTTTTATACTTCCGTAATTATGGCCCTTTAATTAGAGTATTCTGTCTGTTTGCTCTGTAGAGTCCACCATATTTCAGGAATAATTTCAAACGTTGGGATAATGACTCTGTTGACAAGGCGACAATTGGAATTGAATATCAGTATAGTCACCATTTTCGTAAAAGATTTAAGTCCCTTTAATTGGCCTAATATTTGTTTTGCGTTCTCTGGGGGTCATACTTTTGGTTTCGGATAAGCTTGCTGTCTATGGCTGTCTTATGTTTTAGTCATTGTTCGTTCGCTGCTTAAGACTTGACGTCCTTTTCCATCTTGACTATCATTTTGATAATCTGTCGTCAGGGGAAACGCGTAAATTATCTCAACCAATCAAAGCAATGAAAACAACGAACAGCCAGTGTAAAGAAATGAAATGGGGTTTAACGCCTTACTTTTCTACTCTGACTGGGCTAATCAAGACGGTATATACCATACACTGTGCTATGAGGGACATTTTGCCCGGACAGCGGCGCTATGGCCTAGTCTTATTTCCAATTCGAACTGCCAGGGATTCTTTTAGTTGTGTACACGGGACTGCAGTCTTCCGTCCCATCCGAACGACTAGACTATACGTTGTCCCTTGCCAGGCCCTCCGTCCAACATAAAAAGTCTATATTTTATTATGGCGTCATTTGTTATTACATATAAATTGAAGCGGTAATACATATTTATTTATACACCTATTGCGATTAAAACAGGTTGTCAAATCACTATACAATCATAGGAATTATTATTCTAGCATTTGAAATATTTCCTACTCGCCAACGGTACCTGGAATCTAATTATTCACGTCTTTCAATGTCGGTAACTTCATTAATTATTACTTGAATTGTAAAGTTTCCATCATCATCAATAAATCCACTGACAGTGTTACCGAGTTTTTCCCAGTCAATAAAATTAGTATAATAGACGTCCACCTCATCAGGTTTAATAGTTTTATTACAATGTTTAACCACATGATGTCTATCATCTGTTTTATTTATAACTTTAAATGTGACGTCAACTTTACATGACGTAATACTTTCATCCTCTACGTCATCCAGCTGTAATGTAACATATAATGAATTGTTTTTAAATACACTGATACTCCATGTAAAACCTGAAAGTACATGTTGTTTACAATGATAAATACGACGCCATTTACCATTCACATTAAAAATATCTTCAAACATGTTCTGATGACAACTTACAATTTTACCAAGTTGACGAGTTAACAAAGTTTTATCTATCTTTGCTATTTGAAATCTTGAATATCTTACATCTGGTATATCCAATTTTCTGCAACTACTTCCATCTTTCTCCTGTCGCACTTTGGGTATTCTTTGTAAAACTTCAACAATGGACGAATCTTCTAAAACATTTACTGAATATTTAACACTACCTTTTAAATCTTCTGTTAGTATTTTAATGTCCTCCATCAATTTCTCGAATTTGGATTCTGCATCTTCACCAGTTTTCTGCATTTCCTGTTTAATATTTTCTCCGATTTTACGAAATTCTGAGCAGATTTTATTAACCCGTGCATCAACTTTGTCGCATTCAGTTTTTGTAAAGTTTTTGACTTCAATTAATTTACTTTTTAAATTATCATAGTGCTTTTGCAGTTTGGTGACTTGTGTTTCTAAATCATCATTCAATGTTCGTAAATCTTGTCTCATATTTTGTCTAACTTCATCGTCTTGTAAATCTAAATAATTGTGTCCGTTATGATTGGCTACGAAACATTTCCAACAGATGGCTAGTGAACAATCTTTACAATAGATTGTAACTTTCTTTTTTTCGTGGTGAGAGCAGAAATCTTTATGATGTGTGACGGGTGTATTTTCTTTCTTTGTTCCGCTTGATCTGGGCTGTTGACCGATATGGTTTTCGTCATATCGACAAACAACGTGGTCTTTACAAGATTTTAACTTATCATGCATGGCTCTACACGACTTACATAAATATTGGTCGCAGTCTTGACAAAAATATTGAGATGTATCTTCAGAACACACATGACATTGTGGAATATTAATTACAGAATTGTCATCAATGTTTAGCGTGGGTCTATATTGTTGTACACCCCCGTTTATAAGACAACGACACAATGGACATTGGAACTGATCTTTAGTAGAGGTTTTAGTCAGATATTCTTCTAAACAGCTGAAACAGAAGGAATGTTGACAGTCAATTATTACAGGTTCTTGAAAGTCGTTTAAACAAATACTACACACCTCCTTGTCTGTCTGTTCAGCCATGTTCAATTACAGTTGTTTCAATATACGCTATCGAGACACTACACTTTACCGTCTCCGGAATGGAAAGTCAAAATCATCTAGACAATCACACGACAACAGAACTAAAATAAAAAATAAATTAGTCGACCTATATTGAATACACTATCGAAATAGGTGACTAAAAATTTAAAACACCACAGTTCACTGTTTTAAGACTAAAATGTGTACATACGCAGACGGGCAACAGTTTCTTAGAACGAGACATAACTTCAAAATTATTCAGATAGTCCAATATAATATACGCTATCCATTTAGGTGACCTAAAAAGAAACGATTAAAACCTGAAAGATCGAACAAAACAATCAAAACACTATCAACAACAGTCACTAAGGAAAACACCCAAACAATCCATTCTCTTTATACAACATTCTCGTCACGCTTCACCGTGAGCGCTTTATCTTGCCTGGGCCATCGATCACCTGATTTCAAAATATAACGTTCAATACGTAATTGTTTAGTAGATATTAGCCGTGCAAACAACCAGCGCCTACATTAAAAATTACACGTGGCGTCAGGTATTATCGTATTGTAATATCGTATTGTGTAATATCTTTCTACCACGAAATCAGATCTATATTTAGAATATTATCAACGGGTCGCACGTGTCTTAAATTTACTCATTAAATACATGTTATATAAACTGATGGGGGCCACGGTGGCTCAGTGAGTAAGACGTTGGCTCGCTTACCTGAAGGTCCCGTGATCGATCAGTGCGCTGGCGGCGAAAGGTCATCTGTATTATCTGGCGTGTCAGTGGTGCAGGACGGAGGGCCTGACAAGGACAGCTGTCTAGTTGAAATTCGATATAAGAGTAGGCCATAGTGCCGTTGCACGGACAAAATATCCCTCATAGCACACTATATAACGTATACCCGTTTTCATAGCCTAATCGGGGCAGAACTGTGGGATGTTAAACGGTGACGTCATATCTTATCTGGAGAGCATGCGCAATAGACTGGAATAATCAGACGCTAGAAATTTCCATTTGGTTGAGACTCATGCTGAATTTCGCTTGACATAATTGATTTGAAATTAGAGTCAAAGCGGAAACAATTGAATGTAAATCAGTTTATATACAATCAGATTACATTATTATATGCGTAGCGACCCATTTGGGTCAATTTCTAGGTCCCAAATATTAGCGATTTAGCTTCTTTAAGCTGGGGTCAACCCAGTGATACTGTTTCAATATTTTGCTGATTAATATGGGGGGGGGGGGCTGTCAGTATAGCAAGTCAAATAGAGGTCCGGTGGCTTGTCACAATGACAGTTATACTGTTTCAATATTTTGCTGATAAATATGGGGGAGGGGGTGGGGGCTGTCAGTATAGCAAGTCAAATGGGATTCCGGTGGTTTGTCACAATGACATTTATTAAACCAAGGCACATGACCCTGGACATTGGCTTTAAAGACAACATCTGTGTGAGCCATTATCTCACCAACACTATCCTTTAAAGATACCTTGATTTGGTGATATATTTGGACTAAAAACATATTTAAACTAATTAATCCATCAAAATTTTGATTCAAATCCTTCTCAGGACATTGTTTTCGAGAGGGAATACCCCTGCTATCAAAAATCTAGGAAAAGAAGTCATGTTTGTTTCACGTGACTAGGCTGACGGGATACCTAGCAACGGCCAGCTAGAAGATATATTAATTTTGTTTTAACTTTACCCCTCTGCACGAAAATTCAAATTGACCGTCGGTGAGCGGGAGCGGAAGGGGTGGGGGAGACAGCGGTTCCCCCAGCACCCTACCCCTGGCATGTAAATTATCTCAACCAATCAAGACAATGGACAATAAGTATAATGAGCTACACAACCACTGCACATGCGTTGACACTGACATTACTGAGCATATTATTGAAATGAACTGAAATGGATATTGGCGTCCTACTGTTTTGCGCCTACCTTGCTATTGAAGGTATGAAATGAAATGGGTTTAACTGTTCTACACCGATTGGGCTTAAAAACATGATACGGGGTTTAACGTCCTACCGTTCTACACCGATTGGGCTAATGAAAAGATGAAATTGGGTTTAACGTTCTACTGTTCTGCACCGATTGGGCTAATGGAGACATGAAATGGGTTTTAACGTCCTACTGTTCTACACCGATTGGGTTAATGGAGACGGGCATACGCCATGCAATGTGCTAAGAGGGGCATTTTGCGAGGACAGCGGACCTGTAGCCTACTCATACATTGAATTCAAAGAGAAATGGGGTTTAATGTCCACTCGACATAAACAAAGTCATTTCGGGACTAACATATGGTTCAATTTTATTTCAATAATTCGCTTGCGCGTAGCGGTCTTTAGTAGTTGGAGGACCCGGAGAAAACCAACGAGGTTGGACAGGCGATCCTACATCCCAAACTTAGGCTGCCTATCTACAGCTAGCTCCGGCTGAGAATAGGCCCTAAGCTAATTAACCGACATTTAAATTCCTACATCGACGATTTTAGTCGAAAACACTGAGTATGCTTTTAGAAATTTTTAAAAGTATTTATTTCTCTTCTATTGTCATAATTTCACAGAGGCGGTTTTATTTGCGAAAACAAATTTAGGAGTACCTAACCTTGTTTTGAAAAGATAAACAGATTGAAACTCTTGATTAACCAACCAGATTAACCCTTGGCAATTTGAATTCGAAATAAGACTAGGCCATAGTCCTGATGTCCGGGCAAAATGTCCCTCAGAATACAGTGTATGGTGTATGCCCGTCTTCATTAGCCCAGTCGGAATAGAACAGTAGGATATTAAACCCCATTTCTTTACACGGACTGTTCATTGTTTTGATTGGTTGAGATAATTTACGTGTTTCCTCTGAAAAAAGATGGCCAAGGTGAAAGCGCACGTCAAGTCGTAAGCAACGAAAGTAAACGTGTGGCACCCAGAGAGTGCACAACAAATATTACGCCAATTAAAGGGAAGTAAATCTTTAACAAAAAAGACGATTGTGCTCATATTCATTTCCAAACAATTAAAGTGCTATTTAAAGTGCCATAACTCCTAAACAAACAAGAGCATCGCTAACGGTGCAAAATAAGTAGGGGATATTTGATTTTTAAGTGTTATTAAAGTCACCTAATGAAACTGACGAAGAAACAAATGACAAAATGAAATGAAGTTCACATTCATCGATTTATTCCAAATGATCGTTAGACTAAGTAAGGCACAGACTGACCATTATAAGGGTAAAATGATACCCGGGGTCAAACAGCAAAGTTACCACAGCATCACAACCAAGTCAGTAACGGGTAAATCCTCCTCTGTTTGCCAAACAAGCATTGATCCGACGTGGCATACTCCTAATGAGACGTCTAAGGTCATTTTGGTCCAGATTGTCCCATTCCTGTTGCAACGCAGCAGCAAGTTCTTGGACATTGGCAGGACGTTGTTGACGTTGACGTAACCTCTGTCCAAGCATGTCCCAGACATGCTCGATGGGGGAGAGGTCGGGACTCAGTGCTGGCCAAGGTAATGTGGTGATGTTCTGTTGTTGGAGGTAACCTGTAACGATCCTGGCCCTGTGACATCTTGCGTTGTCATCCTGGAAGATGAAACGGCGGCCATGACGTCGTGCGAACGGCACAACATGGACTGCCAAGATGTTGTCCCGGTAGTACTGGCCTGTAACACGCCCTGCAACAACATGTAAAGCCGTTCTTCCACACCATAACAGAACCACCCCCAAATCGATCCTGTCTGATGACGTTAACGTCTTGGAAGCGCTCGTTTCGACGACGCCACACCCTCCTACGTCTGTCCAAAAAATCAACAGTGAACCTTGACTCATCTGAAAACATCACATTGCTCCAGCGTCGATTATCCCAGTGTTGACGATCCCTACACCAACGACGTCTTGCCTGAATGTGATGATCTCTCAAACAAGGGATCACGCGAGGACGTCGTGCGCGAAGGTGACCCCTACGCAGTCGATTCCGAATCGTCTGGCCACTCACTCTCACACCAGTGTCTGTTTGAAGACGAGCGCTGATCTGATTTGCTGTGATGACACGATTTCTCAAGGCCAAGGTACGGATAAATCGATCCTGGGCTTGAGTTGTCGCCCTTGGTCGACCTGAGCGTGGTCTGTCCTGTACAGATTGTGTATCACGGTATCTGGACCATAGCCTGCTTATGACAGACTGAGAAACAGTCATCGTCCGCGCCACAACCGCCTGTGTTGTGCCGATCTGTAGCATGCCAAGGGCACGTAACCTTTCATTTTGGGTAAGCCGACGCATATCAAAATTTGTTTTCTGGTCACTTAAACAATTAAACTGATGTTTCCACCCTGGAATTCAATGCCACAATGACTGTAACATTCAAAGTCAGAGTCGTGCAAATCTTGGGTTGGACCCCCATGATGATCCCAAGCATCACCTGCATTCCATGCGGTAGCTATTGGTGCGTTTGGGCGTCACATGTAACTGGAAATGTTTCTTCTGTTAGGTTCTATAGTGACTTTTTTCGTAGTCATTTGCATATTTTAGTATTATGCCCCCAAAATCAAATATCCCCTACTTTTTTTTGAATAGTATATATATATATATAGGTACAACCCTATGATGGATCATTCCGAATTGGAACCAAATCTGTTAATAATTGCAACCTGTATATCATTTAGACAAAATATGAACAAAAAGTGGGTGTGGCACCGCCGAAAGAGCAGGGGGTGGAGTAGGCGGTCGTGCAGCCAGTGGCGGCGCCAGCCGTCGGTTATTGCTGGGGCAAAGTCCAAGGTTAGGGGGGCAAAGACACGAGCTTAAACTAGGGGTAAGGAGATGCAGCCTGGCAGTATTTTAGGCACTGATCGTTGAGGTAAACTGTCAAACTAACGAAAATTTTGAAAAATAGACTGCCGGAAATGCTGTCTGACAGTATTCAGTCAGGTACCGATCGTCGAGATAAATAGATCCGACCAGATACTGTCCGTCGCCTGATCACTAGTTTATCCGACCAGAGAACAAAATGCCAAACGAGCGCAAAAGTAGCGAGTCCATTAGGGACCTCGCCAAGAAAATTTTGAAAAATAGACTGTCGGAAATGCTCTACAACATGCAAGTTTATGACTGAGTGGGGATGTGGGATTCATTCACCGTAGAAAGGATTGATTACCGAAACGTATCACAAATACTTTTTTTATTTTCTAAAACTATTGGGGGGGGGGGGAAGTCAGACCAGATTTATGCCCCCCCCCCCCTTGGCGCCGCCACTGCGTGCAGCAACATCAATAGTTGCTGTCCTTAGCATATAAGGAATAAGTATATCAAGTTCCAAGTTCATCCATTCAGAATTGCGGCCTGTAAACGATAAACACAAAAATTGGGCGTGACTCTGCCCCTGGGGGTCGGGACATGCAGTTGTCGTCTTTAGGCAATGAGGAATACATATACCTGGGGGTATAAGGAATAGGTATGCACAGTTTCAAAAGGATCTGTTAAGAATTGCGGCCTGTAGGCAAGACATACAAACATTTGGCGTGGTCATGCACTCAAAATAATAGAGGTCACCCTTAGGATATAAGGAATAAGTATAAAACAGTTTTCAAGACGATCGATTAAGAATTGCGGGCTGTAAAAGTGACAGACAGACACTCAAAAAGAAAATAGGCTCTGCCCCTAGGGGTTGGGCATTCACCACAAACAATAGGGATGTTCCTTAGGATAGAAGGATTAAGTATGCGCAGTTTCAAGGTAATACGTTCAGAAATGCGGTCTGTAGATGAAAAACAAATAAATATAAGAAATGGGCGTGGCTCTGCCACTGGGGGTTGGGCATACACTAAAAAAAAAATAGGGATCATCCTTAGGGTATAAGGAATTCATATGAAAATATGATCTATCGATTAAGAATTGTGGCCTGTAGGCGAAACACAGGCACGCAAAAAGAAAATGGTCGTGGCTCTGCCCTTGGAGGTTGGGCATGTACCCCAAACGATAGGGATGTTCCTTAGAGTACAAAGAATAGGTATGCAAATTTTGAAGATGATACGTTAAGAAATGCGGCCTGTAGACGACAAACAAACAAATACTAGAAATAGGAGTGGCTTTGCCCCTGGGGGTCGTGTATGCACCAAAAACAATAGGGATCATCCTTACGGTATACGGAATAAGTATGTAAAATTTCAAGATGACCACTTAAGGATTGTGACCTGTTGGCGACACACAGACACACACACACATGCACAGACAGGTGGACGTACAAAACTGTGATTCTGTCCAAATTGTACATAAATTGTTATCTTGTCAAACGAACCATTATCCCAACGTTTGAAACACATTGCTCAAATATTCTGGGCTCTAGAGACAATCAAACTACACTAATTAAGGGGCCATAGTTCTAGAACTATAAAAAAAACCCCGATTATTCTCGTCTACATTATCCCAACGGCTGATTAAAATTCGTCAATAATTACGGCCTCTAGAGAGTGGACAGGCAAATGTGGACGGACAGAAGGACAGGGCAAGGTATTATACACCCACTGCTTTCTAGCTTTATATAGGCAAGATAACTCTACTAAGAATTTATTTTGATAATGTTGTCGTAACATGACAAGAATTAGAATCGTCTGTCTTACCTCTTGGGTTTTCTCTAGCCCCCCCCCTCTCCAAAGACCTCGTTGGATTTATTGAAATATAACTGAACCATGAGTTAGTCCCGAAATTGCATACTTTGTGTTAAGTGTTCTATCTGAACATAAAAATACTGAACAGAAGGTGTTGAATGAGAAAATTTTACAGTGGGATTTGGCACCGAGCTCTCGTATTTTACACACGTGTAGCAATATTGTCGTTGCGACATTGTTTTCAATTTATAGGCAAGGAATAGAGAAATAAGGTGACAGTAATTTTCATTAATTAATATCTTTGGAAAGTTGGTAGATTCACATATATGTAGAATTGTACTTAATTCAACTTAGTTAATAACTGACGGGTTGACACATAGAGAGAGTTATATAGCCAAAACATAACTGTTTCTGTGTGTCAATAAACTACCACGAGATTACACGTGCAAGGAAATTTACGATTGCATCATTTGGCTTAATTTATCCAATCATATAGTTAATTGCACAGGTTCAGGGTCATGATCACACTTGACTGTGCATGATATTCATATGCCTATAAAAGAAACCCTGGGACCCTGTTAGACAGACTTTCATTGTGTTTCCTCTGACGACAGAATATATATAAAAAAAGATAGTCAAGCAGAAAACGGACGTCAAGTCTTAAGCAACGAACGAACCATGACTAAAACATAAGATAGCCGTCGACAACAACCTTATCCGAAAGTAGCAAACTTATCCGAAAGTAAGAGTGTGGCCCCCAGAGAGCGCAAAACAAATTTAAGGCCAATTAAAGGGACTTAAATCTTTAACGAAAGAGGCGACTGTACTGATATTCAATTCAAAATCGTAAAAATTTAAAGTGCTATGTAAAGGGCCATAACTTCTGAACGACAATTTGATTGTGTTCAAATTCCAGCTCAATTGTCGCCTTGTCAATAGAGTCATTATCCCAACGTTTTATATTATTCCTCAAATATTGTGGCCTCTACAGAGCAGACAAACTACACTAATCAAGGGGCCATAACTCTGGAACTATAAAAAAGTGGTTATTCTCAGATGCAATCCCAACTGTCGTCTTGAAATAAGAATCATTATACCGAGGATTGATTAAAGTGTGGACGGACAGGGCAAGATATTATACAGCCACTGCGTTCTGCAGTTGGTAGCTTTATTTAGGGAAGATAACTCTATTAAGAATTTATTTTGATAATGTTGTCATATTTTCGCAACATTACAAGAATTAGAATCGACTGCCTCACCTCGTGGGGTTTCTCCTGCCCCATCCAACTACTAAAGACCTCATTGGAATTATTGAAATATAACTGAGGCCCCCCCCCCCCCTAACATTTCCGGCAGACGAGTAAAGTGAAAACAAAAATTATTATTTCATCTAGTTGGCAAAATACACGTAAGTGCCCGAAATCTAGTAAAACGCTAATTTTACTTTTCTTTTTATTGAATACCATGGATTGAAGCATTTTGTCTGGGGCCCTTCTACTTTGTGCTTAATTTTCGGGAATCGATTATTATTTGTAAATGCAGCTGAAACAGTCTGGACCTGGTGAGGGATTTGATGATTAAGAAGAGTTATCATAATAAGGGGAGCGCACATTCATAAGACAGTTGTTGTTCGTGGTGTTTAACATTCGCTTCCACTCAAGGTGATATCGCAGTCATCTTTATTTTAATTATTTTAGCACAAGAGCAGGATATATGTTGACCTTTATTCATTAAATATTTCTGGTTGTATGTAGCCTTTATTTATAAAATATTTCTGGATGTGTGCTAGTCATGATCTATCGAATATTTCTGGTTGTGTGCTAGCCTTTATTTATAAATAATTCTGGTTGTGTGCTAGCCTTTATTTATAAATAATTCTGGTTGTGTGCTAGCCATTATTTATAAATAATTCTGGTTGTGTGCTAGCATTTATTTATAAATAATTCTGGTTGTGTGCTAGCATTTATTTATAAATAATTCTGGTTGTGTGCTAGCCATTATTTATAAATAATTCTGGTTGTGTGCTAGCATTTATTTATAAATAATTCTGGTTGTGTGCTAGCCTCTATCAAATAATGGTTGGAATTCAGCTCGGCATAGAGTGGGATTTTGGGTACAAACCGATTGGTAACGTTTCTTTGGGAGTGCAAGGCCCAAATACCTTACAACTGTTTGATTATTGGGATTTATGATTCAGGTAGAGTAGGTTATATTGGACCACATTGAAGTTGATATATTCACGGGCTGGAATAGCAGGAGAACGCGTTTGCCGCAGTTAAATTTTCAAAAAATGTGTGTTTGTGTGTGTGGGGGGGGTTGGGCGAATTATCAGGAATTATCAGTGAACAGAAATTCGCCCGTCTATCTGTTGTCGCTCGTTACTTCAGTCAGTACAGTAGTCTCTGTCATCCAGAAAAATATTTTACGAATATTAGTCGGGATGCGTTGTCAACATTTTAGAAAAATAGGTCATTGGCTAGATTATCCAGTCTTTTACATTATCATAAACAAAGTCTAAGGGAGGTAAATAGTACCAAAATAATTAATTTCAGAATGTCGTTTCAAATAATCCATTTGATTGCATGCCAGTTTAATATCCAGCACTCTTACTTTTTTATTGTAAAATTTCTCTCTTCAAGGACCATATCTATGTTTTTAAAAATTAATCCTAATTCGTCATCACGATTCATGTTTGTTTATATTAATGCAAGAATTATCGGATTTATTGCGGGAAGAGGACTAACTCTTACTTGACTTGGCCAGAAGATACTGGATAATCAACCACATTAAAAACCAAACTCCCGGCTACGCACGGGCACTGGACTTTACGTCAAATATTGACAACGGTCTCAGACCCTACGTACGTTGAAGACTAGGAGGTTCTGGGTGACCGAGACTATCAGTACAGTAATATAGAAGGATGACTCGTGTTTTCCTTTTGCTTTCATCACTTCCGTTTCTTACAATTTTCATTCAGCACATATCGTAGCGAGTATCTCTGTGGTAAAATTATATTTGGAACGTGTTTGACCAGTTCTATCACATATGTGATAATGGCTGACACCAATGTTGTCCTTTAAGCGATTATACTGGCATGCAACTATTTGATGACGTTAGTTTATGATGAGATAATACTGGACAGTGTATGGTGAAATTGGGTTGAACTGGGATTGGTTGATAAATCGTTAATCGAATTTGTAGGACCTTTTCCGTGATTTAGCCCATTGTTATTGAAGTAACGAATCACTAATCTATTTATTGTCATTTGTGTCATATTATTAAATATATGCAAACGCATTTTAAATACTATCGCCATTCAAATAATGGTCCAAATGAGCCTTATCATGGCCCGAATGAACCAAGAATGTGGTCCGAAACAGCCGATTACCGTTAGTTTAGTGCAGTTTTGTGAACTAAAACGACAAAAGTAATCATCCGATTTGTATTAACAGGCTATTGATTAAAGTCCATGATTTTTCGATACCCCTAAATATGGTAGAACAAAGATTATGAAATTGATATCAGTATCTTGTTTCATTTTAGTTTATCCCATTATCACTTTGGCTCATTTGGACCATTATTTGAATGGCGATAGTATTTAAAATGCGTTTGCATATATTTAATAATATGACACAAATGACAATAAATAAATTAGTGATTCGTTACTTCAATAACAATGGGCTAAATCACGGAAAAGGTCCTACAAATTCGATTAACGATTTATCAACCAATCCCAGTTCAACCCAATTTCACCATACACTGTCCAGTATTATCTCATCATAAACTAACGTCATCAAATAGTTGCATGCCAGTATAATCGCTTAAAGGACAACATTGGTGTCAGCCATTATCACATATGTGATAGAACTGGTCAAACACGTTCCAAATATAATTTTACCACAGAGATACTCGCTACGATATGTGCTGAATGAAAATTGTAAGAAACGGAAGTGATGAAAGCAAAAGGAAAACACGAGTCATCCTTCTATATTACTGTACTGATAGTCTCGGTCACCCAGAACCTCCTAGCCTTCAACGTACGTAGGGTCTGAGACCGTTGTCAATATTTGACGTAAAGTCCAGTGCCCATGCGTAGCCGGGAGTTTGGTTTTTAATGTGGTTGATTATCCAGTATCTTCTGGCCAAGTCAAGTAAGAGTTAGTCCTCTTCCCGCAATAAATCCGATAATTCTTGCATTAATATAAACAAACATGAATCGTGATGACGAATTAGGATTAATTTTTAAAAACATAGATATGGTCCTTGAAGAGAGATATTTTACAATAAAAAAGTAAGAGTGCTGGATATTAAACTGGCATGCAATCAAATGGATTATTTGAAACGACATTCTGAAATTAATTATTTTGGTACTATTTACCTCCCTTAGACTTTGTTTATGATAATGTAAAAGACTGGATAATCTAGCCAATGACCTATTTTTCTAAAATGTTGACAACGCATCCCGACTAATATTCGTAAAATATTTTTCTGGATGACAGAGACTACTGTACTGACTGAAGTAACGAGCGACAACAGATAGACGGGCGAATTTCTGTTCACTGATAATTCCTGATAATTCGCCCAACCCCCCCCACACACACAAACACACATTTTTTGAAAATTTAACTGCGGCAAACGCGTTCTCCTGCTATTCCAGCCCGTGAATACATCAACTTCAATGTGGTCCAATATAACCTACTCTACCTGAATCATAAATCCCAATAATCAAACAGTTGTAAGGTATTTGGGCCTTGCACTCCCAAAGAAACGTTACCAATCGGTTTGTACCCAAAATCCCACTCTATGCCGAGCTGAATTCCAACCATTATTTGATAGAGGCTAGCACACAACCAGAATTATTTATAAATAAATGCTAGCACACAACCAGAATTATTTATAAATAATGGCTAGCACACAACCAGAATTATTTATAAATAAAGGCTAGCACACAACCAGAAATATTCGATAGATCATGACTAGCACACATCCAGAAATATTTTATAAATAAAGGCTACATACAACCAGAAATATTTAATGAATAAAGGTCAACATATATCCTGCTCTTGTGCTAAAATAATTAAAATAAAGATGACTGCGATATCACCTTGAGTGGAAGCGAATGTTAAACACCACGAACAACAACTGTCTTATGAATGTGCGCTCCCCTTATTATGATAACTCTTCTTAATCATCAAATCCCTCACCAGGTCCAGACTGTTTCAGCTGCATTTACAAATAATAATCGATTCCCGAAAATTAAGCACAAAGTAGAAGGGCCCCAGACAAAATGCTTCAATCCATGGTATTCAATAAAAAGAAAAGTAAAATTAGCGTTTTACTAGATTTCGGGCACTTATGTGTATTTTGCCAACTAGATGAAATAATAATTTTTGTTTTCACTTTACTCGTCTGCCGGAAATGTTAGGGGGGGGGGGGGGGCTCAGTTATATTTCAATAATTCCAATGAGGACTTTAGTAGTTGGATGGGGCAGGAGAAACCCCACGAGGTGAGGCAGTCGATTCTAATTCTTGTAATGTTGCGAAAATATGACAACATTATCAAAATAAATTCTTAATAGAGTTATCTTCCCTAAATAAAGCTACCAACTGTAGAACGCAGTGGCTGTATAATATCTTGCCCTGTCCGTCCACACTTGCCTATCCACTCTCTAGAGTAATTATTGACGAATTTTAATCAACCCTCGGTATAATGATTCTTATTTCAAGACGACAGTTGGGATTGCATCTGAGAATAACCACTTTTTTATAGTTCCAGAGTTATGGCCCCTTGATTAGTGTAGTTTGTCTGCTCTGTAGAGGCCACAATATTTGAGGAATAATATAAAACGTTGGGATAATGACTCTATTGACAAGGCGACAATTGAGCTGGAATTTGAACACAATCAAATTGTCGTTCAGAAGTTATGGCCCTTTACATAGCACTTTAAATTTTTACGATTTTGAATTGAATATCAGTACAGTCGCCTCTTTCGTTAAAGATTTAAGTCCCTTTAATTGGCCTAAAATTTGTTTTGCGCTCTCTGGGGGCCACACTTTTACTTTCCGATAAGTTTGCTACTTTCGGAAAAGCTTGCTACTTTCGGATAAGGTTGTTGTCGACGGCTATCTTATGTTTTAGTCATGGTTCGTTCGTTGCTTAAGACTTGACGTCCGTTTTCTGCTTGATTATCTTTTTTTATATATATTCTGTTGTCAGAGGAAACACGTAAAATATCTCAACCAATCAAAACAATGAACAGTCAGTATAATGAAATAAAACAAGGTTCACCATCCTACTTTTCTACTCCGACGGGGCAAATGAAGTCGGCATACAACATACAGTGTGCTATGAGGGACATTTTGCCCGGACAGCCGCGCTACGGACTAGTCTTATTTCCAATTCGAACTGTCAGGGGTTAATTTAGCTGCACGCTAATGTGTAAACGGAAATGCGGTTTTCCGTCCCATACATATAACTTGATGGTTGACATATATAACTGTCAGATACAATATAGATTATAGGAGAGAGAGAGAGAGAGAGATGGGGTTTAACGTCCACTCGACACAAACTAGGTCATTTCGGGACTAACACATGGTTCAATTTTATTTCAATAATTCGCTTACGCGTAGGGGTCTTTAGCAGTGGGAGGAAACCAGAGGACCCGGAGAAAACCCAAGAGGTTGGACAGGCGACCTTACTCCTTGTCACGTACAACCGCGGATTCGAAACCACGTCAGTTGCCTCATTGACAGGCCTTATGATACAGCACACACGTGCTAACCATTCGGCCATTGACATTAAAGGTATAAAACATATTTATTTATTTCTATACCTATTGCTAAACAGGTTGTCAAATCACTACACAATCATATAAGTTATCCTAGAACTTGAAAACATTTACATAAAATTTGAAATATGTTTTACTCATATTACTAAGCAACTGTTAATCAGAATAGCACTAGCATAATTCTGCACACCTTTCAATGTCAGTAACTTCATTAATTGTTACTTGAATTTTAAAGTTTCCATCATCATCAGTAAATCCATTGACAGGATCACTGAAATATGACCAGTCAATAATATCACACCAAGCTGACACGCCACCAATAAATTGTTTAACCACAGATTGTCTATCATCTGTTTTATTTATAACTTTATATGTGACGTCAGCGTCACATAACGTAATACTGTTATCTTCTACGTCATCCAGGTACAATTTAACAAATAATGATAACGAATCTATAACTACAGCGATACTCCATGTAAAACCGGAAACTACGTGTTGTTTACCAGAACACCAACCACTACTCACAGTATCCACATTAAAGATATCTTCAAACATATTCTGATAACAATTTACAATCTTACCAAGGTGATTGGTTAACAGCGTTTGATCTATCTCTGCTACTTGAAATTTTGAATATCTTACATCAGGTATATCCAATTTTCTACAACAACTTTCATCTTTCTCCTGTCTAACTTTAGGTAATCTTTTCAAAACTTCAACAATGGACGAATCTTCCAAAATATTCTCTGAATATTTAACACTAGCTTTTAAATCTTCTGTTAGTCTTTTAATGTCCTCCGTCAATTTCCCTAATTTGGATTCTTCCTCTTCACTAGTTTCCTGCATTTTCTTTTTAATATTTTGTCCAATTCTACGAACATCTGAGCAGATTTTATCCATCTGTGCATCTACTTTGTCACATTCAGTTTTTATAAAATGTTTGACTTCGATTAGTTTACTATTCAAATTATCATTATGTTTCTCAAAACGGTCAATTTGTGTTTTTAATGCATCATTTAATGTTCTTAAGTCTTGTCTCATATTTTGTCTGACTTCGTCCTTCTGTAAATCTAAATAATTGTGTCCGTTATGATTGGCCACGAAACATTTTAAACACATGGCTAGTGTACAATCTTTACAGTAGGTTGTAACTTTCTCGCTTTCGTGATTTGGACAAAAGTCTTTAGGATTTGTGAATAAATTGACTGGTCTCTTTTCTTTCTTTGTTTCGTTCGACCTTGATTGTTCATCGATTTGGTTTTCGTCATATCGACAAACAACATGGTCTTTACAAATTTTAATCTTATCATGCATGGTTCTACAAGAATTGCATAAATACTGATCACAGTCTCGGCAAAAATATTGAGATGTATCTTCAGTACATACATCGCACTTTGGAATATTAATTGTGGAATTGGCCTCAGTGTTTAGTTGCACGCCCCTGTCACCAACGTTTATAAGGCAACGGCATAATGGACATTGGAACTGATCTTTAGCAGATGTTTTGTTCACATAATCTTCTAAACAGATGAAGCAGAACGAATGCTGACAGTCGATTTTTACAGGATGTTTGAAGTCGTATAAACAGATACTACACACTTCCTTATCTGTCTGTTCAGCCATATTAAATTACTGTTTGTTACACTGGTTGTATACTACACGAGCTGAAACTCGCCACAAAAAAAAAATGAGTAGGTCAATATACGCTATCGAGACACTACACTTTGCTGTCTCCGGAATGAAACGTCAAAGTCACCTAGACAATCACACCACAACAGAACAGTGTAGGCCTACATGCGCACACTGGTTGTATAACACACGAACTGAAACTCTTCACAAATACAAACCCAAACGAGTAGGCTTGTATAATATACTCTAGTCGACTAAAAAATCAAAACACTACAGTTCACGATGTCTAAGATAAAAAATTAAAATCACTTAAGCCAACCACACAACAACCGCGTACATGCGTAGACTTGCTTCACTTTCTTGGTATTGAATTACGTCTAGTCATAATATAATTGTATATACATAATACTATTAACAGGTACAACTGTATTTATAACAGGTCATGCAGTTAGTGGTGTAAATTTAAAATCAGAACACTATACTTCATCATCTTCAGGCTGAAAAATCAAAATCCCTTACACAACAACCGCACACATGCCAGGAATTGCTACAGTTCCTTAGAAACTCTACTTTTCGTTTCGTATTGAATTACTTCCTGTCATGCTTCAACTGTATATGGACACAGATCACCAAAGGGCCAAAGCTATTTTTAGTCTTCCTCTTCCCTTTTCCTTTTTCCCCCTTTTGCATGGCGATTTTTGTTGACTTTTTGGTGTAGAATTGAGGAAAAGGGTTTGAAAATACCTTTTCTGCCAGGTTTTGGTGAATATTCATAATTTTGATGCGGAAGGATACAAGAGTTGAGAGGTTGGTTACGTTGAATGTAGGGCTGAAATTGCATGTTTACTTGTCTCTACTTCCAGCTTGTGTATCTCAAGTTTTTCATGAATTAAGAAACTCATACGTGCTTTTGGGCAAGTGGTTGCCACATGTTGCTCCATCTGTGGTAGAAAGCGTTCTACCCAACGAAAATTTGGGAAAAAGTTAGAGCCGGTGTAAGATACGAGAATTAACATTGGAGTCAATGGGGAAATCTTTAGTGATCTGTGTCCATATATTTGTTATTTATAACAGGTCACGTGTTTAGTGGTGTTTACATGTAGATCATAACATAAACTAACATAATGGGATATAGTAACGATACACGTCTTTATACAACGTGATTTTTTTGCAAGCTTGTCGTGGAATATAGGATAATTATAAGATAAACAAACAATTAGATATAGTAACGATACAAGTCTATATATAACGTGATTGTATGGCAAGCTTGTCGTGGAATATAGATTATTGGATAAACTAACAATGGGATATAGGAAAATAAACAAGAAACTGATATCCGGATATATTTAATCAGATCCGGATATATTTAATCAGATTGGATGATAAACCGGAGTGGTTATTCTCCACCCGTGTGGCGTTTTATACAATAAACCTAAAATTGGAAACACGGACCCCGAATCCTTTTATCATTGTCATTAGTATTTGAAGCTTGATAATGTTAGATCTACTTCACCAGGCCAAACGTATAGCTGTCCCTTACCCGCAGGCCCTTCGCTCTACATTACTGACAAGGGTGAACCACGCCGGAACATCCAGATGATCTTTCTCGGACAACACATGGGGGGGGGGGGGGGTCGCCTCCTTAGTTACCGGCCTTCGGTATATTCTAGACTGGCATTTTCTGTGTATTAAAATGGGGTAGCTGTCAAATTCTTCTCAATTTGTGGTGCCACGTTTTTGGTGTTTTTTTAATTATATTTTTTTTAATTGTTGAAATAGTTTATATGCAAGTGTATGCTGCACCCTGGTGGGAGTTTTGATGCAATAAAAATTTATCTTATCTCATCTCATGTGACAGAAACTATGGAAAAAGTAAAAAGTGGTGAATTTCTTGATATTTTATATTTATTTAACAATTATTTATACATAAACTTCAAAATAAAAAATAGTCAAAATAAGGTCTATAAAATAACACAAATCTTTCAAAAAACAAATCGATCTATTATTATATCAAATCAATCAGATCTGTTATTATATCAAAACAAAACGTTCAGTATACCGGTAATTACAAGGCAGAAATGAAATGAAATGAAATGGCGTTTAACGTCCTACTGTTCTCCTCCTATACTGGGCTAATGAAGACAGGCATACACCATACAGTCTGCTATGAGAAAAATTTTGCCCGGACAGCGGCATTACTTCCTGCTCTTATATCAAATTCCAACTGTCAAGGGATCTTTTATGTGCACGCCAATGTGTACACAGGACCTATTTTTTCATCCCATCAAACGACTCGACAACTGTCCTTGTCGGACCCTCCGTCCCGTATCACTGACAAGGGGTAACCACGCCGGAAAATCTGGATGAACTTTCTCGGCCAATGCAGGGATCGAACAACTGACTTCCAGAAAGTTCATTGGGATGTTCTAGCGTGGTTTCCTCTTGTCAGTGGTGCAGGATGGATCAAGGGTCTAACAGTGGAGCAAGTACAGTCGTTCGGATGGGACAAAAAAAACCCCAAGGTTCTGTGTTTTCAATGACATGCAAACAAATGAACCATTGACAATTGGAATTCGAGATAAGTGTAGGCCGTGGTGCCGCTGTCCAGGTAACATTTCCCTCATAGCACACTGTATGGCGTTTGCCCGTCTTCATTATCCCAATTGGTGTTGAACAGTAGGACGTTAAACCTCATTTCATTAAATTATTATGACAAATCATTATCATTATAGAAAGAGAAATGGTTTTAACCCCACTCAACAAAAACTAGGTTATTTTGGGACTAACATATGGTACAATTATATTTCGATAATTCAATTACGTGTGAGGGTCTTGAGCGATGGAATAAAACCTGACCAAAAGAAAACCCACGAGATTGAAGAGGTGAAGCTACTCCTTGTCACCTACAAATATGTTATCAAAACCACACAACTTGACTTTAGGATGGACCTTGCAATCTAAAGTTCATGCGTTAGACCATTCTCCCTTATTTAAATAAACCCAAAAAAACATTTTCATAGACATAGTCCAGATGTAATTAAAAATACAGAATATCTATAAAAATATCACAGATAAACCAGCTCTGTAACGATATATTATTATACATTATAAATTCTTGAGCAATTCTAACATCAACAGTTTGTAACCATAACAATATAAATACATATGTCTAAATCACTAATTAATAAATCACTTAATTAAAACCACGATACAGGTGTTTAAGGACAGACTGATATTTAGTCTAAATCACTTATTACTAAATCGCTAATTAAAACCTCTATACCGGTGAGGTGTTTTAATGACAGACTGGTATTTAGTCTAAATCACTAATTACTAAAGGGGTGTTTTACAGACAGACTGACATTTAGTTTAAATCACTATTTACTAAATCACTAATTAAAACCATTATAGAGGTGTTTTAAAGACAGGCTGATATTTAGTCTAAATCACTAATTACTAAATCAGTAATTACAACTAGTAACACAGGTGTTTAAAATTTGAAATTTACGGAAATTAAATTTAATTACCTGACAAGATCATAATCAACTCTCGTTGCTATCTAATGTTTCCGATTTTCAACAGATTTGAATCCGATTTGAGGTTCATGAGGTTCAAGAGTTGTTGATGATTAACCGCGAAAATGGATAATCGAGAATTTGTTTATTATATTAAAAACAGTAACAATGACAATCGAGGCTACTGTGTTATTAAAATGAGGATTTTTTGGCTCAGAGTGAAACAATTCGACTGGAATTTTCAGCATATTCCTTTTCATTATCTATTCTTTAACTATCATAGCGAGAACCGTCAGCTTTTTATCTAATCTTAAATAATGCCAATTTATACAGATATATATATATATATATATATACAGATCTATATTAATACTTTCGATGGTCTCGTCTGCATGAAGATCGGACCAGTTGTTGTGGGAGGTCGCGTCAGGGACTATTTGTTGATTGACGTAAGGTCAGATTGTTTGTAGCCGAGAAAATTTAAAGTGATGAAATTTAAAGTTATATTGGAGTCACAAATCACCATTTACAACCAATTTTATAAAAATTTCTCTGAGGATATGGCATGGTAAAATTAATGTAGCATAAGAATTATGCCAACAAAAATATTTTATTCCAAACTCGGAAGATAAAAGGCCTCAACATAAATTATACAACATTTATCGAACAAATTATCAGATAAAGAATTAATTGACTCTAATTCATCCGCCATCTTTAAAATACATATTGCCTAGATAATCAAGGCTATATTAACTCTAATTCATCTGACATCTTTACAATAAATAAATAAATATGTCCTGGATAATCAAGGCTATATTAACTCTAATTCATCCGACATCTTTACAATAAATAAATAAATATGACCTAGATAATCAAGGCTATATTAACCCACGTCCTGTCCATTTTGTAGTCTATTTATATTATGTTAACTGGTCCTGAATTAATCGTGTACTGGATGATCCAATGATATATTTATCGTGAAAAATGAATGAGCACTCAGCAGATTTGGGTTGTCAAGATTAGTCATATTCACATCGTGAACATTCGAAACATTTTGTAGCAAATTTTCTCACGTGGCTCAATAATAACAAATTCTTCCATTGGATTTCGTTGTAGTTTTTTTTAATTTATAAGTCGACTTTATCGGAATAATAAATCTGCTTTCTACTAGGTTTTACTTCTCGTTGTGTCAGACCGTCGCCTTCATTCGTTGCTAACCACTGATTATGGTCAAAATAATATTCTTCATAAAACGGGACTTTTACAACGTTACCATCACGATCGAATATCTCCTCCGCGTCTAACTTACTTCGACTTCGATCTCGGCGTCGATCTTTTCTGTCTTCGTCATCATCTTCATCAAATGATTTTCGACTGTTTTTTCTGCTCATTGAACTTCGGCGACGACCCATAGCAACATATTTATCAACATCCTGTCCCTCGTCTTGTCGGCCATCTTCTTTCCCTGATCGTAATTTTTCTAATTTTTCTTTTATTTGCGGTTTTGTGAAATATTTTTTAACAATTACCTGAAAAAGAAATTACTTAATTATGTAACCAGGTCATTTTGGGACTGACATAGTATATTTTTTATCTCAATTATTGTTTGCAGTACCCAGAGTAAACCCACCTAGTTAGGCAAGTGACACTATTCTTGTTACAACCGGGGAATCCAAATCACGCCAGTTGACTCAATGACAGACCCATATGATACAAACAACGCGCACACGCTAACCATTCGGCCACCCCACTCCTCAAGGAAATGAAGTCTATAAAATAACACAAATCTTTCAAAAACAAACAGATCTAGTATTATATCAAAAAAGAGTTCATGATACCGGTAATTACTAGGCAGAAATGAAATGAAATGGGGTTTAACGTCCTACTGTTCTGCTCCTAACCTGGACTAATGAAGACGGGCATACACCATACAGTGTGCTATGAGGGAAATTTTGCCCGGGCAGCGACGCTACGGTCTACTCTTATATCGAATTCCATCTGCCAAGGTATCTTTTACGTGCACACCAATGTGTACACGGGACCTCGGTTTTTCGTCCCATCCGAACGACTAAACAGCTTTCCTTGTCAGCCCCTCCGTCCTGCATCACTGACAAGGGAGAATCACGCCGGAAAATCTGGATGAACTTTCTCGGCCAATGCAGGGATCGAACACCCGACCTCCAGGCTAGCGACGAGCTAGCGTCTTACCCACTTAGCCACGTGATCCCCAAACAAGTAAAGAGCATCAAAACTTACGTAATCCAGGAACCAGCCAGCACCCATACCTGCATTATCATGTCCGATTACAATATGATCTAAATCACCTACATCAATACCTGTTACCTGTAAAATACAAGATTACCTGTATCAATACCTGTTATTTGTAGAATAAACTTGTTTCATTTATAGCCAGATGGATCAGAACAGATGAAAAATCTCTTAAAAACCGAAAACTCATTTAATACAACCTGCAGCCCTTTTCAAACAGCTGTTATATACTAGTCATTAGGATGGAATAAAAAAAAAAAGAGTTCCTGTGTACACATTGGCATGCACGTAAAAGATCCCTTGGTAGTTTGAATTTGATATAAGAGTAGGCTGTAGCTCTGCTGTCCGGGTGAATTTTCCCTCACAGCACGCTGTATGCCGGTCATCATTCGCCCAGTCGGAGAAGAACAGTAGGACATTAAACCCCATTTCATTTCATTTATAAGCCTACCATTAAAATACTCCAGCTTCTGAAACAAGTGAGACCACAGGGGAATTGTGGGGGCTAGATGGTTAGCTGTTAGTGCTAAATGATAAGGCAAGCTCAATTTTTCGTCATAGGTCATGAGATGTAAACAGGGCTAGCGCTAATCCCAACCCTAACCCTACCTCTAACCTACAATTTCGCCAACATTCGCGTGCCCTAACCTTATTTACATATCAGCGACCTTGACAAAAATTAAACTGACCGTAACAAATAGATTTAGCCATGGTTAACATAGCTCTGTAGTCTTATGGGTGAGTCGCATTTTTCCAGGTCTGAATTGATTTCTCTAATGTGTTTGGTTAGTGTGCATGCCTGTCGTCAACCAATCAAAATAGAGGAGCTGGGGTAGCGCTAACATCCACGAGGTAGCAGTAAAACTGAAGCTAATAACAACAAATCCAAACACGCATGCTGTTGATAGGTAACAAACCACCATATTGATTACCTCAAACATTTCCACCATTCCTTTCTCAAAATTATTTCTCGAGTCGTCCAGTTTAAGTTGCTTTGTGCTGCCTTTTGGTCCGACAAATTGTATAAAAACATTGGCGTCTGTTCCCGCGTACTTGACCTCACCTGTTCTAACGGTTACCTGATATCTAATGTTTCTACCTGTAAAAATATTCAAACATTTCATATTCAGGGGTCTAACTCATTAGAATTTAAACTAAAACATTTTAAGGATGCAGGCATTTCATTGGTTCAGTTCCCAGTACAGATTTTAGCTCCCAGCCAATGAGATGCCTGAATTCTTAAAATGTTTTAGTTTAAAGATCACCGAAAAAGGTTCATAAATTTTTTAAATAATGTAAGGAATTATGTCAACATATCCTTTCCATAAGTATAACACAATCCTGAATGTCAATGTTACCTGCCACAGGTAAATGTCAACGTTATTAATTACCACGGTTCTCCGTTAATAAATAATCTGTGACGTAATTTTAGTCCTGCTCATATTCTAGTCTATATTTCTATGAACACAAGGACTAAAATGACATCACAGATTGTTTATCGACTCACGGAGAACAGCGGAAATCACTAATGTTGAAATATACCTGTGGAAGGTAACATTGACATTCGTGATCGTGATATACTTATGGAAAGGATAGGCCCTATGTTGACATAATAACTTGCATTAAAGATACATTAGTTAAGATTTGAATAAAGCGTTGGCCATTCTTGATATAACAGTTCAAAAATAGATGATAAAAGAAGAAAATGTTGAAAATTTCAGTCAAATTACTTTGTTCTGAACAGAATTATCAGTGTTGAAAGTTTGGACTAGATATACATGTAGGCTTCAACTGTCTCTGCGATTTGTAGATCGTTTGATTGACATACGATAACTCCACCCACATATTCTCTATTATCAAGTAACATTTTCAATGCCTCCCGTACCCTCAACTATCAGCCCTTTCATCGACAATCTTCGGGGGTGAAGTCAGTGATTAACGGTAAATGTTAGCTTGGCCAGCCAATTAATGATTTACTTATTAAATGGAGGACTGTTTAAATATAAACTCTACTCAGTTATGTAAATAAAGTTTTAAATGAAATGAAATGGAGTTTAACGTCCTACTTTTCTGCTCCTAACCTGGGCTAATGAAGACGGGCATACGCCATACAGTGTGATATGAGGGAAAATTTGCCCGGACAGCGGCACTACGGCCTACTCTTATATCGAATTCCAACTGCCAAGGGATCTTTTACGTGCACGCCAATGTGTACACGGGACCTCGGTTTTTTCGTCCCATCCGAACGACTAGACAGCTTTCCTTGTCAGCCCCTCCGTCCTGCATCACTGACAAGGGAGAACCACGCCGGAAAATCTGGATGAACTTTCTCGGCCAATGCAGGGATTGAACATCCGACCTCCAGACTAGCGAGCTAGCGTCTTACCCACTTAGCCACGTGATCCCCAAATAATGTTTTAATGAATAATTTCTATAACATTTGAAGCCTATAGAAAGTCTTGCAATAGGCAGAGAGAGAGAGAGAAATGGAGTTTAACGTCCACTCGACACAAACTACGTCCACTCAGGACTAACATATGGTTTAATTTTATTTCAATAATTCGCATGTGCATAGGGGTCTTTAGCAGTGGGAGGAAACTGGAGAAAACCCACGAGGTTAGACAGGCGACCCTACTCTTTGTCACGTACAACAGGGGATTCGAAACCACGCCAGTTGACTCAATGACAGATCTTCATGATACAGCACGCACGTGCTAACCATTTGGCAATCCCCCCCCCCCCCTGCAATAGGCATATTTAGCTCTTAACAAATGTATCTTTAAGTTTCATTAATGGTTAATAATCTCTTTAAAATCTAATTTAAAACACGTTAATATTAATAAAAGGATTATTTTGATTCAAATTATTGGGTTTACTTATTTTACTTTAGTTTAGGCAAAGAAAAAAAAAAATCAACCAGAATATAAAATACATTATTATTATTATAGAATATTCTCAGAAATTAGCTATGTGAATTCTCCAAATAAATAGAAAGTGGTATCGGGTGTTCTAGACCAGAAAGCATGCTGTACCATGTGCATGATTTCGATCACTATCTATTGCTAACTGGAGTGATAACATGGACTGTTGTGGTAAAAAAAAAAAAAAAATGCATGCGAAATTTCAACACTTCCTATTTTATATTTGTTTACATTTGAATTGTTTTAAGGTGCTAGTTATATTATCTATAGAGCAGCATGTTTTGATAGATCACCATAGCAACTAATCAAGACAGTGTTATTCTAATTAAATAAATATTTTGCTATTTACTAATGGTGACCTTAGCACCTTAGGGTCAAAAGTCGTTCGTACGACCCTTGATGCAACCTTTCAGTAAAACTGGTCAGATCTTTATATAGTGTAGGTCATCGAAAGTATAAAAAAAAATGAAACGAAATATAGATCTGTATTTTAATCAGATTGGGAGAATGTGGATTCTGGTAGAAATGGTTCTGAAGATCAATAACTGCATGTAATGTGGTCATTCCTGGTTTCAAAAATGATACTAAACCCCAGCATGACTTTGTAAAGGAGAGCAATTTTCAATTTTAAGGGGAGGGAGAAAAGCCTCCCCTTGGTCAACATTCAGGTGCGTAACAGGTGCTCAAGGGTGATTACTCGTCTTAAAAAACACTGACTGGAACCACCTACTACTTTGAACTACTGTGACTAACTAACAATGCAATTAATGTGGAATACGGTATAGAATCACCTACTGTGACTAACTAACTACATGTATAAAACTAAAGTGGAATACGATATAGAACCACCTACTGTGACTAACTAACAATAAAACTAACGATCAGCAAGCCTGGAAACAATGCACCGGTCACAGACATTGTCCGGCACCATTCACACTTTGTCAGGTACAATCAATCTACTGCCTGTCCCTCTAACAATAACGAGCAGTAAGGTTAAGGTATAATTCCTCTTTTTTTCTGGCAAATTTTGTTATTTTTAAAGATGCATTATGTAAGATTTAGAAAGAGAGCCTGTCAGTTCTTGCTATAATAGTTCAAAAATAGATAATGATAAATGAATATAATGAATTTTTGGGTCAAATTGCTTCATTCTTAACATCTGAAAAATAGTATCGATTGTCAATGCTAACCAGGCCCCCAAAAAATGAAATGAAATAAAATGGGGTTTAACGTCCTACTGTTCTGCTCCTATGCTGGGCTAATGAAGACGGGCATACGCCATACAGTGTGCTATGAGGGAAATTTTGCCCGGGCAGCAGCACTATCGCCTACTCTCATATCTAATTCCAACTGCCAAGGGATCTTTTACGTGCATTCTAATGTATACACGGGACCTCGGTTTTTCGTATCATCCGAAGGACTAGACAGCTGTCCTTGTCAGGCCCTCCGTCCTGCATCACTGACAAGGGGGAACCACGCCGGAAAAGACCAAAAAAAAGACTTGCTCTAGGCAGATTTAGATCTACAATAATGTATCTTTAATATATGTCACTATCTATAATGTCAGTGCCTAGTTTATTCAGTAGTGCCTGACATTGTCTAGTAAACCTGATAACATTATTTCCAGGCCAGGTCGAAATTTAACAAAGTAATCTTATTTAAAAAAAAAAAATCTTACAAAAAAAAAAAAAAAAATTATAAAAAAAAAAATCTTATAAAAAAAAAAAATCTTATAAATAAATCTTACAAAAAAATAAAAAATTATATATTAAAAAAAAAATAAATCTTAATCAAAAGAAAATGGTGACAACAAATATATCAATATGAATACTACCTTCTAGCAAATTAAATAAAGAAAAAAAATAAAATAAATAAATTAGCATTCAACATGATTATTTAAAATTAGTCATTCGATATATTGATAAATGTACATGCTTCAATCTAAAAACATTCTTGTTATAAATCAAAGACATTCCTAATAAAAATCTAAGACCTGTTTTCAATATATGTTTTGGCGCATGAAAAAAGTTGGTGTAATGCAAATATAATGGGGCTGTTTCCCTAGTAACCAGCAAAAAAAGTAGCGGAAACACATACATGGAAAGCCGGGCTAATACAAGAACACAACAAACTAGAAGATGCATGATGAAATTTTGTTCTATGATTTACTCTTATATCGATTTCCATCTGTAAAGGAGATAGAGACAGAAATGGGGTTTAACGTCCACTTGACACAAACTAGGTCATTTCGGGACTGACATATGGTTCAATTTTACTTCAATTCTTCACTTGTGCGTAGGGGTCTTTAGCAGTGGGAGGAAACCAGAGGACTCAGAGAAAACACACTAGGTTAGGCAGGCGACCCTACTCCATGTCACGTCATCTGTAAAGGGATCTGAAACGTGCTGCCATGGTATTCACAGGATTCAGTTTCTCGTCCCATCCTAATAACTAGAGGTTTTTCATTGCCCAGCCCTTTGTCCTGCACCACTGGCAAGAGGAAACCAGACTACAAAAGCCAGGAATGGAACAAGTTAGTGAGCCAGTGCCATTTTCATCGAGCCACCGTCACTACACTTGACAGTTGCTCACGGAAAAGAGAAAACCTTAGTGGGGGGGGGGGGAGAGAAATGGGGTTTAACATCCACTCGACACAAACTAGGTCTCTTCGGGACTAACACATGGTTCAATTCTATTTAAAAAATCATTTGCAATGATGGATACACGGGGGCATATAAAATTTGAGATGATGGATACAGGGGGGTGTATAAAATTTGAGATGATGGATGCATGGGGGCGTATAACATTAAACGAACACAAAACAATTTCTTTCATATTTAAATAATCGCAAGCATGAACAAACAAGATGCTATTTTTCACCTTTCTTTGAGAACATAGATCTTTTATCCTGTGCTATTAAAAATATGGAAAGCAATTAACACAGGTACTGTACATAAATAATATATACAGGTATATAAATATACAGGTAAATACAGGAGTATTAATACAGGTATATAAATATACAGGTAAATAAATACAGGTAAAATACAAGTATAATACAAGTATAATACAGGTAAAATACAGGTGTAATACTGGTAAATTACAGGTATTAATACAGGTGTATTTACAGGTAAATTAACAAATTAAAGGTAATAGGTTTCTGTTTACTATGTCTACAACATGACTGGTAAAATAATATACCTCGAGTACGATCTATCTGACAAAAATGGACATATTGGATGTGTGGGTTAAATTTCTATGAATCTGTTAAAATAAAATAACCTATTTGTAAATAAAATAAATGCCTAATATGTTAGTCTATTAATAATTAACTAAATATGGCTAGATGAGATATCAAGATTTAGTCAACTATTTTCAATTCTAAAATGGTTGAAACCAAATGATTGAGAGGTTATCAAACTGTTAGAGAGAGAAGAGTTATCTACCTTTAAGAAGAATTTTATCCAGTTTCCGTTTGGCTTTCAGATCTCTCCACAGACTTCCATCGCCTTCATCCGTAGCTATCCAACCTCCGTACACAAAATAATATGTTTCCTTCGGATCAGCTGTATTTTTAATTATAATCTGAAACGAAATGTACATTTATTTGTAACATGCTTAAACAATTTATTTGTTTTCAGAGCCATTTGCAATAATTTCATGCTAAAAGCTATCATGTTTGGTACACTTATCATTTTGACATGTTTCCCTGATCAAGGTCCATATAAATGAAATGAAATGAAATGAAATGGGGTTTAACGTCCTACTGTTCTGCTCCTAACCTGGGCTAATGAAGACGGGCATACGCCATACAGTGTGCTATGAGGGAAATTTTGCCCGGGCAGTGGCGCTAAGGCCTACTCTTATATCGAATTCCAACTGTCAAGGGATCTTTTACGTGCATTCCAATGTATACACAGGACCTTGGTTTTTCGTCTCATCCGAAGGACTAGACAGCTGTCCTTGTTAGGCCCTCCGTTCTGCACCACTGACAAGGGGAAACCACGTCGGAAAATCTGGATGAACTTTCGCGGCCAATGCAGGGATCAAACACCCGACCTCCAGGCTAGCGAGCCAGCGTCTTAACCACCTAGCCACCGTGGCTCCCTCCATATAAATGGAGTGGGCTTTAATGTCTTATCACAATACTTTGGTTATTTTGAGACTAACATATGCTAATTTTTATCTATGTGGATAATGTAAGACTATTGTAGAATTAACCCGTTAAGTGCGTAGGTCGTTATATAATGTCCTGGACAACTGCCACTCACTGTGTGTAGGGCGTAATATAACGCCTTGGAGGTATTTTCCCCAACCTATTCTTAGAACATAGTACATAGTTCTTTGTCACTTCGTCAAATTAATTACACAATAGGGGGTAGTTAACGTTTAAAAAATGTCACGCTTAACAGGTTAAATTAATAGCATTATATCATAACTTTAATTAATTATGGGGTTCACATATATGTATGAGTCAAATTACTGTTTTGATAGATAGAGATAGATAGAAATGGGGTCCACGCAACACAGATTAGCTCATTTCGGGACTAACACATGGTTCAATTTTATTTCAATAATTCGCTTGCGCGTAGGGATCTTTAGCAGTGGGAGGAAACCGGAGGACCTGGAGAAAACCCACGAGGTTGGGCAGGCGACCCTACTCCTTGTCACGTACAACCGGGGATTCGAAACCACGCCAGTTGACTCAATGACAGACCGTATGATACAGCACGCACATGCTAACCATTCGGCCATCCAACCCCCCTACTGTTGAGATAGATTGAGAATAACACACACCTATGACACTTTGATACAAGAAATGTTCCAAAGGTCGATAAACATGATGTTTTGATGGGTTAAAATTATATCATGGCGTCACCTGTGTCGGAAAATTCCTATTGCATCATTTGGCTTACCATCGAATCAGATCAGTAATTGCACAGATCTGAGTGTGATAGACTTCAAGGCCTACACAAATATGGGTCCTATAAAAGAGACTGCCAGGCCTTTTAAGATCAGATATCATTGGGTTCCGGACAGATACCATCTGAGTTCCTAGAGACTGCCTCTGAATTCTCAGAGAGGGTAGACGGTTCTTTAGACGACCATACAATGTAGCCCTTTCCTGAGTCTAGCCTTGCTGTTTACATTTTTATAAGAGTTGGGTTTGAGAGAAAGATGTTAATTTTAAGTATGCTAATGTAATCTATGTAATCTATGTGACAAGTGCTTTATATAAAATGTAGAACTGAACTGTTGCATTGTTATTCCTTGTAAGACAAACATCTTAACTACTGAGTTAGTAGTAAGAAGAAATGGACCCAAGAAGAGAATTACAAATACTAAGTGATCACAAGGCTGTTAAAATAGGGTGCTACATTATGCGTGCGAGGTAGCACTCTCCTTCAGATTCCAGGGGTTCTTCTACATGCATGTCATCTGTCATTTGATGTTCGTGAATTTCAAACTAAACGCCTTTTAAGAACAATAGTACTATATTTAAGATTTTTATTTATGTTCTTTATTTATTAAGGTCTTACCTTATCTAAAAACCAGCCGTCAGCAAATCCTTTACCATCGTGTTCAACCCTTAAATACAACATTTAAAAATACTGTAAAACAAATCATTAATCCCTCGTCAAAATGAGGCAAGCTAACGAGGTCGCTGTCACTATCAATACTTATTCAAATTAATCAACCAAATCTTTCCTAAAATTAGTAACACTATATGGCCTACTCTTATTTCAAATTCCCACTATGCATCACTGACTCTTTTCTAAAGCAGTGGACACATTAGCCAAATCGTTCGGCAGAACCAATCGGCGCCGAATTTTATTCGGCCGAATGGGTGGACACACTAGCCAAATGCTTCGCCCGATTCAACCTGTTGATTGCATCACCTTTCATGTCACATGATTAAACATGGCGGCATCTATGTCTTCAATCTATCAAGTGACTTCTCGATATGAGTGGTGATTGGCTAATGAATTCTATATTCAGCCGAATGCTTCGGCGAAGCGGACACACCAGGCGAATATAATTCGGTCGAATAAATATTCGGCAGAATAAATATTCGGCAGAATATATCAAACCTGTTTGATTCGGGCGAATAATTCGGGCAAATGACAGTGGACACACTAGACGAATTTCGACGCCGATTGATTCGGCCGAATCATTCTGCTAGTGTGTCCGCCGCTTTAAATAAGCGAGACTATGACCTACTCTAATTCCAACATGCCCACAGAACCCTGATTTATCATCTCATCCAAACAACTAGACACTATTACATGCCAATACCTCCATCCTACACCAGTCACAAGAGAGAGACAGAGAAATGGGGTTTAACTCCACTTGACACAAACTAGGTCATTTCAGGACTAACATATGGTTTAATTTTATTTCAATAATTCGCTTGTGCGTAGGGGTCTTTAGCAGTGGGAGGAAACTGGAGGACCCGGAGAAAACCCACAAGGTTGGCCAGGCGACCCTACTCATTGTCACGTAGAACCGGGGAATCAAACCACGCCAGTTTAATCAATGACAGACCTTATGCCAGAGACGCAGGGAAACCATGCTGGAAATACCCAATAACATCTCACAGAAACCGTTATACAAATTACTGATAATTATATACCTGATTGATTTAATTTCACCGATATCTCGAAGTGATATCTGGAATTTATCCGTGCCACCTTTGTTAAAATGATCCTTTCCTGACTTTCCTCTGTTTAAGTGAATTTTCTGACTGGTTTTCTGGGTTCCTTGCAGCGTTAAGAAAACACGAGCATCAGTTCCTGCTAATCTCTTGTTACCAGTTACCATAGTAATTTCATACTCTAGAAAAATAAAACGAAGAATATCTCAAAACAAAATGATGAAATTCATTTACTGTTGTAATTTCATATTTCTAGAATAATAAATAGATGAATATCTCAAATCAAAGTGATGAAATTCTCGGCTACCGTCCCCTCTCCAGCAACCCCCCTCTTCTCTTCTCCCTCCCCCCTCCACCTTCTCATTATGACTGGATAACTGTGTTTCTGCCTTCTCTTCCTCAAATTTTAACTGTCATGGGTTCTTTAAAGTGTGGGGGTTGGAAGGCTGAATGGTTAGCGTGCGCGCGCTGTATCATAAAGTCTGTCATTGAGTCGACTGGCGTGGTTTCGAATCCCCGGTTGTACGTGACAAGGAGTAGGGTCGCCTGTCCAACCTCGTGGGTTTTCTCCGGGTCCTCCGGTTTCCTCCCACTGCTAAAGACCCCTATGCGCAAGCGAATTATTGAAATAAAATTAAACCATACGTTAGTCCCGAAATGACCTAGTTTGTGTCGAGTGGACGTTAAACCCCATTTCTCTCTCTCTCTTTAAAGTGACTGCCATTGAACGACTAGACGCAGTTCCTTGCCAGGCTCAACGTCCTGCACCATTGACGATGGGAAACTTTGTTGGAAAATCTTGGGCGACCTTCGTATTTGTGACCTGCCATACCATATGATAGAGCATGGTCCGGATAGTTCAGACTGTAGTCACAACAATAGTCTACATCCACAGGTCGCCGGGGAGCACTTTCTCAGCAATACTGGGATCCTCTGGGTAATGAACCAGTGCCTTACTCATTGAATCACTGTGGCTTCCCAACATAACTCTCCTTATTTACCAGATCTCAGAAGGGGCTGGATGACTGAATGGTTGCATCACAAGGTCTGTCATTTAGTCAAAAGGAGTAAAGGATAGAGACAGACAGAAATGGGTTTAACGTCCACTCGACACAAACTAAGTCATTTCGGGACTAAAATAAAGTTTAACTTTATTTCAATAATTCGCTTGCTCGTAGGGTTCTTTAGCAGTGGGAAGAAACTGGAGGACCCAGAGAAAACCCATGAGGTTGTATAGGTGACCCGACTCGAGCTCCTTGTCACGTACAACTGGGGAGTAGGATCACTGGTTTTCTCCAAGTTTTCCGGTTTCCTCCCTCTATTAAAGAGCCCTACACGCAAGCAAATTAATGAAATAAAATTGAACCATATGTTAGTCCCAAAATGACCTAGTTTGTATCGCGTGGATGTCTCTCTCTGTCACAGCTCATCAGCCAAATATAGAAAATAATGACAGCCCATACCTTTTACTACTTGTTCTTTTTGAACAGCCTCTAAATCTCGTCTGATACAGAAGTCTCCATGATGTAACGATAACCAATTTTTACAAACAAAAACCCATGTTAATTCATTCATCATATCCGTAACTTCTATTTTATCCAAATATAAACCATGTCGCTTCTCAAAACCATCATGCTGAAATATAACAAATTATTTAAAAAGATGCTTCAGACACACTATCCCACTAAAAGATGCTTCAATCACACTATCACACTAAAAGATGCTTCAATCACACTAAAAGATGCTTCAATCACACTATCACACTAAAAGATGCTTCAATCACACTATCACACTAAAAGATGCTTCAATCACACTATCACACTAAAAGATGCTTCAATCACACTATCACACTAAAAGATGCTTTAATCACACTATCACACTAAAAGATGCTTTAATCACACTATCACACTAAAAAGAAATTCTCATGTAATTATGTTTTTTTGTGTTCAAGTCACTGCACCAACGCGGATAACGAAGATGGGAGTGTGTTATGACGGAAACTTTGCTCGGGCATCTGTGTTTCCACCTACATTTCAACAAATTACAAAGGTCCAATTATGTGAACACCAACATATAAACAGGACCTTGTGTTCAACCCATCCAAATGACTAGGGTCTGGTACCACTGGCAACCATGCTGGAAATGAGACTATCTCTGCCAACACTGGGCTCGAGTTCAAGGATTCCTAGTTATTAACGCAGTTTGACTACCGTGGCTCTCCCAGCCGTTTTCTAGGCATATTGCAATATTTTAAGATATAAAACAAAAATCCTACCTCTATTGTTAAAATACGAAGGTTTCCTAATTTTGGACCTTTAACATAAAACTTTTCAACAGCTCCGCGAACAAAGCAAAATTTGGTTGTTTTTTTGCCCCGACATAATCTTTGTTTGGGTAACTCATCTCTCGATCCAATAATACTAATAAAAACCTAAAATACAAATAAAATACAAAAATACAAATAAAATACAAAAATACAAATAAAATACAAAAATACAAATAAAATACAAAAAAATAACAAAAATACAAATAAAATACAAAAATAATTATGACATTTTACAAAACCCAAATACATAAAAACCTATAAAATAAATGAAATGCCAATCTCATTAAAACACAGATCCTATTTCGCTTCTTTTTTTTTATAGTTCAAAATTTTGTTTTACTTGTCTTTGATACACTAGGATCTAGGAGAATAACACACGTTCTGGTTGATGTAAGGGATTAGCCAATGAAACGGTCTGTTACGGCGAGGTTCTCTCTCTTTTTCCAAAATGCTGCTGAGTGATACTGGAAAGATCGCTGTCCAAATAATCTATAAATAATCTTACGTTAGCATCACTACTGGCACCAGGAACATCTCCAACATAAACAACAACTTTATATAGGGCTTCATGACTGGCTGTTAATGGTTCCCGTGGTTTCCGCTTCACATGAGGTAATGGAGCAATGTATTCTATTCTTGGTTTCCGTGGTTTCTTGGTTTTTTTCGGATGATTCTAGAAAGAAAATGGAAAAATATATTTTTAGATTTCATTTGTGATTGATTTTACAAGTGCGATGGCATTCAGGGAGGGATCTTGGAAAATGAAATGAAATGGGGTTTAACGTCCTATTGTTCTGCTCCGATGAATGGATGGATCTTGGAGGTCCATAACATCCATGCCTTGGTTAGGTAACATCATGATACTAAATAAGATGATTTTCATTGGGGTGGGGGTTGGGGGGTGGGGAGGTGGGAGGGTTGAAATGAAATGTGGTTTAACATCCACCCAACCCAAACTAGATCATTATGGGACTAACATATGGTAAGAGTTAGACTTACATGTAGATGATTTTTCTGATGTTCTTCCAAAGTTGAACATAAATAACAAAAGTTAAAACCTGAAATAAAAAAATACGTAATTACATAAAATATTATCAGACATAGCAGTATGGGTTTTAACATCCACTTGACAAAATACAGGTCATATTGGGACTAACATATGGATTAATTTTACTTTTGCACAGGATTTTTTAGCTGTAGGGGGTACCCAGAGAAAACATAACTATTACCAGAAATATCAATATATACATGTATGGGTTTTAACATTCACTCGCCACATTCCAGGTCATTTTGGGACTAACATTACCAGAAATATCAGTATATACATTAAAATATACAGAACACAACAAACCAATATACATCATGACGACATCACACAATGGGAGCCACTTTGACTCAGTGGGTAGGACGCTGACTCACTAACTAGGAGGTCTCGGGTTCGATCCTGGTGTTGGCCGGGAAAGTTCCTCAGGATTTTCCTGCACATTCTTCAATTGTTAGTGGTGCAGGACGGAGGGCCTGGCACGGGCAGTGTCTAGTCATTCGTATTGGATAAAACAACTGAAGCCTTGTGCTCAATTCAGTATGTCCGTAAAAGAACCCTTGACAGTTGGAATTTGAAACAAGACTAGACCATAGCATTGCGTCGGGGAGAGAGAGAGAGAAATGGGGTTTAACGTCCATTCAACACAAACTGGGTCATTTCGGGACTAACATATGGTTTAATTTTTTATTTCAATAATTCGCTTGCGCGTAGGGGTCTTTAGCAGTGGGAGGAATCCGGAGGACTCGGAGAAAACCCACTAGGTTGGACAGGCGACCCTACTCCTTGTCATGTCCAATCGGGGAATAGAAACCACACCAGTTGACTCAATGACAGATCTTATGATACAGCACGCACACTAAACATTCGGCCATCCAACTCCCGAAGAACAGTAGGACATTGAATCCCATTTCAATTCATATGATATTATATGACATCATATTAGGAAGGTGATTGGTCAATATGATATTATATGACATCATATTAGGAAGGTGATTGGTCAATATCTCATTCTAATTAATCATTGATAACATATCAAGTAGGGAGTAAAATGGGTTTAAAGGGCCAATCCCGATAATATTTTGGAGAATAAAACTGCTTAATTTTGTGTTAAAATCCCTTAAAATTGTCTACCTAAGGGCCGAGCAACTAACTCAATATTTATGATATGTTTTCAAACAACTTAAACCCGTCAGTCTTCATCTGGAAATGGAGACCGGTGTCTCAAGATGTCTTATGCGGTATCTGGATAAAATAAGACATTTTTTTATAAAAATAATGTGTTGGTGAAATTTACCTTTCGTTATCCAGTATAGCACATGGGTCATTCACTGTATAAACCTCAAAAGGAACGGGAATCGATCATCAAGTCACCCAACGAAAAGATTTACCCGAATTCTTAAAAGGGTTACGTGCTCGGATAAGCAGTTTTGACATTCACGTCCAAATGACTCAATATTTTGAGCTGAAATTTTGAGACAAGGTAAATACGCCACTCCTCTATATTTTGGCGCTTAAATTTCATACGCACTCGGACATTTATTTTTGAGTCTCTGTTCAAATCGGGCTAGTCCCTTTAATGTCTACTCAACACAACACCAAGTAATTTGTTCTATTTTACCTGTTGATGAAATAGAGGCGGTGTCGTCAATGGAAGCTGATGATATTGAATATGGACCAGAATTATTTACAGAAAACACTGAAATAAAAACAACGATACCTAGATACATGGAATTTATACTTTTACTAAAAAAATCAATTCACAACTGTGACAAGCATTTAAATATCCATCCATTTCACGAAAAATGAGAGAGAGAGAGAGAGAGAGAGAGAGAGAGAGAGAGTTTGGCGTCCACTCCACACAAACTAGGTCATTTCGGGACTAACATATGGTTTTAATTTTATTTCAATAATTCACTTGCGCATTGGGGGCTTTAGCAGTGGGAGGAAACCGGAGGACCCGGATAAAACCCACGAGGTAGGACAGGCGACCCTACTCCTTGTCACATACAACCGTGGATTCGAAACCACGCCTGTCGACTCAGTGACAGACTTTATGACACGCTAACCTTTCAGCCATCCAACCTCCCCACGAAAAATTACTATAGTACGTTACATTGAGTACTTGTAGACCTCTGATGTTTTATTATAATAAAAGTTAGTCAGGGGAGAGTCAGAAAACATTAGGTCTTGTCTGTGGGGGTGTGGCGGTGGGAGAGAGAAAGAGAAATGGGGTTTAACGTCCACTCAACACAAACTAGGTCATTTTGGGACTAACATGGTTCAATTTTATTTCAATAATAGGCCATAGGGGTCTTTAACAGTGGGAGGAAACCGGAGAAAACCCACGACGTTGGATAGGTGACCCTACTCCTTGTCACGTACAACCAGGGAATCGGAACCATGCCAGTTGACTCAATGATACAGACCTTAGGATACAATGTGAACAAGAAAACCCACCCACCCCACCCCCACCCCATTATGCTACGGTTGGATAGATTATATCAATATGATTTACAGAAAAGAAAATTTTACACACATACTTGAGTTTAATTTAGAATTATTTTGAGACGGTTTATAGAGATCCGAACAGCTCATAGTTGAACGGAGGCGATCAAGGTTCGATTCTGTTTTACGACTAAGTTTCTGGATATGTTCTCCATATAAACTGGTGCTGATCGGCCCCGCCCACGTTAACCTCACATCATCATTTAAGTGTTGAACTGGATTTTCCTCTTCTCTCTCGTAGCCGTAGCCCCCCTCGTATCCGTAGCCATAATCCCCATGGGCATGCCCATAGCCTTTCCTTTCGTCTTCATTGCCGTCCTCGTAATAGTCGTTGTAATAAGTATTTTCGTACATATCCTTTTTAAAAACTTGAGCAGTTATAAATAACAATAAAAACGTATTTCGGTTATAAATATTTTCTATTGTTGTTCCGGCAAGTTTTAAAAATAGTCATGCTTTTCAGATTCATTCATTCATTCACAGTCGCCATATTGTTTATCTCTGTTACCAAAGCAAGGTAGCCTCGTTTATCCAATTAGACTTTACTTTACTTTGTTCATTCAGACTGGATAATACAAACTGCCGACGGCAGGTGCCCGTTATTCGGACTTCCTCGGTTCTATTTTTAGACTGAGTTTGTGACGTAAGTGGCGAGCCAAATGGTTTAATTTTAGAAAGGCTTAACGCTAATCCCTTCATTAGGCAATTAAAGTTATAAAATATTTCAATCCACGTGCCACGTGTCAGCTTTAAATTTTCCCCGTCCAACTGAATGAAATATGGTGCTAGAAATGCTGATGTAGAACCTATATAATTCCAAGATCCCCATTCTTCATTTATTTTATTTATTCACATTAATTTTGGCATGGACCTTATTACCAATACTACGTACTGTACTAGTCCATCATTTAGGCTACGCTTTCCCAAACTACTATATTAACAAACTGTCATAATTTGTTAATTCTGTTAATATAATAAGTAAACGCATGATTCCAACGTTTCAAATTATTTATTTATTAATTAGCAAACGGTTTGAACGACGATGACATTTCTGAGGTTTCCTTCTTATTAAATTTTAAATATTTCATTTGTTGGGAAGGCTTCCCATGAAAATGAACACGTGTCACGGAAAGACTAAAGAAGCAAGACTTTATAAAGGGGGGCTACTCTAAATATCGTCCGCAGAAGCTTCGTCGAAAGTTTCACACGAAATCTAAACAAATGATCACCTTTTCGCTATCCAAGAAAACTTTATCGGCCTTCGAGTAAAGTTATTTGATTTGGATCTCTAAAAATATTATCCTTCTGGGCGTCAGTTCAATCAGGACCGTGTGTGTTTATTATCGATTAGCTTCAGGCAAACTCGAGGTCTGTACGCAGTGAATTTTTCTCGTATTTCTTTAGGTTAGGATTTGATGAACCTACTGAACGTGTTTTGAGTTTCATATACTCGACCGGTGAACAACTGAACTAATTGGAAAAGGGCAAGAATATATAATAGGCGGAGCTTAGATACGACTGGCCACGTTAGCATACTATAACTATTGATCTAAAACCTTTTAGAATGTGACAACCCAAGGACTCGAATTACTCAGTTTACACGTTGGCTGATGGGTCATTATTATTTTGATTTTGAAATCAAGAAATTTGTTTTTGTTTTATAGAAACTTGCTCAATTAATCTTTGTGTTGATTGTTGTTTTTTTATATGGATTAAAAACAAAAAACAACGTAACTCAACAGAAAAGGCAACCATCCAAGAATCAATGTTTTGATTGAAGAAAGTTTGTTGGAAGGAGTGAATTAGAAGAATAATGAAGATTTTTGGATTAAGAAGGAATTTTCTAATTAAATTAGGCCTGTTAGTGATATCCTGTTTGTTAGTAGGACCTTACATTTTTCATTTATTTGGTGACAAGCAGACGTCATCCAGAGGCAGTCGTGATTCAGTTTTAAGATTTCAGGTAAAGTAGGCCTACATACATGTATTATAGAAACCTAACGAAAACAATGTACATAATATAGTCATTTCAGATTCTGCTCTAATAATAGTAATACCATTTTGTCAATTAAGTTTTGAACTTCAGTTTAATCCGCCGGACTTCCTTGCTTTAAAGTGGTAGCAATATATATACATACCTTACATTTTACGAAGGAGGGGCATCTGTCAGCACTGTCAGAAGGGTTGAATGGCCGAATGGTTAGCATGTGCGTGCAGTATCATAAGGTCTGTCATTGAGTCAACTGGCGTGGTTTCAATTCCACAGTTGTACGTGACAAGGAGTAGGGTCGTCTGTCCAACCCCATGGGTTTTATCCGGGTCCTCCGGTTTCCTCCCACTGCTAAAGACCCCTATGCAAAAGTAAATTATTGAAATAAAATTGAACCATGTGTTAGTCCTGAAATGACCTAGTTTGTGTCAAGTGGACGTTAAACCCATCTCTCTCTCTCTCTCTCTCTCTCTCTACAAGTATTTTTGAGCTATTACATGTATAACAAGAACGGCCAACTGCTTATCTAAATCGTACATAATATATCTTTAAGGAGTCTTTAAGGAGAGTTTTTCTCAACTCACCAGCCAAATATAGAAAACGATGAGTGGTAGAATTTAACATTATTGACCAGATAGAAGGTTAGATGTGATCCGTTTTGATCCACCACATGGATGAGTTGACTTAAGAAATTCTTGGCTTGTTTGAAAAGGCCTAAGTATGGGTGACCATGGTGTGATTTCCCCATACCATTGGCTGTATACAGTAGTAGTCGTAGTAATGGTAGTAGTCAGTGTAACTGGTGTTTCAATGTCTGCTATATACACAGTTGTTGTGATATCGTAGACAAGAAGTGGGAGATGTTTCAGACGTAGAATCTTGCTGCTGTCTTTGTAGAAACGCACTCTTGTATAGCCTACATCTATAGTAGAATATACAGTAAGTTTGCAATCTTTCCATTTACAGGGGTTGGATGGCCGAATGGTTAGCACGTGCGCGCTGTATCATAAGGCCTGTCATTGAGTCAACTGGCATGGTTTCAAATCCCCAGTTGTACGTGACAAGGAGTGGGGTCACCTGTCCAACCGCGTGGGTTTTCTCCGGGTCCTCCGGTTTCTTCCCACTGCTAAAGACCCCTACGCAAAAGCGAATTATTGAAATAAAATTAAACCATATGTTAGTCCCAAAATGACCTAGTTTGTGTCGATTGTCAAGTCCATTTCTCTTTCTCTCTCTCTTTCAATTTGAGGTGTACATGTATGGCCATGGGGTGAGGGGGTGTTGGTGGGTTAATTATGTGGGTGCGCATGAAATCACAAAGTCTGTCATTGAGTCAAGTGGCGTGGTTTCAATTCCCAGCTTGTAAATGACAAGGAGTAGAGTCACCTGTCCAACCTCGTAGGCAGTGCTTACACTGACTGGCTTTCAATTTTTTTTCTCGCCAAAATGGATAATAATTTTTATATAAAAAAATGTTCATATTTAGTTTCACCACCTGGCATATTTTATTTGCCAAAATGTGTGATATAAAAGACAGAATGTAACAATTTTATTTCTCAGGTAGGCTATTATACCTGTACATGTAGGTATATACATTTACAATACAGTACAACAACTGAAAAAAATCCATCTTTACATAATACATTAGCCCAGTTTTGAGATGATTTACTAAGATCACATTTTATTTTTGGTGACTTAGTCTTTTTTCACACACTGTGTTGCACAATATATTTTCAGTATTTACATGTCAGATATTTTCAGTATTTACACGTCAGATCTCACCCCATTTCTGTAAATTTATGTTTTGCGTGTACAATAGGCCTATTGTTATTTTCAGGTACCGTAATGGTATCAGAATCGGAATCCCTGATAGAAATTTCAATTTATTTGTGTAAGAGATGCTTTCAATCAAACTAGTTGTTCACTTTAGAGCATTTTGGCGGCCGTAATGAAACAATCGGTGGACCGTTTTCGTTCTTTCGTTTCTGACTATTTGTGATGATATAATTTGAAATAATAATATCCATTTATGCATGCTTGTATATTTTACATGCCGTATGAAACCGCAGTAAACAGAATTCAACTGTTAAAATATTTAAATCTCTTCAAAAAGAATTGGCGACAATTTTGATTTTTTCCATTTTGTTTTAAAGGCGAAACGAAACATCACATAATCACTGCTTGGATTAATTATAAGAAGTAAATAATGACTTGAGATAGACTCTATAATATCATTGGCAATTATCAATCAACTTATCATTAAATGAAATGAAATGAAATAGGGTTTAACTTCCTACTGTTCTGCTCCGACTTGGGCTAATGAAAACGGGCATATGCAATACAGTGTGCTATGAAGGAAATTATGCCCGGACAGCGGCACTACAGCCTGCTCTTATATCGAATTCCAACTGTCAAGGGATCTTTTACTTGCACCCCAATGTGTACATGGGTCCACGTTTTTTCAAACAATCCAAATGACTAGACAACTGCCTTTGTCAGGCCCTCCGTCCAGCATCACTGACAAGGGGAACCACCCCGAAAAATCGGGATGAACTTTCTCGAGCAAATGTAGGGATCTAACACCCGACCTCCAGGATAGCGAGCCAGCGTCTTACCCACTTATCTGAGACAATTGGTTAATATTACGATACTCATTGACGCCATCCAGATTGTCAGTGAGTCGATTAATTTATAGCATGCCGCCACGTGATTGTGATTGACACTCAATGTAGCGGTCAATCTAGGATGCTATACAATTAGAATTTTAAGATATTTTCCACTAGTTCTCAAAAAGAATCGCAAAAACGATATTGCCAAAATCAATTTTTTATCGCGGCTTTCATATTTTTATCTCAAATTAAGACTTTAGCGACCGACGTCACCACTGCTCGTAGGTATTCTCCGGTTTTCTCCTACTGCTGTAAGTGCAAGCGAATTAAATAAAATAAAATTGAACCATAAGTTAGTCCCGAAGTGTCCCCATTTGTGTCGAGTAGATGTTAAACTCCCTCTCTACATGTATATGACCATGGATCAGTTTAATGGGAATTTCTTCTCTTTAGTTCGAAAAATATAATGGGCTCAGCGAACTGAGTTGCTCCAATCGGTGGGAGATCTTAGAGAAGGCATTTATACATACTCTGTTGTAGATTGGTAGATGTTATCTTTTAGATTACGCATTATTTCTAGCTGTTAGAAAGTTACAGATTTTTATTTCTATAAATAACATAAACCCCTAGTTCAAGTGGGGTATTTAAAGCGAGAATTTCATATTTTCTAGGAAAAGTCAAATCATAATTATTTCTATGTCTTTTGTTCAATAGGTTGTCAACTCACTATTATACGATCCTAGGTGTCATTCTCACACTTAAAAATCACATTCACCCCGGAAATAATAACACAATTACCTCCCTTGTTTTTTGTTCAATAGGTTGTCAACTCACTATTATACGATCCTAGGTGTCATTCTCACACTTAAAAATCACATTCACCCCGGAAATAATAACACAATTACCTCCCTTGTTTTTCTATTTCCCCTCCCCCCCCCCCCCGCCCCCCCATGGAATAGCTATCTCCAAATGTTTGAATTTGAAGTTGAAAATGATATTTTTGCCAATTTCTCAGCTGGCAATAGTGAATTATAGGATTAATAGGATTATTCTTTAACAAGGTAAGACTGTTTAGAGATACCATCTGGTTTCCTCCCACTGCTATAGACTCCTAGTCCTACGCACAGGCGAATTATTAAAATAAAATTGAACCATATGTTGGTCCCTAAATGACCTAGTTTGTGTCCAGTGGGTGTTAACCCTCTCTCTCCCTTCTCTCTCTCTCTCTCTCTCTCTCTCTCTCAATATGCCTACTCATTTTTTATTCATATAACTGTGACTTGAATCTGTCATACTTGTAGTACTAGATGTATTATATGAACATCAAGGCTTGTCATAATTTACAGGTGTTAAAATTGATATAAATATTCCTGTCAACGTGTCTGTGATATATTACACCTGGTTATACCTGTATAAGGATTGTCTGCAATTTTATTTTATTTATTAATAAAGCTTAGGATCATTATTTGAGAGATTTTTAATCCCTTGTAAATTAAAATATTTTGAAAGTTGAATCTCTAAAAGGAATAGGGGGGTTGGATGGTCGAATGGTTAGCATGTATCATAAAGCCTGTCATTGAGTCAACTGGCGTGGTTTCGAATCCCCGGTTGTACGTGACAAGGAGTAGGGTCGCCTGTCCAACCTCGTGGGTTTTCTCCGGGTTCTCTGGTTTCTTCCCAGACCCCTACGCGCAAGTAAATTACTGAAATAAAATTAAACCATATGTTAGTCCCGAAATGACCTAGTTTGTGTCAAGTTGAAGTTAAACCCCATATCTCCCTCTCTCTCTCTCTCTCTAAAAGGGATATCAGTCCAAAAATGGTTCAATTCTATTGAATATTTACAAAGTTATGATAAATTGAAATTTTCACAATATTTGTCATTCTCTGCAGACCATATAAACAGGCCAGCATCACCTATAAATCTTGGGTAATATCTTTTAATGGGATTTTGGGATTTATTTTAATTAGGATCGATTAATCCATTTAAAATTGAACAAAATGTGGAAATTATATTTTATATCTAAAAGACATATAATCTAAAAAAAAAACATGATCTAAAAAATATACATAATGACTAAAAATATACATAATCTGAAAATATACATAATCATAATCTAAAAATATACATAATCATAATGACTAGAAATATACATAATCTGGAAATATACATAATGTATAAATATACATAATCATAATGACTAGAAATATACATAAACATGGAAATATACATAATTTAAAAATATACCTAATCTGAAAATATACATAATCTGAAAATATACATAATCTAAAAATATACATAATCTAAAAATATACATTATCAAAAAAATATACACACTCTAAAAATATACACAATCTAAAAATATACATACATTTTCATGTAATCTAAAAATATACATAATCATAATGACTAAAAATATTCATCTGAAAATATATGTGTCATACTGTTGGTTCTATCTTTGTTTTATTTGACAGTTGTCCTGATCCTGAACAGATTAATCGAGTGTACATTTCATGTATTAATTACATGACCATTTGATTAATTAGTTAACCTTTGATAATGAATCATAATGAGGGTTGAATATATTATACATAATAATAGGTTATAGTAGAAATATCATGCAGTAATTATTTGATTGGTGTTAATTGGCTAATGATTGCTGTAATTACATGTACATATGTATGTGTATTGGCTAATTGTTATGTTCCCTATTGAAGGGTTTGGTCCCACTGGTCAAATGTGACAAGGAGTAGGATGTCCTTTTCCCTATTGAAAGGTTTGGTCCCACTGGTCAGACGTGACAAGAAGTAGGATGGTCACAGGATCTACGCTTGTGAATAAAATATTTTGTTTTTAAGTGGGTGAATTAGATATGGAAAATTTTTCCAAAGGTGTACATGTACATGTTCATGTATCTATTTGTCATTTTCTTTGTGGTAATCACATCCCTTAGAAAAGCCTACGAGTATGACATTTTCTATTACTGATTAACCATAAAAATGGATTATCAAGACTTTGTTTATTATCGTAATAACAGTAAATATGACAATCGAGGTTACAGTGTTATTAATTTTCAGCATGTTCCCTTTACATTATCTATTGTTCAACTATTATAGTGAGAACTGTCAGCTCTTTATCTAATCGCCATAATGTATCTTTAACTATTATAGTGAGAACTACCAGCTCTTTATCTAATCTCCCATAATGTATCTTTAACTATTATAGTGAGAACTGTCAGCTCGGTATCTAATCTCCCATAATGTATCTTTAACTATTATAGTGAAAACTGTCAGCTCGGTATCTAATCTCCCATAATGTATCTTTAACTATTATAGTGAGAACTGTCAGCTCTTTATCTAATCTCCCATAATGTATCTTTAACTATTATAGTGAGAACTGTCAGCTCTTTATCTAATCGTCCATAATGTATCTTTAACTATTATAGTGAGAACTGTCAGCTCTGTATCTAATCTCCCATAATGTATCTTTAACTATTATAGTGAGAACTGTCAGCTCGGTATCTAATCTCCCATAATGTATCTTTAACTATTATAGTGAGAACTGTCAGCTCGGTATCTAATCTCCCATAATGTATCTTTAACTATTATAGTGAGAACTGTCAGCTCTTTATCTAATCTCCCATAATGTATCTTTAACTTTTATAGTGAGAACTGTCAGCTCTTTATCTAATCTTCTATAATGTATCTTTAACTATTATAGTGAGAACTGTCAGCTCTGTATCTAATCGCCATAATGTATCTTTAACTATTATAGTGAGAACTGTCAGCTCTTTATCTAATCTCCCATAATGTATCTTTAACTATTATAGTGAGAACTGTCAGCTCTTTATCTAATCTCCCATAATGTATCTTTAACTATTATAGTGAGAACTGTCAACTCTTTATCTAATCTCCCATAATGTATCTTTAACTATTATAGTGAGAACTGTCAGCTCTGTATCTAATCGTCCATAATGTATCTTTAAGTTGTTGTGGTGGTATACATGTACATGTACTGTATAGTACTTAGGTTCTAAAGCCTTCTATGATCTCTATAAACACACAATCTTCCTTAAATCAACATCAATTAACTTTTATTTTCTTTGAGGTCTTCTTTGACAGCCCACACTTGTTACAATTTTACTTCAATAAGTTGCTTGTGTGTAAGGGTCTTTACACCGTAACTTGGGTATGATTTAATTTTGTGTATCTACATGTAGCACTAATTTCCATCACATTCGTTTAATATCAAATTTTTGTTTAAAAATTTGTAAAAATTGTTTAAAAATTTGTATACATCATTTAAAATCACCCAAAATCATCTAATTTGTACTTGTGTCCAGTTTAAGGCTGACTGATTAATTTTGATAATGAGTTTCCCAATTTACAAGTATTTAATTTCCTGACCACTATTCAAAAATTAGTCATTATACATCAATAATCAATTAGGCTAGATCGAGAAATTAAACGCTTGCAAATTAGACACTTATTATCAAAACTGAATGGTCAGCTTTAAACTGGACACAAGAACAAATTAGATGATTTTTGGTGATCAGAAATGATTTTTTATATTGAATGAATGTGAAAGAAATTAGTGCTAAATACACAAGGTAAATGATACCCAGGTTGTTATAGTGAGCCGTGGAAAGAAATTGGAGGAACCAAAGAAAACCCACAGGCTTTGACCACGAGACCCTACTTCTTGTCCCGTATCAGCTGTTTCTTGGGATATAAATCATAGTGACTGGTCTTTTGATTTAAACTACGCGGCTGCACGTACACATCCCACCCCACCCGATGTTTTTTTTTATTTTATTGTTAAAATTTATAAGTTTGTTTAAAACATCAATAGAAGTTCTATAAACTGACTGAAGGTATTGTAAAAGTTGTGGGGTTGGATGGTCGAATGGTTAGCATGTGTGCGTTGCATCATAAGGTCTGTCGTTGAGTCAACTGGCATGGTTTTGTAGGGTCGCCTGTCCAACCTCATGAGTTTTCTCCGGGCCCTCCGGTTTCCTCCCACTGCTAAAGACCCCTTTATTGAAATAAAATTGAACCATATGTTAGTCCCGAAATGATCTAGTTGTATCTAGTGAACATTAAATCACAATTCTCTTTCTCAGCTTGTGAAAGCTACCCATATATAATGACAGAAGGTCTATTTGATTGTAAATCTATCTAATGTAGTTGTATTTATTGAAGAAGTTATCCATGTTTGATGTTTAAATATCTATGATTGCACAAGTTACAGGAGTCCTATTTGATTGTAAATCTATCTAATGTAGGTTGTATTTGATGTAGAAGTTACCCATATATAACCAGCTGTTGTCTTCATACTGTACCTTATCACTTCTCAATGTAAAGAGACTTGCTTTTTTTATTATAGACTTGAGTTATTTATTTTAAAAGTATCTTTGCGTCATACAGTGCATTACACGTGTCATTTCATTTCTTCATTCCTTTTCTCTGCTGAGTGTGGAAAGACATTATTTAAAGACCCCTCTGTCATTGAGTCAACTGGGAGGTTGGTTGGCCGAATGGTTAGCGCATTCGCGTTGTATCATAAGATCTGTCATTGAGTCAACTGGCATGGTTTCGATTCCCCGGTTGTATGTGATAAGGAGTTGGGTCACCTGTCCAACCTTGTGGGTTTTCTCTGTGTCCTCCAGTTTCCTACCACTGCTAAAGATCCCTATGCACAAGTGAATTAATGATATAAAATTGAACCATGTGTTAATCCCGAAATGACCTAGTTTGTGTCCCGTGGAAGTTAAACTACAGCTCTCTCTCTCTCTCTCTTTCTTTCCACCTGTCCAACCTCTAGGTTTTCGCGGGGTTCTCCAGTTTCCTCCCTCTTTCTCTCTCTCTCTCCCCTCTCCTGCCTGTCCAACCTGGTGGGTTCTCCGGTTTCTCATCTCTCTCTCCCTCTCCCAGCTACCACTTCTGAGCAGAACAGTAGGACTTAAACTCCATTTCATTCCATATCTCTCTCTCTCTCTCTCTCTCTCCCATCTTGTTTCTTATTTTATCTTGAAGTTATTAGAACTAGGGGGGTTGGATGGCTGAATGGTTAGCGTGCGCGCGCTGTATCATAAAGTCTGTCATTGAGTCGACTGGCGTGGTTTCGAATCCCCGGTTGTACGTGGCAAGGAGTAGGGTCGCCTGTCCAACCTCGTGGGTTTTCTCCGGGTCCTCCGGTTTCCTCCCACTGCTAAAGACCCCTACGCGCAAGCGAATTATGTAAATAAAATTAAACCATATGTTAGTCCCGAAATGACCTAGTTTGTGTCGAGTGGACGTTAAACCCCATTTCTCTCTCTCTCTCATTCCATATATATCTCTCTCTCTCTCCCATCTTGTTTCTTATTTTAACTTGAAGTTATTAGAACTAGTATCAAGTCATGTTAATGTACAATTATTTAACATCTGTTATTTGAACCAGCAATTTGTTTTATTGCCGTATACTTGAGAAAATCTATTTTAAATTGTATGATACATGTAGACATTTTATTTATTTTATTTTAACTGGCATGACATGACACATAGCAAATAGATCTTTACTGACATAACAGCATGAAAAATGATGTGGCACGACATGACTTGACATGATGATATGACATGACACAATCATATGTTTGCATTTACATAACAAACAAACGTGCAGAAGTATTATTGAGGAAATTGCATGTACATGGACGGAGGGCCTGACAAGGACAGCTGTCTAGTCGTTCGGATGGGACGTAAAAACAGAGGTCCTGTGCACGTCAGGAAATTGCATAAGACTTGTACAGGTTTCTCCTATCCTATCTGAACGACTGTCAACTAATCACACTTTCCTTGTCGGTATGGAGGGGTGGGGGCAGAGGTCGGCACGGAGTAGGGGTAGGGTCACATGGTCTAGTGGTCAAACGCATTTGCTTTAGATCAGAAGTTCTGTCATTGAGTCATGTAGTGTTACAACTTGATCTGGTTTCTCCTCACTGCTAAAGACCCCTGAATATTAGAATTTTCTAGTTGTTTCCCCTGTTATCCCAAACACACAACTACCACTGTTGGTGGCCATTCCGTGAACCATGTGGCTGATTAATTAGTGAATAACTATAAGTCTTTTGCTCGTTAACCTTGAGGACATGTGTTCGATCCCTGTGCTGGCCGAGAAAGTTCATTAGGATTTTCCGTTGTGAGTGGTGCAGGACCAAGGGAATGACAAGGGACTAATCATAGTTCTTCGGATGGGCCAAAAATCAAGTTACCTTGTACACACTGGCATGCACATAAAAGAACCCTTAACATTTGGAATTTGAGATACGATTTGGCAATAGTGCCACTTTCCGGGCAAAATTTCCCTCATAGCACACTGTGTGGTTCACCCTTGTCGGTAGTGCAGGACCAAGGGCATGACAAAGGACTAATTGTCCCCCGCCTTTCGAAGAAAGCAGGGGACTATTAAAATGGGTTCGTCCGTCTGTCTGTCTGTCCGTCTGTCTGTCCGTCTGTCTGTCCGTCCGTCTGTCTGTCCGTCACACTTTTTGGGACACAATAACTCTCTTCCTAATTGAGCTAGAATGTTCAAACTTGGTGTATGTGTTTATTAGGTCAATGCCTTGATGGAGTTCGAAGATGAGCATTTTTCGCTTAGGGTAAGCAGAGATAAGCAATTTGATTGGTTGATGCTTTGGGACACGATAACTCTCTTCCTAATTGGGCTAGAATGTTCAAACTTGGTGTATGTGTTGATTAGGTCAATGCCTTGATGGAGTTCGAAGATGAGCATTTTCCGCTTAGGGTAAGCAGAGATAAGCAATTTGATTGGTTGATGCTTTGGGACACGATAACTTTTAATTGAGCTAGAATGTTCAAACTTGGTGTATGTGTTTATTAGGTCAATGCCTTGATGGAGTTTGAAGATGAGCATTTTCCGCTTAGGGTAAGCAGAGATAAGCAATTTGATTGGTTGATACTTTGGGGCACGATAACTCTCTTCCTAATTGAGCTAGAATGTTCAAACTTGGTGTATGTGTTGATTAGGTCAATGCCTTGATGGAGTTCGAAGATGAGCATTTTCCGCTTAGGGTAAGCAGAGATAAGCAATTTGATTGGTTGATGCTTTGGGACACGATAACTTTAGTTCTAATTAAGTGAGATTGATGAAACTTGGTGTATAGTTTCATTACAGTAATACCTTGACTAAGTTTGATAATGAGCATTTTCTGCTCAGGGTAAGCAGAGCGATACGCAATTTGATTGGTCGAGACTTTGGAAAACAATAACTCTCCTACTTTGATTGTCCCCCGCCTAGTTCGAAGATGAGCATTTTCCGCTTAGGGTAAGCAGAGATAAGCAATTTGATTGGTTGATACTTTGGGGCACGATAACTCTCTTCCTAATTGAGCTAGAATGTTCAAACTTGGTGTATGTGTTGATTAGGTCAATGCCTTGATGGAGTTCGAAGATGAGCATTTTCCACTTAGGGTAAGCAGAGCCGTAAAACGGTGTCGTCTGCTAGAAAGACAAAACGTGATTTATCATCACCCAGTTGTGCAAACGAAACGTCTTTATACAAACTTTTCCTTTTTATAAGCTCGTTTATATAGTTTATGCTTTAGTTCTTGAAGAAGCTTTCCAATGTATTACCCCTGTAATTCCTCCTCTTTTATCTGTACAATATTTTCGAAAAAAATGAAACGAAATCCACTTATGTATACATTTAGGTTACATTATAGCCTACATGTCCCGACTCAACTTGCCACATTACATGTCATAATATTATAACCAGGTATTGATAAAAGCATCAATTGAGCAATTCCAATACAATCCAATACAATGAATATACGCAAGGTAAATAAACAAATAAATGGAAAAAACAAATTGAAAAAGAAACTATTATAAATTAATTAAATATGTAGTATGCAATAATGAATTGACATTTAATGACAGAAAGAAAACAGTGAACTTTGCAAAACTTGCAGCAAGATGGAAAATAGACCCGTTGATACAACCAAACTCTAGATCTGTAGGCATAGAGCATGTTTTCCCCTTAATATGCTATAATTATTCCATCAAAAACATTGTATGCTTAGACTATAAGTAAAGATATACTGTTTGATTGTTCAATACTTTGTAAAAGATAATTTGTGATAAATTTATATGTGTCCTCTAATTATTTTCCTATTTCGGCGGGGGACATCAGCCTCACTGTTGGCTTGTTACCGTATAGTTCTTTGGATGGGACGGAAAACTGATTTACTGTGTACACACTGGCATGCACATAAAAGAACTTTAACAGTTGGAATTTGAAATAAGGATAGGCAGTAGTGCCACTGTCCGGGCAAAATCTCATTCATAGCAAACTGTATGATGTAAACCCATCTTAATTGGCCTAGTCAAGTAGGATGCTAAACCCCATTTCATTTGTTTGTTTTCATAATAAGTTATTTAATGATTTTAGAACTACTGTTTTCCTTTCTCTAGCCAACGACTTTCCTGTAGAAACATCTGTTGATAATACACCATGTTTTCTGTGTGGGCAGACGCTGATTTTCAGTTAATAACTACCGTATTAATCTTAATAACAGCTCGTATTCTTATAAATATAAATATATAACCGAGGTGAGGGGGTTGGGTGGTCTAGTGGTTTAACACATGCTTGTGAAATCACAAGGTCTGTCATTGAGTTAAAGTTGCAATCTCATATTTTTAAGTTATATTTTTAAAAGGTATTAAAATAAGGCCTTAAAATAGATGGTATCTATAAACAGTCCTACCTTGTTAAAGAATAATCCTATTAATCCTATAATTCACTATTGCCAGTTGAGAAATTGGCAAAAGTATCATTTTTAACTTCAAATTCAAACTTTTGAAGATAGCTATTCCATGGGGCGGGGGTGAGGGGGAATAGAAAAACAAGGGAGGTAATTGTGTTAATATTTCCGGGGTCAAAGGATTTTTAAGTAGTAGAATAATACCTATGATCGTATAATAGTGAGTTGACAACCTATTGAGCAAAACACATAGAAATAATTATGTTTTGACTTTCTTAGAAAATATGAAATTATTGCTTTAAGTTATGTGACAAGGAGTAGGGTTGCCTGTCCAATCTCATGAGTTTTCCCCCGGATCTTCTGCTTTCCTCCTTGTCAGTGGTGCAGGCCTAAGGGTCTGGCAAGGGACAACATCTAGTCATTCGGATGGGACAAAAGACTGAAGTCCCGTGTACACATTTGTGTGGATGTAAAAGATTCCTTAGCAGTTGGAATTTGATATAAGAGTAGGCCATAGCTTTGCTGTCCGGACCAAATTTCCCTCATAGTACATATACTGTATGGCCATCTTCATTAGCCCAGTCAGATCAGAACAGTCGGACGTTAAACCCTATTTCCTTTCATTTCCATTACTTACAGAGTGAGCCATAACATAAAAAATGTTTCTTATCAATTACAATTCAAAAGTTTTATACAAGCGTTAGGGTTTGTACTAAATGATAAGGCCAACTCAATTTTACGTCATAGGTCACGAGATGTAAACAGGCCTCGTGCTAACCCTAAACCTAACCCTAACCCTGGACCTAGTCCTAATAATTACCTATACCTACAATCTCGCCAACTATCACCTGCCTTAAGCTTATTTACATCTCAGCGACCTTGACAAAAATTTACAAATAGATTTAGGCCAAGGTTTAAAGTATCAAACCCCCTGTTATGTAGAATAAAAATATAGGCGTATATACAGCAAACAGAACTGTTATATGATATGGCCTAATCATCTAATATATATTATAAAATGTAGACAGGAAATAAAAGTGAACCAGATGACATGGGATAAATGCTGTTTATATCAAACTTGATAAATCACGGACAAGAGTTGACCATATGGTCTAACACATGCGCTTTAGATGATAAGGGGGGGGGGATGAATAGCCGAATGCAAATGGTTAGACGTGCATGCTGTATCATAAGCTCTGTCATTGAATCAACTGGCTTAGTTTCGATTCCCCACTTGTACGTGACAAGGATAGGGTCGCCTGTCGCCTGTAGGTTTCCTCCCACTGCTAAAGACCCCTACGGGCAAGTGAATTGTTGAAATAAAATTGAACCATATGTTAGTCCCAATCTAGTTTGTGTTGAGTGGACGTTTATAGATTGATATTGGTTGAATTATTTGATCTTGATGATGTTTTCACCTTTTATGATGTTTAAAAGCTTTACGAAATGGCCAGTGAGAGTTTCATATAATTTTGTAAAAAATCAGTTTGTGGTTTATGTAACTTGGTAAAATCTTAGTTTGTGATTTATGTAACTTGTCAAAACTCAGTTGGTGATTTACGTAACTTGTCAATACTCAGTTAGTGATTTATGCAACTTTATAAAAACTCAGTTGGTGGTTTACATAACTTGTAAAAACTCAGTTTGTGATTTATGTAACTTGTCAAACCTAAGTTGGTGATTTATGTAACTTTGTAAAAACTCAGTTTGTGATTTAAGTAACTTTATAAAAACTCAGTTTGTGATTTATGTAACTTTGTAAAAACTCAGTTCACAGTTTTACATAATAATGAATGGAATGTTTTAGATAATTTGTAAACCCAGTGGAAGGTTTTACATAAATGATAAAAACCCAGTGGAAGGTTTTACATCAATTATAAAAACTCATTGGAAGGTTTTACATAAATTATAAAATCTCAGTGGAAGGTTTTACATAAATTATAAAAACTCAGTGGAAAGTTTTACATAATTTGTAAAACCCCTGTGGGACAACTACTCAACCCTATATGGGCATCCAGTGGGATATTTTACATAATTTGTAAAACCCCTGTGGGACAGCTACTCAACCCTATATTATATAGGCATCCAGAGAGATGTTTTGCATAATACATGTAGGAGTGTGCTTTCGTATCTAGGGTTTTGAAAAGACTAAGCATACGCTATATAGTGTATGATACCCATCACTACAATAATAACATGATGAATAATCAAATGATATTTATATATTTTAGGCTAAAGACAACATTGAGAATTCATTGGTTGATGACGCTAAAGAACAGGTTGTTCCACTGCCGTTGGTCAATAATGTTGACGACAACGACTTAATTCATGATAAACGGCCTGAGAAAGATCGACCTAAAACTGTTATGAAGAAGGGTGTGACTGGGAATTACGAGCCAGCCCCCGTTCATCCCGGTAGCGGACCAGGTATTGATTTCTTTTGTTTATTATTATATTACAACTTTAAAACTACTGATCGCCATTTTGCAGTTTTTGGACAATATTTTGTTTTTCATTGCTTCATCCACTTGAAAACAAAATACAGATCTATCTATATTTCCTTTTGTTTTTTTATACTTTCGATGTCCTCCACTACATCAAAATCTGGGGGGGTAAATGGCCGAATGGTTAGCACGTGCACTGCGCGCTGTATCATTGAGTCAAGTGGCATGGTCTCGATTACCCAGTTGTACATGATAAGGAGTAGGGTCACCTGTCCAACCTCGTTGGTTTTCTCCAGGTCCTCCAGTTTCCTACCACTGCTAAAGATCCCTATGTGCTAGCGAATTAATGAAATAAATTTAAACCATATGTAATTTTCAAAATGACCTAGTTGTGTCGTGAACATTACTCTTTTCTCCCCCCTCCCTCCCCCTCCCTCCTCCTCCCACCCCAACTGAAGCTGATGGAATACTCCCAATTCTTGCATCAATATATACGACAACGTGGCAACTCAACTTCTCCTGATGTTATTATTGTTGTTGTTTATTACAATCTTAATGTCGGATACATTGGTTAGGATATTATGGACCGGTGGATTTTTAATTAAATTAATTTCAATATGAAGGAGACATATTAAAGGTAATAAATATAATAAATATATATATATATATATATATATATTGATAATTAAATTTTTGCAGGTGAGAATGGTGAACCTGTTTATAATAAATGTTTATATTAATGTTTACAGGTGAGAACGGTGAACCTGTTTATACAGCGATGGATGAAAGATCGCGAGCTGATCAGTCAATACGTGAATATGGTTTTAATATGGTCAATAGTGATAAAATATCACTCGATAGAACCGTTCCTGATACCAGGATGGATGAGTAAGATTTCTTTATATTATCCTGGATGGTCAAATGGTTAACATGCGCTTGTTGTATCATAAGGTCTGTGATTGAGTCAACTGGCTTGGTTTTGATTCCCTGGTTGTATGTGACAAGGTGTAGGGTCGCCGGATCCAACCTCATGGGTTTTCTCCGGGTCCTCTGGTTTTGTCCCACTGTTGAACGCCCCCCTACGCGCAAGCAAATTATCGAAATAAAATTGAACCATGTGTTAGTCCTGAAATGACCTAGTTTGTGTAGAGTGGACCTTAAACCCCATTTCTCTCTCTCTCTCTCTCTCAAGGTAAGGGCTCGGAATATAGTAGTTTTCAAGATGTATCAATCATTCCTTTTCCATTTTCGTGTTTGATTTGAAATGAAATGAGGTTTATTTACTTCCCCACTTTTCTCAACTATCCCAGCCACTGATGACGCCATTTTGTAAATGATACTGTTTTTCTCAAATCGGAAAATTTGATGAACTTATTCAACTTTTTTGTAGATGTAAATATTGGCATTATCCTGAGAAATTACCGTCAGCAAGTGTTATACTGGTGTTCCATAACGAGGGTTGGTCTACACTAGTTAGAACAGTTCATAGTGTTATAAATACAACACCGTCACATCTTCTACATGAAGTTGTTATGGTGGATGATTTCAGTGATAAAGGTACGTTCACTTTTACATTAAACTGGTAGACTTACTTAAAGATACATTAAACTGGTAGACTTACTTAAAGATACATTAAACTGGTAGACTTACTTAAAGATACATTAAACTGGTAGACTTACTTAAAGATACATTAAACTGGTAGACTTACTTAAAGATACATTAAACTGGTAGACTTACTTAAAGATACATTAAACTGGTAGACTTACTTAAAGATACATTAAACTGGTAGACTTACATAAAGATACATTAAACTGGTAGACTTACATAAAGATACATTAAACTGGTAGACTTACTTAAAGATACATTAACCTGGTAGACTTACTTAAAGATACATTAACCTGGTAGACTTACTTAAAGATACATTAAACTGGTAGACTTACTTAAAGATACATTTAGAGGCAGAAAGCAATTAACCTGTCAGTCAAATTATGACAGGCTGGCAACTAAAGTGGTTGATCTGTTAAGTTTCTTCTAACTATTGTTTAAAATGCCTTAAGTCTTAATCCTTCAATAATTATATGTTTATGTCAACACTTTCTAAGTAACTAATTTGTATAAATAGACAAATGTATGTAAGATGATTCATTTTAGTTGGAGAGACCAGCTTAGGGAACCTATATACTAGTTGGAGGTCACGATACATAGGAAATTATAAGTTGTTAAATTGTTGCTGTTAATTATTTGCTCCAGAAATAAAGTGTTGAAGATCCATTCCAAGAATCTGTATTCATTTCTGATACTTAGAGAACACACGTCGACGAGCTACATTCCCTGAAAGTCTAATGGTGTTATAAATATAAGAATACTAGCAGGATACCCGGCTTCGCTCAGGGGTCATAACCTCGAAACCAGAAGTGGTAAACTAACGCCACCTGGCCTATGTTACTCCCCGGTCAGAGCTACCCCTATACCCCAAATTTCAGACTCGGGGCAGACCTAGTGTAGTCGCCAAACCCGAACAGACCGGCTACGCTTGGGGGTCATAACTCCGAAACTGGAAGACTAACGCCACCTGGCCTATGTTACTCCCCTGTCCGAGCTACCCCTATACCCCAAATTTCAGACTAGGGGCAGACCTAGTGTAGCTAGCCGCCAACCCCGAACAGACAGACAGACAGACCGACAAACGACAGTCACAAATATTAGTATAGATAGAATATAATTATATAATCATTTTAAAGGGAGAAATGATGATTAAAGGAGATATAGCTAGAACTAAATTTATCCATGATATTCAACATTAAAAACACGGCTTAGAATTCAATATCCGTCAATGTACATTCATATTACAAATATATATGCTTTTACCAACCCTTTTCATCTATTTCAAGGTTCCCAAGAATAGAAGCGCTATACGCCTTTTAATAATAATAGATTTAACATTAGGATCATGGCCACACGAAAAATTTATAAAAATAGAAATATCATGGTTTATTCTGTTTGGAACTTAAGTTCAATATTTTTACCCATGTTTATCACAAAAGGTAGAGACAGTTCCATAAAATCTATGCAGCGTAATGAAAATAGTACCTTTGATTAAACCCTGATCTTTTGTAAGTTTAAGTTTTATGACAACAATAGCAGCCAGACGAACTAACAAAACATTTAAAACAACTGTATGTGTTTGGTATAAAACACGCCCTAAATGTCAAAGTGAGGGAAGCTTTTAGCTACAGACGTGATGTCCCTTTATTGAAATAATTTAAACAACAGATTTCTATTGTGAAACGTTTGTAGTTAAATAGCTGAACATAAAACGAACATTAAACTTACATGAATATTATTGTTATTATTATTATTATATTTGATCAAAGACACAACCAGTCTAATTGAACCAATCTGTTGAACATAAATATCATAAAATAAACAAAATGATTTTAATAATAATAATAATAATTAATTTATAATGCGCCTATTGTGCATTCCAGTGTAAACACGGGACCCTGGTTATCGTCCAATCCAAGCAACTAGACAGCTGTCCTTGTCAGGCTCCTCTGACAAGGGGAAACGAGATTGGAAAATCCTGATGAACTTTCTCGGCCAATGCAATGATCAAACACGCGACGTCCAGACTACGCTGCCAGAGCCAGCGCCTTACATGCTTATCCACCGTGGCTCCCCTCTCAAATACATAGGGGGGGGGGGTAGATGGCTGAATGGTTAGCGTGCGCGCGCTGTATCGTAAAATATGTCATTGAGTCGACTGGCGTGGTTTCGAATCCCCGGTTGTAAGTGGCAAGGAGTGGGGTCGCCTGTCCAACCTCGTGGGTTTTCTCCGGGTCCTCCGGTTTCCTCCCACTGCTAAAGACCCCTACGCGCAAGCGAATTATGTAAATAAAATTAAAACCATATGTTAGTCCTGAAATGACCTAGTTTGTGTCGAGTGGACGTTAAACCCCATTTCTCTCTCTCTCTCTCTCTCTCTCAAATACATAGTTTGTGTTAAGTAGACATTAAACCGTATCTCTGTCTTTCTGTCTCTTCTCTCCCTCTCTCTCTCCTCCTCATAAGCTTTTATTCATCCTTTCTCTCTAGTTAACAAAACAGTCAGTCAATTCAGGTGTTGTAAAAGGATTCCTTGTTTAAAGTTTTCGATATTGATTTTATTAAACATATTTGTTAATGAACAGCTAGAGTAAATTTTGTCAGATATTAACATAATATTGATGAAACTCGACTATTTATTTGTTATTTTTACAACATAATCCTATGTTATAAAATAATTCACAAACATTTGCTCAACTTCTGTTATATATGTTGATGGTGAAACTCACAGAGTGGGGGGCGGGGGTGGCCGAATGGTTAGCACATGCGCGCAGCGCTGTATCATAAGGTCTGTCATTGAGCCAACTGCCGTGGTTTCAAATCCCCGGTGGTACGTGACAAGGAATATGGTCGTCTGTCCAACCTTGTGGGTTTTCTCTGAGTCGTCACGTTTCTTCCCACTGCTAAAGACCCTACGCGCAAGCAAATTATTGAAATAAAATTAAACCATATGTTGGTCCCGAAATGACCTAGTTTTTGTCGAGTTGACGTTAAACCCCATCTCTCTCTCTCTCTCTCTCTCTCTCTCTCTCTCTCACACACAGGTGGACAGAGAGAAATGTTTATATAGAGAGAGAAATGGAGTTTAATGTCCACTTTGACACGAACTAGGTCATTTCAAGACTGACATATATGATACAATTTTTATATTAATAATTCTCCTGCTTGTAGGTTGGTTGCTAGATGGGGGGGGGGGGTGTCTGTTTGATCTAAGTCGAAAGTCTTGTGGAATGTATTTATTTTCAGAAACCCAGTATCTTGTGGAACTCTTGTGGTGAAAAGTTCCACACAAATGCCCCCAAACCTTGCCATAGATGATAAAATCATACCAAAATGACCTAGTTTGTGTTAAGTGGATTTTAAACCCCATTTCTCTGGTTGTATATGTTATCAGGTGTTCGTTTGTCTTAGAATCATAGTGGTCAAGTGCTTCAAAGCAGGACACAGAAATTAAACCCCCATTTTATTTCTTACAATCTGATTAAAATACAGATGTATATTTCGTTTCGTTTTTTATACTTCCGATGGCCTACACTACATGAAGATCTGACTAGTTGCTTTTGACTTTATGACGTCTGGCATTTGATTAAAGATACATTATGGGAGATTCGATAACGAGTTGGCAGTTCTCACTATAAAAGTTAAAAACTAGATAATGTCAAGGCTATTTGGTGAAAATTTCATTCAAATTGATCCACTATGAACCGAGAACTAAGCGATTGAAAATCCCACAAGCCTCGGTCATCATTACTAAAGTCAGTACGATAAACAGCATAGTCTCGATTATCCATTTAATCGTTTAATCGAGAAGGAAAGTTATGCAGTAAATCGGCTTACAATCCATTAAAGATCGCAGGCTAGCACTGCCATCTAGAGTTGATTATGACCTGGATAGGTTAATTAATGTCTAATTAATAATTTAGATAACATTTCAGGCCTAAAGAAAGACCTGAAATAGGCAGATTTAGCTCTTGCATAATGTATATTTACCCAATCAATGTTGATGTTTCTAGTGGTTTAACCACTGTTCCGCGGACCTCACGCCAAAACAAAAACTCGCTGTAACAGACTGTTTGACCCTATGCCGTCAGACATTTGATTAACCAATCAGCGTTGATGCCAAAAACTTGTCGTAACAGACCGTTTTATTAGCTAATCCCTCACATCATCCAGAACGAGGGATATATAAGAACTCTTCCAGATCCTAGTGTGATATCACCTCGGTGGAAGCGGACGTAAAATACAACTACCGGTAACTCATCATCATCATCCTAGTGTGAAACAAAATTTTGAACTATAAAAGAAACAAAACGAAATAGGATCTGTGTTTTAATCAGATTTTCTCAAACTGTATATTGAACCCAATTTTCCTCTTTTTATTTCAGAACATTTAAAGGATAAATTAGACCAATACATGACGCGATTTAACGGTAAAGTGAAAATTTATCGTAACGACGAACGTCTGGGTCTTATTCGAACTAGAACCAGAGGGGCAGAGTTAGCCACGGGAGAAGTTATTGTATTTCTTGATGCTCATTGTGAAGGTAATCCTAACTGGTTACCTCCCTTGTTGGCGAGAATAGCGTACGACAGGTAACTAACATTTTATATTCTACTGTTAGATATACAGACACAGCCATAGCTTTATAGGCCTGTAATCCTGGATATATTGGCCTGTAACCATATAGATTCCTATGAACAAAACCCATCAGACCCCCATCCCCTGGCAAAACCCCTTTCACAGAACCCCTGACAATCCCCCTTCAGACTAAACCGCAAATGAAATCCCTTTAGTGGACCCATCCTCCGAAAATAGCTTCAGAAATGAAATGAAATGGAGTTTAACGTCCTACCGTTCTGCTCCGACTGGGATAATAAAGTCGGGCACACGCCATACAGTGTGCTATGAGGGGAATTTTGCCCAGACAGCGGCACTATGGCCTACTATTATATTGAATTCCAACGACTAAGACAACTGTCCTTGTCAGGCCCTCCCTCCGGCCTGCATCACTGACAAGGGGGAACCACGCTGGAAAATCTGGATGAACTTTTGTCAGTCAATGCAGGGATCGAACACCCGACCTCCAGGCTAGCGAGCTAGCGTCTTGCCCACTTAGCCACCGTGACCCCAAATCGCTTTAGTCAATCAGACATTCCCCAGCCTATGGCAGGTGCAACTTCAATCATTATTAAGGGGGCATTATGGGAGATCAGATAAAGAGTTGGCAGTTTTCAATATAATAGTTAAAAACTAGATAATGTAAATAAAATATACTTAAAATTCCAGTCAAATTGCTCCATTCTGAACCGAGATATTAGCTTTTGAATTTTAGGCCTAGCCTCGATCATCATTACTAAAGTCTTGATTGTCCATTTTGATGTTAAATCATCCATCACAAAATGTATTCAAATCCACTAAATATCGCAGACTTGTGCTGCCATCAAGAGTTGATTATGGTCTGGATAAGTCAATTAATGTCTAATTAATAATATAGATAACATTTCAGGCCTAAAGAAAGACATGCAATGGGGAGAATTAGCTCTTGTATAATGTACATGTACAACTACATGTAGCCTGACACATGCATACATTAGCAAATGTTAAAATTCCTCTAACTATAGATTTTTTTAGATTCCTAAATTGACAGAAATAACTTGGTAGAAAAACAAATGTTGTAATTGATGATGAGGTTCAATTTAGGGAATTTGATGCATTTGTTAGGAACACACACTCTGTGAAGTGATCAGATGGAAATTTGGAAGTTTTTTAAGTTTTTACTCTCAAAGCATTTGACAAAAATTACATTCTTGAAAGGAATTTGAAATTTCTGTATTAGAATTTGACCAATTTTCTCAAGAATTTTCAACAAATACAGATGAACTTCTTAACAGTTTGATGACTTAAATAAAGATTCATTTAGGAATTTCTAAATATTTGAGGTACCATTTTAGAATTATCTTTTTTCACCTGCGATTCGAATTCTGCAGGTGACATCGACGACGTAAAATCCGTAAATAGACTTCTGCTACATCTCGTTGTTTAAATATTAAACTAGTTTTGTTGTCTAAGGTGACATTTTAAACCCCAAATAAATAGACAGAGAGTGTTTACAACGCACACACGTTCATCGAATACAAATCTTTCAACAATAACAAAAACAAAAATCAACACAAAGATGTCCACTTCTTTTACAGTTTGATTTTTAAAACTTTCAAAGACGCTGATAATATCAAATTTTTTGCCGTTAAATTTCCTCAAATTGCATATTTGGTATTTAAAAAATATTATGGGAGATTAGATAACGAGTTGGCAGTTCTCACTATAATAGTTAAAAACTAGATAATGTAAAGGCAATTTGCTGTAAATTTCGGTCAGATTGATCCAATCTGAACTGAGAATTAAGCGATCGAAAGTTCCGTATAACCTCGGTCATCATTACTAAAGTCGGTACAACAAAAATCATAGTCTCGATTATCCATTTAATCGTTAAATCGAGAAGGAAAGTTATGCAGCAAATCGGATCATAATCCAACAAATGTCGCAGGCTAGCGTTGACATCGAGAGTTGATTATGGTCTGGATGCGTTAATTAATGTCTAATTAATAGTTTGTAAAACATTTCAGGCCTAAAGAAAGACCTGCAACAGGCAGATTTAGCTCTTGCATAATGTATGTTTAAGAAATATGAAAACAAAATCAAATTATCAAAGATAGATGGTTTTCGTTCTTGTTATTTTAGTTGGTGTCTAGAAAATAAGACTGCCAATAAACTCTTACATCTTGCTAGACATTTAAAATGTAGGAACATTTGAAGAGAACTTCCCAAAAATTGTTTTACTGGGCCCTTATTCACGAAAACTTAAACTAAGATACAATCGAAATTTTAAGAAATACTGCAATTTGATTGGCTGACCAATATGCAAATTGGATATATGCAAATTGATTTTACTGGTCAGCCAATCGAATTGCAGTATTTCTTAAAATTTCGATTGTATCTTAGTTTAAGTTTTCGTGAATAAGGGCCCAGCTTGACTCCGTATTAGATATTTGTTATTAAGCTTTTCCTTTCTGATCCACAAGAATTGTAGTGTTGCTTAACTAAAAGACATTCTATTTAATTTTACTCATATTAAACAGGCTAAGTGGGTAAGATGCTGGCTCGCTAGCCTGGAGGTCGGGTGTACGATCCCTGCATTGGCCGAGAAAGTTCATCCAGATTTTCTGGCATGGTTCTCCCTTGTCAGTGATGCAGGATGATGGGCCTGACAAGTGATAACGTACAGTCGGTCGGATGAGACGACAAACCGAGGTCCCGTGTACACATTGGCATGCACGTAAAAGATCCCTTGACAGTTGGAATTCAGTATAAGAGTAGGCTGTAGTGCCGCTGTCCGGGCAAAATTTTCCTCATAGCACACTGTATGGCGTATGCCCGTCTTCTACTTCGTAGCAGAACAGTAGTACATTAAACCCATTTCATTTCATTTCATATTAAACAAAAATGTGGTCTCTGAACACATCAAGGATCCTAATTATAAGCAATTGGAATTCAATTGCTGCCCATGTTGAAATTCGTCCCCTTCAACTATACTCTCTCAGATTTGGATTCTATTTAAATAGAGGCACATCTAAAGATACATTATGTAAGATTTAGATAAAGAGCTGACCATTCTTGCTATGATAGTTCAAAAATGAATAATAGTAAATGAATATATTGAAAAATCCATTCAGATTACTTTATTTTGAGGGAAGTTTTCACTGTTTGAAGACAAGATGTGGCATAGATTGTTTATCAATAGCAACATTACATGTTAATCAAGTCTCATTTCTCAACTTTCTAATTAATTCATTAAATGGAGATCGTATCTCAATCCGTTTAAATCACTGCCATCCGATGCTCTAGAGAGTTGATTATAGGCTTGTCATGTGAATAAATATCAAAATAGTAATTTATATATCATTTAAAGCCAAAATGAAAACCTGCAATAGGCAGATTTAGCTCTTACATAAAAATGTATCTTTAATAATTTTAGTGAAAATTATAGATGATGCTGGCTTGGTTTGACATATACTGCATATGTTGCCGAATGTTAAAAAATTTATATCGAAAAACCGAAATATCGCCCAGCTCTACAGGCAGATAATTTCACAGCTGTGTTAGTATTGAATAACAAATACAAACGAACAATACAAATACAAACGGACAATACAAATTCATCTTCTTTAGAGTTTTAATAGTTTTAAAATAACTTGGCACACAGATGTGTTTGAGATACATGAAATGGGGAAAAATTTGAAATAAACAAGAAAATGTCTGTTTCTTTTGGGTTTTCTTCTGTAGATTTATTTTCATGCAACCAGAAAAGACGTGTCAAAAAATTTCAAATTGAAAGTGTGTAAAGAATCGGAATGTTTTAGTATTTGAAGAGAAAATGTTTCATGATAAAACATCTGGATTCAGGCCATTTGCATAAAGCAGCTGAACTTGTTTGATTTAGTTCAAAAAAAAGATGTTGAAATCAGTTGATCTCGAATATTATTTCAATATGGTTAAAGTTTCATGTGAATCAACAGCGACATCTTTTCTCCTTTCTGCGCACAGACAGCTATTTACTTCGAGAATAGATCTCTGCCCAGAAAGGCGGCCATATCCAATAATTAGTTAACTATTATGTAATGCGGTTCTACTCCGTTTCACCCACATAACGACAAACTAAACATTTTAAATTTTATTAAATGCAAGCCTGGAAATAAAGCATCTGTCACAGACAATGTCAGGCACAGATCAGGTTTTGTCAGGCACAAAACCTATGGTGCCTGTCATTTTGTCCGGCACTGATTTGTCTTTTTTATTGATATTATTAATACATGTCCGACACTAAGTTGAAAATGTCGGGTAATATTTCATTAGTGCCTGACATTTTGTCATGTACATCTAAAACTGTTATTTCCAGGCCTGATTAAATGGAAGCGGCATAAAATAGTGTTTTCAACTAAAATCGCTGATTTAGGACTTAAAATGTCTGTCAACTAGCTTATTGTTTGTTCTCAAGAGAAGCCAATACGTTTAGTATGATCTTTTCTTTATGTCAAAAAGTGAAAGTAGAATTTTTTGTTTTTCCTGCAAGAGCATTGCCATTTTAGGCATACCCTAGTATAATATGACTATTTCTCGCATGTTGGAGTCAGTGAGTACGGCTCTGGATACATGTAACTAACCAGGATGAGACAAAATACTGATGTCCTATGTTCACATTTTTGTGTACGTAAAAGATCCCTTGACAGTTTAAATTTGAAAAAGTCAGAAGAAAAGACCCTCTATCAGGGCAAAATTCTCTACTTAAAGGAGCTAAATCGCTAATATTTTGGACCTAGAAATTAGCACAAATGGGTCGCAACACATATAATAATGTAATATGAATTTATATAAACTGTTTTACATTCAATCGTGTCCGTTTTACTGTGAATTGTCATCAGTTATGTTCAGCGAAATACGCCAAAAGTCTCAACCGCAAGTCAATTTCTAGCATCTGGTTATTCCAGTCCACATCGATATTATTTATTGCGCATGCTCTCCAAATAAGAACATGATATCACTGTTTGACATGACTTGTGGAATATGTCTAGCCTCATTCTTTGAGCACCTTGTTACAAATTGCGCTGAAATGCATTATGGTACACGATTCGTGTACCAATGGTAAAATGTTTATTTTGTCTTAAATATTGGATATCAGAAGCCCATCTTTTCCAGGTAAGATCACAACACCAATGCTGATTTAAATTGCAAAAAAAATCGTGTTTTCAATGTCGAAGATTTTGGATGATATTGAGTTACGGACTTAGCTACTTTAACAAACTCCATGGCGTATGCCTGACTTCTTTAATCCAGTCGGTGCAGAATAATAGATAAACTCCATTACTTTTGACTTGCAGTGTATAGTTGTTCGGATGGGACAAAAAACAAACGTTCTGTGTACAAATTCAGTATAAGAGTAAGCTGCTTACACAATGGCGTGCATGTTAAAGATTTCTTGACAGTACGAATTCAATATAAGAGAAAGCCGTAGTACTGCTGCCCGGGCAAAATTCCCTTCATAACACACTCCATGGCTATGCCTGTCTTCTTTAGCCCAGTCGGTTGCTGAAAAATAAGATGTTAAGAGTTAAACCCCATTTCATATTTCATTCTCGCGTACAATAATGATAAACAGAATATTTCTATGACCTATATAACATTTGTGTATTACAGAACTATAATGGCCGTGCCGATTGTTGATGGTATAGATTGGGATAATTTCCGCTATCGTCCCGTTTATACGACGACCCATCATCGTGGAATCTTTGAGTGGGGTTTCCTGTATAAAGAAAGCCAGGTACCACAGAGGGAACTCACCACCAGGACCTATCACTCAGAACCATACAAGTAAGTTGAGGTTTATTTTCATCTCAAAGAGGGGTGTATGTGTGTGTGTGTGGGGGGGGGGAGGACGAATTGTTTTAACGACCATTAGGATCTATCACTCTGAACCATACAAGTAAATTGAGTTTTATTTTCATGTTAAAAAGGCGGGAGGAGTCGAGCGATTGGTTTTAATGAATGTGCTTTAGATCATAAGGTCTGTCATTGAGTCAAGTGGCGTGATTTCAATTCCCTGCTAACAGGGGGCGTTGAGTGGCCGAATGGATGAACGCATGCATGTTAGATCATAAGGTCTGTCGTTGAGTCATGTGACATGGTTTTGATTTCGGACTTGTATGTGACAAGCAGTTGGGTTTTCTTTCCAGCCTCATAATTTTTTCTGGTCCTCCGGTTTCCTCCCACTTCTAGAAGCGAATTTTAAAAAAAATAAAATAGGAACCATATATTAGTCCCGAAATGACATAGTTTTTCTCAAGTGGAGTTAAACTCCATTTCCGATGTGGTTTCACCTTTGTCAGTGTTGCAGATGAAGGGCCTGACAACTACAACTGTCTAGTCATTCGGATGGGACAAAAAACATTGGCGTGCATGTAAAAGATCCCTTGGCAGTTGGAATTCAATATAAGAGTAGGCCATAGTGCCGCTGTCTGGGCAAAATTTCCCTCGTAGCACACTATATTTCGTCGGCTGTCTTCATAAGCAGAACAGTAGGACATTAAACTCTGTTTCATTTTTTATTTCTGATATAAATTGTATTTATTTTGAACAGATCTCCAACACATGCTGGTGGATTATTTGCGATGGATCGTAAATATTTTTTTGAAATGGGTGGATATGATCCTGGTATGCAAATCTGGGGAGGAGAAAATTTTGAGTTGTCCTTCAAGGTCAGTTTTAAATGTATTCTGGTGTTCGATCCCTGTATTATCCAAGAAAGTTCATCAGGATTTTCTGACGTGTTTTCCCCTTGTCAGTGGTGCAGGACGGAAGTCCTGACAAGGACAGCTGTTTACATTAACATGCACGTAACAGATCCCTTGGCAGTTGGAGTTCGATATAGGTCATAGTGCTGCTACCCAGGCAAAATTTCCCTTATAGCCCAGTCGGAGCAGAACTGTAGGACTTTAAACCAACCCCATTTCATTTCATTTTGGAATATAAATTCAGTTAAAGGGGCGTCAGGTATAAACTTGTATAACATACATTTTTTTAAAAATTATTTCTGGAATATTTTTAAAAAAGTACATTTTTGATAAACTAGCATAGATTAAACTGCGATAAAGCTTTTAACAAATAAAATTCCAAAATGGTTACGAAAAAACCTTTCATTGCAAAGGAATGAAAGAGTGGAAGAGTCCTTCTACCAGTACAGCTCAGTTTATATTGCGCTTTTGCAAGTTATCTCTATTGAGCTATGGACGGTTGGATGGCGGAAGGGTTAGCGTGTGCGTGTTGTATCATAACGTCTGTCATTGAGTCAACTGGCATGGTTTCGATTCCGCAGTTGTATGTGACAAGCAGTAGGACACCCTGTCCAACCTCATGGGTTTTTTCTTCTGGGTTCTCCAGTTTTCTTCCAACTGCTAAAGACCCCTATGCGCAAGAAAATGATTGAAATAAAATTGAACCATATGTTAATCCTGAAATGACCTTATTTGTGTCTCTCTCTTTCTCTCTCTCTCCCTCTTGAGCTATGGAAACGCTTCTATTGAACTATAAATGAACACCTCTGTAAATATATTTAGCTGAGCTTTAACCCGTTAAGCGTGACATTTTTAAAACGTTAACTACCCCCTATTGTGTAATTAATTTGATGAAGTGACGAAGAACTATGTACTATGTTCTAAGAATAGGTTTTGGGGAAAATACCTCCAAGGCGTTATATTACGCCCTACACACAGTGAGTGGCAGTTGTCCAGGACGTAATATAACGACCTACGCATGCTGCGATCGTGGGGGAATCCCTTGGGAACTATGTTCTAAGAATAGGTTGGGGAAAATACCTCCAAGGTGTTATATTACGCCCTACACACAGTGAGTGGCAGTTGTCCAGGACGTTATGTAACGACCTACGCACTTAACGGGTTAAATGCATCCAAGGAGTCATTGGTTCTAATGTTGCAAGGCAATAAATCAGTATTATACAGTCCTTGTGCCTAAATATCATCTATATGATTTCCGATGTTTATAATGATTATTTTATGGCAGTATTGAGAAAATATTGTAATTGTTTTGTATTTTATTGTAATTGTTTTAGATATGGCAATGTGGTGGTAGTATTGAATGGGTTCCATGTTCTCGTGTGGGTCATGTTTACAGAAATCACATGCCGTATGGTTTTGGAAAAGTTGACGCTAAAATTCCTGTTATATTATTGGTAAGTCTTGTACATGGCAGGCATAGATTTATCTCAGATTCTCAAAAACTAATTACTGAGAAGACTTCTGATAAAGGGTATCTCAACCCGAAACATTATATTGATTAAACCATCTTCACTTCTACCAAGCCTGTTGAGCGGGGATTCTTTGATTTATTTATTTTACTCCTCTGCCCCGCCGGTATCTTTTGCTTGATCCAGTATCCACGCAGATGTATCAGCCTGTCCAGCTTTAGTCACCTTGTCAAAGGAGTGTTGCCGTCCCTTTCTTGTATCCACTTCGGCTAATAGTAAGTGCAGGAGGACCGCAAACAAAACGGAAAAGACCAAACCCTGACAAGATATCCTCAATCTGATTATAATACAGATCTATATTTCGTTTCGTTTTTTTTTATACTTTCGATGGCCAACACTACATGAAGATCTGACCAGTTGTAGTGGAGGGTTGCATCAGAGGTCATACAAGCGACTTTTGACCCTATGACGTCAGACATTTGATTAACCAATCAGCATTGATGTTACTAGTGGATTACCAATTGAACCTAATTTTACTTGTGCAAAGCCTCAAATAGTGTATCAATTGTAGACGTGAATAAGAATTATCATGGTTACAAATAACATAGCCAATTTTTGTTATGTTTTTTTTTAGAATTATATGAGAGTGGTAGAAGTTTGGTTAGATGATGAATTTAAAGAATATTTTTATACGAGAGAGCCGTCTGTACGAGGGTATCCGATTGGTGATATCAGTAAACAACTGGAATTTAAAAAACAACATAATTGTAAAAGTTTCAAATGGTTTATGGAGAACGTAGCCTATGAAGTATTTGAACGATTTCCTCCGTTACCTCGAAATAAAGTTTGGGGCGAGGTAAGTTTGACCTTGATGAAGTTATAAATGTTTGGAATTTTGCAATGAAATGGCCCCTCCCGGTATTTGAATGATTTTCTCCGTTGCCTCCAAAGTAAGTTTGGGGTGAAGTAAGTTTGACCATGCATTGAAAAATGGTTAATCGTAGACATCCTGGTTTGTCTACTTTTTGGAGGGGTTGGATGGTTAGCGCGTGCACGTTGTATCAGAAGGTCTGTCATTGAGTCAACTGGCGTGGTTTCGATTCCACGGTTGTGTTTGACAAGGAGTAGGGTCGCCTGTCCAACCTTGTGGGTTTTCTCTGGGTCTCCCGGTTTCCTCACACTGCTAAAGACCCCTATGTGCAATTGAATTATTGAAATAAAATTGAACCATGTTAGTCTCGAAATGACCTAGTTTGTATCCAGTAAACATCTCTCTCTCTCCCTCTCCCTCTCTCTCTCTCTCCCTCTCTCTCTCTCTCTCTCTCTCTCTCTCCCTCTCTCTCTCTCTCTCTCTCTCTCTCTCCCCCTCTCTCTCCCCCTCCCTCTCTCTCTCTCTCCCCCTCTCTCTCCCCCTCTCTCTCTCTCTCTCTCTCTCTCTCTCTCTCTACCTCTCTCTCCCTCTCTCCCTCCCTCTCTCCCTCTCCCTCTCTCTCTCCCTCTCTCCCTCTCTCTCTCTCTCTCTCTCTCTCCCCCTCTCTCTCCCCCTCCCTCTCTCTCTCCCCCTCTCTCTCCCCCTCTCTCTCTCTCTCTCTCTCTCTCTCTCTCTACCTCTCTCTCCCTCTCTCCCTCCCTCTCTCCCTCTCTCTCTCTCTCTCTCTCCCTCTCTCTCCCCCTCTCTCTCTCTTATTGATTAATGTCCATTTTAACCATAACCAGATGACTTAATCCATTCAATATCTCCAACCTCGTGGGTTTTCTCCGGGTCCTCCGGTTTCCTCCCACTGCTAAAGACCCCTACGCGCAAGCGAATTATTGAAATAAAATTAAACCATATGTTAGTCCCGAAATGACCTAGTTTGTGTCGAGTGGACGTTAAACCCCATCTCTCTCTCTCTATCTCCATTCAGTATCTCCACCAGTTGTGAGTTGATTATGGCTGGGTTGATTATGGTCAAGTGAATATTTATAACATTTTGAAGCCAGAGAACCCCTTGAAATTGGCAGATTTTGATCTTGCACAATGACTCTTTAACATGATTTAGTAGCTTTCAGTTTCTTGACAATTTTGTTTGTTTTTCTTTGTTTCAGTTTAAAACTGTTGGCGGGAATAAATGTTGGGATACGGTTGGTCAGTCTGTTGGTGGTGGACCAATCGGAGCTTATTATTGTCACCATGCTGGTGGGAATCAGGTAAGATATGGTCACATGATACAATGACCTAAATATGTGATGTTATTATTTCTCAGAAGGGGGTGTGGGTGGCTGAATGGTTAGCATGTGCGTGCTGTATCATAAAGCCTGTCATTGAGTCAACTGGTGTGGTTTCAAATCCCTGGTTGTACGTGACAAGGAGTAGGGTTGCCTCTCCAACTCAGGGGTTTTCTTTGGGTCCTCCGGTTTCCTCCCACTGCTAAAGACCCATATTGAACCATGTGTTAATCCCGAAATTACCTAGTTTGTGTGGAGTGGATGTTAAACCCCATTTCTTTCTCTCTCTATTTCCCAGAAAAGTTTTTCCAATTTGGTAAAATACATTATAAAGAGATTACCATAAATGCCCACTTAACACACCCTTTTCCCTAATATGGAATTCCAACTGCCAAGGGATCCTTAATGTGTATGCAGGACCTTGGGTTTCCATCCCATCCGAATGACTATATGTCCTACACCACTGACAAAGGGGAACCATGCCAGAATATCCTGATGAACTTTCTCTGCCAACACTGGGATCGAACACGGGACCTCCAGGCTAACGAACCAATGTCTTGATCAGTAAGCTACTGTGGCTCCCAGATTTTGGAATCAACGAGGGATTTTCTTCACATGGGTAGAGAAATGATAAATTATTAGCCGCAGTCTTGGTCTTGTTCGTAAACAGGGGAAAATATCTGTCCATTGATGAAGCTGTAGTAAGTCCTTAGATGGCCGACTTTTCCATAAATAGCATGGAAGTTGACCTCTAATTTGCAGTTTCATTGGTATATATCTAGTCCATTGCACACTTGTACGTGACAAGGAGTAGGGTCGCCTAACCTCCAGTTTCCTCCTACACTTAAAGACCCATCTCTGCAAGTAAATTATTGAAATGAAATTGAATCATATGTTAGTCGTGAAATGACTTAGTTTGTGTCGATTTGACCTCCCTCTCTCTCTCTCTCTGTCTCTCTCTCTCTCTCTGTTAATCCCTATCTCTATTTGTAACAATATTTCAGATGTTCCGATTAAACATGAAAGGTCAGTTATCTCTAGGAGAAAGATGTTTACAAGCGAAGAACGGAGATACAATACATATTCATTTCTGTGAAACACAACCCACAGGATTCTGGGATTACGATTCGGTAAGATGATTTATATATTTTAAAGATGTATTCCCGTGAAAATAATAAGGTCATCTGCTTGCTCAAATTTTTACTGGGAACAATAGTGGTTCTGTGAGTAATGGACCATTGGCCCAGGCTCACAAACAAAACAGCCTTGAATGCCACAGGATTTTTCAGCATGACCATGAATTCCACTGGAAACTGGTGCAGGATAGAGGGCCTGGCAGCGAATATATAGGGTCTTGGCAATAATAATTTCCGACAAGGCCAGCTGTGTAGTTTTTCGGATGGGACAACCGTGTATACATTGACGTGCACTTAAAAGATCTCTTGGCATTTAGAATTTGATATAAGAGTAGGCCATAGTGCCAAAATTTCCCTCATAAGCACACTGTATGAGGTATGCCCATCTTCATTAGCCCAGTCAGAGCAGAACAGTAGGACAATAACCCATTTTATTTCATTTTTTGTCAATGATAAAGGTGCACGTGATAGTATATTAATTGTAATTCTGTGAAGAGAAGTTGAAAATGAGACTGTGCGTGCAAAATGTCCCTTACTGTATGACATGGGCTTTCCTTCTAATGGGAAAACCCCTTGTTTATGTGGTGGGGGGGTGGGGGTGGATAGCCCGATGGTTATCATCAGTTCTGTCATTGAGTCAACTAGTCAACCCTATCGATACTTATTGAAGTTATTACTACCGATTCCTTTCTATAATAGGGGGGGGGGGATAGCAGAATAATTAGCGTGTGCGCTCTGTATAATAAGGTCTGTCATTGAGTCGACTAGCGTAATTTCGATTCCCTGGTTGTACGTGACAAGAAATAGGGTCACCTGTCCACCCTCTGGGTTTTCTCCGGGTCCTCCGGTTTCCTCCCACTGCTAAAGACCCATATGCGCAAGCAATTATTGAAATAAAATTGAACCATGTGTTAGTCCCAATATGACCTAGTTTGTGTTGAGTGGATGTTAAAATCTCTCTCTCACTCCCTCTCTCTCTCTCTCCTTGTTTATGCTGAGTGGATGTTAAACCTCATTCCTCTTTCCCTTTCAGTCAACTAAACAAGTTAAAAATACGGAACACAACTCGTGTGTGGAGATCGGTAAAGATGATTCGTTACATTTACAACCATGTGATTCATCCGTTCCTAGGCAACAGTGGGAAATCAACCAAGTCAGATCGTGGAAATAAATCACACTACATTAGTCAATATTCGTCCTTCCATGTCACATGATTATTTCATCCAATCAAATACATTGAGGAATATCAACAATCTAAAATAGAATAGATCAACACAAAATAACCAATCAGCGAAGCCTTTGATAACCAGTCATATAGTGTTACTTCTAAATATATAGTTTTATAACCATAGCCTTTGACAACCAGTGTTACATCTATATAACTATTGATAACCAGTCACACAATGGTCCATCTATATAGGTTTATAACTTTAGTCTTTGACAACCAGTGATACATCTACACATGTTTATAAACATAGTCTTCAACAACCAGTGTTACATCTATAGGTTTATAACTATAGCTTTCAACAACCAGTGTTCATTCTACATAGGTCTATATAGTCTTCAACAACCAGTGTTAAATATGGGTTTATAACTATAGTCTTTGACAACCGGTGTTACATCTATATATAGGTCTATAACCATAGCCTTCAACAACCAGTGTTAAATATAAGTCTATAACTATAGCCTTCGTCAACCGGTGTTCGATCTATATAGGTCTATAACTATAGCCTCCGACAACCAGTGTTCGATCTATTGTAGTTTAGGTTTTTGATGATTTAATGCACCTTATTATTTGAGATCCATTTTGAATGTGAAATTGTAAATTACCTGATGTGAAAATGGTGTAAATGAAACTGTAAATTTTTGTATTAATCTTGTAAAACAGGAATCGAATGAAAACAGAAGGATATAGGTATCGATACTTATTAAAGTTAATACAACGCACTCCTTTCTATAATCGGGGGGGGGGGGGGTAGATGGACGAATGATTAGTGTGTGTGCGTTGTATCATAAGGTCTGTCATTGAGTCAACTGGTGTGGTTTCGATTCCCCGGTTGTACTTGACAAGGAGTATCGTCACCTGTTCAACCTCGTGGGTTTTCTCCAGGTCCTCGGGTTTCCTCCCACTTCTAAAGACCTCTACCGCGCAAGCGATTTATTGAAATAAAATTGAACCATATGTTAGTCTCTCTCTCTCTCTCGCTCTCTCCACCCCATTTTGTGATGTATGTAAATCATTATAGAAATATTGTATTTTTAAAACAACTTTTATTATCTGTAATTTATATTTATACAATAATTGTTTGCTTCTATGTTATATAGGCTGGACACTCATTACAACTTACTTAGTTAAAACGGAGGTGGGGTTTGGAAGGGTCTATGTATATGGGCTGGACACTCATTATAACTTAGTTAAAAGGGAGGGGGGGGGGGGGGGGTCTGTGTGATATAGACTGGAGACTTAATATAACTTAGTTAAAAGGGGTGGGGGGGAGGGGGTCCACCAAAGCTACAATTTCATATTTTCTAAGAAAGTCAAAACATAATTATTTCTATGTCTTTTGCTCAATAGGTTGTCAACTCACTATTATACGATCATAGGTGTCATTCTCCCTAAAAACATGTTTTACTGACTGCCAAACCCTATTTCATTCCTTTAATTGGTTACTTCTTGTGTATTATTGAATCAGAGCTTGAAAGTAAGAGTATGATTCAATGTTGTTTTCTTCAACCGTTATTTTTTTTTTTTAATGCAATCTAGTAATATTTTGTATATATAGTTATATTATTTATAGTGTACAGGTAAATTATAGTATAGGTAATTAGTGTACTGTACAGGTGTAGTGCTGTACAGGTGTATAGCATGTTATTGAAGACATACAATATAAATTATTACCTAAATAGATGGTATCAGGTTGTAAAAAGTTGATATACCCTGCCATGTACATGACACATGCTAAGAACTATTATATATGTAGGCCTAATGTACAGGTGAATTAATTATTAACTATTCGAACTACCTAGATAAATTATAGCAGGTTCTATAGAAAGTCAGCATACCCTGCTTTGTATATGACACCCTCACTACTTATAGCTTAACCAGAAGTGGTATCAGATGGTCTACAAAGTAAATAGATGTTACCTAGTACACATTAGTAATCACTATTTATAGATTAACAGGAAGTATCACTAGTTACAGCTCATCATTTGGAGAAGTGATACCAGATGTTCTAGAGAGAGTAAGCATACCCTGCCTCTTGTACATCAGTCATCACTACTTTATTGCTAAACAAGTGATATCAGATGTTCTTAAAAGAGTAAGAATACCCTGTCCCGTGTATGATACCTATCACTACTTTATAGCCAAATAAGAAATGATATAAGGTGTTCTGGAAAGGATAAGCACAACCTGTCCTATATATACCTATCACTACTTTTAGCTAAATAGGTGGTATTAGTTGTTCTAGAAAGTAAGCACACTCTGCCTCTTGCACATCACCCACCTCTACTTATAGTTAAACAAAAAATGTTTTGGAAAGAGTAAGCAGATCTTGCCCAAAACAGTCACCATTATAAATAAGCATATGACACCCTTGTATATGACACCCAGCACTACTTACAGTTAAACAAGAAGTGGCATTCAGTGTTCAAGAAAGGGGAAGCATACCCTGTCTTGTATATGACACATGGTCACTATTTATAGATAATAAAAAAATGGGGGAGGTGGAATGAACCTGGAATTCACAATGTAACCGCTAGCAGTGTGTGTGTGTGAGGGAGGGGGGAGGAGGGGGGGGGGTGTTTTTTGGAACTGGGATTCTGAAATGTAATATATTAAATTAGAGGGAATCATACTGAATCAGGATATGTAATTGACCATACTTGTTTTTTGTTTTGTTACTTATTTGTACTTTGTATTCATTTGAATGTACCATATTTATTGTCTGTATTTCATCAAATATTTATGGGAGTATAATTATACTCTTTGTGTAAAATGTTTGGAGTATAAATTATACTTCTATATAAAATTGGAAAACATTAAAAGGTTGTTTTGGGGGTTAGAGATTGGCCTTGTATATATGTACATACATGTAGTAACTTTAATTCATATTCACTATGCCATGGTGTTATAACATAGGTCTGATACCTTGACTGTGTTAGACTGACACTTTGACTGTGTTGTTGTTAAAACCTTGACTGTGTTAGATTGATACCTTGACTGGTGGGTCTTATATCTCAACTGTGTGAGACTAATACCCTGATTGGTTATTCTTATACCTTGACTTTGTTAGACTAATACCCTGATTGGTTAGTCTTATACCTTGACTGTGTTAGACGGATACCTTGACTGTGTTAGACCGATACCATGACTGTGTTAGACCGATACCATGACTGTGTTAGACTGATACATTGACTGTGTTAATCTGATACCATGACTGCATTAGAATGATACATTGACTGCATTAGACTGACACCTTGAATGTGTTATTTTAGTATGCAGCTCTGGTGATCCATGGCTGTTATGATGTCAAATACAAGAGGGAAGTGTTACCAGGTGTTCTAGAAATAAAAGCCAACCACACAACACCTACTTCTAACTGGAACAATGGTTTTGATCTTGATAACACGGTCAAAGGTATCAGGCTATGTTATGATATTTGTAACCAAATAAACAGGGTGATTTGTATATAGTTGATCCAGGTATGGGTTTTAAAAAATGTCTGTTTTAATTCGCTAGTAGGCTCGATAGACGTGTATATTTTATTTTTATGTCTGGTGTACATAAAGGGGGTCACATTCATTGGTGGGCCTTTATATTGCACATACCATAAAGCAATGGTTACAAGCATTTCAGCTCTTAACCATTGCAGCAGTTGTGGTTATTGGTTTTCATTGAACTACTAAATTGACTTGAAGAGGAATCAAAAACATGGAAAGTCTAAGATAAAAATACATTACTATTCCATAATTTTGAAACAAACTTGATTCACCAAGTGAAACCAGCACTCATAATGGCTGTCTGATAAAGCAATGGTTAATGAGCTGATATATTATACAAATAACCATTGCTTAGAGAATAAAAGTGTTTGTACTCCATTATTCACTCTATATTCTAGCCTTTATTTTATAGATTAGTTAATTACTTAAAGGCCCAATACCACTCTTGTTGTAACTGAATAATATGTCCCAATCTTTATTCTGGTCAACAAATTGTACTATTTTAGAATATTTCAATTACATGTAATTGATGATACAAATTTCATCTTAACACACCTTATTTAAAAATTTTGAAAAATTCAACATAATGGTTTGAAACGTCTAACATAAACCTTTTCAAATGAAACTTCGATTTAAAAATATTTTCGAACCCTCTGGACAAGTAAAATAGGATGTAATGGATAATTTACACAACAGGTAGGACACTTAAACATCTAGTACTTAGATAGAGATATTATTTATTTTCTGGAGCTTTCAAGCCAGCAAGAGTGTTATTGTCCCTTTAAACATACATTATGCAAGAGGTAAATCTGTCTATTGCAGGTCTTTCTTTAGGCCTGAAATGTTATGTAAATTATTTATTAGATATTAATTAACTTATACAGACCATAATCAACTCTCGATGGCATCAGATATTTAAGATTTTGACTACATTAGAACGGTTCGCCATTTAAAAATTTAATTTAAAAATGGGAAAGCGAGGCTAAGTCGCGAATATACCAGTGAGCTAGTTACCACAATGCACACATCTTGTCAAAACAATAAACAGTGATAATTTGGCTGAGAATGAAGTAATTTGAATGAAATTTTCAATATTTTCTTTTTTATCATCTATTTTTGAATTATTATAGCAAGAATGACCAACTCTTTATTAAACTCTTAACTAATCTATTTTTAATATTTAATTTGTATCAAAAAAAGAAAAGGAAATTACAAGGTTTTAATCTACATGTGCTTCAAATCCTTCTCAAACATTGTAATTGCGAAGGTATGCCCTGCTATAAAAATTCGATCAAACCAGGTCATGTTTACGTCACGTGACTTTCCTCTGTTGGAAGTCAGAGGAGAATTCATTGCATACATAAGACATGCGGTCTTTAATCGCTTACTATTTGTTACAATTGGATATCTCTACTTTCCATATATACCAAAATTACCATACTTTTATTGGAAATAACCACCCGATAAATACTTTTCTGGGAACCCATCTTTAAATACAATATTATGAAAGTTCTGGTAATTCCTTTATTCAGGTTAAAGGTGCCTTATGTAGGAGTTAAATCTTCTATTGCAGACCTTTTTTTGGTCTCAAATGTCATATAAATTATCTTTAAAGGGTATTTAAAGAGCATTGCTTGATAACGGTGAATGTATCCTCATTGAAACATTGTATTTAATAAACCAAGTGAATGTTATCCATAAAGCTGTCTGTTATTAGTTATATATAGATTATTATTTAGCCATTTATTCACATGACAAGACTATAATTAACTCTCTAGATCATCAGATGGCTGTGATTTAAATGGATTAGAACACCCGGGAGATTTATAAAGTTAATGATAAAATGTTTAATCGAGACTAAGTCTTGTTTGTCCAGTACCGTTCCTACGATAATAAACAATCTGGGCAACATCTTCCAAGACTTATAACTTCACTCAGAATAAAGTAATTTGAATGAAATTTTCAATATATTCATTTTTTATTATCTATTTTTGAACTATTATAGCAAGAACCTCTAGCACTTTATCTAAATCTTACATAATGCATCTTTAAAAAGAGTAAGTAATATATCCTAGGGAACATGGATATTTCAGGCTTATATCGTTTTCTGTGTAATGTTACTTCAAACCAGAAATAAAATTTATATTTGAAATTTAATAATATTTGTAAGAGAGGATAAAAGTGGTGTTTTAAAATATATATTCTACATGTACAGATGTAAATACTGAATAAAATAATAAAACTTATAATTCTGGCTTTTTTCTACCCAGATTTTCTAGTCATTCGGATGAGACGAAAAACCGAGGTCCCGTGTACACATTGGCGTGCACGTAAAAAAATCCCTTGACAGTTGGAATTCGATATAAGAGTAGGCTGTAGTGCCACTGTCTGGACTAAATTTCCCTCATAGCACATTGTATGGCGTATGTCTGTCTTCATTAGCCCAGTTCGGAGCAAAACAGTAGGATGTTAAACCCCATTTCATTTCATTTTTTTCAACCCGATATTGAAATGTGGTCATTTTTGTCATCAGTAATGTCAGTCCGCCCATGGTCTATGGTTGCTTACGGGCTCTCTAGAGGTTAAAGTTATTGTATGGTTGACTTGGAATTATACATAAAGAAGTCTACAATCTGGGGCCTGTTTCACGAAATTTTAACGATATAAAATCCAGATTTTAGTAATTTGATTGGATAATATTAGATTGATTTGGATTTTATCTTTAGTTAAAATTTCGTGAAACAGGGCCCTGAACGACAGACAGACTCAAAAAGACAGCGACCATTTGATTTTCGTACTTAAACATACATTATGCAAGAGCTAAATCTGTCTATTGCAGGTCTTTCTTTAGGCCTGAAATATCTAAATTATTAATTACACATTAATTAACTTACCAAGACCATAATCAACTCTAAGTGGATTATGAGCTGCATAACTTTTCTTCACGATTTAAAGATTAAATGGATAATCGAGACTATGCTGTTTATCGTACTGACTTTAGTAATGATGATAGAGACTAGGCGGTAATTTCAAACGCTTAGTTCTCGGTTCATAGTGGATCAATTTGAATGAAATTTTCAGCAAATTGCCTTTACATTATCTAGTTTTTAACTATTGTAGTGAGAACTGCCAACTCTGCCCTCTGTTTGCCCCCCCCCCCCTCAATAATTTTAGAAAATAAAAAAAAGTATTTGTGATACGTTTCGGTAATCAATACCTTCTACGGTGATTAAATCCCACATCCCCACACAGTCATAGAGCATTTCCGACAGTCTCACACCGGGACTTCGTTCGCAAGAACGTTCGTTTGACATTTTGTTCTCTGGTCGGATAAACTAGTGATCAGGTGACGGGCGGTATCTGGTCAGATCTATTTATCTCGACGATCGGTGCCTGACTGAATACTGTCAGAAAGCATTTACGGCAGTCTTTTTCAAAATTTTCTGGGGGAGGTCCCCCATACCCTCCGTAAGCACTCCCTACTTTGGTGCTCGTGAGTGGCCTTCATTGGGGTTCGCAAGTCCGTTCGTTTGACACTTTACCTCAACGATCAGTGCCTGAAATACTGCCACGCTGCATTTCCGGCAGCCTGTTTTTCAACCTTGGACTTTGCTCCAGCTTTGCCCCTCCAACCACCGACGGTTGGCGCCGCCACTGCTTTCAACCAACTGTAAGACATGTATAAATTTCCGCGGAGACCATTGTAAAGAAATAAGGATAATCCGGGCTTAAGCAAACACAGAGACGACTATCTCCACATTGGACGACAAGAGATTGTCAAAACTGTCGACTGGATAACCGATGTCAGTCAGACTTGTTCCCAATGACCTCATTGCTTGTTCCTACGTCATAGCACTATTCTGACTTCCCGATTGACGTCGGTGCGTTCATTTAGTAATACGGCAATAATATCTCCATCTTGACCAAGGTTTGCAGACCATTGGATTTATTGAGCCAGGTGAACTTCTTGAGTTTGAAAAACATAACACACTTAAGCTTTTAAACAAAATGTATCCTTTTACTGTCCCGTCAAAAAAAACCACAACAATGCCAATGCAGGAGACCAAAAGTACCCCCACCCCGGTAAAATTAGGCTACAGTTGCTAACCATTTATTGAAAGACATCCTGCTATAAAGAACATTTTCCTGGAAGTGGAAAATGATGAATTATTTCTGAGTTTGAAGATATTAGTTTCCATTCTAGTGAGTGAATTTTAACCATTGTATTCCAGTCATATTTTTGTGAGTTTACTGACGAGGGTCTCATCCACTTGGTCCACGAATTGAGGGCCCACTTGAAGTCCAGTTTATTTTCCTGTTTTTCGGCACATGTCATCGACATCATCAAATATTTCTTAGCTTTAGAGTTCTGTCCCTTTAACATGTGAAAATAGGCAAGCAAATGGTAAAATCGCGGCCGTATTCCCCGCACCTGCTTGACGACTGACTTCATCTGGGAAATTTCCTGTAATAAATTGTAAACAATAATTAGGCTCCATTAATTCACAAGTAAAAACGCCCAGTTGTTCGGATGGTACGTAAAACCGAGGTCTTGTGTATTTCATTGTGAGCACGTTAAAGATCCCCTGACAGTTAGAATGAGATATAAGATTAAGTTGTAGCGCCGTTTCAGGGTAAAATGTTTTACATAGTATAACACCGTTTGGGGCATGCCCATCTTCGTTATCCAGACCGGTGCATCAAAGTATGAGGTTTAGTTTCATTATTCATTATTTTAGCAGTGGGAGGAAACCGGAGGACCCGGAGAAAACCCACGAGGTTGGACAGGCGACCCCAATGACAGACCTTATGATACAACACGCACGTGCAAACCATTCGGCCATCCAACACCCCTTCCCATGTAGTATTGTCAAACTAATACACACCACCGGCTTTTTATAAATATATACGTGGAAAATCAGTGGCAATCATTATATACACACAAAAGACTTTTAGAATGGAAATGCCCGAACTGATTAAAACACAGACCCTATTTCGTTTCGTTTTTTATAGTTCAAAATTTCGTTTTACTTGTCTTTACTACACTAGGATCTGGAAGAGTTGTTATATAACCCGGGTTCTGATTGAGGTGAGGGATTAGCCAATGAAACGGTCTGTTACGGTGCGTTTTTGGCGTGACGTGCACAGAACGGTGGGTAACCCACTAGAAACCTCAACGCTGATCGGTTAATCAAATATCCGACGTCATAGGGTCAAAAGCCAGCAACTAGTATGACCTCTAACGCGATCTTCCTCTACAGTTGCCCAGATCTAAATTTAGTAGAGGCCATTGAAAGTATAACAAAAACCGAAACAAAATATATAACAAAATCAGATTGTGAATTACCTTTCCAATAACGGGTTCCATTCTATTTACGGAATGTTCAATATTGGCGTCTATGGCCTTCCATAAAGAGATCAGCATACATTCCAATTTCTTCAGGCGTCCTAAAGCAGCCGGAAGTATCTTCTGGTCTGGTTGGTAGTTCTCCCAATAATCAAACCATCTCTGACCATTCTTCCAATCACACTGTCGACAGTACCTGAAGACAGAGAGAGGGGGTAGGGATGTGTGTGTGTGAGAGAGAGAGAGAGGGAGGGAGGGAGAGAGAGAGAGAGAGAGAGAGGGAGAGAGAGAGAGGCCATTCTTTCAATCAAACTGACGACTGACAGTACCTGATATTTCAAACATAGACATCAAACATACAGATCTATATTTCGTTCCGTTTTTTTTATACTTTCGATGTCCTACACTACATGAAGATCTGACTGGTTGTAGCGAAGGTCGTGTCAGGGGAGCGTCAATTGTTTTTACCAGACACGCCAATATCTGTAGGCTAATCTGTCTATTATGACCCGTTTCCATTACTCCGGCTGGTGCAGAATTATGAATTTAGATAACTTGTCTGTTTCTCTGCACACTGCCATAAGCAGCTACGATTAGCTCAGTAAATAAAACATTGGCTCGCTAGTCTGCAGGTCCCGTGTTCGATCCCTGCGTTGACCGAGAAAGTTCATCTGAATTTTCTAGCGAGGTTCCTCCTTATCAGTGGTGCAAGACAGTGGACCTGGCAAGCTTGGTCGCCGGGGAGACATTCCTCACGGGGTCAATCACTTTGAATTGCACATGACTTCAGAATTTTTGGACCAAACCCGAATTTTTGGACCCAACCCAACCCTAACCCTAACCCTAGCACGCGGTGCCCGTCAGTGTCACTAAAAATAAACCATCATGTCGTTTATCAACGCGAGATTTCGTCAATTCACCATGGCCGGTGTTGTGAGGAATGTCTCCCTTGTTCAAAATTTGACCTGGCAAGGGACAACATATAGCCGTTCGGGTGGAACGAAAAACCGAGGTCCCGTGTAAACATTGGCGTGCACGTAAAAGATTCGTTGGCAATTAGAATTCGATATAAGAGTAGGCCGTAGCGCCGTTGGCCGGGCAAAATTTTACTCATAGCACATTGTACGGCCGTCTTTATTAGCTCAGTCGGAGAAGAATAGTAGGACGTTAAACCCCATTTCATTTCGTTTCATTGCGTGCATTGCAATATGTATATTGCATTTGGATTTACAATGAATTCGGAAAATTGACCATCACTATACGCCGAGCTACTATGCATTACAACCAAGACCGCCGAGAGAACTTTTATATGATGGACAAATTTTGGGGGCCATATCCCACACCTGTTAAGGGACATTAAGACCGGCCCGGAGGCTCTGTGGCACGGATAGCGGCCATGATTACATCCTTTCCGGACTACATCACTAAGAATATTTAATATTTTACAAGACCAGCATCCCATATTACGATCGCGTAGGTTTGACTGCCACGAATGTAAAAAACGTTGCCGGCTTCAGTTTGTGTCAGTAGTGCACAGGTGACATTTTTAAGATAACCAAATCATTTAAAACCCCATATAGAAGGATAAAATATTAAAATGAATTCCATCACCTGATATAAAAGATTATAACAGACATAGAATCTTACCAAACAGCCATATCCATTGCGGCATAGAATCGTGGTATATTCTCATCTTGAACAACGTCATAATTTCTCAGATACACAGAAACAAACATCTGACACTGGGAAAACGGTTCGATGGGGTGGCCTGTAAATTAATCAATTCTTTTAGTTTTCATGTTAGAAAATAATTGGGACATTAATTTGGCACTGGGAAAACGGTCCAATAGGATGACCCTATTTTAAGAAATCCTTTTTTTGATTGGCCAAGAACTAAAATATTTGTTGTCAACCAATGGAATAGCTGCACCCTTCAACCAATGAAATAGCTGCACTCTTCATTCAATGAAATAGCTGCACCTTAAAATTATTTGAGTTTAAATTTTCATGAAATAAGCCTCTTTCTTCATAAATTTCCATTATTAGGTATTGCTAAGATTTCTACTAGCATAGTAACTCTCATACACCTCGCAGTGTTTCGTTTGATTAGAGCTAATCCCACTACTCACTGCTGTAAAGAAAGCAAATTCTTGTTCTAAATTATGTCTGGTCAATAGTCCGAGAGGGATTTCTCGGGCCATTGCTTCAGGAATATGAGTAACTCTCAACCTTAAAATATATAGTTCTCATGAATTAGGGTCCTGGTCTTTCAAAAATAGGGAGCCACGGTGGCTGGGTGGTTAAGGCGCTGGCTCGCTAGCCTGGAGGTCGGGTGTTCATCCCTATTTTCCGACGTCGTTTCCCCTTGTCAGTGATGCAGGACAGAGGGCCTGTCAAGGACAGCTGTCTAGTCCTTCGGATGAGACCAAAAACCGAGGTCCCGTGTAAACATTGGAATGCACGTAAAAGATCCCTTGGCAGTTGGAATTCGATATAAGAGTAGGCGATAGTGCCGCTGCCCGGGCAAAATTTCCTTATAGCACACTGTATGGCGTATGCCCGTCTTTATTAGCCCAGTATAGTAGCAGAACAGTAGGGCGTTAAACCCCATTTCTTTTCATTTCATTTCTTTTAAAAATATTATTTAGATATAAACAACTAACATGACATGAGCATTACACAATTTACATGTAAGAGCATTATACTCCACGGCTAGTATTTAAACATGACACGAGCATTAAATCATGACTAGTATTTAAACATGACACGAGCATTAACTCATGACTAGTATTTAAACATGACACGAGCATTAACTCATGACTAGTATTTAAACATGACACGAGCATTAAATCATGACTAGTATTTAAACATGACACGAGCATTAAATCATGACTAGTATTTAAACATGACACGAGCATTAACTTCATGCCTAGCATAAAACAACTTACATGATACAAGCATTAGTTCCATGGCTAGTATAAAATACCAGGCTCGACCACATCTAGAATTATGATTACCAGAAAGATCTTTCAATTCCAGTAAATATTCTATAGCCTCATTTATCCTGCAAATATACGTCGAATATACAGAAATATATACATAATACAAATATACATAACGTCCACTCAACACAAACTAGGTCGCTGAACATATTGTTCAGTTTTATTTCAATAATTTGATTGTGCGTAGGGGTCTTTAGCAGTGGGAGGAACCCAGAGGACCCGGAAAAACCCCACGAGGTTGGACAATCGATCCTACTCCTTGTCACGTACAACTGGGAAATTAAAACCACGCCAGTTGACTAAATGTCAGACCTTACGATACAACGCACATGCGTTTAATCATTTGCCCCCTCCCCCCCCCCCCCCACACACACACCCACACAATACAAATATACAGCAAACTATGTCGTTCGCTTGACGGTTGGAACACCTCTCGCAGTTTTTTGTTTTATTAGACCTAATCCCACATAAAGAGGGATTTCAAGGGCCATTAGCTCAATCGATGGAGAAAGGTAAGACAATTCTATAATGGTGAGCCCTGAAGGAAATTGGGGGCTCATCAAAATCGTATTTTTATTGACCTACCTGTCGTTTAAGATACAAGCTAGAATTAACAATGGTAGAACTTTCATACACAACTGAAAATCTTCGAGATTTCTAGCAAGACTTAAAGAAACACAGCCTGAATGAATAAACAAATAGTTTGTTTAGCAATAATCATAAACATCAAAGGAATGGGTCCAGAAAGGGATGAGTGGAACAGGTAGCCAGGTAGATAATCTAGTTAAAATACAGATCTATATTTCGTTTCGTTTTTTTTATACTTTCGATGGCCTACACTACATGAAGATTTGACCAGTTGTAGTGAAAGGTTGCGACCGGGGTTATACGAGCGGCTTTTGACCCTATGGCGTCGGACATTTGATTAACCAATCAGCATTCATGTTTCTAGTGGGTTACCCACAGTTCCGTGCACCTCACGCCAAAATCTCGCCGTAACAGACCGTTTCATTGGCTAATCCATCACATCATCCAGAACGCGTGTTATATAACAACTCTTCCAGATCCTAGTGTAGTAAAGACAAGTAAAGCGAAATTTTGAACTATCAAAAACGAAACGAAATACTGTGTTTTAATCTGATTACCAGGTAGAAAAAATTATGTGCAACGTCAGTGTATAATAAAGGGACATTATAGGAGATTAGATAGAGAGTTAACAATTCTCGCTATAATAGTTAATAAATAGATGATGGAAATAGAATGCTGTAATTGTCAGTCAAATTGCTCCACTCTGAACCGAGACATCAGCATTTGAATTTTAGGCTAGCCTCGATCATCCTTACTAAAGTCGGTACGATCAAAAACAGTCTCGATTATCCATTGTTATGTATAATTATTTTTCAAAAAATGTAATCGAATCCCTAAATATCGCAGGCTAGAGATGGCATCAAGAGTAATAAATGTCTAATTAATGATTTAGATATCATTTCAGGCCTAAAGCAAGACCTGCAATAGGCAGATTTAGCGCTTGTATAATGTATGTTTAATATATGCCTTGACCGTAGTTTTGTTCGTGTGTGGTGCGGTCATCCTACACTTTCTATATACATATATATCGGGACACCATTATCTTTTCAGTTTCAAACCGACTCTGGTTCCAATAACAAAATATATTATCACCTATGTTAATTGCTTTCACAACAGCACCATTATCAACACAGCAAGAGGCACCATGACAGAATGTCTTGGCTAAAAGTCGAATATCTTCAGAGGACAAATAACGTGATAGAGAAACACAACTGGAAAACATAAAAACATAAACAGTGACCATGTTGTCTCTTGTAAATATATATAAAACATAAACCGACAAGCGGCCATGCTTAAAGTAGCTAAGTCTCCAACTCAAAATCATCCAAAATCTTCACATTAAAAACACAAATTATTTGTCAATTTATATCAACATTGATGTTGTGACCTTACCGGGAAAAGATGGGCTTCTGATATCCAATATTTAAGACAAAATAAATATTTTACCATTGGTACACGAATCGTGTACCATAATGCCTTTCAGTGTCATTTTTAACAAGGGGCAAGAAAGAACGAGACTAGAGATTCCATAGGTCATGCCAAGCGCACTAGACTGGAATAACCAGACGCTAGTGATTACTACTGGACTGAGACTTCTGGCGGATTTTGACGAACATAACTGATTTGAAATTAGAGTAAAAACGGAAGCGATTGAATGTAAATCAGTTTATATACATTCATATTACATTATTATATGCGTTGCTACTCATTTGTGTCAATTTCTAGGCCCCAAATATTAGCGATTTAGCGCCTTAAATAATGTTGGGTTTTTTTTGTAAATCGCGGGGTTGGATGTCCGAATGGTTAGCGCGTGGGGGCTGTATCATAAGGTCTGTCATTGAGTCAACTGGCGTGGTTTTGATTCCCAGGTTATACGTGACAAGGAGTAGGGCGAACACCTCCAATAGGACAAGGTCATTGATTCATTTGAATACAGCTTACAGACAAAGACAAAGTTTGTTGCCACTTCCTTCAACCTTGGCGATGTTTGGAATGGAGTGTCGACAATAGTTGCAAATTGCTCCATAAGGGAAAGGAGCCAAAGCATTTGGCGCACCCATGGCAAAAAAAGGTTTAAAAGAGATTAGGCATACTCTTTCCTGCGCACGACCACCACCACAGCTGTCAGTATACTTTAATAAAGGAAACTTACGTGGCAAAAAGTTCTAATTCCAGTCGATGACAAGCCTCCGTCCATCTTCTAATTCTACAGTAATCTATTAAATGGATGAAAGATTCTAGTAGCTGTTGTGGATGAGGCAGAGTGTGCTGATAAAGGTTAGCCAGTCGACGAGAATCAAACAGAAGTAAGGTGTGGTTTTCCTGTTCTTTATGAAGTCGACACAGATCTGACAGACAGTTTCCCGCTTCCACTAATCGTCTGTTTATGGTACTGGAAAAGAAACTTGTTAATATATTTTTTATCGTATCGACTTTAGTAATGATAATCGAGGCTAGGTCTAAAATTCAATCGCTAATATCTCGGTTCAGTGTGGAGTAATTTGACTGGAATTGTCAGCGTATTCCCTTTACATTATCTAGTATTTAACTATTATAGTGAGAACTGCCAGCTCTTTATCAAATCTTCCATAATACTCCTTTAAAGGCTCAATACCACTCTTGTTGTAACTGAATAATATGTCCCAATCTTTATTCTGGTCAACAAATTGTATTATTTTAGAATATTTCAATTAATTGATTTTTCAAATTTCATCTTAACACACCTTATTTAACAATTTTGAAAAATTCAACATAATGGTTTGAAACGTCTAACGTAAACCTTTTCAAATGAAACTTTGATTTAAAAATATTTTCGAACCCTCTGGACAAGTAAAATAGGATGTAATGGATAATTTACACAACAGGTAGGACACTTAAACATCTAGTACTTAGATAGAGATATTATTTATTTTCTGGAGCTTTCAAGCCAGCAAGAGTGTTATTGTCCCTTTAATGTGTAGATTTATACAGCATTTTAGCCACGCTACTAAGGGCTATGCCCAAAGCGCGACGCATCCCGGTTTCTAGGATACAGGTAAAGCCTGATTGCTTGTTAAATCTTTGAAAGAGTCCTTTACTGTCCATGGGGTTGGATGGCCGAATGGTTAGCGCAGGTGTGTTGTATCATAAGGTCTGTATAAGGTCTGTCATTGGGTCAACTGGCGTGGTTTTGATTCCCCGGTTGTACGTGAAAGAAATGGGGTTTAACATCCGTTCGACACAAACTAGGTCATTTCGGGACTAACATATGGTTCAATTTTACTTCAATAATTCGCTTGTGCGTAGGGGTCTTTAGCAGTGGGAGGAAACCAGAGGACACGGAGAAAACCCACGAGATTGGATAAGTGACCCTACTCCTTGTCACGTACAACCGTGGAATCAAAACCACGCCAGCTGACTCAATGCAAGATCTTATAACTGAACGCGCGAAGATGTCAATTACGGAACTGACTTGATATGGTCATATTCCTTAGGCTCTATAGGTAAAGACAGTAACTTACCTAATATGGTCGTATTGCTCAAAAGATTTTAATAATGTAGAAGAAGGAAATGTTGAAAATTGTAGTTTTATCATCTGAATGTTGATCTGCCATTTTGCTGTGGGTTGATATAAGCCTAGTATAGAACCTGCTTTACGAAGATGGCGGTAGGCTTCTTCAAGTCGACCCGATAAAAACATCGCCTGAACAAGTATACACAATATTAGTCTTGTGATATACACGTGTAACCAAAAACATAGCGCTACAGCGTTATGATATACACGTGTAACCAAAAATATAGCGTTACAGCATTATGATTATACACGTGTAACCAAAAATATAGCGTTACAGCATTATGATTATACACGTGTAACCAAAAATATAGCGTCACAGCCTTATGATATACACGAGTAACACTATGCACACGTGTAACCAAACATATAGCGTTACAACCTTATGATATACACGTGTAACCAAATATATAGCGTTACAGCGTTATGATTATACACGTGTAACCAAAAATATAGCGTTACAGCCTTTTGATATACACGAGTAACGCTATAAACACGTGTAACTAAACATATAGCGTTACAACCTTACAATATACACGTGTAACCACAAATATAACGTTACAGCCTGATGATACACACGTGTAACCCAAAATGTAGCCATCCAACACATTCTCGGATACATGGAAATAGAAATGAGAGAGAGAGAGAAATGGGGTTTAACGTCCACTCGACACAAACTAGGTCATTTCGGGACTAACATATGGTTTTTAATTTTATTTACATAATTCGCTTGCGCGTAGGGGTCTTTAGCAGTGGGAGGAAACCGGAGGACCCGGAGAAAACCCACGAGGTTGGACAGGCGACCCTTTTCCTTGCCACGTACAACCTGGGATTCGAAACCACGCCAGACGATTCAATGAGAAATAGAAATGAAATTCCAACCACAAATCGATTTCCAAATGTTCGTATAAAAACAGTCACTAATGATGATGATATTTAAAACCATTAAACAACACTAAAAAAATACCCCAATGCCACAGCTAAATACAAATAGTGATCAAGAGGGAGTACCTTTCCTCTAAGTCTCTCGATACAAGCTTCCGTATATTTGGCCAGGGTGTCCTGGAACTCAGCATCTTTACCACAGAGTGTTGCTACAGCAGATTTGGCTTCATCAAGGAAACGTAAAGCCTACAACATAAATATAATACGTTTCATATAAAACTTCATCATTAACAATCTAATTATATCATGACGAGGTCAATAGTTGTTGAAGTGCTTTCCGTAATGTAATCAGATTGCGTCATTAACAATCCAATTATATTATCACGTGGTCAATGGGTGTTGAAGTGCTTTCCGTAATGTAATCAGATTGCGTCATGCATCATTAACAATTTTTAAAAGAGTCAAAGACGCATCGCCTCGATGTAAAGAAATGAGACCAATTTGAGACAATTTTCTATGACTCCTGTGTGCAATGTTAGGCGATGGGAATTTTGCCAAAACAACGGGACTCTTCCTTTATGTGTATGACCTAATGTTCCTGATCAGGTCTTACCCGACAGATAAAATCTAACGAGTTCTTCTCGGTTCCGTTCTTCTGTTCTTTTGTATAATTGATATCCTTTTAAAAAATAAAATTTCAGGCTTATTTTCGGCCGGGGGCTACGGAGGGACGTTGGCTCACTAGCCTGGAGGTGGCGTGTTCCATCCCTGCAAGGTTTCCCCTTTGCAGTAGTGCAGGATGGAGGGTCTGGCAAAGACAGCTCTCTAGTCATTCGGATGGGACAAAAAGCAAGTCCCGTGTATACATTGGCGTGCACATAAAAGATCCCTTGACAGTTGGAATTCGATATAAGAGTAGGTCATAGTGCCGCTGCCCAGGCACAATTTCCCTCACAGTGCACTGTATGGTGTATGCCCATCTTCATTAACCCAGTCGGAGCAGAACAGTAGGACGTTAAACCCCATTTCATTTCATTTCACATATCCGGTCAATGTGAAATCGAAGAAAACAATATATGAAGAAATCTTACAACAGACGACTTCTCGAGAACGACAGCTACTGATGCAGCTTCTATCAATGTGTCTACCACATGACGGAACTCGCCAGCAGCTTCCAGATGATATTTGACTCGTTTATAAACTGGTATCATGACGAGAAGATCTTTCTGACGATTTGCTTCACAAGTTGAGTTGAGATGGTGGAGGTATGAATCCATGTTTCTGAAATTTAAAGGAAATGAAATGAAATGGGGTTTAACGTCCTACTGTTCTGCTCCTATACTGGGCTAATGAAGACGGGCATACGCCATACAGTGTGCTATGAGGGAAATTTTGCCCGGGCAGCGGCACTATCGCCTACTCTTATATCGAATTCCAACTGCCAAGGGATCTTTTACGTGCATTCCAATGTATACACAGGACCTCGGTTTTTCGTCTCATCCGAAGGACTAGGCAGCTGTCCTTGTCAGGCCCTCCGTCCTGCATCACTAACAAGGGGAAACCACGAAGGAAAATCTGGATGAACTTTCTCGGCCAATGCAGGGATTGAACACCCGACCTCCAGGCTAGCGAGCCAGCGTCTTACCCATTTAGCCACGTTATTTCTGAAATTTAAAGCTTCGTTCTGTAGCATTTAGATCAATCTGATTCAACGCTGATCCTATTTCGTTTCGCGGACGGACACTTACGCGGACATCAACACTGACAACCATGGCTCTCTATCTACTTCCCATCATTTGTTGGAGTTTTAATCCCTTGCTAACGGAAGATTATCTACCGATAATAGCTTGGTTTTAATTTTTCAATTAACGTACATTTTCATGCAATCTAATTAAAACACAGGTCCAATTTTTTTTCGTTTTTTATAGTTTGAATTTTCGTTTTACTTGTCTGTACTACATTAGCATCTGAAAGAGTTGTTATATAATCCGCGTTTTGCTTGGTGTGAGGGATTAGCCAATGAAACAGTCTGTTGCAGTCGGAGCAGAACATCAGGACGTAAAACTCCATTTTATTTCGGTATCTTTGAGGTATGATTAAAACAATGCTAGTTATAACTCACCCAGACTTTGATATATCTTGCAACACATCTTTAACCCTTAAGTTCTTCTTGCGTTCATCCATGTTACCTTCACAAAAATAAAAATAGACGTTTTACTTCAATATTTTGTTTCTTCCTGTGTGGGAACGATGAAGAGTACTGTGTTATAGGTTTGTCAAAAATGTTTCAGTTGGTTACAAGATATGGTAGAAGGAACACGGTCCACCTTTGGGAGATTGGAAGAATAATACATACCATAACCATAAAGCTGTTCGTCCAGCTTTGGAGAGAGACAGAAATAGGGTTTAACGTCCAGTCGACACAAACTAGGTCATTTCGGGACTAACATATGGTTCAATTTTATTTACATAATGCGCTTGTGCGTAGAGGTCTTTAGCAGTAGGAGGAAACCGGAGGACCCGGAGAAAATCCACGCGGTTGGACAGGCGACCCTACTCCTTGTCACGTACAACCGGGGAATCGAAACCACGCCAGTTGACCCAATGACAGATCTTATGATACAGCGCTCACGCGCTAACCATTCGCCATCACCCACCCTCTCGTCCAGCTTTGGAAGACCGGCGGTATAAAACACACCATCAATATGAAGCTGTTCGTCAAGCTTTGGAGGAATAATACATAACATCAACACGGAGTTCTTCGTCAGCTTTGGAAGATTGATGGAATAATGCTTGCCATCTACATGTTCGTCCAGTTTGGGGGGCTCGGAGAAATAATGTTCTCCATCAACAGGAAGTTGTTCGTCCAGGTTTGGAGAGAGAGAGAGAGAGAAATGGGGTTTAACGTCCACTCGACACAATTAGGTCATTTCGGGACAACATATGGTTTAATTTTATTTCAATAATTCACTTGCGCATAGGGGTCTTTAGCAGTGGGAGGAAACCGGAGGACCCGGAGAAAACCCACGAGGTTGGACAGGCGACCCTACTCCTTTTCATGTACAACCGTGGATTCATAACCACGACAGTCGACTCAATGACAGACTTTTAGATACAGCGCGCGCACGCTAACCATTCAGCCATCCAACCCCCCTCCAGGTTTGGAAGATTAGAGGAATAATGCATACCATTAACATGAAACTGTTCGTCCAACTTTACAAGATTGGTGGAATAGAGATACAATGGAAGATACTGTCTGCTGCTCTCGATAGTTTCCAGAAGATATTTAGTAGTCTTAAGATGAAGTTCAGTTCTCTGGGTCGACATCAATGTGTTGTAAGCTGTTTCTTGTAACAAAATGTTTCTGAAACCAAAATGGTTACAAACCACGCCACCGGGCTCCTCCAACTCTTTTTGATTTCTGGGGCACCAACATTTCTTCTGTGTACGATCCATCATTAAACTAATCGTAGCACACTGAAACGTCCCATTTTTAAATAATCGTTTTAAAGACATCTTGATCTTAAACATGTTTGCCTTTGGGAGTACGGCTTTGATTATCTCGCGTGACAAGGGTTGACCAATAACAGCAGAACATTTGATGATTAACTGATCCAATGACCTCATGGAATCAAGTCTCTCTACTACCATATCTGAAACCAAAACTTTAAGTCAGTGTTTTATGTGATGCCATCTGATTAAAATACAGTTACTTCCCTTTGACTGTCATTTACTTTCCTTATAAAGAGACTTACTGGTGTTTCTATTTTAAATATATAGTGATCTGCCCCAATCAGATTAAAATACAGATCTATATTCGTTTTGTTTTTTTGTATACTTTCGATGGCCTCTACTACATGAAGATCTGACTGGTTGTAGTGGAAGGTCGTGTTAGGGGTCATACAAGCGGCTTTTGACCTTATGACGTTAGACATTGATTAATCAATCAGCGTTGACGTTTCTAGTGGTTTACCCAAAGTTCTGTGCACCTCACGCCAAAAACTCGCCGTAACAGACCCTTTCATTGGCTAATCCCTCACATCAACCAGAACGCATGTTATATAACAACTCGTCTAGATCCTAGTGTAGTAAAGACAAGTAAAACGACATTTTGAACTATAAAAACCGAAACGAAATAGGATCTGTGTTTTAATCTGATTGTATGTGGTGTCATACAGTGTGCTACAAGGGAAATTTTGTCTCGGTTTAGCGTACCATCCGAACGACTAGACAGCTGTGCTTGTCAGACCCTCCGTCCTGCGCCACTGTGAAGGGAAACCACGTCAGAAAATCCCGATGAACTTTCTCAGCCAATGCAGGGATCCAACACGCTGCTTCCACAAGATACTGCTGATCATACAGAATGACGAATCAGGTTGTGGACTGAAACCTATAAAATCGACGTGAAATATCATGTCTTGATTCTTTTAGAGACCCATAGGCTCGGCCATTTTTTTTTATCACGGCCATGTTCCCAGGGTGACGAGGACAGGGAATTGGGGCTACTGAAAACATATAATTTGTGAAAAATGGAAAAGACAACCCTTGAATTTAATGAACATCATTTACTTGACATAGATGATGGAATTCCTAAATCCTTTATTCTGACGCCATCTGCCAGGATTGCCACACGTTTATTATTCACGTTCAGATTGGTTGATGATTTAACTAAAGCTCCAGGTTTGTTTGGGATGTAACCAAGACAAGCCAACATCTCCCCAGCAAACTCAGTACCAGCTTCAGCATTCGATGTTTGAAGCTAAAAAGAATAATGCAAGCTGTGGACCTCAATAGAAGTGATCTGGTGCTTATGATTAAATTAAAGATAACACGGACTGATTCTGTTTGTGATAGGATGTCCCCAATGCTACTGTTTAATAAGATGATGCCACACATTTGGTAATACATGTGTTGAAGATGATAATGAAGATGCTGAAAACAGTCGGTTACGATGCTGACGGTCAAGCCTGGAAATAAGGAACCGGTCACAGACAATGTCAGGCACAGATTTAGGCTTTGTCAGGCGCTACACCTCTGGTGCCTGTCATTTTGTGCGGCACTGATTTGTCTTTTTTATTGATATTATTAATAAATGTCTGGTACTAAGTTGAAAATGTCAGGTATTATTTCATTAGTGCCTGACATTTTGTCAGGGACACCTAAAACCGTTAGTTCCAGGCCTGCTGAAGGTGAGATGCGTTGGTGATAATGTCGATGTGGGATTGGTAATGAGAATAAAGATACTGCTGCTCTAATGATTTGTTATATAATAGGATATGATAATTACTGGGATACTAAATATTGTGCTAGGGAAATCGTTGATGACACTGAAGATGCTGCAGATATTTTGCTTCCACTGGTCGCGGCGATTTCTTAGATGATACAGTGGAAGTGGGTTGTTTATGACTGTGCTACTCTTGGGATGACTTGTGATGCTTGTGATGCTCACGATGCCTTAATTTCCCAGGTTGACCCAACTACTGCCGTAGATGATGAAATTTACTACGGGTTGAATATAAAAAATGAAATGAAATGAAATGGGGTTTAACGTCCTACTGTTCTGCTCCTATGCTGGGTTAATGAAGACGGGCATACGCCATACAGTGTGGTATGAGGGAAATTTTTGCCCGGGCAGCAGCACTATCGCCTACTCTTATATCGAATTCCAACTGGCAAGGGATCATTTACGTGCATTCCAAATGAATACACGGGACCTCGTTTTTTTTGTCTCATCCGAAGGACTAGACAGCTGTCTTTGCCAGGCCCTTCGTCCTGCATCACTGACAAGGGGGAACCACGCCAGAAAATCTGGAGGAACTTTCTCGGCCAATGCAGGGATCGATGGGTTGACTATAAAGATAAACTTACACTTGTATCAAACACAAGGCTCTGTTTCCTTCTGTCCACTCTCGATGATCGTCTTTCTTTTGTAGGTTTTTTTGTTATAAAGATGGTCTGTGGCGAGACGGTAGATTGTCCAAGACTTTGTTTCCCATCATTAATAACAATTAAAAGCTGTTTCTTCTCGTACATAGCCAAAAGCAGTTGTTCTGTCCACGATGGGATACCGTGACTTAACTTTCGCACCAAACTAGCAAGTAGCGAGAACAAAATATGTTTAAAAGTTCATAAACACAACTAGATCATCCCAGGAATAAAATATATATTATATTTAAACTTTATGGGGAGAAAGAAAGGGAGACATGGGGTTAAAGCTGAACTCTGATTACAAAACTACAGAAATAATAATTTTAAAAAACGGTTAACGCCTTAAACAATCGCCATATCTGTTTTCAATTTGTAGAAAAAACATGGCGGGAATTCGAAACCACGCCAGTTGACTCAATGACAGACCTTATGATACAGCGCGCACCTGCTAACCATTCGCAAACAACTCTTTTCTTTTTATTATTATTATTATCTCAGCGCACGCGCGGGGGTCTTTCCTGTGGGAAGAAACCAGATTACTCGGAGTAAACCCACGAGGTTGAGAAGGCGCCCCTATCTCCAAACCACATACGCTCACACCAGGGATCGAAACCACAACCGCAAGCCATAGGTGACCGACCAGCTAGAGGTCGAAGCGCGGCACTCTAGACCACTAGGCCATCCCAACCCCCTATGTGGGCGTGTTTTTGTACGCCGTACGCCATGTTTGTTCTACAGATTGAAAACAAGTATGGCGATTATTTTGGGCGTTAACATATTTTTCATTTAATTATTTCTGTAGTTTTGTAATCAGGGTTCAGCTTTAACCCGATACAAACTATGTCATCTCGGGCCTAAAATACTATGGTACAATTCGATTTTAATCATTCGCTTGCTAGCAGTAGGAGGAAACCAGGCAAAACCTCACGAGGTTGGACAGGTGTCCTACTCTTTTTGTAACAAAGTACTCTATAACTTTCATCAAACTGAACGATCATTTAGGTGCTTAGAACTTTATAACCTCAGCTGGTTTTTGATAATATATGATATTGACTTTTCAACTCTATATAAACTTTTGTTAAGGCACGGACTGACTATGATCTTATTAAACATGTAATTAATCCCATATGTCATTTACAAGTTACACATCATCTGTGTACACATGATCTGTCATACCATGAAGTGATAAGAAGTCAATTCCATATATGATCATGAGTCTTATCTATTTTCCCTTTTCGCTATATAATCAGGAGTTTGCTGATAGTTAGGCAGACGACTGGGAACGAGAGGAGAGGAGGAGAGACGCAGACGAGAGCAAAAGCAGAGACCGGCGGATGGACTCACCCGAGTTCAGGAGCTGCCTTGGCCTTGGCAGAGGCCGATGTAAATAAATCCTATACATGTATTTACTAAACTGATCTCTGTTATCACTAAGATAGTGTTACATTAGTCAGGTACATGCGTCGGGTCAAAATCACGTCACTTGCCTAGACCACCCAACCCAGTGTCTACTTGGGGACTCACATATGAGGAAATTGAAGGATAAGTAGGTGTCACGTACACCGTTTGAACCCATCCGGCCACCCTATACCGACACTGCGAATGGAATTAAAGATTATTTTTTACATGGTGCATAGCTTCAGGTCTCCCGACCACCCGAACCGTCAAAGTGCATCGATTCAAGCCTTCAGACCACCCAATCACGCCCCTACGGTGCTTCGCTTCAGGCCTTCACACCACCTAATCACCGCACTACGTGCGACAGGAAATAGCGTATATATTATTCACGTACCTGTCAATATCTCTATGGAGTCGACTAACATCCAGAATTTGACAAGCTAGAGCCGTCATAAATCTCTGGTCAATATTCTCCACATCCATTGTTACAGTATCACCTCTCTCAAAAAACATCTGGGCTGCCGGACAGGACGGTTCATCAATGGATTTAGGACGGACGCCTAGAACTATGAGGGCTAATGGACAGTCTGATAGGGCATAGAGATAATCCCAAGACATGATGTCACAGCTTCGCATATCGTCCAATATAAATACAGTTGGTCCCAATTTATCCAGACACTGCAATAAAAAACAACGTGTGAGAGAGAGAGAGAGAGAGAGAGAGAGAGAGAGAGAGAGAGGGAGAGATAGAGAGAAACATATTTCGGGACTAACATATGGTTCAATTTTATTTCAATAATTGGCTTGCGCGTAGAGGTCTTTAGAAGTAGTAGATAACCGGAGGACCAGGAGAAAACCCACGAGGTTGGACAGGGACATCCAATCCCCCGCGTGAATACAATCATCTTTATAAAATGAGATGAAATGGGGTTTAACGCAACATCCCATCTTTATTATGTAATATATAGAATGAAAGGGGATTTAGTGTCCTACATTTTCTAGACACTGAAATGAGAAATAAAGCGGATATAATCATCTTTATAATGCCAGTGTACACTTTTTTAAAGCTAATTCCACGGAAGCGTATCAGGGCCAAATAGAATTTAGGAGATAGTCACTCTATTTAGCAGATAGTAACCATCTTTGTAATGTCAGCGTAATTTTTTTTAAAAGCTAATTCCGGGAAGCGTATTAGGGCCAAATACAAATTCTGATTAAGTCCTTATTAGGCGATAGTGTGTCCTAATTAGGAGATAATAAGGATTAATTGGGTGATAGAAAGTCCTAATTAGGAGACAGTAGGTCCTAATTAGGAGATAATAACAGTGGCGGATTAAGCTCCACCAAGACCTGAAGCGGCAGTTGCTGGAGAGTCTATTTAGTTTTTAAAGTTAGAGCCAAGGTAGTTGCTAACATTAAAATCGTAATGTAACTTTATATGCCCATAAATGACGTCACGTGGATACAATATATTAAGCAAAACATAACCGAAAACTTACAAGGATTTAACGTACATTGTAGGCCTACGTTTAAAAAATAAGATTAGATCTCCAAACAATAGGGCCTATTTAAAATGGCGTGGGCCTAATTAATTTCGGGTCAGGACCTATGTTGATTCCCGTTGGGCCTAAACCCCACCCCCATAACATTCATTGCCTATGCGTTTTTAATCGTATCAGACAAGCCTCACTGATAATCCGCTACTGGATAATAAGTATTAATTGGGTGATTGAAAGTCCTAATTAGGAGATAGTAGTTCCTAATTAGGAGACAGCAACTCATATTAGGAGATAGTCACTTTTACTTGTAAGATAGTCACTTTTACTTGTAAGTTAGTAACTTTTACTTGGGAGTTAGTAACTCTTATTAGGACTTAGTAACTCTTATTAAGGCTTAGTAACTCTTATTAGGGATAGCAACTAGTTTATACTTACACTTTGCACTAGCATCTTGTAAATTTCATATCTTTTATCTTTAGATTCTTTCTCACCTATCATCAATAAAGTCATATTGTCCGGGGATTTTAACTGAATAATGATAATACAGGTAAATCGAATCAATAATAACACAGGTAAATCTAATCAATGATAATACAGGTAAATCGAATCAATACAGGTAAATCGAATCAATGATAATACAGGTAAATCGAATCAATGATAACACAGGTAAATCTATTCATTGATAATACAGATACATCGAATCAATGATAATACAGGTAAATTGGATCAATAACAACACAGGTAAGTCTAATCAATAATAATACATGTAAATGATAATACAGGTAAATCGAATCAATGATAACACAGGTAAATCGAACCATTGATAATACAGGTAAATCGAACCATTGATAATACAGGTAAATCGAACCATTGATAATACAGGTAAATCGAATCAATGATTCCCTCATAGCACACTGTATGACGTATGTCTGTCTTCATCAGCCAAGTCAGAGCAGAACAGTAGGACGTTAAACCCCATTTGATTTGTTTACCTTAACTCCAATAACATCGGAGAATGAGTGAAGATATCCAATCAGCTTATGATGTCGTAGATTCTCCAATAAAAGAGGCTCCGAATCAACTTCCTGTGAGAATCCTGACGTCACCAGTAATACTTTCAAAATATGGCGGGCCAGGAAGTGACTTTTGTTGATGTCACTGGTCGTCAGGTCAAACGATAGGCATCTGAAAGTAAGATGAATGTAGTAAGTGTTGATTTGTTTCAGGGGCCAAGTGATCAGGACACAATGACGCGCTTTTCGTCATGGTTTTGAGTAGTAAATAGTAAAATAGTAAAAATCAGGCGGTTTTCAACATTATTATCTTTATCATAATGCTCAACCAGTGTCAAACATATATCGTGGGTCAGATATGCTACAAATAGACTCTATAGCATGATCCACACAGCCCAGTATTACTTCCCCGCACCCTTCCCCGCATACACATATGCTACAAATGCTACAAACCGACTCTAGCATGTTCCACACAGCCCAATATTACTCGACGGCACTGGGAGAGATCCCCGTCCCCCTTCCCCGCACACACATATAAATATTGTTTGTTTTGTTTTTGGTTTTTTTTGGGGGGGGGAATCTTGTTTCATTCAAAGTTATGAGTCACCATGCCCCTGATTTATCTAGGTTTATCAAACTCGACTTTCTCCATTTAACATATCAGTACTGATAGAAATCGTGTACAATAGAGAAGATGTGATATGCCCATCCTTCCTGTAAGACATATAGCAGTACCGATAGGTGTCGTGTACAAGGTGGGATATGCTCATTCTTCCTGTACGACATGGCCTCGAGTTCACAAAACAGACTTAAAGCGACAATTTCATATTTTCTAAGAAAGTCAAAACATAATTATTTCTGTCTTTTGCTCAATAGATTGTCAACTCACTATCATACGATCATAGGTATCATTTTCCCACTTATAAATCCTTGACCCCGGAATAATAACGCAATTACCTCCCTTGTTTTTCTATTCCCCCCCCCCCCCCATGGAATAGCTATCTTCAAACGTTTGAATTTGAAGTTGAAAATGATATTTTTGCCAATTTCTCAACTGGCAATAGTGAATTATAGGATTATTTTTTAACAAGGTAGGACTGTTTATAGATATCATCTATTTTAAGACTGTATTTTAATACATTTTTAAAATATAACTTAAAAATATGAAATTGCAACTTTAACTTAAGAATTTACTCAAAATTATTCGCCTAACCTAATTTAAATATAGGCCTTTATAAAACTTTTGTTGTTTTAATGTATTAAATACGTCAATAAGAAAGTTTTGTGTTTCTGGATCAAAGATATTTCTCATAAACAGTGATTGGAAGATGAGCAAATTCTCAACTTAAGTCTGAGAATGCTTAGTGAACTCGGGGCCTGGTGCCACTTCCACTAACGGAATGAAACAGTGAGGTCATTTGCTTTTGACCATGTGCCAGAAGTGGTCATAGATTGACAAGGATGGTGTCGTCTATTGATTCGAATCACATAGAAACCTGAGATAATAAAATAAAACAAAGTACGAACTTATAAACGCTTTACAAACTGACATCCACGTACACGAACCCTTGGTAGTAGGATTTTAAGAATAGTAGAGGGAAGTGACGTTATCCAGGCAAAATTAATCGGACTGTGGACCCCATTCCTTGGGAATTTATATGGCTAGCATAATGTTTACTTTACAAATCGAATTTTAACAAACCCCTGGATCATATAAACACAACAATCCAACCAGGTAATTGGTACCATTGGGTTAAGCATGATCTACCTTTTGCATCACACCTGTTACCCGTGGAAACCAGAAAGAGAGAGAGAGAGGGGGGAGGATGGAGAGGGGAGAGAAAGAGAGAGAAAGAGTTTAATGGCCTTTCTAGACTAACATATGGTTCAATATTATACAAATAATTCGCTTGCGTGTAAGAGTCTTCCGGGTGACCTGGGGACAACCCAGGCCACTTGACTCAATGACAAACCTTGTGATCTAACCATTCAGCCATCCAACATCCCTCTGTGGAGATCAGCCCATCAAGAAGATATAATACACCAATCTGATTACAATACACATCTATATTTCCTTTCGTTTTTAATATTTTCGTTGGTCTACACTACATTAAGATTTAAACAGTTGTAGTGGGAGGTCGCTTCAGGGGTTATATGAGAGACTTTTGACCCTATGACGTCAGACATTGATTAATCAATCAGCGTTGGCGTTTCTAGGGGTTTACCCAAAGTTCTGTGCAGCGCACGCCAAGAACACGCCGTAACAGACCACTTCATTGGCTGTTATATCACAACTCTTCCAAATCCTAGTGTTGTGAAGACAAAGACAAAATTGTGAACTATAAAAAACGAAACGAAATAAGAGCTGTGTTTTAATCAGATTGCATAATACATATACATACCTAACATTTTGTTCGGCAGCAAGAACGGTAAAATGATCTAGAAGCCTCGTCTTTCCAATGCCAGCAGCGCCGACGTAAACCACGTGACGACGGTGGTCATGTTGTTTCTTATCAATGTCTTGTGTCTGGTGCCACGTGTCATACACTTCAGCATGTTGTAGTTTGTTTAATTGATGGGTAAATAACTCGATATGTTGTTCGCGATCTGATTGGTAGTAAAAACAAATAGTAAACAATGAAATAAAATGAGAGAGAGAGAGAGAGAGAGAGAGAGAGAGAGAGGGAGAGGGAGCTATGGGGTTTAACGTCCACTCGACACAAACTATAAAATGACAAATACATGTGTATATTAAATTGTTATTCGCTACTGACAAAGATCTACTTTGTTTACTCAAGTACAGTCGTCTATCACCCACCCCACTTGTCAACCAGTTCACTAACATGCCATGCAGATAAACTAGACGAAAAAACTCGCTAGCATTTTGTTATATCTTAAACCGTTATATACACAATAAATTAGGTAAACACCGTGACTCAGTGTGTAGGACTAGGAGGGAGAGAGAGAGAGAGATAGAGAGAGAGAGCCAAACTAGGTCATTAAGGGATTAACATATGGTGGTAGGAAACCGGAGGACCCGGAGAAAACTATACTCCTCGTCACGTACAACCGGGTAATCGAAACCACGCCCGTTGACTCAATGACAGACCTTATGAAACAACGCGTACGCGCTAACCATTCAGCCATCCAACTCCCTGTGTATGATGGCAATGTTGCCCGGACAAGGTTTCTTCCCGTGCATGCCAATGTGTACCCAGACGGGAACCACGCCGGAAAGTCGCGATAAACTTTCTTTTTTGGGGACTTTCAGGTTAGTTGTGCAACGTTTTACTCATAGAGCCCCGGCGGTTCCCTGGTTGTAAAAGGAAATAGTACAATATTTTGTAGATGTACAAAACACGCCCCTCGGCATCAATTCATATGGCGTATGGGACTAACAGCGTAGCGTTGGCAAACGGGGCTGTGGGGATTTGGAACTTGTTCCTGAGAATGGCAACCGTCATAAATTATAGTAAATGGAATGAAATGAAATGGGGTTTAACGGCCTACTGTTCGTCCCCAACTGGCTAGTGAAGACGGTAATACGCCATACAGTGCGCACTACGGCCTACTCTATCGAATTCCAACTGCCAAGGGTTCTTTTACGTGCACGCCAATGTGTACACGGGACCTTGGCTTTTCGTCCCATCCGAACGGCTATCCGCTTTCCCTTGTCAGGCCCAATGTCCTGCGCCACTGATAAGGAAGAACCACGCCGAAAAATCCCGACGAACTTTCTCCGGGATCGAACATGTGACCTCCAGGTTAGAATTCGATATAAGAGTAGGCCGTAGTGCCGCTGTCGAGGCAAAATTTTCCCCACAGCACACTGTATGGCGTATGCCCGTCTTCATTAACCCAGTCGGAGCAGAACAGTAGGACGTTAAACCACATTTCATTTCAAAAATAATCCCATACGCCCTATTTTACCTAGAATTGGGTAGTCAAAATATGGAAGGGTGTTTTCCAGCCCCGTCTCTTCGTTCTCATGAAATTTGAATTCTCGGATAGTTCCCACGTGACGCAATCCTTTCATTCTCTTCGTGGTTAAAATATCAAAATTACTGACTGACAGACGACTTAATGTGAACGTGTCGTCATCACACGTAACTTTATCATGGTAGTGCATCATCAATCGAGCAGCCATATTCACCTTTCTACCAATAACTAACAAAATAAAACAAATTAACTATTCAGTTATATTCCACTTAGTCATTCATACGTTGTTAATGGTGGTCTGATTCTTAGTTAAGTTTTTGAGAGTTACTTCCCATTGACTGTCATTTACTTTCCTTATTAAGAGACGTATTGATGTTTCTATAATCTAAATATTTCGGGGTTGCTCGATTGTCAAACCGGAACATCCCGAATTGACAGAATTGCAATCAAATGGTATTGAATTTAGACCTGCCACAGTTCTGCCAGCTGAGGTGGTGTGAGTAGAATCGTGACGTACTTTAAGTAACAAATATGTTTCTTCGGTGTCATAATGAGTTGTGATATTTTTTATGCAGTCAGTACTCAGTACATGCGTTGGACTCCGAAATTCTCCTTTTCACTGGATTGACACTATTTTGGGAATTAAGAGAATTTAATTCCGGAACGTTCTGCCCTTGAATGAGAATAATAACTCACCTGTATATTCATGTCTACGTTTATGTCCCACGACACCACAAAATGTCGCACCAGTCGTTACACCGATTGAAACCCTCCTAGAAAATATAATTACAGAAACCATAGAAATATGTCTATTTCTAACAACCTGGCACAAAATGTCTTTTTTTCTAAAAATATATATAATTACTGTCGATCCTAAAAAACAGCGACAATAAGGAAACATATCTTATAGATATGCATATTCTATACAGCATAACCAAACTTAAATAATGTCATAATAAAATTATAGGATGTAATTGGTAACGTAACTTATGTAGTATATAATTAATAGCCTAATTATGTAGGATGTAATTAGTAACTTGTGTAGGATGTTATTGGTAACTTGTGTAGGATGTAATTAGTAACTTGTGTAGGATGTTATTGGTAACTTATGTAGGATGTAATTAGTAACTTGTGTAGGATGTTATTGGTAACTTGTGTAGGATGTAATTAGTAACTTGTGTAGGATGTTATTGGTAACTTATGTAGGATGTAATTAGTAACTTATGTAGGATGTTATTGGTAACTTATGTAGGATGTTATTGGTAACTTATGTGGGATGTAATTGGTAACTTATGTAGGGTGTTATTGGTAACTTATGTCGGATTTAATTGGTAACGTAACTTCTGCAGAATGTAATAGGTAACTTATGTAAGATGTAATTTGTTACGTAACTTTTGAAGGATGTTATTGGTAACTTATGTCGAATATTATTGGTAACGTAACTTATGCAGTAAAATGTAATTGGCTGGAAGAAAAACTTACGATACACCTGTTACGGCATCCAGAATTTTCTTCATTCTTGTAGAACATTGTAAAGCACGTGCACTGTCACGTTCATGCTTATAACCAGGTAAACCAAATAAAACTAAAAACGTACAACCCTTGAAATAGATAAAAATAGTTCTTGTTACCATGGAAATAACGTGTATCGTTGATTTCATAAACTCTAAACCTATTGATCTTACAGTCACAACAGGTGCGTGTTAGCGGTAGGCGTACTTACAGTATTCGGAACATCTTAAACCACTTCTCGCGAGGCTTTTCTGTGAAGTAGATGTTTTGTGTTGATGTAGCTAACGGTGTGGTGTTCTGTTTTGGTTTTTGTCATAAGGTAGAGAGACATGGGGTTTAATGTCCATACGGTTCATTTTTATTTCAATAAATCGCTTGTTTGTAGGGGTCTTTAGCAGTGGGAGAAAAAAACGTAGGAACCGGAGAAAACCCACGGGATTGGACAGTTGACTATACTCTTTGTCACATACAAGCGAAGATTGTACCACACCACCAATCTGATTAAAACACAGATCCTATTTCATTTTGTTTTTTTATAGTTCAAAATTTGGTTTTACTTGTCTTTACTACACTAAGATCTGGAAGAGTTGTTATCATTGACGTGTTCTGAATAGTGTGAGGTATTAGCCAATGAAAGGGTCTGTTACGGCAAGCTTTAGGAGTGTTTTGCACGGAACTGTAGGTAATCCACTAGTAACACTAATGCTGATTGGTTAATCAAATGTCTGACGTCATAGGCTCACTTGCCGCTCGTATGACCTCTGACGCGACCTATCGCAACAACCGGTTAGATCTTCAAGTGTGTAGGCCATCGAAAGTATAAAAAAACGAAACGAAATATAGATCTGTATTTTATTCAGATTGCCACACACTTGACTCAATGACATACCTTATGATTCACTAGACCCCCGCCCCCACGCACACGCACACACCCAAACACATCGAAATCAAAAAAGGGCAGGCGGTAAAGCAGCTTTCCGGGCAAAGCTGTATTTTATACGGAAGCCACGGTGGCTAAGTGAATAAGACGCTGGCTCGCTAGTCTTGAGGTCGTGGGTTCGCTCCTGGTGATGGCCGAGAATGTTCATGGGGATGTTCCTGCCCGGAGGACCTGACATAGACAGCTGTCTAGTCGTTCGGATGGTATTTAAAACCGAGATCATATGTACACATTGGCGTGCATCTTATCGACGCTCATAGCACACTGTCGGGTGTTCGATCCCTGCATTGGCCGAGAAAGTTCATCCAGATTTTCCGGCGTGGTTCCCCCTTGTCAGTGATGCAGGACGGAGGGCCTGACAAGGACAGCTGTCTAGTCGTTCGGATGGGACGAAAAACCGAGGTCCCGTGTATATATTGGAATGCACGTAAAAGATCCCCTGGCAGTTGGAATTCGATATAAGAGTAGGCGATAGTGCCGCTGCCCGGGCAAAATTTCCCTCATAGCACACTGTATGGCGTATGCCAATCTTCATTAGCCCAGTATAGGAGCAGAACAGTAGGACGTTAAACCCCATTTCATTTCATTTCATAGCACACTGTATGGCGTATGCCCGTCTTCATTAGCCCAGTATAGGAGAAGAACAGTAGGACGTTAAACCCCATTTCATTTCATTTTGTATTGCACACGTAACCATGTTGTGTTTTTAAACGGCATTCCATTCAAATTACTATTAACAAATTACCTTATCAAATAAGAATATTTTATTGAGACAGCCATTAACAGCATTAGTTTCCATATAAATAATGTCAAATACATCTTGTAGTAGTTGAGTTGTGTCTTCCTCTCCTTCTTCTAATAACAGATTTATAAACACCACCGATACTTCTCTCATCTCAGATAAATACTCTACAGGTTGATCTTCATCTAGCTAAATTTAAACATATATTATTCAGATTGTAGGAAATTTTCCAAGTCAAATTCAAAGATGGGGATGAGATTGATTCAAGCCCGCGACAGACGTAATAATCTTCAAAATTCAAACAAGTCGCACTCTAACCCGATTCCGAGCTATTGGTTTTTCTCATATATTATTATAAGTACGCTAAAGTCGTATTCCTTCCTTCAAATTTTTATAATGTTCATATCAAAATATCATAATACGCCAATATCGCAAATTCAGCCTCAAAACTGAAAATTTCCGTCTTTTTCATAGTTCCTATGCAAACCCTATTTTCCAACATTTTCTCAGGGGAGAGCACCCTAGACCGTTCTCCGAAGGGAGGCTCGTCCACTGTGCCGTTCGCCGAGGACTGTCTAGTGTAGATACATCGACGCCCCCAGAAGCTCTCCCCCAACCCCAACATTTTTTGGTTTTGGGCTAGCCACGGGCCTGACATCTACGTGAAAAGAAATGGGATTTAGAGCATATTGTTCTTCACAACGACTAGACATTGTTCCTTGCAAGGTCCTGCACCATTGAGAAGACGGAACCATTAATGGACTACAGATGGCCGGCAATGAAAATATTTGGTCAAGTTACCTTCTTCAAGACAGGCGGTGTGACATAAAGACGTAATTTAGCTTCTAGGTTTAATCCCGTTACAGTTTTAACTATATTTCTAACTGGAAGAAAATAAAACAGAAAATTTAATAAATTAAAAACAAACCTAAGTTATACAAATTTCGTCTGAGCTAATTATTCACGAACAACCAGACAGGCGAGCGAGAACCGGGCTGGAAAAACAAAGGTGTACGGGCTCGATGAATGTTAGCGGGGCGGGGGCAGAACTTGAAATGCTCGAAGAAGGGACCATCAAGAACATTTGTAAAATTTGACAGCCGCAAACGCGTTTTCATGCTATTCTAGCCCGTGAATACAGCAACTTCAATGTGGTCTTATATAGCCAATCTTAGGTGGCTGACCTGAATCCCAAGCAATAACTATTGTCTTGGGGCATGGGGGCCTCACCCTCCCCGAGAAACATTTGAAAATTTAATCGCCGCAAATGCGTTTTTTCTGCTATTCTAGCGCATGAGTTATACAATTCACTCGGACTGCAGTTGTGTGACGAAGTGCTCCATAACTTGTATCATATTAAGATTATATTGTATACATGTAAAGTATTTATTTAAATGCATATAACCAATTTGAACACCACATGTGTGAACACATTGAACCCCATACATAATTAAATACAATATAAACTATACTGTCGACTACACATCCACTACATATATACACATATTTAATTATGGACGTAATAATTCCCACATGTAGTGACCATGCTTTTGATTAAACAGAAATGAAATGAAATGAAATGGGGTTTAACGTCCTACTCTTCTGCACCTAACCTGGGCTAATTGAAGACGGGCATACGCCATATAGTGTGCTATGAGGGAAATTTTGCCCGGGCAGCGGCGCTACGGCCTACTCTTATATCGAATTCCAACTGCCAAGGGATCTTTTACGTGCACGCCAATGTGTACACGGGACCTTGGTTTTTCGTCCCATCCGAATGACTAGGCAGCTGTCCTTGCCAGGCCCTCCATCCTGCATCACTGACAAGGGGAAACCACGCCGGAAATCGAGATGAACTTTCTCGGCCAATGCAGGGATCGAACACCCGACCTCCAGGCTAGCTGATTAAATAGAATTTGCACAGTTAGCTTTATTAGGGGCATATAAGACCCTGTGCTTTCTGTAGTAAGAAGATATGGTTGGAGAGAGATTTGGTTAGAGGAGCAGAGAGGAGTGTATGGGCTCACCGGTGTTCAGCCGCTGCCGTGGCAGAAGGGCGGAATGGTTGTCTATTAATGTTAATGTTATTGTTTCCTGGTGTAGATTAGTTCCTGTTGGATTTATGTTCCTGTTGTATTTATGTAGCTGTTTTATATTTAAGTTCCTGGGGTAAATAAATCATATATTTACGAAACTGATCGGGGGGTTGGATGGCTGAATGGTTAGCGTGAGCGCGCTGTATCATAAAGTCTGTCATTGAGTCGACTGGCGTGGTTTCGAATCCCTGGTTGTACGTGACAAGGAGTAGGGTCGCCTGTCCAACCTCATGGGTTTTCTCCGGGTCCTCCGGTTTCCTCCCACTGCTAAAGACACCTGCGCGCAGGCGAATTGTTGAAATAAAATTAAAAACCCTATGTTGGTCCCGAAATGACCTAGTTTGTGTCAAGTGGACGTTAAACCCCATTTCTCTCTCTCTCTCTCTCATGAAACTGATCTCTGTTATCACTTAAGTGTAACAGTTGCATCTGAATTCACAAAAATGTCGCACAAAAAGTAGAGTGCTTCAGACAAAATGTTTTAATCCACAGCCCCCCCCCCCCCTACTTCCACGTCCGCCTATGTCAGGAAACACAACGAAGGAAGAAGAATCTTCTCGGCCAATGCCTGGGTTCGAGTCAGTCGCATTCGGGTCAAGAGGCTAATAACTCATCGCCCATAACCAGACATACATTGACTTGGCAACATGGAAGATACTAATAAGGCTAAAATACATTTCAGAGACCATTTTTTTCTGGAAAACAATATTCTGGTAAACGTCTTACGTTTAGTAAGTTTTGATATTTCTGCTGTCATCAATTTCTCGGCACTTTTATTGGGTGGTGGTTCCTCTGGTGTCGGTTTGTTTGGGTCTTCTACGGGTGATAATGTTTCCTTTGTTTCTTCTAGAATGGGTGGACGGCGTGCTGTAAAAATAAATCCGAACAAGCCAACAGTGAGGCTGATGTCCCCCGCCGAAATTGCAAAATAAATAGATGACACATATTAATTAATCGCACATTTATTTTTTTCACTAAGTTTCATCACTCTCTATCAGATAGAATCAAGATTATCTTGTCCGAAACCATCGACAAATGAAATCGATTAGCTCTGCTTAGCTTCAGCTCGAAATGTTAATTATTGAACTCAGTCAAGACATTCACCTAATGAACATCTACATATACATCAAGTTTAAACATTCACCTAATAGACACCTATGCCAAGTTTGAACATTCTACCTCAATTAGAAGGAGAGTTATTGTGTTCCAAAGTTTCTACCAATCAAATTGCTTATCACTCTGCTTACCCTCAGCAAAAAATGTTCATTATCGAACTTAGTTAAGGTATTCATATAATAAATCTATACACCAAGTTTCATCAATCTCACTTAATTAGAACTAAAGTTATCGTGTCCCAAAGCATCAACCAATCAAATTGCTTATCTCTGCTTACCCTAAGCGGAAAATGCTCATCTTCGAACTCCATCAAGGCATTGACCTAATCAACACATACACCAAGTTTGAACATTCTAGCTCAATTAGGAAGAGAGTTATCGTGCCCCAAAGTATCAACCAATCAAATTGCTTATCTCTGCTTACCCTAAGCGGAAAATGCTCATCTTCGAACTCCATCAAGGCATTGACCTAATAAACACATGCACCAAGTTTGAACATTCTAGCTCAATTAAAAGTTATCGTGTCCCAAAGCATCAACCAATCAAATTGCTTATCTCTGCTTACCGTAAGCGGAAAATGCTCATCTTCGAACTCCATCAAGGCATTGACCTAATCAAAACATACACCAAGTTTGAACATTCTAGCCCAATTAGGAAGAGAGTTATCGTGTCCCAAAGCATCAACCAATCAAATTGCTTATCTCTGCTTACCCTAAGCGGAAAATGCTCATCTTCGAACTCCATCAAGGCATTGACCTAATAAACACATACACCAAGTTTGAACATTCTAGCTCAATTAGGAAGAGAGTTATTGTGTCCCAAAAAGTGTGACGGACAGACAGACGGACGGACGGACGGACGGACGGACGGACGGACGGACAGACAGACAGACAGACTGACGGCGAAGGGAAGACAAGGTGGAAAAGGCGGTGCCCGGGTTTTATTTCCCTCATGGCACATTGTGTGGAGTATAATATAGCACACTGCATGGAGTATAGCACGTTGTGTGTAGAATAGCACATTGCTTGTAGAATAGCACATTGCTTGGAGTATAGCACATTGCGTGGAGTATACCACACTGCGTGGAATATAGCATACTGCATGAAGTATAGCACATTGCGTGGAGTATAGCGCAATACGTGGAGTATAACACACTAAGACTGTCGTGAGGCTGAAATCTGGGGTGTTAGGTCAGATCGAGACAAGGAGCCCCATAGATCTTGTATAAAGGAAAATATTTATTATTGTAATTTACCTTTCAGAGAGAACTTTTTCCCCTTTCCTGAATTATTTGCGATCTACAAGATAAAAAGATAAGTTAACAGTTCTATTTAAAACAAGAACCCATGTATACGACGGCGTTCACGTAAAATAACCCTTGAAAAAAGAATAAGTCGTAACATCGCTGTCCAGGTAAAATTTCACACTGCATGGCGTACTATCGTCTTTATTAGCCCGGTTGGTGCAGAAAAGTAGAACGTTAAGCGAGTAACACACTAGCCGAATGATTCGGCCGAATCAATCGGCGTCGAAATTCGCCTATTTAATACACTCGACTCAATCATGTTTGATACATTTTGCCGAATTTTCATTCGGACGAATTAAATTCACCTAGTGTATCCGCTTTGCCAAGCATTCGCCCGAATGTAGAATTCATTAGCCAATCGCCAACCCTATATAGTGTGTCCAATCATTCGGCAGAATCTCATTCGGCTGCAATTCGGCGCAAATTGATTCAGTCGAACGATTCGCCCGAATCAGTCAGCTAATGTGTCCACCGCTTTAAGTCCCATAACTGATTAAAAATAATTCTAAAATTATGAAGATTAAAAACTCCTGGCTGGGGATCGAAACCATGCCATCTTATAATCGTTAGACCATTCGATCACTCCTCCCCAATCCCCCCTGTTCTTGGAATATGTAAAATAAAAACAGATTTACCCTGACGTGTTTCCCATCGCTCATTACGTCATAATCAAAGCCAGCAAATTTACACAGGGACCAAGCGACCGGTGATAATACTATATAGCCTGATTTACAGAATCCCTCAGCAGTATTAACATCAGATACAGCTGTTCCTAGTTCCACGTAAAACCTGCAATCATCATTACCTAGAAATGTTATAGACATATCTCCCGCTGATACACCTGTAATATACAAAAAATATGAGAGAGAGAGAGAGAGAGAGAGAGAGAGAGAGATTGATTTTAATTTCCAATCGACACAAACTAGGTCATTTCAGAACCAACATATGGTTAAATATTATTTCAATAATTCGCTTGCGGCGCGTATTGGTCTTTAGCAGTGGGACCCGGAGAAAACCCACAAGGTTGGACAAGCGACCCTACTCCTTGTCACGTACAACCGGGGAATCGAAACTACGCCACTTGACTCAATGACAGAGTTTATGATATAGCGTGCACGCGCTAACCATTCGGCCATCCAACTCCCCGTATCCGATGGAGAGGTCATTCAGAAAAGCACATTTAGTTTGATAATAAGGACAGAGCTCACCAAATATTTCTACACCGTCACCCTCTTTCCCTCCCTTTCAATTTTTCCCCAGTTTGCATGGCGAATTGTGTTGACTTTTTGTCGTAGAATCGAAGAAAAGGTTTTGAAAATACATTTTTCTGCCAGGTTTTGGTGAATATTCATGATTTTGAGGCGGAAGGATACAAGAGTTGATAGGTTGGTTAGGTTAAAATGTAGGGTAAAAAAAATTGCATGTCTGTACTTTCAGCTTGTGTATCTCAAGTTTTCCATGGTGAACCTCATTCGTGCTTTTGGGCAAGAGGTTGCCACATGTTGCTCCATCAGTGGCATAAAGCGTTCTACCCAACGAAAGTTTGGGTATAAGTTAGAGTTAACATTAAAGTCAATGTGGAAATCGTTAGTAATCTGTGGCCATATGCTTTTATTGCGTTCTTTGGACGTATTCCAGTTCAACTGGGGAGGCCTCCAAGAAGGTTGAAATGGTCGTTCGAGTGGGACGAACTACTGAAGTTCCGAATAAGAATTGGTAGTATTCCTGGGCCCTTATTCACGAAAACTTAAAGGAGCTAAATCGCTAACATTTGGGACCTAGAAATTGACAAAAGTGGGTCGCAGCGCATATAATAATGTAGTATGAATGTATATAAACTGATTTACATTCAATGGTTTCCGTTTTTACTCCAATTACAAATCAGTTATGTTCGGCGAAATAAGCCAGCAGTCTCAAGCGAGTGAAAATTTCTAGCGTCTGGTTATTCCTGTCTACATATGCCGTTTGATTTGGTGCAATGTGTCTAGCCTCGTCCATTGAGTCTCTTGATACAACTGGGACTGAAGCGCATTATGGTACACGAATCGTGTACCAATGGTAAAATGTTTATTTTGTCTTAAATATTGGATATCAAAAGCCCATCTTTTTCATGTAAGATCACAACATGAATGTTGATTTAATTTGACAAATAAATCGTGTTTTCAATGTTGAAGATTTTGGATGATATTGAGTTAGAGACTTAGCTACTTTAAACTAAGATAAAATCGAAATTTTAAGAAATACTGCAATTTGATTGGCTGACCAGTAAAATCAATTTGCATATATCCAATGAAGTTGCAGTATTTCTTAAAATTTCGATTTTATCTTAGTTTAAGTTTTCGTGAATAAGGGCCCTGGGCAGTTAGAATTTTAAGAAAAGTACCAAGTGAATAATGGAATGGGTTTAATTTCTCGTCAACAAAATGATCTGGTCAATTTGAGACTAACACAATTGTTGTTTCTATGGTTACGTTAACAATGCTGGCTGGGCCTAGTAGAATTTTACCAGGGCAGTGGCGATTCCTTCTACTCTTCTTCGATTTCTAATTCTCAACCGTTCCATTACGTGCACTGAACTGTTTACATGAATGGGTCCGTTTTTACGTATCATACGAACGACTAGGCCCATTCTCATCGCCACAGGAGTCAGTGGTGCAAGACGGATGGGCAAACAAGTGTTTAGTCGTTCGGATGGGACGACAAACCAAGGTCCCGTGTACATATTGGCGTGCATGTTAAAGATCCTTGGAAGTTGGAATTCAATATAAGAGTAGGCGCGTTAGCCCAGTCGAAGCAGAACAGTGTCAGTAGGACGTTAAACCCCATTTCATTTTCTACTTGGCCTATATTTTATTTTAGTCTACCCGGAAAGCAATCTGATTAGAATACAGATCTATATTTCGTGTCGTTTTGGGTTTTTTTTTATACTTTCGATGGCCTACACTACGTGAAGATCTGACCGGTTGTAGTGGAAGGGCGCGTCAGAGGTCATACGAGCGACTTTTGACCCTATGACGTCAGATATTGATTAATCAACCAGCTTTGACGTTTCTAGTGGTTTACCCAGAGTTCCGTGCATCGCATGCCAAGAACTCGCAGTAAAAGACCGTTTCATTGGCTAATCCCTCACATCATCCAGAACGCGGGTTATATAACAACTCTTCCACATCCTTGTGTTGTGAAGACAATTAAAACGAACTTTTGAACTATAAAAAACGAAACGAAGTAGGATCTGTGTTTCAATCAGACTGCCACGATAGTAAATAAAGTATGTGTAGTTAGGATAATTAATTAAAGGGGAATAAATACGATACCCAGTTTAACTGTTAATTTAACGCCGCCATCTGTGTGCCATTTACCACACTGTTTCTGTAGAACTTGGCAACACTTTACAACATTTTCTACAGTTGAAGGGAGGTCACTTTGTTTATTAACCCGCCATAAACTTAGCAGAGCATCGCCTGAAATTGATAACATCATTACAATTTGATCTATTTCAATTTTAAACCTAGTTTCAACTCATCTTTCACAAAATTTTAAAAGGAATGGGGTGGAGTTAATGTCTGGTCAACACAATATTCGGACTATCATATGGTTATTCTCCATTATCCATTTTTACGGTTAATCACCAACGGCCATTGAATGAACAGCAGCGCAGATTCCAATCTAATGAAAATAGGACCCATCAGATGGCATCGAGAGTTGTTTATGGTCTTGTCATGTTATTAAATGTCTATCCTGTAATAAGTAGATTTAATACTTGCCTAATGTATGCTCAACCTGGGGGCTGAATCTAAGAAGATCATTAATTGTCGTCGCCCCTGTCCATCCGTGTGTCCGTTAACATTTCGTTTATGGACAATCTACAGGTCACATTTTTTATCCGATTTTGATGAAACGTAAAATGTATGTTTACAACCCAAAGATCACGATTCCTTTCAATACTTGCGCTTATTGGTCTATAACTTTCTGGATTATAACCCCTGACTGTATGAAAAAATTATTTATTTTTATGCTTGTTTTCTGTCCATCTCTTTCGTGGCAACAGCTTGTTAATTCTAAAACCAATTAACAGCGGCGTGTTGGGTCCACCCTAACCTGTTTTGTGTTATATTCCCTTTATAGGTTTATTTACCTGCAAATTTAAGGACATCTCCACCAGCTGCAATGATCTCTTGAACTAATTCTCCCAGGTACGCGTTTAATATTCTTGTTAGTTGATCTATCCCAGTTTTAAGATCAGCGCCATATTTCTCACATAAAGCTGTAAAACCTATATTGAAAAAAGAATAACATTTATATCGTGACTTTCTCTATTCTTGTGAAGACAACTCGTCGTCTCGAATCATAGACGTACGGGCTCGATTAATGTTAAGGGTGGGGGGGGGCAGAACCTGAAATGCCCGAAACAATTTCGGGTTGGAGACGTCTAACATGTACCCAATGGTATACACAGGACCAACTGCCACGGGCATACACGGGTCACTCCATTCTGCACCACTGACACGGAGAAAATAGGGTGGAAAATTCCGAGAAACGTTTTCGGCCAAAACGTATAGTGCACCAGGGCCATTCTCATTGAACTGTGCGCCGTGGCCCCTATCAACCATTCTCACTGAGCCCCTATCAACCATTCTCACTGAGCCCCTATCAACCATTCTTGTCAAATTTATCCTAGTCCATTATTATTGTAAAGTATTTTTACCTGAGATATCAGCGAATAATAGAACTGCTGTATATTTGGCTGTCCAGGGTAACTTCTCCTTATGATCAGCGAACGTGACGACACCAGGCACGTGAGTAATCAGGTTGTCTAATTTATTGGATTCACCGTGATTCTGTTTCATCAGATTTAAAGCTAAACTTGCAAAATCTTTTATAGAAAAAATAACAAGATTTGTGAGGTTGGGTTTATAACATATTACACGGCCAGGATGTATTAAAGAAAAAACATTGTACGATTAGATTTTGAAACATACTATAATCAGAATGTGTTCAAGTATTTGGCCTATTTTTTATTTTGTACCAGTCTGGTTAAAACACAGATCCTATTTCGTTTCGTTTTTTTATAGTTCAAAATTTCGTTTTACTTGACTTTACCACACTAGGATCTGGCGGAGTTGTTATGTAGCCCTCGTTCTGGTTAATGTGGGGGATTAGCCAATGAAACGGTCTGTTACGGCGAGCTTTTGATGTCTGGTGCACAGAAACATCACTAGAAACATCAATGCTGATTGGTCAATCAATGTCTGACGTCATAGGTCAAAGGCCGCTCGTATGACCTATGATGTGACCTCCCACTACAACTGGTCAGATCTTCATGTTGTGTAGGCTATCGAAAGTATAAAAAAATGAAACGAAATATAGATCTGTATTTTAATCAGAGTGAATTTGTACACGAGAACAGAGAGATGAGAGAGAGAGAGAGAGAGAGAGAGAGAGAGAGAGAGATGGGTTTAACGTCCACTCGACACAAACTAGGTCATTTCGGGACTAACATATGGTTTATTTTTTTCATTTCAATAATTCGCTTGCGCGTAGGGTTCTTTAGCAGTGGGAGAAAACCGGAGGACCCGGAGAAAACCCACGAGGTTGGACAGCCGACCTAACTCCTTGTCACGTACAACCGGAGATTCGAAACCACGCCAGTACACTCAATGACAGGACTTATGATGCAACACGCACACGCTAACCATTCGGCCATCCACCCCCCCCCCCCCACATGAGAAGAATCTAATCATTTGGAAAATAACCAACGATTATTTAATTGTTATTGTTTTGGGGTTTTTTTTTTTTGGGGGGGGGGGTCACGTGTCTTAAGCAGTGCTAGCTATAGGGAGGATAATTTTGCCTGAACAGCGTGCGATTAAGGTAAAAGACAAACTGGACCTAAGTTGAGACCGTCATGGATGCCGCGTATATTAATGAGTCTATTTTTAAGGTTAGGGTTAGGGGTAGGATTATAGTAATTAAAACATATTATCCTGATTTGTTCGAGGATTGGATCCATTTCAAAACAATGTGCTGGGGTGAGACCTTTTTTGCCCCGCCCAATCCCCTTTCCAACACTAATCATATCTAGATGATTCACTAGCAGAGAGTGATAAAGCGAAAACTTTTATACATACTTATATAAGCTCAAAGGAACAATAAAAAATCCATCCATAATTTCCCATTTCAATTTTGAATTTTGAACTTTGATATTCATGGGTCCCATAGACATTTATGGGCCTTGTAGCGGCGCACCGACTTCACCCCCCACTTCATGTGAGGTGTGGTTTGAGGTCTCGTGGTCAACACAATGTTTCGCTTATTATGAGACTAACACGAGGACGTGTTTTTCTAAGTCACGTGTAAAATTCTAGGGGGGGGGGGGAATTTGTCTGGCATGGCAGGTGCGTTTTTGCCAACTATTCTTAGAATTTCAAATGTGAAAACTTATTTTTAAAGTGTACACGGGTGGATCTCTATATTTTTTCGTCTCTTCCGAACGACTCGGCACACTTTAATTGTCAGTCCCGTGGGTTCTACACTACCAGAGATTGGGTTTGAAAAATCCTAAGTTTTTTTCTGTGAGCACGCCGGGATCCGTTCCAATAGTTTTCCTGTTAAGATTTTGAGAAACAGGGCACTGGAATCTAATCTAGGAACAGTACTAACGATACAATGAGATGTACGGGCTCCAAAACAAAATATAAAAATGTAGGGTACAAAAACAATCCCCGCAAAAAAAGTAGAAAATATTTCTGCATCAATCTATTCCGATTTTGGATCTTACAAACGCCATCACTAAAGTCAATGAAAGTGATTTATGTATCATTCTGCAAAAATAAAATAGAAATACTATAATATCATAAAATTAAAAAGATGATTTGATTAACACTTACTCATTTTATCCCCAAAATACGCTTAAAAGCGATTTTGCGGCCGAATGGTGGGTGAGCGATACTAAAAATAGATCGAACAAAGCTGTGACGTCACAGTCGGGAATCCCCGTAGAAGATTACGCATGCTTAGGGATTTCTACGATGGCGGAGGGAGCTCTAAACTACGATCCAAGTAATTGTTTTTTTTTACTGGTTGTATCCTAAGTTTTCTTGTAATTTTCAATATTATTTCAAGGAAGGGACTCAGAGTGCATTCATAGAAGTGCAAAGCAGAAAAATATTGTGGTGAAATTTCGACAATATTTGTAAAATTTGCAGTGGAAACGAGTGCAATGGAAATGATATAATTTTGTAAATTTATCGGTTCTTTCTAGAATTTTTGCTTCTAGTATCATTTATGAACCTAAAAATTAAAGTTGACTGCGTTTAGTTTAAGATATATAGAGCATAACGAGAGATATTATTGACCTATTTTCAATCATTAGACCGTTTAAATTTAATAGAGAAAACTTTTTGTCGGTGCAGCAGCCAGAAACTTTCGATTTCTTGATAGAATGCAGTGGGTTAATTCAAGTCCTGGGTTAAGGTGGTGTAGTGTCTAACACCAGTTAGATCAGTGTAGAACTGGTGTAACGCTGTGCTAATTCAACCTCAGACCCACTCTGTATTTGAAATCAATCCGAGTTAAAGTAGCTAAGTCTCTAACTCAATATCATCCAAAATCTTCAACATTGAAAACACGATTTATTTGTCAAATTAAATCAACATTCATGTTGTGATCTTACCGGAAAAAGATGGGCTTTTCATATCCAATATTTAAGACAAAATAAACATTTTACCATTGGTACACGAATCGTGTACCAAAATGCGCTTCAGTCCCAGTTGTATCAAGAGACTCGAGGGACGAGGCTAGACACATTGCACCAAATCAAACGGCGTATGTAGACTGGAATAACCAGACGCTAGAAATTTGCACTCGCTTGAGACTGCTGGCTTATTTCGCCGAACATAACTGATTTGAAATTGGAGTAAAAACGGAAACCATTGAATGTAAATCAGTTTATATACATTCATACTACAGTATTATATGTGTTGCGACCTACTCTTGTCAATTTCTAGGTCCCAAATGTTAGCGATTTAGCTCCTTTAAGGTCTGCGGCTAAGTCTCTAATTCAATATCATCCAAAACCTTTGACAATGAAAACACGAATTATTTCTCAATTTTAATCAACATTGGTTTTGTGATCTTACCGGGAAATGACGGGCTTCTGATATCCAATATTTAAAAGCGCAATTTGTAACTCGAAGAACGAGGTTAGACATATTCCACAAGTCATGTCAAACGGTGACCCCATATTCTTATCTGGAGAGCATGCGCAATAAATACTATTGGTGTAGACTGGACAGTTTAAAATTAGAGTAGAAACGGAAACGATTGAATCTAAATCAGTTTATTTACATTCCTATTATGTTATTATATGCGTTGCGACCCATTTGTGTCAATTTTTAGGTCCCAAATATTAGCGATTTAGCTCATTTAAATATGGATATATTTACACAACAGAAACACTAGTGTCGTATCTGTGTTACCCAAACACTAATTTATACCTGAGCCTCTCAGTTTGTCTATATGTTCAATATCAATTTCCCGATTTAAGAAACAAATTTACATGAAATTTGTGCAATATTACTTCTATAGTGTGATATAAGATATTATCTTGTTAAAAATATCCGTAACGGTTAAAAAAAATTCCAGTTCAAGTCATTTATTACAACACTGGTTTGAAACAGCAGAAGGCAAGAAGGGAATTTCTCTTAAAGATACATTCCCGGGTACAAACTTGGTGATTTGATGATATATTTGGACTATAAACATATTCAAACTAATAATTTGATCATAATTTTGCTTCAAATCCTGGGGTGTTGGATGGCTGAATGGCTAGCATGAGCGCGCTGCGCACTGTATCATTAGGCCTGTCATTGAGTTAACTGGCGTGGTTTCGAATCACCGGTTGTACGTGACAAGGAGTAGGGTCACCTGTCCAACCAACCTCGTGGGTTTTCTCCAGTTTCCTCCCACTGTTAAAGACCCCTATGCGCAAGCAAATTATTGAAATAAAATTAAACCATATGTTAGTCCCGAGTTGACCTAGTTTGTGTTTAGTGGAGTTGAACCCCATTTCTCTCTCTCTCTCACTTCAGATCCTTCTAAAAACATTGCAATTGTCAGGGAATACCAGGCTATAAAAATTCGATCAAAAGAGGTCGTCTTTGTGTCACGTGGCACAACGGGTGCGATGTTGGAGGAGAATTCATTGCATACAAAGGACGATGTTGTCTTTATCGCTGACTATTTATTACAAATATCAAAGCCTAATTAAATTCTCGGATTATCCACTGCCCGCGTCTTTTTCCGTGATTTTTATCTCAGAAAATGTTGTTTGTCTAACTCTTCATAAAGTTTACCAACATGTACATGAGGCGCTCAATCTCCGCGTGCAACCTTTGACATCACGCGCGCAGACACTCCTAATCGTTGGGCTGTCGATTAGGGAAACCCGTACATTTTTGTCCTGTATTCGCTCCATGAGTGTTTTTCAGGGAATCCAGTATTTTTCTAGTAAGATTGGATATTTCTACTTTCCATATATACCAAAATTACCATACTTTTATTGGAAATAACCACCCGATAAATACTTTTCTGGGAACGTAGCTTTAAGGCTTTTAGATTTAGTTTTATGGCTTAAAATTAAAAATTGAACTATATGTTAGTCTCGAAATAACCTAGTTTGTGTTGAGAGGACATTAAACTCTCTCTCTCTTTCTCTGCATCATTGGTCTAGAATGGAGGGAGAAGAGGGTTGAATTAACATTTTCTGTCAGGTTTTAGTAAATATTCTGAACTTCTACTCTCTAAAATGCTTTTGTGCACATGTCAAATGTACACGGAATATCTCAATATTTCGGCCCATTCATCAACTATAAAATAGATCACTCTTGATGAAGAACTGTGGACATATTATAGCAGCCATTACAATAAAAAAGATCACTCGGTATTTTTATATATTTCAGGTAAAAATTACGATGATCAGACCTGTGCTCAGCAGAGAGATATTGAAAAAGCGGTGAGTCAACCTAAATATCTATGATTTTATACAACTGTAATGTTAAGGAGACCATTCATTAGTGGTGGCACAATAGTTGAATCAAAGTATCGCGTTTTATCTTCTTATGATTCGCGTAACTCTGCATCGATTTTTCACAATTAATTTTTTTTTTATGTTTTTTTTTGTCGGTTCAGTAAGTAACCTGTCACGCTTAATTATTCATGTCACACATTATCCATACATGTAGGTACACAAACACTCTTAAATTGATTTGATCCAGATCAATATAACACAGTTTTATTTCTACGACATCAGCGTGACTAAAAATATAAATTATTCATTTAACCTGTTGTTTTCTTGGTAAATAGTGACTTAGTTATGAATCGTTTTTACATTTTTATGATTTGTGCATTAATCGTACATTTTGTAAGTTGTATGTCTCTCTCTGTATTATAATTTTATCCTGTTTACATTATTCCCATTGTTCATCCTTCTCCTTTTATTTTTGAGCTATCAGAATCTGATTAGAACACAGATCCTATTTCGTTTTTATAGGGGGGTCGGATGGTTAGCACGTGCGCGTTGTATCGTAAGGCCTGTCATTGAGTCAACTGGCGTGGTTTCGAATCCCCGGTTGTACGTGACAAGAAGTAGGGTCACCTGTCCAACCTCGTGGGTTTTCGTCGGGTCCTCCGGTTTCCTCCCCCTGCTAAAGACCCCTACGGCAATCGAATCACTGAAATAGAATTAAACCATATGTTAGTCTCGAAATGGGGGATCACGTGGCTAAGTGGGTAAGACGCTGGCTCGCTAGCCTGGAGGTCGGGTGTTCGATCCCTGCATTGGCCGAGAAAGTTCATCCAGATTTTCCGGCGTGGTTTCCCCTTGTCAGTGATGCAGGACGGCGGGCCTGACAAGGACAGCTGTCTAGTCCTAAGGATGAAACGAAAAACCAAGTTCCCGTGTATATATTGGAATGCACGTAAAAGATCCCCTGGCAGTTGGAATTCGATATAAGAGTAGGCGATAGTGCCGCTGCCCGGGCAAAATTTCCCTCATAGCACACTGTATGGCGTATGTCCGTCTTCATTAGCCCAGCGGCAATACTATATACTTGAAAACACCGGAAAACAACCGGAAAACACCATTTTATACTGAATACTGGAAACCGGAGGACCAAGAGAAAACCCACGAGGTTGGACAGACAACCCTACTTCTTGTTGCACAAATTATGCTGCACTGTGTAAGAACTTGCATCCTTTGATCTGAAGATTATAGATGGAAAAGTATCATTTTCACTATTTCAAAGTAAACCTGCATTTTCGTATATCATTCCGTAATTTGTGATGTTTGTAAAACGAACATCGTAATGACCTTGACCTTCCTTCATCGGCGCTTACTTGGTCCAAAACCGCACACAGAGGACCAGGCTCCGGGTTACCTATTTAGGGTGTTTTCCGGTATTTAGGATGTTTTCCAGTATTTAGTGTTTTTCCGTGTTTTCCGGTATTCAGTATAAAATGGTGTTTTCCGGTTGTTTTCCGGTGTTTTCGGGTTGTTTTCTGGTGTTTTCCGGTATATAGTATGGCCCTTAGCCCAGTATAGGAGCAGAACAGTAGGATGTTAAACCCCACTTCATTTCATTTCATTTCAGTCCCGAAATGACCTAGTTTGTGTTGAGTGGACGTTAAACCCTCCCTCTCTCTCTCTCGTTTTTATAGTTCAAAATTTCGTTTTACTTGGCTTTACTACACTAGGATCTGGAAGAGTTGTTAAAATTGACGTGTTCTGAATGGTGTGAGGTATTAGCCAATGACATGGTCTGTTAAGGCAAGCTTTAGACGTGTTTTGCACGGAACTGTGGGTAATCCACTAGTAACATCAATGCTGATTGGTTAATCAAATGTGTGACGTCATAGGGTCAAAATCCGGTTGTATGACCCCTGACGCGACCTATCGCTACAACTGGTCAGATCTTCATGTAGTGTAGGCCATCGAAAGTATAAAAAAACGAAACGAAATATAGATCTGTATTTTAATCTGATTGGAGCTATCATCTATTGCTCATGAAGGTCAAGATGGTAGAAAGACGTCTGCAGCCTAATCCTTTACCCTTCTCAAATAAAGTTATTACTATTATTAATCGTGATATGAATCGTATCGTAGCACCTAAATCGCAATACTTATCGTATCGTGACTGCCGTGGCAATACACAGCACTACCATTCATATCTCATATTTGAGATCCTGACTGATAATCAATCCTTTTCATCTTGTACAAGTAAATGTCTAGCTACTCTGGTTACTCAAATTCAAATTACCCGTAAAAATCCATTATATATGCCACCTTTTCCTTGAGTTGCTTCCGTTATTAAATTTATACTTTGTTTTGTTCTTTCAATTCCCTGATTGTTCGTGACAAGGAGTATAGTTGTCTCTCCAACCTCGTGGGTTTTCTCTGGTTTCCTCCCACTGCTAAAGACCATGTGTTAGTCCCAAAATGACCTGGTTTGTGTCCAGTGGACATTTAACCCCATCTCTCTCTGTCTCTCTCTCTCTTTTGAGTGAAGCCAGTATCACTACAGGCTGGGTGGGGACTGTACAGTGCAATGATTGTTTACAACTGGCCCCTGGAGTCATTCACTTGATCAGATATGTGTGTTTGTTGTTTTTAGTATCTGTATATTGTGTCCTGTCCAGGGGTTTGTCTTGTGTAATTGTTTGTGTGTGGTGCAGTCCCCCTGAACATACTATTTTTATTGTAGATAGCAGATGAACAGCCATTAGTCAGTGATATTTTATCCTTTGATGAACTGAAAACAGAATATCAAGATGATGAAATATTTAAACTTAAAATAGATGTAAGTATTTTATATTTATCTATTGTATCTTATCCTACCACCTCAGATCACTTGCTCACGCACTAGGTGACCAGTATGTTGTTTGAGATTGTTCCTCAGCCCGGATTCAGTCAGTGGTACATAATGGAAGGCAATGAAATGAAATGGGGTTTAACCTCCTACTGTTCTGCTCCTATACTGGGCTAATGAACACGGGCATACGCCATACAGTGTGCTGTGAGGGAAATTTTGCCCGGACGGAGGCATTACAATCTACTCTTATTTTGAATTACAACTTTTGTCCTATGTGAATGACTAGACACTGTTCTTTGCCTGACCCTCCGTCCATCACCGCTGACATGGGGACCCTCCTGTAAACTCCTTAATAACTTTCTTGGCTAACTCCACATTCAATCATCAGTGAGCTTTGAGCAGCGGATCGTATTCAAATCCAGTGAAAATCAAGCGCATAAGATGGCATCAAGAGTTGATTATGGTCTTGTTTTGTTAATAAATGTCTAATTAATAGTTGATATAACATTTCCGGCCAAAAGAAAGAGCTACAATAGGCAGATTTAGTTCTTGCATAATGTATGTTTAATGGCAAAACAATAAAATAATCAACCGTGAGTAAGCAAGTGGTAGTTAACAACATATTTTCTTCTCTTTCAGGATTTAAAAGGAAGATATAAATATATGAGGAAAACGCGAGGTGATGGGAATTGTTTCTTCCGAGCGTTTGGTTTTGCCTATCTAGAACAACTTTTAAATAACAACGCAGATTTTCCCAGGTTAATTTTTAATTCATTATACATAATGATTTTAGTTATAATTGACAAGACGTCCGACACTACCTGAAGTTGTATCTTTCACAATTTCAGGATAACTGTTTCTTTTTCATAGTAGGGTGGTACTTGTTAATTTGTCCTGTTCTATTTTTATTTTTATGAATGGTTTATTTTTTAATGTTATATTTTTTATGAATGAGTTATTTTTTTATGAATGGGTTATTTTTTTATGAATGGGTTTTTTTTTTATGAATGGGTAATTTTTTTGAATCTTATATTTTTTAATGTTATATTTTTTATGAATAGTTTATATGTTTTTTGATGAATGTTATGTTTTTTTATGAATGGTTTATTTTTATGAATCTTATATTTTTTTTTTGTACTGGCCAGATTTAAAGAAATTGCCAGTAAGAGTAAAGATGAATTAGTAGCACTTGGTTTCCCACAATTTACAATTGAAGATTTTCATGAAACAGTAAGTATACATTTCTGTAGTTTAAGATATTGTAATTTATATTTCTGTACAGTAAACCTCGCATAAGCCGGATTCGTATAAGTCCGATCTTCGCTCAACTCAGATAAAATCGCTTGGACCTTTTGATCATTCACGTTTTTCTTATTAAATTTCTGCGCGTCAGTTGGATTTCCTAAGTCGGATCATTACTCAACTCGGATCAAAATGTTCGGTCCATTTGATCTAATTCCTTCGCCTAAGTCGGATCGGCAGTATGTTCAGAATTTCACTGTCAGTTAGGTATTATATGCACAGAGCCCCAAAATACTTTCCTCTTTACCATTTTGACTCAAATCAGCCTATTTGACGCGACATAATAATAGAATTTTCCTGGAAAATTCAAAACTCGCTGTCTGCTGTACGAGACACTTTCCGGGAAAATTTAGGACATTTTCAAAGATGGCGACATAACAGAAGTTATCTACTCGCACCAAAACGGAAGTTATCAACTCGCACATACGAACAAAAGCTTGAAATATGCCTTTGAATCAATTATTATCTGGTTCTTGCAGTTATTTCTAATCGAGCTAACTCAGATCTTTGCTTAACTAGGATAAAATTGTTCAGTCCGCTTAGATCAGACTTATGCCAAGTTTACTGTAGTTGATGAAATAGTAATTTATATTTCTGTAGTTGATAATATTGTAATTTACATTTCTATAGTTGTTGATCTTCTAATTCATATAGTTTATAATATTGTAATTTATATTCCTATAGTTTATGATATTGTCATTTATATTTCTATGGTTTATGATATTGTAATTTACTTACAGTTTATTGTATTGTAAGTTATATTTCTATGGGTTATATTGTTGTAATTTATATTCATGTAGTTTTTGATATTGTAATTTATATTTCTATGGTTTATGATATTGTAATTTACTTACAGTTTATTGTATTGTAAGTTATATTTCTATGGGTTATATTGTTGTAATTTATATTCATGTAGTTTTTGATATTGTAATTTATATTACATGATATTATAATGATCATCATCAATGGGGCCTTGAAGTAGATCTACGACCATTTGGTCTATCAGTTCTTTTATCTTATAGATTCATAGCAATGATTAAAGTCCTGTAGTGTTATATGATCTGTAGTTATTGTAATTTATATTTCTTTTAGTTGTAATTGTATTGTAATTTATATTTCTGCAGTTGCAAATTGTATTGTAATTTATATTTGTATAATTGTAATTATATTGTTATTTATATTTATGTACTTGTAATTGTATTGTAATTTATATTTATATAGTTGTAATTGTATTGTAATTTATATTTTTATAGTTTATGGAAGTAATTGAGAAAGTAGAGAAGAAATGTACAAATGAAGAATTTTATCAGTTATATACAGATCAGGGAATTTCAGATTATTTTGTGGTTTATCTCAGGTAACTACCTCACCTTTTCGGGGTTTCGGGGGGGGGGGTCCTCCCGCTGCTAAAAAACCCAACACACAAGAGAATTACTGAAATAAAATTGAAAATGTGTTAATCCCAAAATGACCTGGTTTTTATCGAGTAGACGTCAAACTTCACTTGAAGACTTTTCTGTCTCTTTTGTTGCTTCGACACCTGGAAGGGAAGCAATTCGTGAAACTATGTGTTCCATCCTTGAAGGATATGTTCTCCTTCACATAAACTTGCTAGCCTGGAGGTCGCGGGTTCATCGGAATTTCCTGGCGTGGTTTCTCCTTGTCAGTGATGCAGGACAATAGTGCCTGACAAGGACAGTTGTCTAGTCGTTTGGAGGTTCCATGTGCACATAATACATCCCCAGGCAGTTGGAATTCGATATAAGAGTAGGCCGTAGTGCCGATCTCCGGACAAAATTTCCCTCGTAGCACATTGTATGGAGTATGCCCGTCTTCATTAGCCTCGTCGGAGCAGAATAATAGGATGTTAAAACCTATGTCATTTCCTTCACATATACACTGTCATCATAAATTCTGTCATTGTGTCAACTGGCATGGTTTCGATTTCTCGGCTGTACGTGACAAGGAGTAGGGTCGCCTGTCCAACCTCGTGGGACGTCCGGTTTCCGCCCACTGCTAAAGACCCCTACGAGCACTTGAATTAATGTGTTAGTCCCGAAATGACCGAGTTTGTGTCGAGTGGACATCAAACCCCACGTCTCTCTCCCACTCCCTCTCCGTTGGTTTCACACATGAAAGGGAAGCAACTCTTTTTCCATCTAGGCTATATTATTGGACTATCTTTTTACGTATTATTGAAGAGTGAATGAATTTATTTGTTTTATTTACTAGGCTTATTGTATCAGGACATTTACAAAAAGAAGAAGATTTTTTCATTCATTTTGTCGAAGGTGGACGAACTGTAAAAGAATTTTGTAATCAGGTATAGAAGTTTTGTCTCGGCTTACTTTTAAATCCCCTTACATTGATGTAAAGAAGCAACGGGTTACCATGGTTACCATCGATCAAAAATTAGTATAAAAGTAGACCAACATGGACCCCATTAAATCCGAAATATAATGTGCCCAGCCCACCAATGCAAATATATGTGAACGAAAAAGCTATGAAAAGTCTCTGATTTGCATTAGGTTTGCAACTGACACAAATGAGTTGAATGTAAATGTGATCTGAATGTATATAGACTGATTTACATTCAATCTTTTCTGTTTTTACTCTAATTTCAAATCCGTTATGTTTGGTGAAATATGCAGAAGTCTCAGTCTCGAACGTCTGGTTATTCCAGTCTATTGCGCATGCTCTCCAGATAAAATATGGCGTCACCGTTTTGATTATGTCTAGCCTTGTTCTTTCTTGTCCTTTGTTACAAATGGCACTGAAACTCAATATTGTACACGATTCGTGTACCAATGGTAAAATGTTTATATTGTCTTAAATATTGGATATCAGAAGCCCATCTTTTCCCGGTAAGATCACAGCATCAATGTTGATTAAAATTGACAAATAATTCGTGTTTTCAATGTCGAAGATTTTGGATGATATTGAATTAGCTACTTTAAAGAATAGAATATTATGTTGACCATCACCATCGATCCTAAAGCCTAATCGGGAGGTTGGATGGCCGAATAATTAGCATGTGCGCGCTGTATCATAAGGTCTGTCATTGAATCAATTGGCGGGGTTTCGATTCCCACGGTTGTCGTGACAATGAGTAGGGTCGCCTGTCCAACCTTGTGAGTTTTCTCCAGGTCCCCTGGTTTCCTCCCACAGCTAAAGACCCTTACGCACAAGCGAATTATTGAAATAAAATTAAACCATGTGTTAGTCCCGAAATGACCTAGTTTGTGTCAAGTGGACGTTAAACCCCATTTCTCTCTCTCTCTCTCTCTCTCTCTCTCCTAAAGCCTAATCATTTTTTGGGGGTTGGTGGTTGTCAAGTGTTCTACGATTTTTAAGATGAACTATTTATCACCATTGCTGGTATGAAGATGCTGAAATATTATGTGCCCAGCCCACTCAAGCACACCACGTGGGAGCAAAATAAAGCTATGAAAAGTCTCTGATTTGCATTACACTTGCATTAGAGCACCTTTTTCCTGTGTAAACGCTTAGATGGAAGGAGGTCTAAGTATTATAGGCAGAGTTAGTCCCAAAGTGACCTATGTGTAGTTGTGATGAGTCTCATTGTCTGTCTGTCTGTCTGTTTGTCTGTCACACTTTTGAGACACAATAACTCTCCTCCTAATTGAGCTAGAATGTTCAAAATTGCTGTAGGTGTTTATTAGATTGACGCCTTGATGGAGTTCAAAGTTGAGCATTTTCTGCTTAGGATAAGCAGAAATAAGCAATTTGATTGGTTGATGCTTTGGGACATGATAACTTTAGTTCTAATTAAACATACATTATGCAAGAGCAAAATCGGCCTTGTAGGTCTTTCTTTAGGCCTGAAATGTTATAAAAACTATTAATTAGACATTAATTAACTTATCCAGACCATAATCAGCTCTCGATGTCAAGGCTTGCCTGCGATATTTGTTGGATTACAGTCCGATTTGCTGCAAAACTTTCCTTTGTGATTAACGATTAAATGGATAATCAAGACTATTAGTTTTGTCTTATCGACTTCAGTAATGATGATCGAGGCTAAGCGGAACATTCATCCGCTTAGTTCTCGGTTCATAGTAGATCAATTTGACTGAAATTTTTAGCAAGTTGCCTTTACATTATGTAGTTTTTAACTATTATAGTGAGAACTGCCAACTCTTTATCTAATCTCCCATAATGTATCTTTAAGTGAGAGTGATGAAACTTGGTGTATAGTTTCATTACATCAATACCTTGACTAAGTTCGATAATAGTTAGCGTGTACACGTTACGTCATAGGATCTGTCATTGAGTCAAGTGGTGTGGTTTCGATTCCCCGCTTGTACGTAATAAAAAGTAGGGTCCCCTGTTCAACCTCGTGGGTTTTCTCATGGTCTTCCAGTTTCCTCCCACTGCTAAAGACCCCAACGTGCACACAAATTATTGAAATAAAATTGAACCATATGTTAGTCCCATCTCTCTCTCTCTTTCAGGAAGTTGAGCCGATGCATAAAGAAAGTGATCACATCCATATTACCGCGCTGACGGCAGCACTGGGCGTTAATATTCGAGTGGAATATATGGATCGAGGAGATACGCCAAAATGTAACCAACATGATTTCCCGGATGGAAGCCGACCAACCGTTTATTTGTTATATCGTCCGAGTCATTACGACATCCTGTATCCGTGATGTATTGTTACTATGGTTACGTGGGTTATTTACACTTGTATATTTTTTTCACAGAATGAACGAGAAACTGGGGTCGAGATATTTAAGCCGTTAATTCGACCGTGTGTCAACTTGACTGTGCCTATTTTTAAAGTCAAGGGCTATAAAATGATATAATTCTAGGAAATAAATTTGTTATTTGTGGGGTTGAGTGGTCCTGTGATCCAACATAGAGGGTCGGTATACCAACACATATACTGTGATGGATGCAAGTCAGGGGTCCAATCCCAGGCTGTCAACTTTTCTGGGCATATATATTTTTAAAATTGTCAGTTATAAAATAATTTATTTGTTGGGTTTGTTGAATGGGTAGTTCTTAAGGCCTGTTATGTATGCAAATCATGGGTCCAGTCCCAGGCTTGCAGTGGCATAAATAGAGAATCTCCTACAATTCTTTTTTGATATCAAAAAATATCAGCACGTTTTTTTTTTTTACTTTATCCACGCGTGTTGATATTTTTTTATGTCAACAAGGCGAGTAGGAGATTTTATTTATTAACCAATACTTTCTTACATGCACGAATAAATAAATATAATTCTTTGCTATAGATTTCACTTTTACTGAACCCGATTACATTACAGGGTAGTGATACATCATTTTTTGACAGCAATTCAACCATTGCAAAGTCCTTTATATTGTCCCAGTGTTTCCATGAAAGTCAATTAAATAAAGATAGTTCCTTTTAATAAGAAAGAAGTTATTTTTAATAAAAAAAATGAACTGTTCTTTGAAAATAAAAAAAAAGTAGTTCCTTTTTGATTAACCAATCAAATTCATGTAAAGCGATATCCCTTAGATATCACTCAGTATATTATGAAATTTATCACACAAGCCATATCTACTGTAGAATGTGTTATTGGGTGATAAAACCCATTTATGGGACAATTTAAACATACATTATACAAGAGGTAAATCTGCCTATTGCAGGTCTTTCTTTAGGCCTGAAATGTTATCTAAATTATTAACTAGACATTTATTAACTTATCCAGACCATAATTAACTCTTGATGTCATCACTAGCCTGCGATATTTTCTGGATTCGAATCCTATCTGCTGCTCATTGATAATTAAATCAAAAAATGGATAATCAAGACTGTGTTTTTTATCGTACCGACTTTAGTAATGATAATCAAGGCTAGACCCAAAATTCAATCGCTAAAATATTGGTTCAGAATGGATCAATTTGACTGGAAGTTTCAGTAAATTCGTATTACATTATCTAGTTTTTAACTATTATAGTGAGAACTGCCAGCTCTTTATCTAATCTCCCATAATGTATCTTTAATGATTAGTGTTGAATTATATTGTGGTCACCAACCCGTCCGTCCGCCCAACCTTTCATAGAAATGAAATGGGGTTTAACGGCAGATTGTTCTACACGGCACTAAGACCTGCTCTTATATCAAATCAAACCACATTTCATTTCATTTCTTATATCAAATTCAGTCTGTCAAAGTTTCTTTTATGTGAACGTCAATGTGTACATTGGGCCTCGGTTGTTCGTATCATTCGAACGACTAATTTGTTATTTATCATTTGGGTGATTTTGAACAGTATACAGGTTAATTTTGTCTATTCTGGACCAGACTTTGTAACATATCATTGAAGATGCTACTACAATAAGGTGGAAAAGTGCCATTTCACACAATCTGCCAAAAATAGACAAGACACGGGGTCGCCTGTCCAACCTCATGGGTTATCTTTAGGTTCTCCGGTTTCCTCCCACTGGTAAAGACCCCTACGCGCAATCGAATTATTAAAATAAAATTGGACCATATGTTAGTCCCGAAATGAACTAGTTTGTGTTGAGTGGACGTTCAACCCCATTTCTCTCTCTCTCTCTCTCTCTCTCTGCCAAAAATAGTATTTTTACATATAGAGAATCTCCTACAAGTCTTTTTTGATATCAAAAAATATCAACACAAGTTGATAAAGTAAAAAAACAAAAAACAAGGCTCTCTCTAACAGGAATATCCTTCAGTATTGACATGAATATACAATATTAGGCATCGTCTTGAGACAATATAAACAAGCCTCTTTTTAATCGGATTATCGTACGTTTCATATTTTGATTTTGTTTCCTTAAAGAGACATTATGGTAAATTAGATAAAGAGGTGACAGTTCTCGCTATAATAGTTAAAAACCAGATAATGAAAAGGGAATATGTTGAAAATTTCAAATTACTTCACTCTAGCTGAGATATCACCGATACAGTTACAGTGTAGCCTCGATTGTCATTGCTACCATTGTTTTAATAATGAACAAAGTTTCGATTATCCATTAATGTTACGTTAAATCATCTACCACAAATCACATTTAATCCGATGGCAGTTGATTATGGTCTTTGGTAAGTTAATTAATTTCTAATTAATAATTTATATAACATTTCAGGCATAAATTCTTAAAGATACTTCCCCGCTCGCAAACTGTGCGATTTGATGATTTATTTGGACTAAAAACATATTCAAACTAATTAATCAATCAGAAATTTGCTTCAGATCCCTTCTCAAAACCTTGTATTCGTCGGGAGATACTGCAAGCTATACATAGACTATTGTTAGATGCCATGTCAGTCAGCTCAATTCATTGAGGCAAGGTCCATTTTTCAGAATGTATTTTCCGTTACTTACTGTCCCTTTATAATACATATTGAGGCCTATTAATTATTTTTTGTCAACTACCGTTTTCACCGTTTAACTTGAGTCTGAGAATGCTTTGTGAACTCGGGGCGTGCAGTAGGCCGATTTAGCTCTTGCATAATGCATGTTTAATTAATTGTTAAACAATCAATTTGGGTACAATTTTAGCATGGATTAAGGGTAAAATAAATTAGATATTGAAGGAATCTGGTTCTTTAAAGATACATTATGGGAGATTAGATAAAGAGCTGGCAGTTCTCACAATAATAGTTAAAAACTAGATACTGTAAAGGGAATTGGCTGAAAATTTCAGTCAAATTGCTCCACTCTGAACTAAGATTTTAACGATTGAATTTTCAGCCTAGCCTTGACCATCATTACTAAAGTCAGTAGGATAAAAAAACATAGTCTTGATTATGCATTTCGTGATTAAATTATGAATGGAATCCAATAAACATCGCAGGCTAGCAATGCCATCGAGAGTTGGTTATGGTCTGGATAACTTAATTAATGTCTAATTAATAATTTAGATAACATTTCAGGCCTAAAGAAAGATCTGCAATTGGGAGAGTTAGCTCTTGCATACTGTATGTTTAATTTAATATGAATTTTAAGTTTATTTGAAGGGGTTGGGGCTTGGAAAGGACAGATTATATATATACAATATTGGCTAAATTCATTTTTGGGGGGAGGTGTGTGTGTTTGGGGGGGGGGGGGGTCATTTTAAATTGTTTAATCTGTCCAATAATAAACCTAGAAAATATTACAAAGTTTTAAGGAAGTGATTTTATTTTCATATTCCTGAAGCAATGGATCGAGAAATCCCTCTCTTAGTTAGGTCTAATCAAACCAAACACTGCAGGGCTTATGTTTAATATTCTGTTATCTTGGTCCTTCTGATGGTCAGGGTTGTCCAGCTAACCTTCATCTGATGATCAGGGTTGTCCAGCTAACCTTCATCTGGTGGTCAGGGTTGTCCAGCTAACCTTGGTAAAGATTGGGCAACAATGGTTGAACAAAGGTCAACAACTCTTCTGTGGTATTTTCATTTTGAGTATAAAAATGTACCAAGTTTTAGCCCCATCTTGAAAATGTCATAAATTCTGAAACGGTCACACGTATTCAAATTTGACCTTTTCATGCATTCGGTCTTTATGACTTATGTAATTGCTGAAATTGTGGGCTAAATCTATTTGTTAAGGCCAGCTCATTGTTTTGTCCAGGTCGCTGAGATGTAAATATGGTTAGGGCATGAGATTGTTGGCGAGATTGTATGTTAGGGTTAGGGTAAGGCCAGCTCATTGTTTTGTCCAGGTCGCTGAGATGTAAATATGGTTAGGGCATGAGATTGTTGGCGAGATTGTATGTTAGGGTTAGGGTAAGCATTGGGGCTATGCCATGGGTTAGGGTTGGGATTACATCTCATGACCACTGACGAAACATTGAGCTGGATTATCATTTAGCACAAACCGAAATCTAGTCACAATGTCACTCGGCATACCTCAACCTCCGCAGACTCCAGTAACGTACAGCTTAGAGTGCCGGGATCTGCTGAGGTCTTCCGAGTGGTCACAATGCATGTAGTCATGGAGACGATCTATCATTAAAAACTGGTTTAAAAATGAATATTCATATGTATAAAACTTCCCTGATTAATTCTTGTGGACTCCTTTTTTATGGGCTTGGTTCAGCAGCAACATTTGTACCATAGTTCATTGTAAATCTGACTTGAAAAACTCGTTTTACTTGTGTTTACTACACCAGGATCTGGAAGAGTTGTTATATTACCGACGTTCTGGTTAAAGTTAGGGATTATCCAATGAAACAGTCTGTTACGGCGAGTTCTTGGCATGCGATGCTCGGAACTGTTGGTAAGGGTAAACCACTTGAACGCTGATTGATTAATCAATGTCTGACGTCATAAGGCCAAAAGTCGCTCATATGACCTCTAACGCGACCTTCCACTACAACTGGTCAGATCTTCATGTACTTAAGGCCATCGAAAGTATAAAAACGAAACGAAATATCGATCTGTATTTTAATCAGATTGTAGAAAATTGTGGGGGTTGGATGGCTGAATGGTTAGCGTGCGCGCGCTGTATCATAAAGTCTGTCATTGAGTCAACTGACGTGGTTTCGAATCCCTGGTTGTACGTGGCAAGGAGTAGGGTCGCCTGTCCAACCTCGTGGGTTTTCTCCGGGTCCTCCGGTTTCCTCCCACTGCTAAAGACCCCTACACGCAAGCGAATTATGTAAATAAAATTAACCCATATGTTGGTCCCGAAATGACCTAGTTTGTGTCGAGTGGACGTTAAACTCCATTTCTCTCTCTCTTGTAGAAAATTGATATGTTATATGGATTTAATTTTGTGTATAATTTCAAAAAAATTTTCAATCTTATTTCGTTGCGTATATCAATCTCGCACTCGGCGAACCTCAGCAGATTCCAGTACCCTACATCTATATGTAGGGTACCGCAATCTGCCGAGGTTTGTCGAGTGTCAATCTCGTACTATGCTCAATGAACTATTAGTTCCGTTTTTTTTACAATCTCTTCAGGCTTAAAGGTCACCGGAAAAGTTTCGTAACGTAATTATGTCCTTTCCATAACTATAACACAAACCCGAATGTCAGTATTCAACGTTAGAATTTCCGCCGTTCTCCGTTGGTAGTCGTACCTTTCCGTCAATAAACAATCCGTGACTTCATTTTAGTCCTCCTGCTCATAGCTATAAAGTAGTGATAGGTATCATATATAGGACAGGGTATGCTTATCATTTCCAGAACACCTTATATCATTTATTTGGCTATAAAGTAGTGATAGTATCATATATAGGACAGGGTATGCTTACTCTCTCTAGAACATCTGATATCACTTGTTTAGCTAAAAGTAATGTTGCTGATAGTGTATGATATGGGGTAAGCTTAGTGTTTCTGGAACACTTGATTCCACTTCTTAAGATATAATGCACAAGGGTAAGCTTACTATCTAGAACTCCTCCTATAATATGATCCGCACGAGGTTTTAAATATAATATTTCCCAGTGTAAGAGTTATCTGCCCACCCTCACACTGTCCCCTTTTCAACCTGACGTGTGGACAAATTATTCTCCTATTCCATCATTGGATGTGTTGATGAATTTATTGTCATTTCCTGAACTTCAAACAAACGCTCAGAGTTGTTCATAATGGCGTCCTTTCTAGGATGAACGCCTTAGGTGGGTCACGTGATTGGTAAACTCCTGGTTATACCATTGTTCGTTTCCGTGATAAATATCTTTGTTGCTTTACAACATCACGATATTTAAATGTTATCTGAAATATTCACATATTGGTATAAATGTATCGTATTATATTATTATTGTCAATGAAATTTAAATTTTACTTAAGTAAATAAAAATTATCTTCTATTTTATGTTTCTTTATTAAAACAACCGACGTTTATATAATGGGTGGGGCAACGGTGGTTCATTGAGTAGGGTGGTAGCTCTGTAAGGCAGTGGCTCAGTGAGTAGGGCGGTAGCTCAGTGAGTAGGGCGGTAGCTCAGTGAGTGAGGAGGTAGCTCAGTGAGTAAGACGGTGGCTCAGTGAGTAAGGTGGTGGCTCAGTGAGTAAGGAGGTAGCTCAGTGAGTAAGGCGGTGGTTCATTGAGTAGGGTGGCGGCTCAGTGAGTTAGACGGTGGCTCAGTGAGTAAGGAGGTAGCTCAGTGAGTAAGGAGGTGGCTCAGTGAGTAGGGCGGTGGATCAGTGAGTAAAACGGTGGCTCAGTGAGTAAGGCGGTGGCTCAGTAAGTAGGGCAGTAGCTCAGTGGGTAAGACAGTGGCTCTGTGAGTAGGGCAATAGCTCAGTGAGTAAGACGGTGACTCAGTAAGGAGGTAGCTCTGTAAGTAAGACGATGGCTCAGTGAGTAAGTAGGTAGCTCAGTGAGTAAGGAGGTGGCTCAGTGAGTAAGGAGGTAGCTAGCTCAGTGAGTAAGACGGTGGCTCAATGAGTAGGGCGGTGGCGCAGTTAGTAGGGCGGTGGCTCAGTGAGTAAGACGGTGGCTCAGTGAGTAAGACGGTGGCTCAGTGAGTAAGGCGGTTGCTCAGTGAGTAAGACGGTGGCTCAGGTAGGGACTCAGTAAGTAGGGTAGGGACTCAGTGAGTAACACACTTGCTCGTAAATCTGGAGATCCTCGGTTCAGCCAAGATAGTTCTTCTGGATATTCTGACGTGGTTCCGCGGTGGCTCAGTGAGTAGGGCGGTGACTCATTGAGTAAGGCGCTTACTCGCAAATCTGGATATTCCGACATAGTTCCCCTGTGGAACAGGGAGGTGGAACTAGCAAGGAACAGTGTCTAGACGATCGAATATAACGAAATGGTGGAATCCGATTACACATTGGTGTGCACGCAAATCAACACATGACATTTGGACTTGGAAAAAAGAGTAGGCCGTATGGTCGATGTCCGGGCAAAATTGGCTTTATAGCGCACTATCTAGTCGTTAGGATGGGACGAAAAACCAAGGTCACGTGTACACATTGGCGTGCACGTAAAAAATTCCTTGGCAGTTGGAATTCAATATAAGAGTAGGCTATAGTGCCGTTGTCCGTGCAAAATTTCCCACATAGCAGACTGTATGGCATATGCCCGTCTTCATAAAACCAGTTGGTACAAAAAGTAGGACGTTAAACCCCATTTAATTTCTCACCCTTTGTAGGGGTTAGCGCGCTCTCGTTTTATCATAAGGTTTGTCATTGAGTCAACTAGCTTGGTTTCGATTCCCCGGATGTACGTGACAAGGAGTAGGGTCGCCTGTCCGACCTCGTGGGTTTTCTCCGGGTCCTACGGTTTACTCCCACTGCTAAAGAACCCTACGCGAAAGCGAATTAATGAAATAAAATTGAACCATATGTTAGTCCCGAAATGACCTAGTTTGTGTCGTGGACGTTAAACCCTATTTTCTCTCTCGTCCTCCCGTTTCCTCCCACTGCTAAAGACCCCTACGCACAATCGAATCATTGAAATAAAATTAAACCATATGTTAGTCCGGAAATGACCTAGTTTGTGTTGAGTTGACATTAAACCCCATCTCTCTCTCTCTGTCTCTCATCCTTTTTACTTAGATCTACTCACTAAATAAATATAAAACAAGGATTAGTCCTTTTTTTGACAATTATTTTAATCAAATTTACAAAATAATCATCTCCACACATAACATCAATTAAATCCGTAAACATTATTTATAATTTTAAAAACAAACAAAAAAAATACTAGTAATATATCGGAATACATTCAAAAAGGTGAGGCGCCCCACCCCATCATTTCTTTTTAAAGTGCACTAAAGCTATACAAAGATCCTTTATGAGATGCACCGTATATAATTAATTCATAATATACAAATATAAAAAAATATATATCAACAGCAAATAAGTATAAATGTCAGTTGTATTTTAAAAGAAAAAAAAGTAAAAAAAAAAAAGAGATATTATTTGGCGAAAACAATGTATATGAAAAAAAAAATAGTCATGTGATATTTTTGTTGACATCACATGACGGCCGTATATGGTATGATTTGTGTTGTGTTGACGTCACGTTGTTAACATTCTCCGTCCCTGGCAGTACGACAGTTGTGGTACTTAGAGTCGAAAACCTGTCCTTGAGGGCAGCTAAATTCTTCTTTTACCATCCTGGGTAAGGCGCAGCGGTAGAACTTGTTGCAGTCGCTATGGGGGATGTACGTCATCGCCAACTCAAATCCAGTGCAACCCTCTGAAAAACAAGTTGCATGTAATAGCTATATCAAGATTCTGTAACTGCTGGGGATTGTTTCGCGAAATTTAAACTAAGATAAAATCCAAATTCTAGTAATTTGATTGGATAACATTAGATTGATTTTAGTGCTTAGCCAATCAAAATTGAAGTATCTACAAAAATTTGGATTTTATCTTTAGTTAAGATTTCGAGAAACAGGGCCCAGATCACTAAAACAACAATTAGAGATATATTATGGGAGATTAGATAAAGAGCTGACAGTTCTCATTATAATAGTTAAAAAAATAGATTATGTAATGGGAATTTGCTGAAAATTTCAGTCAAATTGATCCACTCTGAACCGAGAATTTAGCGATTTAATTTTAGGCCTAGCCTCGATCATCTTTACTAAAGTCGGTCCCGGAGAAAACCCACGGGGTTGAACAGGCGATCCTACTCCTTATCACGTACAACCTGGGAATCGAAACCCCGCCAGTTGGCTCAATGACAGACCTTATGATATAAAGCATACGTGCTAGAAGATTCGGCCTCCCCACAACCATTTCAAAATAAATGGTAAATATAATAAAATGGAATCCGAACTCACCCCCCTCAAACTGACCCTGTCCCTGTACCTGCTGCTGATCATAATACGCCTGACAAGATACCAAGGCTGCAATTAAAACAAAATCAATCAGCAAACAATAAAATTATTTAACGGAGTATGTCCAGAGAGGGAGTGGGCATATTCTCCTATCGAAAAAGGTATTGCGACAGTTTTGGCCGCAAGCAGAAATATTGTCTCAGAGCTTCTGTGGTTATAAAATTCTCGAAAAATGCGACTTGATGATCGGAATTCCTTTATTCTACGCGCACCCGGCAAACCTCGGCAGATTCCGTTCCTCTACATCTAGCTCTCTCCCTTTCCCTTTTTCCCCCTTTTGCATGGCGATTTTTGTTGACTTTTTGGTGTAGAATCGAAGAAAAAGGTTTGATAATACATTTTCTACCAGGTTTTGGTGAATATTCTAGATTTTGAGGCGGAAGGATACAAGAGTTGAGAGGTTGGTTAGGTTGAAATGTAGGGTCCAAAATTGCATGTTTTGTTGTCTCTACTTCCAGCTTGTGTATCTCAAGTTTTCCATGGTGAACCTCATACGTGCTTTTGGGCAAGAGGTTGCCACATGTTGCTCCATCTGTGGTAGAAAGCGTTCTACCCAACGAAAATTTGGGAAAAAGTTAGAGCCGGTCTAAGAGACGAGAATTAACATTAAAGTCAATGGGCAAATATTTAGTGATCTGTGGCCAGATGTAGGGTACTGGAATCTGCCGAGGTTTGCCGAGTGATTCTCTGCTGTAAAATTTATGTACTGATAATACGAGAAGGCGTCTATTTTAAATGCCATTTAAAGACATGTCTTCTATTCACTTAATTCATTAAATATTCGCTTATAACGTGTTAATAATTCTACGCTGATGAAATAAAAATTCTTTTTTACAGTTTTTCGACCGCGATCACTGGTGTTGATAACGTGTTATTCTCAGCACGACGTTTCGAAATGAAATGAAATGAAATGGGGTTTAACGTCCTACTGTTCTGCTCCGAACTGGGCTAATGAAGACGGGCATACGCCATACACTGTGCTATGAGGGACATTTTGCCCGGACAGTGGCACTACGGCCTACTCTTATCCAACTGTCAAGGGATCTTTTACGTACACGACAATGTGTTCACAGGACCATCGTTTACGGTCCTTGTCAGGCCCTCCGTCCTGCATCACTGACAAGGGGAAGCACGCCGGAAAATCTGGATGAACTTTCTCTGCCAATGCAAGGATCGAACACCCGACCTCCAGGCTAGCGAGCCAGCGTCTTACCCACTTAGCCATCATGATCCCCACGACGTTTCGACAAGTATCGTCTTATTGTTATCAAGTACAATGATATTTAGTAAACTTGAATAATCATTTACAGAGAGGTTAAAGCGGGATTTGGTAAGGTTAGATAAAGAGCTGACAGTTCTCCTATAATAGTTAAAGGGACAATAACACTCTTGCTGGCTTGAAAGCTCCAGAAAATAAATAATATCTCTATCTAAGTACTAGATGTTTAAGTGTCCTACCTGTTGTGTAAATTATCCATTACATCCTATTTTACTTGTCCAGAGGGTTCGAAAATATTTTTAAATCCAAGTCACATTTGAAAAGGTTTACGTTAGACGTTTCAAACCATTATGTTGAATTTTTCAAATTTTTTAGATAAGGTGTGTTAAGATCATATTTGCATCATCAATTAATTGAAATATTGTAAAATAGTACAATTTGTTGGCCAGAATAAAGATTGGGACATATTATTCAGTTATAACAAGAGTGGTATTGAGCCTTTAAAAACTAGATAATGAAAAGAGAATATTTTGAAAATTTTAGTCAAATTGCATCACTCTTAGCCAAGGTATCGGCGATTTAATCATAGCTTAGACGAGAGAGAGAGAGAGAGAGAGAGAGAGAGAAATGGGGTTTAACGTCCACTCGACACAAACTAGGTCATTTCGGGACTAACATATGGTTTAATTTTATTTCAACAATTCGCTTGCGCATAGGGGTCTTTTTAGCAGTGGGAGGAAACCGGAGGACCCGGAGAAAACCCACGAGGTTGGACAGGCGACCCTACTCCTTGTCACGTACAACCGGGGATTCGAAACCACGCCAGTCGACTCAATGACAGACTTTATGATAGGCCTACAGCGCGCACACGCTAACCATTCAGCCATCTAAACCCCCGCTTAGCCTCGATTGTCATTGATATTGTTGCTACCTTTAAACAAAGACTATCCAGTTTAACGGTAACCGCGCCAACAATAAAACTTATTTGAATCCATTAAATATCACAGGCATTCGATGGCATAGATAGTTGATTATGGTCTTGGTAATTGAATTAATGTAGCATTATGGTGGATTAGATAAAGAGCTAACGGTTCTCGCTATAATAGTTAAAAATAGATAATGTAAAGAGAATATGCTCCACTCTGAACCGAGATATTAGCGATTGAATTTTAGGCCTAGCCTCGATCATCATTACTAAAGTCGGTACGATAAAAAAACAAAGTCTCGGTTATCCATTTTGACGTTAAATCATTCATTACAAAATGTATTGAAATGCAGTGAATTTCACAGGCTAGCGATGCCATCGAGAGTTGATTAGGGCCTGGATAAGTTAATTAATGTCTAATTAACAATTTATATAATATTTCAGGCCTAAAGAAAGACCTGCAATAAGCAGATTTAATGACAAAACAATAAAATAATCAATCGTGAGTAAGCAAGTGGTAGTTTTAGCATCTTCTCTTTCAGGATTTAAAAGGAAGATACTAATAGTTTATATAACATTTAAGGCCTAAAGAAAGTCCTGCAACGGGAAGATTTAGCACTTACATAATGTTTAAATAACAGTAACAATAAAAGGTAACAAAAAGTTCCACAAAAAAAAACTTAACAAGACAATACGAACGAAAGTAAACTTTGTGAAAGAAACTTACCTGAGATAATACAAACGAAAGTAAACTTAGTAAAAGAAACTTACCTAAGTGAACGGCAATAAAACTTAGAATTAAGACGCCCTTCATCTCGACTGTCGCTAGTGTGTTTAAAGAGAGAGGCGACAACGGTGATTATATTTGTAACTTCTCCAACTTGAAAGTGTTTTACATAACTTCATACATTACTAGTTATTAACATTTAAATGTCATCTCCCGTCAGGGAAACAGATCACATTCTCTCATGGTTTCACGACTATCGCTTTATACCGTACTTTCTATAATTACAGTGGTGCGGGAGGGGGGTTGGGTGGTCGAATGGTTAGCGTGTGCACGTTGTATCATAAGGTCTGTCATTGAGTCAACTGGTGTGGTTTCGATTCCCCGGTTGTGCGTGACAAGGAGTAGGGTCGCCTGTCCATCCTCGAGGGTTTTCTCCGGGTCATCCGGTTTCCTCCCACTGCTAAAGACTCCTACCCGCAAGCGAATTATTAAAATAAAATAGAACCATAATATGTTAGTTCTGAAATGACCTAGTTTGTGTCGAGTGGACGTTAAACTCTCTCTCTCTCTCTCTCTCTCTGTCTCTCCCCTTCTCTTCTCTCTGGCAATGGACAACGTATAGTCGTTCGGATGGGACGAAAAAACGAGGTCCCGTGTACACATTGGCGTGCACGTAAAAGGTCCCTTGATAGTTGGAATTCGATATAGCCGTAGTGCTCCGACTGGGCTAATGAAGACGGGCATAGGCTATACAGTGTGGTATGAGCGAAATTTGTCCTGGCAGTGGCACTACGGTCCATTCTTATATCGAATTCTAACTGTCAAGGGTTCTTTTACGTGTTCACGGGACCTCGGTTTTTTCGTCTCATCCGTTTCCAGGCAGACTTTTCCCTCAAATCACACTGTATGGCGTATATGCCCATCTTCATTTCAATAGTCCAGTTGTTTTTTATGCTATCTAATTCAGGGGTTGGATGGCCGAATGGTTAGCACGCGCGCGCTGTATCATAAGGCCTGTCATTGAGTCAACTGGCGTGGTTTCGAATCCCCGGTTGTACGTGACAAGGCGTAGGGTCGCCTGTCCAACCTCGTGGGGTTTTTCCGGGTCATCCGGTTTCCTTCCACTGCTAAAGACTCCTACGCGCAAGCGAATTATTGAAATAAAATTGAACCATATGTTAATCCCGAAACGACCTAGTCTGTGTCGAGTGGACGTTAATTCCATATCACTCTCTCTCTCTCTCTCTCTCGCTATCTAATTCCCTTAATTCACACTAATATAGACCTATTATATGTTTCTTGTACATCCAAGCAAACTATGTACGTGAAAACAGGCTTTCTCTAGTTTACGGTAATTAAAATATATCTAAGCAACGCAATTTCTAGATAAATACAACCTACCGACATTTAACGGTTTGCGTTTTTCTGTATTTGTTCAGTATTTAACTGATTTAAAATTTTGTCTGTGCTGAACGGTGACAGGTAACTTTCGATCCCGTGTAAAAATATCTCGTCTTTATGAACTTCAACGAAGATCATAACAACCCCAAGCTCTGCCGCATTTAGACCTACTTCACATACCCCAAATAAATCGAGTAGGATGGATTCTTGTTTAAAATAAAATAAATAAACGGAAACTAACAAAAAACGAATCAATCATAGGGAGGGGGAGGGGGTCTTTTCAGTTGCGTTTTCGATGGTCTAAAAATTTCACATCGCTTCACGCGTCATAGAGGATGTGTTCTTAAATACTAAGTTAAAAACAAAAATTCTGAATCCGCACTTGTGAGTAGTTGAGAGGAGGCGTCTGGTCAAAGGAAATGAAATGAAATTGGGTTTAATCCCCTACTTTTCTGCACCGACTGGGATAATTAAGATGGGCGTGCGCCTTGCAGTGTGTGCTATGATTGAAATTTTGCTCGGACATCGGCAAGCTAGCGAAACAGAGACTTACTCATGGGACCGCGGGGTATCAGTGAGTAAGACGTTGAATCGCTAACCTGGAGCTGCTGTGTACATCCCTGCGTTGGACGAGAAAGATCATCGTGATTTTCCCTAACAAGGGACAACGTATGGTGACATACGTTGTTCGTACCGTGCGGATGGTACGAACAACCGAGGCCCAATGTACACATTGGCGTTCACATAAAGGAAACCTTGGCAGTCGGAATTTGATATAAGAGCAGGTCTTAGTGCTGCTGCCCAGTCAAATTTCCCTCCATAGCACACAGTATGGCGTATGCCGGTGCAGAACAGTAGGATGTTATTTGTTAAACCCCATTTCATTTCTATGGAAGGTCGGGCGGACGGACGGACGGACATGGTGACCACAATATAATTCAACACTAATCATTAAAATACATTATGGAAGATTAGATAAAGAGCTGGCAGTTCTCACTATAATAGTTAAAAACTAGATAATGTAAAGGGAATTAGCTGAAAAATTCAGTCAAATTGATCCACTCTGAACCGAGAATTTAGCGATTGAATTTTCGACCTAGCCTCGATCATCATTACTAAAGTCGGTACGATAAAAAAACATAGTCTCGATTATCCATTTCATTATTTAATCATGAATGAAAGTTCAGCAGCAAATCGGATCCTAATCCAGTAAATATCGCAGGCTAGCAATGACATCGAGAGTTGATTATGGCCTGGATAAGGTAATTAATGTCTAATTAATAATTTAGATAACATTTCAGAACTAAAGAAAGACCTGCAATAGGCAGATTTAGCTCTTGCATAATGTATTTTTAATGTATCTTTAAATGTATGAACATAAAAAAACTTGTCAAGAGATTTTATTGATGATGTGCTTTACTTACGATATAAAAACAAAAACAATATATGTTTACTTCATTTATACAGTTTCCACACATATAAATAGACCTTTGATAAATCCCTGAACAGTCATTCTTCCGGGGTGTTTTAATATGTTTTACAAACCCTTGTATGGTTTTTTTTTTATTTTATTTTATGTTTCAATTTTTTTTTACAAATCAATGAATACCGCCGAAACAGTCTTTCTTTTTTTACTTTTATCCACCGCGTCTATTATTAGAAAAACCTCCCTTTCATCTGACCCACAGGTGTGGCCGGTGCGCCCAGTGACCGCCCATAAGTGTTCCCGCTGGTAGATGTCCTGAAGACTGATCCATCAACAGGGCTAACAGAAGGGGCCGTATACTCGAACTGGATCTCTTGTCTCCAAAACCTCGCTTATCTCCAAAACCTCGCTTGTCCCCGAATCCTCGCTTATCACCAAATCCCCTTTTATCGCCAAAGCCTCGCTTATCCCCGAATCCGCGCTTGTCTCCAAAACCTCGCTTGTCACCAAATCCGCGTTTATCTCCAAAACCTCGCTTGTTCCCAAGGCTTCTTTTATCGAAGAAAATGCGCTTGTCTCCAAAGCCTCGCTTGTCAAAAAAAATCCTTTTGTCTCCAAAAAGTCTTTTGTCTTCGAAATCCTTTTTATCACCGAACAACCGTTTCTCGTCCAATTCTCTTTTGTCTCCGAATAAACGCTTATCTTCCATTTCTTTTTCTGAAAGTTCTTCGACATTTTCTAATAATCTTGGTTCATCAATCTCCCGTAAGTCCCCTTCGAACTCTAGACTTGCCGTTAAAACGGATATGGTCAGACAAGAGAATAACAGAAATGATATTAGCATGATGAGATTTGAGGGTAGCATCTTAAAATATTCCTTGACCTATAATAAAAAGAAAGAAATCATTTCAATGACATTTAGTAATTGAACTGGTATATACAGGTGACAATTCTGTGGAATACAATTACGGCTTATCACTGACCGACGTTTCCAAGAGGCTTGATTAACCGAGTATTGTTTTCCTATGTAGTTTAACGTCAACTTGACACAAACTAGGTCATTTCGGGACTAACATATGGTTCAATTCTGTTTCAATAATTTGCTTGCGCGTAGGGGGTCTTTAGCAGTGAGAGGAAACCGCCGAAGGATCCAGAGAAAACCCACGAGGTTGGACAGACGACTCTACACCCTGTCACGTACACCTTGGGAATCGAAACCACTCCAGTTGACTCAATGACAGACCTTATAATACAACGAGCACGCGCTAACCATTCGGACATTGGCGTGAACGTAAAACAACCATTGACATAGAATTCGATCTGAGACGGACCGGGAAAAATAATCATCATAGCACACTGTATGGCGTATACCTGTCTTCATTAGCCCAGTATAGGAGCAGAACAGTAGGACGGTAAACCCCATGAGACGAAAAACCGAGGTCCCGTGTATACATTGGAATGCACGTAAAAGATCCCTTGGCAGTTGGAAATCGATATAAGAGTAGGCGATAGTGCCGCTGCCCGGGCAAAACTTCCCTCATGGCACACTGTATGGCGTATGCCCGTCTTAATTAGCCCAGGGGAACAGAACAGTAGACGTTAAACCCCATTTCATTTCATTTTTCTCATAAACAGTGATTGAAAGTTGAATAAATTCTAAGTTTTTTGTTTCTGGATCCAAGATATTTCTCGTAAACATTGCCTGATACTTTAGCTGAGTAAATTCTTAACTTAAGTCTGAGAATGCTTTTTGAACTTGGGGCCTGGATTAATCCATGAAAAAATTGAATTTTTTTGTAATTTTTCCTTCAATTTGATGTAAAATTTGACCCTGGACTTTTTTATGGCTATGTTTGAAATAAAAAAAATATGAGTTTTAAATTTTCCACTTTGCCGACAGATCCGTGAAAGGGTTTGGCACACCTGGTACCATTTCTCTATACGAGACAAATCAGCTTTCAAAATGAATAACTCAAATGTTAGTGGCTCATTGTCGGCATTCGAGGAAATGAAATGGAATGAAAATAGGTTTTAGTGTCCTACTATTCTGTTCCGACTGGACTAATAAAGACGGTAGTGCGCTATATACAGTGTGCTATGAGGGAAATTTTGCCCGGACAGTGGCGCTACGGGCTACTCTTGTATCGCACTCCAACTGCCAAAGTTTCTTGTACATCGGTTTTTCGTCCCATCCCAACGACTGTAAGTTGTCCCTTGCCAGGCCCTCCGTCCTGCACCACTGACAAGGGGAAGCCACGTCGGAAAATCCCCATGAGTTTTCTCGGCTAACGCAGGGATGGACCATGGGACTTCCAGGTTAGCGAGCGAAAGCCTTACTCATCGAGCCACCGTGGCTCCCAGCAATCGTGGTAAAACGAAATGAAATGAAATGGGGTTTAACATCCTACTGTTCTGCGCCGTACTGAGGTAATGAAGACGGGCATACGTCATGCAGAGTGTTATGAGGGAAATTTTGCCCGGACAGCGGCACTGTGACCTACTCTTATATCGAATTCCAACTGTCCAGGGATCTTTTACGTGCACGGTTTTTCGTCCCATCCAAACGACTCTACGTTGTCCCTTGCCAGGCCCTCCGTCCAACACCACTGACAAGGGGGAAACCACGCCGGAAAATCTGGATGAACTTTCTCGGCCAATGCAGGGATTGAACACCGACCTCCAGGCTAGCGAGCAATCCAGGTAAAACACGCAACACAAAGCGCGGAATAAAAGTATAACTTACCTTATGGTACCTATGTTTATGGCAAGATGGTCGCTTCCCCTCTGATCATGGAAATGTCTTAAAGCTTTATTTTATATGGCGGCGAGATACGTGGGCTTAGCGTCGTCATTCGTAGGCATGGTGAGACAAACGATTGAATACTATCCGCCCATTTTACAATCAGTTTAATCACAACTGTATCATTAGTATGGATGACCAGATCTACTGAAGACTTGATTATCTTAGCCACTTGTTCGTCTTCTGGTTGTTCTCCCGCCTTTATTGGTTACGAGGGGGTTGGATGGATGAATTGTTAGCGCGTGCGCGTTTTATCATAAGGTCTGTCATTGAGTCAACTGGCGTGGTTTCGATTCCCCGGCTGTATGTGACAAGGAGTAGGGTCGTCTGTCCAACCTCGTGGGTTTTCTCTGGTCTCCTCCCACTGCTAAAGACCCCTACGCGCAAGCGAATTATTGGAATACAATTGAACTACATGTATATGATAGTCCCGATCTCTCTCTCTCTCTCTCTCTATCTCTGGTGGTAACGGTGGCTAAGTGGGTAAGACACTGGTTCACTAGCCTGGAGGTCGGGTGTTCCATCCCTGCATTGGCCGAGAAAGTTCATCCAAATTTTCCGCGTGGTTCACCCTTTGTCAGTGATGCAGGACGGGGGGCCTGACAAGGACAGCTGTCTAGTCGTTCGGATGGGACGAAAAACCGTGCACGTAAAAGATCACTGGACAGTGGGAATTCGATATAAGAGTAGGTCATAGTGCCGCTGTCCGGGTAAAATTTCCCTCATAGCACACTGTATGGCGTATGGTCGTCTTCATTAGCCCAGTTCGGAGCAGAACAGTAGGAAGTTAAACTGATTTCATTTCATTTCGTTTTCCCTCGAATGCTGGGAGCCACTGTGGTTCAATGAGCAAGGCTTTCGCACGCTAACCTGGAGCTCCCATTTTCGATTGGCCGAGAAAGTTCATTTCATTTCCCTAGATCTGACGGCCCTAGACTTCGGTCTGCCAACAATTAAATCCGACACTGGGAATCGTCAATTAGCATCCGCAAATTAAATTTTTTAATTAATTAAGAAATTCATGTCATGATTAATTGACAGACTTAAATCTGATTTTTTTTAAGGTCGTCACTAGGACATCATTAATTTGTTTATCCTTGTCAACAATTATGAATGATCACTATGCTTCCTTGTATGATTTACACTAGAAGAATGCCCGGCTTCGCTCGGGGGTCATAACCCCGAAACCGGTCCGAGCTACCCCTATACCCCAAATTTCAGACTCGGGGCAGACCTAGTGTATCCGCCAACCCCGAACAGACCGACAAACAGACAGACAAACGTCACAAATATTAGTATAGATAAGGCAGTAGTGTATTTTGAAGTATTAATAAATTTGGAGATATTTCCAAATGGCATCAATAATTACAGACCATATTTCCATTCTGATATTTAAAAACACTCGTCGTTTCGTGTCATAGAGTAACTGAGAGAGAGGGCATGCACCCCACTAGACTCCCCACACAACAATTAGCCATCTCCCGAAACGTGTCATATAGTAATAGAGAGATATATAGGGCATGCACCCCACACAACAGTAAGCCATCTCGCGAAACGTGGAAATTTGAAAAGGTTGAAATTGGCCGTAGAATCAATTCATCCGTGTTTCCCTATCAAGAATACGACTGGTTAATCGTGAAAGTATTGTACAGCGAGGCGGATTAGAAGAATTTAGACAAAATAATTATCCAGTGACAGCCAGATTTAATTTCGGATTAACAGACTTGATGGAGATTGTGTTGATCTGTTTCCAACCTTATTCGGTTCCATTAAATCGCATCAATTATATCCTTAATCCCATTTAACCCCCACTGAACCTTGTTCTGACATCATTACTTCGTGTTAATCACGTTTCAATGACGTTGTGCTCAGATTTATATTCCAGCCACGTCTGCTCAGACTTGAAGATTTGTAAACCGTGTTAAAGAAATGAAATGGAATGGGGTTTTACGTTCTAATTCTGCCCGTAGCCAAGGTGGCTATGTGAGTAAGACGCTGGCTCGCTAGCCCAGAGTTCGCGGGTTCGATCCCTGTGTTGGCCGAGAAAGTTATCATGATTTTCCGGCATGGTTTCCTCTTACACAGACAGCTGTCCAGTCGTTCGGATGGAAAGATAGAATCCATTATTCCTCCGGGAGCCACGGTGGCTAAGTCAGTAAGACGCTGGCTCGCTAGCCTAGAGGTCGCGGGTTCGGACCCGGTGTTGGCCGAGAAAGCTCATTGGAATTTTCCGGCGTGGTTTCCCCTTAGGGACTATCAGTGGTGCAGGACGAAGGGCCTGACAAGGACAAATGTCTAGTCGTTCGGATAATACGAAAAACCGAGGTTCGGTGTACACATTGGCGTGCACGTAAAAGATCCCTTGGCAGTTGGAAATCGAATTAAGAGTAGGCTGTAACGCCGTTGTCCAGGCAAAATGTCCCCCCCCCCCCCCAGCACACTGCATGTATAGGTCATACCCGTCTTCACCACTCGGAGCAGAACAGTAGGGCGTTAAACCCCATTTCAGTTCATTTCTATTCATTTCATTTCCTAATTGTCTGCATCAAGCCTACTCTTTCTCGAATTCGAACTGTGATGGAGTCTTTGACGTGCACGGTGGCGTCTAACGTATTCGCACAGTTTTTGGGCTATTTATAAATCAATTAAATTTAGAATTATACGATATTTTCAGTTCAAAAAGCCATATTTTGCTTGATTAATTCGGCTATTGTGGCGTTTCCGTCTTTGGTGAACGAATAGTCCTTCATTTCATAAGGTCTTTGGACGAAGCAAATATCGAGGTATCGACCCCCCTCCTCCCACACACCAACACCCCATTATGAGGAATAGCGTCGATCGCGGCACTCAGGGTTCTCCGGTTTCCAGTACCGACTCTAGCCAACTACGGTACCAACTCTAGCCAACTACAGTACCGACTCTAGCCAACTACGGTACCAACTCTAGCCAACTACAGTACCGACTCTAGCCAACTACGGTACCAACTCTAGCCAACTACAGTACCGACTCTAGCCAACTACGGTACCAACTCTAGCCAACTACAGTACAGACTCTAGCCAACTACAGTACCGACCCTAGCCAACTACAGTACTAACTCTAGCCAACTACAGTACAGTACCAAAATGACATAGTTTCCCCCTTACTCTCGTTTGGGATATAGAAAACATCAATTAATCTGTGAGATTAAATTTTGACTTTTTTCCTATTTGAAGTCTTTACAAGAGTTGTCTCCCTTACGTTCAAAACATGCATAAATGGTTGGAAATGAAATGAAATGAGGTTTACTGTCCTACTACTCTGCTCCGAAAGGGCTAATGAAGACGGGCATACACTATACAGTGTGCTATGGGAGAAATTTTGCCTGAACAGCAGCACTATGGCCATCTCTTATATTGAATTCCAACTGCCAAGGGATCTTGGTTTTTCGTCCGATCCGAACAACTAGATAACTGTCCATGTTAGGCCCCCCGTCCTGCACCACAGACAAAGAGAAACTACGTCGGAAAATCCCTATTTGTGACTGTCGTTTGTCTGTCTGTCTGTCTGTCTGTTCGGGGTTGGCGGCTACACTAGGTCTGCCCCGAGTCTGAAATTTGGGGTATAGGGGTAGCTCGGACCGGGGAGTAACATAGGCCAGGTGGCGTTAGTCTACCACTTCCGGTTTCGGGGTTATGACCCCCGAGCGAAGCCGGGCATTCTTCCTGTAGTGTTATATTTTATTTCGATCACAAAAACCATAATGACAGATATTGTAAGTGACAGAGAGAGAGAAATGGGGTTTAACGTCCACTCGACACAAACTATGTCATTTCGGGACTAACATATGGTTTAATTTTATTTTCATAATTCGCTTGCGCATAGGGGACCCGGAGAAAACCCACGAGGTTGGACAGGCGACCCTACTCCTTGTCACGTACAACCGGGGATTCGAAACCACGCCAGTTGACTCAATGACAGGCCTTATGATACAGCACGCACGTGCTAACCATTCGGCCATCCACCCCCACCCCCGATATTGTAAGTGACAGAGAGGTTCGAGTTCAACAGATTTGTGAAAAGATTGAAAGAATAAAATTATATTTAGGCCACAAACCAGGAATTTCAAAGGTTGAACGAACTAACTTTAGAAATCAATCAAAAACGCATATGCTTCAAGGTAGGTTTGCACTGAATTTTTAAATTAACATGATTAAATATTAGCTTAAAATGAAAGTAATTATACTCTTGATGACATGTTCTGGTTCGGCTTTTATCATGTTGATTTCTATATTTAAAGCGAGAATTTCATATTTTCTAAGAAAGTCAAAACATAATTATTTCTATGTGTTTTGCTCAATAGGTTGTCAACTAACTATTATACGATCATAGTTATCATTCTCACACTCAGAACTGTTTCACACCGGAAATAATAACACAATTACCTCCTAATTACCTCCCTTGTTTTTTATTCCCTACCATTGAATAGCTATCTACAAACGTTTGAATTTGAAGTTGAAAATGATATTTTTGCCAATTTCTCAACTGGCAATAGTGGATTATAGGATTAATAGAATTATTCTTTATCAAGGTAGGACTGTTTATACATAGCATCGATTTTAAGAATATAACTTAAAAATATGAAATTGTAGCTTTAAAACTTTCCTCAATGGTTAGAAAGTAGTTTGACGGATAAATATTGAAATAATTAAGTAGTAATGCTCGGAAATGTGCAATTCTAATCTATAATTAAAGATATATTATGGAGGATTAGATAAAGTTATGACAGTTCTCATTATAATTGTTTAAAACCTAGATAATCTGGGGAGAATATGCTGAAAATTTCAGTCAAATTGATCCACTCTAGATCGAGATATCAGCGATTGAATTTTTGGAATTTTACTAAAGTCGTTACGATAAAAAAACATTGTCTCGATTATCTATTTTTGGGCAGCAGATCGGATTCAAATCCAGCGAAAATCCGACACATAAGATTGCATCGGGAGTCGATTAAGGTCTTTTCATGTTAATAAATGTTTAATTAATAGTTTATATAACATTTCAGGCCTAAAGAAAGACCTGCAATAGGCAGATTTAGCTCTTGCATAATGTATGTTTAAATAGCAATGCTTGGAATCTATAGCTAATATAATTTTATTACAACTAAAATAGCGAGCAAATACAAATACCAAAGAAGGAAACCAGTCTTCTCAAAGAATTCGTTTAATTACACGGTTTCTCCGGTTCCCTTCCAGCTCTAGTACCAAAATGACATAGTTTCCCCCTCTCATTTGTGATATAGAAAATATGAGTTGATCTGTGAAAAAAAAAAAAAAATTAATTTCCACATTTCAAATCATAATTGGAGGCAGACCACCATTGAAATTTCAACCTCTCGTCTATTTAGTTCGTCTATTTAATAGCAGCTCTCTCTCTCTCCTTTTAGTATGCCACTTCAAAATTTTGGTGGGTCAACCTCATATAAATTCTGGTGCAAAGAAATAACGATTTGTTTCTCTGTATGTAGTGAAAAGCATTCAGCCCAACGAAAATTTCGGGGAAAGTTGGAGGTGGGCAAAGAGGCCAGAATTAACATTGAAGTCCATTGGAAAATTAATGGTGGTCTGAAGCCAATTGTGTGTAGTATTTAATAGGGTTGTCTCCCATGTGGTGAGCACTGTGGTACGCTATAAGAGAATTTTTGCCTATCCTTGACTCTGGATGTGGGTCGGTCATTTCGCAAATTAAACAAGAATTATATAAGAGCTAATTCTGCCTATTGCAGGATTTACTCAATTTTTAACCAGTGTTTATGAGAAATATCTTTGATCCAGAAACACAAAACTTTTCACATAGCTTCTCATTGACGTATTTGATACATTAAAACAACAAACGTTTTATAATGGGCTATATTTTAGCTAAAGTAAGGCGAACAATTTTGAGTAAATTCTTAACTTAAAGTAGCGTAGCTAAGTCTCTAACTCAATATCATCCAAAGTCTTCGACATTGAAGACATATTATATTTGTCAATTTAAATTAACATTGATGTTGGGATCTTACCGCGAAAAGATGGCCTTCTGATATCCAATATTTAAAACAAAATAAACATTTTACCATTGGAACAAGAATCGTCCCATTTGTAACAAGGGGCTCGAAGAAAAAGGCTAGACATATTCCACAAGTCTTGTCAAACCGTGGCGTCATATTCTTATCTGGAGAAGCATGCGCAATAAATACTATCGGTATTGACTGGAATAACCATCCGTTAGAGGTTGCCATTCCATTGAGACTTCTCGCGTATTTCGCCGAACATAACTGATTTGAAATTAGAGTAAAAACAGAAACGATTAAATGTAAATCAGTTTGTATACATTCATATTGTATTATTATATGTGTTGCAACCCATTTATGTCAATTTCTAGGTCCCAAATATGTTTTGTGAACCCTGGGTCAGTTCTCTACTGCTTCAAATATTCTGACTTCGGAAAAACTATGGAAATTTGTAATTTACACATCGTAAATGTGAAAGTCAATCCTCCTAGTTAATTATGTTGTTTTTGTTCGCACAAGCACGTAGATATATATATATTATATTACATATTATATTACATTATTATATTGTTACTTATTATATTGTTACATATTATATTGTTACATATTATATTGCATATTATATTACATATTATATTGTTACATATTATATTAAATTATTATATTACATATTATATTACATATTATGTTACATTGTTACATATTATATTACATATTATATTACATTATTATATTACATATTATATTACATTATTATATTGTTACTTATTATATTGTTACATATTATATAGTTACATATTATATTGCATATTATATTACATATTATATTGTTACATATTATATTGCATATTATATTACATTATTATATTACATATTATATTACATTATTATATTGTTACTTATTATATTGTTACATATTATATTGTTACATATTATATTGCATATTATATTACACTATTATATTGTTACATATTATATTAAATTATTATATTACATATTATATTACATATTATGTTACATTGTTACATATTATATTACATATTATATTACATTATTATATTACATATTATATTGTTACATATTGTATTACATATTATATCACATATTATATTACATTTTTATATTACATATTATATAGTTACATATTATATTACATATTATATTGTTACATATTATATTGTTACATATTATATTACATATTATATTGTTTGTGTTGTATGTGCAACTGTGTACTATATATACTCTTCAAAAAAAGTAGGGGATATTGAAATGCAAATACCTATGCAGGTTGTCATATGATAAATAGTCATGGACACTTGACATGCTTTGAGAATATGTTCACAGATGAAGAACTTATCGGCCCAACAGAACCACTGAGCTGTACATGCGACACGCATAAACCTGGGAGGGGTTCATTGTCAAACTCGACACTTCAAGAAAGGGTTGATGAAAACTGCCGCGTGCTGGTTTATCTATCCATGTTTGCTTTCCTATCGGTTCTTGCATAATATTTACTGTTTAGCGTATCTTTGCTTTAGTGTGTTACGTTTAATTTGATCGGGAGACGTGTTCGTCGACAACAACGTCAACCGACAACACTGCTAGAATTTGCCGTGGCACTGCAAGATGAGTGGGTCACTTTATCCCAAATCGTGATTGGACGGTTGATTAGGAGCATGCCACGACGAATCGCTGAATGTCTAAGGATTGGTGGAGTAATTACTCATTATTAAGACAAGCCGCCCATATGAACTGTTTATGTGTAGGCATTTGGCCTGTTATTAACATACACTGGTTACCTCTTATAAAAACAGCAGTGCATTTCCGCAGTTTTATATTGTTTCTGAATATCCCCTACTTTTTTTGAAGAGTATTTATAAACTGGGATAATGAAGACGGGCATACGCCATACATTTTGCTCGGACGGCGGCTCTACGGCCTACTTTTATTTCGAATTCTAATTATTAAGGGATCTTTTACGTGCACGCTAATGTTTAAACGGGACCTCGGTTTTCCGTCCCAAGGTCGTGTTTTGATGTTGATCGAGTTGTTCTTTCTCCACTTTTGATTTGTATAAGATCACTCAGATAGTCAGGAGCTAAACCACGGATGTACTTGTAAGTGAGGAGGATTATTTTATATTGAATACGCCTGTTTATGGACAGCCAGTGAAGGGATTTGAGCACAGGTGTAATATGGTCGTGGAGTTTTGTTCTGCTAGAATTGTCCGTGGCACTGCAAGAGGAGTGGGTCAGTTTACCCCAAATCGTGATTGGACGGTTGTTTAGGAGCATGCCACGACGAATTGCTGAATGTCTGAGGATTGGTGGAGCAATTACTCATTATTAAGACAAAAAACAAAAACGTCAATTTTCACTTTTGACAGTGTATCTCTTTGCGAGTGAAATGGGGGTGTCAGATAAGCCGCCCATATGAACTGTTTATGTTCATGTGTAGGCAATTGGCCTGTTATTAACATACACTGGTTACCTCTAATAAAAACAGCAGTGCATTTCCGCAGTTTTGCATTGTTTCTGAATATCCCCTACTTTTTTTTTTGAAAAGTATATATAGTCGATTCATGTAATTTTCGTACGACATAGTTGCCAATATGTTCTATCAGACGTAATTAATATACATCCTTTATTGTATAAAAAAAAAGTAAAAAGGTAGGTTCGCATTTATCTAGCTTCACAGAGCTAGAGTAAATTTAATTGGCTTTTTCCATCGGTTGTCTTGTAATTTTTACGCGTCTTTGTCGTCAATATCATGTGTTTTCGCTACTCTATTGTTGGAACGGAAATAATGTAACATCCTGTTTTAATATAGCATAAAACAAACTGCTCTTTTTGAAAAGTTAAAACAAATTGTATCGCTACGTTCTGCAAGACTTTTCTTTGCCATCTTGCGGGGTCACGGTGGCTAAGTGGGTAAGACGCTGACTCGCTAGCCTGGAGGTCGGGTGTTCGATCTCTGCATTGGCCGAGAAAGTTCATCCAGATATTCCGGCGTGGTTCCCCCTTGCCACTGTTGCAGGACGGAGGTACTGACATGGACAGCTGTCTAGTTGTTCGGATGGGACGAAAAACTTAGGTCCCGTGTACACATTGATATGCACGTAAACGATCCCTTGACAGTTGGAATTCAATATCAGAGTAGGCCGTAGTGCCGCTGTCCGGGCAAAAATTTCCCCTCATAGCACACTGCATGGCGTATGCCCGTCTTCATTAGCCCAGTATAGGAGCAGAACGGTAGGACGTTAAATTCCATTTCATTTCATTCCATTTCTTTGCCCCCCCCCCCCTCCCACCACTGACGGTTTAATGCATATAGATCAAACGTTACGACTCTATCACGTAGACGTGTTATTGGGTAAAATGAAAACGTCACAACGTTATCACGTAATATTAAAAACGTCAAAACTTAATGACATGAAAATGGAAACTTAAAAGGTTGAAACGTTATGAAATAATTTTTTTTTAAAAAAAGAAAAAAAAAACACCTTGGAATAGGTTATGAAAAAAAAAATTAAAACATTAAATTGTTAAAACATGAAAAAGAAAACGCTCAAGCTTAAAACGTTATCACATCAAAAAAAAAAGTTTAATACGTCATCACATAAAAAAAATGTTTAATACGTCATCACATAAAAATGAAAACATTATCACATAAAAAAAATGTTTAAAACGTCATCACATAAAAAAAATGTTTAATACGTCATCACATAAAAATAAAAACATTAAAACATTATCACATAAGAAAAATGTTTAATACGTCATCACATATGAATGAAAACATAAAAACGAAAACGCTCGAGCTTAAACCGTTATCACATAAAAAAAATTTAATACGCCATCACATAAAAATCGAAACATTATCACATAAAAAAAATGTTTAATACGTCATAACATAAGAATGAAAACATTAAAATGTAATCACATAAAAAAAATGTTTAATACGTCATCACATAAAAAAAATGTTTAATGCGTCATCACATAAAAATAAAAACATTAAAACATTATCACATAAAAAAATGTTTAATACGTCATCACATAAGAATAAAAACATAAAAACGAAAACGCTCGAGCTTAAACCGTTATCACATAAAAAAAAATAATTAATACGCCATCACATAAAAATGAAAACATTATCACATAAAAAAAAAATGAAAACATTAAAATGTTATCACATAAAAAAAAATGTTTACTTCGTCATCACATAAAAATGTTACGACATAAAATAAAAAAATGAAAACATTAAAACGTTACTTACATAAAAATGACAACGTTACATTGTGAACTTGTAAAAATGAAAACATTGTCGGCGTTATCATGTAAAAATTAAAAACGTTATTTTTGGTCCTAGTTAGATTATTTAAAGATACATTATGGACGATTAGATAAAGAGCTGACAGTTCTCGCTATAATAGTTTAAACAATAGATAATGTAAATAGAATATGCTGAAAATTTCAGTCAAATTGTTTCTCTCTGAACCGAGATATTTTACTAACGTTTGTACAATAATAAACAAAGTCTCCATTATCCATTTTTACGTTTAATTATTCATCGCAAAATGTATTCAAATCCACTAATTATCGCTGACAACGATGGCATCGAGAGTTGATATGGTCTGGATAAGTTAATTAATGTCTAATTAATAGTTTATATAACATTTCAGGCCAACAGAAAAACCTGCAATAGGCAGATTCAGCTCTTGCATAATGTATGTTTAAACAGTGCTGTTTATTTAAGGTGATCGTATCCTACTCGAGATGACGTTTCAAGGTCTCATATAATAATACAATATACGAGTACAAACATGCTGAAATAAAACGAGGTTTAACGTCCTACTATTCTACTCCGACTGGGCTACTACAGTGTGCTATGAGGGAGATTTTAACCGCACCGCGGGACTACGGCCTACTGTTATATCGAATAGCACTTGTCAAGGGATCTTTTACGTACACACCGATGTGTATACGGGACCTCGGTTTTTCGACCCATTTGAACGACTGACGCTGTCCCTGCACTACTGACAAAGGGGAACCATGCCGGAAAATCCCAATAAACATTTTCGGTCAACACAGGGACCGAACACGGAATCCCCAGGTTAGCGAGCCAACGACTTATTCACTGAACCACCGCGGATCTGGAAGAGTTGTTATATAACAGGCGTTCTAGTTAATGTGAGGAATTAGCCAATGAAATGGTCTTTTAAATTGAGTTCTGGCGTTAGTTGCACGGAACTGTGGGTAACCCACTAGAAACAGGTCAGATCCTCTTGTAGTGTAGGCTATCGAAAGTATAAAAAAACGAAACGAAATATAGATCTGTATTTTAAACAGATTGCAGTTAGTCGTACTGTTAATAATAATGTACTAAATAAATAAAAATAATTGTTTTATATATTTTAAACTGAACAAGACGACTCTGTTTTGAACTCTTGAACTTATTTTTTCATATGTCCAGCATACTCTGCCCCAGGAACAATTCTCAAAACTAATCTTCACCACCTTAAACAAAATGTTACAATTGACCTGATCTTATATGGCAACCCTGCTGTTTCAGATAATGCCAATTCTAACATATATGAAATAGTGCAAAAATATATAAAAGACAGCAAGAGATTTTAACACTTTAAAATTTAAAACTTTAAATTACACTCCAAGAAATGTATATATGTTTGTAACCCACTACCTATACATATGTCCACCATTGTATTGTAAACATAAGATTTAACTATTTTATATGTTTGGAGAGAACTTATATAGGCCTTTGCCTGTTGTTCAATCCAATTCACCTTATTGAATAAAATATTGTTTAAACTAAACTAAACTAAACTAACTCTTGGTTTATTTATTGGGTACATTATGAACTGTACAAATAACCTCAACTTGTAACCAGTATACCCACTTTTTTCACACTAACATATTTAAAGGAGCTAAATCGCTAATATTTGGGACCTAGAAATCGACCCAAATGGGTCGCAACGCATATAATAATGTAATCTGATTGTATATAAACTGATTTACATTCAATTGTTTCCGTTTTGACTCTAATTTCAAATCATTTATGTCTAGCGAAATACGCCATGGGTCTCAACCGAATGGCAATTTCTAGCGTCTGGTTATTCCAGTCTATTGGGCATGCTCTCCAGATAAGATATGGCGTCACCGTTTGACATTCGTTGTGGAATATGTCTAGCCTCGTTCTTTCTGGTCACTTGTTGCAAATGACGCTGAAACGCACTATGGTACAAGATTCGTGTACAAGTGGTAAAATGTTTATTTTGTCTTGAATATTGGATATCAGAAGCCTACCTTTTTCTGGTAAGTTCAAAATTTCAATGTTGATTTGAATTGACAAATAATTCGTGTTTTCAGCGTGACTTTAAGTAGCTAAGTCTCTAACTCAGTATCATCCAAAACCTTCGACAAAACACGAATTATTTGTCAATTGTAATCAACACTGGTGTTGTGATCTTACTAGGAAAAGATGGGCTTCTGATATCCAATATTTATGACAAAATAAACATTTTGCGATTGGTACACGACTCGTGTACCAGAATGCTTTTCAGCGCAATTTGTAGCAAGCGACTCGAAGAACGGGGTTATACATATTTCACAAGTCATGTCAAACGTTGACCCCATATTCTTATCTGGAGAGTATCCGCAATAAATACTATCGGTGTAGACTTGGATAACCAGACGCTAGAGATTGCCATTCGATTGAGACTTTTGACGTATTTCGCCGAACATAACTGCTTTGAAATTAGAGTAAAAACGGAACCGATTGAATGTAAATCAGTTTATTTACATTCATATTATATACGTTGCGACCCATTTGTGTCAATTTATAGGTCCCAAATATTAGCGATTTAGCTCCTTTAACTTTCTTAGTAATAGCAGTACATTTTATTGAAAACATTATTAGTATTTCTTAGTCTCTTACTCGAGGGCTAACCCCGTTTAATAAAAAAAAAATCTCTTATTTCATAATCTCGATTGTCATCGTTTGTTTGTATAGGTTTTATAATATTTATTGAAATATTTATTAACATCGTTGTTTTGTTGTATTGGAAATGGGTCGAGTCCTGAATTAGAAGATTAAATGATTATACTGGTATTCTGTTATTCGTAGTCCAGCACTCCGTCAATATTTTATTTTTTTCAATCATATCATTTTATAGTCAGTGATATTGTCAACTTAAAGATAAATTATGTAAGATTTAGATAAAAGGGCTGACTATCCTTGCTATAATAATTCAAAAACGAAATGAAATGAAATGGGGTTTTACGTCCTACTGTTCTGCTCCTAACCTGGGCTAATGAAAACGGGCACATGCCCATAGAGTATGCTATGAGGTAATGAAAGATGAATTATCTATAAACAGAACTGATCAGTAAACATGTTGGCGTGCACGTAAAAGACCCATTTGGTGTGCACATAAAAGATCCCTTGACAGTTGGAATTCGAAATAAGAGTAGGTCGTTGTAGCTCTTTTTGCGTAAAATATTCCTCATAATACGCCATATGGCTCATCCCCGTCTTCATCAGCCCGAACATTGCAAAAAAAAGTAGCTTGCTTGATAAACATAACAATGCTGTAGTTTAAATAACCGTGGTCTGTCCCCAACAAGATTATGTTAGTCTAGACACACTATAGTTTCTAGTCAAAAAAAAAAAAAAAACAAAAAAAAGATTACATACTGTCACCAGAAATGTTCAAATAAACCCCATTTTATTTCATAATAACTGAGTGATCTGATCCTAAGTTAACAACATCGGTGACTTGAACTGTTTTCTATTGACTAAGACATAAAAGAAATCATATGTTCCCATGATCACCTCTGTGAGTAGATGGTCTCAATTACATAATTTCCTTGAATACTATTCCCCGTAAATAATGCACGGTATAAAATGTATTATTTTAACTTTGTCACGGAGAGTCAAGGTGAGCAGGCCAATCAGATTAAAACACAGATCCTATTTCGTTTCGTTTTTTTATAGTTTAAAATTTCGTTTTACTTGTCTTTACTGCACTAGGATCTGAAAGAGTTGTTATATAACTCGCTTTCTGGTTGATGTGAGGGATTAGCCAATGAAAGGGTCTGTTACGGCGAGTTTTTGGCGTGTGGTTAATCCACTAGAAACATCAACGCTGATTGGTTAATCAAATGTCTGCCGCCATAGGACCAAAAGCCGCTCGTATTACTCACTGACGCTACCTTCCACTACAACCGGTCAGGTCTCCATGTAGTGTATGTCATCGAAAGTATACAAAAAAAAACGAAACGAAATATAGATCTGTATTTTAATCTGATTGGATTAGGCATAAATGCACTGACTCATTAACCAAGTGATCCGGGGTTCGCTCACTGTGTTGGCCGACAAAGTTCTCCGCGATTGTCAGTAATGCAGGAACAGTGTCTAGTCGTTCGGATGGTACAAAAAATAAGAGTAGGCTGTAGTGCCACTGTCCTAGGAAAATTGCCCTCATACCACACTGTATGTTCGTCTTCATTTATTCATTAGCCGAGGAGAGAGAGAGAGAGAGAGAGAGAGAGATGGGGGTTTAACGTCCACTCGACACAAAGTAGGTCATTTCGAGACTAACATATGGTTTAATTTTATTTCAATAATTCAACTGCGCGTAGGGGTCTTTAGCAGTAGGAGGAAACCGGAGGACCTGGATGAAGCTCACGAGGTTGGACCGACAACCTTACTCCTTGTCACGTTCAATTGGGGAATCGAAACCACGCCAGTTGACTCAATGACAGACCTTATGATACAACGCGCACGCGTTAACCATTCGGCCATCCACCCCCTCCCGCCCAGTCGGAGCAAGCAAGTAGGACGTTAAACCTCATTTCATTTTATTCCATCGAGACATCACTATACACCAGGCAAGAAAAGCTTTTTCTCAAAATGTGGCCTAGCTTTGTATCTTTTGTGTCGGAGTGCAAAATTTCACTCCCAGCACATTGTATGGTGTATGTCTGTCTCCGTGGCCCAATAATTGCATAAAAATAATACGTGAAACTTCCATCTCATTTCGTTATTGTGTACCTAGAAATACTATGCACCAGATAAGAAAAATCTATTCTTAGATTTAGCCTTCGGATTTTTTTTATGTTAAAACTGGAGTTTATGTATATATACATCATAAAAGGGGTTTTATTTACCTTGTCTTATAACAGGTAAATCTAACAGGTAGGCAGGGTGTGGTGTTTTACCTGGACAATACTAAGTAAATATTCTATTATATATCCATTGTTCCGTACTCAAACATTTAATTCGAGCGGTTTCAAATTATATTCAGTGTGTTCATCTAGATTTCTATTTAGAGGCGTGTTAGTATTAGAAACTTGAAAGGTGGTGTTTAGGGCTACTTGCTAGATTTATGACAAACATTTCATTTACAAACAGTTTATATACTATATAATTAAATGAGAGAGGGAGAGGGGGAGAGAGAGAGAGAGTTTACGTCAACTCGACACAAACAAGGTCATTTCTGGACTAACATGGTTCAATTTTATTTCAATAATTCGTTTGCGCGTAGGGGTCTTTAGCAGTGGGATGAAACCGGAGGATCCTGAGAAAACCCACAAGGTTGGACAGCCGACCCTACCCCTTGCCACGTACACCCGGGGAATCATGACTGACCTTATGATACAGCGCACACGCGCTAACCATCCAACCCCGCCGTAATTAAAGATGACATTTAGAAAAAGATGTATAACAGTTCAAAGCTTCAACGACTACAAAACCGTGCCGCATATATTGTCACAAAAACTAAATCAAGATCACACATCAACCCAGTCTTGAACAGATTACATTGGCTCCCGTGTTCGAGAAAAGGATCAACGTTTAAATCTTATCGTTAACCTATCGATCAATTAACAAATCCGCTCCAGGTTAACTTCAAAATGTAGTATCACCGTATCAACCTAAACGATCATTAAGATCAGAAGGGAAAACTATTATTGGATGTACCTGCCTATAATTTAAAATCATTTGGATGCAGAACAGTTTGATACAGTGCGTCAATTGTGTGCAATAAACCTTAAGAAAATATCCAACAATGTAAATCTGTGTCAGTTTTTTAAATCCAAAGTGAAAACTTGGTTGTTTAGTCATTAACACTTCAAAGTGAGAACATTTTCTAGCTACTAGTGCATTTCTTAGTAGATTGAATAGTTGCGCGATACAAATCACCCGATTCTACTTCTTAGTTTATTATATATGCAACGTTTCAATACTTTACAGGTACTGCTTGATAAAGATACTTGTAGGAGTGTTGAAACTTTGCACATGCATTTTACAGACATTTTATCCATATTTTATTTACATTTTGTACACATTTTATCCACATTTTGTACACATTTTATCCACATTGTATCCACATTTTGTACACATTTTGTACACATTTTATCCACATTGTATCCACATTTTATCCACATTGTATCCACATTTTGTACACATTTTATCCACATTTTGTACTTTATCCACATTTTGTACACATTCTATTTACATTTTGTACACATTTTATCCACATTTTGTATACATTTTATCCACATTTTGTACACATATTATCCACATTTTGTACACATTTTATCCACATTTTGTACACATTTTATCCACATTTTGTACACATTTTATCCACATTTTGTACTTTATCCACATTTTGTACACATTTTATTTACATTTTGTACACATTTTATCCACATTTTGTATATATTTTATCCACATTTTGTACACATATTATCCACATTTTGTACACATTTTATCCACATTTTGTACACATTTTATCCACATTTTACACACATTCGCGATATACAAACACCAATGGAAATATTTGGTGTTGAGATTTAATTGTGTTTTATTTAATTGTGGCATTTTAAAAAATATATTTAGTTTTTATTATGTTCACATTTTATAAAATAAATACCAGATATTCACTATTCTGTCTTCTTATAATGATCCCTACATTGGCCGAGAAAGGTCATCCAGATTTTCCGGCGTGGTTCCCCCTTATCAGTGATGCAGGACGGAGGGCCGTGGTTTCTTTTACGTGAGCGTCCAAATTTACACGAGGTAAAGCGAGAGAGAGAGAGAGAGACAGAATTTAAACTGTCTTGGCTTCTTTTACCTGAGCGTCCAAATTTACACGAGGTAACGCGGGAGAGAGAGAGAGAGAGGGGGGGGGGGGTAACGTTCACTAGACAAAAACTAACTAACATATGGTTCAATTTTATTTCAATAATTCGTTTGCGCGTAGGGTTCTTTAGCAGTGGCAGGAAACTGGGGAATCTGGAGAAAACCCATGAGGTTGGACAGGCGACCCTACTCCTTGTCACGTACAACCGGTGAATCGAAACCTAACTCAATGACAGACCTTATGCTACAACCCGCACGTGCTAACCATTCGACCATCCAACATCCCGGCGAATTAAACCTGATACAAGTTTAAAACCAAAGAAATGTGCACAGTCAAGGCCTGATGAATATCGGGGTAAAAACAGATAACCATGAATAGATTCTCATCATCAAGCGTTATTTCGGTTTATAAAGAAACTTTAGAAACTTGTTATCGAGGATCGGTTGACATATTAGTCGAGCTGTTATTGAGTGCAAAACGACAAAAAAATTTATGTAGTGTGTGAATTTGTGTGTGAAATAGCTTTAATTACCGTCCGCTTCCACCGAAGTGATATCGCAGACAAGTGTTTGAATTTAACCAGAAAGAATCTCTCCCATCTTCATTAGCCCCGTAAGAAGTTAAACATATATTTTGCAAGAGCTAAATCTGCCTATTGCAGGTCTTTCTTTAGGCCGGAAATGTTATCTAAATTATTAATTAGACATTTATTAACAAAACAAGACCATAATCGACTCTCGATGCCATCGGATACTCGAGATTTTAACTAGATTAAAACGGTTCGCCATTTAAAAATTTAATTTAAAAATGGGAAGGCGAGGGTAAGTCCCGATTATACCAATGCCTTGGTCACCACTGTGCACACATCCTGTCAAAACTACAAACAATGATAACATGGATGAGAATGAAGTAATTTGAATGAAATTTTCAATATTTTCTTTTTTTATCATCTATTTTTGAATTATTATAGCAAGAATGACCAACTCTTTATTAAACTCTTAACTAATGTATCTTTAAATTCTATTTTATTTCATTTCATATAAAAATGCACGATAGGCATATAACTAAATTAAATGATAACTTAGACCTTTTTAACGTCCAACTTTTAGTAGGTTGTTTAACGTTCAACTTTTAATAGGGTTGTTTAACGTCAAACCCTGACTCCATTCACCGAGGCACGATATGGTAGTAACCGTGACAGTTATCTGATCTGGGATTACAAACATCGCTTCGTAGCTTGTATAATGACTTTAAACTTTAATTCGTTTGGGGGGGGGGGGGGTAGGGCGAGTGGTTAGCACGTGCACGCTTTACCATAAGGTCTGTCATTAAGTCAATTGGCGTGGTTTCGATTCCCCGGTTTCCTCCCACTGCTAAATAAAATAAAATTGAACCATAGGTTAGTCCCGAAATGACCTAGTAGTCTGACAAATATTAGTTGTGTTACTGAGTAAATAGTATACTATTCAAAAAAAGTAGGGGATATTTGATTTTTAAGTGTTATTAAAGTCACCTAATGAAACTGACGAAGAAACAAATGACAAAATGAAATGAAGTTCACATTCATCAATTTATTCCAAATGATCGTTAGACTAAGTAAGGCACAGGCTGACCATTATAAGGGTAAAATGATACCCGGGGTCAAACAGCAAAGTTACGACAGCATCACAACCAAGTCAGTAACGGGTAAATCCTCCTCTGTTTGCCAAACAAGCATTGATCCGACGTGGCATACTCCTAATGAGACGTCTAAGGCCATTTTGGTCCAGATTGTCCCATTCCTGTTGCAACGCAGCAGCAAGTTCTTGGACATTGGCAGAACGTTGTTGACGTTGATGTAACCTCTGTCCAAGCATGTCCCAAACATGCTCGATGGGGGAGAGGTCGGGACTCAGTGCTGGCCAAGGTAATGTGGTGATGTTCTGTTGTTGGAGGTAACCTGTAACGATCCTGGCCCTGTGACATCTTGCGTTGTCATCCTGGAAGATGAAACGGCGGCCATGACGTCGTGCGAACGGCACAACATGGACTGCCAAGATGTTGTCCCGGTAGTACTGGCCTGTAACACGCCCTGCAACAACATGTAAAGCCGTTCTTCCAGCAACAGTGATGCCTCCCCACACCATAACAGAACCACCCCCAAATCGATCATGTCTGATGACGTTAACGTCTTGGAAGCGCTCGTTTCGACGACGCCACACCCTCCTACGTCTGTCCAAAAAATCAACAGTGAACCTTGACTCATCTGAAAACATCACATTGCTCCAGCGTCGATTATCCCAGTGTTGACGATCCCTACACCAACGACGTCTTGCCTGAATGTGATGATCTCTCAAACAAGGGATCACGCGAGGACTTCGGGCGCGAAGGTGACCCCTATGCAGTCGATTCCGAATCGTCTGGCCACTCACTCTCACACCAGTGTCTGTTTGAAGACGAGCGCTGATCTGATTTGCTGTGATGACACGATTTCTCAAGGCCAAGGTACGGATAAATCGATCCTGGGCTTGAGTTGTCGCCCTTGGTCGACCTGAGCGTGGTCTGTCCTGTACAGATTGTGTATCACGGTATCTGGACCATAGCCTGCTTATGACAGACTGAGAAACATTCATCGTCCGCGCCACAACCGCCTGTGTTGTGCCGATCTGTAGCATGCCAAGGGCACGTAACCTTTCATTTTGGGTAAGCCGACGCATATCAAAATTTGTTTTCTGGTCACTAAAACAATTAAACTGATGTTTCCACCCTGGAATTCAATGCCACAATGACTGTAACATTCAAAGTCAGAGTCGTGCAAATCTTGGGTTGGACCCCCATGATGATCCCAAGCATCACCTGCATTCCATGCGGTAGCTATTGGTGCGTTTGGGCGTCACGTGTAACTGGAAATGTTTCTTCTGTTAGGTTCTATAGTGACTTTTTTCGTAGTCATTTGCATATTTTAGTATTATGCCCCCAAAATCAAATATCCCCTACTTTTTTTGAATAGTATAGCATGACCAGTATGAGCCGTGTAATGCTAGAATCTCACTATCACGATTCGTACTATGATTGATATCGTGGTTTTAATCGTAAGGTAATCGTGGTGATCCTATCAGATCAGGTGGTATTGGATGGCCGAATGGTTAGCACGTGCGTTAGTCGGGACGTCAAATGCCAAATTATCACTGAACCCACTTTTGCCTGATATATAATGTTGGGTAGGGCCCCCTTGATTTTTCCATGGTGGGTGTGGTCGTGTCACCCTTGGGGAAAATTAAATATTCAAGATGGCGGCCAAAAATGCCTGGAAAAATACATAAAAAAAAATCATTTTTCACCATCCTAGGTCGTGTAATATATCGTTTTACATGTTTTCAGGGTCGCTGAAAACGAATTCGGGCATATTTTTAACACCCGACCTATTCTGACAAAGATATTCAGAATGACGACCAAAATGGCGGCAGAAGTGCAAGAATTTCATAATTCGCCCTACTAGGCCGTGTAATATATAGTTTCATATGTTATGGGGGTCGCTTAAGGCGAATTCGGACATTTTTTTGACATAAGACCCATCATGAAAGCAGAAAATAGCAAAAAATCAAAGTTCACACAGCTAGATTTATGATAATTCATTTCAGAAATTTAAATTTTAGTTAAAACTGTAAGTAACAAAAGGATGCGATATTTAAAACATATAAACAAAGTAATATTAATGTATCATATTGTGTCATCTTCATCATCTTCTTCGTCTTCATCACCCGTATCCTCTGTTCCAATCACAACGGCCGTTTTGACATATCATCTCAGATTGACACCCGCTTAGTTCTCGGTTCATAGTGGATCAATTTGAATGAAATTTTCAGCAAATTGCCTTTACATTATCGAGTTTTTAAACTATTATAGTGAGAACTGCCATCTCTTTATCTAATCTCCCACAATGTATATTTACTATACTCTTAAAACTAAAAAAAAATAAACAAAATATCAGCTATGTGAACTTTCCAAATGGATAAGAAATGGTATTATGTTTTCGGGAACATCTCGTGCTTTATGATAATAATTTAGAAAATGTATTCATCTTTATAATATGTAATATTAAATAAATAGTGTTAGAAAAAAAGAAGAGTCGTATCAGGAGTTCTATAACAAGTGTAATCCTAGCTAAGCAACAAGTGGTATCGCCTGTTCTATAACAAGTGTAACCATAGTTAAAGTAGCTAAGTCTCTAACTCAATATCACCCAAAGTCTTACACGTTAAAACACGAATTATTTGTCAATTCAAATCAACATTGATGTTGTGATCTTACCCGGGAAAAGATGGGCTTCTGATATCCAATATTTAAGACAAAATAAACATTTTACCATTGGTACACAAATCGTGTACCATAGTGCGTTTCAGCGTCATTTGTAACAAGTGACCAGAAAGAACGAGGCTAGACATATTCCACAACTCATGTCAAACGGCGACGCCATAACTTATCTGGAGAGCATGCGCAATAGACGGGAATAACCAGACGCTAGAAATTTCTATTCGGTTGAGACTCATGCCGTATTTCGCTAGACATAACTGATTTGAAATTAGAGTCAAAACGGAAACAATTGAATGTAAATCAGTTTATATACAATCAGATTACGTTATTATATGCGTTGCGACCCATTTGGCTCAATTTCTAGATTCCAAGTGTTAGCGATTTAGCTCCTTTAAGTAACAAGTGGAATTATGTGTTCTATAACAAGTGTAATCATAGTTAAGTAACAAGTGTGGTATTGCGTGTTCTATAACAGGTGTAACCATAGCTAGGTAAAACAAAAAAGGTATCACGTGTTCTAAAACAGGTGTAATCATAGCTAAGTAACAAGTGGTATTACGTGTTCTGGAACAGACGTAACCATACATAAGTAAAAAAAAATTATCACTTGATCTAAAACGGAGTATTTTGGACAGACAGAGTAAATATATTGAAATGAAATGTGGTTTTATGGCACGTCAGCTCCAACCGGGCTATATTGCGCCAAACATATGGTGAATATTACGAGACAGGCGACAGACAGAGTAAGAATCATTTCTATAAATAAAAATATATATTTGCATTGTATCGTGAGGAAGGGGGCGGTGGTTTACGGATGTCCATATAAAGGTACAGATCGTCTTACCTGGTATCGTGAGGAGAGGGCGGTGGTTTACGGATGTCCATATAAAGGTACAGATCGCCTTACCTGGTATCGTGGGGAGAGGGCGGTGGTTGTCGTGATAAAGGTACAGATCGTCTTACCTGGCATCAGGTGTTCTAGAGAGACAGTAATCATCACATGGGGTCGTAGTGTCACAATAAAGGTACAGGTCGTCTTACATAGATTGATTTTATTTTCATCTAAAGTCCTCAAAACTACAGGTAAATTACAGGTAGATGTTATGTTATACACCTGTCGTGATGGGTGTGCTGTAAGGCTTAGTCTTATTTATCAACTTTAATAACCATATCATATACCATGACAAATCGTTTATTAAATTAGTAATAATAATAGTCTATTTATGTTGTGCAATATCCACGCATAAACATGGTCATGGTGCGGTGGGGACGTGTCTGTCCAAACGCGTGGGTTTCCTCTGGGTCCTTCCACTGCTAAAGGCTGCTACGTACAAGCGATATATTGAATCCCCCCATGACCCTCTCTCTCTCTCTCTCTCTCTCTCTCTCTCTCTCTCATTGAAGTCCAAATGTTTTCTTGAACACAAATGGAGAGGACAATTGACTTTTAATTAATAGAAATACTGGTTATAGCAGGATGCTCAATTAATTTGATCGATTTTCGTGATTTGTGCCGCGGTATGATGAAAGTGTGAACTAACATTAAACGGAACGAACTATTAATAATATATGTATGTATATATCTATTGATGTAAATATTTTATCGTCACCCTCGTGCCAAACATTTAGATTATATTCATTAAATATAAACAATAATATTATACAGACAATATTATTATATGACAACGACAATATTATTATAACATAAACAACTATATATATTATAACATAAACAACTATATATATTATAACATAAACAATTATATATATTAAAACATAAACAACTATATATATTATAACATAAACAACTATATATATAATTACATAAACAACTATATTATATTATAACATAACCAATTATATTATATTATAAACCATGGATGCACTTGTAAGTGAGGTGGATTATTTTATATCGAATACGCCTGTTTATGGGCAGCCAATGAAGGGACTTGAGCACAGTTGTAATATGGTCGTGGAGTTTTGTTCTGGTGATTACACGTGAGAGTGAGAGAGAAATGGGGTTTAACGTCCACTCGACACAGACTAGGTCATTTCGGGACTAACATATGGTTTAATTTAATTTCAATAATTCGTTGCGCGTAGGGGTCTTTAGCAGTGGGAGGAAACCGGAGGACCCGGAGAAAACCCACCAGGTTGTACTTGTCACGTACAACCGGGGATTCGAAACCATGCCAGTTGACTCAATGACAGGCCTCGTGATACAGCGCACACGTGCTAACCATTCGGCCATCCAACCCCTCGTGATTACACGTGCAGCAGTGTTTTTTTTATCTTTTGTAATGAGCGAAGAGAAGAAGCTGGAAGTCCGTAAAGTAACGAATTAATATTATATATTATGATATTATATACAATGCAATATACAATTTAATGGGGTATATACAGTTCAATATATCTTTTACCTTAGATTTATTTATTTATATTCTATATAAACCAATCTAATTAAAACACAGATCCTATTTCGTTTCGTTTTTATAGTTCAAAATTTCGTTTTACTTGTCTTTACTACACTAGGATCTGGAAGAGTTGTTATGTAACAGGCGTTCTACTTGATGTGAGGAATTGGCCAATGAAACAGTCTGTTACGGCGAGTTCTTGGCCTTTTTATGCACGGAACTGTGGGTAAACCACTAGAAACGTCAACGCCGATTGATTAATCAATGTCTGACGTCAAAGGGTCAAAAGCCGCTCGTTTGACCCCTGACGTGACACCCCTCCCCCCTCCCCATATAACTTGCCAGATCTTCATGTAGTGTTGGCCGTCGAAAGTATAAAAAAACGAAACGAAATATAGATCGGTATTTTAATCCGATTAAATGTTAACAATTAAATACAATAATATTATAAACATTATTTAAATTTAAAATCTGTTAAAATACCTAATTGATTTCATTGTCTCAGTTGAACATCAGGTAACTGATTAAGATAATCCTGTTAATCTAGTTGTCAGGTATATTTGAGAGTTAATTTGTTTGCCTTCTGCTGACCTGCGACAAACAAGGGCTCATTAGGGTAGCCTGTATAAACAAGTTGCCTATTAGGCTCCGTTTTAAGGGTGTGAATGATAATATAATACAATTATGAATAGAGAACGGCTTAGATACGCCTGAATGACTGAGCGAGCATGTAGAAGACACTTGAAGACTCGATCATACTAGTAATACTACTACTGTCGATGATAATGATAAGGATTATTAAGACTGGATAATAACAAATTGATACAAATTGAAATCGGATTTTCTCACACAGTACAACAAGAAGCGGATTGTTTTTGGTAATGGTTCAGTTCCGTTGTTAACTGACGTAGTATAGGAGGAACATATTATTGTTTATGAATGAAGACCTGTGAAAATTTGAATTATATCAGAACGTGTTGTGTTTCTCGAACACGAGATACAGTAGTATACATGTAACAAGTGCCCGCGGAGGATTATATTTATCAATTGTGTATTCATTTTAACTGATGATTCGATTATCGATTTTTGAATATTGAACAGTGAATTTCTGTTATTTATTGTGTACCCTGTACATGTTCGTTTACAGGTAAGTTAATTACTTTTTTATAAATCATCCAGGTATTCAACCGTCATTGTTCGAACTACTGGGATCAGAAGAGTAGGACGTTAAACTCTATTTCATTTAGAAATTTTGCCCGGGCAGCGGCACTACGGCCTACTCTTATATCGAATTCCAACTGCCAAGGGATCTTTTACGTGCACGCCAATGTGTACACGGGACCTCGGTTTTTCGTCCCATCCGAACGACTAGACAGCTTTCCTTGTCAGCATTTCATTTAGAACTACTAACATTGAGCCGAGAAATACTGTTATTTATTTTGGCTAGGTGAGTAAGACGCTGGCTCACTAGCCTGGAGGTCAGGTGTTCGATCCCTGCATTGGCCGAGAAATTTCATCGGGATTTTCGGACGTGGTTTCCCCTTGTCAGTGGTGCAGGACGAAGGGCCTGATGAAGGTTAACTGTCTACTCGTTCGGATGGGACGAAAAATCGAGGTCCCGTGTATACATTGGCATGCACGTAAAAGATCCCTTGGCAGTTGGAATTCGATATAAGAGTAGGCGATAGTGCCGTTGCCCGGACAAAATTTCCTTCATAGCACACTGTATGGCGTATGCCCGTCTTTATTAGCCCAGTTCGGAGCAGAACAGTAGGACGTTAAACCACATTTCATTTCATTTTCTGTTATTTATTTACAGGTAATTTACTTTATATAAATCAGATGATTAATTATCATTGTTTGAACCACTAACATACGTCTCTTATTTTGAGACTGAAAGGTGTTTGGGTGTAGGGATTTTCCCCTACCCCTCCACCCCACCCCGAAGATATTTTGGGCGTGAATTCAAATACGAAAAAAAAGGCCCAAAATAAAGTTCTGCAACTGTCAACATGCGTTACAACCTCTGTGTTAGTCTCCTAAATAATTGTGTTGAAAACATATAATTTGTGTCTATCTCTTTTCTAGACCTCATTATCTGCTTAAATTTCTTTTCCTTTTTGTGTTGTAAACAAACCTCTAATTCTCTGATAACCCGTCGAATGTCGGTTAATTCCGTACTTAATCGGTTAATGTCGGTTAATTCCGTACTTAATCGGTTAATGTCGGTTAATTCCGTACTAATCCCTAAATACGTACATCAAATATATGTAATTCAAATGCGATGAAATCCTTCAAAACACCGAATAACGTTTTGGATTTTTAAAACTATTGCTTCTTAGTGTTATTGCCATTATCTGTTCTATCGGGACCCACGATGGATCATTTATTAAGGCATTGCCTCACTAACCAACCTGAGTTGGTCAAGAAAGGTCCTCGGAATTTCAAGCCGGGCAAAGGAAAAACCCCTAGTCGTTCGGATGGTACGAAAACAAAGGACACGTGTATACTAGTGACATCAGGTTAAAGATCCTTGACAATAAAAAGTGTCTAGTCCTTCGGTTGTAACAAAAACAAAAAACAGATGATCCGTGTATACCACTGGTACCACGAAAGATCCCTGATAATGAAATTGTCTGGTCGTTGGGATAGGAGGAAAAAACCGATGTCGAGTGTATTTTTCCGACAGATGGAAATTGATATAAGCTGAGGGAAATTGTACTCGGATCTTTTACGTGCACGCCTATGTATACACGGGGCCTCAGTTTTTTGTCCCATTCAAAGGACTAGACAGCTGTCCTTTTCAGGCCCTCCGTTCTGCACCATTGGCGAGGAGAACGACGCCGGAAAATCCCGATAAACTTTCTCGGCAAACACCGGTGGAGATTCAATGCCGGACGGCAGAGAATCTTAAGCACGTGCGCGCTGTATCATAAGGTCTGTCATTGAGTCAACTGGCGTGGTTTCGATTCGCCGGTGGTACGTGACAAGGAGTAGGGTCGCCTGTCCGATCTTATGGTTTTTCTCGGGGTCCTCCCCTTCCTCCCACTGCTAAAGAACCATACGCGCAAGCAAAATATTGACATAAAATTGAACCATATGTTAGTCCCGAAATGACCTAGTTTGTATCAAGTGGGCTTTAAACCAATAAATGACGATTATAATATGTTTTAAACAAAATTAAATGGTAGGCGGAGGAGGACATGTTTTAACCTGGTATATAATAATAATAATGACTTTATTTTCTGAGGGAACATATTTAGTACATGAGTTCTAATTTTCAACATGTCCCTCCTACTCTATAAAACTAGCAACTACACAGTAATAATATTTACAAAGTGTATATATATCATATTATATAAGCTTATAATAAAGAAAGACAAAAACAAAAACAAAAACAAAAAAAATGGCAAACAAACATACATTCAGTGGACAACAGTAATTAACAAGGGTTAAAAGATCTAGCATCTTTTACTAACTCCTTTTTGAAGATAAAACATGAAGACGCATGTTTCACAGTTTGAGGTAATGAATTCCAGAATACGTGCAAGCGAATTATTGAAATATAATTGAACCATACGTTAGTCCCCAAATGACCTAGTTTGTGTCGAGTAAACGTTAAACCCATCTCTCTCTCTCTCTCTCTCTCTCTCTCTCTCTCTCTCTCACATTAGCCCAGTCGGTAGAGAACAACGGGACGTTAAACCCGAGTCATTTTTATTTTGATCTCCCATTCTGTTACTCTTGTGTTTATGGCTGATTTGTTGAAATGGCATTTGAAAAGAAAGGGTGATGTTATGGGGTTTTTATTTTCTGGTATTTTTAGCCCTTTTTATGTGAAAAGTTTTCAGTTGAATGCCACTAGAAGATGACTATGAAAAGATAAAATATGCCTCAAAGAATAACTTTTCATAATGTTCTTATAAAACTGTGTTTAATACTATCACGTTATCCACTCGATTGCACTAGTCACTTAAACAATATAAACCTAGGCCGACAAACATCTAAAAACATATTTACCGCCGGATAGATAATACGGATGATGTTTGAGGGAAACACCCTATTTTTTTGATCATGCATGGATACAGAATTTATATTGTTCGAATAGAGATGAAGATACCGATCGTCTTAAAGGTTGTCCAATGGATAAATATATACCGGAAAATTAAATTATATTTTTTGATCGGTCAACTGAAATGGCGGGACCTTCCCTTTTTATGTATTGTCTGATGAAAGTAATGACGGGACCTTCCTTTTTTATGTATTGTCCGACAAAGTCGAAGAATATGACCATTTGTTGAAGTTGTCCTGGATGCAAATTATCGCCGTATAAATGTATGGAGTATGCGGTAATTGTTTTGTTTTGTTACCACCACGAAAACACAGAACACAGAACATGACGTTGGCCACCTTTTTTTTAAAAAAAATACCGTTCATTAAAGATACATTATGTAAGATTTAGATAAAGAACTAGCCATTCTTGCTATAATAGTTCGAAAGTAGATGATGTAAAATGAATAATTTGAAAATTTCATTCAAATTACTCTATTGCAAGCGAAGATATTAGCCTTTGAAGGTTTGACAGACGTGTGCAATAATTTCAACCACCGTACTGGTTGATCGAAGCTAAGTCTCGGTCTTCTATATTTAATTAAATCAAAGTATCGCTGAACCATTCTAATCTATTTAATATCGGAGAAATCTTATGCCATCGAGAGTTGATTAAGGCCTGGATCAGTTAATTAATGTCTAATTAATACTTTAGAAAACATTTGAGGCCCAAAGAAAGACCTGCAATGGGCAGATTTAGCGCTTGCATAATGTATGTTTAATTTATTCTACAAGACCAATCCGATTAAAATGCAGATCTATATTTCGTTTCGTTTTTTTTTATATACTTTCGACGGCCTACACTACATGAAGATCTGACCAGTTGTAGTGGAAGGTCGCATCAGGGGGTCATACGAGAGGCTTTTGACCCAATGATGTCAGGCATTGATTAATTAATCAGCGTTGACGTTTCTAGTGGTTTACCCAAAGTTCCGTGCACCTCACGCCAAAAACTCACCGTAATCCTCACATCATCCAGAACGCAGGTTATATAACAACTCTTCCAGATCCTAGTGTAGTAAAGACAAGTAAAACGAAATTTTGAATTATAAAAAAACAAAACGAAATAAGATCTGTGTGTAAATCAGATTGCAAATAAAGTGAGTGGAATGATACGAACAAACCGAACTCCGCCATTAGAGACTTTTGGCAAGCGCAATTTCCTGGTCCGTATCGCGTATCCGTATGGATTTTGCGTGTGACGTCATCAATGTCTGTGTATTTCTCATACGTGATACAGCACACGGATACGGCAGCACGTATGGAACGGCTTTCATACGGAAATGGTCCGTATAACACTGTCGTCTTTTTACCGTCTTTTTTGCTACTTTTAGACGCTGAAATGTTGCATCATATCGTTTTTATGAATCTATGTGCACCTAGAACACGAAGGTGTATATTTGATGTGATTTTAACAGTGATAACGACTGGAATTTAATCATTATTTTTGATGGGTTTTTCTCGGAATTTATATATTTTTCCCGCCTGTCTGCATACTGGTTGATCTACGGGCTAAACTTTCTGAAATGATACATTAGTGAAACCAAAAATTGCTAAAATCTGCCAAAACTCTAAAACTACATTGACGCAACGTATCACGTATACGATACGGATACGGGATACGGATGGGAAAAATCCGCTTGCCAAAAGTCTCTATTGTATAGTCGTTGTCGTACCCGTAATAAATTATCCCAGACGGTGCAGAAAAGTAGGATGTTAAAGGAGCTAAATCTCTATTCTTTGGCACCTAGAAATTGACACAAATGGGTCGCTATGCATATAGTAATGTTATATGAATATACGTATATAAACTGATTTACATTCAATCGGTTCTGTTTTTACTGTAATTTCTAATCAGTTATGTTCGGCGAAGAGTCCAAATTGAATAACAGTCTTTGGTGTCCGATTATTCCAGTCTACAACGGTAGTGAACAATATGTAGTCTCGATCGAAAGCATTCTGGAACGCGACTCGTGTGCCAATTTTAAAAAGTTCATTTTGTCTTAAATATTGGATCTCAGAAGCTCATCTTTTCCCCGTAAGATCACAACATCAATGTTGATTTAGATTGACAAATAATTCGTGTTTTCAATGTTGAAGATTTTGGATGATATTGAGTTAGAGACTCGCCTCCTTTAAACGCGGGGATCACGTGGCTAAGTGGGTAAGACGCTGGCTCGCTAGCCTGGAGGTCTGGTGTTCGATCCCTGTATTGGCCGAGAAAGTTCATTCAGATTTTCCGGCGTGGTTCCCCCTTGTCAGTTATGCAGGACGGGGGGCCTGATAAGGACAGCTGTCTAGTCCTTCGGATGAGACGAAAAACCGAGGTCCCGTGTATACATTGGAATGAACGTAAAAGATCCCTTGGCAGTTGGAATTCGATATAAGAGTAGGCGATAGTGCCGCTGCCCGGGCAAAATTTCCCTCATAGCACACTGTATGGCGTATGCCCGTCTTCATTAGCCCAGCATAGGAGCAGAACAGTAGGACGTTAAACCCCATTTCATTTCATTTCATTTCATTTCCTTTAAACGCGGTTCATTTTATCTCGCAGTCAGTTTGAATATATTGACTTTGTTCTGAAGTGTACTTTGAATTTTTAAAAATAAACATAAATTTACAATAAAATAGGGACAAAGGTGCACCCTGATAACAAGTCAGGCATATTTTAGAGATCGTGTTACATTCTAGGAAAACTATGAGTTATTTAAGGTCCTAGAAATGGGCGTATATAAATTGTGAAACAGTATTCATGTCCTAACACGCCCCTCACTGTCATGTGATTGATGCCTTACCAGATCTAACAAGATTAAAGATGCATTATGTAAGATTTAGATAAAGAGCTGGCCATTTTTGCTATAATAGTTCAAAAATAGATAATGTAAAACGAAAATATTGAAAATTTCATGCAAATTACTTTATTCTGTTTTTAGTTTTGACAAGATGTTCGCATTTTTGTAATCAGGGCACTGGTATATTCGAGACTTAGCCTCGCTTTCCTATTTCTAAATTAAATTTTTAAATAGCGAACCGTTTTAATCTAGTTAAAATCTTAAGTATCCTATGCCATCGAGAGTTGATGATGGTCTTGTTTTGTTAATAAATGTCTAATTAATAGTGTATAGAACATATCAGACCCCAAGAAAGGCCTGCAATAGGCAGATTTAGCTCTTGCATAATGTACGTTAATCAATAAGAATATATTATCTCATGGGTGGGGGGAGGGGGGTTGGTAGCGCGCATTAGATCATAAAGTCTGTTATTTACTCAAATGGTGCGGTTTCGATCCCACACTTGCCTAACCTCGTGGGTTTTATCCGTGTCCCCCGAGTCTGCTATAGACACCTACGCGCATGCGAATTATTGACATAAAAATGTACCTTGTTACTCTCGAAATGACCTAGTTTGTGTTGAGTGGAAGTTAAACCCATTTCATATATACTTATATCTTATTCAAAATAAAATATTGTTTACATGTATTTAATTAAGCACATCCGATTAAGAATGTCCAACCTCGTGGGTTTTCTCCGGGTCCTCCGGTTTCCTCCCACTGCTAAAGACCCCTACGTGCAAGCGAATTATGTAAATAAAATTAAACCATATGTTAGTCCCGAAATGACCTAGTTTGTGTCGAGTGGACGTTAAACCCCATTTCTCTCCCTCTCTCCCGATTAAGAATTGACTGGCTTGTACGGAAAAGGGGCGCCACGGTGGCTCAGTGAGTAAGACGCTGGCTCTTCAACTAGGAAATCTCTGGTTTGATCCCGGTGTTGGTCGAGATAGATCCTCGGGATTTTCCGGCCTGATGTCCCTTGACGTAAGCACGTCTTAAAGAACAATATTGGTGTAAGTCATTCTAAAATTTGTGATAGAGCTTGTTAAATACATCCCAAATATAATTTTATCACAGAGATCATTGCTACGGGAGATGTGTAAACAAGCACGTGAAGAAACGGGAAGTGACGTCAAACATGACAAACACGAGTTGTCTTTCTATATAACAGACTGAAGTAACGAGCGGTAACAGACAAACGATCGAATTTCATTTCACTGATAATTCAGTTGAAGATGAAAAGTTTTTATATGAGACGATGAGAGGGAATCCGAGAATGGTTCTTTTACGTGCACGTCAATGTGTACACAAGATTTGTTATTATACCATACGAACGACTATACGTTGTCCCTTGCCTGCCACCCCCCCCCCCCCTTCCTCTAGCACTGACAAAGTGGAGCCATGCATTATGCAAGCGATAAGTCTGTCTATTGCAGGTCTTTCTTAATGTCTGAAATGTTTTCTAAATTATTAATTAGACATAAATTTATCCAGACCATAATCAACTCTCGATGGCATCGGATTTCTCCGATATTAAATAGATTAGAACAGTTCAGTCATATTTTGATTTAAGCTAAAAATGGAGGAGCGAGACTTAGCTCCAAACAGCTCTAGAACGGTGGTTGAAATTATTGCACACGTCTTGTCAAACCTTGAAAGGCTAATATCTTTGCCCGCAACAAGGTAATTTGAATGAAATTTTCAAATTATTCATTTTACATTATCTATTTTCGAACTATTTTAATAGCAAGAATGCCTAGCTCTTTATCTAAATCTTACATCATGTATCTTTAATAAATGATCAGTAATGGCGATGATGACAGACGCTAGACTATATCTGACAAATGTCGAGTTATATTCTATAGAACACATGAATTACATGTCTTAGGTCTTTCAGTACTGTCTTTTAAAACGGATATTCAGAAGAAAAAGGTCTTTTGATCCCGGTATTCAATACGTCATCAAAAAATAACTCAGGCATTACGTGTTCCGATTAAAGATACGATCAAATCTTGTTGGATATCATCGGATTGAATGACTTGACAGAGAAACCAACTATACATTATCGGGCTTACACCACCACCTTTCATCGACAGATTTGAATAGAGCCCCGCCCCTTGTTGAAACACTTTGGTATTCTATAAGAAATATATCTTACATACAGGCAGTAGGTGTGGTCTAATGGCTAATTCTATGTGTGTATTTAGTCACAGGAACTCGTAAATAGATTTTGTTTAAGTAAAATAAAAAAAGGGATCGGTATAAAGCCATTATAGTATATCACTGATGTAAAGACATTTAGGGTCTGGTTTTATCCGTATTAATCGTATATTTAACACGAAAAGGGACTACGTACAGGTGTAAATCCACGAGTTACAAAGGATCTCTTTTACAGGTAAGAATAGGAAATTTATTTAATTACGAATAATGAGTTATAATTTAGTCCATTCTAATATTTCAAACCCAATTGGTTCATTCTAATTGGCCCATCGTTATGTTTCATCACATCAAAATAGTCCATCCTATTCTTTTAAATCTAATTGGTCCATCCTTTTGTTTCTTTAGATCTAATTGGCCCATTCTAACGTTTCAGGCCTGATTGGTCCATTCTAACGTTTGAGATCTAATTGGTCCATTCTAACATTTCAGACCTAATTGGTACATTCTCACATTTCAGACCTAATTGGTCAATTCTAACGTTTGAGATCAAATTTGTCCATTCTAATGTTTCAGATCTAATTGGTACATTCTAACATTTCAGACCTAATTGGTCCATTCTAACGTTTCAGACCTAATTGGTCCATTCTAACGTTTCAGACCTAATTGGCACATTCTAACATTTCAGACCTAATTGGTCCATTCTAACGTTCCAGACCTAATTGGTCCATTCTAACGTTTCAGACCTAATTGGTACATGCTAACATTTCAGACCTAATTGGTACATTCTAACGTTTCCGATCTATTTGGTACATTCTAACATTTCAGAGCCCCTGGTACATTCTAACGTTTCAGATCTAATTGGTACATTCTAACATTTCAGACCTAATTGGTCCATTCTAACGTTTCAGACCTAATTGGTCCATTCGAATTTATCCATCCACCCATTCCTCAGATCTATTGCCATGTTTTATATCAATTTTTTTGTTTTTATTCTGATCGTTTAATGAATTTAAGTCACCTCTTATTCTCCCTAAGCCGAGTAAATTTCTGGTCGGCCGTTTTTTTTTAACAAGGTGGTGTATTGTATGTGGCAATGGTGGGCTATATTTAATATCAAATAATCTAAAGTTAAGATTAAAATTTATTGATACGCCTGTTTTTAAAATTCCGCTAAGCCTTGACATTATCTAAGGTTGGTATTTTGATTTCGATTTCTTAATTAAATGTTAAATAATCAATCTGAATACATATTATCGTGAAAAGCTGTGATAAATCGGATATTTTGACAGACAATACAATATATTATATTGTGTAATTAGCCACGTTTTGTTATAGGTCAAAGACATAGGTTTTGTTATCCAGTCTCACCTACAGGACGCACGGTCGGACATTTCCACTGTTAAACATACATTATGCAAGAGGTAAATCGGCCTATTGTAGGTCTTTCTTTAGGCTTGAAATGTTATATAAACTATTAATTAGACATTAATTAACTTATCCAGACCATAATCAACCCCCAATGTCATGTTATGTGTCGGATTTTCACTGGATTTGAATCCGATCTGCTGTCCAACGCTCATTGATGATTAAATCCAAAAATGGATAATCGAGACTATGTTTTTATCGTACCTACTTTAGTAATGATGATCGAGGCTAGGTTTAAATTCAAACGCTCATACCTCAGTTCAGAGTGGAGCAATTTGACTGAAATTAACAACATATTCTATTTACGTTATCTATTTTGTAATTATTATAGTGAGAACTACCAACTCTTTATCTAATCTCCAATAATCAGATTCATATAAATTTGATTCAAATACAGATCTATATTTCGTTTCGTTTTTTTATACTTTCGATGGCCTCTACTACATGAAGATCTGGCTGGTTGTAGTGGAAGGTCGGATCAGGGGTCATAGGAGCGGCTTTTGATCCTATGACGACAGACATTGATTGATCAGTCAGCGTTGACATTTCCAGAGGATTTACCCACACTTCCATGCACCTCACGCCAAAAGTTCGCCCTAACAGACCGTTTCATTGACTAATCCCTCACATCATCCAGAACGCAGGTTATATAACAAACCTCCTTAATCTTATTGTAGTAAAGACAAGTAAAACGAAATTTTGAACTATAAAAAACGAAACGAAATAAGATCTGTGTTTTGATTCATATGGGTTTGTGAATTTATTTACCAAAAAACGGACGGATTGCTACGATATGATGAAATATTTTTTTTTTTTTCTTATTTTTTTTTTAAACAATATTTTATTTCACGTACAACAAGATTATTTACTACACTGATGTAATGGATTTGAAATTAAGCCAAAGCTTATATAAATTCAACTCCATGTAAATTATACATTTTAATACAATTAATAAAATATACAAAATGTATAAGTATACCTTACATATTTACATTGGCAAATAAATAAAATAAAATAAAATAAAATAAAATAAAATAAAATAAAATAAAATTATAAATAAATAGATAAATACATAAAATATCATCATCATCATCATATCATCATTTATCACTATCGCCTGCTAATTACCACATTTATTCAAAGCGTTTAAAATAGAGGGAGGGGGGGGGCGAATGGTTAGCACGTGTGCGCTGTATAATACGTTCTACCACTGAGTAGCGTGGTAACGTGGGTTTTCTCCGGGTCCTCCGGTTTCCTCCCACTACTAAAGACCCCGTACGTGCAAGCGAATTATTGAAATAAAATTGAACCACATGTTAGTCCCGAAATGACCTAATTTGTGTCGAGTGGCCGTTACCCCCCCCCCCCCCTCTCTCTCTCTCTCTCTCTCTCTCTCTCTAGTTTAGAATACCTGTGAACTAATAATTGGATATTTAGAAGATCTCTGTACACATCCGGCCTACTAATTATATATTAACGATCTCTGTAAACGGACACGTTTATCAGCTGAATTAGAATATATAAGGCGTGATCATTGTGTTGTTTGCTTTTGAGCACAATAGAAATAGGATGCTTGAGTGATCATGAATGAACAACCTTACACAATCTTTCATTCATTTAATGATATGTTTTGTTGTAGGTTTTTGTGTCCAAGGGCGAAGATCTGTAGTAATGATCTTGTCGCCATTAATAACTATGTGCTCATAGTCACATTAAGCAATTGAATTTGCGGGGTTGGATGGCCGAATGGTTAGCGCACCTTTCGATTCCCTAGTTGTAAGTGACAAAGAGTAGGGTCGCCTGTCCAACCTCGTGGGTTTTCTCCGGGTCCTCCGGTTTCCTCCCACTGCTAAAGACCCGTTTGTCTGGTGTAACTGGATGATCGGTTATTGAACGCATATCGCCGATCTCGACAATTTGAACAAACAGATTGTTATATTGTTATTTTTAAAGTAGCTAAGTCTCTAACTCAATATCATCCAAAATCTTCGACATGGAAAACACGATTTATTTGTCGGTTTAAATCAACATTGACGTTGTGATCTTACCGGGAAAAGATGGCCTTCTGATATCCAATATTTAAGACAAAATAAACATTTTACAATTGGTACACGAATCGTGTACCATAATGCTTTTCAGCGCTATGTGTAATAAGGTACTCGAAAAACGAGGCTAGGCATATTCCACAAGTCATGTCAAACGGTGACGCTATATTCTTATCTGGAGAGCATGCCCAATAAATACTATCGGCGTAGACTGGAATAACCAGAAGCTAGAGATTGAAATTCGATTGACAATACTGCCGTATGTCGCCGAACCTAACTGATTAGAAATTACAGTAAAAACAGAAACGATTGAATGTAAATCAATTTATATACATTCATATTACATTATTGTATGCGTTGCAACCCATTTGTGTCAATTTCTAGGTCCCAAATATTAGCGACTTAGCTCCTTTAAAGCTCAATTTGAAATACGATTTATTAACGCTCTAAGCCTTAAACTGAATACGTTTGTACAGAAATTGAATAATATGGCCGCACAATAGAACAAATTATACCGGGTGTCAGAGATCACGCGCTTTATAAATACGAGTATTGTGAAAAACTAACTGAAAGATATGTAAATCTCACTACAGCAAGCCGAGGAAAATATTATTATTATAATTCATATATAAAGATCATGGAGTACTAACAGGGCGTGCTGTATTGAACTTATAGATATTCAATAGTGTTGTCTATTTTGCGGCCGGCGAGGGGGGGGGGGGTGGGTGTGGTGGAAGATCAGATTGGTTGGGGAGGACGTGTTGCAGGGATGTCAATTACATACGAAAAATTCATGTATCGGATATTCGGGGTTAGGGTTAGGGTTAAGAATATCTCCCCGTACTCTCAACACGTGTAGTGCCTTAGTTCTGCATGTGAAAATATCTGACCCCCTCCACCCACCCCCCTATCCGACCGATCATAGACTCTCCCATGGTCAATACGGTATAATATAAATATCCATTTAATGATGTTGTTTACAGATACATGTAGCGTTTATCTCAAACCCCTGTGGTTTTATTCATAACATGGTGGCCGAATGGTCGCTTTAGACCATTAGATCTGTCATTGAATCAAGTAGGGTGGCCTGTCCAACGTCGTATACCCCATTGGGTTCTGTTTAGATACGCTTGGTTTTATTTATTAATGAAATGAAATGAAACGGAGTTTAACGTCCTACAGTTCTGCCCCGACTGGGCTAATGAAGACGGTTTTATGATTGTTCATATCAAATAAAAAACATGTCCGACCAGGGGTCATAAGAAAGGAAGTAATAAATAAATAAATAAATAAATAAATAAATAAATATTAAGTTGACAGCCCCTCTATATGTATATTATGGTACCTAGTCGTTGTTTTTAAAACCCTGTGGTTTTATTGTCAATTATTAATAATACTAGTCCACACCATGTCCGAACGAAAGCTAAAATCAGACAAAAGGGTTTTTTGAATTAGGAACTGGTTGTATGCACTTGGTAATCTTCTCCTTGTTCTTGGTATTGTTCTTCTCCCTGTTCTTCTCCTTGTTCACCCTCTTCTTGTTCTTCTCCCGTTTCTTTTTCTTGTTCTCCCTGTCCTTGTTCTCTTCTCCCTCTTCTTGTTCTTCTCCTTCTTCGGGTTGTTCTTCTTTGTGTTTTCTTGTTCACATTGTTGTTCGTGTTGTTGTTCTCGTTGTAGTTCTTCTTGTCCGGGGCGACACTCATCCAATAAAGCCTAAAACTGCTCCAATTCGAGTAAGAATGACACGAGACTTGTCATTATCGTTCTTTGAACAGCGATTGATTTGACTTTGATCTTTGATGGCTGCCATGACGTCATTTTTGGTTTCTCCGTTATATAGAATTCTTGTTGTAAAGAAAGTCTAACCGGTAGAATATTTCAACATGGCCGATTTTATTGACATTGACATTAATTTATCGGTTGAAAAATAAACACCCAAACGAAAGTCAATGAAAACAAAATGTGTATGACGATTTAAAATTATGTGTGGAGTGAAAAATGAAATTAAATGACATGGGGTTGAACACCCTATTTGTGTGGAGATTAGGGTTTTACGTCGGGATCTCACGTGGTTAGAGAACCACGCCCGGTCCCCTGTAGACAATGTGTACTTATATTGCCGTGTATTGTAACCCGTGGTTTTATTTACATACATCTATAACAATATATCAAAAAAACAAATTGACGGCCTTTATCGCGATATTAACATCTTTATTACTATTTAATGTTGGTTGTTCAGTATTTTTATGAATGTAAACGTGGGAAAGAGAGTTTCTTTATTCATATTCAGAGTGATATGGCGCAGGATTAAGACCAGTGGAAATTGAGTGAGACGGCCTTAATAGCACGTGCATTGTTTACATTGGGCGTAGTAACACAAACTGATCCGGGCAGAATTGGCGCCATTTACTCATTTTACACCGTCTTAATAATTTAAAAAATTGTTTTATAATTTAAATTTGCAGAAGAAAAATAATATAATATTGAGAGTTAATTAACTCGCCTAATCTGATTAAAACACAGATCCTATTTCGTTTCGTTTTTATAGTTCAAAATTTTTTTTTACTTGTCTTTACTACACTAGGATATGGAAGAATTGTTATCATTGACGTGTTCTGGATGATGTGAGGGATTAGCTAATGAAACGGTCGGTTACGGCGAGCTTTTGGCGTGAGGTGCACGTTTATCCACTAGAAACATCAATGCTGATTGGTTAATCAAATATCTGTGTCAAAAGCCACTCGTATGACCTCTGACGCGACCTCCAAAAACAACTGGTCAGATCTTCATGTAGTGTAGGCCATCGAAATTATAAAAAAAAAACGAAACGAAATGTAGATCTGTATTGTAACTAGCCCCAATGTCGCCCTTTTCAGTGATAGCAGCGGCTAAGCGAATATTTACTGCGGATCAGTGCTAATTAACCCATGCTGTCGTCATCCTTTTTAGTGATTGTAGCGGCTAAGCGAATATTCACTTTTGATCAGTTTGTAATAAAGAATGTAAAGACTTTCTCTGATGGAATGGAACAGGTTTCACGCCAGCTGATTTTAAAAGGAAGCTGTAAAGAATTCCTTGTTTTGACTTGTCTCAGACGAAGTGTAAAAGAGTCAGGGCGATAATCTTTTAAAATAGCGCTAATTAAAACAACTTCTCGACAGATTAAATAACTGGAGATGGCTAAAAAGCCAAGAATAGTTTTACGTAAAAAGAGAGAGAGAGAGAGAAATGGGGTTTAACGTCCACTCGACACAAATTAGGTCATTTCGGGACTAACATATGGTTTAATTTTATTTACATAATTCGCTTGCGCGTAGGGCTCTTTAGCAGTGGGAGGAAACCGGAGGACCCGGAGAAAACCCACGAGGTTGGACAGGCGACCCTACTCCTTGTCACGTACAACCGGGGATTCGAAACCACGCCAGTCGACTCAATGACAGACTTTATGATACAGCGCGCGCACGCTAACCATTCAGCCATCCAACCCCCCTTTACGTAAAAAGCTGTCATTAATTACGGTAATGGCTGAAAGATAACACCGTGAAGATTATGGATGGAATGCCAAAAAATAGAATGAGACCAGTAAATTATTGGGTTGTTTGTTTTCGTTTTAGCAATTAAAATAATTTAAATTTTCTGAATAAAATAAGATGTCATTTGTTGGCACGCCGCAGTTGGAGGGATAACGTTAAACATACATATGCAAGCACTAAATCTGCCCATTGCAGGTCTTTCTTTAGGCCTGAAATGTTATCTAAATTATTAATTAGTCATTAATTATCTTATCCAAACCATAATCAACTCTTGATGCAATCGTGTGTTTTGGATTTTCAGTGGATTTGAATCCGATCTGCTGCTCAACACTCATTGATGATTAAATCCAAAGTCGATGATCGAGACTATGTTGTTGGTTTTTTTTATCATACCGACTTTAGTAATGATGATCGAGGCTAGGCTTAAAATTCAAAAGCTAATATCTTGGTTCAGAGTGGAGCAATTTGACTGAAATTTTCAACATATTCTGTTTACGTTATCCATTTTTTAACTATTATAGCGAGAACAGTCAACTCTTATCTAATCTCCCATAATGCCCCTATAATGGAGCTGACGATAACGTTGTCGTTTGAACGAATGGGCGTGGTCAATACAATATTCATCTGAAAAAAGGAAACGTCATGATGAAACTAAGACTCTATTCTACATAATGGCTTACTTCTGTTGAGCGCGGGTTTTTTTAATTATCAATTCTTGACTACTCTCTTCGCTCGCATGAGCTTTTACATTACTGTTTAAAGGAGGCAAGCTTTTAACCGAATATCATCCATAATTCGACATTGCAAACACGAATTATTGGTCAATATTATCCACAATTTAAATCAATATTGATGTTTTTATCTTACCCGAAGCGATAGCCCAACGTCACTAGGTCTATGCTACTCCGCGATCCAAGCTACCACGATACACCAGTTATCACCTTCGCGACAGCCCTAGTGTAGCCGCCAACACCCTAGACAGACAGACAGGACAATAAAACAAAGGACATTCACAAATGTTAGTATGACACGGGGAGAGAAAGAGAGAGAGAGAGAGAGAGGTATGGCTTTTAACGTCCACTGGACACAAACCAGGTCATTTCGGGACTAACATATGGTTCAATTTTATTTCAATAATTTGCTTGCGCGTAGGGATCTTTAGCAGTGGGAGGAAACCGGAGGACCCGGAGAAACCCCACAAGGTTGGACAGGCGACCCTACTCCGTGTCACATACAACCGGGGAATCGAAACCACGCCAGTTGACTCATTAACCATTCGGCCACCCCCCACCCCCCATGAGAAGAGTATAACTGGTCTGAGATAGTAATTGATTGCAGAAACGAAAAACACTAAAGATAATATGGCGGCTTTGATTTTCTTAATCTTATAATCTAAAAATTAAATCTCTGGTTGAAGCCCCGCTATTACCCGGAATGCAAATGACCGCCCATTTTATGAATTCAGATTCCTAACGAGAGGTGTCTGGTCGTATATTTCTTAATAAGCTTCGTCTCATATTTCAAAAATCTGTTGTACCACCATTACTCACACTGGAAGTCACGAGAAGAAAAAATCCCAAGATGTTATTCTGGCTTCTGTGACAGGAATTTTAATAATCGTACAGTTGAACTGATGGCAAAACTAATGAGTTCCACAGAAGGTTGTCCTGACATGAAGAAAATTGATGAAAATAACGGTTTTCAAATTCATAAGCCGAGAAAAAAAAACTAGGTCTTAATGTTCGCACGATATTTGATTCAAAAGTTAGTTACACCCACTCTCATAGCAATCCGATTAGAATACAGATCTATATTTCGTTTCGTTTTTTATATTTTTGATGACCTACACTACATGAAGATCTGACCGGTTGTAGTGGAAGGTCGCGTCCGAGGTCATACCAGCGGCTTTTGACCCTATGACATCAGACATTTGATTAACCAATCAGCGTTGATGTTTCTAGTGGGTTACCCACAGTTCCATGCATCTCACGACAAAAACTCACCGTAACGGACCATCTCATTGGCTAATCCCTCACATCATCCAGAATGCGGGTTATATAACAACTCTTCCAGGTCCTAGTGTAGTAAAGACAAGTATAACGAAATTTTAAACTATAAAAACAGAAACGAAATAGGATCTGTGTTTTAATCAGATTGCTGTCATGGTGATGGTGAAGAAATTGGACGACTTAACGTTGTTTGTCGAGTCTGTTGAGTCCAGGAGCCGTGATGTCATAGTGAATAGCACGCTACTTCAATAACCAGACGTTCCCCAGTTTAATCCTCGATTTACCAGCCTGTTTTCTCAGGTTCACGAGACGACAGAATGTGCTTACTCTTTCGAGAACATCGAGTGCCACAGTTGCCAATTCTCTGTTATCTGGGACGTTTGTCTGACAAGCCTGTTTTCACTAGCCTAGCCTGACGTTAAACCCCATTTCATTGGCCTAACAAGCCTGTCTTCATTAGCCTAGCTTGACGTTAAACCCCATTTCATTGGCCTAACAAGCCTGTCTTCATTAGCTGAGCCTGACGTTAACCCCCATTTCATTGGCCTGACAAACAAACAAACAGTTTGGGTTGTTTTAGGAATATTTTTTATCAGATTGGAATATTTTGTGACATGATGCATTGATGACTTGGTCGAGTAAGAGTAACATCCATGGCCAAATGCTTTTTTTAATAGTTTTTACTTCTAGAGAAAAATGATAATTACTCAATCTTGTGATTTTATTTTCGTGTTCTCCGCTTTCCATCCACTGTTAAGGAGTCCTGTATGCCAGCGACTTATTGACAAAAACGGTAACAGTATAACGCCCCCCCCCTCTTACTCTCTCTCTCTCTCTCTCTCTCTCTCCATCTCTCTCTCTCTCGCTCTCTCTCTCACTCTCTCACAGCACACTGTACGGCGTATGCCCGTCTTCATTAGCGTAATGGGGGCAGAATACTAGTACGTTAAACCCCATTTTATTTCAATTTTTCTCCGATTAACTCCAATGTTAACATTACAGAGGTTTATTAGGAATTAAACGATTATAAATCAACATAGATACAGATATAGAGGGCATTACGAGTGTATCTAATTACCAGGTAAATATGGCCTGTCATGTGTCACCTGTCGCATCTGTCAATTTATCCAGATAAAACATCGGTTTCGGTCTTTTTGATGTCTTACTCACCTGAATCATCGAATTGTTGGCAATAATTGACCCATTTCTAAAGTCAAAATGGGTCAATTACTTTATTTAATTTATGGGCCTGAATTCCAAATACATTGGATTTATTCAAGAAGAACAACGACCACGTTAACCTCGTAAAATTCACGCACAAACGATCTCAGATATTCAGATATAATGAGGAATTTATTTGACTCCTCTTTGATCTGTGATGGTTGATAGCCACTGGAGCGTCTAATAGATAAGATTCAGTTCTTTTTAAGGTGGGGGGGCGTAGGGGGAGGGGGGAGGATATACCTTATATATTTTACATTGTTCCAGACATACCTGAATTATTCGGGGGGATGGGTGACCGAATGGTTAGCACGTGCGCGCTGTATCATCAGGTCTGTTATTGAGTCAAGTGGTGTGGTTGTACGTGACAAGGAGTAGGGTCGCCTGTCCAACCTCAAGGGTTTTCTCTTGGTCGTCCGGTTTCCTTCGACTGCTAGAGACCCCTAAGCGCAGGCGATTTATTGAAATAAAATTGAGCCATATGTTAGTCCCGAAATGAACTAGTTTGTGTCGCGTGGACGTTAAACCCCATCTCTCTCTCTCTCTCTCTCTCTCTCTCTCTCTATCTGAATTATTCACGTTTCCAAACATGCATCTCGGGACTCAGTGAATAAGACGTTGGAACGCTGACCTGCGCGTCCCGTGTGTGATCCATGTGTAGGTCTAGAACGTTGATCAGGATTTTCTAGCGTGGTTCCCGCTTTTCATTGGTGCAGGGCCAGGACCTGACAAGAGACAGCGTATAGTCGTTCGGATGGGTCAAAATGAAGACGGGTATACGCCATACAATGTGCTATGAGGGAAATTTTTCCCGGTCAGGGACACTATTGCCTACTCTGTTTATATCGATTTCCAACTGCCAAGGGATCTTTAACGTGCATGTCAATATATACACGGGATCTCGGTTTTTCGTACCATCCGAACGACTAGACAGCTGTCCTTATCAGGCCCTCCATCCTGCACCACTGACAAGGGAAGACGTCGCCGGAAAATCACGATGAACTTTCTCGGCAAATGCAGGATCGAACACGTGACCTCCAGGCTAGCGAGCCAGCGTCTTACCCACTTAGCCATCGTGACTCCCTGGTAAAATTGGAGTGTGGAGATGGTCATAATATGATATGTTTTAACCCCATGGTTGGTTTCAATAAAGTAATAACAATATTTCTAGTTTAATTGAGTGAGGAAATTCCTCGTGAAATCTGATATTTATTGTACATTGGACTGTCTTTAAAACAATTTAAACGTGTATTGTGAATCATTGAACCGTGTATAGTAAATTAGAAGATGGTGGGTGACAATTTGGTCGGTATATATTGATATATATATATATCTATGTTACCATGGTTAATTAACGTCCATTATCCACCATCTTGAACCAGGAGTTCCAGCGCGGGGGAGGTAGGGGAGGTTCCAGAAATTTCAGATATCCATATTGAAGTGTCATGGTGACAATTCGCCAGCGCGTAACGTGCGCAAAGAGTAAAGCCCACAACGGCGGATTGTGGCGGGGTGGCTAGGGCTACGAAAAATGGAACGCTGTAGATGTGTTTTCCGACTATTTAGAGTCCCTGCTCCCAAAAATTATTAATTGGTCTGAGTTTATATCGTTGGCCATTGCTACATTAGTCTCAGATTTACCTTTGACCATTGCTACATTAGCCGGAGGTTTACCGTTGACCATTGCTACATTACTCGGAGGACACCTCCCTTTCTCTCTCTCTCTCTCTTTCTCTCTCTCTCAATACGTTAGTAAACCACTACTAGTTTTTCTGGCAATAATAACTCACTCAAAACAAAGAATATTTCTTCTACAAACAATTCAAAAATAATTGTCAGGATTTGTTTTAAAGACATTTGAAGTTTATAACAACTGTTATAAGGTAAATTGATATTTCTGAGAATGTGTTGAAATATTTTTTTGTCATATATTATAAATTGCTGTTTCATTTATAAAAATGAAATGAAATGGGGTTTAACGTCCTACTGTTCTACTCCAACTGGGCTAATGGAGGCGGACATACGCCATACAGTGTCAGCGGCGCTATGACCTACTCTATAGGGGTTCTTCTAAGTGCACGTCAATGTGTACTCGGGGCCTCGATTTTTTGCTAGCCTGGAAGTCGCGTGTTCGATCCCTGTATTGGCCGAGAAAGTTCATCCAGATTTTCCGGCGTGGTTTCCCCTTGTCAGTGATGCAGGACGGAGGGCCTGACAAGGACAGCTGTCTAGTCGTTCGGATGGGACGAAAAACCGAGGACCGTTGTATACATTGGCGTGCACGTAAAAGATCCCCTGGCAGTTGGAATTCGATATAAGAGTAGGCGATAGTGCCACTGCCCGGGCAAAATTTCCCTCATTGCACACTGTATGGCGTATGCCCTTCTTCATTAACCCAGTAGGACGTTAAATCCCCATATTTCATTTCATTTCATTTGTCTTAATCACATTGTCTAATAACATAAACTTTTAACCGTCTGGACCTTCCATATACAAGTGGTACCGCATGTTCCAGAAATAGCAAGAGTGCAGAATCGTAAAACGAAATAAGAAGTCAAGGACAAATTGATATAATTAGGCGGTTAAAAATTCAGATCCCTTGGTCGCCATTCAAGCCGACATATTTAACACACATTGAATAAATAACACATCACTCCCGGTTTGACAGCTTGAGTGGTTAGAAGAAACATATCGCCGTTTTTATTTTTGTTTGTAGAAGAAAGGTATTGGCGGGGTCGAATAACGGAATTCATGAAGTCATTAACAGACTTGCGCGTAGGGGTCTTTAGCAGTGGGAGGAAACCGGAGGACCCGGAGAAAACCCACGAGGTTGGACAGGCGACCCTGCTCCTTATCACGTACAAAGGGGAATCGAAACCACGCCAGTTGACCCAATGACAGACTTTATGATACAGCGCGCACGTGCTAACCATTCGGCCATCTAACCCCTCGAAGTCATTAATAACATGAACAACTCAGAATGCTTGAATTTCGTTGTTTTCAGGAAATGTAAAACGTCTTTAAAGAAGAAATGAAATGAAATGAAATGGGGTTTAACGTCCTACTGTCCTGCTCCTAACCTGGGCTAATGAAGACGGGCATACGCCATACAGTGTGCTATGAGGGAAATTTTGCCCGGACAGCGGCACTATCGCCTACTCTTATATCGAATTCCAACTGCCAAGGGATCTTTTACGTGCACGCCAATGTGTACACGGGACCTCGGTTTTTCGTCCCATCCGAACGACTAGACAGCTTTCCTTGTCAGCCCCTCCGTCCTGCATCACTGACAAGGGGAAACCACGTCGGAAAATCTGGATGAACTTTCTCGGGCAATGCAGGGATCGAACACCCGACCTCCAGGCTAGCGAGCCAGCGTCTTACCCACTTAGCCACGTGATCCCCTTTAAAGAAGAAGAAGAAAAATGTTTGGTAATAATTATGATAATATTACAACTCACGGCTTTATTTTTTCTTAACCCATCAACACAGTTTTCTACTTTTCTTTATCCATCAACATAGTTTTGTATTTTTTAAGTGGATATCTGCAGTTTTGAGTTTTTAGTGGTAAATTATTATCTAATGAAAATTTGTGGCTCTGTTTTAGTAGAGAATTATTATTTTTTACATGCAAAGTTATTAAAAGTTATGCTGATTGTTACTCGGTTATTTTTGTGAAGCATATTATTTTCTGATGGTTATAATGATTTGTACTTGCTACTCATCTTTGGTAAGAAGCTTTTAAAATAAATTCTAAGTTTCCGCCAGTTAAAGTACGACAAATACGCATCGATTGGCGGAGTTCGATTTTTGATATGAGGTACATGTAGGCCTGACAATTCTAAGATGGCGGCGATTACGTCATGCTTGGTTTCTGATATTTGTTTATTTTATATGTTTGATGGCCGAATGGTTAGCGCGTGAGCCTTGTATCATAGGGTCTGTCATTGAGTCAACCGGTGTGGTTTCGATTCGTGGGTTTTCTCCGGGTCCTCCGGTTTCCTCGCACTGCTAAAGACCGATACGCGCAAGCGAATTATTGACATAAAATTGAACCATTTGTTAGTCCCGAAAAGACGTTAAAGCCCCCCCCCCCTCTCTCTCTCTCTCTTTCTCTCGGTTACAAATTAATAAATTATTGTTAATCAGCGATATTTTACTTTAGATGAGTATTTAAAGTAAAACGTAGTGCGGGGGAGGGAAAACGATGTTGTTCAATCCTATAATTATTTTATTGTTCAATGAAGAGCGAGTGGAAGCGCTGCGCTGCCTGTACAAAATCCAGCATAGCGTATACAGGTTTTCATAATCCCAGTTGGTACAGACTTGAAAATTTGAACCCACTTTTATTTCTTTTAATAAATTTAAAACACATGTGCCCCAAAGTCAAACAAGAAATAACTGATTTATTGCCCGTGCTAATATTTTCATTTCATAAACACTTACAAACTGTTTAACAAAAGTTCTAAGTGTAGGCCGATCTCTTAGAATACAATAAACGACTGTTTTAATGTCTGAATGGTTTATTACCCGGGGAATGGGTGGAGTATTACTAGTAGGTCCATTATTATTGTTAGGTTGTTCTGTAGGTGATTATTAAATGTTCATTTTTATTTTTAATAAAAACATATTTACTTTCTTATCCTCTTGACTACAGAGAGAGAGAGAGAGAGAAATGGGGTTTAACGTCCACTCGACACAAACTAGGTCATTTCGGGATTAACATATGGTTTAATTTATTTCAATAATTCGCTTGCGCGTAGGGGTGTTTAGCAGTGGGAGGAAACCTGAGGACCCGGAGACAACCCACGAAGTTGGACAGGCGACCCTACTCCTTGTCACGTACAACCGGGGAATAGAAACCCCGCCAGTTGACTCAATGACAGACCGTATGATACAGCGCGCGCGTGCTAACCATTCGCCCCCCCCCCCCCTAGACTACATCATAATATTTATTTTTATTAAAACCACTGATTATTCACATATCTCAAAATAAATATATTTTAATGTTATTAATACTGAATTAAAGATACAATATGGGAGATTAGATAAAGAGCTGGTAGTTCTCACTATAATAGTTAAAAACTAGATAATGTAAAGGCAATTTGCTGAAAATTTCAGTCAAATTGCTCCACTCTGGACCGAGAATTTAGCGATTGAATTTTCGGCCTAGCCTCAATCATCGTTACTAAAGTCGGTACGATAAAAAAAACATAGTCTCGATCATCCAGTTCATGATTAAATTATGAATGAAACTTGAGCAACAAATCGGATCCTAATCCAATAAATATCGCAGGCTAGCGTTGACATCGAGAGTTGATTATGGTCTGGATAGGTTAATTAAAAATAATGTCTAATTAATAATTTAGATAACATTTCAGGCCTAAAGAAAGACCTGCATTAGGCAGATTTAGCTCTTGCATTATGTATATGGACCATGAAACGTGCATTATGTCATCGCCGTCAATAAGAATCGAATGTTTTCTCCGATTTCACCCCCGCCCCCTCCCCTCTGCCCTCCCCTCACTCTTAAGCTCCCTCGATTTTGATCCCACCCCAATTGGGAAAACATTATCACGTAATATGGAAATTAACAATTTCCGTCCGGAAATGACGTTGTGGGCGATAAGATACTTGTATGATGGGTTAGTGCTAAATGATAAGGCCAGCTCAATTTTCGTCATAGGTCACGAGATGTAAACAGGGCTAGCGCTACTCCTAACCATATCCCTAACCCTGCGCCTAGCCCCAAAGCTTACCCTAAGCCTCGACTACAATCTCGCCAACAATCACATGCTCTAACCTTATTGACATCTCAACGACCTTGACAAAAATAGAGCTGGCATTAACAAATACATTTAGCCTTGTATTATGACCCCATTGATTTGCGTATACGACGTCGTACGCGTGCTCCTTGTTTGAAAAGTGTACCTAGGCCATGGAATATATGAACGTTTGAAGTTTGACAATAAGTATTGTTATCTATGAACGAGTTGAATCTAATAAAACTAAAACTACATTAATCCAACCAGTATTAGGATTTTTACACTTGATAAAAAGGGGGATCAATGGAGATTATACAATATCGAAATACCAGAATCCGACGAATATAAAATTTTATTTCACCAGTCGAGGGTTTTACTGCCCAAATAATAGAAATGAAATGAAATGAAATGAAATGAAATGGGGTTTAACGTCCTGCTGTTCTGTTCCGATTGGGCTAATAAAGATGAGCATACGCCATACAGTGCTATGAGGGAAATTTTGCCCGGGCAGCGGCAGTATGGCCTACTCTTTTGCATGTATTGAATTCCAACTTTTTTACCTCCACGCCAATATATACACGGAACCTCGGTTTTCGTCCCATTTGAACGACTAAAGAACTGTCCTTGTCGGCCAATGCAGGGATTGAACACGCGACACGTGTCCTACACACTTATCCACCGTGGCCCCTGCGCGTAATAGACTTCCAATAGGAAAAACACTACAATTCAGAATAGATTCTGTTTCTAAACATAACACATGACACAACAACACATTAAAATCTGCCTCTACAATGGCCTGCAGTCTATGCCGTGCCAACTAGGACCCCCCCCCCCCCGCCTCACCACCACCACCCGGCTAAATCTTTTTTGAGACGACAATCAGTTTTGGGCACGTGATTGTTGATGAGATTGTAGTTGTAGATAAGGATTAGGGTAAGCATTGGGGGTAGGTCCAGGGTTAGGGTTAGGGGTTGGGATTAGCGCTAGACCTGTTTACATCTCGTGACCCATGACGAAAAATTGAGCTGGCCTTATCATTTAGCACTACACACACACACACCCCCGCCCCCCCCCCCACACACACACCCAAGGTCTGATCCTTGGCGGCAGTGTATAGTTGGCCTAATATTAGCACAGAATCTGAGTTAAAACCTCATCTATTTCACGTGCTCTAACCTCGAGAAAATTTAGACTTTATATAAAAAATTAGGTTAATTAAAAACATCGATGATCTGTAAATTGATTTAAATTAAAAACAAATTCTAGTATTAATCTCTTTAATGTAATTTCTCTAGCCTCATAATCAAAACTTCCGGTGTTAGTATAAAAATATAGCAGCCAATATAACATTAAAGTGGCCAGTTTTTGTAAAACGTCCTGGGACGTTGAATATTTATATTTGTTTCTTCTATGTTGAGGCTGTGTTATAAAATCTGAATGGGTTTATATGATTATGTTTTATGGAGGGTGGGGTGGTAACACAATATGAACATTTCTGCTGGGTTTACCGTTGGCCACTCTGCTACATTAGCCTGAGGTGTACCTTTAACCATTGCTCCATTAGCCTGATGTTTACCTTTAACCATTGCTACATTAGGCAGAGGGTTACCGTCGGCCATTGCTACATTAGCCTGAGGTTTACCTTTAACCATTGCTCCATTAGCCTGAGGTGTACCTTTAACCATTGCTCCATTAGCCTGATGTTTACCTTTAACCATTGCTACATTAGGCAGAGGGAAACCGTCGGCCATTGCTACATTAGCCTGAGGTTTACCTTTAACCATTGCTCCATTAGCCTGATGTTTACCTTTAACCATTGCTCCATTAGCCTGATGTTTACCCTTAACCATTGCTACATTATGCGGAGGGTTACCTTTAACCATTGCTACATTAGCCTGATGTTTACCTTTACCCATTGCTCCATTAGCCTGATGTTTACCCTTAACCATTGCTACATTATGCGGAGGGTTACCTTTAACCATTGCTACATTAGGCAGAGGGTTACCTTTAACCATTGCTACATTAGGCGGAGGGTTACCTTTAACCATTGCTACATTATGCGGAGGTTTACCTTTAACCATTGCTACATTAGCCTGAAGTTTACCGTTGACCATTGCTACATTAGCCGGAATTGTGAAATTATTAACTACACGCCCGCGTTCCCGTCATCCGTTTTCATTATCCCAGTCGGTGCAGAAAAGTAGGACGTTAAACTCCATTTCATTTCATTTTACACTCTCATCACTCCATTTCCTCGTTTTTTGGGCATAACGTCGGTTTCCTCCGAGGGTGATATCACATACAGTATAGGGTGGCCCTTATTTTTTCAAAATACCCTCAATTCATGTCTCCAATACAAGAGTTTTAATATTCAGCTTTAAAAGTTACTTTTAATAGGTTTGAATAAAATATACAATTGTGTATCATCCGCAATCCGCGTGTAGATGAAATAATAATTCATGATGTCTTACTATGAAACCAAGTGGTTTAGTGTATAAACTAAACAAGATCGGTCCGAGGACGGACCCTTGGGGTACACCGGAAGCCACAACAGAAGGGCTAGAAGTAAACATCAAAGAAAAAGATGTAACTTCCCGGAAAAATCTTGATTTTGCCAATTTTCGAACCTCTGTATAGATCACTGGAATCACTTGTGTAGCTTTATAAATGTTGTTTTTGTCTTGTTCACATTCTGATTAACCAGGAAACAACTTTTTTTTCATGTATAACTTTTTTCCATAAAAATAAACAAAACTGAAAAAATACCAAAAAGTCCTATTTTGTTCGAACTTTGATAGACGGTAGCACCATCTAAAAAAAAAAAAAAATTTCATTTTTTTCTCATCAATTTCATAACAAATTGAGGGGAAAGCCTCTTAACTTCTCAAAATTTTGCAAAATAAGGGCCACCCTAATACAGCACTCACGCTCCCATTTTCCGCTTTATTTATTTCTGAGTCTATAATGATTATAAAATAGGCGTTGATCTATAAATGTAGCTATATAGAGATTGGCTAAGTCATGGCGTGGTGGCCTTCACAGAGTCTCCTCGTAGGTTGGGATTGTTAAATATTATAGAGAATTCATATCTTGTAGTTTGTGACGGACGTATGTGAACCGTTTGCTCTATGATCTGGCTAACTTTTGTTTAGTCTTTGTCGTTGTTGCGAAACGACCGTCGGGGAGAGGAGAACGTTTGAATGTTTTGTGTTCAAAATTAAAATACATACTTTGTATAACTCACATGTGTCTAGTAAAACAACCCGACCGTGACTCTGGCTGATTTCAGTATGACTTCACCTCGGAATAGATCATTCGATGTATTCTCGTTTAAATTTGGATATTTTACTCATATTTTGTGACTAGACAACTTAATATATGGCGTTTTGAAATGGATGTCACAACGAGAGGATGGGATTCTTAATTCTGTTGAATGTTTATCTTTAAACGTAAGTTCTTCATTTAGTGGCATTTAATAATTGAACAGTAACACACTAACACTATTTATGTAATAACAATTACTGGTTTATTAACATGCAACGTTTCGACGTTGATACTCTCGCCTTTAGTAAAATTGTAAACTTAGTATTCTGTTGTACCTTCTGTTGTAAATTAGACTATACCCGAATTATATACCGTGAAACACATGTTATATTCAACAGTATTATACTTACTTCATTTGGGACTAAACCAAACATACTAAACGTCATTTTGGACTAAACTAAACGTCATTTTGGACTAAACTAAACGTCATTTCGGACTAAACTAAACGTCATTTCGTTCTAATACTAAACGTACTAATACTAAACGTCGTTTTGGACTAAACTAAACATATTAAACGTAATTTTAGACCAAACCAAACGTCCCCACCCCCAACCACCCCCGTGATATTTGTAATAAAATATGATATTCGACATGGTGATGTTAAATTTGAAAGTTTACAGGGAAATATTTTTCAGTCAGTATTTGAAATATAGCTCTATTAAAGAGGTAATGTTAAACTGAAAGTTTATAGAGAAATGTTGTTTTTTTATGCCTTGTATTATTGTTCTGTTAACGTTGGACCAATCCTTTATATAACAGATTAACGTCAGATGTACTTTAATATAAACAATTCATACTGGTATAAATTAAACCAATTCCATTCTTAGGATTGTCCATAGACCCATCCCTTCCGCTATCGTTATCGACCGGTCGATCAATAGAGAGAGAGACAGAGAGAGGGAGAGAGGGATGAGATTAACGTCCACTCCACACAAACGAGGTTATTTTGGGACTAGTTATTGGCTTGCGCGTAGGAGCCTTTAGCAGTGAAAGGAAACCGGAGTACCCACATCAAAACCCACGACAGTACGACGCTACAGTTTATACCTATTATACTATTATATCGAATTCCAACTGTGAGGGGTTCTTTTACATGTACATCGGACTTGCGTGTACACGGGACCTCGGTTTTTCGTCAGATAGCTGTCTAGTCCTTCGGATGAGACGAAAAGCCGAGGTCCCGTGTATACATTGGAATAAACGTAAAAGATCCCTTGACAGTTGGAATTCGATATAAGAGTAGGCGATAGTGCCGCTGCCCGAGCAAAATTTCCCTCATAGCACACTGTATGGCGTATGCCCGTCTTCATTAGCCCAGTATAGGAGCAGAACAGTAGGACGTTAAACCCCATTTCATTTCCCTTTCGAACGGCTATACGCTGTCTCTTGCCCGGTCCTCTGTCCTACATCGGGAGGGGGGGGTGGCCGAATGGTTAGCACGTGCGTGCTGTATCATAAGGCCTGTCATTGAGCCAACTGGCGTGGTTTCCAATCCCCGGTTGTACGTGACAAGGAGTAAGGTCGCCTGTCCAACCTCGTGGGTTTTCTCCGGGTCCTCCGGCTTCCTCCCACTGCTAAAAACCCCTACGCGCAAGCGAATTATTGAAATAAAATTGAACCATATGTTAGTCCCGAAATGACCTAGTTTGTGTCGAGTGGACGTTAACCCCCCCCCCTCTCTCTCTCTCTCTCTCTCTCTCTCTCTCTCCAATAACATGATTAAGGGGAAACCACGCCGAAAAATCCCAAACACTGGACGTTTAGATTAGCGAGCCAACGTCTTACACACTGAGCAACCGCGGCTACCGAAAACTGAAAAAATAAATTCTTACGTATATACCCCATTAGGTAGCTGTTCTAGTAATTTGTATAACAACATTTGACGTCTGGAAAGATTAACCACGTGCAGGCCTGAGAAAATGTTCTGCCAATGATTAACAAGCTGTCTGCAACTTCATTCAGTAGCAGACGAACACTTGTAGTCTCGCGCAAACATCACCCTACCAGTCTGCTACCATTCCAAACAACTCGAGCAGACGACACGTCGGCACGTGCAGTAGACGAGTGCAAAAATAAGAAAAGAAGTGTTGTTTGGGAACTGGTTCCGAACCGACGATAAATGGCAGTTTTTAAGATGGGAACGATGAACCAGGAGTGCATTCGTCTTCCCTCAGGAAGTTATAATATCTATGATGTTCCGTTTGTTTCAGAAGCGAGGAATGATCGCCGAGTAATCCACGGCAGTAAAAACAGTAAAATGTTCCGAAATGTGGTGACGTGTGCCAAAATTCTCCTCTTTCTTCTCAATTTATGGGTTTTATCCATCGTGCTGGTCGTAGTTTTAGGTAAGTTACATTTCATTAAATTTATTTTAATTAATACTTTAAATACCTGCCCCCCCCCCCCCGCCTATCTTTGAGTAGATTTATTGTAAAGAAAAATCACATTAGAACAAACATACATAAATATAGATAAACGCTGCCTTGTTCACTACTGATTCAAGGGCGTTGTGTAAAGATGCCTAAAGACCAAGGCGTAAATTTCCTTAACCGTGGCCCTAGGGCGCGTTTCTTGCTGATGTGTTAAAAGTTGGATGGCCGAATGGTTAGCACGCGCGCGCTGTATCATGAGGCCTGTCATTGAGTCAACTGGCGTGGTTTCGAATCCCCGGTTGTACGTGACAAGGAGTTAGGGTTGCCTGTCCAGCCTCGTGGGTTTTCTCCGGGTCCTCCGGTTTCCTGCCACTGCTAAAGACCCCTACGCGAATGCGAATTATTGAAATAAAATTAAACCATATGTTAGTCCCGAAATGACCTAGTCTGTGTCGAGTGGACGTAAAACCCCATTTCTCTCTCTCTCTCTCTCTCTTTATTGGAAGTAACAATGTAATAAATATACAAACAGAAACATAAGCTTTATGGGAAACAATCACGGGTATACAATCTGATTGTTATCAAGCTCAATAAATACATTGCAAGCCTGGAAATAAGGCACCTGTCACAGACAATGTCAGGCACAGATTCCGACTTTGTCAGGCACAATATCTCTGGTGCCTGTCATTTTGTCCGGCACTTATTTCAACTGATTTGTCTTTTTTATTGATATTATTAATACATGTCCGGCACTAAGTTGAAAATATGAGATACTATTTCATTAGTGCCTGACATTTTGTCAATTTTGAACTTTGATATTCATGCGCCCTGGGACGGCGCACCGGCTGCACCCCCTCTTGTGAGGCCTGAGTAGGAGCCCCAAGTACACCCCTTTAACAGGACCCTGGACTGAACCCCGTTAACCCTCTTAAACATTTCCCTAATCCCTAATTTGTGTTAAATTCAGCATCAACTAATTTTATTTATATCTGGATTTATAACTCGCTTAACTCAGATCTGCGATTTTTTATAATTTAACATTTAAGATAAGACAAATATATTATGATAAACAGATCATATGGTCTACTGCGAGTAAATAAATCCCTAAAGTGTATATATTGTCGTGGTATATAATAACAACCAGTGAATATCAGATAACCAAACCACCATGCATAAAGTCTTGACAAACTAATCTATCGTATTACATCACCATTGATTGGGATCAGGCCTTTCTTGTCGGAGTAAAAGGGACTTTAAAGGTTTTCTGGGAATTCGCTGACTCATAGTTTATAACAACTAAACAAGAGACATTTTGTTTTATTACCCTGTTTTATTACGTAAATCAAGTTGTTTTATAAAACCATAACACGCCTAAAATAGTTTTGATAATATGCGACATTTCTAGATAATTAAATAATCTTTGAGAGGCATTTAGTAACTGGATAGAGCAATAAATTATAACACATACTTATGAAAAAACAGCTACTTATTTATTTGGACGACATTTCGAAGAGTATTCTTTCAACGTTATCAAGGTAATACACTAATAGTTTTTCTGTATATATATTGGCCTCATAATTCTTGTATTACTGTATTAGCTTGATAACGTTGAGAGAATACTGTTCGAAACGTCGCCCAAATAAATAAGTAGCTGTTTTTCCATAAGTATGTGTTATAGTTTATAGATAATTAAAAGTGTATAGGGTGTTCTAGAGAACTAGAGAGAGAGAGAATGGGGTTTAAAGTCCACTCAACACAAGTTAGATCCTTTTGGTAGTAACATGCGGTACACTTTTATTTCAATAATTTTCTTGCGGCGTAGGGGTCTTTAGCAGTGGGAGGAAACCAGAGGACCCAGACAAATTCCGCGAGGTTAGAAACGCGACTCTAGAGCTTGCTATTGTATGTGGTCGATAACACGCCGCTTGACGCATTGCCATATTAAACCCCATTTCATTTCATTTCACGTTAGCTCAGTCGGACCAGAACAGTAGGATGTTAAACCTCATTCCATTATTATATATAATTTATTATTATAACATTTATAGAGCGCTATCTTCCACAAAACGTGTTCCGTTGTACAATACAATTCAATTAAATATGTAATAAAAATAAATATATATATAAAAAAACTAAATAAAACTATAGAATTAAAACATAACACGGTAGCGTAGAATAAAATCTCATATCACAAATAGGTTTTAAAAGAATTATAAGTTAAAGGCTTTCTTAAACAAAAATGTTTTAAGAAGTGACTTAAGAGAGATTAAATCTGTGCAGCATCTTATATTAAAAGGTAAAGAATTCCATAATTTCGGTGCCTGGACGGTAAAAGATCGATCTCCAAAAGATAAAAGTCTTGCTGATTTATTTACAAGTAAAACATGATCAGATGAAGAGCGCAGAGTGCGACTTGATGTGTACATTTCTAAAAGTGAAGATAAATAAGATGGTGACATATCATTTATACATTTAAAAGTTAAAAGGAGGATTCTAAAAATAATCGGTAACCAATGGAGTTTCTGTAAAATAGGAGTAATATGGTCATTATAATTACTTCCGGTGATTCATTTCATTTCTCCTTAGCCCAGTCGGAGCAGAAAAGTAGGACGTTAAACCTCATTTCGTTTTATTTCTCGTTTCCCACGTAGTTCAACAAGTTAAACAATTTGTAAACTGACGCCTGGACAATTATCATAAAATTCACATCCTTACTAATATTTTAAAAATCTTCAAACCAGACGAAAAACTTGTTAAACAAACTTCAGAAACTCTATAAGTTTATCTCTAAAACATCTTGTTCACAGGGTAAAAAATGAAAGGGGGTTTGACGTCCTACTTTTCTTCACGAACTGGGATAATGAAGACGAGATAAATTGATAATAATTACTGAGTTATTGCTTAAAGATGTAGTATGTAAGATTTAGATAAAGAGCTGACAGTTCTTGCTATAATAATTCAAAAATAGATAATGAAAAATGAATATATCGAAAATATCAGTTAAATTACTTATTCTGAGCGAAGTTATAAGTGATTGAAGTTTCGACAAAATGAAGCGGAATTTTGGTTTTTTTTATTATTATCGTAGCAACTGTCGTGCTTGGCATTCTAGACTAAGTCTCGATTATCCATTTTATCGTAAAAAAAATTTAATCTCGGGAGTTGCGGGTGGGGGTTGCGGGGTCTAGAGAGTTGATTATACGTTGATGTTCGTGAAGAAGAACCAGTGCGAGATGGACACGCAATTGTCTTAATTAACCCAGTTGATGCCAAACAGCAGGTCATTAAACCCTTTATTTCACGTTTATTACTCGACTATGTCATACTATGTGTGGGTGTTTCTGTTTTAAAATAATCTAATAAGAAGCATATGCAATATGCAAACAATGCCTGCAAGAAATTTAAAGATTACAACAAAAAAAAAAATAAACCAACCAAAAAAAAAAGTTAAACTGAAATTCATTTGTCGGGTTTTGGTCTGTTGTTGTCTTTTTAAAAACATGGCTAGATTTACTCACAAGATATAAACATTTAAAATTGGTTTTTAGACATTCCTTTTCAGTTTTCAGACTTGTAGTCTGGAATTATGAAAATAAGACGTTTCTGGTTGAGTGAAATCGAGGGTTGGTCTGTAAGATTTAGTGGGTTAACAGGTCGTGTTATATGTTGATAAGATACCGGCAGGTGGCGTGGTGAACAGTGACAGCATGGACAGTAATTATATCCCACGTTATCTGCGGTTACATAAACACAACGTAAAATTTAAAAACAAAATGGCGATTGAAATGAAATGGGGTTTAACGTTTCACTATTTAACAAAATGGCGATTAATTTTTAAAATATTTTGGTTAGTGTTCCTTCAATTTTACACTGTTCTGAATCAATTAATTAACAATCAATCGTTTCCTCTGATTCTAATTGTTTTTTGGGGTGTTTGGTATACCAGTGGTCGAGATATCCATATTATTTCCAACAATTACTTCCAATTTCTAATAATTTTAAAAATCGTTTTAGAATTTAATTTTGAAAGCTAAAATAACTCGTGCCTTTGTCACTCCTCTCGGTGATACTAGCGACCAAGCGAATATTCACTGCTGACCAGTTTGCCCTATCAGTGATAGTAGCGGCCAAGCGAATATTCACTGCTGATCATCAGTGAAAATGGTCGATCACGAATGTACCCTAATAGTATATTGAGATGTATGACCACCTGTGGCGAGCTAGACGATGTTATTCCTTCGTTTGACGTTGATTAGCCTAATTATTATACCTTCCTACAGTTTGTTAGATGTAGAAAACATTTCACGTGTGTGTGCGCGTACGTGTGTTTTCGTTTAGATCAAACAAGTTCTGAAAGTGATAAAACACCAACTAACGGAATCTTTCTTCTAAGTTCTGTACTGTATAGCTTTTGAAAAGGAATGTTCGGATTACTGTAAAACCTGTTCCCAGTGTCTGTATTATCAACAAAACACATCTCGAAGTGTTGAAACAAATCGTGGTAGGGTGGGAGGTGGGGGTTGATGATGGCTGAATGGTGAAACGCGTTAGATGGTTAGGTCTGTCATTAAATTAAGTGGCATGGTTTCAATTCCCCACTTGAACGTGACAAGTGACAAGGAGTCGGGTAGTCTGTCCAAACCTCGTGGGTTTTCTCCGGGTCCTCTGCTTCCACTAAAGCGAATTATTGAAATAAATTTTTGAACCATATGTTAATCCTGAAATCATAGTTTGTGTCGAGTTAACGTTAATCTCTCTCACTCTCTCTCTCCCCCTCTCTCTCTCTCTCTCTCTGTCTCTCCCCAGTTTCTCATGCATTTAGTATTTTAGAAGGGTGTCGTAAGTCTTTAGAACCCCATTAAGCTCCCCCCCTCTCTCTCTCTCTCTCTCTCTCTCTCTCTCTCTTAAGAAGTAATTATCACTCTCAAAAGTTTGTTTTCCTCCAACTGCTAAAGACCCCTACGCGCAAGCGAATTATAGAAACAAAATTGAACCATGTGTTAATCCCGAAATCACATAGTTTGTATCGAGTGGGCGTTAAACTCTCTCTCTCTCTCTCTCTCTCTCTCTCTCTATCTCTCTCTCTCTCTCTCTTAAGGAGGAATTATCACTCTTGAAAGTGTGTTGATTGATTGCCTTGCACGGTGTGTGGTAATATTGCTAGTCTTCATTAGTCCAGGTGGAGCAGAAAAGCTGGACGTTAAACGCCCTTTAATTTCATTAACCATTTCATGTGTTCCGAGTTAACAACTGTTTAATAGATCATATCCCTGAATGTTTTAAATTATTTTACAATTTATAATTATGAGAAAGATAAATAAAAAACTTCTCCTTAGTTTTATGTTCATTATAAACAATTAAAGACCAGCAATAAACAAACTTAAAAGGAGGATTTATTATTATCATAATTTATCGTCTAATGATGCGATTTTATATAGATTGCATATTTAACAAATATTTATTTATAACACTATGGCGCACAATTGAGAGAGAGAAGAGAGAGAGAGATGGGCTTTAACGTCCACTCGACACAAACTAGGTCATTTCGGGACTAACATATGCTATGGTTTAATTTTATTTCAATAATTCGCTTGCGCGTAGGGGTCTTTAGCAGTGAGAGGAATCCGGAGGACCCGGATGAATCCCACGAGGTTGGACAGGCGACCTTATTCCTTGTCACGTACAAGCGCACAATAGGACTATTAAATTTTATTTTTGGTTTGAATTAACATTACACGGAAAACGATACAATATCCAGTGTTAACTGGGATTTATGGGATATTAGATAAAGAGCTGAAAGTTCTCACTATAATAGTTAAAAACTAGATAATGTAAAGAGAATATGCTGAAAATTTCAGTCAAATTGCTCCACTCTGAACCTCATAGCACACTGTATGGCGTATGCCCGTCTTCATTAGCCCAGTATAGGAGCAGAACAGTAGGACGTTAAACCCCATTTCATTTCACTCGTCTGATTATACTGATAGAGTTTCCCGCCACTACACCGAGAATTCTCACAATTCAAATTCTGTCCGTCATATATATAGATTACCACATGTTTTATCACGTGACTTTAATTTAACCGTCATGCTGTATTTCACGGTATGCTGTTTTATTTCCTACCTAATTTAACTTGAACCCCTTCACCTTCCGTGCTGCCATCTTGTATCAGCGTCAAGTTGTTAATTGCACCATTGTAATCGAACTAATCAGAAACACAGAGAGAGAGAGAGAGAGAGAGAGGGGGGGGGTTAACGTCAATTTAACCCAAACTAGGTCATTTCAGGACTAACACATGGTGTTCAATTTTATTTCATTAATTCGCTTACGTAGGGGTCTTTAGCAGTGGGAGGAAACTGGAGGACCCGGAGAAAACTAACGAGGTTGGACAGGCAACCCTACTTCTTGTCACGTACAACCGGGGATTCAAAATTGATCAGAAGCAATCTTATGTTGATGAAGGAAGTTTTCGTGTCTCCCCTGTGTAACAGTTTGCTGGCTGATCTAGTTGCAGATCATGCGTAAGGCGATGTTTTACTAATCAGAAGGCCCCGGGTTCCATCCAAGTGTTCATCGGGACAGTTCTTGGCGCAGGTCCAGAGGGGTCAGGGGTGGGGTGAAGTTCCGAGGGGTCTCATACCAGCAGAAATATTATCCCAGGTCTTCTGATTTTCTCAAATTCCTAAACACGTTCTTACAATTAAGACGTCGTGGCGTGAACTGGTTCGGACAGAATGGTGTCTTTTACTCATTTTATTTATTTACACTAAATAGGAAATATTTTTTTATCCAGATATACTTCAAACACCTTTATCTATTTATCTAATACTTCAAAAAGATGTTCTAGAATTTAATTTGTACAAAGAAAAAAAAGTTAATATTGCGAGCTAATTAAGCCGCACCGATCCATCCCTTTCAGTGATAGTAGCGGTCTAGCGAATATTCACTGCTGTTAAGTGTGACATGGCGTTGGGACAGAACCAGTATTTCAGAGTTAAAACTACGGATAGTTTAGAAAATAGACGTGAATAGAATGGTATTGAGATATGGCATTTTTTTTTTTTTTTTTTTTTTTTAAAAACACATTATGGTTATGTTCGCAATGCCAAGGTGGTAATTTTGTTCGCACAACGTCAGTGGTTTCCGCCTACCCTTCTCCGAATTCCAACAGCTAAAGGATCCTCCACGTTCTGAGTGACTCTATTCCACTCTTTGACATTTCAAACGGTTAAATATTTTATTGCAATAAATCGACAGGCATATTTTTAAAAACCTATTACGTAAGATTGAAATATAAATCGAACGTTAATGAATAACCACATGAAAATAAATTTCATCATTTACAGTTCTTGAAAATTGTGCATGTCTGGCATTTAATTGAAAAAAATAAAAATAAAAAGTTATTTAATGGATGCTACTTTGAAACATATTTCATCATCTCCTCCCTGTCTGGTAATAAATTGGGGAAAAAACTAGGTAACCTGGCTAGGAATTCTATTAATTATAAACATTGCACGTGGGTGTATATATTTACACATGTTCATCAACATGTTGGTTGTATTTTATTAGGGAAATTACAGAATTTGCACACTTTTACTTTCAAATAAATTATATAACATATATATAAAGAAATAGAAAATTGTATGGAAGGACATCACAGACGAAAAATGTCTGATGGTTAGTGATATGATGTATGGAAGAACATCACAGACAAAATATGTCTTGTGTACATTGAAATGTTGTAAAGCAAAATTGAAAATACGAACATTTGTTATGATAGGGCGGGAGGGAGGGGGCGTGGGTGGTCTAAAGCGGGTGTGCTTTAGATCAGAGGGTATGTCACCGAGTCAAGCGTCGTGGTTCGGATCTCGGGCCTAAATGTGGTAAGGGGTAGGGTTACCAATCTAATTAAAATTAAGATCTATATTTCGTTTCGTTTTTTATACTTTCGATGGCCGACACTACATGTAGATCTAATAAGTTATAGTGGGACCAAGCAAGCGACATTTGACCCGATAACGTCAGTCATTCGATTAACCAATTAGCGACCGCCATGCTTTTTTAAATCTACTTTTGCTTTGTTTTGATCTCTATCGCTGGTAATGTCTACCCACAGTTCGCGCAAAAAAGGTCAAACGCTCGATTCGACAGCCCATTTGATTGGCTGACCCCTCATTTCAAGCAGAACACGAGTTAAATAACAAATCTTCCAGATCCGGGTGAAGTAAAGACAAGTTTAAAAAAACGAAATTTTGAACTATAAAAAACGAAACGAAATTGGATCTGTGTTTTAACCAGATTGTAGGGTTACCTGACTAACCCCGTACGTTTTCGTCGTCCTGGTCTCCTGTTTGCTTCCACTGATAAAGACGCCTAAGGTACCATATGTTAGTCCCGAAATATGACATAGTTTGCGTCTGTCATTGAGACACAACTGGCGTGGTTTTGATTCCCCCGTTGTACGTGACAAGGAGTAGGGTCCCCCCTCATCCGATTTCCTCCCACTGTTAAAGACCCCTACGCCCAAGCGAATTATTGAAATAAAATTGAACTGTAGGTTAGTCCCGAAATGACCTAGTTTATGTCGAGTGGACGTTAAATTCTCTCTCTCTCTCTCTCTCTCTCTTTCTCTCTCTCTCTCTCAAACGGTGCAGGAAACTAAGGCTTCTTGGCACGAGAATGAGCAACATTATCTATACGGTTGAATGAAGTGTGAGAATTGATGGTAGTTCTAGAGTAGGAATATTTGAAGATATCTAGAATATACATCGACTGATCATTAACAATCATTAGTCTATAAACAGACACACTCACTGACAGGTAAACATCATAACACACCGGTAGGTGGCGATACTAATTACATCTACAGCTGTTAATATACAGACAACGTATTACCCCCATAATATATCACCCGTCATAAAACATTCTGTCCCACGTAACAAGTGGTGAACACCCATAAACATGTCGACCAACATCTGATGCCTTACATACTAGAAACCATCGAACCGTTAAAGAATGTGACCCAATAAAATGTGACTTCCGGTTGTAAAACTGAAACGTTCCATTCTCCTCACCGCTACATTATCGTAGTGGGTTGCTATTTAATTGTTATTTAATTATTCATGTTAATTGCCAAAGATCTTAAGACTATTATAAGACAATATCGATGAAATTATTCCCGAGTTAATTTATACAAATGACCGATGAACCCTTTCCTCCGAGCTAAGATAAGTTGGTTCAATAACGTGAAAGTAAAAAACACACAAAAACGACTTGAAACAAATAAAAAGATCGAACTGTCTCACGGAATAAATCAATAAATATATTATAAATATTGATTTTGATCGATACAAACCTAGCTAAGTTCAATATATAATATCAATAAATATATAAGTATAAAATAGATCTATAACGTGTTTCAGTGAATAGTGTACACCATGATGGTCGTTCATCCAGATATTCCGGAGTGGCAGATGGGATTCGATATAAGAGTAGGCCATAGTGCCGCTGTCCGGGCAAAATTCCCGCATAGCACACTGTATGGCGTATGCCCGTCTTCATTAGCCCAGCTCGGAGCAGAACAGTAGGACGTTAAACTCCATTTCATTTGTACATCGTGGTCAATACACGACATTTTGATGAATGTCGATCTGGACAAGTTCAAAAAGTGATATTGATCGCAATAAATATTTACATCAGGGTAACGATACCACAATACAAGAAATCGTTAAGAGTCCAGGTCATCTCAGACTAATTAATAAATTTAATAATGGATGGGATAGGAATCATTAATTTGGTGTGTTTCAGATCCATTCATTCGATTTGATATTTATTGTTTATTTCTTGCAATGTCTGTTGGGGGTTGGATGGCTGAATGGTTAGCGTGTGCGGCTGCATCATAAGGTCTGTCATTGAGTCAACTGGCGTGGTTTCGAATCCCCGGTTGTACGTGGCAAGGAGTAGGGTTGCATGTCCAACCTCGTGGGTTTTCTCCGGGTTCTCCGGTTTCCTCTCACTGCTAAAGACCCCTAAGACCAGGCGAATTAATGAAATAAAATAGAACCATATGTTAGTCCCGAAATGACCTAGTTTGTGTCGAGTGGACGTTACCCCCCCCCTCTCTCTCTCTCTCTCTCTCTCTCTCTCTCTCTATCCACAGGTTCTCATGCATTTAGTATTTTAGAAGGGTGTCGTAAGTCTTTAGTTTACGTGACGGAATTTTTAGTGAAACTGTTCCAAGTATGTAAATGTTATCAATTCCATTAATTTAAATTTTAAAGTTAAATGGCGGTTGTCTGGTAGATTTATGAGCTGATATTAAACAGGCCTGGTTTGTTTTACTTTAATGATTATTTCAAATTGTTGCTGAATCTGATCTCCATCATCGCCATGTCAGCTGCTGGTCCTGATATCTTCTGTTAATCGATAAAACACCGGTTCCATAGAACAAAAACCCGTTTGTTTACAAGGTCGCCATTTCTTGTTATTCCAATTAACTCCTGAAGAGATGTCCAAAAATATCAATTAACTCGTAAAAATTTGTTAGTGTCTTTGTAGCTTTTAAAGTTTTAATGTGGTGTCAGAAATGTTTAAAAACGCAGATTTCACAAAAATATTTTTTGTGTGTGTTTATGATCGTTATGATTGTTGAGGGGTGTGGTGGTATGGGATTACCCCCGAGAAAGGATTATCTCCGATACGTGATTATTCCTTGTTATGATAGTTAAACGTTGTGGTGGAATGGGATTACCCCCAAGAAAGGATTATCCCGCGATACGAGATTATTCCTTGAGTGAAAGAGGAAGAAATTCTTGTTAAGAATGGTCGTCAGGATTACGGATTTATTTTTATTGCGTTTAAAGTTGCAATTTCATATTTTTACGTTATATTTTTAAAATTTATTAAAATAAAGCCTTAAAATAGATGGTATCTATAAACAGTCCTACCTTGTTAAAGAATAATCCTATTAATCCTATAATTCACTATTGCCACTTGAGAAATTGGCAAAAATATCATTTTCCTCTTCAAATTCAAACGTTTGAAAAAAGCTACTCCATGGTGGAGAATAGAAAACAAGGGAGGTAAGTGTGTTATTATTTCCAGTGTAAATGAGTTTTAAGTGTGAGAATGACACCTATGATCGTATAATAGTGAGTTGAGCAAAAGATATAGAAATAATTATGTTTTGACTTTCTTAGAAAATATGAAGTTGTAACTTTAAACAATTACTATAAAATTCATTCTAAAACAAGACTTATTTTCAAGTTAGATCAAGTTGAGTTACTAACTTATAGAAGTTTCATATATCTATAATATGGTCTTTAATTCGCAAACTTTCACTAACTTGTATCAACGGACTACATGTGAAATATGAGACCGATAATTCAATTATTTAAAACAAACAAATGAATAAATAAATAAATACTGTAATGCTCTCATGGGGGTAATCCCATCCCAATAAACTGGATAATCGAGACTTTGTTAATTATCGTGCTAACAATGACAATCGAGGCTACACAGATTTTAAAATAAGGTTTTACTCAGCTTAAATGTTGTAATGCTCTCATTGGGGTAATTCCATCCCAATAAACTGGATAATCGAGACTTTGTTAATTATCGTGACAGTGCTTACAATGACAATCGAGGCTACACAGATTTTAAAATAAAGTTTTACTCAGCTTAAATGCTGTAATGCTGCCCGGGCAAAATTTCCCTCATAGCACACTGTATGGCGTATGCCCGTCTTCATTAGCCCAGTATAGGAGCAGAACGGTAGGACGATAAACCCCATTTCATTTCTCATGGGGGTAATTCCAACCCTATAAGCTGGACTTGTACACACTCCAAACAGCATGGTTCGTGTTAACGCTCTTCTTTAAAGGAGTTAAATCGCTAACATTTGGGACCTAGAAATTGACACAAATGGATCGCAACGCATATAATAATATAATCAGGCGCGGATCCAGAGGGGGGGGGGGGCTATTGACGACGGCAATTTTTTAATACCGTACTGTATGAAAATATAAGTTTATTGAAATTTAAAGAGTTTTATTAACGCTGTTCGCCTATTGACGTTGAATATTGTTGTGTTTGCTTTTTAATTTTATCGGCAGCGTTGATAAGAAAAAAACCTTGGTCATTTATGTGTGAAAATTCCCAATAAACCTCTACATTTATGATTAAGCCTGTGCAACTATTGCAAGCTATATTATTTATTTGTATGCGCTGAAAGTAAAAACAGTAAACCAAGTCTATAGACTTTTCGTCTGTGAAAGTTTGTGCTGTGGAAAACCCCGACCAACTTTCCCATACTTAAATGGACTGGTTACTCTAATAAAGCTAGTTAAGAACAACCATAATATGGTATCTGAAGATATTTTGTTCCTCACCTGTGAAGGGAGCATCCCCCATCAACATTTTAAAGACATTTAATGCGATTTTATTGGCGATTTTTAGACCTGTAATTTTTGAATTTACCTTCCGGAAATACGTCAGAATGCACCAAATTGAATCTAATTTACCAAATTTTTCAGGGGGAGGGCCCCCAGAACCCCCCGTTAGAACGTTTAGCAATTATCCAACCTAGACCCCCCCCCCCTGCAAAAAATCCTGGATCCGCGCCTGATAATATGAATGTATATAAAATGATTTGGATGATAATGAGTTAGAGACTGAGCTACTTTAAGTAATGGTTAAGTTAATTTCTACAACCACTTGCTTGTTATTGTTACTGTTGCATTAATAACAATTATCTACAACACTTTCAACGAGTATATTTACTAAATCACGCAAATCCAAGTGAAATTCTTAAAATAGCAAGGGCAATACAAAATACATTGTACGTGTTTACAATAAAACACACCAGACTACTTCAAAATCTCTAGCTAGGGAATAAATTTAAATAATGAATAGTGATTCCAGATGATATAGGTAGGTGTATAGTATTGCCATACCACCTAGTTTCTGATATATGTGGGATTTTTGGAATAAGATAATTATTGCCATTTCACGTAGTTTCTTCTGTAAATCTGTTAGAGAGAGAGCGGGTGTGGGGGTGGGGGGGTAACTCGACACAAACTAGGTAATTTTCGGAACTAGCATTTGGTTCAATTTTAGTTCAATAATTTGCTTGTGCGTGGGGGTCTTTGGAAGCCACGTACATCCGGTCAATCGAAACCACGCCAGTTTACTCGATGAGAGACATTATGATGCAGCGCGCACACTCTAACCATTCGGCCATTCATCCCCTTAAAATAATAAAATATCTCTATCTAAGTACTAGATGTGTAAGTGTCCTACCTGTTGTGTAAATTATCCATTATATCCTATTTTACTTGTCCAGAGGGTTCGAAAATATTTTTAAATCAAAATTTCATTTGAAAAGGTTTACGTTAGACGTTTGAAACCATTATGTTGAATTTTTCAAAATTTTTAAATAAGGTGTGTTAAGATGAAATTTGTATCATCAATTAATTGAAATATTCTAAAATAGTACAATTTGTTGACAAGAATAAAGATTGGGACATATTATTCAGTTACAACAAGCGTGGTATTGCGCCTTTAAATCTGTCAGGGTTTTAGCAATAATCGCAATCGTTAATTGTATGCAAAATCTTAGAAAATCTGACGAGCCATTTTCGAGATACGGACGTTTTAAACGCCAGTTTACAAGCCGTACAGATATTTCAATGGCTTTCAGCGAAATACAACGCAAAATATGTTTCTCTAAGTAGGCCATCAGTGTTTGGGAGATTTTGGGCAGGGTTTCGAATAGAATTTTTATGTTATTTAAAATTAATTTATTGCATGTGTGGGGTTTTTTTTGTTATTTTTTTTAAATTCAAAGAAGATGTTATGTTATTTAAAATTAATTTATTATGTGTGCGCTTTGTTTTTAATATTATTATTTTTTACTAATCCAAAGCAACAGTTTGTAATATGTGTATCGTATGGGTGTGTCTTTCATTCGTTGAATTGAAAAAAAAAATATATAAAATAAAAACATGTAAAAGTTGCTATATTATAATACTTGTTAAATATGGTCCACTGAGTCTAACCGCCTCTATAATCATATTCTCAGGAGGGGGTAGACGTCTGGTGTGACTAACCTTGAGACTAATAATAAGAACGTATGTAAGTCATAGCCTTAGTGTGGTAAAGAGTAAACTGGCTCCCATTTACCCTACATAGATTTTTTGGCGGGAAAATCGGTTAATCGACATATTATATTAACACATTAAATTCATAAGCCTAGATTTCAGGCGAACTCATGACGACTTTTATTTTTAACTTTCATTGGTTGGATGCTGTTAAAGTTTCGTTCTGTATCCATAAAGGGGCTGACAAGTACAGCTGTATAGTCGTTCGGATGGTACGAAAACCCGAGGTCTCGTGTACACTTTGGCATGCATGTAAAAGATCCCCTGACAGTTGGAATTTGATATAAGAGTAGGCCGCCGTGCCGCTGTCCGGTCAAAACTTCCCTCATAGCACACTGTATGGCGTATGCCCGTCTTCATTAGCCCAGTTCGGAGCAGGACAGTAGGACGTTAAACCCCATTTCATTTCTGTATTCATAACTTTCTGTACGGATAGTTTTGTCCATATTCACAAGTGGTATTAAATTTTCTAGAAACAGTAAGCATATCCTGTCTCATGTATAACATCTATCAATACTATATATCTAAAATAGGTGGTATCAGATGTCCTAAAAATAGTAAACATACCCTGTCTCATGTACAACATCTATCAATACTATATATATAGACTGGGTGGTATCAGATGTTCTAGAAACAGTAGGCATACCCTGTCTCATGTACAACATCTATCAATATTATCTAGACTAGGTGGTATCATATTCTAGAGAGAGTAAGCATACCCTGTCTCATGTACAACACCTATCAATACTATATATCTAGACTAGGTTATATCAGGTGTTCTACAAACAGTAAACATACCCTGTCTCATGTACAACATCTATCAATACTATATATCTAGACTAGGTGGTATCAGATGTTCTAGAAACAGTAAGCATATCCTGCCTCATGTACAACATCTATCAATACTATATATATCTAGACTAGGTGGCATCAGGTGTTCTAGAAAAAGTAAGGTTGCCCTGCTTCGTGCTTGAAACTTATAGTCGGGATAGTTGTCAGAAACGGCGGCTAGTGGGTAGAGAATGAGGCAAATAACCACCGACTAATAACTTGGATTCTGTAGGGTTAGAATCTTTCAAACGATAGGGTACAACTTTATATGATCATCTAGTAATAATGGTCACAACCAATTACCTTGCTTTACGTCTCTACCACTGAGTCAAGTGGCGTGGGTACGGTCCCAGGCTTGTACATGACAAGTTGACTTACCATGACCACGTCTTTTCTCTCCGGGTACTCGCCACTACTCTCTCTTCTTTGTCTCTCCCTCTCCCCCTCTCTCACTCTCTCTATCTCCCTCTCCCTCTCTCTCTCTCTCTCTCTCTCTGAAAGAACTCTCTCATTACGTACGGTCACATACTTGTACGTAATGAAGAGTAGACTCGCTTTCCTAACGTCGTGGGTTTTGCTGTGGGTATTCCGGTTTTCATTCACTGCTAGAGACCCCAATGCTCAAGCCAATAACTAGTAACGAAATGACCTAGTTTGTGTCGAGTGGACGTTAAACCCCATCTCTCTCTCCCTCTATCTCTCACTCTCTCTGGCGTCTGCTGGTGACATTACCAAGTTGTTCGATAAAACTAACACCCTCTCTCTCTCTCCGACGTCTGCTGATAACATTATCACCAGAAAGAGGTCTAAGCCTGTACTAAAACAAACCCCTGTGTGTCATCATGTCTCGTGCTGTGACCAACTTCTCGTTTAAACAGCTGGTGCCATCTGGTGTATAAAAAACCGGAAGTAAGTTAATTCTGTGCTGTTGATATATTTAAGTGTACGGTGATAGAGAATGATCTGGAATGACCTGACCAATTTCTTTAAGATCGTGTTACACGTCGTTATAACCGGCCGTTCTTATGAAATAAAATTTATTTAATACATATGTTCAAAGACAATTCTGTGTCGTGTGAACTGACGAAATATTTAGTATCCGATGAATTAAAAATTTCGCAACATTCTTTTTTCTCTCCAGACGATATAAACACAACAGTGCCACCCATAAATGTCGCGTAAAGTCTTGTGAGCGTTGGTGCTAAATGTCGTGTATAAAGTCTTGTGAGCGTTGATGCTAAATGTCGCGTAAAGTCTTGTGAGCGTTGGTGCTAAATGTCGCGTAAAGTCTTGTGAGCGTTGATGCTAAATGTCGCGTAAAGTCTTGTTGACGTTGGTGCTAAATGTCGCGTAAAGTCTTGTGAACGTTGGTGCTAAATGTCGCGTAAAGTCTTGTGAGCGTTGGTGCTAAATGTCGCGTAAAGTCTTGTGAGCGTTGGTGCTAAATGTCGCGTAAAGTCTTGTGAGGGTTAGTGCTACTAAATGATAAGGCCAGCTCAATTTTTCGTCATAGGTCCCAAGATGTAAACTGGGCTAGCACTAATACCAACACTAACCCTAAAATGGATAATCGAGACTTTGTTTATCATCTTAACAACGGTAGCAATGACAATCCAGACTACATTGTTTTTCTAACGGTTATAATTCGGCTCAGAATGAAGTAATTTGATGGAAGCTATTATAGCGAGAACTGACAACTCTAATCTTACACCATGTCCTTTTAAATAATCAGTTTAAGTATATACATATACTAATGTAAATTAGGCCGCGAAAGATAGATATGGTCCTTAAAATGAAAATGATGATTAGACGGAACCTGTCACTTAAACCATCGAATTCCGTAGCGAATCAAAAACTAGGGAACCACCACTGTACAACGTAAGGGTTGGTCTAAAGTAAATATTATTGAAGTTCAATGATAACTGACAAAATGAGTGTGTGGTGTCCGTGTGATTGTTATATATATTTCTAGAATCTGGGTCATGCTAGAAACTAACATATAATGTGTTTTTAATTATCCATAATTAGATAGCTTTGTCATACCAGGTGAAAACATGTCCTCCTCCGCCTATCATTTAAATTTGTTTAAAACATATATTATAATCGTTATTTATTGGTCTTATCTCTGTTTCTATTGTTAATAGTGAAATCAGGTAAGTTTATTAAAAGATGAAAAGTCTAATACAATTTTTCTGAATCGACAACGTCATCATTATCGCTGTTATTAAAAATGCCATAAGTAGGCTTTTGATATGTTAATTTTATAACGAGAGAGAGAGAGAGAGAGAGAGAGAGAGAGAGAGAGAGAGGGGAATAAACGTCCGCTTGACACAAACTAGGTCATTTTGGGACTAATCGCGGAATCGAAACCACACCAGTTGACTCAATGACAGACCTTATGATACAGCGCACACGTGCTAACCATTCGCCCCCGCCCCCTTAGTTTTATAACGAATAGATTCTGATTAAATATGGAGTATCGGACCGAAAAACTTAACTGATTTCACGATACTAACTTATTTTCAGAATTCATTCGTTACGACACCAACACCTTCAACATACATTATACAAGAACTAAATCTGCCTTTTGCTGGTCTTACATAATGTATCTTTAATCACGCATATTGCTAGCTTATCATTTAATCTTATTCATCATCACCATCATCATTACCACGACATCTCGCCCTCGAAAATGTTCTTAATGTTATCGATATAAACGCGTGAGAAATGCCGTGGTGTTTGTATATTATCCGTGATTATTTTGTCTTTGATATGAATTGGTTTGATTGAAAATCATAAGACTGTTACAATCAGATTAAAACACAGATCCTATTTCGTTTCGTTTTTTATAGTTTAAAATTTCATTTTACTTGTAATTACTACACTAAGATCTGGAAGAGTTGTTATATAACCCGCGTTCTGATTGATGTGAGGGATTATCCAATGAAAAATGGCTTAGAACCGCATCACAAAATAGTGTACTATTTTTTTTAATATGTCGGCAATTCAGGGCAGATGTGTGCCGAATGAAGGTCATTAGATTTGTTTAGAATCGGTGGTCTGTATCCAGCATTCGCCCATATGTAATTATCTAAGTAGTTCAAGTTTAAGAAAACTCTTTACATAATAAATATTGTTTGTTTATCCAGTAAAACGTTCAAGAGAGAGAGGGAGGGGGGGGGTACTTAACGCAAACTTTCATTTTTCGGGACAAACATATGGTTCCGCAGGTGTCTTTGTCAGTAGAAGGAAACGTGATAACAGGACGAAATAGTACCAGGTCGAAAACGTGACCCTACTTAGGACCGAGACCGAAACCACGATGGTTGACTCGGTGACATACCTTATGGTCCAAAGTACAAGCGTTTAAGACCACACTCAAGGTGTAAAGATGGGCTTCTGATATCTAGTATTTAAGACAAAATGCAAATTTTGAAATTGATGCACGAATCGCGTGCCAGAATGTATTCGAGCGCCATTTGTAATAAAGCGACTCAATGAACGAGGCTAAAAATATCCCACAGGATAATCCTACCGTTGTAGACTGGAATAATCAGACGCCTAAGACTGCCATTCAATTTGGACTTTTCGCGTATTTCACCGAACATAACTGATTAGAAATTACAGTAAAAACAGAAACGACTGAATGTAAATCAGTTTGTATACATCCATATACATTATTATATACGTTGTGACCCATTTGTCTCCATTTCTAGATGCTAAAGAAAAGAGATTTAGCTCCTTTAAACCCCATTTCGCTTCATATTTGATTTATTTGAAGGTAAAAAGTGTGTAATTTGCCTAATAAACTACAACCCACGTGTTGCTGAACATGCTTAAAAATAAATACACGTGCAATGTTTATAATTTTAATTAGAATCGACATTATAAATTCCTGGCCAGGTTACCTAGTATTTTTTTTTCAATTTATTACCAGACCGGAAAGCGATGATGAAATATGTTTCAAAGAAGCGATCCATTAACTAACTTTTTTATTTTTTTCAATTAAATGCCAGACATGCAGAATTTTCAAGACCTGTAAATGATGGTTATTCATTAACATGTGATATATATTTCAATCTTACGTAATAGGTTTTTAAAAAATTATTGCAATGAGAAAAAAAAGACCGGTTGAAATGTCATGGAGTGGAATAGAGTCACTCGGAACGTGGAGGACCCTTTAACTGTTGGAATTCGGAGAAGAGTAGGCAGAAATCACTCACGTTGTGCGAACAGGGAGAGAGAAAGGGTGGGGCGGTGTTAACGCCCACTCGACAAAACTAGGTCATTTCGGGAGTAACATATGGTTAAATTTTATTTCAATAATTCGTTTGCGCGTAGGGGTATTTAGCAATGGCAGGAAACCGGAGAACCCGGTGAAAACCCACGAGGATGGACAGGCGAACGAAATTCAAAATGTTTTAACGGGATTTACATCAAACATAATATTTACATTATGAAAACGTGGCGGGCATAAAGAACACTACAATAGCACCAGGGGGACATACAGAAAACTATTACAGTAAAACGGGGACACAAAGAAAACTATTACAGCAAAACGAGGACACAAAGAAAACTGTTATAGCAACAAAACGGGGACATAAAGACACAAAGAAAACTATTAATAGCAAAACGGGGAATCAAGGATGATTTTTTAAAATACGAGGTTTATGATCAAATAAGCGCGAAACAGACGGTATTAAGTAGAGCATAAATTTTATTTTAAAGTTTTAAAGTCGGTCAAGGTTGGGTCTTTGTGCCACGGCAACCAGTCGTGTTTCATTAGTCGTGGGAGGTTGGGTGGCCGGATGGTTAGCACGTGCTTGTTGCATCATAAGGTTTGTCATTGAGTCAACTGGTGTGGTTTCGATTCCCCGGTTGTACGTGACAAGGAGTAGGGTCGCCTGTCCAACCTCGTGGGGTTTCTCCAGGTCCCCCGGTTTCCACCACTGCTAAAGACCCCTACGCGCAAGCGAATTATTGAAATAAAATTAAACCATATGTTAGTCCCGAAATGACATAGTTTGTGTCGAGTGGACGTTAAACCCCCCCCCCCCCGCTGCCCCCTCTCTCTCTCTCTCTCTCTCTCTCTCTCTCTCATTAGTCGTACGTCCACTTGTTCTTACAGGACTGGTATGCCCCATGTTTCTTACGAATGGGTTTGTTAATAGTTGTGGACGGGAGTGAAATATATAGAGTCAAGGTTCAAACCGTCTCCACGGCAGACTTTCTGCGTTCTCTGTGTGTGTGTGTGTGTGTGTGTGAGAGAGAGAGAGAGAGAGAGAGAGAGAGAGAGAGAGATTTATCAATATCACTCATTGAACTTGTCTAGATTTTTATTTGTTATTTATTGTATCCCCTTCAAGTTGTTTTTGTGTGTTTTTTACTTTCACGTTATTGAACCAACTTATCTTAGCGCGGAGGATGGGTTCATGGGCCATGGATGTTGTTGTTGTTGTTTATTAAAGATTTAACGTCCAATACACTATATTATGGACAGGTTGATTTAATTAAATTATTTACAATTAACATGCATAATTAAATAACACTTAAATAGCAACCCACTACGAGAATGTAGCGAGAAGGTAAATGGAACGTTTCGGTTTTACAACCGGAAGTTACATTTTATTGGATCGCATTCTTTAACGGTTCGATGGTTTCTAGTATGTAAGGCATCGGATGTTGGTCGACATGTTTATGGGTGTTCACCACTTGTTACGTGGGACAGAATGTTTTATGACGGGTGATATATTATGGGGGTAATACGTTGTCTGTATATTAACAGCTGTAGATGTAATTAGTATCGCCACCTACCGGTGTGTTATGATGTTTACCTGTCAGTGAGTGTGTCTGTTTATAGACTAATGATTGTTAATGATCAGTCGATGTATATTCTAGATATCTTCAAATATTCCTACCCTAGATCTACCATCAATTCTCACATTTCATTCAACCGTACAGATAATGTTGGTCATTCTCGTGCCAAGAAGCTTAATTTCGTTCACCGTTTGAGAGAGAGAGAGAGAGAGGGAGAGAGAGAGAGAGAGAGAATTTAACGTCCACTCGACATAAACTAGGTCATTTCGGGACTAACCTACAGTTCAATTTTATTTCAATAATTCGCTTGTGCGTAGGGGTCTTTAACAGTGGGAGGAAATCGGAGGACAGGCGACCCCACTCCTTGTCACGTACAACGGGGGAATCGAAACCACGCCAGTTGTGACTCAGTGACAGACCTTATGATACAGCGCGCACCCGCTAACCATTCAGCCATCCATTCCACTTGTTCTTATAAATATATAGTTTTTCGGATGAGACGACAAAAAGACGCCCTGTGTAAACCATCGGCAGTTGTAATTCGAAATAATTCACTTCATAGCACACTGTGTGTCCTGCTTGGTGCAGAAAAGTAGGACATTAAACCCCATTTAATTTCTGAAAAGAAAGGACAATGGTGGCTTAAACATGCATTATTCAAGAGCTAAATCTGTCTATTGCAGGTCTTTCTTTAGGCCTGAAATGTTATCTAAATTATTATTTAGACATTCATTAACTTATCCAGACCATAATCAACTCTCGATGCCATCGAATGACTCCGATATTTAGTAGATTTGAATACTTTTTGTGTTTGATAAAATAACCGTAAAACTAGATAATCTGTTTATTATCGTAACAACGGTAACAATGACAATCGAGGCTAGACATAAATTGTATCGCCGATATCTTGACTCAGAGTGAAGTAATTTGACTGACATTTTCAGCATGTTCTTTTTTTTTTTCATGATCTATTTTTTAAGTATTAAAGCGAGAACTGTCAACTCTCAACTCTTTATCTTATGGGTTGTACGTGGCAAGGAGTAGGGTCGCCTGTCCAACCGCGTGGTTTTTCTCCGGGTCCTCCGGTTTCCTCCCACTGCTAAAGACCCCTATGCGCAAGCGAATTATTGAAATAAAATTAAACCATATGTTAGTCCCGAAATGACCTAATTTGAGTCGAGTGGACGTTAAACCCCATTTCTCTCTCTCTCTCTCTCTCTCTCTCTCTCTCTCTCTCTCTCTTTAACTTGGGCTGATTTAAGCACAGTGCAACATAACTCGCTCATTTTAGGTGTCTTTTACTTGCCCGTTCTGCACCAAGTTTTTTACTTGCCCGTTCTGCACCAAGTCTTTTAAAGATGATAAACACGATAACTGGTAAACTTTTCTCACAGTACGTTGTGAACATCTCTATATTTGATTTTTAAAATTACACACAAAAACGATCAACTCCACCCTGTGTGTGTGAATGTTGTGTACAATCAAAGATAAGTCTCTTTACAACCCCAGTCAGGCAGATCGGTCGGTAAATCGTTTAAGCGCCATTTACGGCTAATTTTCGTCAAGGTCACTGAGATGTAAATAAGGTTAGGGCAAGTGAGTGTTGGCGAGATGGTAGGTTAGGGTTAGGGTAAGCATTAGGGCTAGGTCCAGGGTTAGGGTTAGGGTTGGGATTAGCGCTAGACCTGGCGACGTTGCTACGAGGGTTCTTTGCATGAACTAAAAGTATAAGCAATGAATTGGTATTACATATAATGTTTCACGTGTAATGACGTATGTAGATCCAACCTGATATGAGACAAGTTCAAAGATCTAGAATATTTTTAAAGTTACATTTTCGAAAATACTTTTCACGGCTTAATCTTCGCTACATTTGATTATTTAACATTTAATTATGAAAAAAATCAAATCAATTTATCAACGGTAGATATTATCCTGACCTGAATTCAATCAGATTGAAAAAAAAACAGAGTTTAGAAAGAAAAACAACGTGTAACAGTATAACGATCCCTTTAAACATACATTATGCAAGAGCTAAATCTGTCAATTGCTTGTCTTTCTTTAGGCCTGAAATGTTATCTAAATTATTAATTAGACATTAATTAACTTATCCAGACCATAATCAACTCTCGGTGGCATCGCTAGCCTGTGATATTTAGTGGATTATAACCCGTTCTGCTACTTCTGATTAAATCAAAAAGTGGATAATCGCGACTATGTTTTTTATCGTACCGAATTTAGTAATGATGATCGAGGCTAGGCCCAAAATTCAATCGCTAAATACTCGGTTCAGGGTGGATCAATCTGACTGAAATTTTCAGCAAATTCCCTTTACATTATCTAGTTTTTAACTATTATATTGAGAACTACCAGCATTTATCTAATCTCCCATAATGTATCTTTAAATGTCATGGACTGTTTAGCAAAATGTCAGCACGGCTAGGGACCATCGTTTAAAAAAAAAAAAAAAAGTTTAGAAAAAAAAAGTGTAACCTTATAACGACCCGTTTAAATGACATGGTCTGCATAGCAAAATGTCAAGTCAAGGGACCATTGTGACAAACAGATCTTTTTACTGACGTTTGATTTATTGTGGACAAACCCTTAAAAAAACGCTTTCGCTTACACAACAAGGGCATTAATATAGCACGTTTTGGCGTGTAATGGCCCCTTTCACAAGATAAAATAACTCTAAAATTTTGTTAAAAGGGTTTTCTTTGATATGAACTAGTTTGACACCCGTTCAATGTATAGGAGGACATTTTTAAATTTTCCGCAACCTTTGTTACAATGAATACCGTCTACGTTTAGAAGTTATTCATCCATTTCGGTCGGTAATGACAAAACGATTTCGTGATGGCATGTTTTGATTATTTCACAGTAAAGTGATCCTGTACTTTAAGGCTTCCTTGTGAATCGGATGACATTACGACTGAGTGGGGTCATTTGGTTTGTCCCACCATCATTGTCCTAAAAGTAGCACACCACTTAAAATAGCAACATTACGCCCGCTAATTCAAAAACAGACTATGACAGTTACCTTTGGGGATGGGTAAGGACCACCCGGGGATCACAAACTCTAGGTAAGCCACTGCACTGGTGACAGAATGTAATGAAATGGGGTTTAACGTCCTACTTTTCTGCACCAACCGGGCTAATGAAGACGTATATACGTCATACAATGTGCTATGAGGGACATTTTGCCTATCCGTCCAAGATGTAGCACATTTAAAATAGCAATATTCTATACTTGAAAATAGTGTTGAATTATTATAAATTTGTGTCAGATGTGTCGGAAAATGATTGCGTTTGGCGAACAAAGAAGAATCGCGGTGACAAATAGTCGGTAAGAATTCCAAAATAGTCTTAGAATCCAGATGGGGAAGATTTGTATTTTCATATTGCAGTTATTGTCGTGTACCACTCACAAGGGAAAGCACGCCCGGAAAGCCAATTCCTTGGCTAATACGAGAAATCCGATACATTATGGAAGATTGGATAAAGAGCTGACCGTTCTCGCTATAATAGTTAAAAAAAACTAGATAATGTAAAGGTAATTTGCTGAAAATTTCAGTCAAATTGATCCACGTTGAACCGAAATTTTAGAGATTGAATTCTCGGCCTAGCCTCGATCATCATTACTAAAGTCCGTAGGATAAAAAAAACACATAGTCTCGATTATCCATTTCATGATTAAATTATGAATGGAAGTCGAACAGGAAATCGGAACCTAATCCAATAAACATCGCAGGCTAGCGATGCCATCGAGAGTTGATTATGGTCTGGATAAGTTAATTAATGTCTAATTGATAATTTAGATAACATTTCAGGCCTAAAGAAAGACCTGCAACAGGCAGATTTAGCTCTTGCATAATGTATGTTTAACATTAAATCCAAAAGGGAAATCTATTGGGATTTGGGGACATAATTTTTTTGTCTAGAGATAAAGGCCATACACAAGCCTGCCATCTGGTTTTCGTTAACGGTTAATCTGAACCGGAAGTATAAGACTTCAAGGTGATTATGGGTAGTTTACTGTTTAACGGACTCGTTGAGTAATCGTGTTGTTCTCGCCATTCTCTGTTTAAAGGGTGTAAGATGGTATTTTAATATCTACAATTAAAGATGCAGGTCTTTTTTTCTGGTTTCGTTATTATTTAGACATTTATTCACATAATTAACTCTCTAGATCATCGGATGGTGGATATTTAAATAGATTTGAACACCTGCGAGATTTAAAAATGTAACAATAAAATGGATAATCGAGACTTAATCACGGTTGTCAAGTATCGTTGCTACAATAATAAACGAACTGCGCTACATCTTCAGACAGTCAAAACTTCGCTCAGAATAAAGTAATTTGAATGAAATTTCAATATATTCATTTCTCATTATCTATTTTTGAACTAGTATAGCAAGAAAGACCAGTTCTTTATCTAAATCTTACATTATGTATCTTAAATATACCTTACTCTAAGTCGACTGTCGAATCCCCGGTTATACGTGGCAAGGAGTAGGGTCGCCTGTCCAACCTCGTGGGTTTTCTCCGGGTCCTCCGGTTTCCTCCCAAAGCTAAAGACCCCTATGCGCAATCGAATTATTGAAATAAAATTAAACCATATGTTAGTCCCGAAATGACCTAGTTTGTGTCGCGTGGACGTTAACCCCCCCCCCCTCTCTCTCTCTCTCTCTCTCTCTCTCAAGTCGACTGGTATAAACGTTTTCAGTCATACACCCTGTAATCCCATACCTGTACATGACAAGGCGTAGCGTCACGTGGGTGTTTTCCTGGATCTCCGATTTCTTCTTAATGACATGAGAAAATTACAGTTATCAAATAACAGATCGTGATGGTGATGTAGCTAATATCACAATAACATAGCTGAAGCAGAACGGGGTGTATCCTCTTTATAACACCAATTATAGTTATTATCATATTCACTTGATGTCACCTATCTAATATATATATATTATTACACATCTCAAAAAAATCCTTTAAAAAAACTGATTTCATTCTAATGTATCTCTCATCTATCTAATGTATATTGTTACACGTCCCAAATAAATCCTTTAAAAATGAGTTTATTCTAATGTATCTTTCTTTATCATACTGCTGTAAGGGGTGTGTCTATTTACGCCGTTGTTGCGAGTTCTAAATTAGGCAGGTTGTTAATTATAAGTTTATGTTAATAATATAGTCTCTTCTGACTAGTTTGACAAGATTTTATCAATGATTTGATGAAGTGCATGTCCTGTTATTCAACATGAAAAACTCCGCCGAAGACCCTCTTTCGCCATTTCTGATGGGGCGACGATTTGCCTCAGTGTCGTCAATGCGTGTACGAAACCGAACCCTTGACAGTCGAAATTCGATGAAGAGTATGGGGAAATGACACTATCTGCATTAGCCCGGTTGATGCAAAAATGTAGGACGTTAAACCCCATTTCATTTCACCTGATGCTCTTACATTTTCCCTTTGAAGAGATGCTCCGGTGTTCCTTTAAAGCTTGAGTCGTTGTGGACAACTCTTAAACTTTGGAGAGAGAGAGAGGGGGAGAGAACGATGGGTTAACGTCCACGCGACACAAACTAGGCCATTTCGGGACTAACATATGGTTTAATTTTATTTCAATAATTCGCTTGCGCATAGGTGTCTTTAGCTGTGGGAGGAAACCGGAGTACCCGGAGAAAACCCACGAGGTTGGACAGGCGACCCTACTCCTCGTCACGTACAACCGGGGAATCGAAACTAACATATGGTTTAATTTTATTTCAATAATTCGCTTGCGCGTAGGGGTCTTTAGCAGTGGGGGGAAACCGGAGGACCCGGAGAAAACCCACGAGGTTGGACAGGCGACCCCACTCCCGATGAATCGAAACCACAATAGTGATAGCGATATCGTATTGTCCCTTTAAAGTGTGCAATAGTGATAGTATTTCGTATAATGTACTTAATATCCTCCAGCAGTCGATCATGTCTCAACCGTCCTCGACTATTTTCTTTTAATGATATCATGTTTCGACTCAAATCAAATATCACTATTTTTTGTCGGGTTGACATGAGTATATATTACATGTATGTGGTTGAATGGTTGAATCACGGGGAATATTTATTTAGTTATAATGAATAATATAGGCCTTACTGTACTTACTATAATATAGATTTTTATTGAACCCATGTACCAGGAACGTCGTGACTCAAATATGCGTATTAAATGAAATGAGGTTTAACGTCCTACTGTTCTGCTCCTACTGGGCTAATGAAGACGCGCATACGCCATACAGTGTGCTATGAGGGAAATTCTGCTGGGCTATCGCCTACTCTTATATCGAATTCCAACTGCCAGGGGATCTTTTACGTACACGACAATGTACACACGGGTCCTCGGTTTTTCGTCCCATCTGAACGACTAGACAGCTGTCCCTGTCAGGCCCTCCGTCCTGCACCACTGACAAGGCGAACCACGCCGTAAAATCCCGATGAAATTTCTCGACCAATGCAGGGATCGAACACGCGACCTCCAGGCTAGTACCGAGTTAGCATCCTACTCACTTAGCCATCGTGGCATCCCAGATTATTTTATAAGAACATTCTTAAATTTGTTAATTCAGCTATTTCGTTCTGTTTCTGCCGTTTTCCAGCAGTCTGAATGCATGGTTACTGTTCCACTGTATAGGAGCAGACGTGAACTGAATGACAGCAGACAAGGTTTTTTTACATGATGAATGAAGTAGAGCCACTTGTAATGGTGTAATTATAGTCCAGATTTTACAGAGGTCTTATTTCATACATGTGGCAACCATGTGACCAATACTAGAAGGAAACGAAATGAAATGAAATGAAATGAAATAGGGTTTAACGTCCTACTTTTCTGCACCCATGAGCTAATGAAGGCGGGCATACGCCATACAGTATGCTATGAGCGGAAATTTTGCCCGGGCAGCGTTTCTACGGCCTACTCTATATCGAATTCCAACTACCAAGGGATCTTTTACGTGCACGCCAATATGTACACGGGACCTCGTTTTTTCGTCCCATCCGAACGACTAGACAGCTGTCCTTGTCAGACCATTCGTCCTGCATCACTGACAAGGGGAAACCACGCCGGAAAATCTGGATGAACTTTCTCGGCCAATGCAGGGATCGAACACCCGACCTACAGGATAGCGAGCCAGCGTCTTACCCACTTAGCCACGTGATCCTCCTAATGAAGACAGGCATACACCATACAGTGTGCCCGGGCAGCAGCACTATGGTTTACTCTTATATCGAATACCAACTGCCAAGGGATCTTTTACGCGCACGCCAATGTGGACACAGGATGTCGGTTTTTCGTCCCATCTGCACGACTAGACAGCTGTCCTGCACCACAGACTAGGGGAATCCACACCGGAAAATTTGAGGTACATTTTGCCCGGACAACGGTGTTTCCTTCTAGCCAGATCCTGGTAACTTGTTGAAGACCCAAAGACAGTTGGAAATTCAAATAAATCTAATAAAAGTAGGCCGTTGCGCCGCTTCTAGGCACCTCATAGCACACTGCATGGCGTATGCCCATCTTCATTGGTGCCGATAAGTAGCATGTTTAAAGATACATTATGGGAGATTAGATAAAGAGCTGGTAGTTCTGTCTACAATAGTTAAAAACTAGATAATGTAAAGGGAATTTGCTGAAAATTTCAGTCAAATAGATCCACTCTGAACCGAGTATTTAGTGATCGAATTTTGGGCCTAGCCTCGATCATCATTACTAAAGTCGGTACGATAAAATACTTAGTCTCGATTATCCATTTTTTGATTTAATCAGAAGCAGGAGACCGGGTTCTAATCCAGTAAATATCGCAGGCTAGCGATGCCATCGAGAGTTGATTATGGTCTGGATCAGGCCTAAAGAGAGACCTGCACTAGACAGATTTAGCTCTTGCATAATCTGTGTTTAATGACAGATCTTATGATATTAACCCACCAGCCCACCCGACTCCTTTGATCATTCATAGAATATAGGCGTGGAACACGATATAGAACCACCTACAGTGACTTACTAACACTAAAACTAATGTATATTTAACTAACTGTGGTCTGTCCCCAACGAGTTTTCTGGCGTTGTATAAATCTCTTCGTTAGCCAGGTTTACATAGAAAAATACCACATCAAACCGAAATTTCATTTGTTTTATTCACCTCAGACTGCGGCGCATTGGCTGTACTATCTGGCTTTTTGAAAATAGGACTGTATTTTGTTTATGATGGGCGAGTGTGTTTGAAGGGGTTTGTGGCGGGGGGGGGGGGAATTATTATAGCTGTTGCTGTCATGGTATACTCTCGTCACACTTCCTACTTTTCAGTTCTATCTGTGATTGTCAATAGCCGTGATACTGCCACGTAAAGATAGCAAAGTAAACTTGATACCACTTTAACCTTCGACAAGTAGACATTTTTTTTCCTTCAGTCTACGTCGCACCGGAAATCATTGTCGCTAGGCAGCAAGTGTACCACACATGGCCGCCATATTGTCATTAGTCGGTCAATGTTACGGAAACTGTTTTCATTAGGTGAAAAAAGAAATAAAATAATTTTGTTCTCTCTTTCTTGTTGTATTCTCGTATTGCATGTTTTCATTTACACAAAAAAAAAATTGTAGACCTCGGTGCAGATTGTCGACATTGGGTTGAATCACCGTGAAAAAACTCACGAATTAAATTAACGTAAAGTAATGCCATTAAAAAGGCGGGTATAGGCCATACATTGTTCTATGAGAGACATTTTGTCCGGACAGCGGCGCCACGGCCTACTTTTATTTCGATTTTCAACCGTCAGGGGTTCTTTTGTGTGCATGCCCATGTGTACACGCGATCTTGGTTGTTCGTCCCATTCGGACAACTAGACACTGCCCTTGCCAGACCCTTTGTATCTGCTCCAATGACAAGGGGAAACCACGCCGGAAAATCCTGAACAACGAACGCGAGATGTCCTGGTTAGCGAGCCAGTTGCGTCTTCCTGACTGAACCACCGTGACTCCCACTTTTGATTGGAAGCTAGCGATATCCAGGCTCTAGTTGATGCTAAGGTGCAATTACTTCTGTTGATTGAATTCTGGGTAACCGAGACTAGAGCATACTTCAAATCGAGTATTTCGATTGTCGAGAGGGGGCGGAGAGCCAAGAGCTAATTCTTCGTTTTGTGATCTAAACAATTTGACTTTCAATGTCCCCCATAGTAGGCTACAATGTATGGCGGGATTTTCCGGCGTGCTACCGAGATCCCGTGTACACATTAGCGTGCACGTTAAAGACCTTTTGGCAGTTGGATTACGATATAAGATCCGGCCGTAGCGCTGCTGTCCAGGTAAAATTGCCCTCATAGCACACTGCATTGCGTATGGCATACCCGTCTTCATTAGCCCAGTAGGAGCAGAACAGTAGGACGTTAAACCCAATTTCATTTCATTTACGATGCAAACCAATAGGACGTTAAACCCCATTTCATTTACGACGCCGTCTCTTTACCTCTTGAAATTAAGACTCTTGAACTAAATATTGGATATGAGAAGCCCACGTTTTCCTTGTAAAATCACAACATCAATTTTGATTTAAATTGACATATAATTCGTGTTTTCAATGTTAAAGACTTTGGATGATATTGAATTAGAGACTAAGCTACTTTAAGTGACCCTAATTTCAATTGAAGATTATAAATAAGAATACAAGTTTGTGTTTATTGAACCATGATATTAATTATATCTTATATTAAGGTATTTTGTCATTTATTGATCATATAATTAACTGGGCTCCGTCAATATACTTCACGGTTGAGTGGACATCAATATATACATGTTATAAATACAGTAATGAAATATGTAATAATATTTAAATACTATTTAATAAAGCTATTAATGTTTAGAAGCTTATACTTTTAGGGATTATTCTGTGTAAAAGAGAGAGAGAGAGAAAGAGAGAGAGAGAGAGAGAGATGGGGTTTAACGTCCACTCGACACAAACTAGGTCATTTCGGGATTAACACATGGTTCAATTTTGTTTCTATAATTCGCTTGCGCGTAGGGGTCTTTAGCAGTGGGAGGAAAACAAACTTTCGAGAGTGATAATTCCTTCTTAAGAGAGAGAGAGAGAGAGAGGGAGAGGGGGGGCTTAATGGGGTTCTAAAGACTTACGACACCCTTTTAAAATACTAAATGCATGAGAAACTGGGGAGAGAGAGAGAGGGTGAGAGGGGGGTTAACGTCCACTCGACACAAATTAGGTCATTTCGGGACTAACATGGTTTAATTTTATTTCAAAAATTCGCTTGAGCGTAGGGGTCTTTAGCAGTGGGAGGAAATCGGAGGACCCGGAGAAAACCCACGAGGTTGGACAGGCGATCCTACTCCTTGTCACGTACAACCGGGGATTCGAAACCACGCTGTGTAAAAGAAACTCGTGCCGGCTTTTATATACGAATGCAACAGACCAAGTGTCTATCACGTTCATCTTTATTTCAGCTCTATTTTCCCAGATCTCCCATTGCACCCCCCCCCCCCACTACCCCCGCTTCCTCCGGCCCTGTGCCGGATTAACCATTAGGCCCTATAGGCACGTGCCTTATAGCCAGCCAAAAATCCAGCCCACAAGAAAAGTAAAATAAAAATTGTGACCTGTAGTCTGTCCACAAACATTTGTAGACGGACGGACGGACAGGGGCGGCGACAATATACGTCCACATGAAAATGTGGGCGTATAAAAAGTAGTAATCCAACTATTCTAATCTTATAGTAATTACAGGACTGTAATAAATTTTCTGTTTTTACATTTAACCTTCTTCCTTTTAACGGAGAATCCAAAATATTTCTATTTTCAGGCCATTTATCAAAATGTGCCCTTGGACCAACAGAGCCTTAATACGGCACCCCCCCCCCCCCCAATCAAACTTTCTTAGTACCGGCAATTGATGACAGAAATTGTTTATTCTCGAATGTTTTACAATTAATATTTTTATCAACTTCTAATCAAATATAATAATTTTGAATCGTAATTTATGTTTTGTAGGGAAATGGCAGATATTTGAAACACGAGAAATGACCCAACCCTATGATACTTCACATCTTATCGTCATGAGGGAGTTAAAAGAAGATGGCGACCGGAAGTTACCAGGGCCATCAGCAGCAAAATCAAATCAGCCTCCTCCAGAAATACCAAATGCTCCAGTTAAAAAGGAAGTGAATACCGAAGTAAGTTTTTATTTTTTTTTTATGTGTCGATTTTGTAAATGGAACTTGTCTTCATTAGCCCAGAGAGCCGCGGCGAATCAGCCAGTAAGACGCTGGCTCGCTAACCTGGGCGTCCCGTGTTCGATCGAGTTGATGACCGAGAATGTTCATCGGGATTATCCTGTTTGGTGCAGGAAGCAGGGCCTGGCAAGGGACAACGTATAGTTATTCGAGTGGGACCAAAAACGAGGTGCCATGTACACGTCATTTCAGAAGAGTGGCACGTTAAATTATGTATCATTTCTGTAAGAAGTGTCATGAAAAAAGACTTTCAGACAGAGAAATAGGGGGTTACGTCCACTGATCACAATATTTCGGTCATTTGAATTGGTACCCCGGGGAATTATGGAAAGTGTTCATCTCAACGCGCACCCTATTAGAAACTAAATACAGACTTTCAGAGAGAGACATGTTCTTGTGCAATGTTGAAGTAGGCGATGACTGTGCTATATGTTAGTCCCGACGTATCCTAGTTTGTCTTCAGTGGAAGTTAAACCCCATCTTTATCTATCCATATCTCTAATTGCTAACGTATTTGTTTTGGTTTTTTTTATTTCAGCTTCATTTCGCCCCGTCTCTAACGGAAGAAGAAGATAGAATACATACGATGCGACATTGGTGCAAAAAACTCCGTCCAAATCTTCCGACCGCTGATCTCATTCCGTCTGTGAAACTCCAACAAATACTCGTGGACGATAAACACAAACTCCTTTACTGTCAAATTCCTGGAGTGGCTCAAAACGATTGGAGAAAAATTCTCGTGTTTTTGTCTGGAGCGGCCAAAGTTAAGAGCCATTTGGACATTTCGGTCAGCGATGTCCATTCCAAATATAGCAAACAATTAAAAAGATTAAGTGATTTTTCGGCTCCGGAAAGGAAGAAACGAATCGATAAATATTATAAATTTTCTTTTGTTCGCGATCCTTTAGAAAGACTATACTCCTCTTATGATAATAAATTTAAAGCGAAATGGAGTACTTACTTCCATTTGAGTTTTGGAAAAAAAATCATTCAAAAATACAGAAAGAAGCCATCGAAAGCGTCACTTCAGAAAGGAAATGACGTAATGTTTCGAGAGTTTGTACAATACGTCATCGATGCTGATGATAATGAAGAAAATTTAAATGAACACTGGGAACAATTTTATAAACAATGTCATCCATGTTTAATTCCATACGATTTTGTAGGAAAATATGAAACTTTAAACAAGGACATAGACCATGTATTAAAAGCTATCAAAGTGCGCGGCAACATCAAAGGTTCATTAGTGGCTAGTAACTATACTTACCCCAAACAGACTTTAACGGCAGCTTATAAAACTGTGCCATTGAACAATTTACATAAACTGTGGAAGATGTACTATCCTGACTATAATCTATATAGTTATCCTTTCCCATCCTTATTGACGGAGCTAATCAAAAAGAAGGATTACACCGATTACTAAAACAAGTTAAATTGTGAGATTTTAAAACAGGGTGTGGACTGAGTATTTATGGGCCCCTCGGACCAAATAGTTTCCTTCGGTTCCCATTGCCGTGAAGAATACGTGACCAGCTCGATTCGTCTTTCTCGGGCCGTCGGGCCCAGTCTGCCTTATTTTAAAAAATGAGGGTTCATTTTTATGTTTTAATTATCATAGGATTTTTTGAAATTATTACCGGTTACGTTGTTATTGCCTTTTGTATATTTTAAGGCGCTCTTTCCTTTGAAAGTGTATATTTATATTTCACCGTTATTAGTTCTGTAATCTGCACCGCTTTCAGCATAATATCTGTGATAACTAAATAGTCCTAGAATTTGAATATTGTAAAACACACATGTATAACACGCACCCCTTTTCGTAACTCCCAGATTTTCAGGAAAATCTGATATTCTCTTGTACAATGCCCAGGTAAAATTTACCGTTCGTCATCAATTTACCTTACGCACTGTATGGACCACGGATCTTAACTCTCAGGGGTTATTTTACGTGCACGCCAATGCGTGCAATGGACCTCGGTTTTCGTCTCATCCAAACGACAAGGCGCTGTCCTTGCCAGGCCCTTTGTCCTGTAACAATGTCAACGGGAAGCCACACCGCCCTATGCCGGATAAAGACATTCATATATTTATTAATTAGACGGCTTGGTAGTTTCCGTCCGATATACGTGTTTTGTTTTAGCGTGTCATTTGTTTATTTCGCTTGTAGATTTGACTGTCGATAAATGTGGTTGTTTTTGTTTTTTTCGTTTTGTCGGATTTCTTGTCAAAAAATCGACTATTTGTGCACTTAGTATTAGTTGTCTGCATCCGTCTTGGTAATTTATTATCTCTATTTCTATTTTTGTATTATTGTTTTGTTTTTAGTAGCAACCGCTTTCCTATTATTGCGTTACTTCTGGCCGGGATCTAATAATCATGGTTACAGTAACCATAGTAACGATCTCTATGTTAAAATGATGTTATGTTAATTGATCAATGCACAAAATGCAAAAAGAGTGTGTAATAGGATTCGATAATGTGGATAATAATTTGTTTATCTGTCGGATAACTCTCTTGAAGATGCATTGTGTAAGAGCTAAATCTGTCTATTTGAAAACTTCAAACACCCATAACTTTGCTGTGGATAAAGTAATTTTCAATACATCCATTGGTCGTTATCCATGGTTGAACTATTATAACAAGAACGGCCAGCTCTTTAACTAAATCTTACATCATGCATCTTTAATATTTGGAACAAGCAACTATACCCAAATCGGAATATTATTCGTTACATTTTGAAATCCTATTTTATGTTTCTGCCGACATAATCTTTTTTAAGGTGTTTGCCAAATATTATATAGATATTGTTATTTTTTACCAAATTTTATAAGTTGTACATAATTATTTTTATACGTGAATCTGCATAATATTTTATTGATGATTGATTGATTATTGATTTATTGATGATTTATTGATTATTGATTTATTGGTTTATGGATTATGGTATTCGTATTTAATATAATCCTTTGTAATGCCAACGATCACAGAGACGTTTATGCCGAGTGCGAACACGTACGCGACCTCTCTGAATTTCCGCGTGAATCATAGTTCGTACTGAAAGCGACGATACGCGCGGAAATTCGCGGATGACAATGACCCATTGACCATGAAGGTCTTTTGATTGACTGGTGAAAACTGACCGAGCGAACTGATCCAAACAAATTTGCCCTGGAGACAATCTCCTTGGTTTTCCACGCAAATAAAATTTCGACCGCGTTCATATAGTAGTTAATCAATCGAATGCGATCGCCGCGTTCGCGTTTTTATTAATTTATTGTTTTATTAAGTTTGCTGGAACAAACTAACCAGCTCGTGTAATTCATTATCGGTAAATGCTCATATCTCGAATATATGTTCGGAGCGGGAAAACGTCATATTTGTTATGTTTAAGATTAACCAATGTGCCTTATATTCAAGATTTTGTTTTTTAAAATTATATATAAATAAAAAAAAATTATATTAAAATATTTATTTAAGTATGAATTACACATCATAAAAAACTGGTATTGCTCAAATTGTCTCAAGAACGTTTAAAGAATAAACTGTTTGCCATTTTAAAGATATATTTCCTCAACAGTCTTGGTCCTAATTACACCAAGGAGGGCGGAGAACTATATTTCCTACCCAAAACATTATGTCTTCAACAAAGTGTTTTTGTTTAGTTTGACTTATTGACACATAGGTCTATCAAAAGGATCAGTTATAAACATTACAATTTTAAACATTACAGCGAGTTTATATTAATCAAGCATTATGCAAAAGCTAAATCTGCCTATTGCAGATCTTTCTTTAGGCCTGAAATGTTATCTAAATCATTAATTAGACATTAATTAACTTACCAAAGCAATAATCAACTCTTGATGCCATCGGATGCCTGCGACATTTAGTGGATTCAAATATTTTTCTGGTGGATGCGGTTACTGTAAAATTGGATAACCGAGATTTTGTTTATTATCGTAACAACGATAGTAATGACGATCGAGGCCGGCCTAAAATTCTTTCGCTAATATCTAGGTCCAGAGTGAAGTAATTTGGCTGAAATTTTCAGCATAGTCTAGTTTTGAACTTTTATAGCTTTTATCCAATCTTTAATAAATAACGTAAATGAATAAAGATAATTGTTTTTTGACAATCTACAAAGTTTTATGTAACGGCTGTTATAGCAGTTTACTCGCATGACAATGAATTGGCGATCGTCGGCGTTACCAAGCAACGACTCGTTATGAACGACATGCTCTATAAATGACCTAATTATGCTGGAGGGAATATATCTATGACCTGATTAAGCTTGAGGGAATATATCTTTAAGGAGGATCTGTGACCTTATTATGTTGGAGGGAATATATCTTTAAGGAGGATCTATGAAAGATGGTATATTATCTTATGTAAATACTGTAAATAAAGAGGGATTACTCATAGTGCAATTGTTGGAACAAAAACATGAAATGTATGTTAAAATAAAAGAAATATTGTAAACTGGACTTTGTAGTTTTTCATTTATGATGGGGACACGATTGATGTAATTACTATAAGTGTACAATTCTAGGAGGGCGGGGCCGGATTTGCCACTAGGCGTAGTAGGCCATTAGACTAAGGTCCACGGGTATCTGGGCGCCCACTGAAACTAATTTATTGCGGTGCGTATAACCGTAACAAAAACCTTATATAATATATTGAAACCCATAAGGGCCATTGTACAATAAGTATAGGATCCTGGGTATGTGGCCCCTGTATAATAAGTATAAGCCCAAGCAGTGGATGGAGGGGCAAAGCTGGGGCAAAGTTCAAGGTTAAGGGGGCAAAGGCGCGAGCTTCAACCAGGGGTATGCACCCCCCCCCTCCCCAGAAATATTTAAAAAGTAAACAGACTGCCGGAAATGCAGTCAGGCACCGATAGTCGAGATAAATAGAGCTTACCAGATACCACCAGTCGCCTGACTACTAGTTTATCCGACCAGAGCGGAAAGTATCAAGAAACGAACCTCGACGAAGGTCCCTCATGGGCGCCAAAGTGGCGAGCCCTTATGGGGGGACCTCCACCAGAACATTTTGATATATAGAGCTGATCAGATACCGCCTGCTGCCTGATCACTAGTTTATCCGACCAGAGAAGAAATTGTCAAACGTACGGACTTGCCGACCTCAACGAACCCCTCGGAAATTTAATATAGACTGCCGGAAATGCAGTCTGGCAGTATTTCAGGCACTGATCGTCGAGATAAAAATAGAGCTTACTGCAGATAACGCCTATCGCCAAAGCACTAGTTTATCCGACCAGAGAGGAAAGTGCCAAACAATCGAACGGAGTCAGTGAATCAAAGTAAATGAAAATTTTTGCCAAGATATTTTGAGAAATAGACAGCCGGAAATGCACTCTGTCAGTATTTCAGAAACTTGACATCAAGATAAATAGAGCTGACCACATACTGTCTGTCGCCAAATCACCAGCTTATCCGAACAGAGAGGGAGGTGGCAAACGAACGGAGTGGGTGAATCAAAGTGAATGAATATTCTTGCCGCGTTGAACCCATACCCACAAACTTTGAGGATCATAAAAAGCACTTCTCAAGTGGTTTACGTGTTATTGCTTATATACTAAGCAGCAAATGAAACGACAGGTTGGTATGTTACTCTGAATAGACGCATTGAATAAAACTTACCAAATGGTTTTTTTGTATATTTGTGACCTCATCTCCAACTTTACCTGAGCAATAAGACTCCTTCCCAAACACAGGATTGAACCCAGGAAATGTTCTCAAAAACGCAACCTGACTTCTGAGATGCACGTGCTGTTCACCGGAACCAGCCCTATAAAATCCACTCCCATACCTGGTTGAATCATTTACACTACAACGTCAGCAGCATGCCACGACTCACGACAGCTCGATGCTGGCCACACTGCCCAAGCCGTTGCCAATCACTTCCAGGTCAATGCTCGGACCATCTACAGGCTTCAGCAACGCTTTCGGGCCACCAAGACCACGGATAATCGCCCCGAACTGATAGATCAAGGGTTACTACATGGCGACAAGACCACCATGTTGTGCGACAGCACGTGCAGAATCCCTTCACACAGGCATCTGAGACAGCACGTCGGACAGTGGGAACACATGGAAGATCCATCAGTACCGATACAGTGCGCCGACGTCTCACCAGAGAGAACATCCATTGCCGTAGACCTTACCGTGGACCGATCCCCACCCCTCGCCATCGACGTGAACGTCTACAGTTTGCCCAACAACACCAAAACTGGCGACACAGGCAATGGAGAACTGTTCTGTTCCCAGATGAGAGTCGGTATTGCGTATCAACTGCAGATGACAGGGCCAGAATATGGCGTCGACGTGGCCAGCATTATTCTGACCAATGTGTCATGGAACGAGACTCATGGGGAGGTCCAAGCATAATGGTTTGGGGTGGAATCGGCCTGAACCAGAGAGTGGGTCCTTTGGTGTTCCAAAATCTTGGTCCGGGAGAGGAGGCGGCATCACAGCAGTGTGCTACATCGATCAAGCTCTCATCGATGCTTTAGGGAGGGTATTTTTGCCCAAACAGCGCTTTTTCCGCCTATCCACCCACAAGTCGGCGATTCTCTACCAGATTCAAACAATCCGAACTGTATGTGCCATCTTAATGTGAGTATATAATGCATCAAGGCAAGTCTTAAAGTAGCTATGTCTCTAACTCAATCTCCTTGGTTTTCCACGCAAATAAAATTTCGACGGCGTTCATATAGTAGTTAATCAATCGAATGCGATCGCCGCGTTCGCGTTTTTATTAATTTATTGTTTTATTAAGTTTGCTGGAACAAACTAACCAGCTCGTGTAATTCATTATCGGTAAATGCTCAAACTTTGTATTAGAAATAAAAGGTTAGAACATGGTAACACCATTTTCTGTGTTCAAATTTGTAAAAACGTTTAACATGAGTCTTTTTATCTCGATTTGCATATCTCGAATATATGTTCGGAACGGGAAAACGTCATATTTGTTATGTTTAAGATTAACCAATGTGCCTTATATTCAAGATTTTGTTTTTTAAAATTATATATAAATAAAAAAAAATTATATTAAAATATTTATTTAAGTATGAATTACACATCATAAAAAACTGGTATTGCTCAAATTGTCTCAAGAACGTTTAAAGAATAAACTGTTTGCCATTTTAAAGATATATTTCCTCAACAGTCTTGGTCCTAATTACACCAAGGAGGGCGGAAAACTATATTTCCTACCCAAAACATTATGTCTTCAACAAAGTGTTTTTGTTTAGTTTGACTTATTGACACATAGGTCTATCAAAAGGATCAGTTATAAACATTACAATTTTAAACATTACAGCAAGTTTATATTAATCAAGCATTATGCAAAAGCTAAATCTGCCTATTGCAGATCTTTCTTTAGGCCCGAAATGTTATCTAAATCATTAATTAGACATTAATTAACTTACCAAAGCAATAATCAACTCTTGATGCCATCGGATGCCTGCGACATTTAGTGGATTCAAATATTTTTCTGGTGGATGCGGTTACTATAAAATTGGATAACCGAGATTTTGTTTATTATCGTAACAACGATAGTAATGACGATCGAGGCTCGCCTAAAATTCTGTCGCTAATATCTAGGTCCAGAGTGAAGTAATTTGGCTGAAATTTTCAGCATAGTCTAGTTTTGAACTTTTATAGCTTTTATCCAATCTTTAATAAATAACGTAAATGAATAAAGATAATTGTTTTTTGACAATCTACAAAGTTTTATGTAACGGCTGTTATAGCAGTTTACTCGCATGACAATGAATTGGCGATCGTCGGCGTTACCAAGCAACGACTCGTTATGAACGACATGCTCTATAAATGACCTAATTATTATGGAGGGAATATATCTTTAAGGGGGATCTATGACCTGATTAAGCTTGAGGGAATATATCTTTAAGGGGGATCTATGACCTGATTAAGCTTGAGGGAATATATCTTTAAGGAGGATCTGTGACCTAATTATGCTGGAGGGAATATATCTTTAAGGAGGATCTATGACCTGATTAAGCTTGAGGGAATATATCTTTAAGGAGGATCTGTGACCTAATTATGCTGGAGGGAATATATCTTTAAGGAGGATCTATGAAAGATGGTATATTATCTTATGTAAATACTGTAAATAAAGAGGGATTACTCATAGTGCAATTGTTGGAACAAAAACATGAAATGTATGTTAAAATAAAAGAAATATTGTAAACTGGACTTTGTAGTTTTTCATTTATGATGGGGACACGATTGATGTAATTACTATAAGTGTACAATTCTAGGAGGGCGGGGCCGGATTTGCCACTAGGCGTAGTAGGCCATTAGACTAAGGTCCACGGGTATCTGGGCGCCCACTGAAACTAATTTATTGCGGTGCGTATAACCGTAACAAAAACCTTATATAATATATTGAAACCCATAAGGGCCATTGTACAATAAGTATAGGATCCTGGGTATGTGGCCCCTGTATAATAAGTATAAGCCCAAGCAGTGGATGGAGGGGCAAAGCCGGGGCAAAGTTCAAGGTTAAGGGGGTAAAGGCGCGAGCTTCAACCAGGGTTATGCCCCCCCCCCTCCCCAGAAATATTTAAAAAGTAAACAGACTGCCGGAAATGCAGTCAGGCACCGATAGTCGAGATAAATAGAGCTTACCAGATATCACCAGTCGCCTGACTACTAGCTTATCCGACCAGAGCGGAAAGTATCAAGAAACGAACCTCGACGAAGGTCCCTCGTGGGCGCCAAAGTAGCGAGCCCTTATGGGGGGACCTCCACCAGAACATTTTGATATATAGAGCTGATCAGATACCGCCTGCTGCCTGATCACTAGTTTATCCGACCAGAGAAGAAATTGTCAAACGTACGGACTTGCCGACCTCAACGAACCCCTCGGAAATTTAATATAGACTGCCGGAAATGCAGTCTGGCAGTATTTCAGGCACTGATCGTCGAGATAAAAATAGAGCTTACTGCAAATAACGCCTATCGCCAAAGCACTAGTTTATCCGACCAGAGAGGAAAGTGCCAAACAATCGAACGGAGTCAGTGAATCAAAGTAAATGAAAATTTTTGCCAAGATATTTTGAGAAATAGACAGCCGGAAATGCACTCTGTCAGTATTTCAGAAACTTGACATCAAGATAAATAGAGCTGACCACATACTGTCTGTCGCCAAATCACCAGCTTATCCGAACAGAGAGGGAGGTGGCAAACGAACGGAGTGGGTGAATCAAAGTGAATGAATATTCTTGCCGCGTTGAACCCATACCCACAAACTTTGAGGATCATAAAAAGCACTTCTCAAGTGGTTTACGTGTTATTGCTTATATACTAAGCAGCAAATGAAACGACAGGTTGGTATGTTACTCTGAATAGACGCATTGAATAAAACTTACCAAATGTTTTTTTTTGTATATTTGTGACCTCATCTCCAACTTTACCTGAGCAATAAGACTCATTCCCAAACACAGGATTGAACCCAGGAAATGTTCTCAAAAACGCAACCTGACTTCTGAGATGCACGTGCTGTTCACCGGGACCAGCCCTATAAAATCTACCCGCATACCTGGTTGAATCATTTACACTACAACGTCAGCAGCATGCCACGACTCACGACAGCTCGATGCTGGCCACACTGCCCAAGCCGTTGCCAATCACTTCCAGGTCAATGCTCGGACCATCTACAGGCTTCAGCAACGCTTTCGGGCCACCAAGACCACGGATAATCGCCCCGAACTGATAGATCAAGGGTTACTACATGGCGACAAGACCACCATGTTGTGCGACAGCACGTGCAGAATCCCTTCACACAGGCATCTGAGACAGCACGTCGGACAGTGGGAACACATGGAAGATCCATCAGTACCGATACAGTGCGCCGACGTCTCACCAGAGAGAACATCCATTGCCGTAGACCTTACCGTGGACCGATCCCCACCCCTCGCCATCGACGTGAACGTCAACAGTTTGCCCAACAACACCAAAACTTGCGACACAGGCAATGGAGAACTTTTCTGTTCACAGATGAGAGTCGGTATTGCGTATCAACTGCAGATGACAGGGCCAGAATATGGCGTCGACGTGGCCAGCATTATTCTGACCAATGTGTCATGGAACGAGACTCATGGGGAGGTCCAAGCATAATGGTTTGGGGTGGAATCGGCCTGAACCAGAGAGTGGGTCCTTTGGTGTTCCAAAATCTTGGTCCGGGAGAGGAGGCGGCATCACAGCAGTGTGCTACATCGATCAAGCTCTCATCGATGCTTTAGGGAGGGTATTTTTGCCCAAACAGCGGTTTCTCCGCCTATCCACCCACAAGTCGGCGATTCTCTACCAGACGAATGGCAGTGTTTCAAACAATCCGAACTGTATGTGCCATCTTAATGTGAGTATATAATGCATCAAGGCAAGTCTTAAAGTAGCTAAATCTCTAACTCAATATCATCCAAAATCTTCAACATTGAAAACACGAATTATTTGTCAATTTGAATCAACATTGATGCTGTGATCTTACCGGGAAAAGATGGGCTTCTGATATCCAATATTTAAGACAAAATAAACATTTTACTTTTGGTACACCAATCGTGTATCATAATGCTTTTCAGCGCCATTTGTAACAAGGGACTCGAAAAACGAGGCTAGCCATATTTCACAAGTCATGACAGAAGGTGATGCCATATTCTTATCTGGAAGGCAGGCGCAATAAATACTATCGGTGTAGACTGGAATAACCAGACGCTAGAGATTGCCATTCTGGCATATTTCGCCGAACATAACTGATTTGAAATTACAGTAAAAACGGAAATGATTGAATGTAAATCAGTTTATATACATTCATATGACATTATTATATGCGTTGCGATTTAGCTCCTTTAAAGCATTGGAAAATAGAATATTCAAGCCACCGATGATCATTCTGATTAAAACACCGATCCTATTTCGTTTCGTTTTATTTATAGTCGATTCTCTTCTATTACTACAAAACATTCATCCCCGCCAATTGTACAACTTTAAAAATCGGAGACTATTGTTGTTATCATTTGTCGGCCCATCCTAGCAAATTATGATCGTTATCAGACGTGTTTCTGCATCGTCAACCAAACGCAAGCTCATTCAATTGTCGCTTTTTAAAGACCCTCTTTTTTATATAATAAACTCCCAGTTTTTAGCCTACAAAATTTTATTATGCATATCTATTTCTAAATCGCTTTTAAGAAAAACATTTATTTTTTACCCGGTTTTAAGACACCCTATTTTTTGGAAATAAACTCACAATGTTCAACAAAGTGATATATATCATATTTTGTTTTTCAATTTGTTTTTATCTCTTCTCCAATAAATGTTATCTTTATTTGATCTATCTATAAATGTTTATCTTTTTTTGCATGTTTTGTACAGTTTTTTTTTATTTAAATCCACGAAATGCTGGGATACGCTACTTTAACTTCTGGGAGTTGCTGTATTCACGGGCTGGAATAACAGGGATACGCGTTTGCGGCAGTTAAAATGTTCTCCCGTCTCCGTGGACTGTGAACGATTGATTGCTAGATTGGAATTCGATTAGACCACCTTGAATTGGCAGGAAAGCGCGTTTGCGGTTGTAAGCTCCGCTCAGTTACCTGTTGCAGACGACCGGTGCCGCCGTCTGTAAGTCGAACTTTTTTAGGGTATAATTCAAGTTCTCCCCCTAACATTTATCGAGCCCGTGCGCCTATGAAGGCGGCTACTGGCATGTTAATATAAACAGTTTATGAGGAATGTTGCACGTACGCAAGGCTGTTTCTTTACTGTACAAAAATGATATTCATATTCTATTCTCTTTTTTGAGTGCAGAAGATTTCCGATTTAACGCGCATCATGCAGATGCGCACTAACTTGTTACTAACATAACATTAAAGTAGCTAGGTCTCTAACTCAGTATCATTCAAAATCTTCGACATTGAAAACACGCAATTATTTGTCACGCGCGATTATTGTTTGTTAAAACTTCCACAAACAGTTTTATGAAAACACAATTTTTTCCTGGGATTGTTACGGGTAATCTTAAGACGTCTATTTCCGGAATAAGGGAGATCACTCTTGTTTTAAAACACTCGATTTGGATGCAGACCACCATTAATGAAATGAAATGGGGTTTAACGTCCTACTGTTCTGCTCCTAACCTGGGCTAATGAAGATGGGCATATGCCATACAGTGTGCTATGAGGGAAATTTTGCCCGGGTAGCGGCGCTACAGCCTACTCTTATATCGAATTCCAATTACCAAGGGATCTTTTACGTGCACGCCATTGTGTACACCGGACCTCGGTTTTTCGTCCCATCGACTAGACAGCTGTCCTTGTCAGGCCCTCCATCCTGCATCACTGACAAGGAGAAACCTCGCCAGAAAATCTGAATGAACTTTCTCGGCCAATGCAGGGATCGAACACCCGACCTCCAGGCTAGCGAGCCAGCGTCTTACCCACTTAGCCACGTGGTCCTCAGACCACCATTAATTGTAGCCTAATCCTCTCAATAAAGGTTACGATTGACATTTTCTGCTAGTTTTTGACAATAAAGGCAGAAAGGATATCCAATAATTAAGACAAAATAAACATTTTACCGTTGGTACACGAATCGTGTACCATGGTGCATTTCAGCGCCATTTTTAACAAGGGACTCGTAGAAAGAGGCTAGATATATTCCACAAGTCATGTCAAACGGTGACGCCATATTCTTATCTGGAGAGCATGCGCAATAAATACAATCCATATAGAGTGGAATAACCAGACGCTAGAGATTGCCATTCGATTGAGACTTCTGGCGTATTTCGCCGAACATAACTGATTAGAAATTGCAGTAAAAACAGAAATGGTTGAATGTAAAACAGTTTATATACATTCATATTACATTATTATATGCTTTGCGACCCATTTGTGTCAATTTCTAGATCAAAAATATTAGCGATTTAGCTCCTTTAAGGCCAGTTCAATTTTCGTCAAGGTCGCCGAGATATAAATAAGGTTAGGGCGCGTGATTATTAGCGAGATTGTAGGGTAAGCGTTAAGGCTAGGTCCTGGGTTAGGGTTAGGGTTGGAATTAGCACCAGCCCTGTTTACATCTTGTGACCTTTGACCAAACTTGAAGTTGACCTTATCAATTAGATCTAACCATGTGTATAGCTTTTAGTATGCTACTTCAAGTTTGTGATTAAAGGAGCTAAATTGCTAACATTTGGGACCTAGAAATTGACAAAAGTGGGTCACAACGCATAAAATAATGTAATATGAATGTATACAAACTGATTTACATTCAATGGTTTCCGTTTTTACTCCAATTTCAAATCAGTTATGTTTGCGAAATAAGCCAGCAGTCTCAAGCGAGTGTAAATTTCTAGCGTCTGGTTATTCCAGTCTACATACGTCGTTTGATTTGGTGCAATGTGTCTAGCCTCGTCCATCGAGTCTCTTGATACATCTGGGGCTGAAGCGCATTATGGTACACGATTCGTGTACCAATGGTAAAATGTTTATTTTGTCTTAAATATTGGATATCAAAAGCCCATCTTTTTCCGGTAAGATCACAACATGAATGTTGATTTAATTTGACAAATAAATCGTGTTTTTAATGTTGAAGATTTTGGATAATATTGAGTTAGAGACTTAGCTACTTTAACTATAGCCTAAGAACAATTACTGATATATTTTGGCGACTTTTCGAAGAGTATTACTTGAAAACGTTGATTATCGTCCATCAGTATGTATTATAGTTTAATGCTATACCTCTTAAAGTTTGTGCATCTCAAAATTTCAGTAGTCAACCTAATTCAAACTTTTGTGCAAAGGCATGACTATTTGTTGCTCTGCTGTTACTGAAAAGTATTCAGCCCAAGGAAGATTTTGGGAATAGAATGAGTAGGGAAAAGAGACGAGAATTAACCTTGATGTCGATGGGGAATTTTATGTAGATCCGCCTCTGTTTCACTGATTTCGTATGGAACGCACGTCTCCTGACACTCCAGGGGCGGATCCAGGAATTTTTGCAGGAGGGGGTTTGCAGGGTTCCGGTTATGAAAATTTGAGTTGACAATGCATGATGCCATCATCATCTCTAAATTAAGTAGGCGTATATGCACACTGAACTTTTTAAAGAGAGAAATTCAACACCCCGTTTGACGTCAAGTTTTATTATGAATTAATACAATTACATTGTGATTCAGTTTCATTGATGATTCAGTTTCATTGATGCAAATTATTAATTGTGATATCACATATATCAGTATCATTATCTCGCGCTTTGAATGTCAATCCCATCCCACCATCTGATGATAAAGGATAAATCACACGGCCGTGACACTTTTCTCATAAAAGTGTTGTTTTACAATTGCTTTTATGTAGTTGAACAGGGGGTGGTTTGGACCCCCAAAACCACCTTCTGGATCCGACCCTGCACTCAACATATAGAATAGAGAGACTTACGTTCAGCGCTGAACGACCGTTTCGGATGGCCGAATGGTTAGTACGTTCGCGCTGTATCAGTAAGTCTGTCATTGAGTCAACTGGCGTGGTTTCGATTCTCCGGTTGTATGTGACAAGGAATAGGGTCGCCTGTCCAACCTTGTGGATTTTCTCCGGGTCCTCCAGTTTCCCCCCACTGCTAAAGACCCCTACGCACAAGCGATGGAAATAAAATTCAACCATGTAAGTCCCAAAATAACCTAGTTTGTGTGGAGTGGACCCTAAACTCTCTCTCTCTCTCCCCTTTGCTTAGTTAGACAGCCCCAAACTCACCACATCACCCATCTGTGTAAGAAAAAAACTGACTCAACAATATACGAAGTTTGAATAAATTTATTTTATAAATTATTTTATACATATACAATATGATATATATTTACTGGCTGGTCATTATGCAATATAAATTCATTTAATTATTTATAGGTCACATAGTGGGGGTGGGGTAGGGAGGTGTCACTGACACACTTACATATAGGTGCAATAGGTCAAAGGTCAAAAGACAAAGGTCAAAGCAGATATATTTGCATGCTTTCAAGTTACAAAGACAGATATAAAACAAACTGAACCTCTTTGATTTAGGCCCAAATAAAGCCCAAATCCAATGAAAGGAGGTTTAAAGCCCAAATGGGACCATAAAGGGTTGAAATTAGGTTTATTTGGTTTGTTACTTTCCTCAGTGAGGGAATGAAATCTTAACCAATAAACTTTTAGCTAAGAACTTGTAAATATAGTTAAGCCAGATTTAGCTAAGAACTTGTAAATATATTTAAGCCAGTTTTAGATAAGAACTTATAAACATATTTAAGCCGGTTGTAGCAGATCATATTTAAGCCGGTTATAGCTTGGAATTTATAACCATATTTAAGCCAGTTATACCTTAGAATTTATAGAGGATATTTGTCGTTTTAGAGTGAATAACATATTTTATTTCATCGAGAAGCAAGAAAACTTATATTTTCACGAATGCGTAGCATGAGTGAAAATATAAACGTTTTCTTGCTTAGAGATGAAATAAGATATGTTATTCACGACAAAACGACAAATGTTCTATTTATTTTATGATTTTACAATCATTTTAGGTAAAAGCAACATGGACTACTTTGTCCGCTTCTAGCCAGTGGAATAACACTTTTATTTCACTGATAAAACGCGGTATTCCACTACTGATCATAAAATAAATAATTATATTTATCAAATACTTTTACATGGTACCCATGTAGAGACGGAATTTTACTAAAATATAATTGATGCTAACAACCAAGTGAAGATATCATCACGACAACTATTTTAATATATTATTATAATTACAAATGACTAGGTTTTTTCTTTTTAATTCTGTTAATAACATTGAAAAAAAAAAGATATAGAACTTAAAATGTTGCACCATTTTTAAAACATTCTATATTTAGAACTTGAGACAAGCGACATGAAGTCAGGTATACAGTCTGATTATAATACAGATCTATATTTCGTTTTGTTTTTTTATACTTTTGATGGCCTACACTACATGAAGATCTGACCGGTTGTAGTGGAAGGCCGAGTCAGGGGTCATACAAGCGGTTTTGACCCTATGACGTCAGATATTTAATTAATCAATCAAATTTTAACAACTGAAAATTAAGCCACATTTTCGTTGTTTTATAAATATTTGAAAGTTTTAAACCAAATTTGAAGTTTTTTTACCAAACTAACAAAAAAATGAAAAAAAAAACCCACTTATAGATCTACACATATAAATGAACCCCGTTTCTCGAAATCTTAACTAAAAATAAAATCCAATTTTAGTAGATACTTAAATTTTGATTGGCTAAGCGCTAAAATCAATCTAATATTATCCAATCAATCTACTAAAATTTGGATTTTATCTTAGTTAAAATTTCGTGAAACGGGCCCCAGGCCCACAATTATCCAATAACTTTATGTCATTGAACTGTTAATTCGATTTAAAAACAATCCAATTTCATGTCTGAAAGTTAAGATAATTTTCTCAGTCACCTTCAATAACGGTCAGGTCTGAATAGTAAATATAACTGAGCCGTGGCTGGGATGAAATAGGGGATGAAAGAAAGGGGATTGTGGGGGGAGGGGAGGGGGAAATGGGGGGGTGTCTGTACAATAAAATTATTACTAGAAATATAAACAGTACATACATGTAGCTACTACACGACCATAATAATACAAAGTTTTAAAAACGTTTGAGACAAAATTTTCCACGATTTGATGTACGTTTGTTTGTTTATAAGTTAATATATATATTTATATAATCTACTGTTTCTGTTTGTCCAACTACACATGAAAAAAAAAAATAAATAAAAATAACTGGCTACATAATTTCTTACAGATAAATAAAGTGTTTTCTATAAATAAATTAAAAAAATAACGCAAAAGAAGGCAGCAAAACTGAATAAGAAATTTAAAAACTGGCAATTAACAGGGCCTTGATATATAATCTCAAACAATTTCATTTAATAATAGAAACTTTTAAAATTTAAGAGAATAAAGCCGAAGAAATATTCATGTGATAATAAAATGAGTCGAGCGGTAATAAATACACTACGACGTCACTATAAAACTGATGTTGGCATCAACCGATTACACCCATATTTTTTTTTTTAAATTATGTAAATATAATGTTTTCCTTGTATTTACACAAATCACACTGATGATTAAACAACGGATCACATGACAATCACATGACGATCACATGACAATCACATGACAATCAGGATAATACCATCAACATATTATTAAATAAAACATCTCCTTTTAGTAACATCGTAACTAATCATTTACATCCACAGCAGTCGTCAATAAAATATACCTACATAAGACATTTTAAAATTTCTCTCACTGTCGGAGAATAATAAAAACAAAGATAGGTTGCCAGGCAACGAAACATATGCCCACAGCAGCTATATCGTCCGGGCAGTCAACAAGAGTTGTCGCATGTTTTTACTTTTTTCGGTAATGAAACATTTATAATACATTAAAATCTGATTAAGAGTAACAACTCATTGAGTAATTATCAGAAAACCATTAGAAAAGCATACGAAACTTTTAACATCATGGATTTAGCTGTTCAAGTCATAAAGATTCATTGAAAATTAATATACTTGTTCGTCTCAAGACCTTAAACACTGTGTATAAATTTAAAGTCAATCGGATATTAACTTTAGCCTCTAGAGCGTCCACAAGATTTTTTGAAGTGATCAAGGGCCATAACTCTGGCAGTAATGATCGGAAATCGCTGAAAATCAATAGGCTTCTTCGTCTCATGGCCTGAAACACTGTATATAAATTTAAAGTCAATCGGACATTAACTTTAGCCTCTAGAGCGTCCACAAGCAATTGTGGACGCAGGACGGACGGACGGACGGACGGGGGCGACGACAATATACAACCACATTTCAATGTGGGCGTATAAAAACAGCTTCAAGTTCAAGCCTGGACATAGGGCACCTGTTAGGCGGGGTATTGCCATGGCGTAGAGTGTCACACTTCAAGCTCTAGTTGACCGGTCATCTTTGGCTTGCGGTCATAGTTTCGATCCCTGGTGTGAGCGTGCATTATGATAATCATAATGAAAATATGACAATTTGTCTGCGATATCACTCTCAGTGCCAGCCAAGAACAACATCGACTTTGTCAGGCAGAAATCATCATATAAAGAGAGAAATGGGGTTTAACGTCCACTCGACACAAACTAGGTCATTTCGGGACTAACACATGGTTTAATTTTATTTCAATAATTCTCTTGCGCATAGGCCTCTTTAACAGTGGGAGGAAACCGGAGGACCCGGAGAAAACCCACGAGGTTGGACAGACGACCCTACTCCTTGCCACGTACAACCAGGGATTCGAAACCACGTCAGTTGACTCAATGACAGACTTTATGGTACCGGGCGCACATGCTAACCATTCAGCCACCCAACCCCCGGTCATCATATAAGGTATATGTTATAATATAATAATCTGTGACAGGTACTTTATATCCAGGCTTGTTCAAGTTATGTGAAGAAAGTCGTACAACATTTTTAACCCTTTCGTATTTGGTACAAGTAGATATAGAGTACTCCAGCTCCTTGTAGCCCATTTCACGAAATCGCCCAAAACTACTTCACCCCAATCTTCTAATATCTTTGTAACAGATGACTGTTTCGACATGTGACGTCACATCACGCGGCGTCAATCATTAGCGCATGCATTGTTTACATAAGACGTTACTGATTCAGGCTAAATGGTGAATTATACTTATTTTAATACCCATTTACTCTCAATAGGAAATAATTTTTACCTACAAATAATTCAAACGTCTGTCTTTATTTTTCTAATACATAAAAAAAAAATGTTTTAGAATTATATTTGTCTAAGGAAAAAAGTTAATATTTGGGACTTATTAAGTCACATCGATGTCATCCTGATCAGTGATTGTAGCGGCCTAGTGAAAATTCACTGCTGATCAGTGTGACTTCACCCTAGACAATGTCTCAAAGCGCCAAGTCACAGAACAGGACACAAGTACAAATCAGATGATATTAAGTGATTCTTACAAATTTTCAAACAAAGATTTGATATTAAACAAATGTGAAAGAAATTAATGCTGAATACATAAGATTAAATGATACCCGGGTTACAGTGTTGTAACACACAGTTATTCACTTGACAGAGCGATTTGATGCTGTAGATGAAGCAGTTTCTGGCGATCCATGTGTTTATGTGTTAAATTAATGCCCCAACCGCTACTCATGAAAAATAGCCTAACGTCCCACCAATTGAAGTACGATCGACATGAAACTTTGTACACCTGTTCCTTGGACCCTTGCGCATTGATTGACGCGATTTTTGATATAACGTCAAGATGGTGGCAATGGCGTGATGCTTGGTTCCTGGTCCGTGTCGTACTCGTTTACAATCTACATTACACGTACATGCCCCATGTGTTCACGATGGACTGGATGATCATCACATGTCTAAAATACAGTGGACTGGATGATCTTCACACGTCTACAGTACGACCAATCCTACAGGGAACATGATACATGTGTTCACGATGGACTGGACGATCATCACACGTCTTAAGTACAATGGACTTGACACGTCTACAGTACGATGGACTGGATGATCTTCACACGCCTACAGTACGACCAGTCCTACAGAGTACATGTACAATCTGGCGTTTGATCAAATTTCCAAACCACAAACTGCTGTGAAAAAATTATTAGATTCATAATCCTTTTTGTTTTGGTCGTCCGTAATTCGCGACATTAACAATGGTGTCGCAGTAACAGAATAAACAAACTGAACGACATGCAGTTTGTAGTTCGCTGGTTGCCATTTGGAAGTTATACCAAATACTCACCAAACAGCGTGAATGAGTAAAGTGAAGATTAAGGTTCATTTTTGTTTTTCCATCAACCTGACAAAAAGTTACTAAATTTAAAAAAAAAAATTCAAAGTTGAATACAAGGAAAATCGTGACATAATCGTGATATAGATAGAGTTGTGATTATATCAACTGATTTGATTGGTTGATTGATAAATATAATATATATATATATGACAATTATTGGAAGAACGACCATCAAAATATCCACCATCTTGATCTAGTTACCATGGTGACAATACATGACGATATAGATGAATAGAAATGAGCACGCGACGATGTAGGATGTTCATTTACAAGAGAGAAAAACAAAAACATTTAACACGTAATTTACGTAATATTGAGACAAGAGGTCAGGCAATTCGTTAAATCGTTAAATCACCGTTTTCAACCTTCACTGAGTTTGTATTACACACTATCAAATGTTCACCATTTTGTTTCGGAACGTCAAATGCACCATTGCCTGATTTACTATGCTTTATATTATTGACCTCTTCCTCTTCAACTTCTAATTTCCGTTTCTTATTCTGTCCGTCTTCCATCCCGCTATCCGAATTATCGTCACTACTGCCGGAGTTCTCTCCATCAATGCTAGAAGCTGGTTTCGATGACTGCAGCTCTTTTAATTCCTCTGCGAAACCAGACATTCCATACTGTTGAGCAATGCGTAATCCTTCGTCAAAAAGCGTATCTTGTAAAAATCGTCCTGTAGCTTGTGTACTGTCAGCGATGGCCGTGTAGTACGAACTAAAACTGTCGTTAGAATTATTAGGAGACCGACTGGAGGAATAATCTGAAAACATACAATTTGATCAATTATAATTTTCATTGAAGTGGTTTCCCCTTGTTAGTGGTGCATGACAGAGGACGTAGCAAGAAACAGTGTCTAGTCATTCGGATCGGATGCAAAACCAAGGTCCTGTGTACAAATTGGTGTGCTCTTAAAAAAGCGCTTGACAGTTTGGTCAAAGTTTCTCTCGTAGCCCACTGTATGGTGTATGCCTGTCTTAATTAGCCCACTTGGCGGAGATAAGTCGGACGATAAACCCCATATCCTCAAAAGTAATGGGGTTCAGCGTCAAATTCAATTTTTGTTTCATTTCTGTGCAACTGTGCTTATAGGTGGCAGCCACATCCCACATTGGTTTAGTCAGTATGGCTTATTAACTATGATGTGTCCTGGGTTCGAGGACCCGTGCTGGCCAAAATAAATTTCTCAAGATTTTCAAACCTGGTTTCCCATAAGGAGAGTCTGGCAAATCAAAATGTCTAGTCCCTCAGTGCTGCGTGTTAAAGATCCCTCATAGCACACTACTTGATGTATGCTCGTCTTTATTAAACATACATTATGCAAGCTAAATCTACATATTGCAGGTCTTTCTTTAGGCCTTAAATATTATATAAACTATTAATTAGACACTTACTAACATGAAAAGACCTTAATCAACTCTCAATGTCATCGGATTTCTCCGATATTCTAGCCATATTTTGATTTAAGCTAAAAATGGAGGAGCGAGTCTTAGCTTCGAAAAACCAGTACGATGGTTGAAAATATTGCAGACGTCTTGTCAAACCTTCAAAGACTAATATCTCCGCTCGCAAAAGAGTACTTTGAATGAAATTTTCAAATTATTCATTTTACATGATCTATTTTCGAACTATTATAGCAAGAATGGCTTGTTCTTTATCTAAATCTTACATAATGTATCTTTAACTTTGTTTTATCAGCAATGTACACCATTAAAGCCAAGCTTACACTAGTGATGTGTATACTTTACACAACATAGTCATGGAAACGCTAGCTACTCGGGTGTCTTACCCTGGTGATCATAAAGTCTGTGTACTTTGACTAATTTTTACCAACTTTGAATATGAGTGTAATTTTGGACTGAAGGCACTATACTTCACTCACGTATACATGTGCAACTAGTTTCGACCAATAAAATGGCTTATCACTGCGTAGTCAAGGCATGTGGATACCTACACCAAATTTGTACATTCTAGCTCACTTTGTGTCCTAAAAAATGTCACAGACAGAAAGATGAACTCCTTTTTACAGTCCCTAACAGTTTTCTTTGAAAGGCAGGGGACAATAATGTGTAACAATTTTAAACGTACCTTCACCATCATAACCTAATTCACCGTTTCTTTTCATTAAATATCTGAAATAAACAAACATATTATTGTTGTTTATATATCAGTAATAAGCACAAAGTAATTCGAAATAAGAGTTAGACACTGTCAAAGCAAAGTTTCCCTCATAGCACACAGCATAGAGCTTGCCTAGTCTGCACAGCATAGCACACAGCTTGCCTAGTCTGCACAGCATAGCACACAGCATAGCGCTTGCCTAGTCTGCACAGCATAGCACACAGTATAGTGCTTGTCTAGTCGACACAGCATAGCACACAGCATAGCGCTTGTCTAGTCGGCACAGAAAAGTAGGATGTTCGTCAGTATTTCATTTCTTTCAAACCAGGCCCGTAACTGGGGCGGGTGGGGGGGGGCTTTGCAGAAAGTTTCGCACGCCCTGTGAGAAAATGGTCGACCATTAAATACATAGATATACATTATCGGTCAATTTTACAGCACCCATGAGAACACTTCTATCTTATTTAATTCAAAGTTATTTTAAACTGACCATACCATCTTCATTAGCCCAATCGGCGCGATATAGGAAGACATTTGGAAAACAGACCATACTATTTTCTTCGGTCCAGTTGGCACAGTATCGAAAGACATTTTTAAAACTGACCATACCATCTTCATTAGCCCAGTCGGTGTGTTATAGGAAGACATTTTTAAAACAGATCATACCTTTTCTGTCTGCGTATTATTTCACTCTGTTCTTTCATCAAGTACATTTGTTGCGTTTTACACGAATCCATCTCGGCTTTTAATTTCTGTAGTCTGTCTACGTCTCCTGATTCCTGTGTTTCCTCAATTTCTCTCTCAACTTTATTCACTTGACTTTTCAGTTTGAGAAATTCTGTATTAATGGCGGTCAGTCTCTCCTGGGAACAAAAACACATCAAATAAATAGAGAGAGAGAGATAGAGAGAGAGAGAGAGAGAGAGAGAGAGAGGGTTTAACCTCCACTCACAAACTAGGTCATTTCGAGTCTGATTCAAATTATTTCAATAATTTCCTTGCGTGTAGGGAACTTTCAGGGTGGGAGGAAACCGAAGGACTCAAGAGAAAACCCACGAGGTTGGACAAGCAACCTTGTCACTATAACCGGGAAATTAAAACCACACCAGCTGACTCAATGACAGACCTTATGATACAATGCGCACGCTAACCATTCGGCCATCCAACCCCCAATCACATAAAACAATAATCCATAACATAATATCTATTCACATGATTTGATGTTTATTGTTTATTGCTTGTAATGTCGTCTGTGTATCTTGTCTGTTATGTCCACAGTTTGGTCTTTTTGAGGTTAGAAGTTTCTCGGATTAAATGATTTTTGTGTTTCCATGGCAACTTATTTGACTTTTATTAGTTTTTGTTATCTATATTGGGTAAGATGTTGATGATCAAGTCGTCTTGCTGTATTTTATATTCATATTAGTCAATTGCCCTTAACGTCCCCTCGACACAAACTAGGTCATTTTGGGACTAACATATGGTTCAATTTTATTTCAATAATTCAGATGCATGTAGGGTTCTTTAGCAGTGGGAGGAAGCTGGAGGACAGGCGACCACTACTCTTTGTAACGTACAAGCTGCGAATCGAAACAAATCCACTTGAATCAATGACAGACCTTATGATCTAAACGTTATGCATAGGGGTCTTTAGCAGTTGGAGGACACCGGAGGGATGGAGAGAGAGAAATGGGTTTTAACGTCCACTCGACACAAACTAGGTCATTTCTGGACTAACATATGGTTTTTAAATTTTATTTCAATAATTCGCTTGTGCGTAGGGGTCTTTAGCAGTGGGAGGAAACCGGAGGACCCGGAGAAAACCCACGAGGTTGGACAGGCGACCCTACTCCTTGTCACGTACAACCAGGGATTCGAAACCACGCCAGTCGACTCAATGACAGACTTTATGATACAGCGCGCGCATGCTAACCATTCAGCAATCCAACCCCCCGGACATCCGAGGACCCAGCTACAAAAAACATGCAGTTGTCTCGTACAAGCTGTGAATCGAAACCAATCCACTTGATCTAAAGGGACAATGAAATTACCTCTCTCTGTAATCTATCGTATTCTGATTGTTTCGGGGACATACTGTCGGGTTTTAACTTCTTTATATCGGCTCCCCTGAAAATATAAAATATAAATAATGTTATTCAACGTAAATAATAACAAAATGGAGTACAAGAAATCTCCATGGAAACTCTAGGATGAATACAGTGTGCAGCCCTTTCCAAAACATTAAATTCTGAAAGGAAAAGAACAAACTACATAACTGTAAGCATAGTCTGAACTTTAATCCCAGTTATCCTTAAAATCTGCTGTGGTCCCACTTGAAAATGTAACATACACTCTGGAAAGAATGAAACCAAATACATTTCTCAATTATCTCCCTTGGACTAAGAATTAAGATTTTTGGGATGCTCATTGTCAGTCACGAATATCCTGAATTGACATGGAGCGGTGTGGAAGTCAGTTCTGTCACACTTCTGCCAGTCCCAACAACTGAGAGAGAGAGAGAAAAATGGGGTTTACCGTCCACTCGACACAAACTAGGTAATTTCGGGACTAACATATGTTTCAATTTTATTTCAATAATCTGATTGCGCTAGGGGTCTTTAACACTGGGAGGAAACCGGAGGACCCAGGAAAAAACCCACGTGGTTGGACAGGCGACCCTATTCCTTGTCATATATAAGCAGGGAACCGAAGCCACCTGACTCAGTGATTGACCTTATGAAACCAGTAGACTACCCAACGCCCCAACCCAACGCCCCCACCCAACTGTGACTGAATTCCGCCAATTTGGAATGTTACAGACTGACAAACGAGCATCCCTCTGTATTTCGTTTAGTTTCAGGAAGCTAGAATCTGGATGAAGAAGACGATTGCAAGAAACACAAGCACACAGCAAAACAAAAATCGAACACAAAAAAAAATCAGCATTACTTCGGAACTTAAACAATAATATATATTTGGATAGAAACATTAACTTCAAATTAAATACAAGAAAAATGCATTTATGAAGTTCAATGTTTAAATTTGATGTCCTTTTAAAACAAAATTGATGCTTTTATAACCCTTATTATAAATTTGTACGAAAAACAAATTAAACAATAAACCCCTGTCCTGGCTTGTCAACCAATAATTTACAAATATAAAAATAGTGAATTCTGTAAAATATGAAATATTGTCATGGATAGATAAATGTAGAATTAACCCTTTATATAACCAGAGAAAGAGAGAGAAAGAGAGATGGGGTTTAACATCCACTTGACACAAACTAGGTCATTTTGGGACTAACACATGGTTCAATTTTATTTCAATAATTCACCTGCGCGTAGGGGTCTTTAGCAGTGGGAGGAAATCGGAGGACCCGGAGAAAACCCACAAGGTTGGATAGGCGACCCTACTCCTTGTCACATACAACTGGGGAATTGAAACCACGCCAGTTGACTCAATGGCAGGCCTTATGATAAGCGTGCAATTGCTAACCATTCAGCCATCCAACCTCCCGTGAATAACCAGTTCCCATATCATTTTAAAATTTGTCTCAAGAACAACCAGTTCCTGCAGTGGGGCCGTCAGAACCAAAGGGGGCTAGGAGTGTTGAAGCCCCCCCCCCCCCCAATATCTTTGTAAATAAAGAATGAAATTGAACCATTTTTTTAATGGATAATGTTTTTAGAGATTGAACTCAACTGAAATGAAAATAAAATGGAGTTTAACGTCCTACTGTTCTGCTAAAGGAAACGGGCATACGCCATACAGTGTGCTATGAGGGCAATAATTGCCCAGGCAGCGGCACTATGGCCTACTCTTATATAGAATTCCAACTGCCAAAGTATCTTTTATGTGCATTCCAATGTATACATGGGACTTCGGTTTTTCGTCCTATCCGAACAACTAGACAGCTGTCCTTGTCAGGCCCTCTGTCCTGCACCACTAACAAGGGGAACCACGTCGGATCACTGAAATGACGATCAGATACATTTGGTTTGCTCAAGGATTACAACATTTTACATACATCATTATTCAGACTAACTACAATTAATGTCTACAATGAAATTAAAAAAACGTAATTCAACAAAAATCTGTTTTGAATTCAATTAAAAAGCAGTTTGCATTGATTTTATTTGTTCCATCAAATAAGAAATTAACATTAACATTCTAATAAAAAACTTGGAACATGACAATAATTGAACAAGAGAGAGTACGGTTAATTAGAAATAAATAGAAACAACAAAATAGATCAAAATAATCCATCAAAAAATACAGATTTATTTTAAACCAAAAACTGAAAAAAAAAATTAACTTCCAGTTTCTTTTTAGCCGAAAAAGAGGAAAATAGATCAAAATAACCAAACGAAACCATTATCTGGCTTCTCATATAAAAATACATATCTTATTTTAAAATCAAAACAGAAAAATTTATTATTTTAGCCGAAAAAGAGAAAAAAAACAACAAAGTAAACAATTAGCTGGATTCTCAAAAAACAGAAAAATTAATTTCCATTTTTTTTTTTTAAAAACTTTAGCCGAAAAAGACAGAGATAGAGAAACAATAATGATACAAAAGTACATTGATAAATAATTAATATTATCCGCTTACATTTTTGTGGTGGCTTCATTGAATCCATTCTCGTAAGATTTCAACCTAGATACAAAAGTTTACAAATAACATATTCGTTTAAAAACAGCCATATCTGTCTTAACGTTATCAACAAACAGTTGAACAAAAAAAAATTGGAATTTTCAATAACGTAAGCCTCAATTCTTAGAACTGAAATAATTCTTTCTGGTCAATCGGATTAAAATACAGAGCTATATTTCGTTTTGTTTTTTTATACTTCCGATGGCCTCTAATACATGAAGATCTCACCAGTTGTAGTGGAAGGTTGCGTTAGGGGTCGTAAGGGCGACTTTTGACCCTATGACGTCAGACATTTGATTAATCAATCAATGTTGATGTTTCTAGTGGTTTACCCACAGTTCCATGCACCTCACGCCAAAAACTCGCCGTAACAGATCGTTTCATTGGCTAATCCCTTACATCAATAAGAACGCGGGTTATATAACAACTCTTTCAGATCCTAGTGTAGTAAAGACAAGTAAAACGAAATTTTGAAGTATAAAAAAACCAAACGAAATAGGATCTGTGTTTTAATCAGATTGAATACAACTACAAGCTCAGGAGTGGACGCCAACGGCTGGCGTCCGGATCCATTTATCTGATTTACTTGCAATGTTTGTTCATCCTATTGTCCGTGCGCTCGTCTTACTATTGGGTTTTGTTTGTGTGGTGTGCGGTCATCCTGCACTTACTAATACAATCATATCAGTTAATTCAACATGAACTGTGTCAGGGGTGAGGTGGGGACGTGGAGATAGGTTTTGTGGGTGGGGGGGGGCGTGGAGGGGTTCCAAGGAATTTAAGTCTAATTTCTATAAGAATTAGACGTCACCTGCATCGGCGTGGGTGTCAAATTTACATGGGCTTGGACGTAATAGCTTGTAAGTACTTTCCACCCTACTGGACACATCAAGACATGGAGGGGTGGGGTGTGGTGGGAACATGGAGGGGATAGGTGTGGTGAGTGGGGGGTGGAAGGGTTTAAATCTAATTTCCTGTTATACAAACTCCGAAATCTTGAAAAGGGTTAAACAAATTTGACTCAGCGTATTATAAGAAATCAAAATGGAACATGGTCCAATGTCTCTCTAACAATTTCCCTGGGTTGATCATAGTTATCTATATGGTAACGACTCAACGCCTAATCTGTCAAGGGATCTTTTATGTGCACTAACGATGGGAACAAGGGGTTAAGGGATCTTTCATGCAATTTATAAACAATCGACACAAATTCCTTGTGAACCCTGTAACCACGCCATCTGCAGTCCAAGAGTTTCTTTCTAAAATCTACCTTTTTGGATAAAATCCCCCCTCAATCGCCAAGTTTCGAGCATGAGCTAGGGCAGTCTTACTATTTCTAGGACACTCGACACAAACTAGGTCATATCGGGACTAACATAAGCTATGATTTTATTTCAATAACTCACTTATGAGTAGGGTTCTGTAACAGTGGGAGGAAACCGGACGACCCGGAGAAAACCCACGAGGTTGGACAGACGACCCTATTCCTTGTCATGTACAACCGGGGAATCGAAACCACGCCAGCTGACTCAATGACAGACCTTATGATCCAAGCACATGTGTTAGACCACCCCCTTGTTTAATAAGAGAAAATACCTCACAAATAAAACCAATTGTTTGAATAGTAAAAATACAGGTAGATTTTAAACAGAAACTCGGTGAGTGTCATGGGAGCCTTATTCAAGAAACCTGAACTACAATGTAGTAAGAATACAATCTTTTCATTGGTTAGGATTTAAAACCACTCTCATCTCTCAACCAATGAAATGACTTTATTCTTAAAATATTTCCTTGAACCTGATCACATAATAGTAGAATTATCAAATCATGAAAACATGTGTAAATACAGAATATATACATAATTAATACATTTTACAAAATAATAATTTTATTTCTAAATCTACTGACAAAGAAATCATGCACATGCCAATTAACTCATAAGTAAGAAAAAAACAAATAAAGAATGTCCCATAATGCCGGGTTTAAAATGAAATGAAACGGAGGTTAACATCCTAAGGATGATGATGAGCATACTTTAGACATTTTGCCCAGACAGCGGCATTCCCGTCTACTTTTAATCAAATTCCAACGCGCGCAAGAGTTTCGTTTATTTGAACTCTGACGAGATCAACGAAATGTTTAACGTCCTACTGTTCTGCTCCGAACTGGGCTAATGAAGATGGGCATACGCCATACAGTGCGCTGTGAGGGAAATTTTGCCCGGACAGCGGCACTACGGCCTACTCTTATATTGAATTCCAACTGTCAAGGGATCTTTTACGTGCACGCCAATGTATACATGGGACCTCAGTTTTTCGTACCATCTGAACGATTAGACAGCTGTCCTTGTCAGGCCCTCCATCCTGTATCACTGACAAGGGGGAGCCCCGCCGGAAAATCTGGATGAACTTTCTCGGCCAATGCAGGGATCGAACACCCGACCTCCAGCCTAGCGAGCCAGCGTCTTACCCACATAGCCACAGTGATTCCCCCGACGCAATCAACAGGTCCAATCTAGGCAAACAACTAAACAATTTATTCCTTGCCAGGCCCCGAACCACGGACATGATTGAAACCGAGAAATCCTGATTATAGAATTGGCGTCATATTCACTGAGCTAATGTGCTTTCGAATTAACACAAGATGATTGTTATTCCCCCTGAAATGTTCAAGACCGATCCGCTATAAGCAGGTCGTTTCAGGACTAACTTTAGGTATATGATACGATGAAAGCACGCACGTTTGGGCGGACGACGCTCAAATCCTTGTTCGATCACATGAAAACTCAATCTCCCAACTGAACTAATTAACCGTCTGTTGACATCCAAGGCCGAAGATTACGATGTATTAAATACTATTTAGACCATATTTAAATGTCTGCTTACATCAACATCAGGATATTATCTAACCCAAATATCTGTACATTAAGATGTAATGGATACTTTTAGGGCCTATTTTTGATTATGTATATTTCTTCTTAACATTTCCATAATCTTGTTGTTTATTTATGATTACATTGTCACTTTGTAAAGTGCCCCTGAACATGTTATATGAAAGGGTGCTCTATATATGCTGTAAATATGCTTACATCAAAATCAGGGATTCCTTAAACATACCTTATGGGAGATTAGATAAAGAGCTGGCAGATCTCACTATAATAGTTAAAAACTACATAATGTAAAGGGAATTTGCTGAAAATTTCAGTTAAATTGATCCACTCTGAACCGCGATTTTAGAGATTGAATTTTCGACCTAGCCTCGATCATCATTACTAAAGTCGGTACAATAAAAAACATAGTCTTGATTATCCATTTCATGATTAAATCAGGAATTGACGTCGAACAGCAAATAGGAACCTAATTCATTAAACATCGCAGGGATAAGTTAATAAATGTCTAATTAATAATTTAGATAACATTTCAGGCCTAAAGAAAGACCTGTAATAGGCAGCTTTAGTTCTTCCATAATGTATGTTTAACCCAAATTCTTGTTATAATGCAATATACTTTTTTTTTTACTCGTGTACATATCTGTTGACATCTATCACAGTAGATTAACTAACCCTAACCCATATTTGATAATAATTAAAATAATAAACATAACGCTTCCTATCTATTTTGTGTTATAACCATATATATATAAAGATTAGAAAAAATAACAAATGCATCAATTTTGTTAAAGGACATGCCAACAATATTTAAATAATATGATTCTAGAAAGCAGAATCTGTTTGTTTCGAGAAACAGAAATAAAACACTGAACAGACTAGATAGTATTAAACAAAAGAATTAAGAGTTACATATTTAATAATAGAGAGGTTCCGCAACCAGTATGAACTACGAACACGGCTTTGTACTCTTACTTTGTTTTTGACAGATTTTCATTTACGAAGTACGATGTTTAGTTCCACAGTATATCGCCGACTGTCGAAAAAAAACAAATTTCACAGACCGAAAATATGCCCAAAATCAGAACAACTTTGACGCTGATCAACCTTCCACTGAATTGTTCAAGCTTTCCATAAATCAGCAAAAATACGAATTTCATCTACAAATCTGCGACAAAATCACGATTTTGTACTTCGTTTTTTAACCACCAACTTGTCCCAATTTCTTTGTAGAAAATGGACGAACCGAACGTTGCTTATGTCAATGACACCACATGGAGTAATGACGTTGGCACAAAAATACTTCATAGTTCAGAGTTTGTACTGCCTGCAGAACCTCACTAATTAAAATTAAAAAGAAAAGCTATATGTATATAAATATATAGACCACATTCAAGCTAACCATAATTAAATTAAAAAAAAACTAAATTGTTTTTCTGTCATCCACAAATTGTAATGATCTTTTAAAGGCATTTAGTAACTGGATAGAGCAATAAACCATAACACACACTTATGGAAAAAAACAATTGCTGATTTATTTAGGCAACATTTGCTTGAAAACTTTGAGAGATTACTCTTCAAAATGTCGCCTAAATAAATCAGTAATTGTTAGGCGACTTGCTTGAAAACGTTGAGAGAATACTCTTCAAAACATCGCCCAAATAAATCAGTAATTGTTCTTCCATAAGTATGTGTTATAGTTTATTACAAATTGTAATATAAAATATTTGACCGAGAATTTATTTTACTATTGAGATGGGGTTCATTTCGGGACTAACACATGGTTCAATTTTATTTCAATAATTCGCTTGCTTGTAGGGGTCTTTTTATCAGTGGGAGGAAACCGGAGAAAACCCATGAGGTTGGACAGGTGACTCTACTCCTTGTCACATTCAAGCGGGCAATAAAATCCAACCACTTAACTCCATGACAGACTATGCGTTTTCATGTGTACACGTTAAACCACTAGACATCCTAATCCCATCACCAAAGGAATAAAAATATAACAATTTCTTCTTTTCAAGCACGACGTTAAGTTTCATTCCTCTCCTTTTTTTGTTATGAATGTGCGGAACTTTCCTTTCACTTAAACAGCAGGTGACAGAAAACAATTTTTTTTTTTTTTGGTTTTTAATTGTGAACTATCTAAAAATATGTACCAGAAAGATGTATTTCAACCTCACTCAACTTTCATTAATAATTTCATTTATTGGTAGCAAATGAAGTTCTAAGAATTAAAATCTCAAAATAGAAAGTTTCAACATCCCAGCCCAAAAAACCCCTCAGATATTGTAACGCAGAAGTCACGCTATGACAAGAACCTAACATTGTCAGTGCAGCAGTGGCTTGCTAAGCCGAGTATGCTGGATCGTAAAGGCTGTCCGGCACATTTTAGCACATATGACGTGGATGTGGATTGTGGATTAGGACCTGCAGATCTCGTCCAATAGATGTAAACAGAGCTAGTGCTACCCCTAACTCTAACCCTGGACCAAGCCTAACCTTTAACGCACAATCTCCAATCTAGCCTTCTCCTTGCTAACCCTAACCCTGGACCAAGCGTAACCCTTAATACACAATCTGCATATGACCCGGAGGTCACAGGTTTGATCCTGGTGTTGACTGAGAAAGTCTCTCAAGATTGTCTGGATTGGTTTCCCCTTGTCAGTGGTGTCGAAGGGTATCTCGGGTACTTGTCAATGATGTCAAAGGGTATCCAGGGGACTTGTCTGTGGTGTCGAAGGGTATCCAGGGGACTTGTCAATGGTGCCGACGGTTACCCCGCGGACTTGTCAGTGGTGTCAAAGGGTATCCCGGGGACTTGTCAGTGGTGTCGAAGGGTATCCCGGGGACTTGTCAGTGGTGTCGAAGGGTATCCCAGGGACTTGTCAGTGGTGTCGAAGGGTATCCAGGGGACTTGTCAGTGGTGTCGAACGGTATCATGGGTACTTGTCAGTGGTGTTGAAGGGTATCCCGGGGACTTGTCAGTGGTGTCGAACGGTATCCCGGGGACTTGTCAGTGGTGTCGAACGGTATCATGGGTACTTGTCAGTGGTGTTGAAGGGTATCCCGGGGACTTGTCAGTGGTGTCGAACGGTATCATGGGTACTTGTCAGTGGTGTCGAAGGGTATCCCGGGGACTTGTCTGTGGTGTCAAAGGGTATCCCAGTGACTTGTCTGTGGTGTCAAAGGGTATCCCGGGGACTTGTCAGTGGTGTCAAAGGGTATCCCGAGTACTTGTCAGTGGTGTCAAAGGGTATCCCGAGTACTTGTCTTAACCGACAACAACCCCATCGGACTTACTTAAGACCAGGTAGTCTCATGGAAGTAATATTACCTCTTTTGTTGATTAATCGTGAACAGATTCAGATATAAATCTTTCTGGTACACCTTATCTATAGAATAAATAAACTCGTTTTTGCAGACTCACCTGGAATGACCTTTGGAATACTGATAGCCACTGTTTCGTACAACTTGTCGCGCCAAGGGGAATAAATCTTCTCTCCTTGTCAACAACGATGGCATATACCGACACAGCTGAGCAGAGGCTTCATTTACAGACATCTGAAGAAAAACATCAAGGAAATGAAATGAAATGGGGTTAATCTAATTAAAAAACAGATCTTATTTCGTTTAGTTTTTTATAGTTCAAAAGCCGCTCATATGACCTATAGCGCCACCTTCCACTACAACCGGTCAGATCTTCATGTGATCTAGGCCATTAAAAGTATAAAAAAATCGAACTGAAATATAGATCTGTATAGAGTTCAAATGTCCAAGAAAATTGCAAAAATGCTTTACTGTGTCATTGGAGAATAACATGTCTTCAGGAGAGAGAGAGAGAGAGAGAGAGAGAGAGAGATGGGGTTTAACATCCACAAGACAAAAACCTGATCATTTCGGAACTAACATATAGTTTAATTTTATTCCAATAATATACTTGAGCATAGGGATCTTTAGCAGAGGGAGGAACCTGGAGGACCCGGAGAAAACCCAAGACGTTGGACAGGCGACCCTACTCCTTGTCAAGTACAACCGGGAAATCGAAACCAGTTGACTCAATGACAGATCTTATGATACAACGTGAACATGCTAATTAATCAACCATCCAATCCGCCTCCGAAAAGATTGGGTAATCCCTGAAAAGCTGCGAAAAAGTTGCTCATCAGGCACCTTCTTTTTGGGGGGGGGGGGGGTTAATGGAAACGATCCCATTACATTTTTGATGTTAGGGAAGTTTATTATACATACTTCGTGTAGAGACATTGGTCTATCGTTTTTACGCTTGGAATCAAATCTACCATATATGGCAGCATATTTACGTAGTTCCTCCATTCGATTCGGATCATCTTCCGGTAACAACATCACTGCCTGCAAAATAACAAAAATCAAATGTCAGAATTATACTCTTATGTGCTCGCTAATATGTATACGGGACCCCAGAGAAAACCCATGAGGTTGGACAGGCGACTCTACTCCTTGTCACGTACAATCGAGGAATCGAAACCAATGACAGATCTTGTGATGCAACGCGCACACATTGACCATTTGGTCAAACAAAACAGAAAGTTCATCCAGAAATCTGACATGTCAAATATTCCAAATGACGCCAGATGCCGGACTGACGACATTATACTTCATATCAAGTCTGAATAAAATGAAATGAAATGAAATGGAGTTTAACGTCTTACTGTTCTGCTCCTAACATTGGCTAATGAAGATGGGCATACGCCATACAGTGTGCTATGAGGGAAATTTTGACAAGACAAACAACTCGACAGTTGTCCTTGTCAGACCCTCCGTCCTGCACCACTGACAAGGGAGAACCACGCCGGAAAATCCCAATGAACTGTCTCGGCCAATGCAGGTATCGAACACACGACCCAAATCTGAATCAAAATAAAGACCAAAAAAATCCAAAATCATTTGAATAACATTTGCGTACATGTGTTTTCTTGAGGAAGTACGTTTTTACGAACCGTTAAATACTATAAAAGATAGTTTTAACCACTTAAATCTGGACATACATAAAAAAAAAAAAGAAAAGTCCAGCAGAAAAAACAATCTCTTTATACTTTTTTCTTTTAGAAATATAAAAATAGATAATGTTTTGTTTTATTTAAGAAATAATCAAAAAGATATTTAATACAACATAAATAAAAACCACAGTTTATTCTCTAATTTAAATTAAACACATTAAATTGAAAATGATTTATTTCTCTCCATTACATGTTTAAAAAATATGTCCCTAATCACCTTAAGATATTAAGACTTTAAATCAGAAAGAAGAATTTGAAGATTAAAATATAATCTAAAAAACATTACGAATGGATTCTAGTGATTTCAGTTTTAATTTATAAGCCATTAAAACAGAAAACTTCTTCCTGGTTAATTCTCTCAGCTAGCTCCATCGACCATCAGCAAAAACAAAATTTTAAAATTACAATATTTACAGAAAATTCAGTCTCTATGGTCACTGATTAATATTCTTTTTACCAAATTTGATATTCCTTTGTGGGTGATCTCAACATTTCGAAATTAAAGGTTGGTTTGTGTGGGTTAAATTCCTCGTTCCGTCGTGAGTGATATCGTTTGAGTCATGTCTGAGAGGTACTAACCCCAACAACAGCCTCTAACGCAACTGCAAGACTCGGCAATAAGGCCACGGTTAATTAATTGTCAGTTTCTCATGACCTGGGAAACAAACAATTAATTAACCGCGGCAATAATTAAATTACCAGACCAATGTTTAGCAGTGTTGTTTATTTAGGAAAAGTGAGAAAATATATATGTTTTCAAGTCTCAAGGGAGGTAACTCTAGTCTACAGCACTTGCTGTCAATTTGAAAGATTATGAAAATCAGGATTTTTTGATAAATCTGCAGAACAGATGAAAAAGCAAAGAAAACTTGCGAAGTAACCAAGTTGGAATTGAAATTATTTTTTAAAAAGCAATACCAAACACAAAGATACAGACTCAAAGAAAATTTGTTTTTCTTTGCGAGAAGACGTTAATTTGAAATTAACGTCACAAAGAATTATCTCGGGAACAAAGAATGTGCAGAAAAAACAGGAAGTAATATCGCAGATTTCTTTGAAAACAAATATTTAACATTGTTTTTGTAGCACTACAAGATGAAGAATACGTATATCCGGAAAAAAAGTTGTCGAAAATGATTTTGAAAGTCAAAAGAAAATAATTATATAAAATTTTGAAATAAAGGATATGATTTTTTAATTACAAAAATTGAAATAAAATGACAAAACAGTTTTTAAAGTTAGATCAGAATAATACTTTTGATTCGTTTTCTTCAAAATTTTTGGAAATGAGAGAGAGAGAGAGGAGAGAAATGGGGTTTAACGTCCACTCGACACAAACTAGGTCATTTCGGGACTAACATATGGTTTAATTTTATTTACATAATTCGCTTGCGCGGAGGGGTCTTTAGCAGTGGGAGGAAACCAGAGGCCTGGAGAAAATCCACGAGGTTGGACAAATGACCCCACGACCCCACTACTTGTCACGTACAACCAGGGAATCGAAACCACATCAGCTGACTCAATGACAGACCTTATGATACAACATGCACACGCTAACCATTCGACCATCCAACCCCCTGGAATTTAAAAAGAAAATTTAAAAATAAACAATACCTGTATTTCTCTATTAATTTGTTTCTTCAAATTTAAATCTTTTGGTTCATAATTTGTCATTTCCTTGGCAAATTTGGCGGCAGCATCAGCGATAGCGTTGATTTGACTTTCTACGAGAACTGGAGTCATCATGGGTGACAGGGAGGAGAGATTGGGTAATGGAGGGAGATGTGACTGAAAAGTTAAATGACAATTAAACATGCATTATGCCAGAGAGCTAAATCTTCCTACTGCAGGTCTTTCTTTAGGCCTGAAATGTTATATAAATTATTAATTAGGCATTAATTAACATGAAAAGACCTTAATCAACTCTCGATGTCATCTTGTGTGTCAGATTTTCTCTGGATTTGAATCTGATTTGCTGCTCAATGCTCATTGATGATTAAATCAAAAAATGGATAATCGAGACTATGTTTTTTATCGTAACAACTTTAGTAATGATGATCGAGGCTAGACCTAAAATTCAAACGCGTTCTGTTTAATGTGAGGGATTAGCCAATGAAACGGTCTGTTACGGCGAGTCTTTGGCGTGAGTTGCACGAAATAATTGGTAATCCACTAGTAACATCAATGCTGATTGATTAATTAAATGTCTGATGTCATAGGGTCAAAAGCTGCTCGTATGACTTCTGATGCAACCTTTCACTTCAATCTGTAAGATCTTCATGTAGTAGATGCCATAGAAAGTATAAAAAAACGAAACGAAATATAGATGTGTATTTTAATCAGGATGATTGAAAATAAACCAACGAGTCGTTTTGTTGTGTCCCCACCAGACATAAATAAACCAACGAGTCGTTTTGATGTTTCCCTACCAGGCATAAATAAACCAACGAGTCGCTTTGATGTGTCCCTACCAGACATAAATAAACCAACGAGTCGTTTTGATGTTTCCCTACCAGGCATAAATAAACCAACGAGTCGCTTTGATGTGTCCCTACCAGACATAAATAAACCAACGAGTCGTTTTGATGTGTCCCTACCAGACATAAATGAACCAACGAGTCGTTTTGATGTGTCCCTACCAGACATAAATAAACCAACGAGTCGTTTGATGTGTCCCTACCAGACATAAATAAACCAACGAGTCGCTTTGATGTGTCCCTACCAGACATAAATAAACCAACGAGTCGTTTTGATGTGTCCCTACCAGACATAAATAAACCAACGAGTCGTTTTGATGTGTCCCTACCAGACATAAATAAACCAACGAGTCGTTTTGATGTGTCCCTACCAGACATAAATAAACCAACGAGTCGTTTTGATGTTTCCCTACCAGACATAAATAAACCAACGAGTCGTTTTGATGTGTCCCTACCAGACATAAATAAACCAACGAGTCGTTTGATGTGTCCCTACCAGACATAAATAAACCAACGAGTCGCTTTGATGTGTCCCTACCAGACATAAATAAACCAACGAGTCGCTTTGATGTGTCCCTACCAGGCATAAATAAACCAACGAGTCGCTTTGATGTGTCCCTACCAGACATAAATAAACCAACGAGTCGTTTTGATGTGTCCCTACCAGGCATAAATAAACCAACGAGTCGTTTTGATGTGTCCCTACCAGACATAAATAAACCAACGAGTCGTTTGATGTGTCCCTACCAGACATAAATAAACCAACGAGTCGCTTTGATGTGTCCCTACCAGACATAAATAAACCAACGAGTCGTTTTGATGTTTCCCTACCAGACATAAATAAACCAACGAGTCGTTTTGATGTGTCCCTACCAGACATAAATAAACCAACGAGTCGTTTGATGTGTCCCTACCAGACATAAATAAACCAACGAGTCGTTTTGATGTGTCCCTACCAGACATAAATAAACCAACGAGTCGTTTTGATGTGTCCCTACCAGACATAAATAAACCAACGAGTCGTTTTGATGTTTCCCTACCAGGCATAAATAAACCAACGAGTCGCTTTGATGTGTCCCTACCAGACATAAATAAACCAACGAGTCGCTTTGATGTGTCCCTACCAGACATAAATAAACCAACGAGTCGTTTTGATGTGTCCCTACCAGACATAAATAAACCAACGAGTCGTTTTGATGTGTCCCTACCAGACATAAATAATTCATCATTTACTTACCGATAAAATAGAATCTTTTTGATCCGTTTGTGGGGATGACGAGGAGGGGCTGACAGCATTCCCTTGACTAGCTGGACTTATACTACGGGGTGTGGGGTTCCAAGTAGGGGCGTTGACTACCGAGTTGGGTGTCGTGGAATGTAATTGGTAATTCATGGCTTGGTCCCTCATGACGGCTGTAATGCTACCAGCAGCAGGTGGCTGGTTGGTGGAAGTTGTGTTCTGGAAACTACCTGCAAATACAAGAATATTCATTTTACAACTAAATAACCATTTTAGGACATTTGAGATGAAGTAAGAATTTAAGGAGTCTTTTGCCTGTATATCATTGGCCTCACCTGCACATGCTAACGATAATTGGACTCCACTTTGGTAGTTCATTATTCTGTATAAATATGGTTCCCAGTATTGTGATTGTGAAGACAGATTGTATAATATATTACAGGTGTGTATAATATATTACAGGAGTGTATAATATATTACAGGTGTGTATCATAGTGCATAATATATTACAGGTATCTAGTGTATAATATATTACAGTTGTGTATTATAGTGTATAATATATTACAGGTATGTATAATATATTGCAAGTGTGTATCATAGCATATAATATATTACAGGTATGTAGTGTACAATATATTACAGGTGTGTATAATATATTACAGATATGTATTATATATTACAGGTGTGTATAATATATTACAGGTATGTGTATCATAGTTTACAACATATTACCAGTATCTAACCATCTAACAAACACAGGTATCTAATATTGATCTTCATCGTGACATGAAAACAAAGATCGTAAAACACTAAAACTTCCGAAATTAAACTTTATGAATCTTGAGTAAAACATCCACTAAAAAAAAATACGGTTTCCAAAGTTTGAACAGATAATTATTTGAAGAAATTTGTGCTAGTCTGTACAATCAAGTTATCTGCTCTACCTGGCAAACACTATACCACACAGCAAATAATTTCAACATATTTTTTTAAATTTTGTAAATCATCTACGATTCAAAAAAATATTTTACGTTTTTCTTGTTTTGTGGACCAAGTAACACATGCATATTACAAAAGTTTTTCATTCAACTATAAAGGAAATGATAACTCAACTAAAGAGAACTTTTTAAAACAATAGCAAAAATAAAATTACTTATATTTAAAGAGAATTTTAAAAATGAATTAAATTTTAAATCCAAAAATGAAACAAAATGTTTTTTAAAAATAACATTTCTTACAATTACAGCAAATTTTAAAAAAAACAATTAAAAAATCAATATATATTTTTTTTCAAATAGAATCTATTCAAAAATCAAAATTTTAAAAAATATCCAAAAATGAAACCAAATGTTTTTTAAAATACCACAATTAAAATTTCTTACATTTACAGCGAATTTAAAAAAAAAAACAATTGAAAAACATTTCAAAAATCAATATAATTTTTTTTATAAATATCTAAATTCAAAATTAAAACAAAAAATATCCAAAATTAAAACTTTTTTAAAATATTTAAATTTAAAAAAAAAATATCCAAAAATGAAAATGTCTACCATACAAGTAAAGCTAACAAAATAATAGTTTTTGAAAGTAACCAAAAAAATTTACGCAGGATATGAGTCAGACAAGCAAGACAGGTTGACAACTGAATGTGAATAGCTGAATTTATCTCTCTGGGCTACATTCACGTTTTTCTTCTCAAATACGCTTCTTTTTCTACCCTAACTAAAATCTATGCTGATATTATTTTAAAAACGAACTTTAACAGGAAGTAAAACTTGAAAACTATGATATAACAACAACAAGTTAACAGTTTTCACTTCATTTTCTGACATTTATACAAGGAAAAATACAATTTTTTAAAAATTCATAAAATATTCATAATTACAAAGCTATTGTTGTATTCTAACCAAAAAAAACCTGAATAAATTTAAAACAATATGAACGAGTAACATTGTTATTTTGTGGTCCCTAAACATGATTAAAGGCCTGTCTTCTTTAGAAATGAAATGAAATGAAACGAAATGGGATTTAACGTCCTACTGTTTTGCTCCGATTGGGCTAACGTAGACAGTGTGTTATGAGGGAAATTTTGCCCAGACAGCGGCACTACGGCCTACTCTTATATCAAATTAAAACTGCCAATGGGTCTTTTACGTGCACGCCAATGTGTACATGGGACCTCGTTTTCTTTGTCCCATCCGAACAACTAGACAGTTGTCCTTGTCAGGCCCTTCGTCCTGCATCACTGACAAGGGGAAACCACACCGGAAAATCTGGATGAACTTTCTCGGCCAATGCAGGGATCAAACACGCGCCTTACCCACATAGCCACCATGGCTCTCCGTCTTCATTAGCCCAGAATAGAATAGTAGGACATTAAAGATCATTTGGGAGAGAATTTTGCTAAAGCTGCGGATCGTAATTTGAAGAATTGTTAATCCTTACAAACTTTAATATTGTGGAAGTTGAATCTTTTACAACTGCTAAACAATGCCATGCAAGATATGCCCACATTTTTTAATACATGCCCACATTTTTCAATACATGGATGGAGTATAGGGAAAATCAAAGGCTTAATCCATTCTTTGTCCACATGGATGGAGTATAGGGAAAATGAAAGGCTTAATCCATTCTTTGTCCACATGGATGGAGTATAGGGAAAATGAAAGGCTTAATCCATTCTTTGTCCACATGGATGGAGTATAGGGAAAATGAAAGGCTTAATCCATTCTTTGTCCACATGGATGGAGTATAGGGAAAATGAAAGGCTTAATCCATTCTTTGTCCCAATTAATGCTTCACATCGACTGTTAAAATCTGTGCTAATACAGTATTAAGAGGAACCAAAATCTTTGGGATAAAAACTTATATTTTAAAGTGGAAATTGCAAATTTTCTAAGAAAGTCAAAACATAATTATTTCTATGTCTTTTGCTCAATAGGTTGTCAACTCACAATTATACGATCATAGGTGTCATTCCCACACTTACACATCTTTACACTGGAAATAATAACAAAATTACCTCCCAATTACCTCCCTTGTTTCTATTCTCCACCATGGAGTAGCGATATTCAAACGTTTGAAAATGAAGAGGAAAATGATATTTTTGCCAATTTCTCAGCTGGCAATAGTGAATTATAAGATTAATAGGATTATTCTTTAACAAGGTAGGACTGTTTATGGATACCATCTATTTTCAGGCTTTATTTTGATAAATTTTAAAAATCTAACTAAAAAATTTGCAATTTCCGCTTTAAGTTTCATCAAAAAGTTGAATCTCTATGGTTCAATTCCATCGAGTTCTTACAAACATATGATGAATTGAAAATTGGAAAACATTCGACTTCCTCTGGCGACAACATAAAAATGAAATGGGGTTTAACGTCCTACTGTTCTGCTCCTAAATTGGACTAATGAAGACGGGCATGCGCTATGAGGGAAATTTTGCCCGCGCTACGGCCTACTCTTATATCGAATTCCAACTGCCAAGGGATCTTTTACGTGCACGCCAATGTGTACACGGGGCCTTGGTTTTTTGTCCCATCCAAACGACTAGACAGCTGTCCTTGTCAGGCCCTCCTTCCTGCATCACTGACAAAGGGAAACCACGCCGGAAAATCTGGATGAACTTTCTCGTCCAATGCAGGGATTGAACACCCGACCTCCAGGCTAGCGCGCCAGTGTCTCACCCACTAAGCCACGTGATCCCCGCGACAACGGGGCAGAACAGTAGGACGTTAAACCCCATTTCATTTCATTTTCATTTTTATAACACAAAGGAATGGAAAATACTGTTGAAAACTGACAAAATAGTAATTCTCCCTCCATTTATATATCATCGAACTCAGTTGCCCTTAGAATCACATAAGCAGTAGAGTTACAGAACTTGTGCATTGAGGGTCCACGACATCCTTCACATCAGACTTCAATTTGAATAGTTAGCCTCAAAATAAAATGATTTGCAGAGAGAGAGAGAGAGAGAGAAAGAGAGAGAGAGAGAGAGAGAGAGAGAGGAGGGTAATGTCCACTCACACAAATCAGGTCATTTCGGGACTGACTAACATAATATGGTTAAATTTTTATTTCAATAATCCGCTTGCGCATAGGGGTCTTTGGCAGTGGAAGGAGAGAGAGAGAGAGAAATGGGGTTTAACGTCCACTCGACACAAACTAGGTCATATCAGGACTAACGTATGGTTTAATTTTCATAATTCGCTTGCGCGTAGAGGTCTTTAGCAGTGGGAGGAAACCGGAGGACCCGGAGAAAACCCAAGACCCTACTCCTTTCCCTATTACAAACAGGGAATCGAAACCACACTACTTGACTCAATGACAAACCTTGTGATCTAACGAGCACGTCTGGAACCATTCGGTCAGCTAACAGCCCTTCCGAAGGAAGAACTTGAAATTCTGTACGTACCTGGATTAGTCACCCATTCTTGTAATGATTTCTGTAATCTGCGTACATGTAATGGTTTACTCGCCATGCCAACAAGTGCCATTATTTCCAGGAATTCTTCTTCTCCTGCTTCACATAATTGCTGTACATCATCTCCGCCTGAAGAATAAAATACAATTTGATTAATCCCATGAAAATACAATACAAAAAATCTTGTAAAATACAACTTGATTAATCCACTGAAAATACAACTCAGTTAATCTCTCAAAAATACAAAATGTGAAAATACAACTCGGTTAATCCCATGAAAATACAACTCAAAAAATCTTGTAAAAAACAACTTGATTAATCCACTGAAAATAATACTTGGTTAATCTTTTAAAAATACAATTCGATTTATCTCTCAAAACTACAACTCGATTAATCCTTCAAAACTACAACTCAATCAATTCCTTGAAAATACAACTCAATCCCTCAAAACTACAACTCAATTAATCCTCAAAACTATGAGTCAATTAATCCCTCAAAACTACAACTCAATCAATCTTTCGAAAATACAACTCAATTATTTCCTCAAAACTACAACTCAATTAATCCTCAAAACTACAACTCGAATAATCCCTCAACACTACAACTCAATCAATCTTTCGGAAATACAACTTGATTAATCCCCCCAAATATTAATTAATCCCATGAAAAATATTATGGAACTCTGACCAATAAAAATAATAAACCCTGGTAGAATACACAATCTTAAACTCAAAAATCTTAAAACATAAAACGACAATTTCCCTAAAACTAAGGATAAACAGATTCTGTATAAATAGGTAAAAGTAGTTAATTGTGCATCATGAACATTACCAATAAATACATACACCTTTTCGAATATCCATCTTCATTAGCCCAGTATAGGAGCAGAACAGTAGGATGTTAAACCCAATTTCATTTCATTTCACTTCTCGAAATGAAATGAAATGAAATGGGGTTTAACGTCCTACTGTTCTGCTCCTATACTGGGCTAAGGAAGACGGGCATACGCCATACACTGTGCTATGAGGGAAATTTTGCCCGGGCAGCGGCACTATCGCCTACTCTTATATCGAATTCCAACTGCCAAGGGATCTTTTACGTGCATTCCAATGTATACACAGGACCTCGGTTTTCGTATCATCGGAAGGACTAGACAGCTGTCCTAGTCAGACCCTCCGTTCTGCACCACTGACAAGGGGAAACCACGTCGAAAAATCCAGATGAACTTTCTCGACCAATGCAGGGATCGAATTCACTTCTCGAATAAAACACTATTTATGGATAACAATTACTATGGTTTATTACTCTGCAACGTTTCACAAAGTTTTGACAAGTTGTCATCAAGATATTTATTTACAGTATTAGTGTGTATCAATTTGGGTTTTTATTTTTTAACAGTGATCGAGATATTAAACACTTGTATATTGAACACTTAATATCAAAATTGAATTGTCAGCTTTAAACTGGACAGAAGTACAAATTAGATGATTTTTAAAACGATTTTTACAAATTTTAAAACAAAGATTTGATGTTGAATGAATGTGGAAGAAATTAATGCTAAATACACAAGATTAAATGATACCCTGGTTACATACAGTGTATAGATCCTCTAGGGAATAGAAAATATCCATCCTGTCGTATAATACAGTACTCAGTACTCCCTCCCGACGTCTAGTATGGTACTCACTCCTCCCTCCTGCCGTATACTACGGAATTCAGTACTCCCTTCTGCTGTATAATACAGTACTCAATACTCCCTCCTGCTGTATAATACGGTATTCAATACTCACTCCTGCTGTATAATACAGTACTCAATACTCCCTTCTGCTGTATAATACAGTATTCAATACTCCCTCCTGCCGTATAATACGGTATTCAATACTCACTCCTGCTGTATAATACAGTACTCAATACTCCCTCCTGCTGTATAATACGGTATTCACTACTCCCTCCTGCCGTATAATACGGTATTCACTACTCCCTCCTGCCGTATAATACAGTACTCAATACTCACTCCTGCCGTATAATACAGTACTCAATACTCACTCCTGCCGTATACAACAGTATTCAGTAATTTGTCTCCAGCTAATAGCTTGTAAAACTTTAAAAGATAAACTTGTAACTTTCTGTCTTGAGTTGATAATAATCTATTGAAAGTTAATATTAGTATTTCTGGTTACCATAGCAAACGGCCATTCGTAAAGTATGGATTTTAACTTAGAATTGATTCTCAGAACATAATAAACCAAATTTTTAAAAAAAATATGTCAAAAAAAATTTAAACACTTTGATTGAAAACTAAATCTGGATTGAAAGGAAGAATATTAAACACCATACTGCAGTACATGGAAGCGTTTTTTTTAAAAGCAGACAAAGATTTGTAAGTTTAATACTAGACAACTCCAGAACAATGTATAATTGAAATCACATGTAGACACCCCAAGCTCTGATCACACAAAATTCAAACTTATTTACTCGAACCCGCAGACCTCAACAAACAGATTATCGATATGAGAATCGCACAAATCCTTCAATACACACACCATACATCCCTGATTTCAAATTGATATCAAGAGAGAGAGAAATGGGGTAACATCTTTACAACACAAAACAGGTAATTTCAGGACTAACATATGGTACAATTTCATTTCAATAGTTCAATTGTCCGTAGAGATCTTTAAAAGTTGGAGGAACAGGAATTACTCAGAGAAAATCCTTGAGATTTGACAGGCGACCCTACTCCTTGTTACATACGATCTGGGTATCGACACCACACCAGTTGATTCGACGACAGAACTTATGATGTAACATAGATGCATCTGTACGAGCCAAGAATGACAGGTGCGAGAGAGATTATGGCTTCAAATTGTCTTTGTGACAGGTGCTTTTATTTTAATTACTTTAAAGGGGCTAAATCCCTATTCTTTGGCACCTAGAAATGACATGGGGTTTAAAGGAGCTAAATCCCTATTCTTTGGCACCTAGAAATGACATGGGGTTTAAAGGAGCTAAATCCCTATTCTTTGGCACCTAGAAATGACATGGGGTTTAAAGGAGCTAAATCCCTTTTCTTTGGCAACTAAAAATGAAATGGGGTTGAAAGGAGCTAAATCCCTCTTCTTTGGCATCTAGAAATGAAATGGAGTTTAAAGGAGCTAAATCCTTATTCTTTGGCACCTAGAAATGGACACAAAAGGGTCGCAACACATATAATAATGTAATATGAATGTATATAAACTGATTTACATTCAATAGTTTCTGTTTTTACACTAATTTCTAATCAGTTATATTCGGCGAAATACGCAAAGAGTCCCAATTGAATGGCAGTCTTTGTCGACTAGTTATTCCAAATTTTAGTTCAATTGTTCGCTTGTGCGTAGGGATCTTTAAATTAGCTGTGGGAGGAAACCGGAGGACCCAGAGAAATCCCACGAGGCTGAGCTGAATGGATTAAAAAAAACTAGATGCAGTTACAAAGAGAAGGATTCAAATGACGATAATGAAATACACTCACAACAGATCCATCAGTTCACGTTTATGATGTCATTACATTGTGACCTTTCCAAAGAAAAGCATTATCTCCAAAAAAACCATATTGTTTAAGAATTACATAATTTTATTGAGAAGAAGAATTTTAATTCTATCTAAAATACCCAACAAGAAAATAAATAAACAAATAATAACGCTTTAAGCTGCTTACGGAAAATAATACAATATTTTCTATCTTTCTAACCTCTTCATTTCGTAGAAAGAGATTTAAAAACAAGTTTAAAATTCTTTAGGTAATTATTTTTCTTATAAACCACAAAATACAGATTGCTATTCATGATAACCGCACTAATTACAGGTACAAAACCAATTAGGTAAAAAAAAAACCAAACAGGTAAAAAAAATCATTTCTTTAATAGCCTAAAAGCAATTCTTTTTATTACGGTACTTTACATGTGAAAAATTTCGATTCAACGATTGAAGAAAGATTCTCTGTTAATTAATTTTATACTTTTTAAAAATTTGACCTTATTTTGTAGCATACACTTAAGATTTCAAAAAAAGGAAATGAAATGAAAAGGGTGTTTAATGTCCACTCTATCCGTCAAACTGGGGTAATCATTACATGCTTAGCCATACATTGTGCTATGAGGGGAATTTTGCCCGGACAGCAGCACTATGGCCTACTCTCATATCGAATTCCATCTGTCAATCAAAGGATTTGCCACAGTTTCCTGCGACGCTACTTATTGTCACATACAACGGGGGAGTCAAAACCACACCAGTTGATTCAATGACAGACCTAATGATACAACATGTATGCGCTAACCATTCGGCCCCCCCCCCCCCCCCCGGTTGACCATTTCAAACAACAGATTAATTGTGTTGGTCATTAAACCTGGCGACCAACTGCTGTGGTGGTCAAATCTAGTAACCAGCGGTTGTGATGGTCAAGCCTAGTAACCAGCGGTTGTGGTGGTCAAGCCTAGTAACCAGTTGTTGTGGTGGTCAAACCTAGTAACCAGTCGTTGTGGTGGTCAAGCATGGTAACCAGCGGTTGTGAATTGTGATGGTCAAGCATGGTAACTAGGAGCTGTGGGAGGGTCAAGTATGTCAACCAGGAGCTGTGGGGGGTCAAGTATGGTAACCAGGAGCTGTGGGGGGTCAAGTATGGCAACCAGGAGCTGTTGGGGGTCCAGTAATAGACAGCGTGGTAATAGACAGTTCTGACTCTTCCAACATGTGGCTTGGTATAAGATCTGCAGCTTTACATGTGTTTTGTGTGAGAGAGAGAGAGAGAGAGGGAGAAATGGGGTTTAACGTCCACTCGACACAAACTAGGTCATTTCGGGATTAACATATGGTTTAATTTTATTTACATAATTCGCTTGCGTGTAGAGCTCTTTAGCAGTGGGAGGAAACCGGAGAAAACCCACGAGGTTGGACAGTCGACCCTACTCCTTGCCACGTACAACCGGGGATTCGAAACCACGCCAGTCGACTCAATGACAGACTTTATGATACAGCCCCCCCCCCCCCGTGTTTTGTGTGAAGTTTTTAATTGTTTTACAATGGGTTCAATAATCTGGTGTCAAGTGATAATACATCAAGGTTATCTACAATCAGCATTACTGGAAGGTCAGGTCTATAATCAGTGTTACTGGAAGGTCAGGTCTATAAAACTTAAAACATTTACAACAATTAAAAATCCCACCACAAAAATGTTCAAGGAAATAATTAATTTTCTGAAAAAAACATTTATTCATCTGAGAGAAATGCTTTCATATTTTTTTTTTATCTTCTTTTAAAATGCCGTGTGATTTCAATCATAGTTTTCTTCTGAACAATCAGCGAATATCAAGTTGATGTGAAGTAAATGTTCTTGGATACTGAATGATAAACAGCGCCCTTCAACATCGTTCATAATAAAACCCATAATAGTCATTTTAGGGAGAAAGAGAGAGAAATGGGGTTTAACATTCCCTCGACACAAACTAGGTCATTTTGGGACTAGCATCTTTTTATTGATTGAGAGAAAGGGAGGGAGAGAAAGAGAAGAGAGGGAGGGGGGGAGAGAGAGGTTTAACGTCCACTGGTCCACTGGATATAACGAGGTACTTTCAGGAATCACTTTCAGGACTCACATACGGTTCAACTTTATTTCAATAATTCACTTGCGCGTAGGGATCTTTAGCAGTGGGAGGAAACTGGAGGACCTGGAATAAAAATTAAATGGGGTTTAACGTCCTACTGTTTTGCTCCTAAACTGGGCTAATGAAGACGGGCATACGCCATACAGTGTGCTATGAGGGAAATTTTGCCCGGGCAGCGGACCTCGGTTTTTCGTCCAATCCGAACGACTAGACAGCTGTCCTTGTCAGGCCCTCCGTCCTACATCACTGACAAGGGGGGAACCACGCCAGGAAATCTGGATGAATTTTCTCGGAAAATGCAGGGATCGAACACCCAACCTCCAGGCTAGCGAGCCAGCGTCTTACCCACTTAGCCACGTGATCCCCCTATCTATTAACTATTATAGCGAGAACTGTCAGCTCTTTATCTAATCTCCCATAATGCTCCTTTAATTATGCCATTACATATTTCACATGCTGCCCAGAGAAAAAAGTCCAAATCGCCCACAAACAGAACAATATCCACAAAAAAATATGCCACCAACGTGAAGATAAAATGTAATGATTACAGTGCGTTAGTTCCACAATTCCCTTAGCATAAAATTTAACACAAGATTCGAACTATCCAGAAATTTATAAATTAATTCATCATGAAAAAAAATCTCCCAAGAATTACGCAAAAAGAAATCGTTCGAGAGAGTAACCTGAACTCTTACAATAATGTTAAAGTTTTTTTTAGGTTAAGATGTCGAAACATGTTTCCTTTAAAACAAGAAGCATCTTGTGAAATGTTTTTCAATTATTCCATAATTTATTTTATTCACTAAGGACATATTGCTCTTAATAACAATGTACTCTATTACAGAGAGAGAGAGAGAGAGAGAGAGAGAGAGAAAGAGAGGAGGAGGAATGGGGTTTAACATCCACTCGACACAAACTAGGTCATTTTGGGACTAACACATGGTTCAATTCTATTTCAATAATTCGCTTGCGCGTGGGGGTCTTTAGCAGTGGGAGGAAACCTGAGGACCCAGAGGAAAACCCACGAGGAGGCGACCCGACCCTACTTCTTGTCACGTACAACCGGGGAATTAAAACTACACCAGCTGACTCAATGACAGACCTTGTGATACAGCGCGTACACGCTAACCATTCGGCCATCCAACCCGGCTATACTGCTCTTAGAAGCACAAGTATTCTATTATCCTAAATATTGTACTTTTCAAAATTCCTTTTTCTTCATAATTTACGAGAGAAAAAACAAATAATTTGATTGACTCAAACAGACCAAATTTACAGTAAAAATCAAAATATGGAGATATAAAAAAAAAAATGACTGGGCGATCAAAAATTTACAATGTCTTTAAAGATGATTTAAATGTTGCATAAAGATTGAAAAGAAAAGATTGGAATAAAATTTACGATGATCACGAATAACGCGAGGTTTCATAATGTAATAAACTAAGTTAAGGGGGCAAAAAAAAAAAAAAAAATTAAACACGAACAACTCTTAGCCTGACATCATGTCAGGCGTCAAACAAAACAAAAATATAAATTCAACTAAAAAAAAAATATGTCACCCTGACATTCATATTGCTTAAGAAATAGAACAATTATCAAGTCCTTTTTATACTGAATATAAATGTAGTCTCTGTTTACCAGTTGTTACTGAAGTGATAATGTAAATGTATTACTGTTCTTTAAAACAACTTGACTTCGTTTCTGTTGACTCCTGATGAATATTCACAGCAATTTATTTTCATGGTTTTTGTGCTGACATATTAGAAACAGTTTCCCTCTTTAGCGACACAGAGAATGACTTTCCGAGAATCTTAAACCAGCTAAGTGCAAGAGAATCACAGATAGCGTGATGTATGACATATTCACTCAATTTTTCCCTCAGATAAAGCGATAATTTTATAACGCGATAATTTTTATAATAAAAAAAATTTAAAAATTGAAATGTTCTTAAATTCGATGAAAACGTCTCCAGGCTCGTGATTTCCTTGTTATCCAATTAAAAATGACAGAATTTATAAATCATTAAATTAAAAAATCCGCCGATCAAATGTGACACAACCATATTTATTTGCGACACACTCACGTCATTAAGACATGATAAAAACATGATCCTCGGTAATTAATAGAATTTATCTCCATCTATCAATTCCTTTTATGCAAAAACAACAGAGTGTCAACAATACATTAATCAAAGAAAAGCTAAAAACAGAATCAGGGTTTAATGTCTCTTTGACTGCAAAGGGAGCCATGGTGGCTGAGTGGGTAAGATGCTGGCTCGCTAGCCTGGAGGTCGCGGGTTCGATCCCAGTGTTGGCCAAGAAAAGTTGATTGGGATTTTCCGGCATGGTTTCCCCTTGTCAGTGGAGGGTCTGACAAGGAAAGCTGTCTAGTCTTTCGGATGGATACGAAAAACCAAGGTCCCGTGTACACATTGGCATGCACATAAAAGATCCCTGGGCAGTTGGAATTCGATATAAGAGTAGGCCGTAGCGCGTTGCTGTCCGGGCAAAATTTCCCTCATAGCACACTGTATGGCGTATGCCCGTCTTCATTAACCCAGTTCGGAGCAGAACAGTAGGATGTTAAACCCCATTTTATTTCATTTCATTTCCTCCTTGATAACTAAGATATTTTGAGACTAATATGTCAGAGAATCTGATGTGTGAGAACCTAGTTTGTAAAGTACCAGAGGTCCCCCTCGGTCGATCCCCGATATCTTGGTATCCCTTTCTCTCTCCCTCAATTTAAACTATATTAAAACACCCTCTCTCCTCTTCCCTTTCTTTCTCTCTCTCTCTCTCTCTCTCTCTCTCTCTCTCTCTCTCTCTCTCAAAGCTATTTTAAAACTCTCTCTGTCTCTCTCCCCTTGGTATACCTTTCAATCAATCCTATATTAAAACCCCCTCCCCCCTCCTTCCCCCCTTCAAATCATTTAAACCCGATTAAAACAAACACTGAATTGTACTTAAATCGTAAACCGGACAGAAATAAAGATAACAACTCGGAAACAATATTTAAAAGATTTATTGAGGTTGTTTCTGTAACACGTCATTTGTTATTGGCCTGATATTTTTATCTGCACATCTTTTAAGAATTCTACAAACCAACCAACATCAATTAATAAAAGAGTATTAAAAAGACTGTGTAGGCCGTTTAAATTCATTTCAAAAACTGAAACAATTTCTAAGATGAATAACTACTCTTGTGAATTAATGTTATTAGGAGAACATTGCGTTGTTTTTTCACAAGCTGCGAATATTTTGTAAAACATTACTACACCAGTGTGTTGCACACTTTTTTGCAAATTATCTGCTTGGTTGTCATGGAAATAGAAATTCTTCCAAGAAAAAATGGCTGTAGAAGAAACTATTAATCAATTTAAGTTTGTCATGAGCTGCAAGCATTTTTTACGTGATGTGCAATTCCACGTGTTTTTATGGTCCAAGTTGTGCTGCATGATTTTTTATACCGTTTTGCAGATACTGTTTTGAGCTGCAGAAGAATTTAAAGGTTTATTGTACAACATTGCATAGAGTAGTATTCACGTTATAACTCTTTCTGTCGTGGTCAGAAATTTAATTGTAATTGTTTCAACTCAGTGTTTATTTTAACCAATAGCATACTTTTAATGATTTCACTGATTCAGAAAACTGTCCATTTCTTTTATTTTTTCCCCAGCGCGATAATAATGTAGTGCCACGGCAACAAGGCAGTGTGAGATGACCTTGAAACTGACATGAAAGTTTGCAAACTTTTTTTCCACAAGAGAATCAGTTGCAGGAATCTTGGGATCAAACTGCCAGCAAGTCTTTGAGTTTGATTGGAATCTTGAACCTATTCAACTCAATCTCTGGAATGGTCGAACAATTACATGTGTTTTAAACAAAGGGTGTATATATATATATATATCTCATCAAGGTTTTTATCAGGTACATTTCACTCAGAGATAACATGTGGTTTAAAGAGGCAGTGGGATGAATTAATGTTTACATTTTGATTTATTCATTGTCAGTGTGGGAGGGAGAGACAGATGGGATGACAGAGAGAGAGAGAGAGGGTGGGAGAGAGAGATGGGATGACAGAGAGAGGGAGAGAATGAGAGAGAGAGAGGGTGGGAGAGAGAGAGAGAGAGATGGGATGAGAGAGAGAGAGAGAGAGAGAGAGAGAGAGAGAGAGAGAGAGAGAGAGAGAGAGAGAGAGGGTGGGAGAGAGAGAGAGAGAGAGAGAGAGAGAGGGTGGGAGAGAGAGAGAGAGAGAGAGAGAGAGAGAGGGGGGGGGGAGAGAGAGAGAGAGAGAGAGAGAGAGAGAGTGTGGGAGAGAGAGAGAGAGAGAGAGAGAGAGAGAGAGAGAGTGTGGGAGAGAGAGAGAGAGAGAGAGAGAGAGAGAGTCTAACAACCAATCAACAAAAATTAGGTAGTATTAGGATAAACATATTGTCTTTAGCAGTGGGAGAGAACCAGTGGACCCGGAGAAAACCAAGGAGATTGGGCAGGCAACCCTACTCCTTGTAACATACAAGCTTTTAATCGAAACCGCGTCACTCGTCTCCATGACAGACCTTATGATATAAAGTTCAGTTATTAGACAACTTGACCACTTCTATTTCTGAGACATGTCTTGTAAACATTTGCGTGCACGTAAAAGAACCCTTGACAGTTGGAATTCGTTATAAGAGTAGGCCGTAGCGTCGCTATTCGGGCAAAGTTTCCTATTTTGGAGACATGTCTTGTAAACATTGGCGTGCACAAGGACAGCTGTTTAGTCATTCGGATGGGACAAAAAAACGAGGTACTGTGTACAGATTGGCGTACACGTAAAAGATCCCTTAACAGTTGGAAGTCGTTATAAGAGTAGGCCGTAGCATCGCTATTCAACTACAGTTTCCCTCACTTCATCTGATGTGTACGATTGTTGTTTGTGATGTCCGTATATTGTGTCTTGTTCGTAGATTTGTCTTGTATATTTGTTTGTGTGTGGTGCAGTCCTCCTGCACACTGTATGGCTTATGTTCGTCTTCATTAGTGGGGAGAACGCTAGATCGGAGACGGTCCTGGGCATTTTATGACTTCATATGTGGATTGTGGGTTAGGGTAAGGGCTAGGACCTTCAGATATCGCCATAGTCTTGAGATGTAGACAGGGCTAGCCCTAGCCCTAACCCTGGGCCAAGCCTAACCCTTACCCTAACCCATAATCCACATATGACGTCATAAAATGAGCAGGACCGTCTCTGATCTAGCGTTCTCCCATTAGGGGAGCCATGGTGGCTAAGTTGCAAGACGCTGGCTAGCTAGTCTGGAGGTCGCATGTTCGATCCCTGCATTGGCCGTGAAAATTAATCGGGATTTTCCAACGAGGTTTCCAGTGGTGCAGAACAAAGGCCTTGACAGCTACATTAAAGATCCTTGGCATGTACATGAAAGATCCCTTGGCAGTTGGAATTCGATATAAGAAGAATAGGCCATTGTGCCGCTGCCTGGGGGAAGTTTCCCTTATAGCACACTGTATGGAATAAGCCCGTCTTCATTAGCCCAGTATAGGAGCAGAACAGTAGGACGTTAAACCCCATTTCATTTCCGTCTTCATTAGCCCAGTTGGTGCAGAAAAGTAGATAATTATATCCCATTTCATTTTATTTCGTCTTGGTGCACCTTTAACTTGGGGGTGTGTGGATGGCCGAATGGTTAGCACGTGCTTGCTGTGTCATAAGGTCTGTCATTGAGTCAACTGGCGTGGTTTCGATTCCCCGGTTGTACGTGACAAGGAGTAGGGTCGCTTGTCTAACCACGTGGGTTTTCTACGGGTCCTCCAGTTTCCTCCCACTGCTAAAGATCCCTACCTTCGGAAGCGAATTATTGAAATAAAATAGAACCATATGTTGGTCCAGCAATGCGCTAGTCTGTGTCGAGTGGAGGTTAAACCTCTCTCTGTCTCTATCTCTCTCTTTAACTTGTATATAATTGTTTTGCCCTTATCTAAATGATATAACTATTCTCAACAATTAATCTACATGGTAATCATTTACTGACTTCAATTAGATTTGACCCTACATTTTATTTTATTCGTATGTAAATCAATGACCAAGCGGCCATGACCCTCTCACTCCATCTGGACCATGATCCTCTCCGTATTCAGATATGACCCCTAACCTTAATCAGCTATAACCTCTCCTTCCATTTTTTTTTAATAGATGTGCTATATAGATTAATCAACCAAAATAATACTGTCTCAAAAAATGTCTTAAAATGCCTGGATATGGTTGATAACAGACCTGACAATAAGACTTATACCTTCCATTCTTATATATATAGCCTAGGGGAGGCACTTTGACTAAGTGGGTAAGACGTTGGCTCACTAGCTTGGAGGTCACCATCTTCAATAGAAGGCTTGATCTCACTTTAACTACGTACATCTTATGAAGGCCTTCACGCAATACCCTGCATATTTCGATTGGGTACAAGCTCATCTTGGGAGTCTATCACATTCCTCGATCGTCGCGAATACCAAGTCTCAAGCAGGTCCTTTTGTCACAACCTCTGATTGGACGTTACTGATCACGTGCCTGTAGATAACGTAGCTATAAGTTCGGGAATTGTTAAGTAATCTAGCAACGTCCAGATGTTGTAAAACTCGCAGTCGTTGCTTCAGGAACATTGGAGGTCACGGGTTCATTCCCGATATTGGCCGAGAAAGTCCATTCTTCATTATCCCAGTCGGAGCAGTGCAGTAGGAAATTAAACCACATTTCATTTCTTATATATATTTAAAATACAGATGTGACGTCATCCTTTGATGTTGGCGTATCATTATTTCAAATAATGGTACGAGCAATGTGCCAATCGTACATTATCTATACTAGTTGTAATATTGGACCCGCATGACGTATTTCATTGAAATGCACGTGCCGAATAGTGTCTGTATTTCAAGCTGTTTATTGGACCCGCATGACGTATTTCATTGAAATGCACGTGCCGAATAGTGTCTGTATTTCAAGCTGTTTATTGGACCCGCATGACGTATTTCATTGAAATGCACATGCTGGATAGTGTCTATATTTTAAGGTGTTTAATGGTCTCATGCTATCGCACTCGTACAATACCAATATATTACACAATAACTCGCACTCGACCATTAAACAATACGTAATATATAAGTTAAATATAAATTTAATTACATTAACTGCCAATAAAAGTAACTATTCATATCTTTGCTCATAAAAACTAATTTAAATAAATTATTTTAACATATTCATTTGTCATTACCTATTTTTTAAATTATTATAGCAAGAACTGTCAGCTTTATATCTAAATCTTACATAATACATCTTTTAAGACACAAAGAAAATAAAACTCTAAAAATAGAGGATAAAATCAAATATGATATCCTGTAAAAGAAAAAGTTCTGAATTCTTGCCGAGGAAATACAAGCCTCAAACAGACGACACTATGTTTGTCGGTGTGAATTCCGAGTCCTCTCAATATTTATTTGATATGAAAATATAAACAAACGCTCACCTTGGGCTATAAAAATTTCATAATACTGTAGCAGGTTTGCCCTCTGTAAGACACGATATAGCTGCCACTCCGAAGAGTTCGATGGCTGTGCCGTCGTCATGGTCACCCCTATATTTCCTAGAAAAAAATAAAAAAGTAAAATTAGGTTTTATATTTTAATTGTAATCAAAAAATATTTAATTCAGAGACAATTCAGTAAAAAATAAAAAAAATAAAATTAAAAAAAATATCGAAAGCTCTTCTGAGTTGTTTTGAAATCAAGTGCGAAACATTACGATCAAGGAGTCTCGGGTTCGATAATGGTGTCAAGAAAGTTCATCAGGATTTTCTAGCCAGCCGTGTTTACAAATGTCAGCAGATTGGAAGGAAGATCGGATCGAGGGCCTGGCAAAGAAAAGTATACTATCTAGTCCTTCGGAAGAAATGACATCTTGTGTATACCATGAGCAGCACGTTAAAGATCCACTGCCAGATGTATTTGGGATTTTTTTTTTAATGATCCTCATAGCGTGGAGTATGCCCATCTTCATTAGCCCAAATTTCATTTTTAATTAATTTTATCTCTTTGTTTTTGATGGGGATACATTAGACAGGACAGGAGATAGTATACGCAGGACAAGGGATAGTTTAGACAGGACAGGAGATAGTTTAGGCAGGACAAGGGATAGTTTAGACAGGACAGAAGATAGTTTAGGCAGGACAAGGGATAGTTTAGACAGGACAGGAGATAGTTTAGGCAGGACAAGGGATAGTTTAGACAGGACAGAAGATAGTTTAGGCAGGACAAGGGATAGTTTAGACAGGACAGGAGATAGTTTAGGCAGGACAGGGGATTGTTTAGGCAGGACACAGGATAGTTTAGGCAGGACAGGGGATAGTTTAGGCAGGACAGGGGATAGTTTAGGCAGGCAGGACAGATACTTTAGGCAGGATAGGGGATAGTTTAGGTAGGACTGGGGATAGTTTAGGCAGGACTGGGGATAGTTTAAGCGTGACTGAGGATAGTTTAGGCAGGACAGGGGTGGTTTAAGCGGGACTGAGGATAGTTTAGGCAGGACAGGGGATGGACAGGGGATAGTTTCAGAACAGGGGATATTTTAGGAGATAGTTTATGTAGGACTGGGGATATTTTAGTCCAGGTTACTTTTAGTTAAACATGCATTATACAAGAGCAAAATCTGCTTATTACAAGTCTTTCTTTAGGCCTGAAATGTTATCTAAATTATCAATTAGACATTAATTAACTTATCCAGACCATAATAAACTCTCAATGTCAAGGCTAGCCTTCGATGTTGGCTGGATTAGATTCCTATATGCAGCTAATAGCCAATGATAATTAAATCAGAAAAAGTGGATAATCGAGACTAGCTGTTTATATTAATGATTTTAGTAATGATGACCGAGACTATGCAAAAATTTCACCTGCTTCTTTCTTGGCTCATAGTAGATCAATTTGACTGAAATTTCCAGCAAATTACCTTTACACTATCTAGTTTTTAACTATTATAGCGAGAACTGCCATCTCTTTATCTTACCTCCCATAATGTATCTTTAAGGCAGGAATGGGGATAGTTTGTGGAACCCGAATGTATAATACCCACTAGAACTCGACCCCATTAAATGGCCATGTGTTGACCTTTTCTGTCAAAAATCTTTTGAAGGCTCAATTGAAACCTTAAATGAGGAAAAAAATTTATTTTCTTAGTAATTTATTTTTCCAAATATGAGGTTCCCACAATTTGCTTCGTGCAGATACGTTCTATATGATCAACATGATTGCTGCGACTGACCTCAATTTATGGTAAGACCTGATAGGAGAGAGAAAGAGAAATGGGGTTTAACGTCCACTCGACACAAACTAGGTCATTTCGGGACTAACATATGGTTTAATTTTATTTTAATAATTCGCTTGCGCGTAGTGGTCTTTAGCAGTGGGAGGAAACCGGAGGACACGGAGAAAACCCACGTGGTTGGACAGGCGACCCTACTCCTTGTCACGTACAACCGGGGAATCGAAACCCCGCCAGTTGACTCAATGACAGACCGTTTGATACAGCGCGCGCGTGCTAACCATTCGGTCATCCACCCCCCCAGACCTGATAGGATCTCCACAATTAAAACCACAATTTCATTTGCAGCATGAATCGTGATAGTGGGGAACCTAGCATTAGTCTATAATATATGTTTAAACGTAAAATAGGGTCCATGATTCAGAAAAAAAACATTATTAGGGTTTGGGCACGACATGACAACAAGTCATCTCTTTGGCCATTCATTCATTTTTTGGTTATGGACAAAGTTTTAAGATGGAATTATGAGCTTATTTTTTATCCTTTTGCTAAATAATTTTATTTGAGTGAACTGGCATGGTTTCGAATCCCTGGTTGTATGTGACAAGGAGTAGGATTACCAGTCCAAGCTTGTGGGTTTTCTCCGGGTCCTTAGATTTTCTCCCACTGTTAAAGACCCCTACGTGTAAGCAAATTATTGAAATAAAATCGAACAATATGTTAGTCCCGAAATGACTCTCTCCCTCCCCCTCCCCCTCCCCCATCTCTCTCTCTCTGATTTCTATTTAAAGAACTCTTTTGTCATCTCCCGTTAGAAATTATTAATAAATCACATACAACTATCAGCTTCTACACATTGAACTTTAAAAAAAATATATTATATTTTTTATTTCTCACAAAAAATCTTGTTTCTACAGATAGATCTAATGATATATTGGTTAAATGGTCAAAAAATAGACACAAAATAGACGAGATATGGGTCTTAATGTTCACTTAATAAATACATCTATTTGTAATTTTGTCATAGCCATTTTCTCCACTCTTAAATAACTTCCTTTTTCACAATCCATGTTATTTTTTTTTTTAAATTTTTTCTTTCTTCTAAATAATAGTATTAGTTCTATTTTGTCAAGATAAATAAGTATTTTATTTTTTACACTATTGTAGTTCGATAGCGAGCGTGGATTCTGCAGAATCAAATTTATCAAGCATATAAAAACCAAATAATCGTATAAAATGGGGAAAAGAAATTTTTCGTATTTTATTTGATGAGTCAGTTACAGTTTTAAACGAATCACTTATTCATAAATCTTCCGATCTCAAACATCAAGTAACCACGGTGGCTCAGTGAGTAAAAGAGAGAGAGAGAAATGGAGTTTAACTTCCACTCGAAACAAACTAGGTCATTTCGCGACTAACGTATGGTTTAATTTTATTTTAATAATTCACTTGCGCGTAAGGGTCTTTAGCAGTGGGAGGAAACTGGAGGACCCGGAGAAAACCCACAAGCTTAGACAGGCAACCCTACTCCTTGTCACGTACATGTACAACCCGGGAATCGAAACCCCGCCAGTTGACTCAATATCAGGCCTTATGATACAGCGTGCACGTGCTAACTATTCGGCCATCCAACCCCCACTGCTCAGTAAACATGAGGTCCTGTGTTCGATCCCAGAGTGTGTGTTTGTGAAATAGCTTTATTTAATATCCGCTTCCACCGATGTGATATCGCAGACAATCGATCCCAGTGTTTATACAAGTTTTCCAGCGAGGTTCCCTCTAGTTATTAGTGCAAAACAGATGAGCTGGCAAGGGACAATGTATAGTCGTTCGAATAGGACGAAAAGTCGAGGCCCCTTACTTGTACCCTTGACAGTTAGTATTCGAAATAAGATTACGCCATTTTGCCGCTGACTGGGCAAAATGTCCCGAATAGCACACTGCATAGTGTCATAAAGATTGACGCCCATCTTCATTAAACCCATTTCATTTCATTTCTAAACACAGAGAGAGAGAGATGGGATTTAACGTCCACTCGACACAAACTTGGTTATTTCGGGACTAGATATGGTCCAAGTGAAATTTTGAAATAAAATTGAACCATATGTTAGTCCCAATATGAAATATTTTGTGTCGAGTGGACATTAAACCCCATTTCTCTCTTTCTCTAAATCTCACATAATGCCTCTTTAAAGGGACAATAACACTCTTGCTGGCTTGACAGCACCAGAAAATAAAAAATAGCCTTATTCTAAGTACTAGATGTGTTAGTGTCCTACCTGTTGTGTAAATTATCCATTAAATCCTATTTTACTTGTCCAGGGGCCTGTTTCACGATAATTTAGCTAAGATAAAATCCAAATTTTAGTAATTTGATTGGAGAATATTAGATTGATTTTAGTGCTTAGCCAATCAAAATTGAAGTATCTACTAAAATTTGGATTTTATCTTTAGTTAAAATTTCGTGAAACAGGGCCCAGAGGGTTCAAAAATATTTTTTAATCCAAGTCACATTTGAAAAGCTTTACGTCAGGCTTTTCAAATCATTTAGTTGAATTTTTCCAATTTTTTAAATTAGGTGTGCTAAGATGAAATTTGTATCATCAATTAATTGGAATATTGTAAAATAGTACAATTTGTTGACCAGAATAAAGATTGGGACATATTATTCAGTTACAACAAGAGTGGTATTGAGCCTTTAAGCATAATTAAAAATCAACTTTGTGTATGGTACATGTACATACCACTCAGTAGAAAAAAAATTATTTTTAGGAGAAACTTGTGGCTTCTATCTAACATTTCCTCAATGCACTTAATATTAAAAAATTAAATAATTCATTCTTTTATTGTGAATAACAAATGAATATAAATTAAATTTCTCAAACAAAATATCGCCATGACATTTCTATAAACTTATTTTTGTTCTTGATTAGTTTTTTTTATAAAACTGCAATGAAATAAATTATACTTCAATTTTTTTGTAGATTGAAACTGAAGGGTTTTTATTGTGACATTATCAATTAAATCGGAACAAGTGAATCTCTTGTTTTATCTGATGACATGACAAACATGGCATTTAATATTGTGGTATATTAACTTTATACTAAGCAAAGGAGGGGGGAGGGGGAAATAAAACTTGATATCACCCAAAATAACGAGAGTTAAAATAAAACTAGATATTACTGAGAGAGAGAATTAAAGTAAAACTAGATATCACCAGAGAGAGAGAGAGAGAGTTAAATTAAAACTAGATATCACCATAGAGAGAGAGAGAGAGAGAGAGAGAGAGAGAGAGTTAAATTAAAACTAGATATCACCAGAGAGAGAGAGAGAGAGAGAGAGTTAAATTAAAACTAGATATCACCAGAGAGAGAGAGTTAAATTAAAACTAGATATCACCAGAGAGAGAGAGAGAGTTAAATTAAAACTAGATATCACCAGAGAGAGAGAGAGAGAGAGTTAAATTAAAACTAGATATCACCATAGAGAGAGAGAGAGAGTTAAAATAAAACTAGATATCACCCAAAATAACAAAATAATATTCATTATAGTCTGTCACAGGAGGATCTTTCCCCTCCACCTCTTCCTCTCCCTTTAAGGACCTCTGATTCCCCAACCTTATTCCCATGTAAATTTGAAAGAGAGAGAGAGAGAGAGAGAGAGAGAGATGGGGTTTAACGTCCACTTGACACAAACTAGGTATGCACTAACATATGGTTCAATTTTATTTCAATAATTCGCTTCTTGTGCGTAAGGATCTGTAGCAGTGGGAGGAAACCGGATAACCCAAAACAAATCCACGAGTTTGGACAGGCGACCCTACTCCTTGTCACGTACAACCGGGGAATCAAAACCACTATAGTTGACTCAATGACAGACCTTATGAAACAACGCATACGCCCTATCCAATCGGCCATCTACCCCTCCCCCCCCCCCCCCCACATTGAAGTTTACAGGCAAAGATCTAGTTACTAGTTAGTTATTCTTTGTGGGCGGGAAGAGACTCCAAGAAAACTTTTGGCCCTCTCGACTATGCATGAACAAACATGTTTTATATTAAACATTTTAAAACACATTTATTTAATCAGGCTTTAAACTGACTCTGTATACAATCGTTAACATGTCCATAATCTTGTTGTTTATGTATGATTTACATTGTCACTTTGTAAAGTGCCCTTGAACATTTTATATGAAAGGGTGCACTATATATATATATGCTGTAATAATAATAATAATAATTATGCAAGAGCTAAATCTGTCTATTGCAGGTCTTTCTTTAGGCCTGAAATGTTATCTAAATTATTAATTAGACATTTAGTAACTTATCCAGACCGTAATCAACTCTCAATGTCAAGCTAGCCTGCGATCTTTAGTGGATTGTGAGCCGATTTACTGCATAACTTTCCTTCACGATTTAACAATTAATTGGATAATCAAGACTATGCCTTTTATTGTATTGACTTTAGTAATGATGATCAAGGCTAGGCAGAAATTCAATCGCTTTGTTCTCGGTTCATAGTGGATCAATTTGAATGAAATTTCCAGCAAATTGCCTTTACATTATCTAGTTTTTAACTATTATAGTGAGAACTGCCAACTCGTTATCGAATCTCCCTTAATGTATCTTTAATTCGAAACATACTTTAAAGGAATATTTCAAGACAGGTACCGAACTGATAATCTGTGGTATATATGACTGACGCTCGTGGTTAAAATCATGTGCGCAGGGTAATCAGGTGAGTGTCCATGGAAGAGAGAAGAGGGAAGGGGGGGGCTGAGCAAAGCATATTTTTTTCCGCCAACATTCATGGAGATAACGTCGCGCTGCCGGTGTTTTGGTCCCACTCAAGTTGAACTCTATACATGTACCTCAATAAACAGACATATTGTCTCAGAGCTTCTGTCTTTATAAAATTCTCAGGTTATTCCCCCTGACCTCTGCCCCGGTTCCTCCCACTCAAATTCCTGAACATTTTTCTATTGATGGTGGGATTAATCACTAAAACTCGATACCAAATTTTGATTTTAGGATTTTACGTAACATCTCAAATTAGAAATCAAGATGGGTTTTTTTTTATTGTAGCGTAATTCTGTTATATACAAATAGATCCATCACCGAGAAAAACGAATAAATCAGTTGGTAAAATATGCACCATATTAATATGAATACAATAAAAAAAATAAGGCAAACATCTAAAAACATATTCAATAATTTATAAAAGATTTTTTTTATTTTTTACTTTTGTTCAAGTTCTTGATTTTAGATTAATCGCAATGATAATACATGTCTATGTATATTCATAGGAAAAAAATAATTTAAAAGGAAATAAAATATTTTTATAAAAGATTTAAAGATACATTATGGGAGATTAGATAGAGAGCTGGCAGTTTTCATTATAATAATTAAAAAACTAGATAATGTAAAGGGAATATGATGAAAATTTCATTTAAATTGATCCACTCTGAACAGAGAATTTAGCGATTGAATTTTAGGTCCAGCTTCGATCATCATTACTAAAGTCGGAACAGTAAAAAACATAGTCTCGATTATCCATTTTTTGATTTAATCATCAATGAGTGTTGAGCAGCAGATTGGATTCAAATCCAGTGAAAATCAGACACATAAGATGACATCAAGAATTGATTATGGTCTGGATAAGTTAATTAATATCTAATTAATAATTTAGAAAACATTTCAGGCCTAAAGAAAGACCTGCGATGGGCAGATTTACCTCTTGCATAATGTATGTTTAATTTTCTGTAAGTTATAACGATGTGTTCTGTACGTTAAAAAGTTTCCTAAATTATAAAGTCGTTTATTGTACTTTAAAAAAATGTTTCCAGCATTCTCTCTTACATCTTCTGTAAGTTATAAAATTGTGAACTGTACACTAACATGTTTTCTAGTTATTATATTCTTTCTTAAATTGTTCCTAAATTATGAAACTGTTTTCTGTACTTTAAAAAGTTTTCCAGAATTTGTTCTTAAATTTTTGATAAGTAATAATGCTGTGTACCAGTACTGTACCATAAAAACTTTTCTGGTACCGGTAATATATTTTTTCTTAAATTGTTCCTAAATTATTAAGTTGTGTATGGTATCTTGTATTTGAATGAGAATTGAAATAGACTTTAATTGTGCAGGGTTTATTTATCCATAAACAATTTTTATTCAGTAAATATTTGACCAAGAGAGGATGAGAATGTAAGTTATCAGTAAATATGACAGACAGCAAGGTGAGAATCTAGGCCTATGTAAAAAAAAAAAAAAACAACCAAAAAAACCCAAAACTCTCCAATTAAACCTGAAGAGTTTAAAACTATGAAATAATCTAAGAAATGATCGTTCTCCAAAAAAGAATGACATTTTCCTAAAATGTTAAAATATTCTAAAAAATAAACTCAACGATAAGTTATCATTTAAAACAAAAAAATCACAAAAATCCTACCTTTTAAGGTGGCGCTAAATATGGCCAAGGGAAAGGGTGGTCGGTTTGTTATTACCATTAGCCTGCCCGACTGTGATACCGTGTGACTAAACCGATGTAATTTACCCCGGAATGGCAAGAAAACGTGCCTCTCTGACAATCTAATACTCACAGCTCGCGTTAACTGTCCGTCCCGTGAGTGAAATGTCCCGAGACAAACAGAAAGCTGGCCTAGCTAGAAACGAAGGAATGTCATCCACAAAGAGTATCTTCATCCCTTTGGCTGGATGACAGGGTTTACATCGAGAGTAAACAAAGTAAGGGTGACTCGGGGCCCTCCAGTTTTAACCCAGCCTTTAAACCTCTTCACTTAACGTAAGAACAACATCACTGGTTAAAAACAATCAAAAAACAACGAGTGGGTTCGCTTGTACAGTCGGCGATAAATTCATAGGTAACGGGTTTAACTTCTGGCTAAAGACTGTTTGATATGTCTACAACCACATCATCAAGTGTTTATTTAATTTCTCCATTCCACCGATTTAAAACAATTACCCACAATAAATTATCGTTTCGGTTGATTCCATTTAAAATCAATGGAACATTATTAATCTTGCTGAATTGAACTATTTCAATCCACGAACTTAAAACAATTTCATACGATAAATTATCTGTTTAGCTTATTCTGTTTTAAATCAATTGAATTTTAATTAAAGGGGGAAGCAGACTAAAATCAATGGAACATTATTAATCTTGCTGAATTGAACTATTTCAATCCACGAACTTAAAACAATTCCACACGATAAATTATCTGTTTAGTTTATTCTGTTTTAAATCAATTGAATTTTAATTAAGGGGGGAAGCAGACAAAATTATTAACAAAAGTCATGGTGGGTTTTTTTTCATTTATCTTGATGAATTTTAACCAACTTCAAGGTTTAAACTTATCTTGATATAATTTCAAGGTTTAAAATTTGTATTATCATTTTTATCATCATTATCACCATTATTATTATCATTATTATTGTTGTCATTATTATTGTTGTCATTATTATCATTATCATTGTCATTATTATTATTATTATTGTTGTTATTGTTGTTATTGTTATTATTATTATTATTATTATTGTCATTATCATCAGTATTATAATCACTATCATTAATACTACTATCATTGTCATTATTATTATTACTATTATTGTTATTATCATTATCATTAATATTATCCATTAATAGTATTATCATTGTCATTATCATCAGTATTATAATTATTATCATCAGTAATATAATCATTATCATTAATATTATTATTATCATTATCATCAGTATTATAATCATTATCATTAATATTATCATTATCATTAATATTATCATCATTGTCATTATCATCATTATCATTATTATTAGTATTCTCATTATTATTATCATTATCATAGTTATTATTGTTATTATCATTATTGTCATTATCATTATTACCATTGTCATTATTATTATCATCATTATCATTGTCATTGTCATCATTAATATTATTATCATAATTATCATCAGTATTATTATCATTATCATCATCATTATTATTATCATTATTATCATCATTATTATTAGTATCATTATCATTATTACCATTATCATCATCATCAATATCATCATTGAGAATATTTAGCAGTAATCAATTTCTACACATTGCAAGAGTTTTCACACAATTTTTTTAAATCAAAACTGAAAACATATTTTCAGGGAAATCTTCAACCATTTTAACATTTGTATGTATGACTGTGAAATTTTAGGCATAAATATTTTTATGGTGTCTTTTTCGTATTTTAGATATTTCATTTTATGTAAATTTTATTTTGTTGTTCTTAACTCTTCACTCATTTCTAAAGATATATCTTTAAATAGCTTTCATATTTCAAAACAAATCATCGAACAGGATCATTCTTTAAATAAATGTCAACTTGTTAAAATTTCTACCACTATTATCACAGCGGTGATTGTATCTAGTTGATTCCGCAAAAATATAAAAATCCCCTTTATTAACTCTTCAATCAGAAAAAGATAAGCTATTGGAATGTTTTATCAAATTTAATTTCTCGATGCCAAAAACAAAATAATATTTCCTCCTCATAAAACTGTTAATAAGCCTTTTACATAACTTCAGCAAAATTACTATAAAGTTTTAAAAAATGACGAAATCTCCTAGGAACTAAAATTTGTGTAAAACATTGATAGTAATAATGATTTATTTGTGAAAAAATATTGAACGTTTGAAAAATATAAATCTAAATGTCAATACAAGAGATCGGTTTGATCGTGGTCATGTACATGTAATAGCCTTCCATTTTTTATTCCACGCCTACATTTTATTTTATTGTAAACGAACAATGCCTTAATGATTGGGTTTAATACTCTGTGAGAAAACTATCCGTATTTCTATCTGTTGACTTAGTAAAAGTTTTTAAAACTGTTTCTGTCATTGAGAGATAGAAAGTGGGGTACAGCGAGATGGTGAGAGGGAAAGAAAGGGGTAGGAAAGCGAGAGAGGGAGGGTAGGAAAGCGAGAGAGGGAGGGTAGGAAAGCGAGAGAGGGAGGGTTGGAAAGCGAGAGAGGGAGGGTAGGAAAGAGAGAGAGAATAAAGAGAGAGAGAACGAAATACATCAAAAAGCACATATGAATGTACATGAATTGATTTACATTTAATATTTAAATTTTTATTTTATTTTCTAATCAGTAATATCCAGCGAAATACACAAGCAGTTCAAATTAAATGGCAGTCGCCATGAAGGCACACTATTACAAATGGTGCTTGATCAAAAAGTAACGAAAATGGGGTCGCAGACTGTTTTTAAAATGTTCATTGTGTCTTAAATAATTGATTATTTTCACAGCAAGATGACAATATCAATATTGATTGAATTGGACTAATATTAATGTGTGGTTTTAATCACAAATATTATGAATAATATTGAATTCGAAGTATAGCTACTTGAAATGAGATATTGTGTAAAAGCCCCTTTAACAAGATAAGATATTGTGTCAAAGCCCCTTTAACAAGATGAGATATTGTGTAAAAGTCCCTAACACGATGAAATATCGATTAAATGTTCCATTAACAAGATAAGATATTGTGTCAAAGCCCCTTTAACAAGATGAGATATTGTGTAAAAGTCCCTAACACGATGAAATATTGATTAAATGTTCCATTAACAAGATGAGATATTGTGTTAAAGCCCCTTTAACAAGATAAGATATGAGATATTGTGTAAAAGTCCCTTTAACAAAATGCGATATTGCATAAGATGAGTGATGGAAACGAAAAACCGTGATTACAATATAGTTGTCGAAAGTAAAACCTACGATACCAATTCACCAGGAAGGAAAAAAACGTTTCTGGCATTCTAAGAAAACAGCAATTGACCTTACAATTCCATTTTTTCCCGCTCTTTCTATTTCTTCTCAAACAAACTTGAACATGCAGATTTTTCGCGTAGAAAGAAACCTTCTGATTAGATATAATTAACATAAAAATGTTTTTAAAACAAAAATGTGATTCTGTCTTAATAACATTAAACGATCTTTTCCCGAGATATTAGAAAGTTGCTCTTTGGGATGAGAAAATGAAATGGGGTTTAAGGTCATACTGTTCTGCTCCGAACTGGGCTAATGAAGAAGGGCATATGCCATACAGTGTGCTGTGACTGAAATTTTGTCCGGACAGCAGCACTGTGGCCTACTCTTATATCAAATTCCAACTGCTAAGGGATCTTTTACATGCAAGCCAATGCGTATGCAGGACCTCAGACCAAGAATAACATTAGTAGAATTAGAACACCCAGACCCAGAATAGAATCAGTAGAATTAGAACACTCAGACCCAGAATTAAATCAGTAGAATTAGAACACTCAGACCCAGAATAAAATCAGCAGAATTAGAACACTCAGACCCAGAATAAAATCAGTAAAATTAGAACACTCAGACCCAGAATAAAATCAGTAAAATTAGAACACTCAGACCCAGAACAAAATCAGCAGAATTAGAACACTCAGACCCAGAACAAAATCAGCAGAATTAGAACACTCAGACCCAGAATAGAATCAGTTGAGAATGCTCAGACCTAGAATAAAATCAGTAGAGAAAACTCAGACCCAGGATAAAAATAAAATTTTAGATAATATTTAGATGACAGTACTAAAGACAGAACAAAATCAGTCCCATTAGAGAGAGAGAGAGAGAGAGATGGAGAGAGAGAGAGAGATGGAATTTAACCTCCACTCGACACAAACTAGGTCTTTTCTGGACTAACATATGTTTTAATTTTATTTCAATAATTCGCTTGCGCGTAGGGTACTTTAGCAGTGGGAGGAAACCGGAGGACCCGGAGAAAACCCACAAGGTTGGACAGGTGACCCTACTCCTTGTCACGTACAAACGGGGAATCGAAACCACTCCAGTTGACTCAATGACAGACCTTATGATACAGCGCGCACGTACTAACCATTCGGCCATCCAACAACCCCAGTAGAATTAGAACACACAGACCCAGATTGAAGATAATATTTGCCAGTCACAGTGAGAGTACTAATGATAAAGATGTCAGGATACAAGACCGGAAATCGCTCATTAAAAGAGTCAGATGTTGATACTTGGGTTTAGAATATTATAAAAGTATTTTAAAAATTAACACTTGAACAAACTGAGTATGAAAACTGTGACACCGAAATAAAATAGAATAGAGGGTCAGAAGGGGCAACGACTTCGATCATCTATTAAGGGAGTAGCGTCCAATGAAAGAGCAAAACTAAATATCCCTACTGAATTTGAATAAAATGTTTATATCATCTGATTTGACAAATTGAAAATATGAGAGAGAGAGAGAGATGGGATTTAACCGCCACTCGACACAAACTAGGTCATTTTGCTACTAACACATGGTTCAATTTTATTTCAATAATTCACTTGCGCGTGGGAGGTCTTTAGCAGTGGTAGGAAACCAATGGACTCGGAAAAAACCCACGAGGTTGGACAGGCGACCCTATTCCTTCTCACGTACAACCGGGGAATCTAAAACACGCCAGTTGACTCAAAAACAGACCTTATGATACAGCACCCACATGTTAACGATTCAGCCATTCACCCCCCCCGCCCCCCCCCCGATTCAAAATGTCTTTCTTTATCAAACTTATGGGCATTAATTATGCACGTTGAGTTCCATCTACTTGAAACTTTGAGAATAGATCTCTGTCCTAAATGGCCGCCATATCTAAAAAAACATAGTACGGTATATTGTATTCATAGGCGTACAGCTGGGGGGGTGGGGAGGCGGCTGCCCCCCCCCCCATTTTGGGCACCAAATGCTGGGAAAATTTGGGCACACAATTGTACTTTGTAAAAGTTGTATACAATAATATTGCACTCTTGAATGTGTCCAATTTAACAGCGAATTTATTATTATTATGTAACATACTAAGAACCTAACTACATTTTCTGGGCACCAACCACCACCGCCCCCCCCCCCCCCTCAGTCAAAAATTTTCCTGTACGCCTATGATTGTATTGTAATGTGGTTCTACTCCGTTTCACACCTGTCATATACACAAAGACTAATTAAACTTTTTTAATTTTATTAATTAAATAAAAGGAGAATATACGAAGTATAATTCGTGTTTTCGACTAAAATCGTTGATTTAGGACTCAAAATGTCTGTCAACTAGCTTAGTGTCTGTACTCAAGTGGAGCTAACTGTAGATAGACAGCCCAAGTTTAATATGAATACTAGGCCCTATACATGAATCAAGGAGTTTTCGCCCCCCAGAGCCTTATCCAACCTCTGCACGCCACTGAAGTGAAATGCAGTATGGCGTCCTATTTTGCGGCACCAACTGGGCTATTGAAAAGAGGCATATCCCGTACAGTATATGACTGACTATGACCTACTCTTATTTCGAATTCCAACTGTCGAGGATTCTTTTACGTGCACACCAACATGTACATGATACCTGGGTTTTACATGATGTCCTCATTGACCTGCACGTAAAGAACACTCTACAGATGAAATTTGAAGAGTAGGAGGCCACACAGTGGTCCAGACGGAGTTTCCGTCACATCACACGACATATGTCCGCCTTCATTAGCCCAGTTGGTACAGAAAATGAAAGCTCATTTTATAAAAATTGGGGTTTAATAATCTCCATCCAAATTAACTACTTCATTTCAGGACTAACATATAATATGTTGTCTGAACTCCATTAAACGCTTGTTGGGAGAAAAACTTTCGAGGTTATACAAGTTAGTAAAAGCCCTCTTGTGAGCAGTGCGTAATTTTATTTCTGTTTTTGAACTGACAACATCCAAATAAACTATGTCATTTCAGGACTAACATGTAATATGTTGTCTGAACTCCATTAAACACTAGGTGGAAGAAAATCGCTTGGGGTTACGCAAGTTAGTAAAATCCCGCTTATATAAGCAGTGCGTCATTTCATTTCTGTTCCTGTACCGAAGACGACAACATCATGACCTGGTTAATTTCATATATCGTATATTTATCATATTAACAGAAACTGGATAATCTAATCTAGGTCAATTTACATAGATAGACTAGTACTTCCTGTCACAACCCTTCCTACTTGTGCATCATTTCCCCTCCTCGCACTCTGAACTCTTCAACTTTATCGGTTCCTTTTACAGCTCACATCTATAATATTTAGGCCGAATTCTGTTATTTAACCTCTAGGCCTAAGTATTTTATTCGACAGAGAAGTTGGGTGGCCGAGTGGTTGAAAGCATAAATTTTAGTCAACCACTGCTGAAGACCTCTACATGCAAGCGAATTAATGAAATAGAATTGAACCATATGTTAGTCTCAAAATGACCTAGTTTGTACCTACAAGGCAATGAGTAGTGTTGTCTGTCCAACCTCGTAGGGATTCTTTCGACCCATTGGTATCCTACCATTGCTAAACATCCCTGCCATATGTTAGTCCCGTAATGATTTCAATGAAAGTTGACAAAAGGTATAGTCACGTAAAACATCTCTCTCTCTCTCTCTCTCTCTCTCTCTCTCCCCCCTTAGAAACCCAGTGTTAAGTTTACAACAATGTATGTGACAAGGAGTAGGGTAGCTTATCAAACCGCCTGGGTTTGCTCTGGGGTCTCTCACCCTCTATCGCTCCTCCCCTGATCTGATTGAATACAAGCTAGAAGATTCTCTCTCTCTCTCTCTCCCTATCCCCACCCCTGACTTGATTGAATACAAGCTAGTAGATTCTCTCTCATTTTGAAAATCTATAACATTATGTACACATGTACCAATATATATATATAGACCGTATAAAACATTGAATAACATTAAAATAATTATTATAACATACTTTCTCCTTTCAAACCAGTTATCGGGTCAAGGGTCACATATTTAACATAGCCTGTTGAAACAGTGGAAGGTGTTGCATATTATAAATATCCAATAGCCATATACTGTATATACATATACACATTGTACATTGAAACAGAATAACAGAATGAAGATTGTGCATAGGAGAGAGAGAGAGAGAGAGAGAGAGAGAGAGAGGTTTAATCTCCTTAACCTCCACTCAACACAAACTAGGTCATTTTAGGACTAACAGATGGTTCAATTTTATTTCAATAAATTCGCTTGTGCATAAGGAAACCTGGAGGACTTGGAGAAAACCCATGAGGTTGGCCAGGCGATCCTACTCCTTGTGTACAACCAGGGAATCAAAACCACGCCAGTTGATTCAATGACAGACCTTATGATACAGCGTGCACATGCTTACCATTCATTCGGCCATCCAACCCCGCAACCAAAAACGAAAAGTGAAGGTAACATCTGTGGAACTGTCACAAAAAAAGTGTATAGTCCTACGGATAGGTGGACAAGTAATTAACATTAATAACACTGACATATATCCACCTTTATTCTCATGACCTTCCTGTGTTTTGATTTCAAAAAAAAAAAAAAAAAATTTTCTAATGATGTCAAAATTATTTTGGTACGTCATACTCACTGCCCAGTAACTCTAGAACAAGGCGAAACTCGTTCATCTATTTAACATTTTACAACCATATATACTTATTACAGACACTTGTTGCTGCCAAGTCATTTACCTCTTGACTGACGTCAAACATTAAGCATCCAGCTTCACTCCTCACAAACATTACACTCTATTTTCTTTAACATAGAGTCGAGGGCTCAGGGAGTAAATTGGAATTTGAAATAAGAATGGGGCGTAATGCCGCTATCCGGGCAAAATTTCCCTCATAGCACACTGTAAGCCTGTCTTCAAACGTCCAGTCCATGCAGAAAAGTAGAAGTATTCATGTACGAACTTGGCATGCACATAAAAGAACCCTTGAGTAGGCCGTAGCACCACTGTCCAGGCAAAATTCCCCTATTAGCACAATGACTGGTGCAAGCCTGTCTTCGTATGCCCTGTTAGTGCAGAAAAGTAGAATGTATTCATAGACAAATATTGGCGTACACTTAAAAGAACCCTTGACAGTTGGAATTCGATAGAAGAGTAGGCCATAGCGCCACTGTCCAGGCAAAATGTCCCTCTTTATTAGGACGTTAAACCCTAAATTATTTAATTACTCTTTGGTATGATGGAACAGATAACTCCCTCCTCTTACCTTGTCCGACAACGTAAGGTGGGGTCGGGCTGGGGTTAAACATAACCATGTCAGCAGACGGTGGACAACAGTATCTCTCCACTTCGTAACAATAATCTGTATTCCTCTTATTATGTAAAATACCCATGCTGAACATGACTCCTCGACTGAGAATATATCGCGGGTAAGAAATTAATATCACAACATGATCTTCATACAAACCAGTCAAAACTCATAATAAATAATAACTTTCTTGTTTTTCTTACAAATCCAAATCACTTTCTGTTTTATTTTTACTTTTGCGCGAGAGCTTTAGATATGAGCTCAACAGAGAAATAAAAACCGGTTTAAAAAAAATACACTCAACAAAAAAAAAACAACACTGCTAGCAGAAGTTAAAGCTGTGCCAAAACTATGAACATTTAAAATCAGGTTAAATAAAAACCAAAATGTTTGACTCATAATGTTTCAAGTCGAGTGATGGACTTTTTTTTCTCTCTCTGGCTTTATTCTCTGTTTAGATTTTTGCTGTATAAATTATGCAAACTTTTAACTGTTTTTTTTTATATTTTTTGGTTTTGTTTTGTTTTTTTTTTTCATCGCTTCATTTATATTGATGGCTTGTTAGGAAAATATAACTCTGAATGATATATTTGAATTTAAACATGTGCCATTATCAAATATCTCAAACATTTATAGGGCATCAAATACATAATAGTTATTAGGTCGAAGTCAGTGGTTTCTTTCATTTCATTTCATCTTGTTTCTCTGTGGCTGTTTTTTATATTTTGTTTGTTTTCACAAACTGTTACTAACATGCATGAATGACTGAAGATGAAAAGTGGATGAATAAATAAAATCAAATGAAATAGAGTTTAACATTTAACAGGGGATGAACAAATAGAGAGAGAGAGAGAGAGGGAGAGAGAGAGAGAGAGAGAAATGGGGTTTAACCTCCACTCGACACAAACTAGGTCATTTCGGGACTAACATATGGTTTAATTTTATTTACATAATTCGCTTGCGCGTAGGGGTCTTTAGCAGTGGGAGGAAACCAGAGGACCCGGAGAAAACCCACGAGGTTGGACAGGCGACCCTACTCCTTGTCACGTACAACCGGGGATTCGAAACCACGCCAGTAGACTCAATGACAGGCTTTATGATACAGCGCGCGCACGCTAACCATTCAGCCATCCAACCCCCCTAAATTGTTAAAAAACATAGCTAAAACAAACAGTACATTGCAGTCAGTACCCTGATAAATTATCAATGGAGAGAGAGAGAGAGAGAGAGAGGGAGAGGGAGAGAGAGGGGTAATTTCAGGACTATCATATGGTTCAATTTTATTTCAATAATTTGCTTGTGCATAGGGGTCGTTAGCAGTGGGGGAAAACCAGAGGACTGGGAGAAAACCCATGAGGATGACACCACTCCTTGTCACATACAACTGGGGAATCGAAAAACCACACCAGTCGACACAATGACAGACCTTATGATACAACACGCACACTAACCATTCAGCCATCAAACCCCTCCCCATTTAATAAATGACATTTCACACCAACCATCTTGTGTTTATTTATTTGTTTATTTGTTTCAGGGTTGTATTCTCCAGGGTAAAGAAACCATCACATATATTCAACACAGTGGCTAAGTGGGTAAGACGCTGGCTCGCTAATCTGGTGGTCGGGAGTTCAATCCCTGCATTGGTCAAGAAAGTGCATCCAGATTTTCTGATGTGGTTTCCCCTTGTCAGTGGTGCAGGATGGGGGGGCCTGACAAAAACAGCTGTCTAGTTGTTCGGATGGGATGAAAAAAAACGAGGTCCCGTGTACACATTGGCATGCACGTAAAAGATCGCTTGACAGTTGGAATTCGATATAAGAGTAGGCTGTAGTGCCTGGGACAAAAAAACGAGGTCCCATGTATACATTGGCTTGCATGTAAAAGATCCCTTGGCAGTTGGAATTCGATATAAGAATAGGCCGTAGTGCCGCTGTCCGGGCAAAATTTTCCTCACAGCACAATGTATGGCGTATGCCCGTCTTCATTACCCCAGTTCGGAGCAGAACAGTAGGACGTTAAACCCCATTTCATTTCCTTTTATATCATTTCAACACACAAAACTCAACAAGTTCTTCTCTCCTTGCTTTTTTCTTTTCCTCAACCAAAACCTAACATGAACAAGAAAACAAGATCTTTGAGTCACCAAATGTCAATTTAGAAAATGATATCACCTCAAAGAGAAAGCAAACCAATTTATTTTACAGAACTGCCAAACATGGACGCCTTTACGAGAGGAATGATTAACACGGAACTAGGCAGATCAAAAACTACGACTAATCATCAAATCTTGTGAAGGGATCAATGGATATCACACTCTTCACTTTTAACTTTTAAGTGGCTGGGAAAATGACCGGTGATCGGCCGGAATGTCGAGAGTGGACTCAGGGTTTAGAAGTTGTGTACTAAATTGTTAACGCAAACATGACGTGGTGTGGAAAGTAACATGATGACAAGGTGGTTTGTAACGATATCCACGGTAACCAAGCATACGGCCATTTGTCAGGTGGAACAATCGTTATAATACACATAATGTGTGGGAATATCGTTCATTGGGTAAATATTACGCTCCGCAACCCCTGGCCACAAACTTTATTTTTAAATATTGATCATTATGGAAATATTACTCTCTGCAATCCCCCCAATCCGTGGCCAGAACTTTATTCTTAAATATCAAAATAAAAATTTTAAATTCCACATCAATGACCTGGGGGTGTAACATCTTACTTTGTCTGTCACTTTAATTGGACACTCATTATCAAAATTGAATGGTCAGCTTTAAACTGGACAAAAGTACAAATTAGATGATTTTGGGTGATTTTAAACGATTTTTACGAATTTTTAAACAAAGATTTGATATTAAACGAATGTTAAAGAAATAAGTGCTAGATACACAAGATTAAACGGTACCTGGGTTACAGTGTGTAGTAACTGAGCTAATTGATGGATGGAATGAAATGACACAGCACCAACTGTGTGGATGAATTCGCAATGTGCGTGCAATCTATTCGAGAAATGGAATGAAATGAAATGGGGTTTAACATCCACTCGACACAAATTAGGCATTGTGGGACTAACATATGGTTCAATTTTATTTTAATAACTCGCATCCGCATAGGGGTCTTTAGCAATGGGGTGAAATCTGAGGGCCCACAAGGTTGGACAGGCTAATGAAACGAAGATTGATACATTAAGGTGATGAGATTTGCTACTAGCGTAATATTTAGATAATATCTGACGAAATATCAGGAAGACAACAATTAAATTACGTTTAGATAATAATTATAAAATCCCACAGGCAACATACATTTCATATAAATCCCAAATTAATCTAATTTGACACACGAGGGATTCTGTTTTAAAAACTACTCATTTAGCCAATCGTTTTGAACTCTGTATTTATAGTAAATATTTCTGAAAGTATTGTCTAGCGAATAATTATTACGATATCAGTAAACTGTAGCAGAAATAGCTAATTTCCTTTAATCTGATTGGTTGAAAAATAAAGTCATCAATGCACAGATGCATTAAATTAAACATTTTTGTATATAAACAGTCAAAAAAATTAATATTAATGAACTTCTGATACATGTAAAAAAAAAAAGTAAATTATTAAAAAAAAAATAAAGTACTTTAAATTCACCAAGACTCAAAAGTTAATTTTACTTATTTTAATTTAGAACAAAATTTAAAATGCAACCCAAAAAACTGCAGCAAATTTCATCTGGCAAAAAGCACCCTTGAAATTTCAAATATTAGAAGCAAACATGGTCCCGTCTGCTATTGCCTGGTGACGGGGAACTTTAAAATCTAGCCTATAGCAACGAATGGAGTAGCAAACTTTGTGGACGAATAATAACCAAGAAGCGTTGACGTTAAAACGGAATAAAATCTTATTTGATGAAGACAATAGCAATAATATTTCCTCTCTCCGTGCATTTCTAACTTGACGACAAACAACGAAAGCAAAGAGAACTCGGCTCATTGATTATTTGTTTCTATTACCGAGTAAACGAAAATATCGCTAATACAACAACAAACCCCATTGGTTGAAAGTCTACATTTGTTTTTCTCACACTCAGGAAGGGGCGTGTCCATATCAAGATATCTTTAATACGGCCACGAGAAAAACAAAACAGGTTTGGTAACAAATTGTTCATATTTTTTGTTTTGTTAAGTTTTAAAATTTTTTTGTCTATTTCAAAGAACAAGTTTTTCTTGTAACAAGGAAAATATGCACAGTTTAATATAAATTTAATTTATGAAAATAAAACAAAATTTATCATTGTACTTTTTTTTTTTTAAGTTTCAAATTTTTTTGTCTAATTTAAAGAACAGGTTCCGAGATCACAAAGTATTCTCAGACTTCCGTTAAGAATTTATTCAACTTTCAATCACTGTTTATGAGAAATATCTTTGATCCAGAAACACCAAACTGTTCACATAGTTTCTTGTTGATGTATATAAAAACAACAAAAGTTTTATAAAGAGCTATATTTTAGTTAAAATAAGGCCAACAGTATGGAGTAAATTCTTAACTTAAAGGAGCTAAATCGCTAACATTTGGGACCTAGAAATTGACTAAAGTGGGTCGCAACGCATATAATACTGTAATATGAATGTATATAAACTGATTTACATTCAATGGTTTCTGTTTTTACTCCAATTTCAAATCAGTTATGTTCGGCGAAATAAGCCAGCAGTCTCAATCAAGTGCAAATTTCTAGCGTCTGGTTATTCCAGTCTACATACGCCGTTCGATTTGGTGCAATGTGTCTAGCCTCGTCCCTCGAGTCTCTTTTTACAACTGGGGCTGAAGCGCATTATGGTACACGATTCGTGTACCAATAGTAAAATGTTTATTTTGTCTTAAATATTGGATATCAAAAGCCCATCTTATTCCAGTAAGATCACAACATTAATGTTGATTTAATTTGACAAATAAATCGTGTTTTCAATGTTGAAGATTTTGAATGATATTGAGTTAGAGACTTAGCTACTTTAAGTCTGACCAGTTCTTTTGTATTATGTTTAATTCAAACCTAATTTATAAAGTCTAATAGAGTCAAGAGTTTAATGAATTTACTTAAGAAAACTCTATTTTTATTGATTAGAGTTTAAAACTAATATTTTGTTTCCATTAGTTACTAACATAGTGAAATCTAAATTAAAATTAATTTTTAGATTTAGTATTTAATTCACTGGAACTTATCTCGTTACCATTAGATACAATGAGTTTTTAACCTAAAATTAATTTTTACAATTTACTTGTTTAATTCATTCTGAACTTATTCGGCAATTTGACCCGCTAAATCTTAACTGGAGTCTTTCTGGTTGGTACCAATATCCTACTATCTGATAAACATAAGCTTAGAGGCTCAAACGCTTCAGTGTCCCAAGCCTGGAAATAAGGCACCTGTCACAGACAATGTCAGGCACAGATTCAGGCTTTGTCGGGCACTAAACCTCTGGTGCCTGTCATTTTGTCCGCCACTGATTTGTCTTTTTTATTGATATTATTAATACAAGTCCGGCAATAAGTTGAAAATATCAGGTATTATTTCACTAGTGTCTGACATTTTGTCAGGTACACCTAAAACTGTTGTACAAGAGGAGAAAATATTTCTGAGCATCAATTAAGGGATTCATCATCCCTTACTAACTACAATATCTTCTTTGATTGGCAATTAGTAATTAAACATACTAACACAAGGTACAATTTTATGGATACACAATTATTGAGTTTAATATTAAGCGGCTTTTAGACAAGGATACTATCGTTCTTATCAAGCAAACATTGATTAGTATATTAAACTCAGTAATTGTGTATTCATAAATTTGTACCTTGTACTAACTATAATATCGTTAAAGTTGCAATTGCAAGTTTTCAAGTTATATTTTTAAAATGTATTAAAATAAAGCCTTAAAATAGATGGTATCCATAAACAGTCCTACCTTGTTAAAGAATAATCCTATTAATCCTATAATTCGCTATTGCCAGCTGAGAAATTGGCAAAAATATCATTTTTAACTTCAAATTCCAACGTCTGAAAATGGCTGCCCCATGTTGTCAATAGCAAAACAGGGGAGGTAATTGTGTTGTTATTTCCTGTGTCAATGATTTTTAAGGGTGGGAAATAATGCCCATGGTCGTATAATAGTGAGTTTGATAAACTATTGAGCAAAACACATAGAAATAATTATGTTTTGACTTTCTTAGAAAATTTGAAATTCTCGCTTTAAAGTTGAATCTCTAAAATGAATATCAGTCAAAAAATTTTAATTTCGTTCCGTATTAACGAAGATATGATGCTCGATCGGCAGACGTTATAAATGGGACATCGTCAAAGTCCTCATCAACTTTAATCAACTATACCTATTATTTCGTCCAGAATCCTCGATCTGCAGACGTTATAAATCGGACATCGCCAAAGTCATGGCCAACTTTAACCGACTATACCTATTATTAATCACGATGAAATGAAATGAAATGAAATGGGGTTTAACCGTCCTACTGTTCTGCTCCTATACTGGGCTAATAAAGACGGGCATACGCCATACAGTGTGCTATGAAGGAAATTTTGCCTAGGCAGCGGCACTATCGCCTACTCTTATATCGAATTCCAACTGCCAAGGGATCTTTTACGTGCATTCCAATGTTTACACGGGACCTCGGTTTTTCGTCTCATCCGAAGGACTAGACAGCTGTCCTTGTCAGGCCCTCCGTCCTGCATCACTGACAAGGGGAAACCACGTTAATCACGATGAACCCAGGCATTGAGAAGATAATCTTCCACTAATGTTTTGATTTTGTTTTCTTATTTCAGTTAGCGTGGATAAAAGTCGTAGAAAGATTAGATATTTTTTTCCAAAATATGCAAATAACACACAGTAACTTGAAGCGAGTATGGTTTTGCTTACTATGGCCCCTTGAATACCTTTTATTAAATTATTTCAGAAATATACAAGATTAAACAATAGGTTTGTATCCAGTATTTTGGAAACAAATTTTTTCATGCTCACGGAAAATCAGTAAATATATCGCCAATAAATTTTAAAACTCAGAAAAGACGATCAATCATTCAATACGAACATATTTTTACGTGAATTAAATTTATAAATGATCTAGTGCCCCTCGGGAAAACCAGTAAACCTTTGAAAAGTGACACCAATTAATAGTAAAAACACAAATTGTTTCAAATTTTTCACCATTTCTTTAATACAAATTTTTTTTTTATAAACATTATTCATTAATTTATTTAATTTTAGGATTGGGAAACAGGCAAAGCCTATTTAATCCCCATGTTGCTTCTCAGAATCCCTCTATCATCATTAAGATGTTGAACCCCATTTTATTTTATTTAAAAAGAGTAGGCAAAGTACACTGTCTGACATATAGCCAGTTGGTGCAGAAAAGTAGGACGTTAAACCCCATTCTATATTATTTCTCGGCATCCCATTTTATCTTTATAATAGATTTTTATTTTTAACAAAACCGTCTTAAATATTTTCTTAAAATGGCTGACTGCCGAAAAAAAAACAAAAAAAAAATCATGTGTGTCGATTGTTTTAGTTTTTAAAAGGTAAATTTTTCACCAGTGAATTCTGCCAAGCAGATTTCTAAATCAATATTTGCAGAACAATATGACCGGTCTGGCTGCGGATCTATCTAGAAAAACCTTTACCCATAATCCCCTAGGGATAATCTTCAGAAACACGATAAATATGATAACATTGCAAGGTAGTTCAACGCAAAAATTCTTTTCCCACAAGGCTAAGAAAATTTTTGACAAGTTGTGAAGAATATGAATTATTTGGAGAAATGTTTAAAACATAAACGAGATTGTGTTGAAGAGAAAAAGGGGAAGACGTGACAGGGGATGACAAAACAGTGATATAGTAGGTTAGGTTCTTTTTAATGTTTATTTAAGGGGTGTTGGATGGCCGAATGGTTAGCACGTGCGCGCTGTATCATAATGTCTGTCATTGAGTCAACTGGCGTGGTTTCGATTTCCTGGTTGTATGTGGTAAGGAGTAGGGTTGCCTGTCCAACCTTGTGGGTTTTCTCCGGGTCCTCCGGTTTCCTCCCACTGCTAATTACCCCTACACACAAGTGAATTATTGAAATTCACTGGAGCGTAGGGGTCTTTAACAGTGGCAGGAAAGTGGAGGACCCGGAGAAAACCCACAAGGTTGGACAGGTGACCCTACTCACGTATGTGGCCTTGTATAAATTCATGCAAAGTTGTTTCTAAATTTTGGGCTTTTTTCTTTAACAAACGCTTAATATTTCTGACTAAACAATTTTCTCGGGAAAATTCACAAGATTTTGGAAATATGTTGAAAGTGAAAGAAATCATTGAAAGATTGGAAAGTTTATATAAATCAAGGGATATCACGGAGACAGGACCACAACCATGTCCATATTTTTACAGATTCTCGAAACGGAAATGAAATGGGGGTTTAACGTAAAACTGAAATGGAGTTTAACATCCTACTGTTCTGCTGTGTTTATTGAAGACCGTTTTCTCGAAAACACCTGATTAAAATACAGATCTATATTTTGTTTCGTTTTTTTTTATACTGTCGATTGCCTACACTACACGAAGATCTGACAAGTTGTACTAAAATGTCGTGTCAGGGGTCGTACGAGTGGACTTTGACCCTATGATGTCAGACATTGATTAATCAATCAGTGTAGACGTTTCTAGTGGATTCAAGAAGTCGCTGTAACATATCGTTTCATGGGCTAATCCCTCACATCAACCAGAACGCGGGTTATATAACAACTCTTCCAGATCCTAGTGTAGTAAAGACAAGTAAAACGAAATTTTGTACTATAAAAAACGAAACAAAATATGATCTGTGTTTTAATCTGATTGCCACCATATAGTATATGTAAACCAGTATTAATATGAATATTGAAGACTGTATACAACGTATAATTTATGTGTTTATTATGACAGGAGAGTTTGTGATCACCTCAATAATATGTTCAACTTACAGCCAACATACACAATAAAAACATACCTCCGAGGGAAATTGCCAAATTTCTTATTCATAGACACAAGAAATAAAACATGCCACCAAGATAATAAAAATCAGCTATGTGAATTTCTCAGGTGAACAAGAAGTGGTATGAAGTGGTCTAAAAAAAAGGATTTGCCATTGTGTACTGCTGCATTGGTCAAATTGTCCATCCTTGTGAGACTTGGTGAGTGATCCACTTTAGATCATAAGGTCTGGATCTAGTGGTGTTTAAATTCCAAGCTTGTATGTGACAAGAAGTAGGCTTGCCTGCCTAACCTCATGGGTTTCCTCCGGGTCCTTCGGTTTCCTCTGACTGCTAATTTAAACATGCATTAATCATCTCGCGTGGACAATTAACTTGTGGACATGTAAAAGATCCCTTGAAAGAGAGAGAGAGAGAGAGAGAGAGAGAGAGAGAGAGACTAACAAATGGTTCAATTTTATTTCAATATTTTGCTTGCGCGTAGGGATCTTCAGTTGTGGGAGTAAACCGGAGAAAACACATGGTTGGACAGGCAACTCTACTCCTTGTCACATACAACTGGGGAATCGAAACCATTCGACCAACAAATCCACCTGCTTCCCTAACCAAATAACCTACCTGTTTCAGGTATATTACGGACTATATTAATTACTCTTAACAACAGCTTGTACGTGTACCTGTACTTAAAAACTGGGACAAACCATCTGTCAGATCTATATGTACACAATCAACTAATGGCTCAACTTCGATACAATCAAGTCAATGACATCCCTCCCACCACCACCCCTACAATAAACTGGGGTTTAACCACCCCCACCCCTACAATAAACTGGGGTTTAACAATCCCCTAACACCAAGAGTAAGTTTGTAAGCCAATCTCATCAGAAGAAAACAAACAAACAATCATTTAAAATCAATAAATGTCTCATTTCAAAAGTACTACTTAATAAAGTTAAATAGGGGCCAATTCTAACCTCTTAAATAAATAAAGTTCAATGAAGTGAAGTCATAATGACATCATTCACTGTGACATAAGTGTCATAATACAATTAACTTTAATCTTTTTATGGTTTGACCCCTAATCTCATCTTTATACAGTTCCCTTGTTGACAATTTCACGAAAACCTGTTGACAAAGCGTTATAAACAATACCGAACCCTTTATTCCATATGTTGATCTCCGCTTCAATAGGAAACTTTTCCTTTCTTCTTAACAACAAAAATCCCTTTAACTTCCACCCTTCATACAAAGGCTTTGTCTCCGCTAATCCTGTTTAACAATCTTTCCCTTTTTTTATGATTCTCACCTTAAGCCTGGGGTCAGAAAACTCTTGCCCTTAATATAGCCCCATCAAAACACAAGACAAGCTTTTCTCTCGGGGTTTTTTTTATGAAAGGGAATAATTAAGACGGCCTCGGGTGGTGTTGGGATTTAGTCATAAAAAATAATACGATAGAAAATAATGTATATAATTTGATTTAGGTTAACGGTATAACTAGAGCTGATAAACATTGTAATATTCCCCAATTATTAAATATGTATGTTCTTTCATATTTATTTATTAAAGATACATTATGTAAGATTTAGATAAAGAGCTGACAGTCCTTGCTTTAACAGTTAAAAAATAGATAATGCGAAATGAATATATTGAAAATTTTATTCAAATTACTTCATTCCGACTTTTTGAAGATACAGCTTAAATCGTTTATTATCATAGCAAATATGTTCGTTCATATTTATTAAAGTTTGCATCAGGTAAGATTTAGATAAAGAGCTGACAGTCATTGCTATAACAGTTTAAAAATAGATATTTAGTTTATAGATAATAGTTTATTCTGAGCAAAGTTATGAGTGTAATGTAGATCGCTTATTATTGTAGCAAATATATTGTTTATTTCCATTGTTTAACGTCCACAGGATTATCTTATCTAAAATATATTGAAATTAATTATTGAACATTTAAGAATATAAAATCCAAATATCATGGTTGATAATAACCTGGCTTGGATTCAATACAAAATGAAATGGGGTTAACGTCCTACTGTTCTGCTCCAACTGGGCTAATGAAGACAGGCATACGCCATACAGTGTGCTGTGAGGGAAATTTTGCCGGGACAGTGGCACTACGGCCTATTCTTATATCGAATTCCAACTGCCAAGGGATCTTTTACATGCAAGCCAATGTATACATGGGACCTCGTTTTTTTGTCCCATCCGAATGACCTATCAAATTCCAACTGTATATAATTTGATCAATTTTAACAGTAATGATTCATACTGATATATACCTTACTTTTCTACAAATGTACTATTCTAAAAAAAAAAAAAAAAAAAAAAAAATTTGTTGCTGGTACATGTATTTCCTCTTTTAAAAAATGCACAAATTTCAATTCAACCTCTTTTTTTAAATTTTGAAAAGTTTTCAAATTTTGTTATTAAGTTTCAAAAATAAAAAGCCCCATATGCACAAGCAAATTATTAAAATAAAAATGGTACCATATGTTAGTCCCTAAATGACCTAGTTTATGTTGAATGGACGTTAATCTCACCTCTCTCTAGTATGGATTTATTGGCTTTGACAGGTATTTTTAGGGCTAATTAATAATTCAAGGTAAGCTTCCATCCCCTCTTCTATACCTGATTAATAATATATGATGGTCGCTGTACTATGATTGATTTATTGGTGGGGGTCTTTATAAACACAACCAGGTGTAGGAAAGCCAGCCCTTTGTCCCTTTGTCCAGGTACAATTAAATTATCATGGTTCACTATTTTCATTGTTCTATATGTCTGACACTAATACCGCTAATTGTTCTACTGTTAACACTTCCTGTCTCAGGGGAGGGAGGGAGAGAGAAAGGGTGGGGGGGGGAGAGAGACCAATGTGGTATAATTTTATTTCAGTAATTCGTTTGTGCCCAGGGGTCTTTTAGCAGTGGGCAGAAACCGGAGAAAACCCACAAGGTTTGACAGGCTACCCTACTCCTCGTCACATACATTATTGTACATTTAACACTGGGTTTCTGAGGGGAAAAGAATGGAGGAGGAGGAGGGGAGGGGAGGGGAGGGGAGGGGAGGGGAGGGGTGGGGGGGAGAGAGAGAGAGAGAGAAGAGAGAGAGAGAGAGAGGTTTTCCAACCACAAACTGGGACATTTTGGGACTATTATATGGGGACATTTTTTTACTTCAATAATTCGATTGTGTCTCTTTTAACCTTGTAGATAACCAGAGGACCCCCGCCCCCAAAAAACATAAGGTTAGGCAGTCTACGCCTTGCCACATCAAGTAAGGAAGCAAAACCAGGCCAACTGACTCAATGACAGAACTTGTGATCTAAAGTGGGTGTACTAAACCATTCGGACACCCCACCGGCCGGGATAGGAAAGGGGACGGGCAGGGGTGTACAAACTACAATCATTCGGCCACCCGACCCCCCGGATAGGAAAGGGGACAGACAGGGGTGTACAGCTTCTAACAAACTACAATCATATTTAACAATGTGAGTTAGGAAAAAAAAAATCGCTTTTGTCTACTACTGTTTGCTTTTCTTTAATCTATATTATCCCCGCCCCCTCCCCTCGACCCTTATTTCCCAATCTGTCTGAATGAGAACATGTAACCATGGAAACGTTAAATACTGACGGCTAATGCCACCAATATATCCACCAAGACAAAAGATTAAAGAGTTAAACGACCACCAGACTCCCCCCCTTGTTGACTTACAAGCTCAACCATCAGTCACATCTGTTGTACATCTTCAACAAATGACCAGTCAAACGGCTGAATGGGGTGTAATCTCTCCTCCACACATCAGTGGACCAGTTTTCAGCTCCTCCATTGTAAAATACAGCACCCCTGTTGTTGTATATTGTCAGTGATAAAAATAAGGAGAAGCAGACGTCAAACATCAGTTCTACATCTTTTACTTAAAGACACGAATTGTCTTGTCGTTATTAACAAATAATCTCAGATTTACATATGAAGAGTCCAGGGAAGGAACGATCTAAGTCACATTTTTTGTCTTTTCACATAAAAGGCAAAACAGACTTTAGGACAAGAATGCTTGACGCGAATAAAACAACGAGTGGGTTTAATTACAACTTCAAAATGATGTTTAAGACGAATCATAATTACCAGTACAACTACAGTACAACAACTGACTTCCACTTTTCAGCCAAATTATGGTCAAATAAATACGATGGACTTGCATTTGTCCGGAAGGCCATTTCAGTAGGGCCTTGGTTTGATGTGACTCCCATCGTTTTTACCTGAAATTGATTGTTCCGTGGAAAGCTTATACAATTTGCTACCAGATGGCGCCATTAACTGGGGTTCGTTGAAAAAGTGACTTAGATTGTTCTTCCCCGGGGCTCTTCATATGGTTTATTCATCAAAAGTTCTGAATTTCATCAATTTGTTTGTATCAAATTATCCGTAACAAATGTATGATGATGTCCTGGTTCTGATCTTTGTTAAACTAACGAAATGCATAAATCAAACTGCAACTATGGGCCTATGTGTGTGTAACTTCTATATGTAACTGCAACTATGGGCCTATGTTTGTGTAACTTGTACATGTAACTACTACCGTGGGCCTATGTGTGTGTAAAACTTGTACGTGGACAGGCGACAACCGGGGAATCGAAACCCCGCCAGTTGACTCAATGACAGAACGTATGATACAGCGCGCGCGTGCTAACCATTCAGCCATCCACACCCCCCCCCCCCCCCCGACTGACATACATGTACAAATATCTTTACATTATTCCATTCACAAAACAATTTCGCACTCATCAGAAATCTCAAAATCATGTATTAACATATAATTTGTGTTGCTTGCATCATAAAATATAAATTTTTGAAAAAAATTCATGTACTGAATTAAAGATTAAATAAAAATTACAAACTACAGAAAAGCAGACACTCAAGCATCAAGTAATTGATTTTCTAATTTCGCTCTTATGATTAATAAGACCACGCAGAAAAACCTCATTCAGCAAAAAAAAAAAAAAAAATGTATCCAGAACGGACATGAAAGAGTTCAAATATAAAATGTTCGGCTCTAAAAAAAATATAATTTATTACTCTGTTAGAAATTTTTGTATTTTATTTTTTATAACATCTGAATAAATTTATCGTAAGAATTTTTTTTTGGGAATATTCTAATCAATTTAGCCTCTATAGATGAAACGACAGAAATAAAATTATTTTATTTAAACATTATTTTACTATTTATTTTTTTTTGCCTCATTTATTCCTGGATTTTATCCTGGAGGTAATTGCTGAACGTACATTTACCGTTTTTTCTTAATTACACATTTTTTTGGTTTTACCTCCTCATTTATCATCCAGCAAGAACAAGATTTTCCTATTAATAATTCTCGGAATTAACGCTTTTTATTTCTCCTACATTCTGTTGTTGGGTTTTTTTTAACTTCCTTAAAAGTTCGAAGAAAATTAGTGAAGATAGAAATCTGTGGGTTATCGAAAGTGTCAATCACAGGGTTGTTATTTAAAAATAGATACCGGGTAATAGAGGGAGAGAGAGAGAGAGAGATGGGGTTTAACGTCCACTCGACACAAACTAGGGCATTTCGGGACTAACATATGGTTTAATTTTATTTCATTAATTCGCTTGCGTACAGGGGTCTTTAGCAGTGGGAGGAAACCGGAGGACCCAGAGAAAACCCATGAGGTGGGACAGGCGACCCTACTCCATGTCACGTACAACCGGGGATTCGAAACCATGCCAGTTGACTCAATGACAGGTTGTATGATACAGTACGCACGTGCTAACCATTCGGCCACCCAACCACCCCAAAAAAAATAGATTATGAAAAATGACAATATTGAATATTTCAGCCAAATTACTTTATTCTGAGCAAAGTTATGAGTCAAATAACATACGATTTATGGATAACAATTACTATGGTTTATTTTACTGTGACGTACATTTCAACAAGATTTCACAAGTCGTTATCAACAAAAATTATGAGTGTTTGAAGTCTTGACAAGATGTAGCATAGATTGCTCATCATCGTAGCTATGGTACATGTACTTGACAATAGAGACTAAAAGTCTTGATTATCCATCTAATCGTTTCATTTGATATTTAAAACATGGCTGTTTTTGATTCGAAATAGACATAAATGGTCTCCGATGATTGATGAGTTCATATTCCTGATTGTCTTGTACTATTGTCATGATTCATGTTATTATGTAATATACAAAGTTTCAAATGTCAGTCCTTTTATTGGCAGTTTCCATGAGTGACGTCAAGTAATATGACAGACCTTATGATCAAATCAAACGCAATAGATCGCTTGACCACCAACCATTTTGTAAATCCTTAATCCAGTTAAAGTGGGAGAATTGAGTCAGTTAAATTGGGAGTATTCGGTCAGTTAAATTGGGAGTATTCGGTCAGTTAAATTGGGAGGATTCGGTCAGTTAAATTGGGAGTATTCAGAGTAGAGAGAGAGAGAGAGAGAGAGAGAGAGAGGGTGGGAGAGAGAGAGAGAGAGAAATGGGGTTTAATGTCCACTGACACAAACTAGGTCATTTCGGGAACACATGGTTCAATTTTAACATTCTACATGCACCAATGAAGATGGATATATATCATGCAGTGTGTTGTGAGGGATACTTTGCTCGGGGATCTGCTGTTATTTTTAATTTAAACTGCCAGGGGATTTTTAATGTGAACCCAATAGTATACACAGGACGAACTATCAGGGGATCTTTAACGTGAACCCAATAGTATACACATGACCAACTATCAGGGGATCTTTAACGTGCACCCAATGGTATACACATGACCAACTATCAGGGGATCTTTAACGTCCACCCAATGGTATACACATGACCAACTATCAGGGGATCTTTAACATGCACCCAACGGTATACACAGGACCTGGTTTATTTTCATCCCATCCAAAGGCTTTAAATGTATGACAAATGTCAATGTCACATCGCCAACCATTTTGTAATTTAGTTAAAAATTCAATTTGAGTATTTATTGGGTTAAACTTGCAACAACTGTTTAAAGTTCTGCAATGTACAATGAGAGTATTAATATTGCCAATGAATGATGGATGAATGAATGAATGAATGAATGAACTGTTAGAACCTGTCACCAGATGTTATCATGACTATACTATTAGGTTTAAATCACTTCACTGTAACATCCTTGTATTGTGACTCACCAAATCACAATCAACAAAAACATCACCACGGAAAAATCTGTATAACCGTTCTGGGAGACAAAAATCACACAATTCATTCAAATTGCATGATTTCATCTTAAAAACTACCCACGTTATTTACAGTAATCTCCATTTAATAATTCTGGAGAACTGCACACTATTATACAGAGGGAACAGACAATGAACATCGAGAGAAATGGGGTTTATCGTCCACTCAACACAAACTTGGTCATTTCACGGAGAAACATCCAATCAAAGAGTTATATTAAATCTAGTTTTTGTTTTTTTAAGTTTTCACCCTTAACTTTGCATAATGCCCTTTATTTCAAAAGGGCATTGCTAAGATTTTGATAAAGAGCTGGCCGTTCTCACTATAATTTTTCAAAAATAGAGAATCCAAAATGAATATATTGAAAATTTCATTCAAATTACTCTACTGTGAGCGAAGATAATATTAGCCTTTGAAGGTTTGACAAGATGTGTGCATTGATCGTAATTACTGTACTGGTTATTCGAGTCTAAGCCTGGTTTCTCCACTTTTAAATTTAATCATCAAATGGCTGAAACGTTCTAATTTAGTTAAAATCTCAAGTATCTAATGTCATCGAGAGTTGATTATGGTCTTGTCAAGTTAATAAATGTCTAATTAATAATTTAAATAACATTTCAGGCCTAAAGAAAGACCTGTACTAGGCAGATTTAACTCTTGCATAATGTATATGTTTAATTTTTAACTGTTTTACCATAGCCTATTTAAAATGGCTTCCTTTCTCGCATATCTAAGTATTAGGCCCCTATTATTTACTCTTGGGTTTATACTTGTACAATTAACGAATTAACCCGGGACGTCGTTAAACCCCTCTATATCACTGTACCCAACTACAACCTGACCATTGTCTCTATCATATTTCGTCATGGCTACTGTACTGATTAGCGTTGCCCGTCTGTTCATCTAAACACATGATGTATATATGGTACCCATCAACTGTGGCAGTTAACTCCCGCTTGTAAGGAGCCATATTGATTTTTTTTTCCAATTCAGGTGTAGTGGGAGACAGAGACCGAATGTTGCCAGGGCAACGCCTCTTATATTTCAAATTGGTTCCTGAGCTAAGAAATTTTAAGTCCACTTGACGCACGAAGACTAGTTTGTATCGGGGATGGGTAAATGGTGAAATCTGAGACCGGAAAAAAGATGTTTAGAAATTGTATGGGCTTGTTTTAATTGAGATGCGAAATATTAGGTTAACGGAAAGCAAGTTATCTGGGAGTTCCAGCTCAATGCACAATGTTTCTTGACCATCTTTATGGAATTGTTATCAAATTTATAAGAAACAATTTGACAGAATTTAACAGCCACTCAAAACAACTAGAGTATATTGAGACTAACATATTAATTCTTGATCTCATTAGTTTGATTGCATCCAGTCATAAACAAAAGAGTTATTTCCTAAAAATAAACAGAGAGAGAGAGAGAGAGAGAGAGAGAGAGAGAGAGAGGGGGGTAACGTCCACTCGACACTAACTAGGTCATTTTGAGACTAACATGTGGTTCAATTTTATTTCAATAATTCGCTTGCACGTAGGGTTCTTTAGCAGTGGGAGGAAACTGGAGGACCAAGAGAAAATCCATGAGGTTGGACAGGCGACCCTACTTCTTGTCACATACAACCGGAGAATCGGAGAATCGAAACCACGCCAGTTGACTAAATGACGGACCTTATGACACAACCCGCATGCGCTAACCATTCGGCCATCTAACCCCAAAAAAAATAAACAGAAAGGGATACATGTATATTGTTGCTGCCATGGCAAAATGAACTTAAAATATCAAATGTTACAATTCCTGAAAATCCTATTTTATTTTTCTGTCTGGTAAATAAACTTGTAAAGTCATATCGACAAAAGCGTTGAATATCTGCTCGCTGTCGTGGTATATAAAATATTTAACACTGTTCTCAGTATAAAATATAGTCCATGTTGTTTGGGTTTAAAATGACAACTCGTGTTAAAATGCATAAAAAAGGAAGAAATGATAGCGTTTAATGTCGTTTGTAGCTGTTAGATATAAATGACTCCGGGGCTTGTCGACATTTTACTACTTCATACCACAGCTGTGGGGCGGTTCACAAATAAAGCTGACACTGTCACGCATCAGTGACTCAATAAACCGACCCCTCCCTAGCTAAACTCAAGCCATACAATGCACTCTCCCTCAATACTCCTCAACTACAAAAATTAATAGAACTTTATCGACCAAACAGCCAACAGCTTCTGAACCGGAGTTTGTTTGGTGTTTTTTAGTTTTTTTATCCAAGGTATTTTTTAAACTGGGATGATATGATATTCAACATGCATGCCGTGCTGATTAACTATTTACATTTCTGTCTGGTTAATGAAGACTGTAGACCTGATTATCAGGGTAATATTGATGTAAATATAGCATACAATTGCATGATTTATTTACTGCACCAATACATCTGTTCATACCAAATAAAATTAATTAAAGCCCAAATATACTAGAATAAAGGTTATTACATAAAGAGATTAAAGCACCAATATACTAGAATAAAGGTTATTACATAAAGAGATTAAAGCACCAATATACTAGAATATAGTTAAATATAGAGATTAAAGACCCAATATACTAGAATAAAGTTAAATATAGAGATTAAAGCACCAATATACTAGAATAAAGTTAAATATAGAGATTAAAGTACCAATATACTAGAATAAAGGTTATTACATAAAGAGATTAAAGCACCAATATACTAGAATATAGTTAAATATAGAGATTAAAGCCCCAATATACTAGAATAAAGTTAAATATAGAGATTAAAGTACCAATATACTAGAATATAGTTAAATATAGAGATTAAAGCACCAATATACTAGAATATAGTTAAATATAGAGATTAAAGCACCAATATACTAGAATATAGTTAAATATAAAGTACCAATATACTAGAATAAAGTTAAATATAAAGTACCAATATACTAGAATAAAGTTAAATATAAAGTACCAATATACTAGAATAAAGGTTATTACATAGTGATTAAAGCCCCAACATACAAGAATAAAGGTTCAATGTAGAGATTCATACCATCCACAACCAAAAGTACTTTTACTTAAAGCTTATTTCTGTCCCAAAATTATTCATATCAGTCCATTCACAAAATAACATATTGAAACTAAAATATATGTAGTACAATAATACAGAAAGTGGGGGGCGGAAGTAGGGAGGGGTGGGGGGGGGGGAGAGAGAGAGACAGAGAAATTGGGTTTAACATCCATTGACACAAACTAGGTCATTTCGGGACTAACATATGGTTCAATTTTATTTCAATAATTCGCTTGTGTGTAGGGATCTCTAGCAGTGAGAGGAAACCGGAAGACCCGGAGAAAACAGGCGACCCTACTCCTTGTCACGTACAAGCAGGGAATCGAAAACCACAACTCAATGACACATTAAACCATTCAGGCTACCCAACCACCCTGAGGAGAAAAGGAGTGCCTCATCTACATTTGCTATAAACTAATTACTATATAACAGTGTGGACCTCTCCCCTACACTGGCTCACCCTACACAATAACGGAAATGTCTGTTAAGACTATTTATGTGTTTCTCTGAATTCAGTGGTCATCTCAGTACATAAAAAATAAAATTTAATAATTGGGAAAACCCCTAAATTTAGGATGGACTGACTGAAACACGCAACGTGTTGATATTAGCTCCAAGATAAATGAATACTGTCATAATATATTCATATATCCTTCTTTTGTTTTCGGATGATATCTAACACAGTCATATTATATTTGAATATCAAATATTTCATGGCTTAATTCACGCTAAAACCTACAGTGAAATCCTGCTTAACGAACAAATACGTATTACGAGCAGCTAACATATACACGGCCACATTAAAAGAATCAATTTTTTTTTTTCTATATTCCTTATAAATAGTGCTCAAATTTATTATTTAACAAAAAATCAAGAGAATATATGGTTCAATTTCATTTCAATAATTCGCTTGCACGTAGGGGTCTTTAGCAGTGGGAGGAAACCGGATGACCCGGAGAAAACACACGAGGTTGGACAGGCGACCCTACTCCTTGTCACGTACAAGTTTAGATGATACAATAAAGATGGTCTGGTTAGACTGACATTCCTAGAGCTGATACAAATACAGGAAAACTGTTGAACAAAACAAGGACGTTACAAACTATACAGTGGATGAACATGAGTAGATGCAACATTAGATAGCAAATTTATATTTTTAACAAAATATCTGTAGTTATAAGCAAGGTGTCGAGCATAGAATCAGATTTCTATTCCTAGTGAAACTTTAAACTGCAGAGGAAGTGTGTCTTGATGATCAGGCCTACATCTGTAGATATAACCAAGGTGTCTAGCATAGAATCATATTCTAGTGAAACTGTTACTTTAAACTACAGAAGAAGTGTGTCTTTATGATCATGTCTACTTAAGTCATCACGAACAGTATCTATTCTAATAAAAGAAAGATTTGTGTTTGATATAGTGACTTGCCAATCCTTAGGCTAACGTCACCCCTAAACTTCATACGACACACCCTGGGAATTTACCCGTCTGCTTACTTTATTTATATCTATATCTATATATCCAAAAATATTAGCACAACCGTAAAACTGCACTACTTTGTTTCACGGTAAACGATGAAAAGATAAAAGGTATGCCGACACAAACTGATTTCAACACTGGTTTAGTAACATTTTAACATTTTAAAGTACTTGCGACTATTCATAAATAATAATTACATTTGATATATAAAGAAGGCGGTCCCCCGTTAACCTACGTGTGTACACTTCTGCATCAGAACAAATACTTAGGCCTACTAATTTAAATTTTTATAAAATGTAGATTTTCTGAAATTACACATTAAAGATGGCTTCCTTTGAATTGAAATAAAATTTAAAGGTCTTCTTTCGAAGATAATGAAGCCCTCTCATCCATACAAAAACTTAATTTTATCCGAAAATATCGTTCTTTTGATGAATCAGCAAAATAAAATCATAACCTCACAATCTGAGAGAGAGAGAGAGAGAGAGAGAAATGGGGTTTAACCTCCACTCAACACAAACTAGGTCATTTTGGGACTAACATGTGGTTCAATTTTATTTACATAATTCGCTTGCACATAGGGGTCTTTAGCAGTGTGAGGAAACCGGAGGACCCGGAGAAAACCCATATGGGTGGACAGGTGACCCTACTCCTTGTCACGTACAACCAGGGAATCGAAACCCCGCCAGTTGACTCAATGACAGACTTTATGATACAACGCACATGTGCTAACCATTCGGCCATTCCACACCCCCTCCCCCCCCCCCCCCGGATTAAAAAGAGATCCATTATGTAAGATTGAGATAAAGACCTAGTTGTTCTTGCCATAATATTAATAGTTCCAAATTAGATAATGAAAAATGAATATATTGAAAATTTCATTCAGATTACTTTAAGTTATTTCTGTTTGTAGTTTTAACAAGAATATGTGCATTGATTGTTTATTATCGTTACCATGGTACTGGTATATATTCCAGGCCTAGTCTCACTTCTCCTTTTTTAAATTAAATCATTAAATGGCCAAACTGTTCTAATCTACTTAATTATTATTGTCCTATATATTCTAATTCATCCTATCCTTGTTTTTACTATTATCCTTAGTGGCTTAGTCATCCTAGTCTTGTTTTGACTCTTATCCTTATTCATCCTATCCTTTGTTTTGACTCTTATCTTTATTCACTCTATCCTTGTTTTGACTATTATCCTAATTCATCCTAGTCTTGTTTTGACTATTATCCTTATTCATCCTATCCTTGTTTTGACTATTATCCTATATATCCTAATTCATCCTATCTTTGTTTTGACTATAATTCATCCTATTCTTGTTTTGACTATTATCCTAATTCATTTCTGACCTGAGAGATTCAACTTTCACAATATTGTAGTTTGTAAAGGAGTTAAAATCGCCCGACTAACAATCAGGTTGACAAATTATGTAAAATTATGTCTTTTTCAGCATTTAGCTCGACAAAATAATGTTTCCATAGAAACTATAAAACAAAGCTAACGCAGGACAAACAACGATATGAGAAAATCTTTTAATCTCATGAATCAATATTATCTCCCTTCTTTACCAAACGTCCGCTAATAAACAAATTTCAAAATTTACACCCAGCAAAAAAAAAACAAAGTTTGACGCCCTGACAGCAAAATTTGGCAATCGAAAAGAACAGTAAAAAAATTTGAAAACTTATAACCCCTGTTTGAAGCACGAAGGGACATTTGGTTGTTCAAATAATCGAGGATGGGAAAGCACACAATTATAGAAAGCTAACACTTCACGTCTGACAAAGAATTATTGAAGTTGTCGTCCGGCCAAATATAGTCTCTCCCCATACCGCACTCTATAAAACTACCATGTTCCCTCCTAGACAGTTCCACATTAAAATAGCCAAGAACTGCTCTCTACACACTGTCAGTCAGGTCTCCCATATTTACATAAACTTCTATTATTTTTATATCAAGTTTTTTTTCCAAACATTCGTTAAAGAGTTGTCTAACCTGGAACGAGTTTCAATTTTCGATCATTACAGAACAAGAATTTAAATCTTTTTTGAATATGCTTGATAACGCGGAGAGAAAAACGTCACCCAAATAAATCAGTAATTGTTCTTCAATAAGTATGTGTTATAGGTTTTTTTTACTCAATCCAGTTTGTAAATGCCTCTAAAGGAATATTGAAAATTAATTTGATTTATTTTTTAGGTCAGAAAAACAAATCTTTAATTAGCCTGAATATTATTGACAGCACCTCTTTAATTTGACAACACCTCTTTAAATGAAATGAAATGGGGTTTAACGTCCTACTGTTTTGCTCTGAACTTGGCTAATGAAGACGGGCATATACGCCATACAGTGTGCTATGAGGGGAAATTTTGCTCGGACAGCTGCACTACGGCCTACTCATACATCGAATTCCAACTGTCATGGGATCTTTTACGTGCACGCCAATGTGTACACAGGACCTCAGTTTTTTGTCCCATCCGAATGACTAGACAGCTGTCCTTGTCAGGCCCTCCTTTCTGCATTACTGACAAGGGGGAACCACGCCGGAAAGTCTGGATGAACTTTTTTGGCCAATACAGGGATCGAACACGCCACCTCCAGGCTAGCGAACCAGCGTCTTACCCACTTAGCCACCGTGATCCCCCCACTTAGCCACCGTGTCAACCACCTCTTTAAAGGCAAAATACATATTCCTTGACAAAACTGAAATCAGAAAAACAAAATCTCAGAGAGAGAGAGAGAGAGAGAGAGAGAGAGAGAGAAATGATGTTTTAACCTCCACTGGACACCAACTTAGTTATTTCTGGATTAGCATATGATTCAAAACAAAGAAAAGGTTGGAAACAAGCTCTCCATCCCCGCCCCCCCCCCCCCAAGATAAAAATAACAGAGCTAATTTGAATCCTTATTTCAAAACGAAAGAAAAACAATTACAACAGTTTTCTGGAAGACAATAAATCAATTTTAATTGGAGCTATGTCTTTGCTATAATAATTCTTATGTCATTTTCAAATAATTATGTCTTCCATAAAATTCTTTTCATTACTATAATAGGTTCAATTACTAAACGCTGCTAAACACTGTCCCATCCCCCCCCCCCAAAAAAAAAATATATATCGTAGGCCTATATATAATCTGCCATAAATTCATAAATAAATATACTAGTTACTATAATGGTTCTCTTGTCATTATTGTGTATTTTCTATAAAATTGTTTTCATAATCTTAATCTGTTCAGTTTCTAAACCCAGCTTCACCAACCCCCCTCCCCCCCCCCCCCCCCCCGCCACCCGTAAAAAAAACCCCAAAATAACCCAAGATTGTAGGCCCAATTTATAATAAATAAAGTTAGGCCCTACATATGTTATTCTGATTTTTATTTTTTCCCAAATGCACAATGTCGTGTTCGAGTCATGTGATCCATCATTTAAGCATTTATTTCGTCCAACTAAACTTAGGTCAGTGCATATTTTTTTATTTTTAAACCACTTCCTAAAACTCAGGGCAGTGCATATTTTTATTTTTAAACCACTTCCTATCCTTGTGGCATGAACCAACAACCTAGTCCTGTTCAACTAAGTCATGAATAAAACACAGTTAAAATTGACTGATAGAGAAAAAAAAAAATTGTAACCATTTGGGGTCAACTGGGGTCACGATATATCATAAATGCACTTGACTATGTTCTATTCCACCAGTGTCTATTCTAACACATTAAAATAAAATAAGCCTCCATTTTATTAATTCCAACTGTTACATATTGAGTGATATATCACAGTAATTACTGTGCATTATCAGCAATAAATCACACTTTTTCTTTTTTTTTTTATCTTATTTATAATTTGTACCTTTGGTTCACAGTGGAGACACCGTGATGGGTAATATATTTTTCATTTTGAATAATGTAATTGATTATTCAGTACAAAAAGTATTTAAATTAATGTGGTATATTAACTGTGCATTATTTGATGTATTTCCCATCTTTAATATTATATACATACTACGTAATTTGTTACTATTTTTAACTCCAACACGTGGAACCTTAGATTACCATTGATTTTACACTAACAATAGCATAATACATTGTTTTCCTAAGTTTTAAACACTTCGTTTTTATTCAAAATGGAGAAATGTTGGTAATAATTTTGTAAATGTTTGTCAAGGCCACGGTGTTGTCGAGTCGGTCGATTCAGCCTTTCCCTACCACCTCGCTCCATCGCTACGTTCTTATCTTACCCACCCACTTTTGACTAATCTCTCAACAGATTTCCGCTCAGCTTCGGCCATATTTACTCTTTCCCTTCACCGAACTGTGAGAAAATGATGACAGAGAATTTAAAACAAATGAAGTTTTACCCCATTTAATAAATGAAACCAAGTCCCTTCTATCGGCTCGGTTAGCTCTCGTTTTGCTATGGCGACCATATTAACTGCCTGACCCCCCAGGCCTCGTGCATGCTGTAGCTCGTGCAACCATATTGCCGTTCGGTCGATGGAGTGAGAGAGATAGCGTATAAGTTATACCGTCCACAACTCGATGTTTTTAACCATGATGAAGATAATGTACTCACCAAATATCGATAGCTCCTTCTTCACTTTATCCCTGGGGTTCGTATATTTTTTCGTGTAGGTGTATTCGTATCCCGTCCCCCGTTTCTTCTCTGTAGGGTGGGGGTCGGACAACTAGATTTCCATATAAGGCTGGCTGTATATCTGCGTCACGCGCGTTTGCCCCTGCCCTGATTGGGTAGCCGACCCACGTGAATAAGAGTGTTGTGAGTCGTGGGTAGGCACCGTGTGGCAATGACGTATTTCCCCTGGAGGGCGTGTACTAATGGATATAACGCAGAGTTCACTCCTCACTAGTAGTATGGTGTGTTTATATATAGTTGGCTAGTTAGAGCGTAGTTGGCTGAGACTCAGGGACGTTACACACAATCACTTCTCCATAATATACACAGTCAGTACTCTAGCCGCATAAAGATTACTCGCTAGACACCGGCTTCAGGCAGGCTGGGGTAGTTCACACACAAGGAAAAGGAAAAATCACGAAGCATGACGGACACACTACGTCTGTATGCTGATATATGGCCGCTAGTATATATTATATACGATGTTTGGATGTATCCATAACGCCTGCCTGTAGCCACGGGCACCTGTTCGCTAGACCTATATAATATGTAGGTATAATAATATAATATAAGGCCTGTGTAGAAGGAAGGGGTGGGATTTTTTTTTTTTGAACTTTTAGTCTATTTTTAACGATTTATGTGGAGTTAAATTGTCAACCTGTCTCGGACTTGCGTTGACACAACTGTGGTAAACAACAGCAATACTTGAAAAAGATTAAAACTTATCATATGCAATTTTTAAAAACGACCTTTACGATGGTAGTGGTAGGTGTGAAAAATAAAGCTTTTTAACTGCCGAACACATGACATTTTAAAATAAATATAGTTTGTTAGGTTTAAGAAAAAAAAAAAAATTTGTTGAATAAATGAAATCGATACGATAAAGACAAATACGTTTACAACATATACACATTTTTTTTTTGTAACGAATATTATGCGGAAAATCAATGTTTTTTGTTGTGTAATTACTAGTGACGTACACGAGACAAGGTATGCTTATTGTTAATTTTTTATTCCGTGTACCTTTTGGATTTAATTATCCTCGTGCAGTTGAAATTTTTATTTTCACGGATCTTTATTATTCTTAAATAAACGACTTTTATATACTTTATCCTTTTCATTATTTGATCTAATATTAGAAATATTCTTTAAAAAAGACAATCTTGTAGCGAATTAATTCTTTTTAATATAAATTAATTCTTAAGCCTCTTTATCTTGATTAGATGTTGTGTAAATTTTGCCAAGGCAGCGACGAAGACCCTTTTTTAACTGAATTTAGTCGACCATAATGTTCAATTTCTACTGTGGTTTATCGTTCAAATTAGAGAGAGAGAGAGAGAGAGAGAGAGAGAGAGAGAGAGATGGGTTTAACGCCCACTCGACACACATATTAGATCATTTCGGGACTAACAATTACGGGAAACTGGAGAACCCGGAGAAAACCAACGGGAAATCGAAACCATGCGACTATAATATTGAGAATTGTTTTTCTTGAGAGAGAGAGAGAGAGAGAGAAAGAGAGTGAGAGAGAGACGGGGTTTAACATCCACTCAACACAAACTAGGTCATTTCGGGACTAACATATGGTTCAATTTAATTTCAATAATTCGCTAGCGCATAGGGGTCTTTAGCAGTGGGAGGAAACCGTGGAACCCGGAGAATACCCACGGGAAATCGAAACCACGCCACTTGACCCAATGACAAACCTTGTGATCAAACACACACGCGTTCACCATTCGGCCACCCACCCCACATCGTTCAAATGAGACAGAGTTTAAGATGTTAACCTCAGGCGCGGTTGGGGGGGGTGGGGCAGAGTTGGACACTCCCTTCTATATTTGCTATGTTGTTTAAAATATGGTCGGGTTGGATGGCCAAATGGTTAGCACGAGCGCGCTGTATCATAAGGCCCGTCATTGAGTCAACTGGCGTGGTTTCGATTCCCCGGTTGTACGTGACAAGGAGTAGGGTCGCCTGTCCAACCTCGTGGGTTTTCTCCGGGTTCTCCGGTTTCCTCCCACTGCTAAAGACCCCTATCTGCAAGTGTACATTGAAATAAAATTGAACCATATGCTAGTCCCAAAATGACCTGTTTGTGTCGAGTGGGCGTTAAACCTCATTCCTCTCTCTCTCTCTCTCTCTCTCTCTCTCTTCCTCTCTGTTTGAAATATGCCTTCACGATATTATCCTCATCAATTTATTTGTCAACTCTCTATAACTGTATTCTTCATTTATTTATTTATCCATATTTTGGGCTGTCGTTCTACTAAATTTGCTCAACTATTCTGGACTGTGGGAACAGTTGGGATTGGGTTTTTTCCGGTGAGCCGATCCTTTGGATACTTAAAATGTAACTGATATTAAAGATACATTATGGAAGATTAGATAAAGAGCTGGCAGTTCTCACTATAATAGTTAAAAACTAGATAATGTAAAGGGAATTTGCTGAAAATTTCCGTCAAATTGATCCACTCTGAACCGAGATTTTAGCGATTGAATGTTCGGCCTAGCCTCGATCATTATTACTAAAGTCAATACAATAAAAAAAACGTAGCCTCGATTATCCATTTCATGATCAAATTTTGAATGGAAATCGAACAGGAAATCGGATCTTAATCCAGTAAATATCACAGGTTAGCGATGACATCGAGAGGTGATTATGGTCTGGATAAGTTAATTAATGTCTTATTAATAATTTAGATAACATTTCAGGCCTAAAGAAAGACCTGAAATAGGCAGATTTAGCTCTTGCATTATGTATGTTTAAGAACAGTGATTCGCATTATAGGTCAGTTTACAAACATAAAACTCACAGATCGTGCAAGCTTCAAAGATAAAATGTACTTAAATCTCAAAAGACACGACAATCAACATGTCCTTTATTATATATAAACGTAAAAAGTATATTTGTATATATCAAGATTCAAAGAGTTAGAATAAATTTATTTGGCTGGGTCCGCTCGAGGCTCTTTCTATTCTTTGTTGTTAATCAGGTGCTTCTACATATCGGTAAGAAATCAAAATTACGCTCGGACAATATGGCGCAAAATCCCTCAAATGATCTATGACCGGATACTTAATACAGAGAGGGGCTTGGGTGGCCGAATGGTTGAACGAGTGCAAAATGAAATGAAATGAAATGGAGTTTAACGTCTTACTGTTCTGCTCCTAACCTGGGCTAATGAAGACGGGCATACGCCATACAGTGTGCTATGAAGGAAATTTTGCCCGGGCAGCGGCGCTAAGGCCCACTCTTATGTCGAATTCCAACTGCCAAGAGATCTTTTACGTGCACGCCAATGTGTACACGGGACCTCGGTTTTTCGTCCCATCCGAACGACTAGACAGCTGTCCTTGTCAGGCCCTCCTTCCTGCATCACTGACACGGGGAAACCACGCCGGGAAATCTGGATGAACTTTCTCAGCCAATGCAGGGATCGAACACCCGACCTCCAGGCTAGCGAGCCAGCGTCTTACCCACTTAGCCACGTGATCCCCTGCTTTACCATGGGTTTTTTCTCTGACAAATCTTGAGGGTTTGGATGGCCGAATGGTTAGCGGGTGTGCGCTGTATCATAAGGTCTGTCATTGAGTCAACTGGCGTGGTTTCGATTCCCCAGTTGTACGTGACAAGGAGTAGGGTCGCTTGTCCAGTCAAGTGGGTTTTCTCCGAGTCCCCCTGTTTCCTCTCACATTTAACGAATTACTGAAATAAAATTGAAACTTAAACATGTGTTAGTTTATGTCGAGAGGACGTCAAATCCCATTTCCCTTTAATACAGAGAGGGGATCTCGCTGGCTAAATGGGTAAGACGCTGGCTCGCTAGCCTGGAGGTCGGGTGTTCGATCCCTGCATTGGCCGAGAAAGTTCATCCAGATTTTCTGGCGTGGTTCCCCCCTTGTCAGTGATGTAGGACGGAGGGCCTGACAATGACAGCTGTCTAGTTATTTAGATGAGACGTAGTGCCGCTGTCCGGGCAAAATTTCCCCTCATAGAACACTGCATGGAGTATGCCCGTCTTCATTAGCCCAGGTTAGGAGCAGAACAGTAGGACGTTAAACCCCATTTCATTTCATTTAATTTAATACAGAGAATAATTCGCCAAACAAAGGGTCAGCTTCGTGACCTATAGCCTTATACAGGATCACTAAATGGCCCCAAACGAGCCTGTTTATGCATGATAATATCGATTTGTTAACGTCTTACTTGACTCCAGCCTGACAGCTGACCCATTCAGTATAAAACAGGGAGTTCCCATGGGTAACCGACTACCGATTGTGTTCCCGCTTTCCCTCGTCTTAATGGTAATTATAAGTTGTGAACTCAAATCACGTTAGATATGAGAAAAGTTATAAGGTGTTCTAGGGGAGCCACAGTGATTCAGTGAGTAAGCCAGATACATTAACCAGTACGTCCCTTTTTTTGATCCCGGTACTGACCAAGAAACATCACGTTTCCTTCCTTATCAGTGATGTAGATTGGTGGACGTGATAAGGAACAGTGTATAGTCGATGTAATAGTACAAAAACACAGATCCTATTTCGTTTCGTTTTTTATAATTCAAAATTTCGTTTTACTTGTCTTTGCAACACTAGGATCTGGAAGAGTTGTTATACAACAGGCATCCTGGATTTTGTGAGGGATTAGCTGGCCAATGAAACGATCTGTTACGCCGAGTTTTTGACGTGAGGTGCACGGAACTTTGGGTATACCACTAGACACGTCAACGCTGATTGATTAATCAATGTCTGACGTCATAAGGTCAAAAGCCGCTCATATATGACTAGCATGGTTCAATTTATTTCAATTATTCCCTTACGCGTAGGAGTCTTTAGCAGTGGGAGGAAACTAGAGGACCCGGAGAAAACCCACGAGGTTGGACAGGCGATCCTACTCCTTGTCACGTACATGTAGGGAATTGAAACCAGACCACTTAACTCAATGACAATGACGACCACCCCACCCAATTGCACGTAAAGAACCGCTGACAGTTTATGGGATTTCATGCATTCATTTAGTGCAAAAGACGAAGACGTTAAACCCTATTTTGTTTCCGTTGTTCTATGGACGTCATATGCCACTACTTTTTGCTAATCAAATATTCCCGACCCGAGTTTTACAAAGTAAAAAAAGACCTAATCGCCTGTCACTAATCTATTGTATAAAATATCTACCTTATAAACGGTATATAAAAAAGACTACAACCTTTATGTACCTGTGTATAGGTAAATCATGGGGTAATATTATACACGTATACAATGTAATACAATGACACAAGGTGTGATATATTAATATTATATTACAGCCAATAACCACCAGTTATATAATATTCAATAACCATTAGTTGTATAATATTCAATAATATATATTCAAATATAAGCCCTGGTAAAATCACACTGCCCTGACAAACTGACACAGCATTAAAAATATGACACTGCTTTTAAAAAAAAAATGACACTGCCCTGATAAAATGGCATTGCTCTGGCGAAATGACTCTCTCCTGGCGAAATTGCGCTGTCCTGGCAAAATAACACTGCCCAGGCAAAATGACTCTGTCCTGGCAAAATAACACTGCCCAGGCAAAATGACTCTGTCCTGGCAAAATGACATTACCCAGTCAAAATGACTGTCCTGGCAAAATGACATTACCCAGTCAAAATGACATTGCCCAGGTAAAATGACGCTGCCCAGGTAAAATGTTATAAGTGTGAATAACACACCTGTGTTATATAATATGATATATGCACCTATTATAAATCGATAATCAATATCTATTATATATTGACCTATATATCATATCAGTTATATCTGTATTTAATAGTTGACCTATATTCACTCGATACAATCTTATAGTTGAATACGACTAATGTTGTTAATACTGCACTGTAATAATCCTATTTGAACACGATTCATGAATACTGCCCTGTATAAACGTATAGGGTTGTTTATAGAAATTTAGATACGTCATTGGCTAAATCTATTTGTTAAGGCCAGTTTAACTTTTGTCAAATGTAAATAATTTTAGGGCGTGTGATTGTTGGCGAGATTGTAAGTTACGGTTAGGGTAAGCATTGGGGCCAGGTTTAGGGTTGGGATTAGCGCTAGCTCTGTTTTCATCTCGTGACCTATGACGGAAAATTGAGCTGGCCTTATTATTTAGCACTATAACCATAGGTCATCCATAAACTTAATGTCATTGCGGGAATCCCCGAAATCCTTGAAGGGATGGTGGGATAGGGAGGAGAGGGAAGGGGACTGTCGATTTTATGAATAACCGCATTATATAGAAATCATATTTGCCTATTTATAGACGTTAAGAGGTCATCTACCTAAGTTATTGGTTAAAGGAACCACATCGCCAATATTTGGAACCCAGAAATTGACACAAATGGGTCGCAACGCATATAATAATGTAGCCTAATATGAATGTAAATAAACTGATTTACATTAAATCGCTTCGTTTTACTGTAATTTCTAATCAGTTATATACGGCAAAATACGCCAAAAGTCCCCATCAAATGACAATCTCTAGCGTCTGATTATTCCAGTCTACACCAATAGTATTTATTGCGCATGCTCTCCAGATAAGAATATGACGTCACCGTTTGACATGACTTGTGGAATATGTCAAGCCTCGTTCTTCGAGTCCCTTGTTACAAATGGCACTGAAACGCATTATAGTACAGGATTCGTGTACCAATGGTAAATATTGGATATTATTGTTCGATTTATATAGCGCTTCATTACACGTGAAGTGTTTCTAAGCGCATATCACAAACATATACTTCAAACACACAGAAACAATCAAAATCAGGAGAACATAATTAAACACAGCTGCCTGTTAGGCGCTATTATTCAAAGGATATCAGAGAGAAGCCCATCTTTTCCCAATAAGATCGCAAGTTGATTTAAATTGACAAATAATTCGTGTTTTCAATGTGGAAATGAAATGAAATGAAATGGGGTTTAACGTCCTACTGTTCTGCTCCTAACCTGGGCTAATGAAGACGGGCATACGCCATACAGTGTGCTATGAGGGAAATTTTGCCCGGACAGCGGCACTACGGCCTACTCTTATATCGAATTCCAACTGCCAAGGGATCTTTTACGTGCACGCCAATGTGTACACGGGACCTCGGTTTTTCGTCTCATCCGAACGACTAGACAGCTTTCCTTGTCAGCCCCTCCCTCCGTCCGACATCACTGACAAGGGAGAACCACGCCGGAAAATATGGATGAACTTTCTCGGCCAATGCAGGGATCGAACACCCGACCTCCAGGCTAGCGAGCTTGCGTCTTACCCACTTAGCCACGTGATCCCCCGTTTTCAATGTGGAAGACTTTGGATGATATTGAGTTAGCTACTTTAAATCGAGGAGGGGCGAGAGGGTGGTGGAGGGCAAGATGTCCCGGCTTAATGCAGCCAGTTTTATGAATAATGCGCTATATAAAGCACGCTTGCTTACAGTGTTATTTATAGAATGTCATTAACAAACGCCGTTGGTTGTTGAATCCACGACATTTTGGGATGGGCGGCGGGATGGGGTGGGGTGTGAATTAAACGACGCAGATTCACAAAAGATATTTGTTTATAAAGCTATTTATAGAAGATTAGGTCATCTATAAACACCGTTGGTTAAATCTCGGGGGGGGGGGCTGTTAAAGGTCTAAGATTTAAATATACCCCGTTATTACCGGAAAAGGGGGTTTGAATGGCTGAATGGTTAGCGTGTGCCTGCTGTATATCATTAGGTCTGTCATTGAGTCAACTGGCGGGGTTTCGATTCCCCGGTTGTATACGTGACAATTAAGGAGTAGGGTCGCCTGTCCAACCTCGTGGGTTTTCTCCCAGTCCTCCGATTTCCTCCCACTGCTAAAGACCCCTACGCGCAAGCGAATTATTGGAATGAAATTGAACCTTACGTTATTCCTGAAATGACCTAGTTTGTGTTGAGTGGACGTTAAACCCCATCTCTCTCTCTCTCTCTCTCTCTCTCTCTCTCTCTCTTTATTACCGGAATATATCGAGGAGAGAAGATTGTCGATGAGTTCGAATATCGCAGCGATTACATTTGAGATTCCTTATATACATGGAGTTAAGAAAACGAGAAAGGTTTAACGTCCACTCGACACAAACTAGGTCATTTTGGGACTAATGGTTCGATTCTATTTCCATAATTCGCTTGCGCGTACGGGTCTTTAGCAGTGGGAGAAAACCGGAGGACCCGGAGAAAACCCACGAGGTTGGATAGGCGACCCTACTCCTTGTCACGTATACAACCGGGGAATCGAAACCACGCCAGTTAGGAAAACGAACGCTAGACTGGAATATTGCTGGCCCGAATCAGGGGAAATATGTCTAGTTGTTTGGATAATACGTTAAATTCAAGGTCCACTCGTGAACACATTGAAGTAGGCGTAAAAGAAAACCGACAGTTGGAAATCGACCCAAGGTAGGCGGGGCGAACCCGCGAAATCCGGGTTCGCTCCCAGTGTTGGTCGAGAAAGTTCATTGGGATTTTTCCGGCGTGGTTTCCTCTTGCCAAAGGTGAAGGACGGAGGGCCTGATAGGGCAAGCTGTCTAGTCGTTCGGATGGGACGAAAAACCGATGTCCCGTGTAAACATTGGCATGCACGTTAAAGGTCCCTTAGTTGGAATTTGATATAAGAGTAGGCCGTAGCGCCGCTGTCCGGGCAAAATTTCTCTCATAGCACACTGTATATGGCGTATGCCCGTCTTCATTAGCCCAGTCGGGGCAGCTAGAACAGTAGGACGTTAAACCCCACTTCATTTCATTTTCATTTTCATTTTATTTCATTTCAATCATTCATTGTGCCTCGACGCAGAAGCTGTCCATCACTTCTATTATTATTAGTATTGCACGTGCTTGTGATCAGGGGTTAAAGTTCAATTTTGGTGAATCGGTTCTGTAATATCTCCATTTTTCTGTTTTATTTGTTTATTTATTTATTGATTTGTTCGTTTATTTCTATTTTGTTCCAGATGGAGTCTTGAGCATCAGTGAAATTTGATATGGTATTTTTCTATGATTGTTGAAGCCATTTTGGAATTTTATTTGAAGAGTTAATGTTATATTATAAAACTGTGTGGACAGGAAAAGAGCGAAAATGAAAGCCAGGCTGGTACTGGTTATATTCAGCTGCCAGAAGTCAGTTAAACCTAATTATTGATTTATCCAAGTCGGTGGCCACCAGCAACACGACTCCAGGGAACCTACGTTACTTTACCTCTTCTAACAGGGATTCTCGCTGACTGACGGAGAGGCCATGAAAATTACTTTAGCTTTTACCGTAAACATCCTCTCGATATGACCAGCTGATGTCAGGCCAGGTTAAAGGGACAAGCTACCCTTTACCGTAAACATCCTCTCGATAAGACCAGCTGATGTCAGTCCAGGTTAAAGGGGAAAGCTTCATTTTACCGTAAACATCCTCTCGATAGGACCGGCTGATAAGCTACATTTTACCGTAAACATCCTCTCGATAGGACCAGCTGATATCAGTCCAGTTTAAAGGGATACGCTACATTTTACCGTATACATCCTCTCGATAAGACCAACAGATGTAAGAACAGGTTAAAGAGATAAGCTATATTTTACCGTAAACATCCTCTCGATAGGACAACTGATATCAGTACAGATTAAAAAAAAACCAAGCTACATTTCGGACGATCGATAAAATAATACTACTTGATAAGGCACGAATCTACTACCCACCCGCAACATTCAGTTTTAAACCCCATGTACTCGTACATTAAGGAAATAAAACCCAAATAACATTCTGAATGAATGAATGAATAACGTCCTACATTTCTGCACCAACCGGGCTATACACCATACAGTGGGTTATGAGGGATATTTTTCCTGGACACAGGGTTAATTTACGTGCGTGACAAGGAGTAGGGTCGCCTGTCCAACCTCGTGGGTTTTCTCCGGGGCCTCCGGTTTCCTCCCACCGCTAAAGACCCGTACGCGCAAGCGAATTATGTAAATAAAATTAAACCATGTTAGTCCCGAAATGACCTAGTTTGTGTCGAGTGGACGTTAAACCCCATCTCTCTCTCTCTCTCTCTCTCTCTAATTTACGTGCACGCCAAAGTGTTTTTTGTCCCGCCCTACGCTGTTCATTTCCAGATTAACCAGGGAAAACCAAAGTGGAACTTTCTCGGTCAACCGGGATCGAAACCTGGACTCCCTGATAAGTGAGCGAGCACATTACTCGCTGAGCCATGGAATGAAATTAAATGAGGTTTAACGTTTTACTTTTCTGCACCAACCGGGATAATGGAGATTGGGTAATTACTTATTGACATCCTCGTCTTCCCATCTGTCCGTTGGTTACCCCTGGTTACAGACGTGCAGATTCCCCCAAGGTCACGAGACATAAACAGGTTTAGGAAACTTGATTGTAAGGCTTAGGTCTAGGTCTTGGGTTAGTGTTAGTGCTAGCCCTGTCTACATCTCGTGACCTATGATGAAATAGATGTAGGTCTAACTCCGGTTTCCCCTCGACGATGAAGCAGGACAGAAGGCCTAGTCCTAGGCCTAGGTTTACTCGGTCAAATGGGACGATCACCAGAAAGAAATAATACCTCATAGCTTATGCCTGCCTTCTTGGGGAGGGGGGTTGGATGGCTGAATGGTTAGCACGTGCGTGCTGTATCATAAAGTCTGTCATTGAGTCTACTGGTGTGGTTTCGAATCCCCAGTTGTACGTGACAAGGAGTAGGGTCGCCTGTCCAACCTCGTGGGTTTTCTCCGGGTCCTCCGTTTTCCTCCCACTGCTAAAGACCCCTACGCGCAAGTGAATTATTGAAATAAAATTGAACCATGTGTTAGTCCCGAAATGATCTAGTTTGTGTCGAGTGGACGTTAAACCCCATTTCTCTCTCTCTCTCTCTCTCTCTCCTTCTTGGGGACGTTTTCTTTTTTATTAACAGTCGTAGTTTGTCATGACTCCAATAATAATAGCTTAACTATGAAAGCTAATTATCACCATTTTTATTTTAGGACAATATTTAATTGTCCCAGGGCCGTAACTAGCCCAGAGCAACGAAGGGGTGGGAAGTGTTCTCAGGGGTGCTGTAAAATTGACGGACAATGTATATCTATTGTTTTTATGATCGACAATTTTTTCAAAAGGGGGTGGGGGGGGGGGAGATTGTTCACGGACGATAATTTCCTGATGTGGATTAAATCGGATGAAAACGAGGCCCATCAACAGATGTTTCCCAGCACTTTGTAAATACGGACGAAATTGAACCCCTTTTATACTGATACCCCTTTTAGAGATTCAACTTTCGCAACATTGTAAGGATTCCTCGATTGCGCGTGAAATCACAAGGTCTGTCAAGGAGTACGTTCGCCTGTCCTACGTCGTGTGTATCTTCTCACTGCCCACCAATCTGATTAAAACACAAATCCTATTTCGTTTCGTTTTTTTATAGTTCACAATTTCGTTTTACTTCCTAACTACACAATGATCTGGGAGTGTTGTTATATGACCGGCATTTTGGTTGAAGTGAGGGATAAGCCAATGAAACGGCCTGTTACGGGAGTTCTTGGCGTGCCAGGCACGGAACTGTGGGTAAACCACTAGAAACGCCAACGCTGATTGATTAATCAATGTCTGACGTCATAGGGCCAAAAGCCGCTTGTACGACCCCTGACACGACCTTCGAGTAGAACTTGTCAGATCTTCATGTAGTGTAGGCCATCAAAAGTATAAAAAAAACGAAACGAAATAAAGATCTGTATTTTAATCAGGTGGCGAAAGACACCTACGCGCAAGCGAATTATTGAAATAAAATCGAACCGTATCTCTCTCTCTCTCTCCCTCTCTTTCTCTCTCTCTCTCTCTCTCTCTCTGTGACTTTAATAAGGGTATCTAACGAATAGCAGGCCAAGTTGTAGATGGTGAACACAGGGTTTCTTTAATTCGGTTGGATGAAAAACAAATACCTCCCCTGGCTTGATAATCTGGAGTAAACTTTGCTAACCTCCCAGGCGTAAGGATATGTTTATCAATGTTAATAACCCAGAGGACAAAGAAATGGACTGATCGATTCTTGGCTCGGGGGATGTCAAACTTGACTGGGGGATGTCAAACTTGTCCTTCTCAACCTTGGTCAACATTATGATGTTGTCTCTCTCTGCCATGAATCCTTCTTCATGGGTTTTCTCCGGTTTCCTCCCACTGCTAAAGACCCCTTCGCACAAACGAATTTTTTAAATAAATTGAACCATTTTAGTCACGAAATTACCTAGTCTGTGTCGAGTGGACGTTAAACCCCAATTAACGCCCTCCGCCATTAAAATAAATGCGAGCAAGGACCGGATTAAGCTTAGGGGAACGGGGACAAGTACATGGTGGGTGGGGGGATAAAGAACAAAGGCGTAAGTCTAATGTTGCGCCCAGCCCTCAGGAATTTTGACAAATGGATTCTATTTGGTCCGTTCCTGTGTATATTCAAACGTTGATCAAGGTGGGGCCTTTATACCCCATTTTATTTCTGTTTAATTACCGATCAATATTGTAACTGTATATATCACACCCTCTACTACCTGCTATACATTGTCATAAACAATATCTATATAGGTAATCAACAACCGGGTAACTGACCTATATTACAACAGAGAGAGAGAGAGAGAGGGGGAGAGAGAGAGAGGGAGAGAGAGAGGTGGGGGTGGGGTGGGGAGAGCTGTCTCTCTCCAAATAGACCCGCTAGTGGCTCAGTGTGTGAGGTGCTTGCTCACTAACCAAGTCGCCTGGGTTCAATCCCGGTGGTGACTGCGAAAGTTCCTCGGGATGTTCTTACATGGCTTCACCATGTCAGGACGCGAAACCTGACAAGAACTAGACGTGTCTAGTCATTCCGATGGGACGAAAACAACCTATATGCCTTGTATACTATAGGCAACACGTTAAACATCCCCTGGCAGTTGTAAATGAAACCCCAGAGTATGTTATAGCGCCGCGGTTATTGCTAAATGATAAGGCCAGCTCACGAGATGTAAACAGGGCTAGCGCTAATCCTAACCCTAGACTTGGCGCCAATGCTTACCCTAACCCTAACCTACAATCTCGCCAACAATCACGTGCCCTAACCTTCTAACCTTATTTACATCTCAGCGACCTTGACAAAAATTGAGCTGACCTTAACAAATAGATTTAGCCATAGCGCCGCTGTCTGCCCCCCCCCCCCCCCGTAGCCCATGATAAACAGATTAATATTTCTACTATCATAAATACTTTATTCATCATAGTCAAAATATAAAACAATTCTGAATGATAAAATCAACCACTAAAAAGGCACAAGAATTTGCATAAAATAAGAAATAATGTAAAGGGAATTTGTTGAAAATTTCAGTCAAATTGATTCACTATGAACCGAGAATTAAGCGATTGAAATTTCGGCCTAGCCTTGATCATCATTACTAAAGTCTGTACGATAAATAACATAGTCTCGATCATCCACTTCATGATTAATTATGAATGGAAGTCGAGCAGCAAATGGGATTATAATCCAGTAAATATCGCAGACTAGCGATGCCATCAAGAGTTGATTATGGTCTGGATAAGTTAATTAATGCCTAATTAATAATTTAGATACCATTTCAAGCCTAAAGTAAGACGTGCAATAGACTGATTTAGCTCTTGCATAATGTATGTTTAATAATTTATATAACATTCTAGGCCTAAAGAAAGACCTGCAATTGGCAGATTTAGCTCATGTATAATGTATGTTGAAGTAATCGTACATAAATTTCACAAGGATTTTTAACATCAACAATTTCTATATATGGATTTAATTCGTATAAAATTTCATGTTTTATATAAACATTATTCATAAGATTTGTTAAAATTCATTTACAATCCCATGGGAGAATTTGGCCCCGACAGCGGTGACATTTCCGCTAACTTTTCATCGTATTCCAACTGTCAAGGGTTCTTTTACGTGCACGTCCATGTGTACACGGGCATACATTTGTCAGCTTCGCGGAGAATGAAATGAAATGGTGTTTGCTGACACGACAGCATCGACAGGGCTATTTTGCGTCAGACATTAGTGGTGTACTGACACGGCAGCACCACGTTGCGACATACAGGTAAAGTGTTAAAAGGACAAAATAGAGAATATGAAATGAAATGAAATAAAATGGGGTTTAGCGTCCTACTGTTCTGCTCCGAACAGGGCTAATGAAGACGGGCATACGCCATACAGTGTGCTATGAGGGAAATTTGGCCGGACAGCGACAGTACGGCTTACTCTTATATCGAATTCCAACTGTCAAGGGATCTTTTACGTGCACGCCAATGTGTACACAGACCCTCGGTTTTGCATCCCATCCGTACGACTAGACAGGACGGCCTACTCTTATATCGAATTCCAGCTGTCAAGGGATCTTTTTCGTGCACGCCAATGTGTACACGGACCCTCGGTTTTGCGTCCCATTCGAACGACTAGACAGCTGTCCTTTTCTGACCCCCCGTTATGCACAAAATGGAGTATACGATTGCTGTAAATAAAGTTTAGAGAGGTGCAACAGAACAGATGACCTAATTGTGCACGAGAGAACATATAAATTACAAAGACCATATTGTATGCACCATTATGAATTCTATATTTAAAACAACAAAAACACCATGTTTTATGGGTGTACTACAAGTTGGAGTATTACGGTAATTTGATGAGGGAGGGGAGAGTAAAAGGAAATAAATGGCAGCCTGTTGTTAGTGTGTAACATGAAGCCGAGTTCAATCGAATCATTTATATCCCAGGCATCTCTCTACCACATACAACACAAAACAACCCTCGCCTTTCTACTCCAAAATTAATTCATTCCATCTCGTGCACGCGGCTCTGGGGTGCGTGCCAATCTTCCCGACCCACGAGAACGCGCGCCAGCATTCCAGGTCGATACGTCTGCAAACACAATTCCAGTTGGCTCGCGCTCTTGTCGATACGGGTAAACTAAGCTAGAATACTTCTTTAAACAAAACTACACACACCCGTCTCCATTCGACATACCCGCAGCACATTTCTTTCACTAAAAAACTACAACTCTTTTCTTCCCTGCCACGTGGAGGCGAAATTTCTGTGTGTTTTAGGGCGACTTGTCGATCGCAGATTTTGCTCTGAAAAACGTGAAGTCTTTCAAGACGTTGTTTTTTCTGTTTTAAACAATAAATTTGGAAATAGGAAAACACAAGTTTCCGACACCTGCCGCATTATGTTGGATATTTTAACTTTACATTTGAACAGAAGAAAATAGTACAATTATGAATATTGATCATAATTTGCCTTTCATACGAGTCCATTTTTTGGCAGACATGTGAGTAGGTTTCTTTCACGCGAAGGCCTACTCGGGACCTCGGTTTGTCGTCCCATCCGAACGACTAGACATTGTCCTTGAACTAGAATGAGAAAGAGAGAAAGGGAGAGAGAGAGAGAGGGGGGGGGGGGTTAGCGTCCACTCGACACAAACTAGGTCATTTCGGAACTAGTATATGGTTCAGTTTTATTTCAATAATTCGCTTGCGCGTTGGGGTCTTTAGCAGTGGGAGGAAACCGGGGACCCAGAGAAAACCCACGAGGTTGGACAGGCGACCCTACTCCTTGTCACGTACAACCGGGGAATCAAAACCTTGCAGTTGACTCAATGACAGACTTTATGATACAACGCGCTCGCGCTAACCATTCGGCCATCCAGCCCCCCCCCCCCCTTTGGACTAGAATGATCTAACATTTAGATAAAGAGCTGACCTTTCAATAATAGATAATGTAAAATGAATAAATTGAAAATTTCATTCAAATTAATTTATTCTGAGCGAAGTTGTGACTGTTTGAAGATGTAGCGTAGATCGTCCATTATCGTAGCAACGATACTTGACAACCGAGACTTGATTATAGGCTTGTCTAAATAATAGTTTATATAAATGAAATGAAATGAAATGAAATGGGGTTTAACGTCCTACTGTTCTGCTCCTACACTGGGCTAATGAAGACAGACATACGCCATACAGTGTGCTATGAGGGTAATTTTGCCCGGGCAGCGGCACTATCGCCTACTCTTATATCGATTTCCAACTGCCAAGGGATCATTTACGTGCAATAGTTTATATAACATTTAAAGCCAAATTAAAGACCTGCGAGGCAGATTTAATTCTTACATAGTGCATCTTTTAACGGGGGTGGGGGGGTGGATGGCCGAATAGTTAGCACGTGCGTGTTGTATCATAAGGTCTGTCATTGAGTCAACTGGCGTGGTTTCGATTCCCCGGTTGTACGTGACAAGAAGTAGGGTCGCCCGTCCAACCTCGTAGGGTTTTCTCCGGGTCCTCCAGTTTCCTCCCACTGCTAAAGACCCCTACGCGCAAGCGAATTAATGAAATAAAATTGAACCATATGTTAGTCCCGAAATGACCTAGTTTGTGTCGAGTGGACGTTATTAAATCCCATTTATCTCTCTCTCTCCTCTCTCTCTCTCTCTCTCTCTCTCTCTCTCTCTCTCTCTCTCTCCCTCCCTCTCCCTCATCTTTTAACAGTTAGGTCCGACAATTTACAATGAATTAATGTCTCGTCCACACACGCTTAATTATTTCCTGTTGTCACGCGTGCAATTATCTAAAAGTGAATTTTGCCAGGGAAATGGCGTGTCCGTCTATCCTATCGAATTTCAACTACCAAGCGTTCTTTTATTTTGGCGACGGATCTGTGGGTAATGATTTTTCTTAATTCGGATAAGTCTGGGAACTGTTAACCCTGAGAAGATACAATCTGGTTAAAACACAGATTCTATTTCGTCTCGTTTTTTATAGTTCAAAATTTCGTTTTACTTGTCTTTACTACACTGGGATCTGGAAGAGTTGTTATATAACCCATGTTTCTAACAGGAACTTCCTATTGATGTGAGGGATTAGCCAATGAAACAGTCTGTTTCGACAACTTCTTTTCGTGCCATGCACGGAACTGTGGGTAAACGCCTAGAAACGTCAACGCTGATTGATTAATCAATGTATGACGTCATAGGGTCAAAAGCCGCTACTACGATACCTGACACGACCTTCGAGTACAACTTGTCAGATCTTCGTGTAATGAAATGAAATGAAATGGAGTTTAACGTCCTGCTGTTCTGCTCCGACTTGGCTAATGAAGACGGGCATACGCCATACAGTGTGCTATGAGGGAAAGTTTGCCCGGACAGCGTCGTTACGGTTTACTCTTATATCAAATTCCAACTGTCAAGGGGTCTATTACGTGCATACTGGATCTCGGTTTCTCGTCCCATCCGAACGACTAGACAGGTGTCCTTTTCAGGCCCTCTTTCCTGCACCACTGACAAAACAGATAAACAAATCGACTGTATTTCTTAGAGGGGGCAGCACTGGTTTGCTAAACACGGGGGGATCACGTGGCTAAGTGGGTAAGACGCTGGCTCGCTAGCCTGGAGTTCGGGTGTTCGATCCCTGCATTGGCCGAGAAAGTTCATCCAGATTTTCCGGCGTGGTTCCTCATTGTCAGTGATGCAGGACGGAGGGCCTGACAAGGACAGCTGTCTAGTCCTTCGGATGATACGAAAAACCGAGGTCCCGTGTATACATTGGAATGCACGTAAAAGATCCCTTGGCAGTTGGAATTCGATATAAGAGTAGGCGATAGTGCCGCTGCCCGGGCAAAATTTCCCTCATAGCACACTGTATGGCGTATGCCCGTCTTCATTAGCCCAGCATAGGAGCAGAACAGTAGGACGTTAAACCTCATTTCATTTCATTTCTGCTAAACACGGTGTCTCGGGTTCCCTACCGATGTTGGCCGGGATTTAGTTCCTCGGCATTTATCGGCGTGGTCATTTCAGGGACTAACATAGTTCAATTTTATTTCAATATTTAGCATGCGCGTTGGGGTCTTTAGCTGTGAGAGTAAACCGGAGAACCCGGGCCCTTATTCACGAAAACTTAAACTAAGATACAATAGAAATTTTAAGAAATACTGCAATTCGATTGGCTGACCAGTAAAATCAATTGGCATATATCCAATTTGCATATTGGTCAGCCAATCGAATTGCAGTATTTCTTAAAATTTCGATTGTATCTTAGTTTAAGTTTTCGTGAATAAGGGCCCTGGAGAAAACCCCACGAGTGTTAGATAGGAACTACAAGATGTAGCTCTTCAAAAAATTGGACAGAAACCCAATTATCCAAACATCAACTCACCAATTATCTCCCCTGTCAAAAAAAACCCCCAACATCCATGTAATAGGCAATTAGATATTTTTTTTGTAGATAACATTATTTCTATAAGTGAGACTCGTGTCGTGTGTCTTTGTATTTATATGACGTGTATACAGAGATCCATGTTTTCAAATGAGTTTCGCGAGGTTTTTCTCTGTATTTTTGTCATTATAAACAACATCCTTGGCTTTTTCTCTGTTTAATAGGCGAAGAGACAGGACAGTAGGCTCCCGAGTTGTTTACCAAACTGTTTTCTTAATGGAGATTTTGTCCCCAGGGATGTGGTTTTGACATTTGTCGAATCCCTATTTGATAGCATGATCTTATATCGCCTATAGCAACATGGTCGCTAATTTCACACAACCACGTGTGTTTTTACGTCATTATTCCTATTATAGCTCATCCTCTCCTAGCATTTCTCAGCCATCTTGGAGAAAGCATGGTCTACGTTGAAATGAGAAAAACTTATTCAACAATGTTATAATTATTTGTTGGGGGGTGGATGGCCGAATGGTTTGCACGTGCGCTGTATCATAAGCCTGTCATTGAGTTAACTAGGGTTTCGAATCCCAAGTTGTACGTGACAAGGGGCTGTAGGGTTGCCTGTCCAACCTCGTGGGTTTTCTCCGGGTCCTCCGGTTTCCTTCCACTGCTAAAGACCCCTAAACGAGTTATTGAAATAAAATTGAACCATATGTTAATCCCGAAATGACCTATAGTGGACGTTAAACCTCCCTCTCCCTCTAACTATTTGTTTTCAATGATCTTACATTTGTTGTGAAGGAAAGTACCGTATCTGAAGGTGCGTGATATACGAGCGTTGGCTGAGAAGTTCTAAGTCTATCTGTGACAGACTTGTACAAAGTCTATGTTTTCCATTTATTTTTCTACATAGTCCCCTTCGAGGTGTACACACTTTTTGTCAACGATGTTCTGAAGTCTAGATGCCGTTCAGGAAGACATTTTCTTCAGCGAAGCGCACAGCAGGGAATCTGGGTGGCCTTTCCCGGAAAATTTCAAAAACTAGGACCCCGGAAATGCCATTTCTAGTGATCTGAGAACAAGAATCCGGTTCTAAAATAATTAATTATAATGGGATTTTTCCAGTCAGAAATCCAGACAGGGGGAGGGGTCGTGCGCCGGGTGCGTTTCACATTAGATCTGCCCTGACTTGATGACTGCCCTATAGCCATCACAGGCACTTGAAGGGATTAAAATAAAACTTATTACTACTGCTTGACTATATATTATACTATTAATAAATAAAATGAATTCACGCATGCGTAGTACTCATGGCGTGTTCCTACTTACCCGGCAGGCTTTGATGTCAAATTTTGCCGCTAATCCAGAGTTAATCTTAGAACAATGGTGTTATAAACTCTAGTCCATATCTTTTTTAAGACTAAAACTGTATTGATTTTAACAAATTTAACTTTTATTAAATAACATTAAATAGCTTACACACATAAAAATATATTGATTTTAACAAATTTAATATTTATTAAATAACATTAAATGATTTACACATATAAAAATGCATTACAATTTACACATTTAACTTTTATTAAATAGCATTATATAATTTATAAATAAATGCCTTACAACATAACAATCATTTTACAGCCCCACTAAATAGGAAATATTTGTTCCATGCCGATTTACACTTAAAAAGCCATTTAATAACTGTGTTTTCAAATGTTCAATTCTTGTATCAAGTTGTCGATATTTCTTAACGCGAGGCCAATTTATATTAATATAGTGAATTGAATTCATGTTTGAAATCATAACGCGGGCATGAACTGTGTTCAAAATGTCATTAATTATATTAAGAGGGATAATGAGCTCATTAACGCTGAACACTAGTGAACAGTTCTTGAGTGACTACTTTTAAACAGACTATACTTTTAAGATCAATCAAAGGATTAACAGACTGCCGGCTAAGTGGGAACACACCGTACTCATTATGTGTTTTTTATCAGAATTCTGAAAAATCCTGGCATTTCAGAGACTCTAGATTCAAAAATTTCTACCGGAACCCCCTAGAAAGCTCGCGCCTGTATTGCTCGGCTCTCTGTGGGCCGAGATTGGTCAAAACTGTCTGGAATCGAACTGCGATAAATAAAGACATTAAAATCCTAATTAAAACATAGTTATTTATTAATAATTGAATATAAAATATCAGCATAATATATTATGTCAACAAGTCCAATTATAAACTATTTCACATTCACATATTTGTATCATTTGCTTGATAAAGACGAGAGGGGATCCTCGTCGAAATGTCGCTTAATATTAAACTCAGTAATTGTGTATCATTAAAATTGTACCTTGTGTTATAATATTGTGCATAAAAGAAACATACATTAATCAATAATCGAGTATAAAGTATTATCATACTATGTGAATAAGTGTAGTAAACTATTTCACATCATAATATTATGCATAAAATAACCATATATAATAAATGAATTATTAGGCAACACAAATATAAACTAACTCACCTACAAGAAACATAAATAATAAATATTTGAAGTCGAACTGGGTTTATTAAAGAATGGACAACATTCCTCTATATTTATACCCAGTGGCTATCGCAAACTTACTATCTTAATAATAATTAAAGTAGAAATATTTGAACATATACATGATAAGAGTTAAACATATAATACAAAATGTGATATAAATTAATATATTTATTGTTGAGAGGTCACTCAATATAAATCAATGGCTAAGATGCATGTTAAGTAATAATGAATTGTTTTAAAGTAGCTAAGTCTCTAACTCAATATCGTCTAAAATCTTCGACATTGAAAACACGAATCATTTGTCAATTTAAATCAACATTGATGTTGTGATCTTACCGGAAAAGGATAGGCTTCTGATATCCAATATTTAAGACAAAAAAAACATTTTACAATTGGTACACGAATAGTGTACCACAATGCGTTTCAGCGCCATGTGTAATAAGGGATTGGAAAAAAGAGGCTAGGCATATTCCACTAGTCATGTCAAACAGTGACCGCATATTCGTATCTGGAGAGCATGCGCAATAAATACTATCGGTGACTCGGTGTAGACTGAAATAACCAGACGCTAGAGATTGCCATTCGATTGATACTTCTGGCGTATTTCGCGCAACATAACTGATTTGAAATTAGAGTAAAAACGGAAGCGATTGAATGTAAATCAGTTTATATACATTCATATTACATTATTATATGCGTTGCTACTCATTTGTGTCAATGTCTAGGCCCCAAATATTAGCGATTTAGCTCCTTTAAGTTAAGTGGTCCGAAAAGACAGTTCATTCGGATTAGAACGATCAGGGTTCGAACTAAAGATTAGTCAATTTAGATAAATAATCACATGTAGGCCATACACCAAAATATGTACTAAACAATAAATGAAATGAAATGAAATGGGGTTTAACGTCCTACTGTTCTGTTCCTATACTGGGCTAATGAAGACGGGTATACGCCATACAGTGTGCTATGAGGGAAATTTTGCCCGGGCAGCGGCACTATCGCCTACTCTTATATCGAATTCCAACTGCCAAGGGATCTTTTACGTGCATTCCAATGTATACACGGAACCTCGGTTTTTCGTTTCATCCGAAGGACTAGACAACTGTCCGTTCTGCATCACTGACAAGGGGAAACCACGTGTACTAAACAATACTTATACCACGAAACTTGAAAACGAAATCTCAGATTAAAGGGTAAATGATAGTGTAATAGAATTAATTTGTTCGTTATGCAAAGGAAATATGAAGCCGTGACCAAACATTGTCGACATGTACATGGTTGTAGCACACTCAAGTGGGGCTTATGTCGCCTTTCCTACTGAATGTAACTGACGTTTCGGCAACTGGAAGCAACTGGCATCAACTGAATGCCCCTTACAACTCAAAGCAGTTCCAGTCAGTTGAAGTGGAGCTTATGCCGACGCCCGACATTACAACTGAATGCACTAGCATTTCTGTAGTTCCTTTAGGAACGGTCTCTGGTCAGACAGTGTCCGCTGACAGTTCCTATCCGTCCCTGCATAGCTGCAATATGAAAATACCGCTCCTCCCCACCTCTGTTCGAAGGCTATTTTGGAATTCAGACTTTCTATTTTTTACCGTGATTCTCTATTTGTCGCCAAGAGAAATCATTTCTCGCCATATCTGACACACATTTATAATAATTCAACACTATTTTCAATTAGAATTTTGCGATTAAAAAGACATGCGGGGTCTGCATGTTCGAGTCTCGGAATGGCTGATCAATTCAAACGAATTAGTGTATGTTTTTAAATCGCAAAATTCTACAAAAATGTAGTCATAGAATTGTGGTCAGACCGACCATACCTTGAAGGGGGGGCGGGGGCTTCTTCTGTGATGGCTATCAGTTCCAACTCGACTTGAGGGCTCCGAATTCAGTTCCTCTCAGTTGCTGATTTGATCGACATATGCAAACTTGCAACTGGTTGAAAGCTGTTGCCCTCAGTTGCAAAGTCGACATAATTGTAAATAATTTCTTCTTCGACTTTCTGCTTTCCTTATAATAGTTACTATTATCAAGATAATATACACCATTCTATAATATTTCTATATTAAACATACATTATGCAAGAGCTAAATCTGCCTATTGTAGGTATTTTCTTTAGGCTTTAAACGTTTTCTAAATTATTACACTATTTTGCCTATACCGTTTTTTTAGGACTTCGAATTTTGTCTAATGGTTTGGATTGTTCGTACTTGGTTTTATTTTATTATTAATTAGACATTGATAAACTTATCCAGACCATAATCAACCCTTGATGCCATCGCTAGCCTGCGATATTTACTGGATTATGATCCCATTTGCTGCTCGACTTCCATTCATAATTTAATCATGAAATGGATAATCGAGACTATGTTTATATTATGCCTTTACATTATTTAGTTTTTAACTATTATAGTGAGAACTGCCATCTTTTCATCTTATCTACCATAATGTATCTTTAAGCTAACTTTTTACATATTACTGGGTCGGGGTGGTCTGGATACATTAATGTTGATCCACTAAGCTTTGCCTGAATTTTGTTTAACTTGATTAACCCGTACACATGTAAATATATAATTGAATAGTAAATTGAGGCAGGGAATATAAAAACAAATCTAAACCAATTAAAAGGTAAATAAAGATAGAGAATATAAAAATATTAATCCAATAACGAACACGGAAAGATGGTGCTGCAGGTAGTAAAGATTCCGGACAAACAAAGTTCATATGATCCCACTCAGTAAGAATTTTGTCTTGCTCATCGTCTGTTTGATTTATTATATCTATTACTGCATGACCACTTAATATGTCGGGCACTGCACACTTGTCAGCTCTGACTACAAGAAGATTGTTTTTCTTCACCTTCTGTAGAATCATGCCAATTTCATAGTATTTCCATTCGATATTTTGAACGTTTTCGTAGCTGGTTATAATGACCATCGCAACACTTTGACTAATTGCTGTCCCCATTTCGGATAGTTGATGTCGACCAGGTGGTATGTCCCTGTTTGGCAAAAACACTTTACGTCCTTTATCTTCAAGGTAGGAAGCAATCACCCGAGCCCGTTCTTCTTCATTCTCGCTACAGGAAATATATACGTCATAGTTTATGTCTTCATTGTTTTTTTGTATGGCCTCGAGAGCGTTCACGAACTTAACAACATCGAAACACCTAAGTGCTTCCAATTCGTTGACTATACTTGTGGCGATCCTGTACAAGATGTACAAGATGTACAAGAAAACAACTACAAGCACTAAATACAAAACACCAATGATAGTTGAATCCGATTTTGATATGAAATCCACCACACCCAGCTCGTACAGAACTCCACGAGCAGCACGAGCAGCACGAGCAGCATACGCACAGACCGGTACCAGCCATAGAAACAATAACATTTTCCTAATAATAAGTGAACGAAAACCCATGATAAAGTTGATACTCCACCCGAATAAAGCAAGGATATAGACCAAAGAGTTGAAATTAAGCATTTCGTTTGCCCCTTGCGTGATAATATCTAAAATTTAAAAATAAAATCTTTAAAAGGGATGAACAAAATAACTTTTCATCCATGTCATGTGGAAATACAGATCCCTACTCCAAAACTGTGTTTATTACTCTAATTAAGGGCCCGACAAGGACAGCTGTCTAGTCGTTCGGATGGGACGAAAAACCGAGGTTTCCGTGTACACATTGGCGTGCACGTAAAAGATCGCTTGGCAGTTAGAATTCGATATAAGAGTAGGCCGTAGTGCCGCTGTCCGGGCAAAATTTCCCTCATAGCACACTGTATGGCGTATGCCCGTCTTCATTAGCCCAGGTTAGGAGCAGAACAGTAGGACGTTAAACCCCATTTCATTTCATTTCAATTCATTTCACTTACACTAATTAATCCGTGGTATACGTGTTCCGTACCATTAAAAACTTTTTCTCTCTAAAGATGCATCCCAGATCTTTATAATTTTCTACTGAAACTTGTGTACTATAGACAATATTTTCACACCAAGATAAATTGAATTTGAATGACAGCAACTCGATCATGCGCTAATGCATTGGAAGGTCTATACCAGGAGCGGATTAAGATTGAGTTTTTCGGAGGTGGTTTGACAAGAAGGATCCCACCAACGGGTGTTCGTAGGTCTTCCCATAGAAAGTTTTGAAAATTACATCGCTCTTTTCTGTTGGTTAAACTGGGATGTTTCATTTCGTCGCGAAAAAATTGTCTACAGATATGAAACTTACACGTTAGAAAGATCACGTGATGCTTTTCTGAACCCATCACGGTTACCGATTTATAAGAGCGAGGATTCCAATATTGTACTCCGTAGAAACAATTGAAGAGCCCGGGGAAGAACGATCTAAGACACTTTTTCAACCAACCCCAGTTATTGGCGCCATCTGGTAGCAAATTGTATGAGCTTTCTGTGGAACATTCAATTTCAGGTAAAAACGATCGGAGTCACATCGAACCAAGGCCCTTCTGAAATGACCTCCCGGACAAATACGTCCATCGTTCCCTTTATTTAACCTTAATTTGCCTGAAAAGTTGAAGTCAGTTGTACTGGTAATTATGGTTCGTATTAAACATTATTTTGAAGTTGTAATTAAACCCACTCATGTTCTGTTCGCGTCAAACATTCTCGTCCAAAAGTCTGTTTTGCCTTTTATGCGAAAAGACAAAAAAAATGTGACTTAGATCGTTCTTCCCCTGGACTCTTCAATTGGACAAAAGTTGAATTTTAACACATTTAGCATACATTGATTCAGCTGAAACTTGTACAACGTTTTATTCAGCGATTCGTCAGCTTAGGCCTACTTATAAAAAACAGGACCCGAGAACGATGACCGGAAAAATGTTACCTAGAAGCTTTAACAACACTAAAAAAATTTTGACATAATAAGTTTTCTTTCAAACTGATTCTTGATCAATATCGCCCTAAAGTAATGCCTCTATGTCTAGCAAGGTGGGGGCGACCGTGCGCTCCTGGCTCCATAGTAGATCGCGTATGATTCGCACCGACAGACTCGAGGTCCCTGAGTCTGGCCCCATGAGAGGGGAAGGGTCTGCACGACAGCATTTTTGAAAAACTATCTGTAAATGCAGACGTGGACGATTGAAACACGCGCCAGAGAATAATTGAAATTGAAATTCTTTCAAATTCTAAATCGAAATTTCAATTTCTAGTTTCTCGAAGTTTCCACATATTAACTTGACATTCGTATATCTCAACATTTCGAACTGAAAAAGAACATGACCTGGCAATCATTCTCCATTAAAGTTACAGTTTCATATTTTTAAGTTATATTTTTAAAATGTATTAAAATAAAGCCCTAAAATAGGTGATATCTGTAAACAGTCCTACCTTGTTAAAGAATAATCCTATTAATCCTAGTATTCACTATTGCAAGTTGAGAAATTGGCAAAAATATCATTTTCAACTTCAAATTCAAACGTTTGAAGATAGCTATTCCATGGTGGGGAATAGGAAAACAAGGGAGGTAATTGTGTTATTATTTCCGGTGTAAATGAGTTTTAAGTGCGAGAATGACACCTATGATCGTATAATATTGAGTTGACAACCTATTGAGCAAAAGACATAGAAATAATTATGTCCTGACTTTCTTAGAAAATATGAAATTGTAACTTTAAAGTATTCGGATTAAATGATAAAAATAGGACCTCTGACTCACTCTTCAGACTCTAAAGAACAATTGCATACGCATACTTTAGAATACTTACGTAATAATTTGGTATTAGAAGTTTGAACTTGTATAAATCTGAAAACCTTATTTTTGTTTATTTCCGTATCTAGGTAACGCACGTAGGCTTATTGTGTTAGTTCAACCAAAACCGAAAATAGGTTTCTGGGAAAAGATATAAATAGACCCGCATAAAAGTATATGGCCACAGATCACTAATTATTTCCCCATTGACTTTTATGTTAATTCTCGTCTCTTAGACCGGCTCTAACTTTTTCCCAAACTTTCGTTGGGTAGAACGCTTTCTGCCACAGATGGAGCAACATGTGGCAAACTCTTGCCCAAAAGCATGTATGAGGTTCACCATGAAAAACTTGAGATACACAAGTTGGAAGTAGAGACAAGTAAACATGCAATTTCCGGCCCTACATTTCAACGTAACCAACCTCACAACTCCTGTATCCTTCCGCCTCAAAATCATGAATATTCACCAAAACCTGGCAGAAAATGTATTTTCAAACCCTTTTTTTCGATTCTACACAAAAAAGTCAATAAAAATCGCCATGCAAAAGGGGGAAAAGGGGAAAGGAAGAGAGAGACTAAAAATAACTTTGGCCCTTGTTTTAATAATATTCAAAATTAAAAACACGAATTAGAATTCAGTATTGGTCCATTTCAATCAATATTGATGTTGTAATCTTGCCGTGAAAATATGCGATCCTAATATCCAATATTTAAGACATAATGAGTATCTTAAAATCATTACATGAGTCGTGTATTCTATGGTTTCTGGCGCCATTTGTAATGAACAAAGAAAAACAAATCCTTCAAGACAATGCGGAAGTAATGAGTAATGGCTAATTCACAAACGACAAAATAAAAACATGTAGGATAGATTTCCGTTCAATTTGAACAGTTCACGCATTTCACCAAATATAATTAATTAGAAATTATAATATTTCTTTTATAAATGGAATATAATCTCTTAACATACATTCATATTGTATTGATATATGCTTTTAGGCTCATTTAAGGTTTCGAAGGATAGGGTGTAAAGCCCTTTGACTTATCCCTTGTAATTGTAAATTATAAAGAGACGATCTCCAGCACAGCTAGCAAAGAAATATTTTCCGAACAAAATTTTGCCGAGAAAGTCCGTTATATATCATGTTCCTGAAGCAACGACTGTGAGTTTTACGACATCTGGCCGTTGCTTCTTTACTTCACAATTCCCAAACTTATAGCTATGTTATCTACAGACACGTGAGCAGTAGCGTCCAATCAGAGGTTGTGACATCGCAACCTCCACGGAAACCTTGACATTGAATGAACCTTGAACTTGGCAACTCGATTATCACAGGCAGACATTTCAGCTTGAAAGGGCGAAACTTGACATTCCATTCGCGACGATCGAGGAATCTGATAGGCTCACAAGTTGGGCTTGTACCCAATCGAAATTAGTGCCAAAATATGCAGGGTATTACACGACGGCCTTGATAAGATGTGCGTAGTTAAAGCGAGACCAAGCCTTCGCGACGATCAAGGAATCTGATAGGCTCACAAGTTGGGCTTGTACCCAATCGAAATTAGTACCAAAATTTGCAGTGAGTACACGAAGGCCTTGATAAGATGTTCGTAGTTAAAGCGAGATCAAGCCTTCTATTGAAGATGGTTATATATCTGAATTTTGTAGGACTTCAAGGAGTTTAACTAACACTCGTGCAAAATAGCCTAAGAAGAGAATCTGGAATTCAGATCCCTTACCCAGCATATATAAATTAAATCGGGTTTAACATCCTACAGTTCGACAAATTAACAATGTAAAAATCAAGTTTTACCCTCTCAACATTTAGCCTTTCAAATTCACTGAAACCTCATCTTTGCATTTTCAACTATTATAATGGTGTGATAATCTGCTATCGCTAATATAATTAATGCTACTTAAATTAACCACTTTAAGGTCAACTTCCTAGTAAGTCGTTAACCTGTCACCACTTTCCAAGCCGTCATTGGTAACGACGTTAATCCCATCTATTGTTTTTGTTGATTTATTATATTGTTTAATCTTTTATGCATTGTTCATCTATCGACATGTCAGTTTTAATTACATTTACTTTTATCTTTTTATCTGATTTTCCTTAAATATTACAAAATTTGTACATTGAATGCAGTCACTAGTTAGGATACTTTACTAAGTGCAGTAACTGCCCTGTCAGTACTGTATGACGATATATGTATATTTATGTTCCGGTATATTGAAGAATCATTCGAAGTCTGTTATATCCGAAGAGAGAATTTACACCTCTAAACTATCAAATGTTCTCCATTGCATTTTCACTTATCCAAAAATCTCAAAAATTGCCATTTGTATTGTGATAATTTTGCAATTTTAACCATAATATTATTTCCTCTTAATATGACAACGATTCGGCATGTTCGTAAAAAAATAACCTTGGCAGTTGGAAATCGTAAAAGAGCATAAGTAAAAATACCGCTGCTGTTCGGGCCAAATGCTTCTACCGTGCATTGCATTCGTAACCATAGTAATATGAAATTACCAAATGACCGAAATATTGTGTAGACGAGACACCCTTCCATTTTGTTTCCGTCCCAAGTCATGATGGTGGCTGCCTTTGAAATGGCGCAGACCCTGTTTACTTGACAATGGGATTTAAAATGAGTTGAAATGGAGTATTACGTCCTGCTTTTCTGCACCGATTGGAATAATGAAGACTGACGATGGGATTTAAATTAGATGAAGCCCGGGCAGATTGACGTTACCTGTATTTCTCGGAAAGTTTCTCGGTAATTTCCGGCGTGGTTTCCAATTGTTATTCGTGCAGGACGATTAGCATGATAAAGAATAGCGTTTAATCGTTCGGATTGGCGTACAAATAAACCAAAACCCTTGGCCGTTGGAATTCGATGTAAGAGTAGGCCGTAGAGCCGCTGTTCGGGCAAAATTTCCATCATAGCACACTGTATGGCGTATGCCCGTCTTCATAAACCCAGTTCGGAGCAGAACAGTAGGACGTTAACCCCTTTTCATTTCCAGGCTTTAAAACTTCGAGTCGTGATGAGTGACTTCGTATAATTTTAATCCCGAACGTATTAATTTTAGAAAACACCCTCGTGACTAATCGGGAAGTTTTGATTCTTTCAAATTAATGTCTCCATCCCGATCGTGCATTTAGTGGACAATATCTCATTTAATCCACGCTCAAATGTATTCAGACTGATTAATTGACATTTCAATAAGAAAATAAAATCAAAATACCAACAATAGATACTCTTCCGGCTTGGATTCAGTCAGATTAAAAACATTTTAACTCAATACTTGTTGATGACGCTGGAGTGTCTATGTCCCTCGCAGAAGGTGCCGAATGTTGATAAATTTTCAATTCATCATATATATCTTTGACAAATATTGACCGGAACCATTTTTTGGTGGACTGATATTACTATTAGAGAATCAACATGCACAATACTGTAGTTTATTACAAGGAGTCGAAATACATCAAATAATTTTTTTTTTTTCGAGTGAAGCCTGAATCATTACAGGCCCGGGACTCTACAGCGCAGTGGACGCTTACGGCTTGCACCCGGACGCTTTCACTTGATTTGCTATTATTGTTTATGTCATGCAATGTCTATATGTTGTTTGTGTTGTCCGTAGGTTTGTCTTGTCCGCAGGTTTGTCCTGTTCACAGGTTTGTCTCGTCCCCAGGTTTGTCTTGTCCGTAGGTTTGTCTTGTCCGTAGGTTTGTCTTGTCCAAAGGTTTGTCGTGTCCGTAGGTTTGTCTTGTCGGTTTTGGTTTGTGTGTAGTGGGGTCATCCTGCACTTACTATTTAACTATATGGGAAATCATTCAATCGTAGATATTCCTACAATATGTCCAACAAGCTTTCCTAGTCGTGAACCCCAATCTGATTAAAATACAGATCTATATTTCGTTTCGTTTTTTTTATACTTTCGATGGCCTGCACTACATGAAGATCTAACCAGTTATAGCGATAGGTCACGTCAGGGGTCAAAAGACCGACTTATGACCCGATGATGTCAGACATTTGATTAACCAATAAACATTGATATTACTTGTGGATTACCCACAGTTCCGTGCAAAACAGGCCTAAAGCTCGCCGTGACGGACCGTTTCATTGGCTTATCCCTGACACCATTCAGAACACGAGTTAAATAACAACTGTTCCAGATCCAAGTGTAGTAAAGACAAGTAAAACGAAATTTTGAACTATAAAAACGAAACGAAATAGGATCTGTGTTTTAACCACATTGTCGTGAACCCCAATCTGTTTTACAGAGGATTACGAAAATCTTCTTATATCTCTGTAAAAGATGACTGCCTTCAACAAATGACGTCGCGCAGAATGGTGCCTTTTACTCGTTCTAATACCCATTTACACTAAAATAGGAAATAAGTTTTACCTACAAATACTTCAAACGTCTTTATTTATTTTTCTAATACATAAAAAAAATGTTTTAGAATTTAATTTGTCGGAGGAAAAATGTTAATATCTGTGGCTCATTAAGTCGCATCGATGTCATCCTTATCAGTGATTGTCGCGGCCTAGCGAATATTCACTGCGGATCATTGTGCGTGAACCCCTCACTGTTCCCACAAGCGCTCTTTAAGTCAAGCTGGTAGACAATTAGCTATTGGGTTGTCAGTTAGTGACATTTTTGCCCAGTGCTTGCCCTATGGGTGTTTTTCAGGGAATCCAGTGTACAAATTGGCGTGCCACATAAAAGATCCCTTGACAGTTGGAATTCGATAAAAGAGTAGGTCGTAGAGCCGCTGTCCGGACACAAGTTCCTTCATACACAGGAATCTGACCTTCAAATCGTATATATAAGCATACACCATACCGAACTAGACAATATATATATATTATATATTGTCTAGTTCGGTATGGTGTATGCATATATACAGATAGAAGGTCGGATTCCTGTGCTTCATAGCACACTGTATGGCGTATGTTCGTCTTTAGCCCAGTCGGAGCAGAACCGTGGGACGTTAAACCCCATTTGATTTCATTTCGTGGGAATATATCTTTAAGGGAACCTGAGTCTACCATGCCATACTTGTACGCCCATTCCATATATACCCGATAAATACTTCCGTGGGAATGTATCTTTAAAGGACCCTCGCCCACCATGCCATACTCGTAGGCTCCTTTTTTAGTCCATCCCTGAAAACAACTTATTGTTTAAGTTTACAATCCACCCCCGTCCTAGCAGCGAGGAAATTATAATCTTTAACTAACAAGAGACGTGGGAGACGTTCATTCTATCTTAATAGACAACTATTCATTTCCAGTTTCTTTAGTTAAAATTGTGTGCAATATGTCAACAAGGGCTAAACCAGTCTTACATCTTTCTCTTCGTCACACGAGTGAGTAAAAACTGTTTTTGAGATTTTCTTACAATTAAAGAGTATTAGAAGAGAATGGGATCATATTTAACGTCAAGTTATTGGCCTAACGTCAAGTCTCTTTAAAGGGATGGCATCCTTTAAAGATACATTATGGGAGATTCGATAACAATTTGGCAGTTGTCACTATAATAGTTAAAAAATAGATAATGTAAAGGCAATTTGCTGAAAATTGAATTCAAATTGATCCACTATGAACCGAGAACTAAGCGTTTGAAATTTCCGCCTAGCCTCGATCATCACTACTAAAGTCAGTACGATAAACAGCATAGTCTCGATTATCCATTTAATCGTTAAATCGTGAAGGAAAGTTATGCAGTAAATCGGCTCATAATTCACTAAAGACCGCAGGCTAGCGATACCATCTACAGTTGATGATGGTCTGGATAGGTTAATTAATGTCTAATTAATAATTTAGATAACATTCCAGTCCTAAATAAAGACCTGCAATAGACAGATTTAGCTCTTGCATAAGGTATCCTTCAAACAAAATCATTGTTAGATTTGATCGTGGTTTGAATTTTAAGAACTTCAGTGGGGTGAGTGGCCAAATAGTTTAACGCGTGAGCGTTAGATGACGAGGTCTGTCGTGGTGGTGGGGGGGGTACCGCGCGCGCTCTGCATTATAGGATCTATCATTGTGTCCAGTGGCGTGGTTTCGATTCCCCACTTGTAACTGACAAGGAGTAGGGTCGCCTGTCCAACCTCGTGGGTTTTTTCCGGGTCCTCCGGTTTCCTCCCACTGCTAAAGACCCCTACGCGCAAGTGAATTATTGAAATTAATTGAACCACATGTTAGTCAAAAAATGACCTAGTTGGTGTTGAGTGGACGTTAAACCCCAACTGGACTAACGAAGACGGGCCTACACCATGCAGTTTGATATGAAGTGCATTTCGCCCGGTCAGGACCTCTGACCTACTCAACAGTAACTGCCAATCCTAAACGATCGCTAAGACAAAGGATTGAAACAAATTATTACTGAGTTAAAGGCAAGGCATTTTAAATTGAAATGTATGAGGAGTTCGGACTTTAAGAACTTCCGGGAACACGTGTGTGCACAATGCGGTCGTTGATCAGCAAAAAGAAAAATAGTTAAACATGTCGGAGTATTTTTATTAGTTGCTGAGATGAAACAAAACTTTGAACATATACGAGTATTAGTTGTTGAGATTTTGAAGTTGAAATTTACGAATCTTTCAGAATAATATCCCTGTCTGATGTTTGACGATATATTTCCACTTTTCGACCACTCCAAGGAAATGTTAATCAAAGCTTGTATTTAAAAACATAACCTGTTTTATTTTCTGGATTGGTGTGATAGCCGTCTGCTTAAGTATCTATAGCAATTAGCTTTTGCGCGGGGTGTTCGATCCCTACATTAGCCGAGAAAGTTTCTCCAGATTTTCCGGCGTGGTTCCACCTTGTCAGTGATGATTGGCGTGCATGTAAAAGATCCCCTGACAATTGGAAATCGATATAAGAGTATACCGTAGTGCTGCTGTCCGGGTGTGATAGTGTCTCTTTAAGTATCTATTGCAATTGGCTCGGGTATGATGGCGTCTCTTTAAGTATCTATAGCAACTGGATTTGAGTAATTTTGTGTGTAGCCGGCGGTGTGGTTGAAGTAGAGACCTATACATGTGATTACATATATAACTAACCACCCCCACCCAGAAAGTACACAACCCCAGTCACACAGCAACACAGACGGATAATTATAACTACCGTCTTCCACTTCTCCTACAATCAAGACAGAGAAAGGCACTTATTCTTACTTAAAACACGTTACCATAGTAACGAGCATGAGAACGAGGGGCGTTCCCTGTACTGAAGCAGTGTGTGAAATACTTGAATTAATGGCCGCCCCACCCTACCTCTCACAGACTCGTTGGTAAGGTCGAACTGGTTGCTGGGGTGATTTTAAGGGTCATTGAATACGTCTTGTTAGTTTAGGTTGGTTAGGTTATAGTCACTTACAAAACTAGGCGTAAACTCCGACATTTGTCTGCTTGGGTTTTTTTATTTCTGTATAAACTAAACTTTATTTTGTTTTTTTCTTTCTTTTTTTTTTTAACTGAATTTAATTATTTCTTAAAACTTAATTCAATTCTAAACTTATTTTTTTTTTATATAAAAATGTAGTCATTTCTCACAACTTAAAGATACATTATGGGAGATTTGATAAAAAGCTGGAAGTTCTCACTATAATAGTTTAAAAATAGAGAATGTAAAGAGAATTTGCTGAAAATTTCAGCCAAATTGATTCACTCTGAACCGAGAATTTAGCGATTGAATTTTAGGCCTAGTCTCGATCATCATTATCAGTACGATAAAAAACATAGTCTCGATTATTCATTTTTTGATTTAATCATCAGTGAGCGTTGAGCAGCAGATCGGATTCCAATCCAATAAATATCGCAGGCTAGCGATGACACCGAGAGTTGATTATGGCCTAGATAAGTTTATTAATGTCTAATTAATAATTTATATAACATTTCAGGCCTAAAAAAAGACCCGCAATAGACAGATTTAGCTCTTGAATAATGTATGTTTAATTCAACTCAGTGAGTAAGACGTTGGCTCGTTACCATGGAGATCCTGTATTCGATACCGGTGTTGCCCGAAAAATTTTATCGGGATTTTTCTTTGTCCTGCCCCCCCCCCCTTGTCAGTGATGCAGGACGGAGGGCCTGGCAAAGGACAACGTATAGTCATTCGGATGGTACGAAAACGGAGGCCCAGTCTACATATTGGCGTGCACGTAAAAGAGAGAGAGAGAGAGAGAGAAATGGGGTTTAACGTCCACTCGACACAACTAGGTCATTTCGGGACTAACATATGGTTTAATTTTATTTCAATAATTCGCTTGCGCGTAGGGGTCTTTAGCAGTGGGAGGAAACCGGAGTGCCTGGAGGAAACCCACGAGGTTGAGAAGGCGCCCCTATCTCCATGCCACATACGTTCACACCAGGGCTCGAAACCACAGCCGCAAGCCAGAGGTGACCGGCCAGCCAGAGGTCGAAGCGCGGCACTCTAGACCACTAGGCCATCCCAACCCCCGCACGTAAAAGAACCCTGGAATTCGAAATAAGAGTCGGGCGCAGTGCCAAATAGACCATAGCCAGAGCAGGACAGTAGGACGTTCAACCCCATTTAATTTGAAATTAAAAAAAAGACATCTTCCTAGATAAACGTGAAGGTGGTTGTATTTTTAAGCCAATCAAAATTCAAATTTTCATTCATTGGTCGTTATTTTCGTCTTTCATGCCACCATTTTTTTTTTTTTTTTTTTTTTTTAGAATGTTTTATTAATGTGGATTTGACCAGGAAATAAGTAAAGTTCCCCTAGTATAATTTACCTAATAATAAAATATATATATATAGCTGTACTTAAAACATAAGGTATACCCATCATGATATTTAAAGGTAATAAATCGCTAACTATTATAATAGTGTGATAATCTGCCAATCGCTAATATAATTAATGTTTCTTAAATTAACCACTTTAAGATCAAATGGCTAGTACGGGTTCACTCCCATTTCGACTACGTCCCATTTCGACTACAAATTTTATTACCCTCAAAATCCTGACCCCCAACTAATCAGTAATGAACTGTTCCACTGATTAAGAGATCTGATTAAACTAATGATTATTGTTAAAATTGCTTAAAGAGAGAGAGAGAGAAATGGGGTTTAACGTCCACTCGACACAAACTAGATCATTTCGGGACTAACATATGGTTTAATTTTATTTCAATAATTCGCTTGCGCGTAGGGGTCTTTAGCAGTGGGAGGAAACCGGAGAACCCGGAGAAAACCCACGAGGTTGGACAGGCGACCCCACTCCTTGTCACGTACAACCGGGGATTCGAAACCACGCCAGTTGACTCAATGACAGGCTTTATGATACAGCACGCACGTGCTAACCATTCAGCCATCCAACCCCCTCCCCCATTATATATTAAAGTAGCTAAGTCTCTAACTCAATATCATCCAAAATCTTCTATATTGAAAACACGATTTATTTGTCGTTTTAAAACAACATTTTGCAATTGGTACACGAATCGTGTACCATAATGCGTTTCAGCGTTATTTGTAATAAGGGACTCGAAAAACGAGGCTAGGCATATTCCACAAGTCATGTCAAACGGTGATGCTATTTTCTTATCTGGAGAGCATGCCCAATAGATACTATCGGCGTAGACTGGAATAACCAGACGCTAGAGACTGAAATTCGATTGAGAATACTGGCGTATTTCGCCGAACCTAACTGATTAGAAATTACAGTAAAAACAGAAACGATTGGATGTAAATCAATTTATGTACTTTCATATTACATTATTGTATGTGTTGCGACCCATTTGTGTCAATTTCTAGGTCCCAAATACTAGCGACTTAGCTCCTTTAAAGCTTGTTTTCTGTAACATCAAAGAAAAAATATCAACTCAGAGTACATTTTGGTTTTGAATATTTGTAATATTTGGAGATTGCATTGAGTTTAATACTTGCTTATCTATATAAGATGAATTGTTTCAAATTTGGTACATTTATTTTTCAAGTTCACAATCATTCAGTCAAAATTTTTGTTATCTTATTAGAGTTCCCTTATATCAAATATTAATAATAGAGTAAACTCCAAACATCACCAACACCAAGAAATTTTAATGATTACATGTACATTACCGTTACCGTTTGGTTATGGAACCATTTTGAAGAGAGAGAGAGAGAGAAATGGGGTTTAACGTCCACTCGACACAAACTAGGTCATTTCGGGACTAACACATGGTTTAATTTTATTTCAATAATTTGCTTGCGCGTAGGGGTCTTTAGCAGTGGGAGGAAACCGGAGGACCCGGAGAAAACCCACGAGGTTGGACAGGCGACCCTACTCCTTGTCACGTACAACCGGGGATTTGAACCACGCCAGTCGACTCATTGACAGACTTCATGATACAGCGCGCGCACGCTAACCATTCAGCCATCCAACCCCAACCATTTTGAAACTGTTGGACACAGGAAAAATATCACCGAATAGTGATACTAAATATTGAAATGAATTTGGAATTGGACTTTTAATGAACAGTGACCGCCTTCACCAGAATACTTCTCAAAATTTCCACATATTAATTAGATTATATTACTTTCATTTAACAAAGAAATAGGTCTGTGTGTCTAAATTATTTTTATAATTATTGTTATATTTCTATAATCAGGTTTGCTAGGCAAGGTGGACTGGCCATCCATTTTTTGACTGACATTCCAACGCTGTGTCATATTGGTGACGATCAATGTGTAAAGCACTGTGTAATCATTTTACAAACTTTTACAAAGTTTGATTAGACCACATAGACCTTGTTCTTTTAATTTTAACCATAAGATAATAGCAACACTACTATGTTTTTCATGTAATAAAATAGAAGTTTTGAATATGATTATTATATTGAATGATATGTATATATATAAATATAAATTGGTTTCTTTTTTCACATTTCGTGAAATATACCCCCAAATTTTTTTTGGATTAATAATTATAACATGAAATTAAATAAAAGAATTGATAACATGTGACAATATATTAGATGATAAATAATACATGAGAATGAATAGGAAGATAAATTAGATCATATAAGAAATTATCATAAAATAAGAATAAGAAACGTTCATGATATAAGAAACGTTCATGATATAAGAAACGTATATGATATAAGAAATGTTCATGATATAAGAAACGTATATGATATAAGAAATGTTCATGATATAAGAAATGATCATATAAGAATAAGAAATGATCATAATAATAACCAAAATATTGAATAATATATACTTATGAGAAAATGAATAAAAAGAATAGAGTATTATCTGAACTTTTGCACAGTCTTGACAATTTGACAGTGTTGAAGACATACATGATTATATTTGGAACGGAAAGTGAGACTGGTATTACATTTTAGTCAGGTTGAGTACAGGGAATGACCACATTCTTTTGATTCAAAATTATTTAATATAATTGATTTCTTGTCACACATTGAATGTTATTATATGAGATGGTCGAGAGATATTTCAGGTTTAATCTTGTTGAGCAACATCTCTGATAACAGACTGGACCAAGAAGCTTGAAGCTGATATCTTCAATCCTGGACAAGGTTGACTTTGTCAAACCAAGTGAGATTTCTCCAATGTCAAGAAGAAGAAGTACCAGCACATGGTTCATCACCAGATAAACTTCAAGGTATCCAGACAACAAAATGTGCTAGATCAATAAGATGAATGTGGTGGACCTTACAATCGTAATCCCTGATCCAGTAAATTGTAACGTTCCAGAAACTGCCAAAGATGAAAAGTGTGTACCTGATGAAATTTGTGTATAAGTGCGGCGGAAGCATTATAATTGTGTGTTACAGCAGAAATTACGTTTATATAACCATGTTAATATCTAATGTGAATGTGTTCTGCATTGGAAACAATCAATTATCAACTACTGCCAGAAATAATGTGTTCAATTATTTCCACAAATAATAAATATTTCAATGTTGCATACTTTAAAAAGTGAAAAATTTCAAACTTTCTTCATTATAGTGCTAATATTTTATTATGTGACTCTTAATTATCATTGACTTTTCATATTTTATTATCTTTATTCAGTTCAATAACTGACCGAAAAACATTTAATTGGAATTTTTTTTTTCTTCTCATAATTATTGCAAGTGATATTTATGTATGTGACAAGGATGCATTATACATAAGGCGACAACAAAGGATTACCTTAGTGACTTTAGCCTGTATAATCATATAACAGCATAATTCACTCAATATATTGTGATACAAAATTTTATACAAATATTTAATTATAAGCATATGTTTTTCTTTTATATAATTATTAATAATTTCATCAAGTATATTGTGTATATATATCATGCGAGGACGCATGAATTTTTCAGGATGGGGGCATTTATCACCGAATAGTGATACTAAATTCTACTTCTTTTTCAAATTTTATTTAAAGGATATACAGAATTTATTTCTTAAAGTATATAGACAATATAGCTAATAGTAAGGTTATCATTTGGTCTTTCTTTACTTTTAGTGTTAATATTTTGATTTAAAGTCTATAAAAAGTAATTGCCTAAATGCATGATTGGCTTTGACTGTTTTATAATCTTTGGATGCCAGTGGGCTTATTAAGAGAAACCTTGAGCAAAGATTTATACAGTTAACAATGCAGTCTGATCAATGCCAATCAAGTGTCAATGCTTTTTAATTCTTTATGGCTTAAAGCTTATTAGATCCTATAAATTATATTTCACTATGAAACTTTCAACCAATGAAATTTATATATTTATTTAACTTCTTTTCATTTGATGTGTTACAATATTTTTATCTTTAATTTGATTTGTTGAAATCATTGTCCTTTGTCTGTATACAAATTAGTTACTTTAAAAGACCTCGACACACAGACAAGAGGGCAGATGAAATTAGAGACACACAGACAAGAGGGCAGATGAAATTAGAGACACACAGACAAGGAGATCGAATGCCTTGTATATAATTTGTAAATAATGTATTTTTAAAACTGTATATAAAGTAATATTGAAATGAATTTGGAATTGGACTTTTAATGAACAGTGACCGCCTTCACCAGAATACTTCTCCAGTAATGAGCTATACACCCCCAATCCTAGCTCATCCATATGTATGAAATATTACATATGTACATATGTATCACCTGGGTGCATATTCGAACCAGAATAGTCCACAAACACGCTGGTGATAAAAATAACAACCTAGTAGGTTTCCACTATTTATTCTGGATTTGCTGAAGTCGTTGAATTTGTTGCCTGGAGGTTTCTATAAAAAGACTGTTGACGTAGTCCAGTCTAGAAAAAGATAGGTTGCCAGGCAACGAAACATACGCCCACAGCAGCTAAATTGTCCGGGCAGTCAACAAGAGTTGTCGCATATTTTTACTTTTTTCGGTAATGAAACATTTATAATACATTAAAATCTGATTAAGAGTAACAACTCATTAAGTAATTGTCAGAAAACAATTAGAATTTGTTTCGTTTTTATAAACTTCTGCCCCATGCTAACGAAACTTTTAACATCATGGATTTAGCTGTTCACGTCATAAAAATTCAATGAAAATTAATATGATAACTTTAGCCTGTAGAGGGGCTATATACTATATACCGCAAAACAACCGGAAAACACCATGTTATACTGAATATCGGAAAACACCGGAAAAACACTAAATATCGGAAAACATACTAAATACCGGAAAACACCCTAAATAGGTAATTCGGAGCCTGGTTCTCTGGAAAACACCGGAAAAACCTAACCCTAACCCACTGCTGGTCCTCTGGAAAACACCTGAAAAACCTAACCCTAACCCTAACTCCCCGCAAACAGAGAACCAGGCTCTGGGTTACATATTTAGGGTGTTTTCCGGTATTTAGTGTGTTTTCCGGTATTTAGTGTTTTTCCTGTGTTTTCCGGTATTTAGTGTTTTTCCTGTGTTTTCCGGTATTTAGTGTTTTTCCTGTGTTTTCCGGTATTCAGTATAACATGGTGTTTTCCGATTGTTTTCCGGTATATAGTATTACCGCCTCTAGAGCGTCCCAAGATTTTTAAAAGTGATCAAGGGCCATAACTTTGGCAGTAATTATCGGAAATCGTTGAAAATCAATATGATTCTTCGTCTCATGACCTCAAAAACTGTGTATAAAGTCAATCGGATATTAACTTTAGCCTCTAGAGCATTTACAAGATTTTTTGAAGTGATCAAGGGCCATAACTCTGGCAGTAATTATCGAAAATCGCTAAAAAAAAAAATAGACTTCTTCGTCTCATGACCTTTAACAATGTGTGTAAATTTAAAGTCAATCGGACATTAAGTTTAGCCTCTAGAGCGTCCACAAATTTTTCAAAGTGATCAAGGACCATAACTCTAGCAGTCATCGGAAATCGCTGAAAATCAATAGGCTTCTTCGTCTCATGACCTTAAACACTGTGTATAAATTGAAAGTCAATCGGATATTAACTTTAGCCTCTAGAGCGTCCACAAATTTTTCAAAGGGATCAAGGGCCATAACTCTGCTGGCAGTAATTATCGGAAATCGCTGAAAATCAATAGGCTTCTTCGTCTCATGACCTTAAACACTGTGTATAAATTGAAAGTCAATCGGATATTAACTTTAGCCTCTAGAGCGTCCACAAATTTTTCAAAGGGATCATGGGCCATAACTCTGACTGGCAGTAATTATCGGAAATCGCTGAAAATCAATAGGCTTCTTCGTCTCATGACCTTAAACACTGTGTATAAATTTAAAGTCAATCGGATATTCACTTTAGCCTATAGACGGACAGACGGGGGCGACGACAGTATACGACCACTTTCAATGTGGGCGTATAAAAATGAAATGAAATGGGGTTTAACGTCCTACTGTTCTTCTCCTATACTGGGCTAATGAATACGGGCATACGCCATACAGTGTGCTATGAGGTAAATTTTGCCCGGGCAGCGGCGCTACGGCCTAATTTATATCGAATTCCAACTGCCATGGGATCTTTTATGTGCACGCCATCCGAACGACTAGACAGCTGTCCTTGTCAGGCCCTCCATCCTGCATCACTGACAAGGGGAAACCAAGCCGGAAAATCGAGATGAACTTTCCCAATGCAGGGATCGAACACCCGACCTCCAGGCTAGCGAGCTAGCGTCTTACCCAATTAGCCAACGTGATTCCCGTCCAATCTAGAAATCACCATACACCGAACAAGTGTGACAGCTGCATAGTGATAAACGTTAACTCGACACTAACATACGATTCAAATTTTATTTCAATAATTCGCTTGCGCTTTGGGGTATTTAGCTGTAGAAGGAAACCCTACTCTGTCACGTACAGGCGTGGAATCGAAACCACGCAACCTGACTCAATGACAGGCCTTATATGATCTAAAACAAAAGTAGACGTGACCTCGAGGTCATGTCATCTGTGTTAGTTTCCCCGTAGGGCGGTTTCTAATGAGAAAAATCGATCAGTTTTCCTGAGGAAGAGTTTTTGAGGATTTCCCCTCAAGTGTAAAGACTGGGCAGTTAATTGATTGATAATTTAATGAATATCCTTTCATACAGGATAATATAACAGTCTAATGAGAGAAAGAGAGAGAGAGGGAGAGAGAGAGGGAGAGAAAGAGAGGGGGGTGAGAGAGTCCACACACACAAACTATGTCTTTCAGGACCATCGGGGGTTGGATGGTCGAATGGTTAGCGCCTGCCTGCCCGTTGTATCATTAGGTCTGTCATTGAGTGAACTGAGGGAGAGAGAGAGAGAGATTGGGTTTAACGTCCACTCCCCCACTCGACACAAACTAGGTCATTTCGGGACTAACATATGGTTTAATTTTATTTCAATAATTTGCTTGCGCGTAGGGGTTTAGCAGTGGGATGAAACCGGAGAAAACCCACGAGGTTGGACAGGCGACCCTACTCCTTGTCACGTACAACGGGGGATTCGAAACCACGCCAGTTGACTCAATGACAGACTTTATGATACAGCGTGCACACACTAACCATTCAGCCATCCCCCTCCAACTGGGGTGGTTTCGATTCTCCATTTGTATGTGACAAGGAGTAGTGTCACCTGTCCGAACCCCATTTCTCCCTCCCTCTCTCTCTTTCAGGACTATCATATTGATACAATTTTATTTCAATCATTCGCTTGCGTATAGGGATCTTTAGCAGTGGGAGGAAACCGGAGAAACCCACGAGGTTGGACAGAAAAAATTCAAACCTCCAAAGGTCAGCACTGCAAACCTGGTTCAGCTATAGCCTTAGACTGGCTTGAAATAAACTTTAACTTTTTTCTGCATCAACTGGAATAATGAATACAGGCAAAAAAGTCATGTCGTGAGCTATGAAGGAAATTTTGCCCAGGCAGCAGTAATATAGCCTATTCTTTTATTGAATTCAGATTATCAAGGGCTCTTTTTCGTGCACGCCAATTTATACACAGGACCTTGGGTTTTTGGGGTTTTTTTTGTCCCATCCAAATAACTAGAAAGCTGTCCTTGATAGAGAGAGAGAGGAATGGGGTTTAATGTCCACTCGACACAAATTAGGCCATTTCGGGACTAACATATGGTTTAATTTTATTTCAATAATTCGCTTGCGCGTAGGTGTCTTTAACGTCCACTCAATACAAACTAGGACATTTGATTACTAACATATGCTTTAATTTTATTTGAATAATTCGCTTGCGCGTAGGGGTCTTTAGCAGTGGGAGGAAACCGGAGGACCCGGCAAAAACCAACAAAGTTGGAGAGGTGACCCTACTCCTTGTCACGTTGAAGCGGGGATTCTGTCCTTGACAGGCCCTCCGTTCTGCACCACTGACAAGGGGGGAAACCACGCCAAATAATCTTAAGAAACTCTCTACAACACCAGGAACTCCAAGTCAGCGAGCCAACATCTTACTCACTGAGCCACTGTGGCTGCTATATTAGTTTAAACTCGTATTAAAGTTGGTACAAGTTGTGTTTATTTCTTCGATTATATAAGTAATGTTTTATATAATGTTTTTCCACACAAGTTTTATATAAACCAACATATAAATACCAACACATAGGACTCATATCAAACAGGGCTTTTACTTCACACAGTTTTACCAGTCAATGTCTGATGGCTGATTAACAGCATAGTCAAATTAACCAGTCATTATCTGACTAACAGCATAGCCAATTTAACCAGTTATTGTCTGACTAACAGCATAGTCAATTTAACCAGTCATTGTCTGACCGACAGCATAGTCAAATTAACCAGTCAATATCCGATTAACAAGGAGAAATCTACAATATGTAATTCCTTTTGCAGTTTACTGTTATAATAAGAATAATTAGATTTTTTTTTGATGGGGTTTAACATCCACTTGACAAAAACTAGGTCATATTGGGACTAACATACAGTACATTTTATTTAAATAATCTGTTTGCACCTAGGTGTTTTTGGCACAAGGCCAATGACAGACATTCTGATCTAAAGTGCACATCACCAGACTTTTCTGTAGATTCTAATGCTGTATCTTTAAATCACATTCGATTGTCCGACAAATTGTATTTGAAGTGAAAGCCGTGCTATGAATAATATACATATAACATGTCAACAAAACATAATATTTTTACTCCTTTTATAGCTTATCTTACACAATTTTATTTCTCCTCCGTCTTTTATTTCTTATCTAAGGCCTGTTTTCCATTTTCAAGACATTTCCGTACACCTTGGAAACAGTTACATACATAGAAACGGTTTCATTACGTTTGCATTAAACTGATAAAACTGGCCTTACACTATTATTTTCTCATTTTTATTTCACATGGGTCTTTAATTACTTATCGAGGGTCCGTTTTCCATTTCGAGACATTTCCGCGCACCTTTTTGCCGGTTACATAGGAACTGTCCCATTACATCTGTATTAAACTTACAATTTCGCCGACAAAAATATTAGCTAGGAAAACAGGCCTTACACCGTTATTTCCTAATTTTTTATTTTTTTTATTTTGTCTTTAGACTGTTGTATTTATCAATCTCCTTTAATTTAGGCCACAACTAGTTCGATTCTCTGTTGTTTGGGGTCTGGATAAATCATTATCCATTTTGTTTGAAATTTCAATTCATAAAAATTGAAACTATAAAAGCTTTTGATCAGCACAACCCAATATTTTTAGTTTTTTTTTAAATAAGTTCATTTCCCAAAGAAATAAAACGGTAATTTCTTACAAGTGTTCCCAAAGAACAGAAAACCAAATTTTTTGTGGCCTTACTTAAATATATTCTTTCTGGTCTGTCTTTTCGAGTGCGAAATATTTATAAACAAATAATGCCACAAATCTTGACAATAAAATGAATTACACTGAAGTTTAAAGTCTCATGTTCTGCATTAAACAGTCTAATGAAGACAGGCCCAAATATAGAATTTCAAAAGTGATAAATATTTGTCATATCACAAGAAACGTTCATTATTCCACTGTTTCATAATATATCGTGATATCAAGAAAATTGTCCGATTTTTAAATTCAAATTCTAGCACAATTTTTCTTTAAAAGAAAATGAATTAAATAAACATAAAATAAAATAATTAATTAATTTGGATTTTCTGTTTTGTTTCTGTTCGAAATTTTTTTCAAATATTTGAAGAAAAGAAGGACAAAAAAATATATTAACAATTAAACCCAAAAAAATAAATGATAAAAATTTTCTTTAGATATTTTATCACTTATCACTGTTATTTACAAATCAAAGAAAAATTACAACAAAATTCCTAGGGAAAACTGTCAAAGTCCTCATCTGCGATTTCCTTGGCACTTTCTAATTCCTGCTGCTCTCTTTCTCTCCGATCCTAAAATATACAAGATAAATGATTGGTTAAAAAGCCGATGATGGTCAAATGAGAGATTTTTTAATACTTTATAAAGTATAATATTGTGATAGATGAATCGTTATAAGAAATATCAGTACGAAAATTGTTCAATTTCGTTCAGTATTTACAAAGATATAATGACTATAAAGTTTCTCAACATTTAGCATCCACTACAGACATACATGTAAACAAAAGAGAGAGAGAGAAATGAGGTTTAACATCACACAGACTAGGTCATTTCAGGACTAACACATGGTTTAATCTTATTTCAATAATTCGCTTGTGAGTAGGGAGAGAAATGGGGTTTAACGTCCACTCGACACAAACTAGGTCATTTCGGGACTAACATATAGTTTGATTTTATTTCAATGATTCGCTTGCGCGTAGGGGTCTTTAGCAGTGGGAGGAAACCGGAGGACCCGAAAAAAAAAAACACGAGGTTGGACAGGCGACCCCACTCCTTGTCACGTACAACCGGGGAATCAAAACCACACCAGTTGACTCAATGACAGGTCTTGATACAGCACGCACGTACAGGAGGACCTGGAGAAAAACCACGATGTTAAGTCAGGAGACACTAATCATTGTCATGTACAACTGGGGAATCGAAACCACGGCACTTGACTCAATGACTAACCTTGTGATACAACACGCACACACAAACCATTCGGCCATCCAAACCCCCTCACATAAACCCACACACACACTAACCATTCGGCCATCAAACAAGCCAGTGCCACATATATAATTATTGGGTAAAATCATTTGATGGTTGTCTTTTTAATCTGACTGAATCCAAGCCAGAAAATTATCTGAAGTTGATATTTTGATTTTAAATGTTAAATAATCAATTAAGCAATTTAAAACAAGGCATCGTCTGAAAAATCGCTGATCCAGATCTGTCATTTAAAGAAGAAAATCACATGATCAAACAAGTCGATTTTATCATTGTTTGTGGCATGTTGACTTTAGAGGACGACGCTAACGACAAAATACAGCAACCCTCCATTACAAATTTACTATTGATCTTTCCAATTTCAGTTGAGAAAATAACTTGTTGAACTTCAAACACGATAGTGTCAGCTCTTGTGGGAACGTACGGGAGGGCGGTGTGTGAAGGAATGCGTGTGCAGGGGGTTGGGGAGGTGAAATTCATCTCTGACGTTCGGCACCCCACAAAGAACACAACACTCCCAATGTCAACGATATATGTCAACAGTTTCTTTGTCGAGGAGATTGTCACGACAACAAAACAACAGCTGAGTTGACAAATACCATTTGTTTTTAATCTGACTCAGTACTCCGTACAAATAAAATCTACGCAACTATTCTTTTAAGTTTGTGTGAGGTGACTGGATATAATAGACTATTAAGTAATGACGACCAGTATTATTGTATTGTTTGTTAAGGACTGGTTTAACATTTAGATCAAAACAAAATGATGTATTTGAATAAAAAATCAACATTTCACTTTTTATTAGAAAAAATGTAATGTTTTGTTCTTAACATATAAAATTGTTTTCTGATTAAAAAATATTATTTTTGGCTTACATTTGTACTTGTGATATATATTTTCCGTTATTTTGGTTACTTTTGTTTAACTATCACTGAGGCAAGAATTGAGTTACCTGTCATAGACATTGAGAGGGAGAGAGAGAGGGAGAGAGAGAGAGGGTTCAACTTCACTCTTGCGCGTAGGGGTCTTTAGCAGTGAGAGGAAACCGGAGGACCAGGAGAAAACCCCTGAGGTTAGACAGGCAACCCTACTACTTGTCACGTACAACCGAGGAATCGAAACCACGCCAGTTGACTCAATGACAGACTTTATGGTACAGCGCGCACGCTAACCATTCAACCACCCAACCCCCCAGAGAGAGAAACAGAGAGAGAAAGAGAGGGTTTAACGTCCACTCGACACAAACTTAAACCAGTATTTCCAGATTTGCCTAATACATCTGTCTGTTCAATAAGCATACTTTTATCACCCACAACAATTTTGTTTTTTTCAAAAATATTGCCATTGAATCTTGAACAATAACACTTTCATTTGACAAGTCTGTACAAAATTCAATCAACACAAAATTTGTAAATGAAATGAAATGTGGGTTTAACGTCCTGCTGTTTTGATCAGACCGGGCTAATGAGACTGGGCTAATAAAAACGGGCATACGCCATACAGTGTGCTATGAGGGAAATTTTGCCCGCGCAGCAGCACTATGGCCTACTCTTAAATCGAATTCCAACTGCCAAGGGATCTGTTACGTGCACGCCAATATGTACACGAAACCTCAGGTTTTTTACCCATCCGAACGACTAGACAGCTGTCCTGCACCATTGAGAGGGAGAAACCACCTTGGAAAAATAATTTTTTCTTTTGTTATGTACTTTCTTCTATTCTTTGTTTTCGATCAATACAAAACCACAAGTAATTCACACTGAATTAATTTCACACATCCTGAACCGGTCTTATTCTATTTGAAAATCTGAGATAAGTGGCTGGATGTTCCTAACTATAGAATAATGTATGTAACCTGCAAGTGTCTGGATGATAGAGCAGTGATGGGATTTCGCCTGTATATTCCGGACATGTCCGAAGCTATTTTCCGAACGTCCAAAATTGTCCGACCAGGAATATGCCCAATCGGACATCAAGATATGGTGAATAATATTCAAAATTCCAAAATTAATATAGTGTACTGAGTGTATAACTACCACACAATCCGATTATCGTAAATAATAGGCTGGATAGATTAGGTAATTAAGCGATCAACGTATTTATTGTGTTATACCGTCTATACACCTACCTTGATTAACTACTTAATCTGCCATGATTGACTGACTTAATCCTTTGACGGACAATTCATCAATCTAATCTTAAACAGAAGTCATTGTTTTGCCTTTGTCGGACTATTCATGAATCCAATAAGAGTGATTATAATTTATTTTAATCTACGTCTTTACCTCGTGGTTTCTACATTGACTTGTCGCAAAATATTAAAACCCCATACATAATAAAAATATGTGAACCTCGCTATTTTTCTTATTTTATTCCTGTACGGTATTTAAATTTATGTTAGTAACATTCCTACAAAATTAAGTATTTTCATAATACATTGAATGAAAGCTTGCCGATCCTGCTTCGGCATCAAATTCACAACGGTAATATTCCTTTAAAATTACAGGTCTTGGTTTATACGACAGCAAACGAAAGAAAGGCGTTCGAAATAATAATACTTGTGATGTCAAAACATTTTCGTAAAATGGTATTTTAAAATTACATTGATGTTTAAATCACTCGTTAAAAAGGCATGGCTAACTTTAACGTACGTGACTCATAGCACATAGCTTCTTAGTGTTAAGCAATTATCGTGCGGCAATCGAAATTGTGGGAAGTGCCGCTGTGGATGAGAATTTCTATGGAGTCTTTAAAGATATAAAAGATATAACAGAAAAAATGACTGTCCATTGATTTAGGGTGTTATATATTCTTACGACTAGTTTATACATGGTGTCGGTGATTAAAATGTCCGACAAAGGAGAAACCACATGGTAAACGCGTAGATTACGTTTATAATCACTCTAATTAGAATGATACATAGTCCGACAAAGCAGAAGCAATGACTTTTGTTCCGGATTGGATTATGAATTGTCTGATAGAGGATTAAGTCAGTCAATCATGGCAGATTAAGTAGTTAATCAAGGTAGGTGTATAGACGGTATAACACTATAAATACGTTGTTCACTTAATTACCTAATCAATCCAGCCTATTATTTACGATAATCGGGTTGAGTGGTAGTTATACAATCAGTACACTATATTAATTTTGGAATTTTTAATATTGTTCACCATACCTTGATGTCCAATTGGGCATATTCATGGTCGGAGAATTTCGGACGTTTTGAAAATAGTGTTGGACATACGGGCGAAATCCCATCACTGGTCTTCACAAAAGATGGGTGTGACCCAATCTTTCAGAACTGAATGAATGGTTGATTAAGTATCCATTTTGATCTGAAGAAATATGGAAGACTTAATTCCAAAGCAAATTTCCAATCCAAGACATAGAAACCATAAATCTATCAGATTACTATATTTTCCAAAATTTATCTTATATCAATGATGTGTAATAACTTTCATAAATGTCACAATATTTATCTTCATAACTGTGGACTGTTGATATCGGACACAGAAAATAACACATCAAGGGAGATAACTCTGTTTATCCCAATGAAAATGAAATGGGGTTTAACTTCCTACTGTTCTACTCCGATTGAGCTAATGAAGACGGGCATACGCCATACAGTATGCTATGAGGGAAATTTTGCTCGGACAGCGGCACTACTGCCTACTCTTATATCGAATTCCAACTGTCAAGGGATTTGTTCATTTATTAGAATCTAACATGGGAGAGAAAGGGGATGGAGAGAGAGAGATAGAAATGGGGTTTGACATCCACTTGACACAAACGTTAACAGTGGGAGAAAACTGGATGATCTGTATAAAACCCAAGAGGTTGGGCAGGCAACCCAACACCTTGTCACGTATAAGCGGGGAATTGAAACTATGGTTAAGTGAGATATTCACTGAGTTAAAAGTGGTTCTCTCATCCTCAGTTTTTTTATCATCTAATGTACAGGACCCTTTAGCACTTGGATCACTTCAAAATTCTCGTGTTCCAAAATCTCATCCAGTCAAATTGTTCATCTCTACTTAAACTTGGCAAAAATTGCTCATCAAACTCAGTCAAGGCATGGCTGGATTTTACCCAAACTACCCTCACTTTTAACTACCATCATAATACATGCACCACATGCGTTGCTATTAACTACCATTATAAAGCATGCATAGTATTAGCTTCAACAATGAAACATGATTCAACATACCTCTGCTGATTCCAAATCTTTATTATACGATTTTGGTGGAAATCTCATCGCCTGCAAAAACAACGGAATCACTGATTATAAAGGTGATTAACACTGACAAACAATATAAAGGACAAAGGATGTCCACTTGAAAACGGCCTGGAAGTACACGTCTCAAAGCATTTTTATTAACAACCAGTGGCGCGAGAATTACTAAATCAGTCAAGAGAATCAAAAGGAGGTCACGCCATGTTCACAATAATGGATCAAAATTTGGGCATAAAAATTGTTTACAGCTTTTTTATTGCGATATATTCCATTATTTCTGATTAAATTATTTTTTGCTTGAGTATTCAATCACTCTGTAAATTTGAAGAGCATAGTCTACGCAGAGTTATTACTAGCATTTCTTGGAGAGAGAGAGAGAGAGAGAGAGAAATGGGGTTTAACGTCCACTCGACACAAACTATGTCATTTTGGGACTAACATATGGTTTAATTTTATGAACATAATTCACTTGCGCGTAGGGGTCTTTAGCAGTGGGAGGAAACTGGAGGACCCAGAGAAAACCCACGAGGTTGGACAGGCGACCCTACTCCTTGTCATGTACAACAGGGGATTCGAAACCACGCCAGTCGACTCAATGGCAGACTTTACGATACAGCGCGCGCACGCTAACCATTCAGCCATCCAAACCCCCCCCCCCACAGCATCTCTTGGAAAGTCCCGGTACATCAATGTGTACATAGGTGACGCTTTACTTGTGAGTCTTACAGTCGCTCACTCTGACAAGTTGGAAGCGGGCTTGAAAAATTCAGAGATTCTTCCCCCAGATTCAAAGTGAAGACAATCTAGTCAACAGTTGTGCACTTACTGCTCAACTAAAATAGTTAAATTTACCAAGAAATAAAATATAATCATACAATCGTAACTCAAATTCTGAATGTTATCTCAGAGTACCTATTGTTCTTCTCATGTTATCAGACAATGTTAGTGCTTGTCCACTTATCTTCCTTCACAATACCACATGGCTATATCAATATGGCGGCTGTATACCACATGGGTATATCAATATGGCAGCTCTATATCAACGTGGCAGCCATATATCAATATGGCATCTCTATATATCAATATGGCAGCTGTATATCAATATGGCGGCTGTATATTAACATGGTGACTGTATATCAATATGGCGATTCTATATTAATATAGCGGCTCCATATCAATATGGCAGCCATATATCAATATGGCAGCCATATATCAATATGGGGACTGTATATCAATATGGTGATTCTATATTAATATAGCGGCTCTATATCAATACGACAGCTCTATATTTTATATTAAACAGTAAAATATCTACGTTTACATACCTTAACTGAATGATTGTGAATTCCCAAACAAAAACTAATTCTTTGATGGAAGGCAGACATTGGTTCTTTTGTAGTATAGATATCACTAGTTTCTTTAGATTGTACATAACCCTTCTCATGATCTATTCTAGCTTCTATCACACCATCACGTATAGCCTGTAATATAATATATATATAACATGATCACGTATAGCCTGTAATATAATAATATATAACATGATCACACAATCACGTATAGCCTGTAATATAATATATAACATGATCACACCATCACGTATAGCCTGTAATATAATATATAACATGATCACACAATCACGTATAGCCTGTAATATAATATATAACATGATCACACCATCACATATAGCCTGTAATATAATATATAACATGATCACACCATCACGTATAGCCTGTAATATAATATATAACATGATCACACCATCAAATATAGCCTGTAATATAATATATAACATGATCACACCATCACATATAGCCTGTAATATAATATATAACATGATCACACCATCACATATAGCCTGTAATATAATATATAACATGATCACACCATCACATATAGCCTGTAATATAATATATAACATGATCACACCATCACGTATAGCCTGTAATATAATATATAACATGATCACACCATCACGTATAGCCTGTAATATAATATATAACATGATCACACCATCACGTATAGCCTGTAATATAATATATATATAACATGATCACGTATAGCCTGTAATATAATAATATATAACATGATCACACAATCACGTATAGCCTGTAATATAATATATAACATGATCACACCATCACGTATAGCCTGTAATATAATATATAACATGATCACACAATCACGTATAGCCTGTAATATAATATATAACATGATCACACCATCACATATAGCCTGTAATATAATATATAACATGATCACACCATCACATATAGCCTGTAATATAATATATAACATGATCACACCATCACATATAGCCTGTAATATAATATATAACATGATCACACCATCACGTATAGCCTGTAATATAATATATAACATGATCACACCATCACGTATAGCCTGTAATATAATATATAACATGATCACACCATCACGTATAGCCTGTAATATAATATATAACATGATCACACCATCACATATAGCCTGTAATATAATATATAACATGATCACACAATCAAGTATAGCCTGCAATATATAGCATCACGTATAGCCTGTAATATAATATACAACATGATTATAATATATATAACATGATCACACCATCACATATAGCCTGTAATATTACAACTATAAGTTTATAAAAACAACATCCTAAGCCACTGCATAAAGTTTATTTCTATGCAAACAATAAATTTATTTAACTGAGAAATTTATAATTATCAAAAGACAAGTACTGGTTCAACGCATGCCCTTTAGGTCTGTCGTTGGGCTAACTAGTGTTAACTAAATCCCATATCTGTATGTGATAAGTGTACATCGCATTTAAGAAGAAACTTCTACATATGATCCTGACAAGACAAATGAATAGAGAGAGTGAGAGAAATGGGGTTTAACATCCACTCGACACAAACTAGGTCATTTCCGGACTAACATATGGTTTAATTTTATTTAAATAATTCGAAACCATGCCAGTCGACTCAATGACAGACTTTATGATACAGCGCGTGCACGCTAACCATTCAGCCATCCAACCCCCCCGACAAATGAATAGAGGCTTTCCAAAGTAATAGATAACTTTACTTATAATAATACCATGAAGCAAATGGGATATATTGTTAGTCAAGCTCATAAACAGTTGCACGACTGATGGAGGGGGGGGAGGAGTTGAGATATCACTCTCAGTGGAAACGAACATTCAACACTACTTTTCTTTTGTAGCCTCTGTTAATAAGGCTTATAAACAGTTCAACACGACTAATGGAGGGAGTGGGTCTGCGATATTACCCTCATTGGAATCCCTACCTGCTGGAGCCTGTTTTTTTCATTTTTAGCCTCTGTTAATAAGGTTGATAAACAGTTGAGCCTGACAGATCGGGAATTTGGAAGACTAGGGAACATTAATCAGGTGTTAGATTCACTACACCCCACGATACAAATCAAGAATTATTTTACTCACCTTAGCTACGATATATTCAGCATCTTCTGGACTATCAAGGACAAGTTTATTGGCGACATCAACCAATGATATACGAGAGTAGGATAAACTGATCATGCGTACACCAGTTTTAATAACGTTATGTCGTAAACGGATGATCAATGTATACGTATCTTCTGCTTGAAATTTAGAACCAAATTTGGCCAAAACAGAATTAAATTTGTTTAAATTTCCACCTCGAACAGCTGAAAGATAGTATAATTATGTGATTAAATATATACTGAATTAAAACCAGTCCAAATAGGCTTTATCGTTCATCAGTGTGTTGGGTAAGGCTAGCAATTCTACCATTATCGTCCATCAGTGGGTTGGGTAAGGCTAGCAATTTGACCTTTATCTTCCATCAGTGGGTTGGGTAAGGCTAGTAATTCTACCTTTATCATCCATCAGTGGGTTGGGTAAGGCTAGTAATTTTCCTGTTAATGTATCCCACCTCTTCTACTATGGGGTTGATCAAATTCATATTAACAAATCACAATAACGGCACCCAAACTATATAACTACCAAATATGCTTAGAACAATGTTTAGAATCATTTAATGTCCCTTATTTGATGAAATCTGAAAAGCACCACGCAGGTATCAGGTCTTAAATTTTTTTTTTGTATTCAATCAACTAGTTCCAGTGAAGGAGTTAACCAGCGACTGCCAGGCAGGATACGCTCACATTTTACAAGAGATGTTACAGTCCGATACATGCCAATATCGAAAGGAACAAGATCTTAGGGTGATAAACTTTTGATAAGTCAAAAGAAAGGTTTCATCGTCACTTTATTTTGGCCATAACAGTCACTGAACAAGGGGAGATAACTCTATAGTAATCTGAAGAAAATTAACAAATCCTTTGTGAGACTGATGTTGTCTTGCGTTGGGTTCATGTAACATGATTCACCAGGATATCTCCGTGCTATATACAACTACTGTTTATTACATTTTTATCTGGGTAATTGGAAACGAAATTGGGATTTTGTACCAAACAAACACCTGGACACGGTTCTTTGTCTGCTGTCCAGCTTCAGTAGAATTATTGTTGACAAGTATTTAACTCACCTTGCGTAAGTAGGAAATACGGAGCTAATGTTCTCTTCATGTTGGTTTGTCTAAACGTGAGTCGGTCCGGAATATCACCTAATAATAATTCTACAACTATAGCCAATCGCTGTACCTGTAATATAATAATTCTACAACTATAGCCAATCGCTGTACCTGTAATATAATAATTCTACAACTATAGCCAATCAATGTACCTGCAGTGGTGGCGCCAGCCGTCGGTGATTGGAGGGGCAAACCTGGGGCAAAGTCCAAGGTTAAGGGGGCAAAGGCACGAGCTTCAACTAGGGGTAGGGGGCCTCCCCCAGAAAATTTTGAAAAACAGGTTGCCGGAAATGCAGCCTGGTATTTCAGGCACTGATCGATGAGGTAAAGTGTCAAACGACCGGACTTAAGAATCACGACGAAGCCCACTCACGAGCGTCAAAGTAGGGAGTCCTCCCCCAGAAAATTTTGAAAAATAGACTGCTGGAAATGCTGTCTTAAAGTATTCTGTCAGGCACCGATCGTCGAGATAAATAGATCTGCCCAGATACCGTTCGTCGCCCGATCACTAGTTTATCCGACTAGAGAACAAAATGTCATACGAATGGACTTGCGAACCTCAACGAATTCCCCTTGTGAGTGCCAAAGTAGCGAGTCCATTGGGGACCTCACCAAGAAAATTTTGAAAAATAGACTGTCGGAAATGCTCTACAACATGCAAGTTTATGACTGAATGGGGATGTGGGATTTATTCACCGTAGAAGGTATTGATAACCGAAACGTATCACAAATACTTTTTTTATTTTCTAAAATTATTGGGGGGGCAAACAGAGGGCAGACCAGATTAATTGGGGGGCAAATGCCCCCCCTTGCCCCCCCCCCCTGGCGCCACCACTGTGTACCTGTAACATAATTCTTAATAATAAGCTCATCCATCCATGATATCCGCGCTAATGATCAGCCATAATTTTCATCAATAATTGAAGTCTTGTCAATGCATAAGTCGTAGCACGGCGATTACGATATGGTAAAATTGTTTGGGATGGAAGATTCATTCTAATTGATTTTGTACTGGTTTCATAGTCATTATGGGACTAACATCTGGTTCAATTTTATTTCAATAATTAGATTGTGCATAGAGATCTTTAGCAGTTGGAGGAAACTGGTGGAAAAGGAGAAACCCACGAGGATGGACAGACGAAACACGCCACTCGACTCCATTGCAGAACTTATGATCTAAAGTGCATGCCTTAGACCATTCAGTTAACAAACCCCTTCTATTTAGTATCCACACAATTAACTGATTCCATCAGACAAGTTTTCATTTAAAAAGCCTACTTACTGTTTGTTTAAAACCAATAGCACTGTACTGTGGAGCTTTTCTTAATGCCTGGACTAAATGTTTGTGGGCTTCGGAATATTCTAACTGGGCAGCTTTTATACGTCCTAAAATAAATACAATAACTCGTCAACAATATAAAACAACCAGTGAAAAAATTCAAATATATTTGGTGCAACCCAAAACATCTGTTCAATTGATGAGTTCATTTAGTTTAGGGAAAACATCCCTCTCAAGAACAGGTAGAGAGCATAGCAGTTTAAACTCTTGTCAACAAGAGGTAGAGAGAAGACTAGTTTAAACTCTTGTTAGTGGTCAAATTAAATATTCTAATTCATTATTTAAATGCACTTCGAATATCCAAATTAAACATATATTTTGCAAGAGCTAAATCTGCCTATTGCAGGTCTTTCTTTAGGCCTGAAATGTTTCTAAATTATTAATGAGACATTAATTAACTTATCCAGGCCATAATCAACTCTCGATGGCATCTGATTTCTCGGATATTAAATAGATTAGAACAGTTCAGCCATATTTTGATTTAAGGTAAAAATGGAGGAGGAGATTTAGCTCTGAACAACCAGTATGGTGGTTGAAATTATTGCACACGTCTTGTCAAACCTTCAAAGGCTAATATCTTCGCTCGCAATAGAGTAATTTGAATGAAATTTTCAATTTAATCATTTTAAATTATCTATGTTCGAACTATTATAGCAAGAATGACTAGCTCTTTATCTAAATCTTACATAATGTATCTTTAACTGTTTTATCATTATTAGTGCATTTTCAGATTTCCAGAGGCTATAAATTTCAAATCATAATACTTTTATTCTTGTAGTGATATTTAGTAACTGGGTAGATAAATACACTATAGAGATAGAAATGGGGTTTAACGTTCACTCAACGCAAACCAGGTCATTTCGGGACTAATACATGGTTCAATCTTATTTCAATAATTCACTTGTGCATAGGGGTCTTTAGCAGTGGGAGGAGACCGGAAGACCGGGAGAAACCCACGAGGTTGGACAGGCGACCCTACTCCTTGTCACGTACAACCGGGGAATCGAAACCACACCAGTTGACTCAATGACAAACCTTGATTCAATGACAGACCTTCCACACTCGCGCGCTACTACCCACTGTCCTCACTCGCAAAAACCACAACAGCATGATGAATAGCACTTAAGGACCAGTTATTGAGAAACCAGTTCAAATAGCATAATATAAAGCGAAGCTCTAAAACATCGCGCAAATCATGGTGCTTGAGCAAGGCTCTTTTCTGATAACACAGGAACGTAACTAAAACTGTCACCGACAGATCGGAACCGAATACACTGGGCAAAACGTGTCTGATCAATGACATCACATATTTTTGACGTCAATGAAAATAATTCTCACACTTTTTTTTTTAAAACAAAATTAATTATAAAACTTAGATCTAATTTAAAATCAATTTGAACTTAACGAATTTTAAAAAAAATATTTGTATCACTTGAGAAACTTATGAAGGTTTTATATTTAACAACAATCACATTAGTTTCGCTCTTCTCAGGCAATCTCTGTTACATAATATTAGAATCACCGTATTTACGTTAGCCCTCAATTGAGGAGTTGGCAGCACTCGGCAAAGCTTGCTCTACTCGGGCAATGTCCGTTACATAATATTAGTATTTACGTTAGCCCTCAATTGAGGAGTTGGCAGCACTCGGCAAACCTCAGCAGATTCCGGTACCCTACATCTAGCCCCGGATGTATGACGGTAAGTGATATGTACCTACGCCTATACAATTGCGATGCCGCACCGGTTTACTTAATAGGTAAACTTGCCGCTTTTAGAAAGACGTTCTCACAATTGCGTCGTTCTAAGGGTATGTAGAATTTTCAGTGCAAAGTTAATTATCATTGTCTAAAGAAAATCGGATAAACCTGAGAGAAAAACAGATGAAATGAAATGAAATGGGGTTTAACGTCCTACTGTTCTGCTCCTATGCTGGGCTAATGAAGACGGGCATACGCCATACAGTGTGCTATGAGGAAAATTTTGCCCGGGCAGCGGCACTATCGCCTACTCTTATATCGAATTCCAACTGCCAAGGGATCTTTTACATGCATTCCAATGTATACACGGGACCTCGGTTTTTCGTATCATCCAAAGGACTAGACAGCTGTCCTTGTCAGGCCCTCCGTCCTGCATCACTGACAAGGGGAAACCACGTCGGAGAGAGAAAAACAGCTTCAGAGTTTGAAATCTTTGTATGATAAAACATTGTTCAAAGGCGTCGTCATGGGCAACGCCATTTTTAATCCGGGAACTCGAAAGTAGTTTCAATGGTGGATTTCATCATACAGCCGAGGCCAGATGTAGGGTACTGGAATCTGGGGAGGATTGCTGAGTGAGGTTGACAGTAGACCCTGATTGACTTACCTAAATAATATAGATATCTAGCCCACTCATTATTTGAAGAACTTTCCGGAAAGGTAGATTTAGAGATAAGTTTATCAGCTTGTTCATACAGATTATAATGTAGATAATTTCTCAATAACAGGTTAATTAATGTAGCTTGACCTTCAAAATCACTTCTTAATGTTGCGGTTCTCAGTCTCGCGTGTAAAAATCTGAAGTAAAAGAAGTTTTAAAATGAATGAGAGAGAGTCATTTCGGGACTAACATATGGTTCAATTTTATTTCCATAATTCGCTTGCATATAGGGGTCTTTAGCAGTGGGAGGAAAGTGGAGGACCTGGAGAAAACCCACGAGGTTTGACAGGCAACCCTACTCCTTGTCACGTATACAACCCGGGAATCGAAACCACTCCAACTGTCAAGGGATCTTGTACGTGCACACGGGACCTCGGTTTTTCGTCCCATCCGAACGACTAGACAGCTGTCCTCGTCAGCCCCTCCGTCCTGCATCACTGACATAGGAGAACCATGCCGGAAAATCTGATGAACTTTCTAGGCCAATGAAGGGATCAAACACCCGACCTGAAGGCTAGCGAGGCAGCATCTTACCCACTTAGCCACCGTGATCCCCCCCCCCATGGATGAAAGAGAAATGGGGTAACATCATCTCAACACAAACTAGGTCATTTCTGAACTAACATATAGTTTAATTTTATTTCAATAATTTGTTTGTGAGTAGGGATCTTTAGCAGTGGAAGGAAACCGGAGGACCTGGAGAAAAACCACGATGTTAATCCGGAGACTCTTACCCTTGTCAGGTACCAGGGTGGGATCGAAACCATGCCACTTCGACTAAATGACAGACCTTATGATCTAAAGCTTATGCTGAGAAAGAGAAAGAAATGGGGTTTAACGTCCACTCGACAAAAACTAGGTCATTTCGGGACTAACATATGGTTTAATTTTATTTACATAATTCGCTTGCGCGTAGGGGTCTTTAGCAGTGGGAAGAAACCGGAGTACCCAGAGAAAACCCACGAGGTTGGACAGGCCACCCTACTCCTTGCCACGTACAACCAGGGATTCGAAACCACGCCAGTCGACTCAATGACAGACTTTATGATACAGCGCGAATGCTGAACACCGATGAAATATACTGTGTATATATAGTAGAATATTTAAATTACCTACCCTCTGATAACTTCCAGATTGTTGGTAAGTTCGTATGCCCGTGAATGATAATAGTAACATTTAGCAGCTAGCATATCTAATGTTCTACGGTTTAATAACCCAATCTTATTAACTAACTGACCAGAACATTTCACAGCCTAAAATATACACACATAAATATAAAATACTATCTTATTTTACACCCTTAAATACACATAAACATTAATTACTATCTTATTTATTAGCTGATAGAACGTTTACACAACGAGGCGTAAGAATTATTGATGGACAATTCTTACGACATGGTGGAAGTTCTGGCAGCACATGCGCAAGTTACACAATGTTGGACTTGTACTATTTTGCAGTTTGAAAGAGAGGATGTCGTAAGAATAGGCAATGCTTTATTTTTACGAGATCGTCATAAAAAAAAGCCGGTTTCCCATTCTTACGACATTTTAAGAAGTAGTCTAGGCTGTAAACTATTGTAGATTTTTAAAAGTTTTTTATTAACTTTGAATCTAATCCAGCAAATACTCAAATGTTCTGATTCTTAGATTTGAAAAGTAATTTCCATAAAACTTAAAATGGGGCACTTTTAAATGTCAAAGTGACTGTATGCCCCTTATTCTTTGATAAGGCCCATTTTACTCTATTAAAATGATTTATTTTTTTCCGAAAGCATAATACTTTTATCTTCTGGAGCTTTTCGCTGTGTGCTTCTCTTATTTAAGCTATGTTATGTGAGCTTTCTTTAAAATAATAATTTAAGATATTAAAACTGAATTTATATATATCATATATATATATTATAATTACGGTCCCGAGATGACCCCTTCTGGTGTCAGACAAAGTAGTCGTCGTAAAAATAGCCTGTCTCCTATTCCTATGAGGATCTGTCGTAAAGATAAAACATTGCCTATTCTTATGACATTCCCTCTTGCCAAGTCCAAAATTTTGTAACTTGCTCATGCGCTACCGGAACCGGAACTTCAACCCTGTCATAAGAATAGTCCATCAATAATTCTTACGTCTCGTCGTAAGAATAGCCACGGTGTAAAATTAATAATAATTTATTAAACTTATATAGCGCCAGAATCCAGCTGGAAAAAGCTGCTCTATGGCGCTTTTACAACATATAATAGACATGTAAAAGTATATTAGTAATAATCAAACATTAAGACTAATGTCTCCCGCGCAATCCCAAAATCCATCTTGCATCACTGATATTGGCGAAGAGTTACAGTTTGTACTAGGATGTTAAATCTCAACAAATGAAAAGGCTGCATATATTTGAAATATTTCAGTTTATGTTATCCTGAATAAGGCTCCCGATATATTTTGAAAATGTACAATTTTGTTGTACGTTTCGTTTAAATCTCTGCTGAGTAGTTATAGCCTAGACAACACCCAATCTGATTAAAATACAGATATATATTTCGTTTCGTTTTTTTATACTTTCGATGGCCTACACTACATGAAGATCTGACAAGTTATAGCAATAGGTCACGTCAGGGGTCAAAAGACCGACTTATGGCCCTATGATGTCAGACATTGATTAATCAATCAGCGTTGACGTTTCTAGTCGTTTACCCACAGTACCGCACAGAGCACGTCAAGAACGGGTTGTAACAGACCATTTTTTTGGCTAATCTCTCACACCAAGCAGAATATGGGTTATATAACAACTCTTCCAGATCCTAGCACTGTAACCCAGGTATCATTTAATCTTGTGTATCTAGCACTAATTTCTTTTACATTCGGTTAATATCAAATCTTTGTTTAGAAATTCGTAAAAATTGTTTAAAATCACCAAAAATCATCTAATTTGTACTTGTGTCCAGTTTAAAGCTGACTGATTAATTTTGATAATGAGTGTCCAATTTACAAGTATTTAATTTCCTGACCCTTGTTCAAAAATTAATCAATTGGGTTGTTTATTTTTTAACAGTGATCGAGAAATTAAATACTTGTTAATTGGACACTCATTATTAAAATTGAATGGTCAGCTTTAAACTGGACACAAGTACAAATTAGATGATTTTTGGTGATTTTAAACAGTTTTTCCAAATTTTTAAACAAAGATTTGATAATAAATGAATGTGAAAGAAATTAGTGCTAGATACACAAGATTAAATGATACCTGGGTTACAGTGTAGTGTTGTGAAGACAAGTAAAACGAAATTTTGAACTAAAATAAATAGGATGCGTGTTTTAATCAGATTGAGACAACACCACGTTTAATCCATTCCACCAAATTAAAATGATAAATTAACAGACAAACCTCTTTATATTTTTTCTGATCTATGAGATATATGACCACCAAGAGATTAAAATAGATTTCTAATTCTGGTAATAATGGTAGGGTTGCTGCTTTCCCGGATCTTGGTCGAAATGGTGTTCCTATTCCATTTACTGTACCAGGCTGAAAAATAGATATCAACCGTCAAAATGAAAATATTTCGTTAGTGGACCATATGATGACATTACCTATAGAATGTTCACAAGATTCTGTAATAAAGAAACTAAGGACAGTGTATACAGAAGAAAAAAATGGAAATTGTTGAAATACAATAACATTCTTCATTTAAACATACATTATGCAAGAGCTAAATATGCCTATTGCAGGTCTTTCTTTAGGCCTGAAATGTTTTCTAAATTATTAATTAGACATTAATTAACTTATCCAGGCCATAATCAACTCTCGATGGCATCGGATTTCTCCGATATTAAATAGATTAGAACGGTTCAGCCATATTTTGATTTAAGCTAAAAATGGAGGAGCGAGATTTAGTTTCGAACAACAAGTACGATGGTTGAAATTATTGCACACGTCTTGTCAAACCTTCAAAGGCTAATATCTTCCCTCGCAATAGAGTAATTTGAATGAAATTTTCAAATTATTCATTTTACATTATCTTTTTTCTAACTATTATTAGTATTATAGCAAGAATGGCTAGCTCTTTATCTAAATCTTACATACATGTAATGTATCTTTAACTACATGTAATTTGAAATGAAATGAAATGGGGGTTTAATGACCTATTTTTCTGTTTCATCCTGGCTAATGAATGGTCACTAATTAGAACAATACATATTGATTCCAAGCAGATGATCAAATGATATATGTTGTTGGCTACACATACATGTACATGACAAGGGCCGAAACTGTAGATATAATTTCACTATATGCCATTTTAAAATTTTAACTCTGACATACAAAGTATTAAATAAAACAGCACCAAGATATCTTCAGAATCTCTTGACACACTACCAACCAAAAAGGTCACTGAAATGCGAGAATAAATTATTGTTCAATGTACTGGTTTATAAGATGAAGAGATTTGGTTCAAGGACTTTTCAGTATAATGCATCAATTCTATGGAATTCGCTGCCACCTTCCATTCAAAAATGTGAAACATTGTCCAGTCATTGTTTTTTGAGGTGTGTGATCGCTCTCGAGCGCCTGTCGAGCACCCGAATGTCGACTGAGGGGAGGTTTTTCTCCCTCGCCTTAAAATTGAAAATCGCTCTCCATATTTGTAAATCATGGACATGTATATATTTGGGTTTTTTCAAAAGAGTGTGAAAGACTCACATTCCGAGCGTCACCATGCTGTCATTGTGAACATTTATTTGGTGTATTCGATTAGTATAATGTGATCGCACAGGGTAATAAAATTCCGATGAATATGTTGCTAAAAATAGATGGCGACTGTGCATCATTGGTTAATTTAACTGAAATGAAAAGTACAACTCTCGCGAGACGTGAGAAATTACGAGAGAGGGCACATGAAAATTTCCAATGAGAATAATTCCGGAAAAAATAGATTATATTTTAATGGAATTTTCAAGCATTTATGATTATATTTTGAATAGGGGTTATGTTTTTAAACAAAATTTATACAAGCTAAATATATATTTAGAAATGTCGACAAGTATTTCTCTTGGAATACCGTATGTACTGTAGTTATAGACGACAGTAGAAGTTTGACTTGACTGTACGACTACACGAGTGCTATTTAGCAGACGATGTTTATTTAATTATCATTTATATGTACACGTAACAAAGAATGACCCTTACACGCAGTTATTGATCTTCAGAACCATTTCCCATACAAACAACTAATCACACTCCTTAATATCAGATCATTCTCCTTAATTTCTAAATCACTCTTCTTATCGAAACTGGGAGAGCTTTTTTAGGGGAGCGATTTTTTCAATTTGTTCATTAAGGGGAGCTTTTTTCGGCTCTCCTCTAAAATACAAAAAACAACGACTGATTGTCTATCTTCAAATCAAGTGTGAAAACCTGGCTGTTTAGGCACTATATTTAACTGATGTGAACACCTTCATTTGCTTAGAGCTGAGCATCCCCAAGTGGGATGAATTGTTGAGCAATATAAATTTCGTTATTATTATTATTATATGTCTAAGATAAATATAGTATTAGTACAGGAAAGCCACTGAGAGAGAGAGAGAGAGAGAGAGATTGATTAACACTTGACACAAGCTAGATAATTTCGGGACTAACATATGGTTCAATTTCATTTCAAGAATGTGCTTGCGCATAGGGGTCTTTAGCAGTGGGAGGAAACCGGAGAAAACCCACAAGGTTGGAAAACCCATGAGGTATCCACTGCATAAAGCCAGAATATGTCCGGGGTATGACCAGTATAAAATATAGTCCATTGCCCTTTTGCATAAACCACATGTAAAGTTGCATCCACAATCTGAAACAGTACTCCAGTATACCAAACACTAATTGCCATAAAGATTTGTTCTCTTGTAACCCTTTTTAAATTTACCTCTGTTAAAAATGGTGTGAGATCCTCTTTTTGTTGTGATGCTGCTGTGTAGTATCCATGAATTAATTTACGTAAAATATTTGATGATAATTTTCTGCGGACTGAAACAAGACCACGAATCACCCTGGACATAAACCTAGGTTCCTTTGTAGCCACAGCCTTTTCGATATGTCGAATTTGTTCTTTGATATCTGTAAAATTTAAAATGAAATGGAATGTGGTTTAGTTTTATTGTGTTTTTTATTTGCATCAATCAGTCTAATGAATACAGTTTGCATGCCAATGTTTACGTGGGACCTCGATGTTTCGTCCCATCCGAAGGACTAGACAGCGCTTTCCTTGTCAGGCCCTCCGTCCTGCACCACTAACAAGGGGGAAACCACGTCGGGAAATCTTGATGAACTTTCTCGGCCCATGCAGGAATCAAACACCCGACCTCCAGGCTAGCGAGCCAGGGTCTTACCCACTTAGCTACCGTGGCTCCTTTCATAGATAAGAGTTCCAAATGAAAAGGGTTCTTATAAGTGCACACAGACATACATTCGTCATTAGAGAGTACTATACAAGATGAAAGTTTATGCATTGATGATGAATTGAAAACAAATTTTTTGATTACTGTAGGCCTACTCCCTGGGGTTGATTTGTTCTGGTAGGGAATTTCACATCTGTAGTAAACAACAAATAAAAAAATGTCAAGAAATTCTCATCTTTCAATTTGACTTTCTTATTTAACTGGTATTCAGTGGTATAAAATATAACAACCACCAATCCATGCATGGCTTTTTTTCAGACTCAGTACTTTTTCAGTAGCCAGTTCTCTCTTGCCTTGATTTGTTTAGATTGAGTATTGAAATGATTAACCACTAATTAGCACCTCCTCTAAACTAAACTATTACCACCTATAGAAGGTAATTAACATGCTGACCACTTGATTAACTGGTCTAAAAATAACTTTTTTGGCAGCAACACAAACTTTTTAGTCTGAATCTGACATCTCAGTGTCAATAAACTGCGTCGTTAACATTAGTTATGCTTTTTAAAATAGAAGCAATAAAACAACAATCTAACATTTTCTACTCAACTAAAGACACCGATTACTGAATAATTTAGTACCTTCTAAAGTTAGCAAATCTGGATCCTTTTTGGTTTCTTCTTTCGTTTCTGTTGGTTCGTCCGCGCCAGTGGACGCTGGGCTAGACGCATCTTTCATTTCAACATCTGTACTCGTGTTCTTCACCATTTTGAGTCTACTAATTTGATAAATACAACAGTCTTATAAAGTTCTTTCTATAAAGGACCCGTTTAAGGAGATTTAAGTGAACATTTATCAACAAAGACAGACCAATTTCATCTCGGCATGATCTGCAAAATTTCAACAAAATGGTGGATGTAATCTCGGGGCGGAAGTTGACTAAAAACTTTAAAAGATTTATGTATGAATCAATAAACCCTCTTTTTGTCAATATCTGGTACACAAATATTATTTATCACTATAAAAATATTTTAGGTTCCAAATGGAATTTGTTTTTAAATAAGGATTTATTTTCAACCAATGAAATAAAAGAAAGAATGAAAATCGGAGTGCGGGAGAAATCATTGTTCTGTGACATGTCATAAAAAAAATCGTCTGCTTCTGGTAGCTCTATTATTATAAAACCAGGTTGGAGTTATTTGCGTTCTTGAATTGTTTCGTGTGGTGTATGTATGTATTTTAGAAATTTCACTACAATTCATTGCAGCATTGATTTTTTTCCATTTCTATTTGTAAATATCGGGCAGAAAATTGAATTCTTCGGTTCTTGATTTATGTTGAATGTATATTAAGCTATTAATAAACCCTCCCGTGTTATACCTTGGCTTAGCATTGATACATGAATTTATTTTGTCCTCTAATAAAATAGGTTTTTGTTGTTTTTGTTGGTTTTTTTTTAGTTCGTTCTTATCAAACAGGGATTTACCGATAAATATGTGTTGTGCAGTGGAATTGCTCGCATTGGCGTTGGATGACCGAATGGTTAGCACCTGCACGCTGTATCATAAGGTCTGCCATTGAGTCAACTGGCGTTGTTTCGATTCCCCGGTTGTATGTGACAAGGAGTGGGGTCGCCGGTCCAACCTCGCGGGTTTTTTCCGGGTCCTCCGGTTTCCTCCCACTGCTATAAAGACCCCTACGCGCAAGCGAGTTATTGAAATAAAATTAAACCATACGTTAGTCCCGAAATGACCTAGTTTGTGTCGAGTGGACGTTAAACCCTATTTGTCTCTCTCTCTAATAAAATGTTGGGATTTATTTTGGGGTTTTTTTTTCGTTTTTTTTTTTTGTTTTTTTTTGCGTTAATGAGTTCTTTCTGATCAAAAAGGGATTTTACCGGCAAATATGTGCTGTGCAGTGGAATTGTTCGCATAGGCGTTAGTTACAACAACAAGCCCGATGGATGCGGAGGGGGGGGGGGGGTATCTGATGTTCATGGTGTCTCAAACAGGCAATTTGACGGCCACGCAAACGCGTTTTTCTGCTGTTCTAACCTGTGAGTACAGCAACTAAAATGTGGTCCAACCGAAATACCACCCTATGGTCTCTAAATATTGGCAACCTGAATTCCAGAAAGACTGCAGTTACTGAGTAACTTCGATCAGCTGTATTCAAGATGCGGTCAAATGAAGGCAAGCCGTCAAATGAAAATAATAAATAACTAACTAAATACCCAGGGTACGTCTCGGACAGTAATATGTACAGCATCCTAAAACTGGCGCTGAAATAGTCGGTCTGAGCGCACCGTAAAACAATTCGGGCAACGTAGATCGGGATGAACAAGGGGTAAACTTAAAATTAAACAAACAAAGGAGGCTACTAACCCGAAAACAATTACGCTGATTTTTACCCCCCCCCCCTTTTTTTTTTAGCCATAATATTTTTTTATCATTTTTTTTTTTTTTTTGCAGCTGAGCTTACCCGATATTTCTTGACATTGGTTGCCATATTGTGTGTTCAACCAATCAAGGGGGGATTATTCAAAGAAAATGTTTTCATTAGATCAGTGAAGAAAATAAAAACTACGCGTTCTAGATGGCTGGTTTCTTTGACTTATGTCCTGGACCGTTTGACTCCTTCGTTCCAGTTTTTCTGGTGAACAAGCTATTTTTAAGTAGGCAGGGCCAATAATTTCGATTGGAAATGAAAATTCTGGCATTAATAGATACACATTAAAACATAGCCTACCCTTTACCAAGTACATGGGGTAAAAAATAAGTAAACGCATACTTTTACCAAATATAAAACGTACGCTACTTACTAAGCAGGAGGGGGGGGGGGTGTAAACATACCAATTTTATCAAGTTAAAAGGGTAAAACATATCCTTTACCAAGTACGGGGGGTAAAACGCTAAATCTGTATTTTTCATGCCTTAAATGTTATATATAATTTATTAATTAGACATTTATTATCATGACAACCCCAGAATACCATCTCGATACCATAATTGGATGGCCCCGATTTTAAGTAGATTAGAACGATTCGACCATTTATTGATTTAATTTAAAAATAGAGAAGCAAGGCTAAGACTCGAATAACCAGTTCGGTGGTTACGATCACTGCACACGTCTTGTCAAAACTACAATCATTGATAATTTCGCTCAAAATAAAATAATTTGAAATAAATTTTCAACATATTCATTTTGCATTATTTATTTTTGAAATATTATAGCGAGAACAGCCAGATCTTTTCAATTAGTTTAACAAAAAACTAGAGTCCAGCTGGCTCGCTAACCTGGTTGGCCGAGAAAGCTCCCCTGGGTTTTTCAGTCTAGTCGTTCGGATGGAACGAAAAAACCCGTGGTCACGTGTACACGTTGGTGTGCACTAACACATTGAACGTCGGAATTCGACATAAGATTAGGTTGTAGCGCCACTGCCCTGTCAAATGTTTCCACATAGCACACTGCATGATAGACCCGCCTTCATAATAATAATAATAATGTACATTTATATAGCGCTTAATCCATCCATGAGCATGCTCTAAGCGCTGTAAGTTAATGGCTTCTGTGGATAATACATCGTGAACATATGCGTCTTAAGTCTAGATCGAAATTGAGCAACTGTTTCTGAACACTTTATTTTGTCAGGTAAGTCATTCCATAGTCGTGGACCATATACACTGAAGGCTTTATCACCAAAAGATTTTAATTTAGTTGAAGGTACAACAAGTGATAGATTATTCTGTGAACGGAGTGGTCGGTTTGGTACATAAGGCTGCATAAGATCTGTGATATAGGATGGAGCTGAATCATGCTGAGACTTGTAGACCAGTGTTAAGATTTTAAAGTTTATACGAGCCTCTATTGGTAACCAGTGAAGCGATTTAAGGACAGATGTTATATGTTGACGTTTTGCTGTTCTTGTGATGATTCTGGCACAGTTGTTCTGAATTATTTGAAGTCGCTTTAATAAATGTTGAGATATTCCAGCCAAGGCACTATTACAATAGTCCAATCTTGAAAAAATTAGAGACCGCACCAAAAGATGACAAGCAGCAGTAGTCAATAGATGACGAATGTTTCCTATACTACGGAGATGAAAATTACAAACACGGCATAACTGATCAACCTGTTTTTCCATTGTTAAAGACGGATCAAATATAACACCTAGATTTTTAACCCTTGTTGCAAATTCAATACTAGAGTCGCAAATTACAAGACGAGAATCAGGAGTTGATGCGAGACGCTGTGGTGTTCCAACAAGTATTGCTTCTGTTTTTTCATCGTTTAACTTCAATTTATTATTATTCATCCAGGATTTAACAGCTTTGGAGCAGCGAGTGGTATTTTCAAAGGAATCATGAGCATTGTCTTGTTTAAACTTACTGATTAACTGTGTATCATCAGCGTAGGAGAAATGGCTTATATCAAACTGGTCTATAACATCCCCCAGACATCGTGTGTACAGTATAAACAATACCGGTCCAAGAACAGATCCTTGAGGCACTCCACAATTAAGGTTTGCAAACTCGGAATGAGATTTGTTTATAATGATCTTCTGTCTTCTGTCAGTAAGATAAGATTTAATCCATTGTAAGGCCGTACCAGTTATGTGAAAAGTTTGATAAAGTCTTCTTAAGAGAATTTCATGATCGACAGTATCGAATGCGGCAGACAAATCTAACAGGGTCAAGGACACAAGTTTACCACTATCTACGGAGCGCAGCAGATCATTTAGCACACAAAGGATAGTTGTCTCAGTGCTATGATGTGGTCTGTAAGCAGATTGAAATTTGTCTAAAAGATTTCGAGAAACTACGAAGGACTGTAGTCGATTGTTTATTGCCTTTTCAATGATTTTGGAGAGGAATGACAAATTTGAGACGGGTCTGTAATTCTTAAGCACATTCCGGTCAAGAGAAGTTTTCTTAATAAGGGGTCTTACAACGGCATCTTTATATATTAAAGGAAATACTCCTGTACTAAGACTTGTGTTCACAATCTGAGTAATGACTGGAAGAAGCAGATCAAGATATTCAACAAGGATATTTGTTGGAAGAGGATCGAGTAGACAAGTTGTCTTCTTAGATGATTTGATAAGTTTTTCAATTTCATCGTTAGAGAATGACTCAAAATATGTTAGATAATCTCCACATGTGGCTGAAAAAGGTGTAATGCCTTCAGCTTCTTCATTTTCACTGGAGTGATCTAATTGTTCACGTATTTGATTTATTTTGGATGAAAAGAATTGACAGAAAGAGTTTGCAAGATTGTCATCATCGTCAGATTTTGGTAGAATTATCTCAGTTGTAGTACCAAGTAGTGATTTCATAAAATTATGACACTGATTGGGAGACTTAAATTCATCCGTTAGCTTTTGAACGCAGTATGCGGATTTTGCATCTTTGATTGTCTTTGAGTATGCACCTCTTGCTTTTCGGTAGATTTGACGATGGACTTCTAGCAGAGAATGGCGATATTTTCGTTCCGCTTTACGACGATCTTCTTTTGCTATGAGAACATCTTTATTGTACCAAGACCTGCCAGGCCGGAGATATACCTTCTTAGTCACAATAGGGGCATGCTTATCAAGTAGGGCAAGTAAAGTGCTATTAAATTTACCGCACAGTTCGTTAAGCTCTATAGGTGTATTTGATAGGAGATCTGAAGACTTCAGGTCGTTGCTGAAAGCTTCCCTGTCTAATGATTTAATCTTCCTAAACGAAATGGTAACTGGCTGCAACTTCGGTTTTTCAAAATTCCATAGGGTTGAAACGAGATAGTGATCTGATATTTGAATATCAGTAACTGATGCACTTTGAATGAGAGTATCCTGCTAGTATCCAATATTTCAGACAAAATTTCACATTTTACAAATGCACAAGAATGCGTTTCGGCGCCATTTGTAACGAGGCTAGACATATTTCACAAGTCATGTCAAACGGTGTCACCATTATCTTATATCGAGAGTATGCGCAATAAATACTATCGGTGTAGGCTGGAATAACCAGACACTAGAGATTGAGACTTCTGGCGTATTTCGCCGAACATAACTGATTAGAAATTAGAGTAAAAACGGAAACAATTGAATGTAAATCAGTTTATATACATTCATATTACATTATTATATGCGTTGTGACCCATTTGTGTCAATTTCTAGGTCGCAAATATTAGCGATTTAGCCCCTTTAACAAAACCCTTTCATTCTAAATATATAGTAGGGGTTATTTTGAATATAGGCCTATAAAATAAAATTACAATTAATTGCTGACAGTGATTATGTTTCATTACATAAAACGATTTGTTCAGTGGCGGATCCAGTCGGGTGATAGGGGTCGAAGGGGCACGGGCCCCCGCTAAATGAAAGTATAAAAAATCTCTTATAATTCTGTTTGTATGGAACATGTAAATTTGATCAATGTGATGTTTGCGAGGATGAAATTGATTCTTATATTTGGGTCCAGATATGCGCTAGAAATCGCCAATGGCAACTCAATTTATTCCAAATGTTCTTCTCCGAGTCCACTCGCCTGTCCAACCTCGTGGGTTTTCTCCGGGTCCTCCGGTTTCCTCCCACTGCTAAAGACCCCTATGCACAAGCGAATTATTGAAATAAAATTAAACCATATGTTAGTCCGAGTCCACACTCCTATCATACTAAACTTAGGCTGTCTGTCTACAGTTAGCTCCGCCTAGAGAACAGACACTAAGCTATAGTTGGCCAACATTTTAAGTCCTTAATCGACGATTTTAGCCGAAAATACAAAGTTATATACTTAGAGAATTTTGTGAAGGATTTATTCTGCTTCCATTTAATAAAATTGAAAAAGTTTATTTAGTCTTTGCGTGTTTGACATATGTGAAAGGGAGTAGGCAGAACAGTAGGGCGTTGAACACCATTTCATTTCGAAACGAAGTACATGTAGAACTGCATTACAAAATTTTTAGATATGGCGGATATTTAGAACAGAGATTTATTCTCGAAGTATGAAGTAGATGGGTGTATATGTGCAGAATACACGCCCACCTAACCATATATCCATTGTACGCCCCTATATTTTTTTTGCGTATATAATAAACCGTTTATTCAATTATTTGGTACTATTAACAATAACTGTCATGTTGTATAGCCAGTATATAAGTCAAACTATCTATTATATTTATATACCTATTGTACTTTCTATATTAGTTATTATAAGACGCGTGTTTTGTTGTTTAGTTGAACTCAGGGCAGTTTTATCTATCAGGCCTGGTTTACTTTAGACATAGATCTTATTGTCAACAATAATCACTGTCTCATGCCGGTAGTCAGTCAACCAGTCGAGTTGTGGAATAGTGTGGAGGCCATATATAAATGACTAGTGACATTTGGTGTTTTAGGAAGACTAAGTATAAGTCTACCCTGCTTCGTGTACGATACCTTACAGTACAATATAGACGTCACGTCTAATCACTGTCTAATATTCAACATGGAGATATGCCTAGCTGTTGTGGAATGAGGTGTACGACACACGTGAAAAGTTATTAGCAAACTGGAGATAAAGTTTGAACGTAGCTTGATATAAATGGAAAAGTGTAACATTAATGGGAAGTGATATCAGGCCTTCTAGAAAGAGTAACCATACACTGCGTGGTACACATCAGTCAGCACTACTTACAACTAAACACGTAAGCACGACCTTTATGGTGCACAGCACTACTTATAACTCAACAAGAAGTGATATCAGATGTTCTAGAAATAGTAACCATACCCTGTCTGAAGTACTACACCCATCACTACTTATAACTCAACAAGACGTGGTAACAGATGTTCTAGAAATAGTAAGCATACCCTGTCTGAAGTACTACACCAACCGTTATACTTATAACTCAACAAGACGTGGTAACAGATGTTCTAGAAAGAGTAAAGATCCCTTGCCTAGTACACATCAGTCAGAACCACTTATAACTCAACAAAAGGTGTTATTAGGTGTTCTATAAAGAGTAAGCATACTCTGCCTAGTGGATACTATTAGAAGGTTGGGTAAAAGGCTGGAAACGGGTCGAAACAATCACGTTTGACCGCTTTTGAAAAATTTATTCGGAAACACTTGTATATTTAATTTTAAAGCGGACGTTAACGCAAGAAAGAAAAAGTTGAAACTAAAAGATCAACTATAGGGATTTTTTGTTCGCTTGGGATTTTTAATTTTTAAAATCAAGAAAGCTGATAAAAGCAAAAATCATGTGCGCGAAAATTGAAAGAAGTAAAATGATGTCTTTGAAAACTGTGGGTACGTCCATAACGGCGCTTATGCGTTTAGAGAAACAAAAGAATCGCGGGAAAAATTTGGGCGACAGCGGCTATTTTCAACGCCCCCTTCATCCCCCATCGAATCCTCAGAGGGTTCTAGAATCTCACTTTATAAAGAGACGCGAATCGTCAAGTTTAAACAAATCTGGTAGTTTTGTGAAGAATAAAGAAAAAACTCGAAATTATAAATCGACCGCGAAGCCTGATTTATTTGACTCTATGGGATCGGAGGGTAATGATAATTTTCGAGCAACGAAAACTAAACGAAGAAATATTGTGTGTTCTTCAAGTCAACAAGAATCAATAATTGAGGGAAGAGCCAGTGCTTGTGTTGAGGTAAGTACAAGACAGGGGGTTTGGCAAGGCACAAAGTATAGTCCGTTCGGATGAGACAATAAATCGAGGTCCCATACATATACACATTGGCATGAACATAAAAGACCCCTTCGCAGTTGGAATTCGATATAAGAGTAGGTCATAGGGCCGCTGCCTGGGCAAAATTTACTTCACAGCACAATGAATGACGTATGCCTGTCTTCTTTAGCCCAATCGAAGCAGAACAGTAGACGTTAAAACCCATTTCTGGTCATTTGAATTACAAGTGAAAAGTCAGGAGTGGACTAAAGTTACTCACACAGTTTATGGGATTTTTTGTAGTTTTATTGCCACGCATCTAGTCTTGAATTAACGGTTTTTTTTGATGAATTGGTAAGCTTGCCACATTTATCACGCCCACGGGACTAGGCTCGGAGGCCTTCTACCCCATTGCGTCCCTAGAGTTCAACAATATTTTATCAGATTGGAATTAATGTCTGTCAATAGAATTCATTTCGAGACAAATTCCGGCAATGGTGGCGTGAGGGGGGGTGGGTGGATGGCCGAATGGTTAGCGCGTGTGCTTTGCATCATAAGGTCTGTCATTGAGTCAACTGGCGTGGTTTAGATTCCCTGGTTGTACTTGACAAGGAGTAAGGTCGTCGCTTTCCAAACCTCGTGGGTTTTCTCAGAGTCGTCCCGTTTCCTCTCACTACTAAAGACCCCTATGCGCAAGCGAATTATTGAAATAAAAATTAAACCATGTTAGTCCTGAAATGACCTAGTTTGTGTTGGGTAGACGTTAAACCCTCTCTCTCTCTCTCTCTCTCTCTCTCGCCTGGTTGATTGATGTAAACAACGTGATTGTATTTCAGCCGTTGAAGAGGTTTCAGAAAGCTGTTAGAAAAATCATGATAATGGTACGTGTTGTTGGTAAAGGAAGGTGAGTGCACAGGGAAAATATGGGCGCCATTTAAAATTCTAAGCCCAAAAGAATGTGATAGAAACATCAATAATGTGAAAGCCGAAAGTGGCACCTTGTCCGAAATTCAAATTGTTTGGGGTTGTTTTGCCGCGGAAGGGTCAGGGCGTCTTACATGGATAATGCACCATATCGTATCATACACTATTTAGAATCAATTTATAATTTTATTTAACATTTGGAAAAAATAAGGGGCGTGCGACTGAATGTATATTATTTTTTGCTTGGGTATTGGATTACGTCGTTACCTAATACAAAATAGGAGGATTAAATGACGTGATTGTGTCAGTCTCAAGAAAGAGTTTACACGTATTGTTCTTTATTTTCCATACAGGGAGAGACCAAAGGGTTAACACATATTGTTCTTTATTTTCCATACAGGGAGACCAAAGGGTTAACACATATTGTTCTTTATTTCCCATATAGGGAGAGACCAAAGGAAACCGATAAAGATATGTTATCCTGGACTACCATATGTGATGACCTTGGTTTAACCAGGACGAACTATGCAAATCTAGGATTAACCTTTGACCCTACTGATTTCAAGGTCAAGAAAAAGGTATAAGTATTTAGAACTTTCAATCTCTTGTTAGTTGATAGATGTGTTTATTCAATTGTCATATAAGGACAGCGTCTAGTCGTTCGGATTGTCCGAAAATCTAAGGTCCCGCTTACACATGTACGTAGACGAACTCTTGATAGTCGGAAGATCGCATCAGCTTTTGACCTATGACGCCAGACATTTGATTAACCAATCAGCCATGATGTTTCTAGTGGGTCACCCACAGTTCCGTGCACCTCACGCCATAAACTCACCGTAACAGATCGTTTCATTGGCTAATTCCTCACATCATCCAGAACGTGGGTTATATAACACCTCATCCACATCCTAGTGTAGTACAGACAAGTAAAACGAAATTTTGAATTGTATAAAAAACGAAACGAAACAAGGATCTGTGGTTTAATCAAATTGTGTTCTATAGGGAAAATGTCGGGGTGTGGGGTTTATGGGGTTGGGGACAATCCACCCCCTTAATCTTTCAAAATGATTACAGGGGTGGATCCCTCACATCATCCAGAACGGAGGTTATATAACAACTCTTCCAGATCTTGTGTAGTAAAAACACCAAAAAAAACCCGAAAATAAAATAAGATCTGTGTTTTAATCCGATTGAGAATAGTCGGACGTTAAATCCCATTTATCTGTTGTTTCATTCCAGGGTCATATATCTAACGATGCTATAGTAGGACGTTAAATCCCATTTATCCGTTGTTTCATTCCAGGGTCATATATCTAACGATGCTATAGTGGGACGTTAAACCCCATTTATCCGTTGTTTCATTCTAGGGTCATATATCTAACGATGCTATAGTGGGACGTTAAACCCCATTTATTCGTTGTTTCATTCCAGGGTCATATATCTAACGATGCTATAGTAGGACGTTAAACCCCATTTATCCGTTGTTTCATTCCAGGGTCATATATCTAACGATGCTATAGTAGGACGTTAAACCCCATTTATCTGTTGTTTCATTCCAGGGTCATATATCTAACGATGCTATAGTAGGACGTTAAACCCCATTTATCTGTTGTTTCCTTCCAGGGTCATATATCTAACGATGCAATAGTAGGACGTTAAATCCCATTTATCCGTTGTTTCATTCCAGGGTCATATATCTAACGATGCTATAGTGGGACGTTAAACCCCATTTATTCGTTGTTTCATTCCAGGGTCATATATCTAACGATGCTATAGTAGGACGTTAAATCCCATTTATCCATTTGTTTCGTTCCAGGGTCATATATCTAACGATGCAATAGTAGGACGTTAAACCACATTTATCCGTTGTTTCATTCCAGGGTCATATATCTAACGATGCTATAGACGCGTTGTGTTTAAATCCAGTAGAGAGAACGGGGGAACAGATCAGACATTGTCTGGTATCTCTAAATACCATGATACCAGCCTTCAGTGAGTTTCCCATCAAGATGCAGACATCTTTAGTTCAAGTCGGCTGGTATGAAAAGTAAGTCTGCCTTTAATTTCGTAACATCGTTTTTTTTTTAAAAATTACATATTATATATAATATGGGGACACCATAATCTTGGGGGGGGGGGGTTAGCGCGTGCGTGTTGGATCATACGGTCTGTCATTAAGTCAACTGGAGTTGTTTCGATTCCCCGGTTGTACACGACACGGAGTAGGGTCGCCTGTCCAACCTCAAGACCTGTACACCCAAGCGAATTATTGAAATAATGATATTGAACCATATGCCTAGTTTGTCTCGAGTGGACATTAAACCCCATTCCTCTCTATATATAGATACTGGTATAAATGAATTATTTGAGTTTTAATTTTACTTATAGATTTGACCCTGGACGTGTTATTATAAGACAAGGTCAAAGGGCAGATAACTTTTATTTGATATTGTCAGGAGCAGGTAGGTATTGTTACTATGGAAGGGGTGAATTGCCTGCCGTGTCACGAGCTTATCAATAACAAGGTCGTTCACTGTCCATGTATTCAGAACGACTTTTATGTTCTTTACAATCTGATATTTCATTTCGTGAAATGAAATGAAATGGAGTTTAACGTCCTAATGTTCTGCTCCTAACTGAGCTAATGAAGACGGGCATACGCCATACAGTGTGCTATGAGGGCAATTTTGCCCGGGCAGCGGCACTGCGGCCTACTCTTATATCGAATTCCAACTGCCAAGGGATCTTTTACGTGCACGCCAATGTGTACACGGGACCTCGGTTTTTCGTCCCATCCGAACGACTAGACAGCTGTCCATGTCAGGCCCTCCGTCCTGCATCACTACCAAGGGGAAACCACGCTGGAAAATCTGGATGAACTTTCTCGGCCAATGCAGGGATCGAACACCCGACCTCCAGGCTAGCGAGCCAGTGTCTTACCCACTTAGCCACGTGATCCCCCATTTCGTTACATGAAGATCTAACCAGTTACAGTGAAAGGTCACGTCAGAGATCATACGAGCGATTTTTGACCTTATGATGTCAAACATTTGATTAACCAACCAGCGTTGATGTTTCTAGTAGGTTGCCCACAGTTCCGTGGTGCACCTCACGCCAAAATTCGCTGTAACGACCGTTTCATTGGGTAACCCCTCACATCATCCAGCAACAACTCTTCCAGATCTTAGTGTATTAAAGGGACAATAACACTCTTGCTGGAATAAATAATAGCCTTATTCTAAGTATTAGATGTTTAGATATGTTATGTGTCCTACCTGTTGTGTAAATTATCCATTACATCCTATTTTACTTGTCCAGAGGGTTCGAAAATATTTCTAAATTCAAGTCACATTTGAAAAGGTTTACGTTATGGTTTTCAAATCATTTAGTTGAATTTTTCCAACTTTTTAAATTAGGTGTGTCAAGATGAAATTGTATCATCAATTAATTGGAATATTGTAAAATAGTACAATTTGTTGACCAGAATAAAGATTGGGACATATTATTCAGTTACAACAAAAGTGGTATTGAGCCTTTAAAGACAAGTAAAACGAATTTTGAGCTATAAAAAACGAAATATGATCTGTGTTTTAATCCGATTGTGTACTATAGGAACATTGTCGATGTGTGGGTTTTACGGGAACCTCCCCTTAAACATGCATTATGCAAGAGCAAAATCTGCTTATTACAAGTCTTTCTTTAGGCCTGAAATGTTATCTAAATTATCAATTAGACATTAATTAACTTATCCAGACCATAATAAACTCTCGATGTCAAGGCTAGCCTTCGATGTTGGCTGGATTAGATTCCTATATGCCGCTAACGGCCAAAGATAATTAAATCAGAAAAAGCGGATAATCGAGACTATGCTGTTTATATTAATGATTTTAGTAATGATAACCGAGACTATGCAAAAATTTCACCGGCTTCTTTCTCGGCTCATAGTGGATCAATTTGACTGAAATTTTCAGCAAATTACCTTTACACTATCTAGTTTTTAACTATTATAGGGAGAACTGCCATCTCGTTATCTTATCTCCCATAATGTATCTTTAATTTTTCAAAATAAAGAGCTGCTTTGGGAGTTTGAGGGGGCGGATGTATTCAACCCTAAAGTATCTATTGGCATTGCAATTGGCCTTTTGAGAATCGCGTGTTGGCCGCTGATGGTCTCGGTCCAATTATTTACCATGCTCTATAGATCGTTAAGACTGTCATTGATTCTGTTGACTTGTCAGTGGAAAGGCATATAGGGCCGCCCGTCTAACCTCGTGGTGTTTCTCCGGGTCCTCCCGTTTCCTCCTATTGATAAAGATCCCTTGGCAGTTGGAATTCGATATAAGAGTAGGCCATAGTGCCGCTGTCCGGGCAAAATGTCCCTCATAGCACACTGTATGACGTATGCCCGTCTTCATTAGTCCAGTCGGAGCAGAACAGTAGGACGTTAAACCCCATTTCATTTATTTTCGCTTTATCGCAATCTTCTAGTAAATTAATTATGTGACTAGTGTTGGAAAGGAAGGGGCGGGGCGCAAAAAAGGTCTAGCCCAGCACATTTTTTTCCTCTAAAGGGACCTGAAATGATCTAGTTTGTGTCTCTTGTAATTAACGCTAAGTCTTGAAATTCTGTTCTTGTTCGTCACAGCGGTGGTTACTATATTAGAGAATAAACCAAGGACGAAGACGTCAACACACGAAGTTCATCAGCGACTGCCATCAGCAGACGACCATGACGTGTTAGGTGATATAATGGAAGAAGGAGAAGACGACGACGAGAAAGAAGAACAATATGTTAGAACGGCCGATATTCTTCATAAAGGATCAAGTTTTGGGGTGCGTTACGTTCCATTGACCCAATAACTTTCAGAAAGAAATGTGCTTTATCACTACAGACCCGCAGGGGCTAAGTGAGAGAGACGCATTGACGAGCTTTGCGTCATGGTTTTGACTTTTTGCGCCCCCTTCAATTGACAAAAAATCACATGGTTTTAATACGGCTTTCCACATTATAATCATAATCATAATACTCAACCAGTGTCAAATATATACCGTGGGTCAGATATACTACAAATCGACCCCCTCCCCCCACACACATATAAATATTGTTTTTTGGAGGCCAGGACAGAATCTTATTCCTCGTGCAAAATCATGGGTCACCACGCCCCTGTCCGGTACTATACAGCGCAATGGACGCTTACCGCGTGCTCCCGGATTCATTCACTTGATTTGATATATGTTTATGTAGTTTGTCCTCAGGATTTGTTTTCCATGTTGAGCGGTTCTCCTGCACTTTGAGTCTGTTCGATTGGTCACTAAGAAGAGGCACTACCCGCTCCCTATTGGCCACCTATTGGCCTTTGGGCGATTGGCGCCTCGTATTAGACATTCAGAATAACGTTAGAAAGTTGTTGGGAACTATTCCCCGGTTGTACGTGACAAGGAGTCGGGTCGCCTGTCCAGCCTCATGGGTTTCCTCCGGGTCCTCCGGTTTCCTCCCACTGCTAAAGACCCCTACGCGCAAGCGAATATGCTGAAATAGGATTGAACCATGTGTTAGTCCCAAAATGACCTAGTTTGTGTCGAGTCGACGTTAAACCCCATTTCTCTCTCCCTCTATCTACACCCAGACCATTGCACCTGATGTCAGTCGTGATGATTGGGTGTCGTGTACGAGGTGGTGTGTGCTTCCTCTTTATAGAACACTTATTACCACTGCTCGTTTATTGTAACCATTTGTTTATTTTGTGAACAGGAGATAGCATTGATACAAGGTTCCATCAGAACAGCCACGGTCACATGTCGTACACCAGTAGAGTTATTGGCCTTAGATAGAACTGATTATATTAATATATTCATGAAAGCTGAACGAGGCAAGGAACCGGAACATATCCAATTCCTCAAGAGAATGAATATATTTAAAGGATTCGCATTGGATAAAATACCGTGGAATGATCCGACAATTTGTGCCTTCACTTACGTCAGGTAAATAACTATCCATAATTTGGTAAAATAGGCAATCTAAATAAAATACAGATACTATTTCGTTTCGTTTTTATAGTTCAAAATTTCGTTTTACTTGTCTTTACTACACTGGGATCTGGAAGAGTTGTTATATAACAGGCGTTCTAGTTGATGTGAGGAATTAGCCAATGAAACGGTCTGTTACGGAACTGTGGGTAAACCCATAGAAACGCCAACGCTAATTGATTAATCAATGGCGTCATCAAAGGGTCAAAAGTCGCTTGTATGACTCCTGACGCGACCTCCCAGTACAACTGAGCAGATCTTCATGTAGTGTAGGCAATCGAAAGTATTAAAAAACGAAACGAAATATAGATCTGTATTTTAATTAGATTGAGAAGCTGTTTATCTGTTTGTTGTTTTTATTACCAGGAGAGAAACTATTTTGTGTGAAGACAGTAATAATTCCGAGTTAATATTTGTAATAATGACGGGCACCTGTCGTGTTATCAAATCATTACCTGCAGTCAAACCTAAACTGTACAGGTCAGAGGTCAGAGATTATGGTCTACATACACCCAGAACTAACAGTAAGTTATATACTTCTAGAACACCCTATAACACTTCTCATGTTTGCAAATAATTTATGTTGTGCTGATGTATATTTTCCTCTTTGTCAGTGGTGCAGGACGGAGGGCCTGGCGATGGCAGCAGTCTAGTCGTTTGGATGGGACGAGAAACCGAGGTCCCGTGTACACATTAACGTGCATGAAAAACATTCCTTGGCAGTTGAAATTCGATATAAGAGTAGGCGGTAAGCCGCTGTCCGGGCAAAATTGCCCTCATAGCACAATGTATGGAGTCTGTCAGCATTCATTAGTCAAGTCGGTCGGAGCAGAACGATAGGACGTTAAATCCCATTTCATGTCATTTCATTTCCGTGTTCCAGATCATAATCTAACCTTTAGTCAAGTTCCTGGCCAGGGGATGAATATAGCACGTGCAGCGCTCAGAAATCACGATCCAATTCTTATGATTCCGCCATGCCCAAGATAAAACTCGTTTTAAATTAAACTTTGATGAATTCTTTGGGTTAATTTAAGGAACAGAAAATATAAAAGTTCGGAGGACATTAACCAGAGAGAAGAAATCAACGCCTGGTGCTATACAGCTACCAACTAAATCTAAACTAGAAGCTGACATAGCATTGAGTCGATCTAGTACTATTCTATCAACCATAGCTAGAAAAACACCACAACAAGGTCAGTATTAAAACACTACATCAAGGTCAGTATTAAAACACTACATCTAGGTCAGTATTAAAACACTACATCAAGGTCAGTATTAAAACACCACATCAAGGTCAGTATTAAAACACCATAACAAGGTCAGTATTCAAACACCACATCAAGGTCAGTATTAAAACACCACATCAGTATTAAAACTAATGCATCAATATAAAGGATATGAAATGAAATGAAGTTTACCGCCCTGCTTCTCTGTACCATTGGGTCTAATAAAGACTGACAAACTGAATTTATTTTTTTAAAAAAAAGTAGTTAATTATAATCTAGATTCTAAATGCATACTTTAGGCTCTTGAATCAAAAGTTTTGACTTTTTGAAATGCCCAGTTTCTCGAGAGACCAACGAGGCATACAAATACTTTCATCATCATCATCATCCATCATCATCCATCATCCATCAGCAGCAGCAGCAGCATCATCATCAATTGTGTTTATATTTGTAGTTGCTGATGATGCTGAAGAACATATGAATATTATAAATGATGTCTTTAAGCGGAGACATGTTTTACCACCAATAGATCAAAACGTGAGTTTTATCAATAAACGATGTTTTACATCCCCACCCCCAATAGACCAAAACATGAGCATGAGTTATAAATAAAAGGGAGCCACCGTTTCTAAGTGGGTAAGACGCTGGCTCGCTAGCCTAGGGGTCGCGTGTTCGATCCCTGCATTGGCCGAGAAAGTTGACCGGAATTTTCCGACATAGTTTTCCCTAGTCAGTGGTGCAGGAAGGAGGGCCTGACAAGGACAGCTGTCTAGTCGTTCGGATGGGACGATAAACAACCGAGGTCCCGCGTATACATTGGCTTGCATGTAAAAGATGCCTTGGCAGTTGGAATTCGATATAAGAGTAGGCCATAGCGCCGCTGTCCGGAAAATGTCTGTATGGCGTCCGCCCGTCTTCATTAACCCAGTCGGACCAGAAGAGTAGGACGTTAAACCCCATTTCATTTAATTTGAACTTTTGTATTTTGAACACAGGATATTTCTGAACCAAATACCAGCATGTCCGGTTACACCATGGCTCAGCATCATCAAGCAGACGTACAGGATCAAATTTACATACAGATGACCAAATTAGGACGTGGAGATGTTTTTGTAAGTGACTTGATTTTAAAGACAGACCAGTTTATTCGCGCATGCCTCAAAAGTCAGAAATATGTAGGCCTACTTTGCCTACTATTTTAAGACAAAGGCCGTTGTTATTACATTATATATAATTCTAGCACACCAACAATTTAAAAATAGCTTGACAAAGAATAGGCTAGACGAAGAGAATGGCTGAATTATTATTATTTTATTTATAAACAGAAACTAATGTAAATGTTAAATGGTATTGAATCGGAAGGATGAATGTATGGCAATAGCGGACGGGGGGCTGTAACAATGGGCATATGGCTATAGAGGGGGCTGTAACCATGGGTTTATGTATGGCAATAGGGGGCGGGGCTGTAACCATGGAGATATGGCAATAGAGGGGCTGTAACCATGGGCGTATGGCTATAGAGGGAGCTGTAATCATGGGCGTATGTATGCAATAGTATTTTTACTCTGTGAATAGGGGGCGGGGGCTGAAACCATGGGCGTATGGCTATAGAGGGGGCTGTAAACATGGGCGTATAACAATGGGAGGGGGCTGTAACGTCCACTCGACACAAACCAGGTCATTTCGGGACTAAAATATGGTTCAATTTTATTTCTATAATTCGTTTGCGCGTAGAGGTCTTTATTTACATCCTATCGGCCTTGACAAACATTGAACTGACCTTGTCAAATAGATTTAGCCGGTTGGGTTCAAGCTGTTTTAAAGGCTCAATACCACTCTTGTTGTAACTGAATAATATGTCCCAATCTTTATTCTGGTCAACAAATTGTACTATTTTACAATATTCCAATTAAATGATGATACAAATTTCATCTTAACACACCTAATTTAAAAAATTGGAAAAATTCAACTAAATGATTTGAAAAGCCTAACGTAAACCTTTTCAAATGTGACTTGGATGTAAAGATATTTTCGAACCCTCTGGACAAGTAAAATAGGATGTAATGGATAATTTACACAACAGGTAGGACACTTAAACATCCAGTACTTAGAATAAGGCTATTATTTATTTTCTGGAGCTGCCAAGCCAGCAAGAGTTTTATTGTCTCTTTAAAGTTAAAGGATATAGTACCCTGATATTATTATAAATATTATGTATTGTTTTTATCAGGGGCTGGAGCAGGTTGTATTGAAGGGTATTGGTGAATCAACCAGCAGTACCCTCATATCAGAGGGAGCAGAATGCATCATCATAAACAAACAATTCTTCCGCAAATATCTCACACAACAATCGGCTAATCAAATCAGAAAAAAGGTAAATAATTCTCACACAAGATGCGTCATGGTTATGTGCTCGTGTCTCGATCTTCGCGTTCGTCCACTCGAGACAAACCAGGTCGTTTCGGAACCAGAGAGAAAGAGAGAAATGTGGTTTACCGTCCACTCGACAGAAACTAGGTCATTTCAAGACTAACATATGGTTGAATTTTTTATTTCAATAATTCGCTTGCGCGTAGGGGTCTTTAGCAGTGGGAGGAAAACGGAGGACCCGGAGAAAACCCATGAGGTTGGACAGGCATCCCTACTCTTTGTCATGTACAACCGAGTTGACTCAATGACAGACTTATTGATACAACGCGCAAGCGCTAACCATCCGGCCACTCCCGCCCAATTTCAGAACCAACACATGGTTCTATTTTCTCCATTATTTATTAGTGGGGGCAAAACGGAAAAAAACCTGCGAGGGTCTCTTCTAGGGAGCCCCGGTTGCTGGCATTAGCTCACTAACCAGGAATACCCGGTTTCGATGTCGACGTTTGCCGAGGAAGCCTTTAACACTAACGAAAGGAGGGCATGACATGGATCAAACAAAGAACTGAGGCCCACCCGTTTACGTGCAAAATGTCCCTCATGGCCCACTGCTGTCTGTGAAAAATGTCTCTCAGAGCCCACTACTGCCTGTGAAAAATGCCCCAGATAACACACTGTATGGCGTATGCCCATCTTCATTAGCCCAGTCGGCGCAGAACAGTAGGACGTTAAACCTCATTTCATTTCATTTGATTCTTTGTATCCGTCAAATTAATGTCCTTGTATGTAAACAGAGGAATTTTTCTTCTTTTTTTTTAAATTGTAGATTCAACCCTTCCCGTCTGAGGAAAGATTACGTCAGAAACTACAAACACAGATCGACTGGGAAGAATTTAAAAATCTAACAATTTTAGATTTTATAGACTTTAATAAACATGTTCAAAACGTGGCCTGGAAACATTAGCGTCGCCATACTACAGCCATTATTAGAATACCAAGTCTCGCGGTTTTCATATAAAATGTCTACCTGTGATAATCGGGTTGCTAAGTACAAGTTTCGTCAAATGTCAAGGTTACCGTGGCGTCGGCCATGTTTGATTTGAGTCTGTTAGTGTCACAACCTCTGATTGGACGCTACTGTTCACGTGTATTCTGTAAAGGGAGATACCGTAGCTATAAGATTGTGAATTGTAAAGCAGTGTAGCAATGCCTAGATGTTGTACAACTCGTGGTCGTTGCTTCAGGAACACAATGACACCCATGTGACTACATGGAAATATAGACCTTTACATTTTGAAATTTGATTAAGTTATTTAACGTCTCGTGCATCGTCCTTGTGGTCGCGCTGGTTTAATAAATATTTTTTACAAAAAGGCAACGAGATTCATTAATGATGTTTTCTATATTTATAACATGATTAAAGGAAACCTACTCTGATTGGAGGAAACTTACTCTGATTGGAGGAAACTTACTCTGATTGGAGGAAACCTACTCTGATTGGAGGAAAGTTACTCTGACTGGAGGGAAACTTACTCTGATTGGAGGAAACTTACTCTGATTGGAGGAAACCTACTCTGATTAGAGGAAACTTACTCTGATTGGAGTAGACCTACTCTGATTGGAGGTAAACCTACTCTGATTGGAGGAAAGTTACTCTGACTGGAGGGAAACCTACTCTGATTGGAGGAAACCTACACTGATTGGAGGTAAACCTACACTGATTGGAGGAAACCTACTCTGATTAGAGGAAACTTACTCTGATTGGAGTAGACCTACTCTGATTGGAGGTAAACCTACACTGATTGGAGGAAAGTTACTCTGATTAGAGGAAACTTACTCTGATTGGAGGAAAGTTACTCTGACTGGAGGGAAACCTACTCTGATTGGAGGAAACCTACACTGACTGGAGAGAAACCTACTCTGATTGGAGGAAACCTACACTGATTAGAGGAAACTTACTCTGATTGGAGGAAAACCTACTCTGATTGGAGGAAACCTATGGTATATATTTATAAGTGATGATATTTATACAGGACACATCAGATCTCATTTTGTACATCAAATATGATTAAAATACAAATTTCTCAGACATAACTATCGTTAAAAATCAATAGGCTTCTTCGGCTCATGACCTTAATCGGATGATAACTTTGGTTTCTAGAGTGTCAACACGACAGACAATGGTGACTACAATATACGACCGAATTCCGCTGTGGGTGTATAAATCCAGACACAAACAGACATTGTGTCTTACCCAAAAAAGCTGGATCAAGCCTATTTTTGTGGTTTATAAACCTGTAACGGTAATTAAATCTCTTTGATCTTTGGGGTATATTCTATGCCCGGAATAACTTGTGGTCTGAAAGTCGGGGGAGGTTTTGGATATATACAGGTAAATTTGGGGTTATTCTTCTGAAAGTTTTTCTTTAAACCTGTAACGGGTTATTCTTCCAGGGTAGGTTTTTCTTACGGGAATTCTGGGATATTCTCATCTTGCGTACATGTAAACATAGACGGTTTATAAGCAAGATAAAGTCCCTGACTGAGGTTATGCTGGGAGAAGAAAGACTTCAGAAAAAAAACCCTTGACAGAAAAACCTCGGTTTTTCTTTTTCTTGGGTTATTTTCTTCAGTCTTTCTTTCCCCATAACCTCAGTCGCGTGCTTTATCCTACACTAGTTTTTTAGGAAACACTTGTCCACGATATCACCCTTGGTGGAAGTGGACGTAAAACTCCACGAACGAACGAATAAGGCAAATTTAGGAATAGTACGTTCGACAAGACCCGACACTATCACCAAACCACCCCAGATGCCTTAAAGTCACCATATATATTTCTGGTATATTCATCTTGGTATGATGTAAATGTAGAATAAGACCGGGAGAGACAGGTTTAAGCGGCCCTTAACAATGAGAGAAACCCGATAGTAAATGTTGGCCAGGCAACCCTACTCCCTGTCATGTACAGACTTAGCATCAAAACCATGCCACTTGACTCAATGACAGAGAGAGAGAGGGAGAGAGAGAGATGGGGTTTAACATCCACTCGACACAAACTAGGTCATTTCGGGACAAACATATGGTTCAATTTTATTTCAATAATTCGTTTGTGGGTAGAGGTCTTTAGCAGTGGGAGGAAACCGGAGGACCCAGAGAAAAACCACGAGGTTGGACAGGCGACCCTAATCCTTGACAAGTACAACCGGGGATTCGAAACCATGCCAGTTGACTCAATGACAGGCCTTATGATACAGCGTACACATGCTAACCATTCGGTCACCCCCCCCCCCCCCCTGTCAATGACAGATCGTGTGATCTAAAGTGTATGACCATCTGACAAACCTTATGATCTAAAACTGCTAAAGACCCCTACGATCAAGCGAATAATTGAAATGAAATTGAACCATATGTTAGTCTCAAAATGAACTTGTTTGTGTCGAGTGGACATGGTAGTTACCCCCCCCCCCTTTCTCTCTTTTTTATGATCTAAAGCCCCCCCCCACCCGGCCAAACTTTATGATCCAGAATGAAATGAAATGGGGTTTAAAGTCCTACTGTTCTGCTCTCCTCTTGGGCTGATGAAGACAAAACTTACTATAATCTAAATAGAGAGAGAGAGAAATGGGGTTTAACGTCCACTCGACACAAACTAGGTCATTTCGGGACTAACATGTTTTTTTTTAAAATTTTATTTCAATAATTCGCTTGGGCGTAGGGGTCTTTAGCAGTGGGAGGAAACCGGAGGACCCGGAGAAAACCCACGAGGTTGGACAGGCGACCCTACTCCTTGTCACGTACAACCGGGGATTCGAAACCACGCCAGTCGACTCAATGACAGACTTTATGATACAACGCGCGCACGCTAACCATTCAGGCATCCAACCCCCCCATGATCTAAAGAAATGAACATGATTTACTATTACATATTAGTACATAATTAACCCCACTTTCTCTCTGTGGATCCCATATTTAACTAACACTGTCTGTCTACAGTTAGCTACTTCAGAACAGACATTAAGTTAGTGGACCGTCATTTTAATTCCTAAATCAACGATTATAGTCAAAAACACGAAGTATACTTTGAGACTTTTGTTAAGTATTTATTCTCCTTCTATTGAATAAAATTGAAAAAATTTATTTAATCTTTATGGGTACGTGAGTGATTAAGTACTCGCGCAAATATAAAAAATAATTTAATCAGAAATAATTGAATATCGTAATATTAATATAAAAAGCCGTAAACAATTTGTATGCCTTCATATTGATGCACTATTGCGCACGCGGCGTGTCTTTCCAGTTCCAACTGTTGTTACTAAAAATACTTTGAGACGCGTACTGCCAGGCGGTTTTTAAGCGGATGTCCTTTGGCGTGACTGGATAATCAAACATTGAGCGGATGTTGTCGTTTCTATTAATAGCAATTCTTTCGATCCCGCATCTTTTCTACAAATTGATGGGATTGAAATTGTTTTGGTTCTTTTACCTTTCTAAGCTTTACCCGAATCCCCTCAGCACGCCAACGATGGCAAAGGGAAACCCAGTTTCCCTTGCAACGTTATTGTCATGGGAAGACGATTTACAGATAATATTACTGCCAAGGAAATAAAAGAGTATGCATTGCCTTTGTGTGTGAAATAGCTTTATTCAACGTCCGCTTCCACCGAAGTGACAAGAGCATTGCCATTAGGCACATGGAATTTAAATAGTATACTAATTTTTGGATATGGCAGCCACTTTAGGACAGAGATCTATTCTATTCTCGAAATAGATAGTACTCTCTACACATTATTTACAATCAGAAATTAGCACATAATTAACTTTCTCTGTGGCTTCTTGTGATCAGACATTAGAACGCCAATTTGTCTCGCTCCATCTGTAAATATTATATACAACAAAATATATACAAATCACTTTTAAAAAGTGGAAACTTTTTACAAACAAACACAGCATTTAAATTTTTATCGTAAATTTCTCACATTTCTAAACAAACGCCAGAAAAAAATCTTGTTTAAATGTGGAATATAAAACAAAGTGTTGACTCTTTTCACAAAAAAAACAAACGCATAAATATACATATACGAGCTATGCTGTATAACAACCTAGTTCGTATCCTCTTAGTAAAAACAGCGCAATGATACACATGTCTGGTTGGAATAACCCGATTACACGCCAGTATGGTTGGGATAACAGTTTGTTAAAAGTTCGTTGACATTAATAGAATCAATGTCGTCTGGGTTATAGTCAGTGTTTGACTGCATCATTGTGATCTCGTCCATCTCAAAATTATCAGCAAGATTCATCGGCAACCTAAAAATACAACAAAGATAAAACGTAAATTAAATCAAATGGAATAACCTGTTGTCTCCCTTTAATTTATACCATAAATGAGAGGAAACCGGAGAAAACCCACAAGGTTGGCCAAGCCCCCCTACTTGTCACATACAACCAGGAAATCAAAACCATGCCAGTTGATGCAATGACAGACCTTATGATAAGATACAACACGCATGCGCTAACCATTCGGTCATCCAACCCCCCCCCCCCCCCCCCCGCAAAATACAACAGAGAGAGAGAGAGAGAGATGGGGTTAAATATCCACTTAACACAAACTAGGTCTTTTGAGGTTAATCTTATTTCAATAATTCATTTGTGCCTAGAGACCTTTACCAGTGGTAGGAAATCAGGGGACCCAGACAAAAACAGTGGGGGGTAGTCAGCTGACCTTTCTCCTGGTCACACATTCTTTGGTACCTTAAAATGGACACAAATGGTGGTGACAAAATAATCTCACTGTGTTTCTTAGGTTGATACTGTGAGATTAAACAGCATGCTCCTTTAAACAGCATGCGTTCGACCACTGGTCAACCCCTCTTTCATTGACTGACTACTTACTGTCTATCATTTAAGTTTGTCATGGGACTGGATGCATCGTTGAGTGAATACCACCCCCCCTTTTATAGACAGATGGAGGGGTCAAGGGGGCTAAGTGAGTAAGACGCTGGCTCGCTAGCCTGGAGGTCGGGTGTTCGATCCCTGTATTAGCCGAGAAAGTTCATCCAGATTTTCTGGCGTGGGTCCCTCTTGTGAGTGATGGAGGACGGAGCACCTGACAAGGACAGCTCTCTAGTCGTTCGGATGGGACAAACGACTGAGGTCCCGTGTACATAGTGATGTGCATGAAAATGATCCCTTGACAGTTGGAACTCGATGCAAGAGTAGGACGTAGTGCCGCTATCCGAGCAAAATTTCCCTCATAGCACATTGCATAGCGTATGACCGTCTTCATTAGCCCAGTTTGGAGCAGAACAGTAGGGAGAGAGAGAGAAATGGGGTTTAATGTCCACTCGACACAAACTAGGTCATTTTGGGACTAACATATGGTTTCATTTTATTTCAATAATTTGCATGCGCGTAGGGGTCTTTAGCAGTGGGAGGAAACCGGAGGACCCGGAGAAAACACACGAGGTTGGACAGAACAGTAGGACGTTAAACCCCATTTCATTTCATTTCATAGAAAGAGGTGAAGCAATGACTGACTACTTACTGTGCATCATTCCAGCTTGACACAGGACTGGACGCATCATAGAGTGAATTACTTGGTGACATGGGATTCATGATCTGAGGGGTCTGAGGATTATCTGTACTCCTGAAATAATCAAATAATTAACATCAAGGTCGGTCATCGTCTTTCAGTTTAGACAGAGAAAGGGGGTTTAAAGGGACTATCCCGATTAGAACAAAGTCTTAAAAATAAAAGTCTGAGTACGTATGAAATGTAAGTGCCAAAATATAGAGGAATGGTGTATTTACCTTGTCTCAAAGTTTCAGTTCAAAATATTAAGTCGTTTGGGCGTGAACGTCAAAACTGCTTATCCGGACACATAACCCTTTTAAGATTTCGGGTCAATTTTTTGTTAGGTGACCTGATAATTGATTCCCGTTCCTTTAGAGGTCTATACAATGAATGACCAATGTGCTGTACTTGATAACGAAAGGTAAACTTCAATTACACGTAATTTTTATAAAATCAAAGCCTGGTTTTATCCAGACACCCCATAAACAGCTTGGGACACCAGTCTCCATTCCCAGATGAAGACTGACAGGTTTAAGTTGTTTGAAAATATATCACATATATTGAGTTAGTTGCTCTGCCCTTAGGAAGAGGATTTTAAGGGATTTTAACACAAAATTAAGCAGTTTTATTCTCCAAAATATTATCCGGGATTGACCCTTTAAGGGCTAGCCGGTTCTATACCGAACAAGAGTGGAAATAGGTTGCTATCTGACTTGTACATCGACACAAACTATAAAGAATATTGCCTAGTATCAACCGCTGTTTACCTTGTGTAAATCAAATTCAAAGCATGTGATTATCAATATCAACCCATAATGACTTTACAGAAGGTTGATATTGGGGAATAGTCTGTAAAACATGAATAGTTGCTATAGGAGATAGTCTGGAGGTGTGTAAACATGAATAGTTGCTATGGGAGATAACGTCTGAAGGTGTGTAAACATGAATAGTTGCTATAGGAGATATAAGTCTGGAGGTGTGTAAAACATCAATTGTTGCTATGGGAGATAGTCTGAAGGTGTGTAAACATGAATAGTTGCTATAGGAGATAGACTGGAGGTGTGTAAACATGAATAGTTGCTATGGGAGATATAGTCTGGAGGTGTGTAAACATGAATAGTTGCTATGGGAGATATAGTCTGGAGGTGTGTAAACATGAATAGTTGCTATAGGAGATATAGTCTGGAGGTGTGTAAACATCAATAGTTGCTATGGGAGATATAGTCTGGAGGTGTGTAAACATCAATAGTTGCTATGGGAGATATAGTCTGGAGGTGTGTAAACATGAATAGTTGCTATAGGAGATATAGTCTGGAGGTGTGTAAACATCAATAGTTGCTATAGGAGATATAGTCTGGAGGTGTGTAAACATGAATAGTTGCTATGGGAGATAGTCTGGAGGTGTGTAAACATGAATAGTTGCTAAGGGAGATATATAGTACTAACCAGTTTATAACATTAACTAGATGTGGTTTGATATAACCATCAGCAGATTGATGAGGTTGATCTGAAAATATACAAATATATCCTAGTTTATACTAGTCATTGTAACAGTTTATATATTACTAGTCATTATATTATATATTACTAGTTATTATATTATATATTACTAATCATTATATTATATATTACTTATTATTTATATATTACATGTCTGTACAGTTTATATACTAGTCATTGTGACATGTCTGGGCATTATTAGAGAATATTGCAAATACCTAAGCTTAAACTATTCAAATTTCTAAATTAGTATACATACTTCCAAATTAATATACAAATTTCTAAATTAATATACATTCCTAAATTAAAATACATACTTCTAAATTAATATGAATGTTTCTAAATTCATATACATATTTCTAATTACATATTTCTAAATTAATATAAATATTTCTAAATTAATATAAATATTTCTAAATTAATATAAATATTTCTAAATATATATTTCTAATTACATATTTCTAAATTAATATAAATATTTCTAAATACATACACATATTTCTAGATTAATATACATATTTAAAAGTTTGGCCACGCAAACTGAAAGTTTTGTTCTTTGTTATTTAACCCGTTAACTGCGTAGGACGTTATATAACGTCCTGGACAACTGCCACTCACCGTGTGTAGGACGTAATATAACGCCTTGGAGGTATTTTCCCCAAACTATTCTTTGAACACAATCGCAGCATGTGTAGGACGTTATATTACGCCTGGTCGAGGAAATCTAATTGAAGGGAGACAACTCTATTTACCGTTAGTTTTAATATGGTTTCAGACCACTAAAATTTCTATTCAGGAATAAATAGGTCCAAAAATGATTACACAATAGGGGGTAGTTAACGTTTTAAAAACTACGCAGTTAAGGGGTTAATGAATTAAGATATTATTATACGTACCAATGGTCAGTGTGTAATATTTACTGAAGGCTGAATCTTTTGGAACATCAGGATACAACCAGACTAAATTACTTAGATCTTTTATACGATCAGACAGTGATCTTATTACAAAATCTTTCGCTACAAACGGGGCCAAATTCCAAACCCCTGTTTCCGCTACAATCAAAAAAAAAAAAGGAGAAAAATTACAAAAGAATCTGACATTTAACGTAAAGAAGGGCTAATCCAATGCTAACCACAGCCACCTGTAAGTCGCATGAACAATCATTGAAGACTTGGTTGTCTACTTAGCGAAAATTAGTGAGTATTGCCACTGGTTGACGGAATCTAGAGTATTGAACTTTGATCCCAATTATTTAATTCCAATCCGTCATATATCTATTATTTACCCGGTTCTTTTAAATGCACGACGTTGTGTAAAGGGGACCTCAGTTTTTCGTTCCAACTGAACCGAACGACTATACATTGTCCTGTTCTGCACCACTGACATGTGGAAAACACGCGGGAAAATCCTGATGAACTTTCTTGGCCAACACCACGAACTCCAGATTAGCGAGCCAGCGTCTTACTCACTTAGCCACCGAGGCTCACTGTATAGTAGACTAACCTTGAACCCATGCAATGGTTATACCACCGATCTCAGAATCACTGAATCGCAACAGGAATGTTCCATTCGGCCGTGCTAACAACCATTCTTGAGCCTTGGCTTTACTTACAAATCCCAGAATAGACCTGAAAAACACCATAGGGATATTAAATATTATGTATGTCATTAAGGAGAGGGTAAAATATATGACAGGGATATTATATCAATAATGGTTTAATATTTACAAATATAATATCATGTATTGAAAATTCCATAGATCTATGCTGCTTCTTATGTAACTGCCATCTTTATTTGTTGTGAATCAAATTGATCTGCCTATTTTAAATCTGACTAAATCCAATCTGGAAATTTGTCTTTTTAATTAAATAAAGAGAGGGAAATGGGGTTTAACGTCCACTCGATACAAACTTGGTAATTTTGGGACTAACATATCGTTCAATTTTATTTCAATAATTTGCTTGCACGTAGGGGTCTTTAGAAGTGGGAGGAGGCCAGAGGACCTGGAGAAAACCCACGAAGTTGGACAGGCGATCCTTCTCCTTTTCACGTACAAGCGGGGAATTAAAACAAAGCCACTTGACTCAATAACAGACCTTATGATACAACACGTTAGCCTAACCATTCGGCAACCCAACCCCTTTAATGAAATATCAAATAATCTATGTAGATATCAGCATGGATTGAGATTTGTGTTAAATAATGGTATTTACCCATCATTCCACTGTTCTTTAAGATGCTGCATGGTTAATTTATACATGGCGTAAAACCATTCCCAGAAGCTAAAATTACGAGCAGGAAGTGCATCTTTGTTAAACTGACTCCATGATACCAGACGTGAATTATAATCGTCTCCTATTGGACCATCTACAAAATATATCATCACATACATTACACTGGAGACAAAACCAAAATTATACAGCTGGCCTCCTGATCCTTTCACTTGATTTGATATTGTGTTGTTTATTTCTTACAATGTTTGTGTAGTAGTCTGTGCTGTCCGCAGGTTTGTGTTGTCCGCAGGTTTGTGTTGTGTCCACAGGTTTGTGTTGTGTCCACAGGTTTGTCCTGTCCGTAGGTTTGTGTTGTCCACAGGTTTGTCTTATCCATTTTGTTTGCATGTAGTGCTGTCTGCACTTACTAATAAATATAAAAGACATTCAACCAATTCAGGGTCATGAATGAAAAGTTTTTACAAAAAAAAACAACTGAGTTTATAACTTACTAAATATTTTTGAGGCAAGATACTGAATATTGTCATCACTCAAACCTCGTCCGGTTCCCGACTGAAACTTGATATTTAACTGCTCTGCTAATTTCGGCCACGGCACTGACTCTGGAACTTGGAATGGAACACGACCCTAAAATAAATCGGATTTAAACATGAGTATAAAAGTGGTATCAGATGTTCTAGAAATAGTGAGGGTTTGATCCCGGGGTTAGCCGAGAAATTTGATCAGCATTTTCCGACGTGCTTTCCACTTTTCAGAGGAGCAGGACGGAGGGCCTGACAATGACAGCTGTCTAGACATTTGGATAGGATGAATAACAGAGGTCTCTTGTACATATTGGCGTGCACGTAAAAGATCCCTCGGCAGTTGGAATTTAATATAAGAGTATGCTGTAGCGCCGCTGCCCGGGCAAAATTTTCATCATAGCACATTGTATGGCGTATGCCCGTCTTCATTAGCCCTGTCTGTATCACTGACAAGGGGAAACCATGCTGAAAATCTCAAGGAACATCAGGATTTAACCTAGGAACTCAAAGTTAGTAAATCACAACAGCTCCCTACAAGAATTAAAACTTCAAAGGTAATACACATAAGATTTCAGCCGATATTATTAAAGGTCACCAGAAAAGGTTCATAAATTTTTTAAACAATTCAAGTAATTATGTCAACATATCCTTTCCAAAAAATATAACACGAACCTGAATGTCAATATTACCTGCAACAGCTCAATTTCAACATTAGTAATTTCCGCCATTCTCCGTAGGTAGTCGTAAGTTTCCGTAAATAAACAATCTGTGACGTCATTTTAGTCCTTCTGCTCATATTCTATTCTATATTTCTATGTGCAGAAGGACTAAAATGACGTCACGGATTGCTTATTTACGGAAAGTTACGACTACCCACGGAGAACAGCGGAAATTACTAACGTTGAAATTTACCTGTTGCAAGTAATATTGCCATTTGGGTTCGGGTTATACTTATGGAAAGGATATGTTGACATAATTACTTGCATTATTTAAAAAAAAATTGATGCTTTTCCGGTGACCTTTAATCTACCAATTTTTGTAGGTTAAAAAAATTGTAAATTAATATATCTTACATGTTCTGAGAATGCATTATCCCACAATACTGTTGCTAAGGCGTTAGATTCCTGGTTGCCATGGACAGTTACAACAACAGGTAATGATAAACTCTGCAAAAAAACAAAAATATGGCTGATTTATTTTACTTCGTCTGTTTTATCAAAGATTGAACTTTGTTTTCCAGACATTTATATAACAAGATCAAATACAGTCCACTTATCCGACAATCTACTACCCGGAGACCTCAACTTCCTGTATAAATCAAAAAAAATCAAACTCTACCATGACTACAACGATTACAAGCAGCGAATCATAGACACAGTTTTAATTGGTAGAATATAACGATGAATTCACTGTAAGAGACATGAATTCCCTACAAGCGTATTACTTAACACACGACACAATTATATGGAATACAAGTTATTTGAAGGATTTATTTCAGCGACGTTTCAAAGAGGTTTCTTCCGTCTTTATCGTTTTTTGCTTGATAAAGACGAGAGAATCCTCGTTGAAACGTCGCTGAAATAACTAGGTCATTTCGGGACTAACATATGGTTTAATTTCATTACAATAATTCGCTTGCGCGTAGGGGTCTTTAGCAATGGAAGGAAACCGGAGGACCGGGAGAAAACCCACGAGGTTGGACGTTGGGGTGTTTAGCAGTGGGAGAAAACCGGGGGACCCGGAGAAACCAACGAGGTTGGACAGTCAACCCTACTCCTTGTCACGTACAACCGGGGGATTCAAAACCACGCCAGTTGACTCAATGATAGGTCTTATGATACAGCACGCACGTGCTAACCATTCGGCCATCCAATCCCCCTAAACTCTTCAAGTAACTTGTATTCTATATAATTGTGGCATGTGTTATTCTCATCCAGTGACTAAATGCTACTTAAACAATTTAAGCATATTTACATACATCCTGGTCCATCGGGTTGTCATGAAATGTTCAGTGGACTCAAATATTTCAACATTGACAAAGCAGAGAGAGAGAGAGAGACAGACAGACGGACAGACTAAACTTACCCAAACTTGGAAAACCAATTCGTTTCCACCAATACTAAAATCAGATTGAAATAATATACAGAACTTTTCTTCTGTTACCGCCTGCAAAATACAAAATAATATCAAAATATTACGGCTGTACATTGTGGCCAAAAATCGTATTGTTTAAGGAGTATTCCAAAATTTCAAAAAATTAAACCAAGGTCCTAATGATGTGAACATTAGTCCTATTTTGTTAGGTAAATTCAAAATAAAATGAAATGGGGATTAAAGTCCTACTGTTCTGCTCCAGCTGGGCTAATGAAGATAGCAGGTAAATTCAATGTTTATTTGTATAATATGGGCCATGTGAACACTGGTCATTAAATAATCCATCCCTGTAGAGTGTGTAAAATAGATTTAACGGCCCCTTCTACCGAAGTGATATCGCCGACAATCCCTGTAGGGAAGATAACTCTTGTTTTATACTTACATCAGTTCCTTTACGATCTGATCGCTTGATACGTTTTAACTGCTGTAAAATATAAATAAATAAAATATAAATAAAATATTTATTACAAAACGGGAGTATTCCGTCTTAATGGACAATCTGATATAAAAGCAGTGTATAAAAAAACAGGAGAACTCCAGATCGGAAACGCAGTCGTTGTTTGTATTTTAGGGGAGAGCTCTAAAAAGCTCCCCTTAATTAACATATTGAAAAAATCGCGCCCCTAAAAAAGCTTTCCCAGTTTCGGTAAGAAGAATGATTTAAAAATTAAGGAGAGTGATCTGCTATTAGGGAGGGTGATTAGTTGTGTGTATAGGAAATGGTTCTGAAGATCAATAACTGCATATTAGAGGATCATTCCTGGTTTCATAAAAGACAATAAACCCCCGATGACTTTGTAAAGGAGAGCGATTTTTAATTTTAAGGGGAGGGAGAAAAACCTCCCCTCGGTTGACATTCAGGTGAGCAGCAGGCGCTCGAGAGCGATAGCTCACCTTAAAAAACAATGACTGGAAGCGGTCCTGCACATTTTAGCACATACAAAGTCATATATGGATTGTTGGTTAGGTTAGGGTTTGGACCTGTAGATTTCGTCAAAGTCTCCTGATATAAACAGAGCTAGTGTTAATTCTAATCCTGGACCAAGCCTAACCCCAACCCACAATCCACATATGACGTCAAATGTGCAGGACCATCTGCGATCTAGTGTTCTCTAAAAATATAAGCAATAGGCCTAAAATGAGTTATTCTTGTGCCTGTAAATTGTCTTTTTTTTCCGTGTGGGGCAGAAAAGTAAATTTCTTCGGCTCAACTAAAACGGTTATTTCCAGGCCCTGATTCAGGCAATGGTGGTGACAAACTAATCACAATGTGTCCCTTAAATTTATACTGTGAGATATTAATATTAAATGTTGTTTTTGCATAAACGAATTGATAGATGCAGATAAATTCTATTAATTACCGAGGATCGTGTTTTTATCATGTCTTAATGACGTGAGAGTGTCGCAAATAAATATGGTTGTGTCACATTTGATCGGTGGGTTTTTAATTTAATTATTTATAATCTGTGTCTCTGTCTCTTCCTTCTATCTCACCATCCTTTCTCCCCCTCCTCTCTCTTTCTCCCCCTCCTCGGTCTTTCCCCTGCTCTCTCCCCATTCTTTCTCCCCCTCCTCTCTCTTTCCCTTGCTCTCTCCCCATTCTTTCTCCCCCTCCTCTCTCTTTCCCCTGCTCTCTCCCCATTCTTTCTCCCCCTCCTCTCTCTTTCTCCCCCTCCTCTCTCCCCATTCTTTCTCCCCCTCCTCTCTCTTTCTCCCCCTCCTCGGTCTTTCCCCTGCTCTCTCCCCATTCTTTCTCCCCCTCCTCTCTCTTTCTCCCCCTCCTCTCTCCCCATTCTTTCTCCCCCTCCTCTCTCCCCATTCTTTCTCCCCCTCCTCTCTCTTTCCCCTGCTCTCTCCCCATTCTTTCCCCTGCTCTCTCCCCATTCTTTCTCCCCCTCCTCTCTCTTTCCCCTGCTCTCTCCCCATTCTTTCTCCCCCTCCTCTCTCTTTCCCCTGCTCTCTCCCCATTCTTTCTCCCCCTCCTCTCTCTTTCCCCTGCTCTCTCCCCATTCTTTCTCCCCCTCCTCTCTCTTTCCCCTGCTCTCTCCCCATTCTTTCTCCCCCTCCTCTCTCTTTCTCCCCCTCCTCTCTCTTTCCCCTGCTCTCTCCCCATTCTTTCTCCCCCTCCTCTCTCTTTCCCCTGCTCTCTCCCCATTCTTTCTCCCCCTCCTCTCTCTTTCCCCTGCTCTCTCCCCATTCTTTCTCCCCCTCCTCTCTCTTTCCCCTGCTCTCTCCCCATTCTTTCTCCCCCTCCTCTCTCTTTCCCCTGCTCTCTCCCCATTCTTTCCCCTGCTCTCTCCCCATTCTTTCTCCCTCTCCTCTCTCTTTCCCCTGCTCTCTCCCCATTCTTTCTCCCCCTCCTCTCTCTTTCCCCTGCTCTCTCCCCATTCTTTCTCCCTCTCCTCTCTCTTTCCCCTGCTCTCTCCCCATTCTTTCTCCCCCTCCTCTCTCTTTCCCCTGCTCTCTCCCCATTCTTTCTCCCCCTGCTCTCTCCCCATTCTTTCTCCCCCTCCTCTCTCTTTCCCCTGCTCTCTCCCCATTCTTTCTCTCCCTCCTCTCTCTTTCCCCTCCTCTCTCCCCATTCTTTCTCCCCCTCCTCTCTCTTTCCCCTGCTCTCTCCCCATTCTTTCTCCCCCTCCTCTCTCTTTCCCCTGCTCTCTCCCCATTCTTTCTCCACCTCCTCTCTCTTTCCCCTGCTCTCTCCCCATTCTTTCTCCCCCTCCTCTCTCTTTCCCCTGCTCTCTCCCCATTCTTTCTCCCCCTCCTCTCTCTTTCCCCTGCTCTCTCCCCATTCTTTCTCCCCCTCCTCTCTCGCCATTCTTTCTCCCTCTTCTCTCTCTTTCCCCCGCTCTCTTTCCCACCCCCCTCTTTCCCACCCCCTTCCTCTCTTTCTGCCTCTTCTCTCTCTTTCCCCCGCTCTCTTTCCCACCCCCTCTTTCCCACCCCCTTCCTCTCTTCCTCCCTTTCTGCCTCTCCCTCTCATCTCTCCCCCCAAATAAAACTGTTTATTTGCACGCCCGATTCTGAAAATGGAGGCTGTAAACTAGTCTCACCATGTTTCTAAAATTTATACTAAGTTGTCCAGTTGTCTGCTGATACTCCATCGTACCGACGTTGTTTAATATTTCACCGCTAGTTTCATTCTTCGCTTTAACATCTGTCTGTAGTAAATTCTTCGCCTGATTCTCACTGAAATTAAATTTTTAATATCACCAAGTTCGTTAAATATCAGGGGAGCTGAACTTGGGCATCTTGCCTAGAAAGTGGGTCAAGAAGATTTTTCAAGTCTGATTCTCTGTTGCCACTTCAAATGCTTAATTTATAAGCCCGTAAAATTCATAACTAAACTTAACTAAATCACAACGTTTAAATACATCATAAATCATCAATAAATAAAAGCCACAATTAAATTTAGTTTATTAGCATGGCGGAAAAGCTAAATTCCCAGCTAATAATCGGAATAGTTACTATTCCCATACGTATTTCAGGTCGCGGTACAAGGACAAGTGATGAATTCAGATGCTTATATACCCACTTACCCGCGAAATGCACATGCGATTAGCGCTAAGTGTCGATAATTCGAATGCCGATTTGATTGGTCGTGTGTAGCTAATCACATAACACATAACGAAAGCTCAAGACGTAAACCAAGCACAGACGACTTCTGACAGGTAAATAATGAAAATTAACAATTATTTATGTATTATGGTAAACAAACAAATGTTCAATGCTCAAGTGGTCCGAAACACCAAAGTAGAGAGTGTTTTCATTATATTACAAGTAGTTTTAAAGAATGTCGTTTGCTAGTTTTTTGTTGAAGAGATTTTCAAAAAACTGAAAACTCCCACAAGTGAAGAGTCTAAGGGAAGAACGATCTAAGTCACATTTTTGTCTTTTCACATAAAAAGGAAAACAGACTTTTGGGCGAGAAAGCTTGACACGAACAGAACAACGAGTGGGTTTAATTACGACTTCAAGATGATGTTTAATACGAATCATAATTACCAGTACAACAACTGACTTCCACTTTTCAGGCAAATTAAGGTCAAATAAAGGGTACGATGGACGTATATGTCCGGGAGGCCATTTCAGAAGGGCCTTGGTTCGATGTGACTCCAATCGTTTTTACCTGAAACTGATGCCGCCATTAACTGGGGTTCGTTGAAAAATGTGGCTTAGATCTTTCTTCCCCGGGCTCTTCAATTATCTGACATGTTTATTATAATTAATGAAATCTACCTGATAATAGTAGCCTTGACCTGTGGTGGGTTCATGTGAACGTTTAATTTTCCTCCGACCAATAACCGAACACTTGCCGTAAATCTTGAATCTTTCTTCATAACTTGTGGCGGCTGAGTCTCAACAATAAATGTACTACAAATATAAATTAAAAAAAAAAACAATAAAAACTTTCTCCCACTATAAATGTAGCAATTTTTCATCTTACTAAAAACCAAACACTCGCAGCGAATCACAAATAAATGTACTATAAATACAAGATAGAAAAATCTCCCTCTCTCTACTACTACATAAAAGCTATTTAATTCTACTTGGCATTTTACTACTGTCTTATAAAAATGGTTATTTATACAAGGTTTTTCCATCAAGGTGTCTACATTGAGATTTGTTGTAGCACATAGCTGATCATGAATCACACCATATACAACATTTAGGGTAATATTCCTCTTTTCCTTGAGTTGTTTCCGTTAATATCAGGTCAAATACATCAATTTGAAGGAGCACTTGACACAGTTATTCCTCTGTATGTATCAACCTCTGTATATGGTTCAATTTTATTTCAATAATTAGCTTGCATGTAGGGATCTTTAGAAGTGGGAGGAAACTGGAGGACCAGGAGAAAACCCACGAGGTTGAACAGGCGACCCTACTCGTTATGTAACAACCTGGGAATTGATACCACGCCAATTGTCAGACCTTATGATACAACGCACAAGCGCTAACCATTCTGCCTTCCAAACCCCCCCCTCCCCAATCTAAAGTAACACATGACACAACAATTATATAGAATACAAGTTTCTTGTATATTTATTTCTGGTGACATTTCAACAAGGCTTTTCGTGTGGTTATCAAGCAAGGAATCCCTCGTACATACATCACCAGATATAAACTTCTAATTTATATTCCATGTAGTTGTGTCATTCTATTTAGTTAAAGAAAGATAATTATCTCACCTGGTAACCAATGACGACAGAAGACTCGTTATAGTTTCTAATAAGTCAGGTAAATGATCAACTTGTCTAGGTGGTAAATCTATAGGTAATGTAACTCGCAGTAACAAAACACCTTTAATCTGTTGTCTGTTACTCCATATTATCTCCGCTAAAGTTTCACACCTGAAAATACAAATCTTTCATTTATCATTCAAGTCATTTTCTAGTTGTAAAGCCATTTTTGAAATTAGAGTCTAATCCTTGAAGGCTTCACATTGTAAAAGGTCTGCTCATTGGCATGTAGTTGCTCTGTGAAGACTGGATATTAGTACAGACTGAGAATGCACGGGTTAGCAGTTTATCGGAAGATTTTGTAATCCACGCCGACAGTTTGAAATAAGGAGACTGTTGACAGCGAAAGAGAAGGAAATGGGGTTAAACGTCTACTCAACACAACCATTTCACTCGACTGAGAAAGAGAAATGGGGTTTAACGTCCACTCGACACAAACCCTAACCCTAACCCCTAACCTTGCACATAGGGGTCTTTAGCAGTGGGAGGAAACCAGAGGACCCGGAGAATCCCACAAGTGTATTAAAATTGCTAGAATTTTTGCTCTTGAAATTAATGGTGGCAGTATATTTCATTAATTAATATGTTTGGCAAGTTATTAGATTCACATATATGTAGTCTTGTATAACTTAAATCAACTTAGTGAAAAATTGACAGGTTGACACATAAAAAGAGTTATAGAGCCAAAACATGTGTCTATAAAATACCACGAGATTAGACGTGAGTGGAAATATACTAATTTCATCATTTGGCTTAATTTAACCAATCATATCAGAAATTACACAGGTTAAAGGCTATGAACAGGCGTTTTTGTGCATGATATCCAGGAGTCCTATAAAAGAAATCATGGTAAATTTTTATGGCAGACTTTCATTAGATTCCGGAGAATCGCCCAGCGAGTCTGACTGGATGAGGTTTGAGAGAATGATTTATTCTATTTTGCATTGTATCCATATGTAAGCAGGTATGGTATATAAAATGTAAAAGCGAACTGTTGCATTGTTATTCCTGGTAAGACAAACGTCTTAAGAAAACAGTAAGAAGTAAATACACAACGTGAAGCAGAAGCAAAGACAGCTAGAGACTAATTCTAGACGATCACAAGGCTACTAAGATATGTAGTAAGAAAAGATGCATGGGTCATACGTAGAATGTTGCGACCGGTTTTAGTACGTGCCCGCTCTACACGTCTGACAGAAGGCCCATGGTGCTACACAAGGTTGGACAGGTGACCTGACTCCTTGTCATGTACAACTGGGGAATCAAAACCATGCCAGTTGACTCATGACAGACCTTATGATACAGCGCTCACGTGCTAACCATTCGGCCATCCAACCCACCGACTTGATGACAGATCATATGATCCAAAGTGCATTAAGATTATCCAGCCACCGAACCCCTGACTCTTACCGAGCCCTGGTGAGTTGCGTTAACACCATCCGGCCTCCAAACCCTGACTGAAACCGAGCCCTGGTGAGCTGCTTTAAGATCATCCAGCCACCGAACCCCTGACTCATACCGAGCCTGGTGAATTGCGTTAAGCCCATCCGGCCACCAAATCCCTGACTCATACTAAGCCCTGGTGAGTTGAGTTAAGCCCATCAGGCCACTGAACTCCGAATGATACCGAGCCCTGGTGACTTGCATTCTAAAAATAAAGACAGTTATACCATTGTTGTAACAATTTAAAGCTACTGTCGAAGGGAGCTCCGTTTCCCGCTAATTGTTGGCCTCTCTTCCATCTAATCAACTCGTCATCTAAAACTTTCTTCTGAACTTCTTGTAAATCTTTCACAGTTTCCACAAAAAATTCCGCTAATTTCTAAAAAGTAAATATTTTCTATAAATCAGATATTATCATCACATTTTATATGTGCCATAGAAACTGGGTTTTTTTTTTTCAGTATTACCATGCTTTATAAATGACAATATTATTATTTTTATTATAGGGAAGAACCAGCAGCTGCCAGGCAGGATACGCCCACATTTTCGAGAGATGGATAGAGAACAAGCTAAAAAGGAAGTGATTTTTCCTACAATCAAGGGCCATAATTCAGGAAGTTACGGTCCGATATGCACGAATATCAAAAGGAACCAAGATCTTTGGGTTATAAAATTACATTTCAAGTTTCAACAAAATCGGATAAAAATTGTGACCTCTATAGGGTCCACAACTTTGATATATCATATTTTTACGCTATTTGAGAACGAACGGCGGCCATTTTGTCTGTCAATTTTGGGCCGATTTTCATGAAATTCGAACTCAGCAATCCTTAGAGTGTAACGGTGATATAATAATACGTTTTTTTAAATCAGATAAAAATCATTACCTCTATAGGGTCCACAAGCTAAAAACGCGATTTTTCGTACAATCAGGGGCCATAATTCATGAAGTTACGGTCCGATATGCGCGAATATCGAAAGGAACCGAGATCTTTGGATTATCAATATACATTTGAAGTTTCAACAAAATCGAATGAAAATTGTGACCTCTGTGGGGTCCACAAGCTAAAAACGTGATTTTTCGTACAATCAGGGGCCATAATCCATGAATTTTCGATCCGATACATGCCAATATCAAAAGCAGCCGAGATCTTTTGTAGATAAACCTATATTTCAAGTTTCGTCAAAATCGGATAAGAATTGTGACCTGTAGAGAGTCCACAAACAATTGTGGACGGACAGATGGACGGACGGGGGCGACGGCATAATACGTCCACATGAAAATGTGGGCGTACAAAAACACTTGTTGCTGTTCAATGGATCGGGATAATAACTAACCATTATAATGATGAGCATTTTAATAGGGCGTCTCCCTTAAGACTACAGGACGGAGGGCCTGACAAGGACAGCTGTCTAGTCATTCGTATGAGACGAAAAACCGAGGTCCCCGTGTACACATTGGCGTGTATGTAAAAGATCCTTTGACAGTTGGAATTTGATATAAAATTAGGCAGTAGCGCCGCTGCCCGGACAAAATTTCCCTCATAGCACACTGTATGGAGCATGCCCGTCTTCATTAGCCCAGTTCGGAGCAAAACAGTAGGACTTTAAACCCCATTCCATTTCATTTCATTTCCCTTAAGACGAGCCAAATTTGAAAAATAAATCATTGAATATAAAGCGATGAAATGGGGTTTAACGTCCTACTGTTCTGCTCTGGCTAGTTAATGAAGACGGTTATATGCCATACACTGTGCTATGAGGGAAATTTTAGCCTGGCTACGGACTACTCTTATATTGAATTCCAACTGCCAAGGGATCTATTACATGCATGCCAATGTGTACACGGAACCTTGGTTTTTTCAGACCACCTGAATGACTAGACCTTGTCAGGCCCTCCATCCTGAACCACTGACAAGGGGAAACCATTACAGAAAATTCTGATGAACTTTCATGGCTCCCCTGAATATAAAAGAGAGAGAGAGAAATGGGGTTTAACGTCCACTCGACACAAACTAGGTCATTTCGGGACTAACATATGGTTTAATTTTATTTACATAATTCGGGGTCTTTAGCAGTGGGAGGAAACCGGAGGACCCGGATATAACCCACGAGGTTGGACAGGCGACCCTACTCCTTGCCACGTACAACCAGGGATTCGAAACCACGCCAGTCGACTCAATGACAGACTTTATGATACAGCGCGCAAACGCTAACCATTCAGCCATCCAACCCCCCCTGAATATTAAGAATGAGCGTACTATTCTGAGTTGTAGTAATTGATGAGCTTTCTGTGTTAATTCAATTTCAAGATTTTCTTTTTGTTGCGTCAACTGTTTTTTCTTCTTGGTAAATTCTTCTGTATTGTTCACTTGGTTCTGTTGGTGTTGTTGGTTTAGTTGACGCATCTGGTCTGAAATATAATGAAAAGGGCTTTAACCTCAGATTTAACAGGACCAACTGAGTTAATGAGAGAGAGAGAGAGGGAAATGGGGTTTAACACAAACTAGGTCATTTCGGGACTAACATATGGTTCAATTTTATTTCAATAATTGGTTCGCATGTAAGGGTCTTTATCAGTGGGAGGAAACCGGAGGACCCAGAGAAAACCCACGAGGTTGGACAGGCGACCTGATTTCTTGACACATACAAGCGGGTAATCAAAACTACGCCAGACTCAATGACAGACCTTATAATACAGCACGCACATGCAAACCATTCGGCCATCCAACCCCCCTAATGAAGACAGACATACATCATGGGAGAAATGGGGTTTAACCTGTGACTTTACTGCATGTGATGGGTGATTGCTGATGAGATTGTGGGTTGGATTAAGGATTAGAGCTAGGTCTAGGGTTAACACTAGCCCTGTTTACATCTGATGATGTTGACGAAATCTGTAGGGTAAGGATTAGAGCTAGGTCTAGGGTTAGGGTTAGGTTTAGCATTAGCCCGGTTTACATCTCATGACGTTGACAAAATCTGCAGGTGACCTTAACATATATGCCAACCTGAGAAGATTGAAAATCAGAATGTCTTGTATTGAGGGTAGAGCGAGGACCGCAGGTCCAAGTTCGATCGGTGCGAAGCACCGTGAGCGCTGGAGGCGCCGGAGGCTTGAAGGGCCCGCCTAAGGGCCCCAAGAAAATGTTGAGAAATTAGCACCTATTTAAAGCAGTACCTTGTATTATTGGATAAAACAGCTGGTAATTTAGGTCCATGCATCTGAGTTTTTTTTACCTATTTATATACGAAAGTATGCATATATGCTTTTGGTCATTTACATGTAGGCATGAACTAAATTTGTTGTTAAGTGAATATAATAGATTACCATTAGCTATGTGCTTAGTTGGGATCGACATTAAGTATATAAACTATGTTAGTTAAAGGGGTAGTCCTAAATAATCCAGGCCTCGAGTTAAGAAAGAAAAAAATCCCAGTTAATATTTTTGCTCAAAGTTGACAATAAATATCGACCTTGATGTACACAAAAATGTTCTCAAATTGTCTTGTGAATTGTAAGAGGCTACTTAAAACATAATTACTGTATAAGACTTGTACTGTTTAAAATAGTTTAATGTAATAATATTCATATTATTTAACCTTAAAATAAATTATAAATCTCACATTTCTTCAACAATGTGTCTTTTTAAAACACTTATGAAGTTATGACTAGATCCAAAATCAAGTAATCCCGGTATTTTTGTCTGACATTTGTTTTGGAAGCCATTTTGTTTGTCTTGATGATCGACACGGAAGTAGAAGTCGTAAATTATTTATACTGGGTTTTATTTATAATTGTAATTTGTTTTTTTCACACATGGAAAACAGCTTGAAAACATTTTTTATCAAGTCAGAAGGAAATATGGCTAACAACGTTACTGTGGCAACTAACGGTAAACCCGCCGTGTACTGTACGAGTGTATGCGAGAATGGCTCCACGTAGCAAATAATATCCGCGAAGCAAATAATATCCGCGAAGTATGCAAATTAGGCACGGCCAATGACGAAATAACCACATGACATTTTAATCTCGATTATTCCAGACATATTAGCTTATTCCATTTTATATTAATAATAAGCGAGAAAACTGGAGACATGTTTTCGGCTATTTCCGTCATTTTACCGCGAATTATGCAAATTAGACACGGCAAATGACGGAAATCACCACATGACATTTTGATTAGTCCAGACATAATAGCTTATTCCATTTTATATTAATCATAATAAGGAAAACATGACACATGTTCTCGACTATTTTCGTTGTTTTACCGACTCCTACTACGATAAACAGTATCGCCATCAGATTCACAACAAACAGCGAGAATGCCGAGACAGTCGTCAATGTAAAAATAAAACGAGAGGGATTTTATCAATCAAAAAGGTCAGGAATGAAATATAATAAATTTCTTCAAATAAATTTTCAAAAACGGAATTATAAAGAGTAAAATCGGAATTCAGAATTAGACTCAGAAAATCGGAATGATTCCGACAAAATCGGAATAGTTGGCATGTATGCCTTAATATTTAGACCTAAACAGGATACTATATGTCAGCTGTTTCCATGAAACCAGGCGCTTGTTGCACAACTTCATTTTGTACTACCTACACAAAAGCATAAACTGTATGCCTTCTTCTTGCTGTAATGATCCGAAATCCAGATGATAAGACAAATTTAAAAAGAATTGCATTTCTGGATAGCTTATAGGCTGTGGACTATTCAAATATACTGCCAGCTCTATTTTTATAAAAATGACCAAGAGCCTGGTTTTGTGGGAACAACTCACAAGGTTAATCAAGCAACCCTACACTTTCTAACATACAAGCTGGGAATTGAAACCATCCCACTTGACTCAATAACAGATAGCGAGAGAGAAATGGGGTTTAAGATCCACTCGACACAAACTAGGTCATTTCGGGACTAACACATGGTTCAATTTTATTTCAATCATTCGCTTGCGCGTAGGGGTCTTTAACAGTGGGAGGAAACCGGAGGACCTGGAGAAAACCCACGAAGTTGGATAGGCGACCCTACTCCTTGTCACGTACAACCGCGGCTCAATAACAGACCATATGATCTAAAGCACATGGGATAGACCATGCGGCTACCGGACAACAAGTGAATAATAAATGAAATTTACCATTAATCTTTAAATTATCCTGATATTGAATAATAAAGGATTCCTGCTTTTCTTGTAATTTCTTCAAATCAGAATCGCTTTTCTGTAAAAAAAAAAAAAATAAACCATCAAAATAAGCCAATTCCAAATTATGTCTAAAATCTTAAACCATAATGTTCTTGTGACTATACATGTCGTCTTATCTTGGTAACAAATAATTTCAACCAATCACAAAGGCTTTAAACAATCAAAAATTGAAAATGGAAGGAAAAAAAGTTTTGTGTATCATTTGCATTTTTCTTAAAATAAATTTTTCACGGCTTAACACATGATAAAATATATTCAAACTGATTATTTAAACATACAAAATGCAAGAGCTAAATCTGCCTATTGCAGGTCTTTCATTAGGCCTGAAATGTTATATAAATTAAACATGCATTATGCAAGAGTTAAATCTGCCAATTGCGGGTCTTTCTTTCAGCCTTAAATGTTATATTAATTATTAATTAGACATTTATTAACAAAACAAGACAATAATAAACTCTCGATGCCATCGCCAGCCTGCAATATTTAGCGGACTGGAATACATTTTGTGAAAGATAATTAAACGTAACAGTGGATAATCGAGATTTTTTTTTTTATCATACCAACTTTAGTAATGATGATCGAGACTAGGCCTAAAATTCAAATGCTAATATCTCGTTCAGAGTGAATCAATTTTACTGATATTGTCAGCATATTCCTGTGTTTATTTATTATAATCTAACAATAAACTAACTTACAGCTGTTTTTCCTGCGAGTTTTTCTAAGTCCATGGTAATCAGATATCCTGTTTGATCGTGAGTACTTTGATCCACTGTCATATTCTGTACATTCTGAAACAAATAACAGATTAGTCTTTACCATTTCAATATATTAAACATACATTATGCAAGAGCTAAATCTGTCTATTGAAGGTCTTTCTTTAGGCCTCAAATGTTAATTAACTTATCTAGACCATTTTGCTCTTATTTTTTGAAAAAATTTTCACAAGTTGATTTCCTTTATTTTGTTAATGTAGAATGGTAACGAACTGCTCTTTTCATTTTCTTTGTTTTATTTGTTTCGTTTGAATTTGATTTATCTGTTTAGTTTTTGATTGTTTAATTTTTGTTAATGAAGTTGATTCTTTTAAACTTTGTTTTTATTTTTGAACTCTACTTGGTGTAGGTGTTCATCAGGTAATACCTCGACTGAGTTCAATATTGAGATTAGCCGGTTGGTTTTGTTGGATATAAACCTTTGAATAATAGCGCCTAACAGGCAGCTGTGTTTAATTATGTTCTCCTGATTTTGATTGTTTCTGTGTGTTGGAAGTATATGTTTGTGATATGCGCTTAGAAACACTTCACGTGTAATGAAGCGCTATATAAATCGAACAATAATAATAATAATAATAATAATCAACACTTGATGCCATCCATCTTATGTGTTCGATTTTCATTGGATTTGAACCAGACATTCATTGATGGTTAAATGCAAAAATGGATTATCGAGACTATGTTTAATTTACCCTACCAACTTTAATTATGATAATCGAGGCCAGGCCTACAATTCAATCGCTAAGTACTTTTAAATTGGACACTCATCAAAATTAATCAGTAATTTTAAACTATTTTTACAAATTTTAAACAAAGAGTTGATATTAAACAAATGTGAAAGAAATTAGTGCTAGATACACAAGATTAAATGATACCTGGGTTACAGTGACATCCTGCCCCACTAACAAGATGAAACCAGGCTAGAAAATCCATATACATTTTTTGGACCAACCCCCTAATCGAGCCTGGAATTCACCCAGTTAGTAAGTCAGGGACATTCAACAGCCCTACCATCACTAAGGGCAGTAATCACAATGTATTATGTAGTTAGCACAAGACTATAGCATAGTAACATCATTTTATATACCTCGTGGGGTATCACTGGCTCCTTCAGTCTCCTTACACGTGCAAACAAATTATTGAATACCCAATCTCGACCCTGGAATCAACCTAGTTGGTGAACCAGGGAATTCAACAACGCTACCTCGACAAAGGGAAGTAACCATAATGGCTTATTTAGTCAGCATGGTAAATATTAGTTTGATTATTTTAGGGGGCATCATGGTTGTCCTGATAATAAAATATAACAACGCTACCTCAACAAAGGGAAGTAACCATAATGGCTTATTTAGTCAGCATGGTAAATATTATTTTGATTAATTTAAGGGCCATCATGGTTGTCCTGATAATAAAATATAACAACGCTACCTCAACAAAGGGAAGTAACCATAATGGCTTATTTAGTCAGCATGGTAAATATCATTTTGATTAATTTAAGGGCCATCATGGTGGTCCTGATAATAAAATATAACAACGCTACCTCAACAAAGGGAAGTAACCAATAATGGCTTTAGTCAGCATGGTAAATATTATTTTGATTAATTCAAGGGCCATCATGGTGGCCCTGATAATAAAATATAACAACGCTACCTCGACAAAGGGAAGTAACCAATAATGGCTTTAGTCAGCATGGAAAATATTATTTTGATTAATTTAAGGGCCATCATGGTGGTCCTGTTAATAAAATATAACAACGCTACCTTGACAAAGGGAAGTAACCAATAATGGCTTTAGTCAGCATGGTAAATATTATTTTGATTAATTTAAGGGCCATCATGGTGGTCCTGTTAATAAAATATAACAACGCTACCTCGACAAAGGGAAGTAACCAATAATGGCTTTAGTCAGCATGATAAATATTATTTTGATTAATTTAAGGGCCATCATGGTGGTCCTGATAATAAAATATAACAACGCTACCTCGACAAAGGGAAGTAACCATAATGGCTTATTTAGTCAGCATGGTAAATATCATTTTGATTAATTTAAGGGCCATCATGGTGGTCCTGTTAATAAAATATAACAACGCTACCTCGACAAAGGGGAGTAACCAATAATGGCTTTGGTCAGCATGTTAAATATTATTTTGATTATTTTAAGGGCCATCATGGTGGTCCTGATAATAAAATATAACTTACCCCTTCTACATGTTGTATTAATTCCTCTTCCTGCTTTAAACATTGTTTCATCACTTGAACCAAACCCATTGCATTATTTTCATACAAATTCTACAAATATACAAATTATACAATTCTACATCATACATAAAATTATACAATTCTACATCATACATAAAATTATACAATTCTACATCAAACATAAAATTATACACCATACATAAAATTATACAATTCTACATCATACATAAAATTATACAATTCTACATCATACATAAAAATATACAATTCTACATCATACATAAAATTATACAATTCTACATCAAACTTTATGATACAGTGCGCACATGCTAACCATTCGGCCATCCAACCCCCCCCATCATACATAAAATCCCCATACAAATTCAATAATTATATATCAGCACCAGGAGCAAACCTGAGATCTTATGGTTATCGAGCCAGTGCCTTACTCACTGACCCATTGATGCTCTTCAAAAACAGCCCAAGGCTCTGTGAATTCAAGTACGATCAACATGAAACTGGGTACGTCTGTTCTTTGGACAACTGCACATCGACTGACAGACTATTGAAAGATAGATGCTATAATGAGAGACTTAGGGTTTAACATCCACTCGACACAAACTAGGTCAGTTCGGGACTAACACATGGTTCAATTTTATTGCAATAATTCGCTTGTGCCTAGGAGTCTATAGCATTGGGGGGAAACCGGAAGACCAGGAGAAAACACAGGAGGTAGGACAGTCGACCCTACTTCTTTATATCACGTACAAGCGGAGAATCAAAACCATGCCACTTGACTCAATGACAGACCTTATGATTTCACACGCACGCTCTAAACCACAAGACATCTCAATGGATGACTCTACAATAAGATTTAGTCCCCTAGGGAAATGAAATGAAATGGGGTTTAATGTCCTACTGTTCTGTCTGCTCCTATACTGGGCTAAGGAAGACGGGCATACGCCATACAGTGTGCTATGAGGGAAATTTTGCCCGGGCAGCGTCACTATCGCCTACTCTTATATCGAATTCCAACTGCCAAGGGATCTTTTACGTGCATTCCAATGTATACACGGGACCTTAGAGTCCCCTAAGTGCCTCTTCCCTCTTCGTTTACACTAGACTTACCCGTAATATGAGAATTGCTTCCTGGAGTTTAAATTTCATGATAAGAAGATCACCGGTACAACTCACAGCTTTAGCTTCCACTATGTTTAATAACTGTGTTAACAGCTGCTGGGCGTACTGTTTATGAGATGGGTCGTCTTCCTGGACCTCAAACCTACACGAAAACAATCATGGGATATGTCATTAACTGAGTATCGTGGAGATGAAATAGGGTTTTACATTTAAAACACGTCTCAAAACGCATCTTTTTAATGAAGCATTTCAATAATTTCATTGTATTTACACCAAACGATGTTACAATATAAATTATAGCTGTGATAGTTTGGGTTTTTTTATTTTTTGTCTTTCCTGTGTTTTACTAATTATCTTACTTTTATTTTAATATTCTTTTATATTCTTTACACATGTCTACATGATGATGTTTTAAGAATTTTAAATGTATGTGTCTTTCCTATTGCATGTTGTACCTTACCTGTATATCCTTTTTGTATTTATGTTTTTTTTGTTTTTTTTGTTTTTTTTTCTATTTTCATATTTGCTTTTATATCTATATTGTAAAGCGTACTGGAGCACAGTTACTGTGGAAGTGGCGCTATATAAATCCATAATAATAATAATAATAATAATAATACATGCATTCAACACAAACTAGATCATTTCGGGATGAACATACATGTACTGTATGTACAATGTATGTTACAATGTTACAGTGTTATTTCTATAATTTTCCTGTTTTACCTGTTTAAAGTAAAATGATGATTAACAGCCTATTTTTGGAATATATATTTATAATAAGCTGACATATTATCAATTAGTGGTGTTATATTTCATCGGCCTGCCTTCGATTATCATGGTTATATACCAAAGTTGTTCATTACTCCTCTGGCCCCCGAGTTCACAAAGCATTCTCAGACTTAAGTTGAGAATTTGCTCAACTTTCAATCACTGTTCATGAGAAATATCTTTGATCCAGAAACACAACACTTTGCACATAGTTTCTTATTGATATATCTGATACATTAAAACAACAAAATTATTATAAAGGGCTATATTTTAGTTAAAATAAGGCAAACAAGTTTGATAAATTCTCAACTTAAAGGGACATTAACACTTTTGCTGGCTTCACAGCTCCAGAAAATAAAAAATAGCCTTATTCTAAGTACTAGATGTTTAATTAAGTGTCCTACCTGTTGTGTAAATTAACCATTACATCCTATTTTACTTGTCCAGAGGGTTCAAAGATATTTTTAAATCAAAGTTTCATTTGAAAAGGTTTATGTTAGACGTTTCAAACCATTATGTTGAATTTTTCAAAATTTTTAAATAAGGTGTGTTAAGATGAAATTTGTATCATCAATTACATGTAATTGAAATATTCTAAAATAGTACAATTTGTTGACCAGAATAAAGATTGGGACATATTATTCAGTTACAACAAGAGTGGTATTGAGCCTTTAACTTTGAGAATGCTTTGTGAACGAGTGCAGGATGGAGATAAATTCTGCAAATTAAAACACACATTATTTACAATTCTACTCCCTACATACAATAATTATTACATACCAAGGTTGTTCTTCAATCCATTCTGATAGAAAATGTCTAACTTCAAGTGGGAAAGTATTGCTGTATATTTGTTGAATCTGTGTAAAGAGAGCATTTGATTGCTGGAGTTTTGCCCAGCGCGACATCTTCGATACCTCTTCAACCTGTAAATAAACAAATACACTGTTTTACAAAAAAAATATAGGTTGCCAGGCAACAAAACATACACCCACAGCAGCTAAATTGTCCGTGCGGTCGACAAGGGTTGTCGTCGTATATTTATTTTTTTGTATGTACTGTAATTTGGGGCATACAGATCAGATTATAATTTTTGTTGTTTAAACATACATTATGCAAGAGCTAAATCTGTCTATTGCAGGTCTTTCTTTAGGCCTGAAATGTTATCTAAATTATTAATTAGGCATTAATTAACCTATCCAGACCATAATCAACTCTAGATGGCATCGCTAGCCTGCCATCTTTGGTGGATTGTAAGCCGATTTACTGCATAACTTTCCTTCTCGATTAAACGATTAAATGGATAATTGAGACTATGCTGTTTATCGTACTGACTTTAGTAATGATGACCAAGGCTTATGGGAATTTCAGTCGCTTAGTTCTCGGTTCATCGTGGATCAATTTGAATGAAATTTTCACCAAATTGCCTTTATATTATCTAGTTTTTAACTATTATAGTGAGAACTGCCAACTCGTTACTGAATCTCCCATAATGTATCTTTAAGGGTTAACAAATACCTTGTTTTACAAAAAATTAAATAAAATGAAACAGGGTTTAACGTCCTACTTCATCCAGGCAATTGCAGACGGGCATATAGTGTGCTATCTGAGAAGTTTGCTCTGACAGTAATTACAACTGTCAAGGGTTCTTTTACAAATACTCTGTATTATAGATGTACATGTAACTCTAGTTTAAATAAACAAATACTCTGTATTATAACCCTAGTTTAAATAAACAAATACATTGTATTATAACTCTAGTATAAATAAACAAATACTCTGTATTATAACTCTAGTATAAATAAACAAATACTCTGTATATATAATACAGTAACTCTGGTTTAAATAAACAAATACTCTGTATAATAACTCTAGTTTAAATAAACAAATACTCTATATTATAACTCTAGTATAAATAAACAAATACTCTGTATATATAATAACTCTGGTGTAAACAAACAAATACTCTGTATAATAACTCTAGTTTAAATAAACAAATACTCTGTATTATAACTCTAGTATAAATAAACAAATACTCTGTATATATAATACAGCAACTCTGGTGTAAATAAACAAATAATCTGTATTATAACTCTGTAACTAAATAAATAGCCTAAGGGCCTAAGTACAACATGAAGGCCTGTTGTCAACTAGACTATTTAAAAGGCTAGCGAGCCAGCGTCTTAACCACCCAGCCACCGTGGCTCCCTATTTCTTTGGAAAAAAACAGGTCTTCTAGGTTAATCTTCTCAAATGTATTTAGTGGAGATATTTTAAGTTTTGAAATTTTAAACAGACCATGATTGACGAGACTGCAGTATGGGTGGCTATTTGTTTCTCAAGACAAGGATGAACTAAACATTAAATGTGTTTGGCCTTAATCGTAGTACAGAGAGAGAGAGAGAAATGGGGTTTAACGTCCACTCGACACAACTAGGTCATTTCAGGACTAACATATGGTTTAATTTTATTTCAATAATTCGATTGCGCATAGGGGTCTTTAGCAGTGGGAGGAAACCGGAGGACCCGGAGAAAACCCACGAGGTTGGACAGGCGACCCTACTCCTTGTCACGTACAACGGGGGATTCGAAACCACGCCAGTCGCCTCAATGACAGACTTTATGATACAGCGCGCGCACGCTAACCATTCAGACATCCTACCTCCCTAATCGTAGTACAGTAAACAATTAAAGATGGGTTCCCAGAAAAGTATTTATCGGGTGGTTATTTCCAATAAAAGTATGGCAATTTTGGTATATATGGAAAGTAGAGATATCCAATCTTACTAGAAAAATACTGGATTCCCCGAAAAACACTCATGAAGCGTATACAGGACAAAAATGTAAGGGTTCCCCTAATCAACAGCCCGACGATTAGGAACTTCTGCACGCGTGATGTCACAGGTCACACGCGAACATTGAGGGCTTGATGTACAAGTTGATAAGCTTTATGAAGAGTTAGACGTACAATACTTTCTGAGATAAAAATGATGGAAAAAGACGCGGTTAGTGGATAATCCGAGAATTTAATTAGGATTCGATATTTGTAATAAATAATAAGCGATTAAAGACAACATCGTCTTATGATTGCAATGAATTCTCCTCTGACTCCCAATTACAATGTTTGAGAAGGATTTGAAGCATAATTATGACAAACTAAATAGTTTGAATATGTTTTTGGTCCATATATACCATTAAATCACCCAGTTTGTATGCAGGAACCCATCTTTAATTGATATAGCCCCAGGTAATAACATTATTTCTACCTGTTCATGATGATATACATTATATAGTTGATATTGCCCCCAGGTAATAATATATGTTTCTACCTGTTCATGATGTATGGCTGGATTATACTGCATGATATATTCATCTTTATGGATAATTAATCAAAACACGTACACATTTTTTGTTAGTACATGTATGCTATTTTTGATAGGTTGTCTGTCTTTTCTGTGTTTAAACATACATTAAAGATACATTATGTAAGATTTAGATAAAAAGCTAGCCATTCTTGCTATAATAGTTCAAAAATAGATAATGTAAAATGAATAATGTAAAAATTTCATTCCAATTACTCTATTGAGAGCGAAGATATTAGCCTTTAAAGTGATAATTTCATATTTTCTAAGAAAGTCAAAACATAATTATTTATATGTCTTTTGCTCAATAGGTTGTCAACTCACTACAGCAAAATGATCAATGCAGGACGGAGGGACTGACAAGGACAGTTGTCTAGTCATTCGGATGGGATGAAAAACTGAGGTCCCATGTATACATTGGCATGCACGTAAAAGATCCCTTGGCAATTGGAATTCGATATTACTTAACAATAGGCCGTAGCGCCACTGTCTGGGCAAAATTCCTGCATAGCACACTGCATAGCATATGCCTGTCTTCATTAGCCCACTTGGTGCAGAAGAGTAGGGTGTTAGAACCAAGCCTTGAAATAACTGCTAAGGTTCATGTCAGGCTGAACTGATTTTCAGCCGGACATTTCAGATTTTCAGCCTGACAAATACTTTATAAAGTATATTAAACCAAAAAACTGTTGAAATTTACTATGTTCATATATATTATTATACATACATTTATTAATAAAATAAATTGATGACTAACATACAACCTGGAGTTTTAGGTTTTTATATGTATATGGAATACAACTTTATAGTTCATATAATAATGTAATTAATCTCTTTGGTTGGGCTGGGGACTAAATCCTAAAAACTCTGATTAAGATTCAAATTTAACTAAAGAATAGACATCTTGAGTTGTCGTAAATGGTTCAGAATCTGCCAAGTCATTTTTGATCCACTTTTCTACGGTTCGTGTTTGTAATTTTCGAACTGGTGACGGCGACGGCCCCCGTTTAGAAGTGTCTTTATGAGAGACATAAGATTAAGACACAGTACCAGTCTTTGAATTTTCTGGAACGGTCCCACTAGCCGGGATATCCGTGTCCGAGGGTTGGGAAAAGTAAGAAGTTATTTTATTCGACATGTTTTCACGGCTCTTCTATTTACATTCACATCGGAAGTGTCCAACAAAGTGAGATATTTTCGTATAAAAAGTCTGTCCCTAATTACATCCATAGTCAACTTGAACATTTTCTTGTAAACTAATTTTAAAATATTATTACTTTTATTACTAATAATTTATATAATTACATGTCATGTTAGGTGTGATTTAGAGCTAATCATATACGAAAGTAACGCAAAGCTAGCTACGAGACTCGAATAACCAGTGTAAAAGAGCCGATTCTCAATATTATTCATTATTTTATCTTCACGCGGCCGAGAGAGATACATGTATAAATAGTAATATTTTTACTATGACTCAGGTCGTTGATATAACCGGCGTAAAAGAGTTGATTCTAAAAATTATTGAAGATTTTATCTGCATGCGGCCGAGATATAAATAGTAACATTTTCACTATGACTCGGGTCATTGATATTTTTGGTCCTGGACTTTCGAGTCTAATGATAAATAGCGATCGACTCGAATATTTTTGACTTAATGTTTTACAAAAACACGGTCGGACAATTATGTCCGGACAAAGGCAATTTGGCCAGTCAAAAGAGGTTAATTCGCCTGGACATTGTCCGTGTCCGGACGCTTATTTCAGCACTTGGTTAAAACCCATTTCATTTCAGGCTTAGAATTAAAAATCTGAGAGCCATGATGCAGAACAGTACTATCAGTTGGATGTTAAACCCCATTCCATTTCATTTTTCTTTAGAAATGTAAGATAAACATACAATATAATCTAATTCTATATTAGAGAGAGAAATGGGGTTGAACATATACTCAACACAAACTAGGTAACTTCGGGACTAACATACAATATACATGTAGCCGCTGTAGGGGTCTTTAGCAGTGGGAGGAAACAGAAGGATCCGTAGTAAACCCACTAGGTGTTGTCAAGTACAAGCAGGGAATTGAAACCACGTCACTTGACACTATATGGACGTTAACCTGTTCACTTGACACTATATGGACGTTAACCCATTCTGTCGCCCAAACTTGCTAATTCTCTAGTAATAACTTCCTGCATTACATCAGCATAACCCTTTATTAAATAAGTCAGTTTGACCTTCAATTCAATGTTAACTACATGTTTCTTCGCATGTCAGCTCTGTAGTGACATGATCATGTATTTTATAGTTCATTTGGGCAGGGTTTTATGGTAGTCGCTTTTTTTTATATGGTAATGAGTTGTGTTGTTTTTGCTATTCGTATCCTTAACCATACACTATGCAAGAGCTAAATCTGTCTATTGCAGGTCTTTCTTTATGCCTGAAATGTTATCTTAATTATTAATTAGACATTAATTAACTTATCCAAACCATAATCAACGCTAGATGGCATCGCTAACCTGCGATCTTTTGTGGATTATGAGCTGATTTACTGCATAACTTTCCTTCACGATTTTAACGATTAAATGGATAATCGAGACTGCTGTTTATCGTACTGACTTTAGTAGTGATGATCGAGGCTAGGTGGAAATTTTAATCGCTTACAGTTCCTCCCAAATTTTTGGGACCGAAATCGCCGCGACACGGTGAAAAAAAAATCTCGGAATTCTCTTCGATTTCACGGTGAAATTTCGCTTGGTTCCGCGGTGATGATCGAGGCTAGGTGGAAATTTTAATCGCTTACAGTTCCTCCCAAATTTTTGGGACCAAAATCGTCGTGACACGGTGAAAAAAAAATCTCGGAATTCTCTTCGATTTCACGGTTAAATTTCGCTTGGTTCCGCGGCGATTTTTCTCTAGATTCGCTAGGAATTCACCGTGTTTCTCTAGGAATTCGCCGTGCTTCTCTAGGAATTCACTGTGTTTCGATAAGAATACATCCTGTTTTGCCGTGCTTCCCGCAAGGAATTCGAGAGCCTACCTTAAGCTAGGGTCAAACTAATATTGTCTATAATAAATTAAAGGAGTTGTAATATAGTAATGCTCCCGGGAAACGTGTACATGTATAATGTACAGGCAGGTTTGAATAACAAATGAGTTAGGTAATCTCGGGAAGACATGTACCGGCATTCTGTATCGGTTAGGATTTTTTCCCCAACGCACTTTATACATACATAGCGCCGGCCAAAATGTATGCAAACTATGAACAACTTACAATTTTTTAAACATATCAATTCATCTTCGTTTATAACTTAGATGTAATCAGTCAACTTGGGCCTGCTATCAAATCCAAACTTTAAATTATATACGATGAGCTTTTACACATTACTTCATTACTCGCAGCTTCGGTTAATCTAAATCAATCATCCATACAGCACGTACAGTAAATCACTCCGCGGGTCGCTTAACGGTATGTTACGTGGTCAGAAATGCGCCAAAAGATTGGGACTACATGTATATTCTTACGCTGTTTTACTCGGCGAATAATATCCGCTGTGAAAATATACATCTACTTTATGTCACCCAATTCATTTCGGTGGGAGCAGATATTGAATAAAGCCATTTCACACACACATACGTGTACATTACATGCGCCTCATATATTTATACAATATCCACGAGTATGTTAATTCTCGTCTTCACCCCGTTATAATTTACTTATTTTGAGTACACTTTCTGAATGATTCCATTCTTTTGTACGTCCAACTTGTCGATTTCCTACTGCATATACATGTACCCTGCAGTCCATGCAAAATGATATTTTTTTTACTGGACATTTGGGCAGGTATTATTCCAACTATTGCTGGACCGAATGAGATTTTACTGGTCCAAAAAAGTTCCTACCAAAATTATGCATAAATTAAGTAATAATGGCCTAAAACTCGAAAAACAACAAACAGTATTTTCATTCTATTGTTACTTAATATTATCTATGATACACGTAAATCATTATTATTTTCTATCAACAATAGCTTGGTCTTATAATTAAATTTTTATCGCGCCAATATTTACAATCGTTTTACTGTTCTATAAATAGACCGCGTAAAGAAAATATAATCCCTTAGATGACAATCGAGTCTACCAGAAGCCAATGTTATTAATACAATAAAAGGACTTTCGTTTTAGTCTGGATTAACGTAGCCTACTACTTACTAGACTAGCTCGATATACGGTACTACGTACTCGAGATAAGATTTTGTTTACATTTTAAACATTAGTGAAATTAACACAATAAATTAAACGAGAATTCAACAGTCCCTGCACGAAGTGCCGTCAGTCAGTGCCAATACGGCGATGATTTAATATTTGTAAGTTGAGTGTCCGTTAACCCGTCCACGGTTAAGGTAATACCGGTACTTGACTTGTATATTATTTAATTGATTAGAATAGATCACTTTTACTCATTGGTTGTTTATATTGTTTTATTTACCTAATAATCAACTAGCTTGGCTCGCCATCCCAACAGCGATTAGTTCGAGTTCAAATTCTTTATTCCTTTAAGCCAAAGACTCATCAGGTATAACATATAGTACAAACAAATAAATAAATACAATATGTACAAAAACAATATAGTTCACCGATGTTTTTGTAATAAAGAACAATAGTATTGTTTGTTGATTAGCGTTATGATTTTAGACAAAATGGTAAGTTCACCAATGTTTTTGTAATAAAGTAGACCCGTATTGTTTGTTAATTGACTTTATCCCATGATTTAAACAAGAGCATCGCTAACGCTGCAATATACGTCCACATTCCAGCATTGATTGATATGGTACTTTTAAAAATGAAGAGAATGAAAAATGAAATGGTTGTAATATGATAAAAGGCAAAGACGGCTAGGCGTTGGGTTTGTTTTGCCAAATTTACAGACAAAATAATAACCAAAAAGTGGGTGTGACACTGTCCCAGGAGGTCGGGGCAAGCACCATAATATAAATAGTTGCTGTCTTTACGGTATAAGGAATAAATATGCAAAGTTCCAAGATGATCCATTCAGAATTGCAGCCTGTAGACGATAAATACAAAAAATGGGCGTGGCTCTGCCCCTGGCGGTTGGATAGGGAACAATATAAATAGGTGCCGTCCTTAGAGTATAAGAAATAAGTATTCCAAGTTCCAAGATAATCCATTCAGAATTGTGGCCTTCGGACTCTAAAGGCAAAAATTGGGCGTGGATCTGGCCCTGGGGGTCGGGGCATTCACCAAAATCAATAGTTGACACCCTTAGGCTATAAGGAATACATATGCCAAGTACAAAGTTGATCCATTCAGAACTCCGGCCTGTAAACGATAAACACAAAAATTGGGCGTGGCTCTGCCCCTGGGGGGCGGGACAAGCAGTTGTCGTCCTTAGGCTATAAGGAATACATATCCCAAGTTCAAAGACGATTAGGAATTGTGGCCTGTAGGCAACTCACAGAGACACAAAGATCAAATGGGTGTGGCTCTGTCCCTGGGGGTAAGGCATGCAACCCAAACGATAGGGATGTTCCTTATGGTACAAAGAATAAGTATGCAAAGTTTCATTATGATACGTTAAGAAATGCGGCCTGTAGATAAAAAACAAAGAAATACAACAAATGGGCGTGGCTCTGCCCCTGGGGGTCGGGCATGCACCAAAAACAATAGGGATCATCCTTAGGGTATAAGGAATAAGTATACCAAGTTTGAAGATGATCACGTAAGAATTGCGCCCTGTAGGCGACACAAAGACACACGAAAAGAAAATGGGCGTGGCTCTGCCCCTGGGGGTTGGGCATGCACCCCAAACGATAGGGATGTTCCTTAGGGTACAAAGAATGTGTATGCAAAGTTTCAAGATTATTAGTTAAGAAATGTGGCCTGTAGACGACAAACAAACAAATACTAGAAATAGGCGTGGCTCTGCCCCGGGGGGTCGGGCATGCACCAAAAACAATAGGGATCTTCCTTGGGGTATAAGGAATAAGTATACCAAGTTTGAAGAAAATCCATGAAGAATTGCGCCCTGTAGGCGAACCACAGACACACACACACACACACACACACACATACATACATACACACACACACACACACAGACAGGGGCGACGGCATAATACGTTCACATTATGAATGTGGACGTATAAAAATTGGCGATGGTTAATATTGGCTCAAAAATAATTCCTTAAATTGCACCGGAGCCCCTTTTAGATTAATTGAATTCGCATAAAAACAACAAAGAGTGGCTACGTGCGATTTTATCCTTTGATACACGGGACATTTCTGTTATTCAAACAAATCTGCACGAGAATGACAACATACAAGTTGACAGTTACCATTGGTTTGGGGTTCATGAAGAATAGGATTTTCTATCGAGCCTACAGTTATTCTTTTCTAAAATAAAATGAGTCCCTTGGATTTTTGTGTGGATTTGATAGCAGTTATACTTTACTAATATTCTCTGACATCGGAGACTTGTGTCGCGTTCATTTCATTTTTGCAGTAAGTACGAGCTTCTTATGTCTGATTTGAAAGCGCTTTCGACTCCCGTTGCAAGTTCTATTTGTCACTTTTGTGACTTTCGCAGTGTACCCCCTCCCACCCATATTATTTTAATACGTCATAATACATTATTGTCATATACCGGTGACAGGCAAGATTTGCTAAATACTTTTCGCCAAGTAACACAGCGTAAGAATATATAGTCCCTGTGTCGAACCCAACATCTCATGTTTTCGAGCGTTTCTGACCACGTGACGTACGGTTAACCGCATTGCGGAGTGATTTACATGTATGGCACTGTGATTTATGAATGGTTGATTTAGATTAACTGAAGCTGCGAGTAATGAAGTTATGTGTAAAATCTCATCGAATATAATTTAAAGTTTGGATTTGATAGCAGCCAATAAGATGAAATGATACGTTTAAAAAAGTTATTCATTGTTTGCATACACGTACATTGTGGCACCACGTTATACATGTACAGTGTGTTAGAAATACGACCGTAGCTGCCTCGCCAACGGTTAACATATCTTGTATTCAACTTAAATAAATTACATTTTTCGTCAACATGCTTACATTGGGATGATATCGGCACTCAAGCGATTCACCGTGTTTCACCGCGAAACACCATAATTCACCGCGAAACACCATAATTCACCGCGAAACACCCTATTTCGCGGTGATTTGGCTAGCTGCCGTTTCGCTAGCGATTCTCCAAGATTCCACCGTGAAATAGAGTGTTTTTCCGCGGTGTTCGGCGATTATAGTCCCAAACTCCAGCACTGTAGTGTAGTTCTCGGTTCATTATCTAGTTTTTAACTATTTTAGTGAGAACTGCCAACTCGTTATCGAATCTCCCATAATGTATCTTTAAATGTTAGAAATTTAAACCAATTTGAGAGGGCACTTTGTCCTACTCTTATATCGAATTTCAACTGCCATGGGATCTTTCATGTGCATGCCAATGTATACACGAGACTTTGGTTTTTCGTCCCATCCGAATGACTAGACAGCTGTCCTTGTCAGGCCCTCTGTCTGACAAGGCGAAACCAGGTCGTAAAATCCTGTTGAACGTTCTCGGCCAATGCTGGGATTGAACACACGAACTCACGCCTGGCGAGCCAGCGTCTTACCCACTTAGTCACTGTGGCTCCCTACTTTAACTATAAGCAGAGCAACAAATGTCTTGTGTTCCAAAAGGTGAGACAAAACAACATCTGCACCAAGTTTAAACATTCTACTTCAATTAAAAGTTGTCCCAAAAAGTGTGTGTGTGTGTGGGTGTGTGTGTGTAGAGAGAGAGAGAGAGAGAGAGAGAGAGAGAGAGAGAGAGAGAGAGAGGTTTAACTCTACCCAACACAAACTAGGTCATTTCAGGACTAACATGTTTTAATTTTTATTTTCAATAATTCGCTTGCACATAGGGGTCTTTAGCAGTGGGAGGAAACCGGTGCACCTGGAGAAAACCCATGAGGTTGGACAGACGACCCTACTCCTTATCACGTTATCACGTACAACTGAGGAATATAAACCATGCCAGTTGACTCAATGACAAACCTTATGATACAGCGCACACGTGCTAACCATTCGCTCATCCAACCCCCCTATTGTGACAGGAGGACAGCTGCCCAGCCGGTTAGATCTATTTGATAAGGCCACCCCTAAACCTAACCCTGGACCTAGCCCCAATGCTTCATACCCTAACCTACAATCTTGCCAACAATCAAATGTCCCAACCTTATTTACATCTCAGCGACCTTGACGAAAATTGAGCTGGCCTTAACAAATAGATTTAACCCTGCCCAGCCTTAGCATTATGCTCAGTCAAGATATGCACCTAGCCAACATTTCACCAAGTCTGAAAATTCTACCTCAACTATAAACAGAGTAACAAATGTCTTGTGTTCCACGAGATGTGACTAAACAACAGAGCAGTATATTCTCACCACCAATCCAGTCTAAGATATTCCCCTAATAAACATCTGCACCAAGTTTAAACATTCTATCTCCATCAAAAGCAAAGTTATGTCCCAAAAAGTGTGAAAGATAGCCAGATGGATGAATCCATTCTAATATTCCTAAGTGTTTCTTCGAAAAGTTTGAGGCCAATGAATAGGATATGCTATTTCAATATACATAATATGAGTGGTCTACTTCCTGTCACCGAGTTGCAACATCTGAGTGACTAGATAAACTGATCTACCCCCTCGAAGATGTCCTTGAAATTGCTTGCCCGGGAACAAAATGCCACTTAATTATTAAGCTTACTCTAAGTCTAAACACAGTCATTATAGAATATTATTACCGTCTGCTATTGTATTAGTAAGAGCACTACTCGTAAGGTTGGTGCTAAATGATAAGGCCAGCTCAATTTTTCATCATAGGTCACGAGATGTAAACAAGGTTAGCGCTAATCCCAACCCTAGCGCTAATCCCAACCCTAGCCCTAACCCCGGACCTAGCCCCAATGCTTGCCCTAACTCTAACCTATATAATCTCGCCAGCAATCAGGTGCCCTAACCTTATTTAGATCTCAGCGGCCTTGACAAAAATTGAGCTGGCCTTAAGAGCTAGATTTAGCCTTACTCGTAAACAAAACAGACAAGATAAACTACAGACATTGCAAGAAAGAAACAACTAATATCAAACCATGTGAATGGATCCGGGGGCCAGCCGGCAAGGGACTGCCGTCACCAAGATGAATTATCCGTGACTAGATAATCTGGTCTACCCAATGCAGGACGAGGTCCTTGAAAATGCGTGCCTGGGAATATCTGTGACTAGTTAATCTGGTCTACCCAACACAATGCGTGCCTAGGAATATGACACAAGTTGTTTAATTTCTGATAATTTTAGCACGTAAATTTTACCTCATTTTCATTTTCAATTATTTTGGCTATGACCTCATCCAGTTCTTTATCACTACCATCCTCCTGGTCGTCATCCACTTTTATAGAACTAATATCCATTGTAACAGGCATCGGTTTAAATTTATCAAAGTAACTTGTCTGTCACAAAAACACTATATTTGTTACAAGCTTCGAAGAAGGTAGAATCTCCGAGACGGATTTCAGTTCATATATATCGTTATTTTTACAATAATAACCCAAAAAAAACCACCAAAGATTTTCTAGAATGTTTGAATGGAAATAGAACCCTGATCAATCAATTAGTTGTCGGGGGAAAAAAAAAACACTTTCGTTTATACAATAAAACAAATTCTAATAACCGTTAAAAAAACATTGGATTTTCACAAATATTTCCAAGAATCGTAGAATATTGTGTTTACGCAAACAAATTATTACGAACTCCAATAATCTGCGCAGCAAGACTCAAAAAATGTCTGATCAACCCACTGTACAACTACCACCAGATAATAGCTGGCTAATACTTGGAATCACAATTCCAAGAAATCCAAGATTCTAAGAAAAAGAAAGCAAAAGTAGGAAATACCTTCAACCATGTGAGGTCATTGAAGCCATGTGCCGGTTCTGACATTGTGCCAAACCACATATACACTGTACAAAATATTTCAAGAACTGCAAATGGAAGTGACAACAACTTTTTTCTAGCAAATATGGCGACTTCGAGCAAGGTGCATATTGGGAAGACCCTCCAATCAAATTTCTCCTGTATTAAACCTATCTTATAACCTATGTGCGGGGTCAAATATGTTGGGTTAAAGGTCAAAGGATATGTTTGAATACACGTTAAATGATTGCTTGATTCAAGCCGTGTTTGTATGAATCAACATTATTGATTAAATAATTCAATGATAATTTTTATAAAGCGTGTGTTCACTGGGAAATATTTACATTCTGTTCAACTTCAATACAATTAAACATTTATTTATATTTCATTAAACATTCATTATGCTAGATCTAAATCTGCCTATTGCAGGTTTTTCTTTAGGCCTGAAATGTTATCTAAACTATTAAACATACATTATTAAAGACCTAAATCTGCCTATTGCAGGTCTTTCTTTAGGCCTGAAATAAGTGAAATGTTATATAAACTATAAATAGACATTAATTAACTTTCAATGCCATCACTAGCCTGTGATATTTAGCGGATTGGAAAATATTTTTTAAACCAGCGGCTGCCAGGCAGGATACGCCCACATTTTCGAGAGATGGATAGAGAACAAGCTAACAAGAAAGTGATTTTTCCTACAATCAAGGGCCATAATTCAGGAAATTACAATTCGATATGCGCATATATCGAAAGGAACTGAGATCTTTGTGTTATAAACTTACATTTCAAGTTTCAACAAAATCGGATAAAAATTGTGACCTCTATAGGGCCCACAACCTTGATATACCATATTTTTACGCTATTTGAGAATGAACGGCGGCCATTTTGTCTGTCAATTTTGGGCCGATTTTCATGAAATTCAAACTCAGTCGTCCTTGGGGTGTAACGGTGATATAATAATACGTTTTTTTAAATCAGATAAAAATTATGACCTCTATAGGGTCCACAAGCTAAAAACGCAATTTTTCGTACAATCAGGGCCATAATTCAGGAAATTACGGTCCGATATGCGCGAATATCGAAAGGAACCGAGATCTTTGGGTTATAGACTTACATTTCAAGTTTCAACAAAATCGGATAAAAATTGTGACCTCTATAGGGTCCACAAGCTAAAAACGTGATTTTTCGTACAAACAGGGGCCATAATCCATGAAGTTTCGATCCGATACATGCCAATATCGAAAGCAGCCGAGATCTTTTGGGGATAAACCTATATTTCAAGTTTCGTCGAAATCGGATAAGAATTGTGACCTGTGGAGAGTCCACAAACAATTGTGGACGGACGGACGTCCGGATGGACAGGGGCGACGGCATAATACGTCCACATGAAAATGTGGGCGTATAAAAAGTATAAAACGTAAAAATTGATTTATAATTTTTTAAAAAATGTTTGAAACCGGGGATTCAAAACCACGCCAGTTGACTCAATGACAGGCCTTATGATACAACAGCGCTGGTAATTTCTGTATCCTGTTTATAGCTCAATGCCATGTACGCAGTTTCTTATCCTGACTTTAACTTGAAGCATTTATTATTTATTTTCATTAAAATACAAACAAATTCTAAGACAATAATAAATTCCAAAGCCACCATACACTGTACCACAATTTGTAGGACCCTATATAATAAATCTTAAAACGACGTAGTGGTAATGGATTGACAGAACTGTCTCACATTTCACACACAATCTAGTAAAATGTTTTTGTTTTTTTATCAACATGTGACTTTTACATGTGTATATTGTATGATAATAGGCCTATTTAATTTATTATAATAATTAAATTTTGGCAGGTGTAAGAAGTATGAATAGCCATTGCAGACAGCCTTCTGTAGATCTACTTTATATACCGGTACCGGTAATATCTACAAGGCCTACAAGGTGAACATGACAATGTGTCATAAATTATGATAAAAGCATGGTTGATAAAACAAATCTTTGTGAATAAACTTTTATCACTAAATCTTTAGCCATTGACTACTACCCTAACCCAAAATCCACATACAAACCTAAGAAAAAGTAGTCACTGTCAGATCAACCAACAGCGCCAAACTTTATTTACAATGTCAAAATATATTATTTGGAGTGCATTATTTTTAACTTTTTGCCAAACAATTAAATATTGATGCCTTAATCGTATTTTTTAATTGGAATAAAATATTATATTTAATTGTGTGTCTATTGTACAAGTATTTGTATGCACCCTATAATTTATCGAATATTATTTACATGAAGGTTGTGCCTAAGTTATGTAACTATTGTAATAGTAATACTAGGTCCTATTTATTTATAATATTTTATTAATAATAGGCTACGACCCTACGCTTCATAAAAAAAAAATATATAGACCCTATTCATAATTTATCAGACGTGTCACACGCTTTTGACATAAAAAAATAAATTGTTTACGAAGTCAGGACATGCAATATGCAATAAAAATAAATGTTAATATGACATTAAACCCCAGATAATAGTATTTTCGGGAAATGACAACGTTCAAAGAAGACTGCGTCATATTTTGGTTGGAAATTCCAGTGGAGATCTATGCATTTCAACTTTCACATTTCCAATAATCTAGAAGATTAGTAAAAAATTGACAATGGAATTCCAAGTCTAGAAGAGAAACTAGCTATACATGGATATGTATTTTTACGAAATACTCACCGCTGCTTTTGAATTGTACGCAGATAGACAATTTCTAACTACTTGTTCACTTCTCGGAACTTCATCGCTACCTGGAAATCTAAATATAGTAACAAGCAAAAGTATCCCATTGGTCAGAAATAGGTAGGAATTCCCTAGTCGGTCCAATCCAACAAAACATTGAAATATGACAGTTTTTGATGATTTTAGTTTCGTATTTATTAAAATTCCTTTATCAAATAATGATACTTGTATATTTAATATTTCCTGATCTATGTCTTGAAATGATAACATAAAAAATTTAGCACACTGAATCCACATCAGAGAACCAGTTTTTACGAAAATAATGATTGTTAAAAACTTCATCAATTGAATAGACTGGATATCCATACCTAAAAATATTTATAGTCTGGACAATCTCATCTTGTTTATATGTTATATTAATAGCTCACACACGTGCTTTCTACATGATTGTACAACACGTGTTTTGATTTTTAAATTCCACTCCTCATGGTTAGTGGTAAATGATAAGGTCATAGGTCACAAGATGGACAGGTCTAGCGCTAATCCCAACCCTAACCCTAACTGGACCTCGCCCCAATGCTTACCCTAACCCTAACCTTAACCTACAATATCACACCCAAATCTACCCAAATTCACCATTATTTCAACTTAAAAGACAGTAATTTATATCGATATTTGATAATATACCGATCTTTATGACAAATTATCATAACCCTCAAAAATATGATTTCCAAGATGATTATTACGAATTTTGCTGTGAATCTGTGACCACTTCTGAAAGTCATAATAATATACATTATTTACACGGATCTATATCTTCGATATATTGTTGTGGTGAATATACCTAAATTAGCAAAATATGGCTGTATCATCATATTTTCATCAAGCATTCGCGCTTAGTCAAGTTTGACCACCGATGAACGATTTTGTCAAGATCGATCGTGTCCGTCAGGTCACGCTCACATGCAACCCAACATGTTATTAAATATTGAAAAAATCAAAAATTGAGAACTGAGCATTAATATAGTCAAAAACTGTGAATTTGTGTAATGCAATTGAAATAGTAGGCGTGAGACAGTATCAAGGCAATCCAGAAGCTATCTATAGCTTAAAGTAGCTAAGTCTCTAACTCAATATCATCCAAAATCTTCAACATTGAAAACGCAAATTATTTGTCAAATTAAATCAACATTGATGTTGTGATCTTACCGGAAAAAGATGGGCTTTTGATATCCAATATTTAAGACAAAATAAACATTTTACCATTGGTACACGAATCGTGTACCATAATGCACTTCAGCCCCAGTTGTAACAAGAGACTCGAGGGACAAGGCTAGACACATTGCACCAAATCAAACGGCGTATGTAGACTGGAATAACCAGACGCTAGAAATTTGCACTCGATTGAGACTGCTAGCTTATTTCGCTGAGCATAACTGATTTGAAATTGGAGTAAAAACGGAAACCATTGAATGTAAATCAGTTTATATGCATACATATTACAGTATTATATGCGTTGTGACCCACTTTTGTCAATTTCTATGTCCCAAATGTTAGCGATTTAGCTCCTTTAACCAAGATCGAAGAACATATTCAACATATTCAAGAGTCATTAGTTCATTGAGGTGTTCCTATTCCATTACTGGACACTAACAGTTTTTACTAATTTGAGCTTTGATTTTTAATCGAAGCAATCATAGGTACATACAGATACATTCATACATATATTAAGTATTTAGGATTTTCCCTTGTATGTTGGCATTGTTTGTTTACCTCATTAATTCAATTGTCAATGCATAATTTTGCCATTCGATTGAAATTCCTGGTGTATTTCGCCGAACATAGCGGATTAGAAACTACAGTAAAACAGAAACGATTGAATGTAAATCAGTTTATATTCATTCATATTACATTATTATATGTGCTGCGAACCATTTGTGTCAATTTTTAGTTTCCAAATATTAGCAATTTAGCTCCTTTAAATCAATGCTGATTTCTGTGCCTTATTTTCGAATATATTCGGGGGGTTGGATGGCCGAATGGTTAGCACGTGCGTGCTGTATCATAAGACCTGTCATTGAGTCAACTGGCGTGGTTTCGAATCCCCGGTTATACGTGACAAGGAGTAGGGTCGCCTGTCCAACCTCGTGGGTTTTCTCCGGGTCCTCCGGTTTCCTCCCACTGCTAAAGACCCCTACATGCAAGCATATTATTGAAATAAAATTAAACCATATGTTAGTCCCGAAATGACCTAGTTTGTGTCGAGTGGATGTTAAACCCCATTTCTCTCTCTCTCTCTCTCGAATATATTCAATCTTTTTTATTTGCATAAAGATAAAATGTTCAATAACATGTATACAATATGATTAAAATACAGATTTATATTTCGTTTTTTTTTTTTAATACTTTCAATGGCCTACGCTACATAAGATCTGACCAGTTGTAGTGGGAGGTCGCATCAGAGGTCATACAAGCGTTTTTTTACCTTATGACGTCAAACATTTGATTAACCAATCAGCATTGATGTTTCTAGTGGATTACCCACAGTTCCATGCAACTCACGCCAAAAACACGCCATAACAGATGGTTTCATTGGCTAATCCCTCACATCAATAGGAACACGTACAGGTTATATAACAACTCTTCCAGATCCTAGTGTAGTAAAGACAGGTAAAATGAAATTTTGAACTATAAAAAACGAAAGGAAATAGGATCTGTGTTATAATCAGATTGACAGAGCCGTGCCAGGGTCCGCCCATGTTAAAGGGGCCCCCAAAATAGTGCTAAATATAATTCTATACCATAAATATAATTTTATACATGTACCAAAAATATAATTTGATACCAAAAATATAATTTTATACCATCAATATAATTTTATACCATAAATAAATATTATGTTGTTTACGTTGTATATGTTTGTGCCAAATAAATCTACCTATCCCTACTGGGGATAACGTGGCTAAGTGTGTAAGACGCTGGCTCGCTAGCCTGGAGGTTGGGTCTTCAATCCCTGCATAGGCCGAGAAAGTTCATCCAGATTTTCCAGCATGGTTTCCCCTTGTCAGTGATGCAGGACGGAGGGCCTGATAAGGACAGCTGTCTAATCGTTCGGAGGTCATGCGTACCCATTGGCGTGCACGTAAAAGATCCCTTGACAGTTGAAATTCGATATAAGAGTAGGCTGTAGTGCTGCTGCCCGGGCAAAATTTACCTCATAGCACATTGTATGGCGTATCCCCGTCTTCATTAGCCCAGTTTAGGAGCAAAACAGTAGGACGTTAAACCCCATTTCATTTCATTTCTATCCCTACTATTCTGACATACAAATTGTATTTGTGTGACGACCATAATCTGTCAAATATCATGTTGTATTATGTTTGTGTGAAATAAATCTATCTATGATACTGGAATTTGTATTATGTGTGAGTGTGGCAGATAATGACCAGAATCTGTCCCCTTTTCACTGTTGATGCAAGGGCCCCACCAGAGACATTTTCAGTCAGGGACCCCATGCACGCTGTCATCCCGCTGACTGATACACTAGATTTCAGTTTGATATCCCTGATTAAATTAGACTACCATTACCTTTATCCAAATAGTTAAAGATACATTAGTTAAGAGTTTAATAAAGAGTTGGTCATTCTTGCTATAATAATTCAAAAATAGATGATAAAAAAAGAAAATATTGAAAATTTCATTCAAATTACTTCATCCTGAGCCAAGATATCACTTTTTGTAGTTTTGACAAGATGTGTGCACAGTGGTAACCAAGGCACTGGTAGAAACGGGACTTAGCCTCGTTTTCCCATTTTTAAATTAAATTTTTGAATGGTATAATTGGGATTTAGCCTCGCTTTCCCATTTTTAAATTAAATTTTTAAATGGTGAATCATTTTAATCTAGTTAAAATCTTCAGTATCCGATGCCATCGAGAGTCGATTATGGTCTTGTTTTGTTAATAAATGTCTAATTAATAGTTTATATAACACTTCAGGTCTAAAGAAAGACCTGCAATAGGGAGATTTAGCTCTTGCATAGTGTACATATAATAATAATAATAATAATAATAATCTTTATTCGAAATCTTCATCAGAAGATACATGAATATACATAATATAAATACAGTCGAAGTTTGAATTAGTCAATCAGGTGTTTTAGTTAAAAGTCAAGTATCTGGAAATCATTTTCATCAGAAATATCGTCTTCAGAATCGGTGTGTTATCGATATAATCCGAGTCTGGATCATTCATAAACATTTCAACCACTTAGTGAGTCTTTAACCATCGTTAAATTACGTTTTTTGTCAAAAGGCAGGTTTGAACAAAGACAGGTTTTTCTCTATGCCCTTGACAAGACAAGTTCCTGTCTGACACGCATGAGTGGCCATATCAATTAAATACGAAACTAAATACTCAAATGCTGCTTATAAAAAAAGGTTCTTGCTGTGGTCGTCTTTAGTCGACCGTGACCAGTTAGCTGTATAACGTTGTGGTGATTATAGTCGATAATGACCGGTTAAGGGTTAAAATCTAATGTTTTTATTTTCAATGATATGACAAATTATTAAATGATATAAAGACTATCATGCAGTGGTTCAACGTACCCCATTGACAGTGGTTCAAATCTGACCCATTACAGTTTTATGATCAAAATTTTTAAACAAGTGCTTGCCATGCAAGATACGCCCACATTTTTCAAGTGAATGACAGAAAATGTTTCGTACAATCCGGGGAAATAATCCAGGAAGTTATGGTTCGATATGCGAGAATATCATAAAGAATCGAAATCTCTGGGTTATAAACATATTTCATATTTCAAGTTTCATTAAAATCAGATAAAAATTCTGACCTCTAGAGGGGCCACAAACTTGATATTACATACTTTTACACTATTTGCCTACAATACACTATTTCGTACGATCAGGGGACATAATCCAGGAAGTTATGGTTCGATATGCGAGAATATCATAAAGAATCGAAATCTCTGGGTTATAAACATATTTCATATTTCAAGTTTCATTAAAATCAGATAAAAATTCTGACCTCTAGAGGGGCCACAAACTTGATATTACATACTTTTACACTATTTGCCTACAAGGAGCGGTTCAATGTGTCCCGGTCTCCCCTACACGTTGGCATGCACATAAAAGAACCCTTGGCAGTTGGAATTCGATATAAACTTCCCTCATAGCAGCCAGTATTAGATCTATACTGTACATGAATTCTGGATATTGAACATGTTTTGAGCCAATCAGATGTTCTAAATATTGAACATGTCTTCAGTCAATAAGATGTTCTGAATATTGAACATGTTTTCAGCCAATCAGATGTTCTAGATATTGAACATGTTTTCAGCCAATCAGATGTTCTAGATATTGAACATGTCTTTAGCCAATAAGATGTTCTAAATATTGAACACGTTTTCAGCCAATTGGATGTTCTGGATATTGAACATGTCTTCAGCCAATCAGATGTTCTGAACATTGATGAACGTTAAAACGGTTGTGCCGCTGATAAAAGCTGAAACATATTTACCCTGTTACTATTGGTTACGCCTTGTTTCATCACAGCGAGAGCCATATAACTACTTATATCATTTGATGATGGCCAGAATTTCTTGTTAGATTTTGGCGGCAATGGTTTCCCTGGAAACATAATCTCCCGCAAGAAAACTTCTAATAATGGTTGAATTGTCCGACAGCTGGACACGCCATGAAAGTGAACCATAGTTTCTATAAAACTGGCTAACTGTGCATCTATTCGGGTTGATGTTACTGGCTCCTGATGTTTAAAATACAAACAAATAACATAACATCACTGACAGGCTCCGAAAATATAAAGTACAAACATATAAGATATATAAATGAAATGGGGTTTAACGTCCTACTGTTCTGCTCCAACTGGGCTAATGAAGATGGGCATACGCCATACAGTGTGCTATGACGGAAATTTTGCCCGGACAGTGGCACTATGCCTTACGTCAATGTATACACAAGACCTCAGTTTTCCATACCATCCGAATGGGAGGAAACGTGTCTAGTCATTCAAAAAAAAAAAAAGTTCTGTGTACATCCATGTAAAAGAAACGTTGGCAGTTGGAAATCAATTAACAGTAGGTGGCAGCTCTGTGGTTATTTCTAGATTCGTTTGAGAGAAATGGGGTTATTTCTAGACTCGTTTGAGAGAAATGGGGTTATTTCTAAGTTTGTTTGAGAGAAATGGGGTTATTTCTAAGTTTGTTTAAGAGAAATGGGGTTATTTCTAGGTTCGTTTGAGAGAAATAGGGTTATTTCTAGGTTCGTTTGAGAGAAATGTGGTTATTTCTATGCCCGTTGAAGAGAAATGAGGTTATATCTGGGTCCTTTGAAGAGAAATGGGGTTATTAGTAGGCCCGTTTAAGAGAAATGGGTTTTTTTTTAGGCCCGTTTAAGAGAAATGTTTATATATTTTATAGCTTACCCTTTCTTTAAAATGATATTGATGATTGTTAGCAGACGCGAAGGAAACATAGTATTTATGTTGGTAACTAAGTGCATCGCCATTTTTTAGTATCTTCTTTATAGCATTACTGATAGATTCTCTTGACTGGCTAGGTTTCTTACCAAACTGAAATTGAAATACACCAAGCGAGCTGGGCGTTTAACATCCATTTCACATAAACTAGGTCCTTTTGGGACTAACATATGGTTCAATTTTATTTCAGTAATTTGTAGGGTCTTTAGCAGTTGGGGGGAAACCGGAGGACCAGGAGAAAAACCCAGCAGGTTGGACATGCGACCCTACACCTTGTCATGTATAACCCGGGGAATCAAAACCATGCTAGTTGACTCAATGACAGACCTTATGATACAAAGCGCATGTGCTAACCTTTCGGCCATCAACACCACCCCGTCCCTCAATGCTAGGATTTAAGTGGATTAAAAATAGGCCCATAAAAATAGGCCCACCAATTAGAAATGGTGGAGAACCAATTACATAGGACACAGTAAAGATCGAAGAAATTTCAATTCACCATACCTTTGTAAATATTCAACGGAATTGAACCATTTTTGAACTGATATTCGTATTAGATATTCAACATTTAGAATACTATAGTGGTCAAGGGATTCCTATATCGCTCAAATTTTTTAACTTACTTTAAATTCTGGGAACTTGATAACATGTCTAGCAAATATTCTAGCTGGACAACTCTTCTTCTTACTTTCACGACTCAAGGTACCTCGTATTTTACAAAAATTATGATCACTTTTCTGAAAAAATAAAACGAGAGATAAAAGATCTACTTTTCATTTTTCAGAAAATACAAAAATTTTCCACTTCAGAAATATAGCAAAATTGGTTATTTTACATCAAGAAAACAAAATGGCAAGTTAAGATAATTCTCCAGGTTGGATAATGAGGGAAATTTTGCCCAGACAGTGGCGCTATGACCTACTCTTATATCGAATTCCAACTGCCAAGGGATTTTTTACATGCATGTCAATTCATCCCATTCAAACGACTAGACACTGTCCTTGTCAGGATCTGCATCCTGCATCACTGACAGGCGGAACCACGCTGGAATATCTTAATGAACTTTTATGACCAACACAAGGACTTAACTCACCTTACTCACTGAGCCACCTTGGTTACCAGGATTAAAAAGAGACCCATCAAAATATTTGAATGAGTAAGGCACTGCCTTCGCTAACCAGGAGATCTTGTGTATGACCCCAGTGTTGGCTGGGACAGTTCCTTAGGATTTTTCCATTGTCAGTTTTGCAGGACGGAGGGCCTAACAAGGAACCAGGGTGGTTGAATGGTTGGCACGTGCGCGCTGTATCATAAAGTCTGTCATTGAGTCAACTGGCGTGGTTTCCATTCCCCAGTTGTATGTGACGAGGAGTAGGGTTGCATGTCCAACCTTGTGGGTTTTCTCCGGGTCCTCCGGTTTCCTCTCACTGCTAAAGACCATGTGTTAGTCCCGAAATGACCTAGTTTGTGTCGGGTGGACGTTAAACCCCATTTCTCTCTCTCTCTCCCCTAACAAGGAACCACATTTCTATTCTATGTTCGGATATAACTGTAGGTCGTAAAAGCGACGCAATTCAGGCATAATTACCCTCTCACCCCCCACTGCATGGTGTATGTTCGTGTTCATTAGATCAGCGTAAATTATTTCTATAGCCATGAAGACAAAAAGAAAACTGACCAATAAAAATACTGAAATTAAAAAGCAAACTGAATAAAGAAATGAAATCTGGGGTTAGGTTATTGTCCCTTTTTTCTGCAGACGAGGAGAACACACCATGCATAGCTGCAACATTGTAGTGCCATCTGTCTTGTCCCCTGCTACAATCGATCTATTCTTCGAGGCTTTGTGCAAGTAAAGATAGCACGAAAATACCGGTAAGTAATTCTGTTACAAATAGTGAAGAGCGACCACCGAAATAGTAACCTTTTCAAGGTGACGTTTAATCATGTGCAAGTTAAAATAGCACAGAAACACGAGTAAGTAATTCTGTTACAAATAGTAAGAGTGACCACTGAAATAGTTATCGTTCTAATTTTGGTTTGGTAGCCATTTTAAAACTGAGAGAAATATCTTGTTGCCGTTGGATTTGATCAAACACAAATTTATGTGGTAAGTTTTCTCATTTATTTTAATGAGAATTAGTTTATTATATGTTAAGCTATGTGCAGTAGAATTTGGGGTCAGTTTAATAAGGCCAATAACTTTTTTGTAAACAAACGGTTACAAAACTTGCGTAAAGGAAGTCTCCTAGAACCATCCACTATTGTGGATGGAGGGAAGAAAGAGAGAGAGAGAGATGGGGTTTAACGTCCACTCCTTGAAATGGCGCCCCTACTCCTTGTCACATAGAACCGGTGAATCGAAACCACGTCAGTTGACTCAATGACAGACCTTATCACGCGCTGACCATTCGACCACCAAATCTCTCTGGAGGAAAGACATCAGTAGTGGATGGAACAATTTCTAGCGCGATGGCCTACTCTTTTACGTGCACACCTATGAGGTTTATTAAAATAAGTCAGCGCTATACGCACTGAACCATCATATGGCTCCCATACAATAAATAAGAAATAAACATATCAAAAGTCAATACAAACACTGAATAAATCCTTGCGTAGTCGGGCTTGAACTTTCTTTTTAATATCGCGATCTTTTCCCTGATGACATTCCCAGATCTTTTTGCCGATTATTACGAAAGGTACGCCATCGTATTTAATAAAGGGACACGTGTTAGTTTGGGTATCTTGAAATCGTATATTAACTGACTTTAAAGATGAAATATCTGAAAAAGAAATTAATAGCAGAGATTAGTGTAACCCTTTAGCGACTGAAAATGAAATGAAATGGGGTTTAACGTCCTACTGTTCTGTACTGACTGGGCTAGTGAAGACGGGAGGAAAAATCATGAAATTTCTTAAACCCGAGACCTCATGGTTGGTGAGCCAGTGAAAAAGTCACTGAACCATATGGTGGCTCCCCTTTGATAGTGTATTGAAGTTGTTGGTCATTGTCGTGTCTGTTGCAGTTGGACCTTAAACCAAGTCAGTAAAATTCTTAACACAAGAACTGGTTTAAGCATTCTTTTTCTTTTTTTTTGCAAAAATAAAACTTACCGATTTCATTTTCTTTTCCGAATAGTTTTTCTTTTTTAATACATACAAAACGTGATGCTGTTTCTGCTTCGTAGCGCTGTATCGCTAGGTCTAATAACTCCAGGGAATTTACATCTTTAGTGTCATCGCTGCAACAAGTTAAAATAAGAGGTAATAGTTTTGTTTTTTTATATTTTATTCAGGATATCTGCATGGGATTGGGAAATGAGAGAAAGAGAGAGAGAGAGAGGTGGGGTTTAACCTCCACTCGACACAGACTAGGTCATTTTGGGACTAACATGAGAGAGAGAGAGTGTGTTTAACGTCCACTGGACACAAACTAGGTCATTTCAGGACTAACATATGGTTCAATTTTATTTCAATAATTTGCTTGCGAGTAGGGGTCTTTAGCAGTGGGGAGAAAACGGAGGACCCGGAGAAAACCAACTAGGTTGGACAGCTGACCCTACTCCTTGTCACATACATCCGGGGAATCAAAACGACGCCAGTTGACTCAATGACAGACCTTATGATACAGTGTGCACATGCTAACCATTCGGCCATCCAACCCCCCAATTGGGAAATGAAATAGGGTTTAATGTCCTACTGTTCTGCTCTGACAGGTCTAATGAAGACAGGCGTACAGTGTGCTAAGAGGTAAATTTTGCCCGTATAGCGGCAATTAGGCCAGCTCTTATATCGAATTCCAACTGCCAAGTGATCTTTACATGTACGACAGTATGTACACGGGTCCTCGGTTTTAAATCCCATCCAAAGGACCAGACAGCTGTCTTTGTCAGACCCTCCATACTGCACCACTGACAAGGGGAAACCACGCCGGAAAATCCAATTGACTTTACGTTGTCCCTGGTCTAGTCTTATAATAATTTTGGGGAGTCTTACGAAATTCAAAAATTAAATTTTTTGAGCCATATAAGGCTCACCATGACTACCTGGTGATATATATATATACTTACTTGTTACCGTTACTTTTCTTCGACATCATAAATATATATTCAAATACATCATTTATTACGGCCTGATAATATTGTCATTGAAAAAGCATCAAGTACGATAGGCATTATCAATTTTGCCTTTGATATCCATTTATTACGACAGATGAATATTTTCCCATGTATTTATATGATGTTGCGGCCTGATACTATTGTCATTGAAAAAGCGTAAACGATAGACATTTACACTTTTTACCCAATTTTGTACCAGTATTATTATAAATTTTTCTTTGCACCTGGAAATTTGTTCATAGATCTGTGCCTCTGTGGCTTTGAAAAACTGTGAAATACAATATGGTCATAGATCAGAAAAGGTTTGAATTTATGATAAAATGAATGTAAACAGGCATGGGGTTTCACTGTTCTACACTGACTGGGCTAATGGAAACGTGCATTCCCCATACAGTGTGCTAATACTGCTATAGACTAACGAGTAACGGAAATTTGGCACAGACAGCGGCGCTATTTGGCCTTCTCTTTGTATTAAATTCCATCTGTACCTAGTTTTATTGTTCCATCTGAATGACTATATATTGTTCCCTGCAGGCCATCCGTCCTGCACCACCGACAAGGGGGAACCACCCCGAAAAATCAATGTAAACAAACACGCACGTACAGGCATTTTCACTTTTTTGCAGGTATTTGAGGTGATTAAATAAAAGTGCTGAAAAATAGGATAATCTAAATTTTTGGGACTATTTAATGCTAGATAAACTCCTGTGAACTTTACATGAAATGGTAACCCTTACTAAGTTTGTAAAACCAATATTTCATTTTGGTTACTGTCAAACTATGTCAATTTTCAGACTTTTGCAACTGAGGTCTTTTTTTACCTCAAACGATGAAGAGCTCCTAAGGGACATGTTTGTTTCGTTTCTGCAAATCTAAATCAAGTAAAATATTTTGATACAAAAGACAATATCCGTATCAAGAAAAACAGCAGTCACCATAATATTAGGTTTTGTGATTATCTGATAGAAATGACAAACCACAGGTTAGAAGAAACTTAGAAATGTAGAAATAAAGAAATAGTAATGTAATGTTTAATCAAACGCTACCCAATAGTCTTTGTCAACCAGGTGTAATATTGAAACGTCGAGTTATAGAGCTTGAAGCAATGTTTTGGATGCTACAACCAAAATTTCCGTAAAACTGGGGTTTGTTGTTTAAGGTTAGTGTTTGTGTTATAATTAAAACTTAATGATCTTTGTCGGTCGGTTTCAAGAATTCATTCAACTGTCTCGACTTTGCCTATAATCAACATTGAAAAATAGAATATTGTGAACACTGATATCGACTGGGCTGTCTCACTGCTTGTGAGAACAGCCATTATGTGGATTAATATTATTGTGAAAGACGGATCTCCATTAGGCATACCAGAGAGAGAGAGAAATGGGGTTTAATGTCCAATCGACACAAACTAGGTCATTTCGGGATTAACACATGGTTCAGTTTTATTTCAATAATTCGTTTGTGCGTAGGGTTCTTTAATTAGCAGTGGGAGGTCTGTCAATTCCCCAGTTGTACGTGACAAGGAGTAGGGTCGCCTGTCCAAATTCATGGGTTTTCTCTGGGTCCTCCAGTTTCCTCCCACTGCTAAAGACGCCTACGCACAAACGAATTATTGAAATAAAACTAAACCATGTGTTAGGCCCAAAATGACCTAGTTTGTGTCGAGTAGACATTAGACTCTCTCTCTCTCTCTCTCTCTCTCTCTTTCTCTCTACCTTGATGCCAATAAGAGAGAGAGAGAGAAATGGGGTATAACGTCCACTTGACACAACTAGGTCATTTAGGGACTAACATATGGTTTAATTTTATTTCAATAATTCGCTTGCGCATAGAGGTCTTTAGCAGTGGGAGGAAACAGGAGGACCCGGAGAAAACCCACGAGGTTGGACAGGCGACTCTACTCCTTGTCATGTACAACCGGGGAATGGAAACCACGCCAGTCGACTCAATGACAGACTTGATGCCAATAAATATGTTAACTTATTAAACTTCTATAACAAGAATTGATATCAGGTGATATGGGACAAAGTGCTCCATAACCTGTACTACATTAAGATTACATTGTATACATGTAAAGTATTTATTTAAATGCATAGAACCAATTTGAACCCCACATGTGTGAACCCATTGAACCACATACATAATTGATTTACGATATAAGCTATACTGTCCACTACACGTTCACTACATATATACACATATTTAATTATGGACGTAATAGTTCCCACATGTAGTGATCATGCTCTTGATTAAATAGAACTTGCACAGTTAGCTTTATTAGGGGCATATAAGACCCTGTGCGCTTTCTGTAGTTATAAGAGATGGTTGGAGGAAGACTTTGCTTAGAGGAGAAGAGGAGCATATGTACTCACCCGAGTTTAGCCGCTGCCATGGCAGAGAGGCGGAATGGTTGTCTATTAATGTACCGTGTTAATGTTATTGTTTCCTGGTGTAGTTTAGTTCCTGTTTAATTGATGTTACTGTTGTATTTACATGTATGTAGTTGTTTCATATTTAAGTTCCTAATATAAATAAATCACATATTTACGAAATTGATCTCTGTTATTACTATAATAGTGTTACATATATATACTCTTGATGGCTGAATGGTTTAATGCATGCTCGTTTGATCACAAGGTCCTTGAGTCAAGTAGCATGGTTTCCATTCCCCACTCGTAGCTGATAAAGAGTAGGGTCGCCTGTCTAAACGCATGGGTTTTCTCCAGGTCCTCCTGTTTCCTCCTACAGCTAAAGACCCCTACATGTATATGCAAGAAATTTGTTGAAATAAAATTTTAACGAAAATATTAGTCCCAAAATGACCTAGTTTGTAGCAACTGAAAGTTAAACTCTCTCGTACATTTAAAAGATCCCTTGGCAGTTAGAATTCGATAAAAGAGTAGGCTTAGGCCGTAGCGCCACTGTCTGGGCAAAATTTCCCTCATAGCACACTGTATGGCGCATGCCCGTCTTCATTAGCCCAATATAGGAGCAGAACAGTAGGATGTTGAACCCCATTTCATTTCATTTTCACCTTGTGGGTTGGATGACTGAATGGTTAGCTTGTGCGTGCTGTATCATAAAGTCTGTCATTGTGTCAACTGGAGTGGTTTCGATTCCCCGGTTGTACGTGACAAGGAGTAGGTTCGCCTGTCCAACCGCGTGGGTTTTCTCCGGGTCATCTGGTTTCCTCCCACTGCTGAAGACTCCTACGCGCAAGCGAATTATTGAAATAAAATTAAAACCATATGTTAGTCGTGAAACGACCTAGTCTGTGTCGAGTGGACATTAAACTCTCTCTCTCTCGCTCTCTCTCTCTCTCTGTGTTGCCGAGAAAGTTTCTCAGGATTTTCTGACATGGTTTCCCTTTCTCAGTGGAGCAGGTCGGAGGACCTGGCAATGACTAGCATCTATTCATTCGGATGGTATGAAAAAAACAATGTTCCGATGGACACCTGGAATGACTTGCATGTGTAAAAGAACCCTTTGGAATTCAACTGATGTCCAGACAAAATTCCCCTCATAGTGAACAAGTCATAGCTCAGTTGGAGCAGAAAAGTAGGACGTTTAACTGAAATTTTCAATATATTTATTTTTTATTATCTATTTTTGAAAGGTCAGCTCTTTATCTAATATTATATCCCTATGTTCACAATTCATGTCTTTAATTTATCTTGTGACTTGTCTTATCAGATGTTTTATATAATATGTTATTCATTTATCTGCTTTTTATCTACTAACACTGTAACCCAGGTATCATTTAATCTTGTATATTTAGCACTAATTTCTTTTACATTCGTTTAATATCAAATATTTATTTAAAACTTCGTAAAAATCATTTAAAATCACCAAAAATCATCTAATTTGTACTTGTGTCCATTTTAAAGCTGACTGATTAATTTTGATAATGAGTGTCCAATTTACAAGTATTTAATTTCCTGACCACTGTTCAAAAATTAATCATTATACATAATTAATCAATTGGGTTGTTTATTTTTTAACAGTGATCGAGAAATTAAACACTTACCAAAATTAATAAGTCAACTTTCAACTGGACACAAGTACAAATTAAACGATTTATGGTGATTTTAAACAGTTTTTCCGAAATTTTAAACAAAGATTGGATATTAAATGAATGTGAAAGAAATTAGTGCTAGATACACAAGATTAAATGATACCTGGGTTACAGTGTAAGCTTCATATGATAAAGGGTCTTTTAACCCGAAACATTATAAAGATGAAAAAACACCTCTCATTTCAACTTAAAGATACATTATGTAAGATTTAGATAAAGAGCTAGGCATTCTTGCTAAAATAGTTAGAAAATAGATAATGTAAAATGTATAATTTGAAAATTTCATTCAATTTAGTCTATTGCGATTGAAGATAATATAGCCTTTGAAGGTTTGACAAGACGTGTGCAATAATTTCAACAGTGGTAACCAGGGCACTGGTATATATTCCCATATTTAAATTAAATTTTTAAATGGTGAACCGTTCTAATCTAGTTAAAATCTTGGGTATCCGAAGGCATCGAGAGTTGATTATGGTCTTTTCATGTTAATTAATGTCTATATAATATTTATTGTCTAATTCATAAACAGTTTATATAATATTTAAGGCTTAAAGAAAGACCTGCAATACAGTAGGCAGATTTAAGAGAGTGTTGCGATTCCCATCCTCACTTCGGAGGGCCTGACAAGGACAGCTGTCTAGTCCTTCGGATGAGACGAAAAACTGAGGTCCCGTGTATACATTGGAATGCACGTAAAAGATCCCTTGGCAGTTGGAATTCGATATAATAGTAGGCGATAGTGCCGCTGCCCGGGCAAAATTTCCCTCATAGCACACTGTATGGCGTATGCCCGTCTTCATTAGCCCAGTATAGAAGCAGAACAGTAGGACGTTAAACCCCATTTCATTTCATTTCGTTTTCCCATCCTCACTTCCTATTTATTATAATCATACAGTTATGATGTTGTCCTTTGATCATAGGGTGCCTTTACATGACAGTTGTAATTCAATTAATGTCCATTCAAAATTTATCTCATAGCTCATTGTCTTCATTAGCCCAGTCGGCCCATTCATTCATTCATTCATTCATTCATTCCATTAAATAGGGGTACCCACACTTTGCCAATGGCACATTATGTGTAACAGATGGTGGATCTCTGTATTGTAATTTGTTTAAAGGACAGACAATATCAAAATGTCCACAGCTAAAATTTTGTATATTTTTTAAAAGAAAATATGACATTTTCCAAGGCTTAGTCCAAGCTAGAATGTACTCTAACTGATTATATGACATTTAATTAATGTAATTAAATTGTTGCTTCTGACCATATCCCTCTGAGGACCTAGCGAGGGACAGCGTCATCCAGATGTGACGAAAAAAATAAGGTCCTGTATTTGGAGTGAATTGCTGTTATTGGGCCAGAATTCCTTCCATGAATTTCATCTCATAGCATAGTGCATGGCCTATGCCGGTCTTTGTCCACAGAGGGGTGGGTGGGGTGAGTGGTAAGGGGGTGGTGGGGGGACAGGATGTGTGTGTGGGGGGGGCATGTGGATGTGGTCTTGTGGTTTAACACTTGCATGTTAGAAAATAACGTCTGTACACTTGTACGTGCAAGCGAATTATTGAAATAAGATTAAACCATCTGTTAGTCTCGAAATGATCTACTCTTGAGTGGATGGTAAACCCCATTTGTCCCTCTCTCATTAGCCTGGATGGAGTAAAACAGTAGGACGTTAAATCCGATTGAATTTTATTTGTCATTAATCGATGTCATTCAAGTATTTGTGTACAGTGACCATGAACTAAAGTGTATTTGAAGTGGTGGGTTCAAAGGTCAATAGTTTGTTCCATTTATTTATGCAACAAGTATAGTAGTTCATCCCGGTTCATTAAGCAGTTGTAATTCATTGTAAATAGTTAACTATAAGGGGCAGTCTCTGTAATACTGGTTCAATATGTTGGGAATACAAGCCTTTAATAACAACACCATGCTACAGAGAGAGATGGAGAGAGACAGACAGACAGACAGACAGAGACAGAGAGAGTTTAACATCCACTTGTTAGGAGCAGAAAAGTGTATTTTTTGTACCATCCAAACGACCAGACACTGTTTCTGTACCTCTGACTAGGGGTCACCACAATGAAAAAATCCTGGGGAACTGCATACCTCAGCCAATACCAGGGTCGAACTTGGGACCTCACTGAACCACCGTGGCGAAATGAAATGAAATGAAATGGGGTTTAACGTCCTACTGTTCTGCTCCTAACCTGGGCTAATGAAGACGGGCATACGCCATACAGTGTGCTATGAGGGAAATTTTGCCCGGACAGCGGCACTACGGCCTACTCTTATATCGAATTCCAACTGCCAAGGGATCTTTTACGTGCACGCCAATTTGTACACGGGACCTCGGTTTTTCGTCCCATCCGAACGACTAGACAGCTTTCCTTGTCAGCCCCTCCGTCCTGCATCATTGACAAGGGAGAACCACGCCGGAAAATCTGGATGAACTTTCTCGGCCAATGCAGGGATCGAACACCCAACCTCCAGGCTAGCGAGCTAGCGTCTTACCCACTTAGCCACGTGATCCCCGAACCACCGTGGCTCCCTAGCACAAATTATAAAATGTTAATACAATCTGACTAAAATACAGATCTATATTTCGTTTCTTTTTTTATAATTTCGATGACCTACACTACATGAAGACCTGACAAGTTGTAGCAATAGGTCGCGTCAGAGGTCATACAAGTGGCTTTTGACCCTATGATGTCAGACATTTGATTAACCAATCAGCATTGATATTACTAGTGGATTACCCACAGTTCCGTGCAAAACACGCCTAAAGCTAGCTGTAACAGACTGTTTCATTGGCTAATTCCTCACACCATTCAGAACACGTCAATGATAACAACTCTTCCAGATCCTAGTGTAGTAAAGACAAGTAAAACGAAATTTTGAACTATAAAACAAACGAAATAGGATCTGTGTTTTAATAAGATTGATGTTAATACAACTAAAAATCATTATTTTCAAGTCTGATTGTCTGCTGTGGGGGGTTGGATAGCTGAATGGTTAGCGTGTGCGCGCTGTATCATAAAGTCTGTCATTGAGTCGACTGGCGTGGTTTCGAATCCCCGGCTGTACGTGACAAGGAGTAGGGTTGCCTGTCCAAACTCGTGGGTTTTCTCCGGGTCCTCCGGTTTCCTCCCACTGCTAAAGACCCCTACGCGCAAGCGAATTATGGAAATAAAATTGAACCATATGTTAGTCCCGAAATGACCTAGTTTGTGTCAAGTGGACATTAAACCCCATCTCTCTCTCTCTCCCCCCCTCTCTCTCTCTCTCTCTCTCCCTCTCCCTCTCTCTCTCTCTCTCTCTCTCTCTCATATCAGATAAAACTATTAAAATGAAACCATCACTTTGAATGAAGATAATTGTTTGTCATTTTATTAAAGTCATATGATCGACTCAATAAATATAATTACAACTCACATGTTGTGTCAGTTATTAATAGTATAAATATATTACTTTTATTCATAGCACACTGTATGGCGTATGTCCCTCTTCATCAGGCCAGTCAGAGCAGAACAGTAGGAAGTTAAACTCCATTTCATTTCCTTTTATGATATACTATTTTGTTCATTTACAGAGGGATATAAGTGTGTATAGTGAAATATGAATGATGCATTAAGTTTCTCAACAAATAGGTATGTACTATTACCAATTATCAGATAAATTCCTATATAAGAAAATTAAACATACATTATGCAAGAGATAAATCTGCTAATTGCAGGTCTTTCTTTAGGTCTGAAATGTTCTATAAACTATTAAACATACATTATGCAAGAGCTAAATCTGCCTATTGTAGGTCTTTCCTTAGGCCTGAAATGTTATATAAACTATTAATTAGACATTGATTAACTTATCCAAACCTTAATCAACTCTCGAAGCCATCTTATGTGTCAGAATTTTCACTGGATTTGAATCCGATCTGCTGCTCAACACTCAGTGATGATTAAATCCAAAAATGGATAATCGAGACTACGTTTTTTTATCGTACCGACTTTAGTAATGATGATCGAGGCTAGGCCTAAAATTCAATTGCTAATATCTCTGTTCAGAGTGGAGCAATTTGACTGAAATTTTCAGCATATTCCCTTTACATTATCTAGTTTTTACCTATTATAGTGAGAACTGCCAGCTCTTTATCTAATCTTCCACAATGCCCCTTTAAAAAAAACAATGTAGCTGGATAAAAAAGGTTATCTGTTTGATTTAGGGTGGTTGGGTGGTCTTGGGTGGTTGGGTGCGCGTGAAATCATAAGGTCTGTCACTGAGTCAATTGGGATGGTTTCAAAACCCCGGTTGATTGTGACGAGGAGTAAGGTCGTCTGGCAAACTTTGTGGATTTTTTCTGGGTCATCCGGTTTCCTGCCACTGCTAAAGACTATTACCCACAACGCGAATTAATCAGGGGCCTTAGGAATATTTTAAGAACCATCTTACTGTTTCTTATTGTCCCCCGCCTTTCGAAGAAAGCAGGGAACTATTAAAATGGGTCTGTCCATCCGTCTGTCTGTCATCTAATTGAGCTAGGATGTTCACACTTGGTGGAGGTGTTTATTAGGTGAATGCCTTGATGGAGTTCGAAGATGAGCATTTTTTGCATAGGGTAAGCAGAGATTAGCAATTTGATTGGTTGATGCTTTTGGGCACGATAACTTTAGTTATTATTAAGTGAGAAGTATCTGATAGAGAGTGATGAAACTTAGTGTATAGTTGATAATCAGTTTGATTGCTTGATACTTTTGACAAAAATAAATGTGCAATTAGTTAATATGTGTCATCTATTTATTTCGGAATTTCGGCAGGCGACCTCAGCCTCACTGTTGGCTTGTTGATTATTGGGGTTTTTTTTTTATCCCTTTGTTCTCGATAGCATAGAGTGTATTCTGTGATTCATATGAGGATACCACAGCATGAAATATGTTATATACACACAGCAAATCCGGCTTCTGAAACAAGTATCGCTACTGACCTTGATATTAATGAAATGAAATGAAATGGGGTTTAACGTCCTACTGTTCTGCTCCTATACTGGGCTAATGAAGACGGGCATACGCCATACAGTGTGCTATGAGGGAAATTTTGCCCGGGCAGCGGCACTATCGCCTACTCTTATATCGAATTCCAACTGCCAAGGGATCTTTTACGTGCATTCCAATATATACATGGGACCTCGGTTTTCCGTCTCATCCGAAGGACTAGACAGCTGTCCTTGTCAGGCCCTCCGATCTGCACCACTAACAAGGGGAAACCACGTCGGAAAATCTGGATGAACTTTCTCGGCCAATGCAGAGATCGAACACCCGACCTCCAGGCTAGCGAGCCAGCTTCTTAACCACCCAGCCACCGTGGCTCCCATAATTTATATACATGTAACATTTGTGGCCAAAATAAAGACCTGCAATAGGCAGGTAAATTTAATTTTCCACGGTTGTATGTGACAAGGAGTAGGGATGCCTGTCCAACCTCGTGGGTTTTCTGCGGGTCCGCCTGTTTCCTCCCACTGCTATAGACCCCTATGCGCAAGCGAATTATTGAAATAAAGTCGATCCATATGTTAGTCCCAAAATGACCTGTCTTGTGTCAAGTGGACGTTAAACCCCATTTCTCTCTCTCATAAACTTAATTAAAGACCTTAACTTATGAACTTAACTGACTTATTTTCAGAACTTAACTTATGAACATAAAGACCTTAGTTTAGCTTGAAAGTTTGTTTTTGTGTTTTCCTTTAAGGTCAAAATGATTGAACGTCACTGATTTGGGATCTGTCCAACAAATGATTGAGATTTGATTTTCGAGGAAGATAATAAAAGTTTGAGATGATAACATAGAAATTATACAGCATCTTTAATAAACAAAATGGCTGAATCTGAAGATGAGAAACAACCTCTATTGGATAGAAACAACAGAGATGCAGAGAATGTCGAAAATACGCGAGCTAGCGGAGGATTTGAGATTACTCCAGGGCAGATTAGTATTGATCAAACAACAGATTCGGTAATTTATATTAATTTATATTTATTTCTGACATCAATATTCTAAGGTCTGTGTTGATCGTGTGGATTCACTTCCTGCTAAACACCGACATAAATGAAATGAATAGAGCTTTAAAATGTCCTACTTTTCAGCACCTATGGGACAAATTAGCTATGCAGTATGGTATGTAGTGTGCTATGCTTTGTGCTGTGCTGTATAGTATGCAGTATGCTATACAGTATGGTATGTAGTAAGCTATACAGTATGGTATGCAGTAAGCTATGCATTGTGCTGTGCAGTATGGTATGCAGTATGCCATACAATATGCTATGCAGTGAGCTATGCCGTATGCTATGCAGTATACTATGCAGTATGTGATGCAGTATGCTATGCAGTATGCTATACAGTATGTTATCAGAGAAATTTTGCCCAGAAAGTGGCATTTCCTCCAACTGTCAAGGATTCATTTACGTACACAGGACCTCGGTTTTTCAACCCATTAGAATGACTAGACACTGTTGCTTTCCAGACCCTCCATTCTGCACCACTGACAAAAGGAAACAATGTCCGAATATCCTCAGGAACTTTCTCAGCCAACCCCAAAATTGAATCCGAGTTAGTGAGCCAGCCACCCTTACAAGATAAACTTACTGTGTTAGTCTCAAGATAACCCTAATTCTATTCTTATTTCAAATATTCATAATTGTGTCATGGTTTTTCTTTGTATTGTAGAGTCAATTTAGTTTTCGCAAATTATGGATGTTTACTGGACCGGGGTTTCTGATGAGTATCGCCTATCTTGATCCTGGTAATATAGAATCTGATCTTCAGACAGGCGCTCTTGCTAAATACAAAGTACGTACATATTAGGGTTATACAGCATCTATAGACTGGCGCCATCAGTAAATATAAAGTATGTCCATATTTGGGTTATACAGTATCTACAGACTGGTGCCATCGCTAAATATAAAGTATGTATATATTAGGGTTATACAGCATCTACAGACTGGCGCCATCAGTAAATATAAAGTATGTCCATATTAGGGTCATATAGTATCTACAGACTGGCGCCATCGCTAAATATAAAGTATGTCCATATTTGGGTTATGTAGCATCTACAGACTGGCGCCATCAGTAGATATAAAGTATGTCCATATTAGGGTCATATAGTATCTACAGACTGGCGCCATCGCTAAATATAAAGTATGTCAATATTTGGGTTATGTAGCATCTACAGACTGGCGCCATCAGTAAATATAAAGTATGTCTATATTAGGGTTATACAGTATCTACAGACTGGTGCCATCGCTAAATATAAAGTATGTCTATATTAGGGTTATACAGCATCTACAGACTGGCGCCATCAGTAAATATAAAGTATGTCCATATTAGGGTCATATAGTATCTACAGACTGGCGCCATCGCTAAATGTAAAGTATGTCCATATTAGGGTTATATAGTATCTTCAGATCGGCGCCGTCACTGAATATAAAGTATGTCCATATTAGGGTTATACAGTATCTATAGACTGGCGCCATCAGTAAATATAAAGTATGTCCATATTTGGGTTATATAACATCTACAGAATCTGATCTTCAAACCGGTGCCATAGCTAATTATAAAATGATTCATCTAAATTAAATAATGAGTGTCGGGTTTACAAATGTTTACTTTCTCAAAAGGTGCAGAGTTATTAATTACTAGTTAAAGTAAACGGTTCCATTCATTATATAATCTAGATACGAACCCAATATGTTTTCATCATTCTCTATGAATTTGAACAATTTGCCAAACTTAGAAACTAAACATTAAACATACGTTATGCAAGACCTAAATCTGCCTATCTCAGGTCTTTTTTTAGGCCTGAAATGTTATCTAAACTATTAATTAGACATTGTTTAACTTATCCAGACCATAATCAACTCTCGATGACATAGCTAGCCTACGATATTTACTGGATTAGGTTCCGATTTGCTGTTTGACTTCCATTCATAATTAAATTATGAAATGGATAATCGAGACTATGTTTTTTATCCTACCAACTTTAGTAATGATGATCAAGGCTAGGCTGAAAATTAAATCGCTAAAATCTTGGTTCATAGTGGCTCAATTTGACAGAAATTTTCAGCAAATTGCCTTTACATTATCTAGTTTTTAATTATTATAGTGAGAACTGCCAGCTCTGTATCTAGTCTTCCATAATGTATCTTTAAATAGAGAAACTCTGGCTAAAACAACACAACTACACGATACCAGAGTTGTAGGAAATATTACTGTTACACTACTTTCACCCAGTGAAAACTACTCTAGAAATACCTGTTTCATTCATGGGTATCTTTTTACAGTTACTATGGGTTCTGATGTGGTCAACTGTAATGGGTCTAGTTCTACAACTTCTTGCCGCTCGACTAGGATGCGTTACAGGTAGGTATCAGATTTAAATATTAAAACGGCAACAGGCGTTAAAACTTCTTGCCGCTCGACTAGGATGTGTTACAAGTACTTCAGATTTTTTATTAAAATTACAACAGGAATTATGTGATAAACTAATACTGCACCTCGGCAACAGGCGATAAATCGTCTGCCGCACGACTAGGATGCGTTACAGGTACTTCAGATTTTTTTGATTAAAATAACAACAGGCATTATGTGATAAACTTTTACTGCCCCTCAACAAATGTGTTGTAGCAATATATTACGGCAGGGCTCACGCTGGGTTCCTTTCTTTTCTGCCAGATTTTCATACTGTATATTCATATAATTTAAAATACATCCCCCTTTGATGTTGGCGTACCATTATTTCAAATAATCGTATGGGCAAATTGCCAATCGTACATTATTTATACTAGTGAAATATTGGACTCGCGTGACGTATTTCACTGTAAAAGCACGTGCGGAGTGTCTGTATTTTTTAATTGTTTAATGGTCTCGAGCTTAAGATATGGGTAATATATTGTAAAAACACTTGAGTCTATGGCCCTCTTGTTGTTACAATATATTACTTAATGTCCCGCTGTTGACCATTAAACAATACATAAACTATGGCACATTATTTTTCTTTTGTTACGCAACCAGCATCGGGTGATAAATTAATACTCCACCTGGTTATAAGGATTATATCAATATATTACGCAATGTCTTGCTGGAGACTTTTAAAAACGTTCAGATACAGATACGCTATCCTGCACATGCATTTCAACATACTCCTCGTAGTGTTTCGTTTGATTAGACCTAATCCCACTTAACACTGCTGTAATGGAAGCAAATTTTCTGTTCCAACTTATGACTGATCAATAGTCCGATTAACAATAAAATAAAACCAACTACAAACAATCCAAACCAATAGCTTACTGCGTAACAATACCAAACAGAGCTCCAAATTGGACCAAATATGTTTACATAATGTTAAGTCATGACTCACGATTTTATTACGCCCAATTAACCAGTGCATAGCAGAATACTGCCGAAAAACTAATTGTGTGACAAACAAGGCTATCAAAACGGAAACAATGTAAACAGTACTGTTTGGTAACAAACAGTACTTTCTAAGTTTTTAATACCTTAAGACTGGGAAGACCCCGGATTAAACGAAGGGCTGTCATGTTGCTTTACTTGGAATAGATTTGATTGAACGGGAAGAATAGACACACTCACTCAAAAACTCAAGTATCAGAAGCCAATCCAGCAGAAGCTTCAGGAATATGGCATAGTGGCGCCCCCACAGGCTGCACACATGAAAGTGCTCTCACTAAAAAGTGATATTAATGCTGATATACTTTAAGTTTGTGTTATTTGGTTGAATATTTTGATGTGTAAGATGTAGTAGCTCATACCTATCCAGTTTTCAAAAACTTTTTGTGTTTGGATTTGGAGGAATTTAGAAGTGTTTTTCGTCAATAGACATATAACTATTTTATTTCTGATATCAACTCAACCTCTATCTGTGTTGATGAAATGGTGACAACAAATCATTCTGTACTAATTAGATTACTATGTGTGTCCCTTGTACCTGAATACATCATGATTGCTTACTCACGACAACAACTCTTGGATTATAGCCACTCAAGTGTTACAAGATTATCTCCAACTGACTTTTCTACCCTAAAAGAATGTAATATTCTTAAGAAATTCAGAGGAAAAAGATCTGGCAATAAGAAACCTACTGGCAAACATGTAAATTCAAAAATAGTTTTACGTGTTAATCTGTGGAATGCTCAGTCAGTACGAAATAAAACTCTGGAGATTTATGATTACGTGATCGAATCAAAAACGGATATTTTGTTTATAACTGAAACTTGGCTATCAAAAAATGGAGACGAGTCTAAATGTGTAGAAATGACCCCACCGGGCTACAAGCTAATACAGTTTCCACGTTTACTGAGGGGAGGAGGAGGAATTGCTGTAATGTATAGGGACATTATTCTACTGAATGTCTCACAACTAAAAACTAACTTCATCTCCTTTGAACATTTAACTGCAATAATTACTTCTGGAAAGATCACAATCAAGATTATTTGTATCTACAGACCACCACCATCGCGGAAAAATAAACTAACTGTGTCTGATTTTGTCAACGAATTTACAACTTTCTGCGATATCACTGATTCAAAAGATAACACAATTATCATTGGCGATTTTAATGTTCATTATGATGTTTCTGATAATTCCACTACAAAACAGATTTCACACATTTTACAATCCTGTGATCTAAAACAGTATGTAAAAACATCAACTCAAAAGGCAGGGCATATCATTGATTGGGTTATCTCAAGAGACATCTTATCCATGATCTACAGGTTATTGATAAACAAATGTCTGATCACTCAATTATCTCTTTTGATGTCAATTTCACAACGCTTCCATCAAAGAGGACTGAAGTTATTTTTAGGAATTTTAAAAATATAAACATCGACGATTTCACGTCTGATCTCTCAAACTCTGTTTTATTGTGTAATCCACCTGATGATGTAGATGACTTAGTTGACTTGTTCGACACCACACTACTGGATATTTTAAATAAGCACGCCCCTATACACACTAAGAAACTTAGTCAGCACTTATCTACGCCATGGTATAATGAAGACGTTGCAATCTCCAAGAGACATAGAAGAACTGCAGAGCGTAGATGGAAAAAATCTGGCTTAGAAATTCATAAACAAATGTTCAACAATGCTCGTAATGATGCAAACCGCTGTATTAAAAAGGCTAAATCTACCTACCTGATTACAGAGATTTCCAAACACTCTAAAAATCCCAAAGCGCTTTACTCTACATTGGATGTTTTATTGGGTAAGAAGTCTGAAGTCGTATTGCCTCAAGGTGAAGATCTACATGTCGCCAACAGTTTCAGTTCATATTTTTCCGAAAAAATTTCAAAAATTCGAGAAAGTTTCGATTCTACTAGTGATGTATTGTCTGTTGCAGAATTCCCAGGTGCCAAATTGCAAGCCTTTGCTGATGTCACAGAAGCAGATGTTAAAAACATCATTCTACATTCGAAGCCAACCTCTTGCCAACTAGATGTTCTCCCTACAAAGTTCCTTCTCAAAATATTGGATGTGATTCTGCCTATCATTACTAAAATCATTAATCAAAGTCTAAACTCCAGAACTGTTCCTAAATGTTTCAAAAGGGCTGTTGTAAAACCCCTTCTTAAAAAACCATCATTGGATTCTGAGGTGTTTAACAACTATCGCTCTGTTTCAAATTTGCCATTCCTTTCCAAAGTTTTAGAAAAAGCAGTCAAAATACAACTTGTTGAGCATCTCACCTCGTTTGGACTACTTGACAAATATCAGTCAGCTTATAGAGAAGCCCACAGCACTGAAACCGCCCTAATTTGTGTTCTTGATAAAATAAAGATGTCTGTCGATGCTGGAAATATCGGTTTGCTAGTGCTTCTAGATCTGTCTGCAGCATTCGATACCATAGACCACAGAATACTGCTTGATCGGCTGCAACTGGAATACGGTTTAGACAATAGTGTCTTGAAATGGTTCTCATCATATCTGACTGACAGGAAACAATGCGTAGAAATAAACAAGGTGAATTCTGGTAGTTTATTTATTTCGTGTGGTGTCCCCCAGGGATCTGTTTTGGGACCCATTCTTTTCACCATGTACACACGATCACTAGGCAAGGTTATTTGCGAGAAGCATGTTGATTACCACGACTATGCAGATGACACTCAACTTATTGATAGTTTCCATACCGATCTTCAATACCAAAAGTCTGTATGTCTGAACATGGAATCTTGTATTGATGCAGTCAAAACTTGGATGTCCTCAAACATGCTTAAGTTAAACGATTCAAAAACTGAAGCCTTGTTAGTAGCTCCAACGCAAAGACTAAAAAAGAGCCACGCAGATGTTCTTAACATCGGCCAGTCCACCATATATTTTTCTGATACTGTGAAGAATCTTGGTGTCTTCCTGGATTCTGGACTAACTATGGAGAAACACATTAGTTATTTATGCTCAATCTGCAATTTTCACTTGAGAAACATAGGTGCAATTCGTCATTTTCTGACAAATGAATCCGCAGAAATTTTAATCAGATCTTTGGTAATGTCACGATTAGATTACTGCAACAGCTTACTAACTGGTGTGTCATTGGAGCAGTTATCCAAATTACAAAAATTACAGAACAGAGCAGCCAGAATTGTGACCAGAACTAAACCGCGAGAACACATTACTCCAGTATTGAAATCGTTGCATTGGCTACAACTTCGTGAAAGGATTGATTATAAAATTCTGTCGCTCACCTACCAATCAGTCCACAAAACCTCTCCAGATTACATTCAAGATCTCACAGTACAATATGTGCCGAACAGAATGCTAAGATCTTCAAAGCAATCACGTTTATATAAACCTGACATCAATTTAAAAACATTTGGTGCGCGATCGTTTGGTTATACATCAGCTGCTTTGTGGAATGAACTACCCGAAGATATCATAAGTTCCTCATCACTAGATATATTCAAATCAAGAATAAAAACTTACTTATTTAGACGCTATATATAACTCGTAGTGAGATAACTTTTTAATACGCTTCGAGCATACTGAGGTGTGGTGTTACAGCGCTATATACATATTATTATTATTATTATTATTATTTCAATGAAATCTATATTTCTGCCATCTTGTATAAATAATGTGCGATTGTTACCCTGCCGTTATTTGAAATGATGGAATGCCAACATCAAAGGATGACGTCACATCTTTGTTTTAATATCTAAGATGCACTTTCTATTTTTGAATTTAAATAATGAAAAGTTTGTTGTATTTTAAAGGTATGAATTTAGCAGAAGTGTGCAATAAAGAATATCCAATAATTCCTCGAATAGCGTTATGGTTGATGGTAGAGATAGCTATTATAGGAAGTGACATACAGGAAGTGATTGGATCAGCTGTAGCCATTAATCTTTTATCAAATAAAGTGTAAGTAAAAGTAACAAAGAGCTTTCTTGGTCAGCATCAGGATTGAACTTCGGACATCCAGGTTATTGAGCTAGCGTCTGAGCCACCATGGCTATAAGACTTTTAAAGAGAGAGAGAAATGGGGTTTAACATCCACTTGACACAAGCCGGATCATTTTGGGACTAACATATGGTACAATTTTATTTTAATAATTCGCTTGGACATAGCGGTCTATGTACAATTATTGAAACCGCGCCAGTTGACACAATGACATACCTTATGATACAACGCACATGCTAACCCTTCGGCCATCCAAGACTTTTAATTATAAACCTGAAATGAAATGAAATGTGTTTTAACATCCTACTTTTCTACACCAACTGGGCTAATGAAGATGGGCCATGCAGTGTGCTATGAGGGAAATTTCCATATATGTTAATAAGTCATGTGATATCCTACATTTGCATATTAAAGATAGTGCTGTCTGTAAGATGCTATATATGTAGAAAGCGCAAAGGAAAAATGAGATGTGGCAGAGCGCAAATGTAAAATGTTAACGTGTAAAAAAAACGTTTTCCAATTAAACTTTATCATTTGACGTTTTACATTTAACTTTGGTCTTAGAGGTAATTTGACTTTATCATTACCAGTACTAAGATTTTGTACATTGTACTTTTTACACGTAATCAGTCGAAAGGACATTTTAGCAGAACATTTAATATTGGCAGCGATACCTTTCCATAGATTGAGCATTCCGGAATTGACAGGATTGAATTCTGCATCACTCAATTGCAATGGGGAGGCTTGATTATCAGTCCTGAATTGACAGAATTACAATCAAGTTCCACAAAATTCAGTCCTGTCACAATTCTATCAGTCCTGACAACGAAGGTGGTATGAGTAGAATCATGGCATATTTGAACACAACGAATATGTTCAGCGGCCATGTTTGGTTGAGATATTTTCTTATACAGGCGACGAATATGTTGTAGCATAAAATCCTTTTTTTCACTTGATTGTTACCATTTTGGGGATTAAGAGAATACAATTCCAGAATGTGCAATTTAATATCCCGATCTGATTAAAATACAAATCTATATTCCGTTTCGTTTTTTTATACTTTCGATGGCCTACACTACATGAAGATCTGTCGCGTCAGGGGTCAAAAGACCGACTTATGACCCGATGATGTCAGATATTTGATTAACCAATCAGCATTGATGTTACTAGTGGATTACCCACAGTTCAGTGCAAAACACGCCTAAAGCTCGCCGTGACAGACCGTTTCATTGGCTTATCCCTGACACCATTCAGAACACGAGTTAGATAACCACTCTTCCAGATCCAAGTGTAGTAAAGACAAGTAAAACGAAATTTTGAACTATAAAAACGAAACGAAATAGGATCTGTGTTTTAACCAGATTGTTTAATATCCCCAATGTGTTAAGCATTGAATTCTGAAGACTAAAGGGGGAGAACTGTGTTCTGACCTTTTCCAGGCACTTAATTTGATATGTATAGAACAAGTGAGAGGAGAGAGAAATGTTGTTTAACTGGGGTGGTTTGGAATCCCTGGTTGTACGTGATAAGGTGTAGGGTCGCCTGTCCAACCTCGTGGGTTTTCTCCAGGTCCTCTGGTTTTCTTCCACTGCTAAAGACCCCTACAAGCAAACGAATTATTGAAATACAATAATCATAGTAGTCCCAAAATAAACTAGTTTGTGTCAAGTGGACGTTAAACCCCATTTCTCTCTCTCTCTCTCAGATATTAATAAGATATTTATAAAATATTTGTATTTTTCAGAATACCAATCTGGGCAGGTGTGTTAATTACAGGTGTTGATACCTTCACGTTTCTCTTCCTGGAAAATGCTGGTTTACGTAAGCTTGAAGCCTTGTTTGGTGCTCTTATAACTACAATGGCATTTTCTTTTCTTTATATGGTAAATATGAAAATTTTGTAATTTAACGTCCAAATGGGGTTTAGTGTTTACCAGTAATTAAGTTTTAACAGATTGGTGAACATGCCTCAAAAGTCCATCCATCCGGAACAAAACAGTAGGCGTTAAACCCAATTTCATTTCATTTCGTTTTCGAATGTCCATATCATCAGGTTTTCACCCATCTGCCACTATGTCCATATCATCAAGCACCCCTCCGGTCAGGTTTTCACCCACCTGTCACATTTAAGGACTAAAGAAAGACCTGCAATAGGCAAATTTACATTATGCAAGAGCTAAATCTGCCTATTGCAGGTCTTTCTTTAGGCCTAAAATGTTATCTAAATTATTAGTTAGACATTAAATAATTTATCCAGACCATAATCAACTCTCGATGGCATCACTAGCCGGCGATGTTTATTGGATTAGGTTCCGATTTCCTGTTCGACTTCCATTCATAATTAAATCAATAAATGGATAATCGAGGCTATGTTATTTATCCTACCTACTTTTGTAATGATAATCGAGACTAGACCGAAAACTCAATCGCTAAAATCTCGGTTCATAGTGGATCAATTTGACTGAAATTTTCAGTTAATTGCCTTTACATTATCTAGTTTTTAACTATTATAGTGAAAACTACCAGCTCTTTATCTAATCACCCATGATGGAACTTTAATGTATGTTTAATGATCAAAGCACACAAACGTCTTGATCAATCTCAAATTTCAGTTTTCTTTGCTTGATAAGGATGAAATAAACTTTTAAGTAACTTATATTTCATATAATTGTGTGATGTGACTAAATGCCGTTCAAACAAATTAATTTCTTTGATGATTTCAGTATATAACAGTTCAACCTAATCAAGGAGACATTTTGATTGGTTTATGGTTTCCATGGTGTCAAGACTGTAATAAGGATGCTATTCAACAATTGGTTGGAATCGTGGGAGCAGTTATTATGCCTCATAATATTTATTTACATAGTGCGTTAGTTTTGGTAAGCATCAAATCATTGAAATGAAATGGGGTTTTTAATACCTTGGTTTTTTTTTGCACTATATAAGAATGATAATAATAATAATAATAATGAATTTATATAGCGCTGACAATTCAACTCAGTGAGCTGCTCTCGGGCTCTTTAAATAAGTACAACTAAAATAAAGTTACAACAATCACAACACATTAATACATAAATAAGACAAACAAATACAGAGAACATTATTTAGGGCCTTATGGAGATGGGTATACGACATGCAGTGTGCTGTGAGTGGAATGTTGCTCTGACAGTGGCGCTACGGCCAACATTTATTTTGATCTCCAGTTGTCAGGGAATATTTAAACGTGCTGTTATGATATTCACGGGATGTTGTTTTTCATTTAATCCAATCAACTAGACACTATTGTATGCCAGGCCCTCCTTCCTGCACCACAGACAAGAGGAAACCAAGTTAGAAATTCCTAAGGAACTTTCTTTACATTATAAATGTTTCATTGCCTGGCAACCTATCTTTATATTACGCTATACTGTCTTCATTGGCTCTGCGGGTGCATAACAATAGAATGTTAAACCCCATTTCATTTAATTTCATTATATTACGTTATAAATGTTTTGTTGCCCAACAACCTATCTCTACATTACACAATATAGATGTTTTGTCCAGTGGCAACCTAGTTTTACATTACATTAGAAATTTACATTACATTAGAAATTTACATTACATTAGAAATTTACATTACATTAGAAATTTTTCCTTGTCTGGCAACCTATGTTCATTTACATTACGCTGTATATGTTTTGATGTCTGGCAACCTATCTTTACATTATGTATAAATGTTTCATTGCCTGTCAACCTATCTTTACATTATGTATAAATATTTGTTGCCTGGCAACCTATCATTACATTATGGATACATGTTTGTTGCCTGGCAACCTATCTTTATATTTGTATGAATTTTTGTTGCCTGGCAACCTATTTTTACATTATGTTGTATTATATTTCAGTCTCGTAAAATAGATAGAAAAAATAAAGATGCCGTAAAAGAAGCCAACATGTATTACTCCATAGAGTCAGGTACACAAATTTTATTTTAACTTAAAAGGGGTGGGGGGGGATGACCCAATGGTCAGTGCACATCATAAGGTCTGTCATTAAGTCAACTGGCGTGGTTTCACTTCCCCGGTTGTACCTGACAAGGAGTAGGGTCAGCAGTCCAACCTCGTGGGTTTTAACTCCGGTTTTCTTCCACTGCTAAAGTCCCATACGACTTTGTCTCCATTATCAAGTACGGTAACTACATCTATAAACTTCAAACAGTGATAACTTTGCTCAGAATGAAGTAATTTGAATGAAATTTTCAATATATTCATTTTCTATTTTTGAATTATTATAGCAAGAACAGTCATCTCTTTATCTAAATCTTACATAATCTATCTTTAAACTTTATAATTCTTTTTTTTTTTCAGCTATTGCGTTATTTGTGTCCTTTCTAATCAATCTATTTGTGGTAGCAACATTTGCAGCAGCCTTTTCCGAATCGAAATATGCAGATAATGCTAGTATTAGAAATGCTGTAAGTTGTTTCAATTATTACACTGCATTGGTCGAGAAAGTTCATCAGGAATTTACGACATGGTTTCCCCTTGCCATTGGTGCAGGATGGAGAGCCTGACAAGGACAGCTGTCTAGATGTTCGGATGGTTACGAAAAACCGATGTCCTGTATATACATTGGCATGCATGTAAAAATCCCTTGGCAGTTGGAATTCGATATAAGAGTAGGCCATAATGCCGCTGCCTAGGCAAAATTTCCCTAATAGCACATTGTATGGCGTATGCCCGTCTCCATTAGCCCAGTCGGAGCAGAACAATAGGACATTAAACCCCATTTCATTTCATTTCAATTATTACATCGTTCTTCCGGTTTCCTCCCACTGCTAAAGAGTCATATAGCCCGTTCAGACTCTTAAGTTGAACTGGTTTAAAAACCCTGGGGATCGTTAAACCAGTTTAACTTAAGCGTCTGAACGCAAATGTGGAGCAAATAAACCAGTTTAAAAACCCCTGCTCGCGACCTGTCTTCGAGAAGGCTTTTTATTTTAAACTGGTTCATCTTAGCCGTCTGAACGGGTTGGCTTAAAAAACCCAGCTCCAGCTTGCTTCGAGCATGCGCAGTACGCAGTTAGTTACATTCCTGTGAAAATATTGGGGTCAGACAGTGCCAATGTTATCGAAAGCGTGCCAGAACCGAATAAAGAATATCAAGCTACCCATGCGCAGTTAACTCTAACCTCCGACCGAAGAGGTCAGAATAGTTAAACTGGTTTGGCTTATAGTACGTGTGAACGCAACACGATGCTGTCTTAAAAACCCCAGCGATTATGAACTGGTTTAAAAATAACCGTCTGAACGGGCTATTACTCTTAAACAAATTATTGAATAAGATTGTGCCATATGTTACTGTCGAGTGTACGCTAAACCTAGTCTTTCTCTTCCTTTTTCAGGGAGAATGGATTAAAGAAAAATATGGACTAGGGATGAAGGTTATTTGGGGTATCGGCATCTTGGCAGCCGGTCAAAGTTCAACCATGACAGTAAGTAATATCTACAAAGAAAATAGGAAAAACTGTTTTCTTTGAAATGATAAATTTGCAGCTCAGATGACTAGAAAAAATGGTTCATTAATGGTTTGATAATTTCTGTAGGTTTCCTTTTTTCTTGATATCGAGTGGGCGGGGGGACGGTGGGTAGATAGCCGATTGGTTAGCTCATGCGCGCTGAATCAAAGGTCTGTCATTGAGTCAGCTGGCGTGGTTTCGATTCCCCGGTTGTTCGTAACATGGAGTAGAGTTGCATGTCCAACCTTGTGGCTTTCCTAGCACTTCTAAAGATCCCTACGCACAAGCAAATTATTGAAATAAAATAGAACCATATGTTATTTCTAAAATGACCTAGTTTGTGTCGCCTGTCCAACATCATGGATTCTCTCTGGGTCTTCCGGTTTCCTCCCACTGCTAAAGACCGCCACACGCAAGCTAATTATTGAAATAAGATTCAACCATGTGTTTGTTAGTTTGTGTTGAGTGGACGTTAAACCCCATCTCTCTTGCCTACATGTATACCTGTCTGGGTGGTCACAGTGGCTAAGTGGGTAAGACGCTGGCTCGCTAGCCTGGAGGTCGGGTGTTCGATCCCTGCATTGGCCGAGAAAGTTCATCCAGATTTTGCGGCGTGGTTCCCCCTTGTCAGTGATGCAGGACGGAGGGCCTGACAAGGAAAGATGTCTAGTCATTCAGATGAGACGAAAAACCAAGGTCCCGTGTATAAATTGGAATGCACGTAAAAGATCCCTTGGCAGTTGGAATTCGATATAAGAGTAGGCGATAGTGTCGCTGCCCGGGCAAAATTTCCCTCATAGCACACTGTATGGCATATGCACGTCTTCATTAGCCCAGCATAGGAGCAGAACAGTAGGACGTTAAACCCCATTTCATTTCATTTCATTTCGTATACCTGTCTATAGTACACTGCATAGCCTATACCCATCTTCATTGGCACAGTTGATGCAGATAGCTACGATGACATGCTACTCATGAGTTGCTGGTCCATATTAGTACTTGTTTTTATATTTCTATATTTAAAACATTTATTGTTTTATTATAGGGAACGTATGCTGGACAGTTTGTGATGCAGGTAAAATAATCTTTTTTCTCAATGATAAGGGCTTGAAAGTTAGGTTTCTCACGGTTCTGCTTTACTAAATGTTATTGGGTGGCCAGCTGTGGTTTAAAGTGTTACAGCTATATTTCCACCATGTTTATGATACACCACCATGTTAATGATACACCACCATGTTTATGATACACCACCATGTTTATGATACAACACCATGTTTATGATACACCACCACAATGTTTAGGATACAGCACCATGTTTATGATACACCACCATGTTTATGATACACCACCACCTTGTTTATGATACAACACCACAATGTTTAGGATACACCACCATGAAAATGTACTCTTGTCATGATGCTGACATGTAAAATATGACTTGAGCTGTGCACAGTTCTTTATGAGGAACCACGCTCTATGCCAAATTTCCCTCCTTTACTCTGCACACGTAACTATAGATAGAAATATTATTGACAATGACCGAAGTATTGTGTTGATAAGACTTAAATTGTATACCATTCCATTTGGTGTTCCATTCCATTCCATTTGGTGTTCCATTCCATTTGGTTCCATTCCATTATGTTCCATTCGATTCCATTTGGTTCCATTCCATAATGTTCTATTCCATTCCATTTGGTTCCATTCCATTTGGTTCCATTCCACTTGGTTCCATTCCATTTGGTTCCATTCCATTATGTTCTATTCCATTCCATTATGTTCTATTCCATTTGGTTCCATTCCATTATGTTCTATTCCATTTGGTTCCATTCCATTATGTTCTATTCCATTTGGTTCCATTCCATTATGTTCTATTCCATTTGGTTCCATTCCATTCCACTTGCTTCCATTCCATTCCATTTGGTTCCATTCCATTCCACTTGGTTCCATTCCATTCCATTCCACTTGGTTCCATTCCATTCCATTCCACTTGGTTCCATTAAATTCCATTTGGTTCCATTCCATTCCACTTGGTTCCATTCCATTCCACTTGGTTCCATTCCATTCCATTTGGTTCCATTCCATTCCATTATGTTCTATTCCATTCCATTTGGTTCCATTCCATTTGGCTCCATTATATGTTGGAAGATGATATTTGTTTTTGTTTTTTGTTTATTCAGGGATTTTTGAATATAAAATGGGCGAAATGGAAGAGAGTTTTATTAACCAGATCTATTGCCATCGTGCCGACTATAATCGTCGCCATCTTAGCAACCAGCGATCTTGACGATATGAATAGTTGGTTAAATGTATTACAGAGTGTTCAACTACCGTTCGCGTTATTACCCATACTGCACTTCACTAATAATGAGAGAATTATGGGAGATTTTAAAAATGGAAGGTTTGTTGTATTATTTCTGCAAATAAAACTGAACCCACCCACCCTACCCACCCAACCAAAAATCATGTGTTATGGGTATAGCTGTCTGGTTATTAGCAGTGTGGGAGCCATGGTGGCTAAGTGGGTGAGATGCTGGCTTGCTAGCCTCGAGGTCACGTGTTTGATTCCTGCATTGGCCGAGAAAGTTCATCAGGAATTTCCGGCGTGATTTCTCCTTGTCAGTGATGCAGGATGGAGGAGGGCCTGACAAGGACAGCTGTCTAGTCGATCGGATGTGACGAAAAAACAAGGTCCTGTGTGTACATTGACGTGCACTTAAAAGATCCCTTGGCAGTTGGAATTTGATATAAGCGTAGAAGAGTAGTAGCAGAACAGTAAGACGTTAATTAAACCCCATTTCATTTCATTTATTAGTTGTATTAGTAATGGATATAAATTTTTATTATTTTGTTTAAGGATTTTAAAGATAGCTGTGTGGTTATTAGCTGTATTAGTAATGTTATTATTTTATTCAGGGTTTTAAAGATAGCTGTCTGGTTATTAGCTGTATTAGTAATGGGAATAAATGTGTATCTAGTATATCTATTTCTGGTAAGTTTTTATTAATCTTTGTATTTTGTTGGGTGTATATTTTGTTGACTGACCACATTGGTTGTTCCTCTCTGTCATGAGGGGGGTGGGTGGCCGAATGGCTAGCACGTGTGCTAAAGACCCCTATGAGCAAGCGAATTATTGAAATGAAATTGAATCATTTGTTAGTCCTGAAATGACCTGATTTGTGTCGAGTAGACGTTAAACCCTCTCTCTCTCTAACTCTCTCTGGACTAACATATAGTTCAATTTAATTTGAATAATTCGCTTGCGCGTAGTCGTCTTTAGCAGGGGGAAGAAACCAGAGGACACAGGGAAAACCTGACAAGGTTGGACAGGCGACTCTACTCCTTGACACGTACAAGTGAGGAATCGAACCACTTGACACAATGACAGATCACCCACATGTTAAACCACTAGACCATCCAACCACCTTGTCTAAAGTAAAAGTAGAATTATGATTTATATTATATTTATTGAACAGGGTGATGATAGACGATGGTATTGGTATTTTATAGCTGCTTGTATTATATTATCATACACAGTGTTTATATTCTATTTAGTAAGTAGATTACATTGGATTATCCCCCTTTAGTAAGTAGATCATATTGGATAATCTCCCTTTAGTAAGTAGGGCCCAACATGAAATGAAATGAAATGAGAGAATTTTTGCCTTGGCAGCGGTGCTACGGCCTACTCTTATATCAAATTCCAAGTGCTAGGGGATCTCACGGGACCTGGTTTTTTTGTTTTTTTTGCCCTATCTGAACGTCCATGCATTGTCTCTTGCAAGCTGATCCCTCTTGCACCTGTTACAATAAGAGGGAACCATGCCGGAAAATCCCAATGAACTTCCTCGGTCAACACAGGGATCCAAACACAAGACCTCCCGTGTCTTTGTCGCTGAGCCACCATCACTCATTTTTATAAAGATAAAGTGAAGATGTTTATTTCCTGGCGTAAAGAGATTAATTGTAATATTCTGTGTCTGTTTTATTTTTAGGCTCTTGGAGTTCGACGTTATTCCAAGTTAAAGGTGAGGGAAATATTTCACTAAGTAATTAATCTTTCTCAGTGACATCATATGATCACATGACTTCTGTTGAGAAAGTAAAGTATGGACACTTAACAGAAATAGACTATAATAATATTTAGTTCAGTGAGATTAATATAATGTACATAAATATGGTAGAGATTATAGTTTTGGCGGGAAATTGTAGAAGGTGGAGAGAGAGAGAGAGTTTAACGTCCACTCGACACAAACTAGGTCATTTCAGGACCAACACATGGTTCAATTTTATTTCAATAATTCGCTTGCGCTTAGGAGTCTTTTGTAGTGGGAGGAAACTGGAGGACCCAGAGAAAAACCACAAGTTTCGACAGGCAACTTGTCATACAACAGGGGAAACGAAACCACGCCAGTTGACTCAATGACAGATGTATGATACAGCGCGCACGTGCTAACCACTCGGCCATTCCTACTGCCAAGGCATCTTTTATTACATGTAGGCCATTACAAAAGAACTGTTAGCAGTAGGAATTATAAGATTGAAAATATTAAACATACATTATGCAAGTGCTAAATCTGCCTATTGCAGGTCTTTCCTTTGGCTTTAAATGTTATCTAAATTGTGTCCCCGGTTGTACGTGACAAGGAGTAGGGTCGCCTGTCCAACCTTGTGGGTTTTTCTCCGGGTCCCCCGGTTTCCTCCCACTGCTAAAAACCCCTATGCGCAAGTGCATAATTGAAATAAAATTGAACCATGTGCTAGTCCCGAAATGACCTAGTTTGTGTCGAGTAGACGTTAAACCCCATTTCTCTCTCTCTCTCTCTCTCTTCTCTCTCTTCTTTCTCTCTCTCTCTTCCACTCTCTCTCTCTCTCCCCCCTCTCTCTCTCTCCCTCCCTCTCTCTCTCTCCCCCCCTCTCTCTCCCTCTCTCTCTCTCTCTCTCCCCCTCTCTCTCCCTCTCTCTCTCACTCTCTCATCTAATAATTAATTAGACATTAATTAACTTATCCAGACCATAATCAACTCTAGATGCCATCAGATACCTACATCCTCTTTTTTTTTTAAATATTATTGGGAGAACAGCTAGCTCTTTATCTAAATCTTGCATAATGCCACTTTAATAAATACAACAATAGTAAATTATGATAAAAAAAAAATTGATTTTTTTCTTCAGTTGTATGTTATTAAGAAGATTGGACTGGATACGAGCGATCTCGAGAATTTGATACAAGATGAGGGTAGTACGAGATATCCTGATCAATCAGCATCTCACGATGAACGTCCACGATCTGAAAGTATATTTTAATATCTCATCAATGAAACATATAGAATTCACAGATATGCAGTCTGTTGACATAGAATCAAGTTGTGTCAGTCTCAAGAACAGACCCAGAATCCAGTTGTGTCCTTCCCAATGACAGACATGACCCAGAATCAAATTGTGTCCTTCCCAATGACCGACTTGACACAGAATCCAGTTGTGTCATTCCCAATGACAGACTTGACCCAGAATCAAATTGTGACATTCCCCATGACAGACTTGACCCAGAATCAAATTGTGACATTCCCAATGACAGACTTGACCCAGAATCCAGTTGTGTCATTCCCAATAACAGAATTGACCCAGAATAAAATTGTGTTGTCCCGGTAAGATGTAGTGCACGTTGATTTGTGACATAACTACGTGCTGGACATGTTTCAACTGTGCTCATAGGTGGAGATATTTTTGATATACGTACGATATACTTGTACATGGATTGATGAAACTGAATTTTTAAAAATAAAAGTGATTGTCTATCCCCAATATGTGGTGGTACTCACAGAACTTTCCATGTCGAGTTGACCAATAATGTAGGCCTACATCTTGAACAAGTTTTTCTAAGACATCCTGAATGAACTGCTGGTGTAGTAGATTTTACATAAAACTCTCTGTCCTCCAGTATTTCACGAAAAGTAACGTAAGTTTTACTTGTGCCGCAGGAACCTGATCATTGTAAGACTGGATGAACCGGTCTGTAATTCAGGAAGTTGTCAACAACCTAGTCAGTCCGCATTTATCTTATTGATATTATTGATATTATCATTTATCTTATTGATATTATTGATATTATCATTTATCTTATTAATATTATTGATAATATCATTAAACGTATTAATATTATTGATATTATCATTTATCTTATTAATATTATTGATATTATCAATTACCTTATTAATATTATTGATATTATCATTATACTTATTAATATTATTGATATTATCATTTATCTTATTAATATTATTAATATTATACTTTTTAATATTATTGATATTATCATTGATAATATTAACATTATTGATATTACATGTATTATTAACGCACAAATAATTTATGAAATTTTTCTCATGTGATAAGCAATGTATCTATAACAAATCTTTAACAGGTGCAAAGGTATTTCAATATTGATATTATTATTAACGCACAAATAATTTATGAAATTTTTCTCATGTGATAAGCAATGTATGTATAACAAATCTTTAACAGGTGCAAAGGTATTTCAATATATATTTTATAGAGTATTTTATTTTTTTAGATATATTTTCATATTTTGTAGATTGTACATAGATGTATCAGAGTGTGTCCTAATTATGTTAAATATTGAATATATTAGAATTATGTTAAATATTGAATATATCCTAATTCTGTTAAATATTGAATATATTAGAATATAATTAACATAATTTGTTAAATATTGAATATATCCTAATTCTGTGAAATATTAAACATATTATATTATAATTAATGAAATTCTGTTGAATATTGAATACATGTATATTATAATATAATTAATGAAATTCTGTTGAATATTGAATAATTCTGTTGAATATTGAATAATTCTGTTGAATATTGAATATATTATAACATAATTCTGTTGAATATTTAATATATTATAATAAAATTAACATAATTTTGTTAAATATTTAATATATTATATTCAAATTATGTTAAATATTGAATATGGTAATTGTATTCAATATCATAATATATCCAAATTCTTTTAAATAATGCAATTATGTTAAATATCAAATATGTTATTTTAAAATTAACATAATTATGTTAAATGTTGAATATATTATAATTAATGAAATTATGTTATTTGTTGAATATATTATAATTATGGCAATTATGTTGGATATCATAATATATCCTTATTCTGTTAAATATTGTATATATCATATAATCATTGTAATTCTGTTACATAATTCAACGAGATATTAATGGTAGTTTTTATACATTCCTTAAACAGTTTGTTAAAGTTGAAGTTACTGGGTCGAAAATTCCCGAAAGAATTTGTTCTCAACCAGTAATTATAATATTTAACTCTATTGACATTTCCATGGAAACATGTTTTTCCCTTTATTTATACTCCCAATATTATGGCAATATTTGTTGTGCATTTATACTAAGGAGATACACGAATGAACGTCCCGGAATTAAATTCTCTCAATTCCGAAAATAGTGTCAATCGAGTGAAAAGGAGAATTTCGGGGTACAACGCATGTGCCAACTGCATACAAAAATATCTCAATCAATCATGGCTGTTGAAACATTTTTGTTACTTAAAATACATCACGATTCTACTCACACCACCTCAGCTGTCGGGACTGGCAGAACTGTGACAGGACTAAATTCTGTATCACTTGATTGCAATTCTGTAAATTGGGGGACGTTACGGACTGACAATCTAGCACCCCCTAAGAGTTTCTTATTAAACCATCCCAGCTAATGTCGACGTGTATATGCCATGCAATGTATTGCACATTCAGCAATGCGACAGTCTACTCTCTTTTTTTACGTGCATGCCAACGTGTGCAAAGACCTCGGTTTTTCGTCCCATCTGAATGGCTAAACTCTGTGTCTTACCAGACTCTCTCCGTCCTGCCCAATGACAAGGGAAACCTTGCCCATTTGAAAGAAGAAGGGTTTTCAATTTGTCTCTATGAATATTTGTGTATAATGAAGTATTTTTTCAATGTTTTCTATGTAGGCCTACTATGTCTTTCAAACATGTTTCGCTTTAAAAAAATATCGTTATATATTTGTGTCTACATGTACATGTATATTACATATCTTTAAGAGAGAGAAAGACGAATGGGGTTAAACGTCCACTTGCGCGTAGGGGTCTTTAACAGTGGGAGGAAACTGGAGGACCCGGAGAAAACCCATGAGGTTGTACGGGCGAGCCTTCCAGGGAATCGAAACCACGCCAGTTGACTCAATGACAAACCTCATGAAACAGCACCTACGCACTAACCATTCGGCCATTCTCCACCCCCACCACATATCTTTAAAGTAGGGAGAGAGAGATAAATGGGGTTTAACATCCACTTGCCACAAATGAGGTCATTTTGGGATGGACAGGTAAAAACCTAGCTTGACATTGTAACTACACTACTTGACACAATGACAGACCTGCCGATCTAAAGTGCACATGTTAGCCCATTCAATCCCTCCTCCATTCCCTTTTGCTGTAAAGCTGTGTGAGCGAATTGGTATTGGGTGTTGGAAATAACAAGCATACCCTGCCTTGCGCATGTTAACCATAGTTAACTTAAGTGATAGCCAAGATTTGAAATTGGAAGCTAAATCTGCAACAAAATGCATTATTTCTAAATTAAAACAACTTGCCATCATTAAACCAGTTGGCGCTGAAAAGTAGGATGTTAAACCCCATTTTATTTCATTTCATTAAAACGCAGGGAAGTTGGGTGGCTGAATGGTTTAATGTGTGCACATTAGATCACAAGGTCTGTCATTGAGTCAACTAGCGTGGTTTCAATTGCTCGGTTGTACATGACAAGGAGTAGGGTCGCCTGTCCAACCTCGTGAGTTTTCTCTGGCCCTCCGGTTTCCTCCCACTGCTAAAGACCCCTAAACGCAAGTGAATTATTGAAATAAAATTGAACCATATGTTAGTTCTGAAATGACCTAGTTTGTCTGGAGTGGACCTTTAATTACATCTCTCTCTCCCCCCCCTTCACTCTCTCTCTCTCTCTCATTAAAACAGACTACTTCAGTATTATATATCGCCCTACTTGGAATGAAATTCATATTAAGGGAGTTATCATCTATAATTTATTTATTTATTGATTTCATATACAAGTATTTATTATTAATTTTCCCGATTTTCATGATACTCGCACAAATGTACTGCATTTATATTGGCTCGTTCTCTCAATTTCCATGGCATTAATTGTTGAATATTCATGATTTTGCTCGCCTGTCAAACCTCGTGGGTTTTCTCCGGGTCCTCCCACTGCTAAAGACCCCTACGCGAAAGCGAATTATTGAAATAAAAATTGAACCATGTGTTGGTCCCGAAATGACCTAGTTTGTGTCGAGTGGATGTTAAACCCCATTTCTCTCTCTCTCTTTCATGATTTTGCAATCTGATTAAAATACAATGTTGGGCTCTTTGTTATATTGATTGAGCGGGGTTGGATGGCCAAATGGTTAGCGCATGCATGTTCTATCATAAGGTCTGTCATTGAGTCAACTGACGGGGTTTCGATTCCCTGGTTGTACATGACAAGGTGTAGGGTCGCCTGTCCAACCTCGTGGGTTTTCACCGGGTCCTATCGGCTCTTCCCACTGTTAAAGACCCCTCTGCGCACAAGCGAATTATTGAAATAAGATTGAACCATATGTTAGTCCCCAAATGACCTTATTGTGTCGAGTAGGCGTTAAACCCCATTTCTCTCTCTGTATGATTGACCTGTGTACTGATCCAGGGGAAGTAATCATAAATTGATCGATAACAATAACACAATTAACCTGTGTCATGATCAAGGGGAGGTAAGCATGAACTTTAGTTATACTATAATGAGATTTTTAGTGATATTAATAAAACTATACTGGTCATGTGGATGTTAAACCCCATTTCTCTCTTTCTCCTCAAGTCTTCACAAAGCCCAAGTCTCATTCAAATCGCCTGGTCAATAAATGAGTCAGCAATTCATTTTTGCCAGTCTTGTTTACTCAAAACCTAAAGAACAATGGAGTCGCGATACGTATTTCATATGACTTAAAGGAGAAGACCAACGATTTTCTACGTGGTTTCTATAAAGTTTTAATAAAAATTAATTTCTCACTTACAAAAACGTTTTTGCTTATGTTTCCCTAGGGGATTATTCATCAATATATATTTCAGATGTATGGAAACCTTGTTGAAAATCGTTGGTCTTCCCCTCGAGTTTGAGTCAATGGCCCAAGTTTACACTTCTGCCATGTGACAGAGAGAGAGAAATGAGGTTGTAATGATTTTCTTAGAGTGGCAGGAAACTGGTGGACCCTGGAGAAAACTCTAGGTTAGGGTAAAGACAGGAGAACTCTACTTCTTATCATGTCACCCGATGGTTGGAAACATTGAATCATATGTTAGTCCCAGAATGACCTGTATTGTGTCAAATGGGCATTAAACCCCATTTCTCTCTCTCCCCTAGTTAAGAGTCCAATGCGCTTACCCCTCGACTACTGTGACCCACAGGTAAAAATAAATCAAGGCAAACAAAGATGGTAATAAGGCTTTATTGTGACTGGATAATCTATCTATACAACGTGAAATAAGAAAAAATAAAGGGGCAAAAAATTGAGAATATGAACTGGCAATCGGCCAATTTAGTGTATTTTCTGTCAAAACTTCAATTATTCATAACTTTGCTAAGAATAAAGTAATTTGACTGAAATTTTCAATATGTTCATTTTTCATTATCTATTTTTGAACTACATAGCAAGAACGACCAGCCCTTTTTTCTAAATCTTACCAATCTGATTATAATACAGATCTATATTTCGTTTCGTTTTTTATACTTTTGATGGCCTACACTACATGAACATCTGACAGGTGGTAGTGGAAGGTTGCATCAGAGGTCATACGAGCGGCTTTTGACCCTATGACGTCAGACATTGATTAATCAATCAGCGTTGACGTTTCTTGTGGTTTACCCAAAGTTCCTTGCACCTCACAGCAAAAACTCGCCGTAACAAACCATTTCATTGGCTAATCCTTCGCATCATCCAGAACGCGAGTTATATAACAACTCTTCCAGATCCTAGTGTAGTAAAGACAATTATAACGAAATTTAAACTATAAACTATATGAACTATAAAAAACAAAACGAAATGGGATCTGTGTTTTAAAGGGACAATAACACTCTTGCTGGCTTTACAGCTCCAGAAAATAAAAAATAGCCTTATTCTAAGTACTAGATGTGTTAGTGTCCTACCTGTTGTGTAAATTATCCATTAAATCCTATTTTACTTGTCCAGAGGGTTCAAAAATAGTTTTAAATCCAAGTCACATTTGAAAAGCTTTATGTCAGGCTTTTCAAATCATTTAGTTGAATTTGTCCAATTTTTAAATTAGGTGTGTTAAGATGAAATTTGTATCATCAATTAATTGGAATATTGTAAAATAGTACAATTTGTTGATCAGAATAAAGATTGGGCCATATTATTCAGTTACAACAAGAGTGGTATTGTCCCTTTAATCAGATTGAAATCTTGCATACTGCATCTTTAAAATTACTTTAATGTGTCTGATCTGATTCTCCCGCAGGTAAAAAGCCTAATAATATTTACCTGGTAGTAAAATTACTTTTCCATATTTACTATCTACAATATACAAGCCTAAGAAGAAAAACACCCACAAAAATCAACCAACAAAAAATATAGTTAAAATATCAGAAATGAGCAAAAAGTCCTAATGCTGATTTTAAATCTAAATGTATGAATAAAATGTTAAAATGGATCAACTTTAGAAGTTTTATGACAAAAATGAGGCATTAAGACAATGAACGCTAACATTAAATGTTGATTTTACCATTGGACTATTCTGCATTGTGATTCAAACCCTATGTCATTATTTGATTCAATTGGAATTTTTGAATGTCTGGAATCTCTTCAAATGAATCTTTCAATTCAATATATTTTCCTATTCAAATATTTTAGGTTATTATTTAAATGCTAGGGACAGGGGTCCACAATAGGCTATGCCTTGAGTCCAAAATAGGCGACAAATCTGAAAAAAATATTGTTTATAAAAAAAAATAAAAATGCTGTTCTAACTTTTCATTCAAACAGAAAGGGTCAATTTTTGTTCCATTTTTAAAGCATTTTTTGATTTCTTTATGCAAATCTTCAATTATTTGTTTATTTTTAAATATTAGTTGATTGCATGGAATTAATATAAGTAAATATTTCATAGGAGACAAAATAATTGATGAAATCTATCCATTTTGATCATAAAAAAATCAGATAAAATAATGTTTAAAAAGTTATTAGAATTGTAATATTTGTATGAATACTAATTTCATCGTGATTCTTGATGGCAGTTTAACCAGAGAATCTGAAGCATGATTCATACAATTTCTGACAAACTAGTTTTTGACTTCGATCGTGGTCAAACATCCATTAAGAAACTGGTCTTTTTGGTGGTGTATATAGTCTCGGTCACCCAGAACCTCCTAGTCTTCCACTTGCGGAGGGTCTGGGACCATTGTCAATATTTGACGAAAAGTCCAATTGCCCATGCGTGACCAGGAGTTTGTTTTTTTAATGTGGTTGATTATCCAGTATCTTTGGACAAGTCAAGTAAGAGTTGTGCCCCTTTCCGAAATAAATCCCATAATTCATGCATTTTTATAAACAAAGATGAATCGTGACAACGAATTAAGATTTATTAAGAAAACATAGATGGCCCATGAAGTGAGAAATTTTACAATAAAATTTATTAAGAGTGTTGGATAGTGAACTGGCAATGCAAATGGATTTTCTGAAATGGCTATTCGACATCTTTTAGGACTAGTTACCTCCCTTAGACTTTGTTCATGAAAATGTAAAAGACTGGATAATCTAGCCAATGACTTATTATTCTCAACCCATCCAGACTATTATTCGTAGAATATTTTTCTGGATGATAGAGACTACATAGTATACTGAATTTATTATCCTATTATGGTAGATATTGTATAGATATTGTGATATCTCTTTATTTTGTTGAATTAGTTTTTACATATTTTACACAGTTGTCAAATAAAATTCACAACAAAAGCACAACACAAGGTATATATAACTACTTCTCTGATATTTATGCCTCGTGAGCATACGAGAAAATGTCCCAAAAAATTACAAACTTGAAAAAAGTCGCGTTTTCACAGCTTTCCAGGTCAGATCGCAGAACCTTGGCATTAGTTTTGAACATCCTCAAAACAAACGCCGTGACTCAAAAATGATTGGCGACCATGGAGATCACAGCACGATATCTGGAGTTTTCACCCCACTTTTACATTGCTTATGGCGATCTTGATGTGCTCTGAGACCATTTTCCGTCGCCATAGCAGTGCAGTAAGGATGCCACCCCGGTCTGATAGGGGGTATAAAGGACAATATCAAATCAATCTTTTCATAATATAAACAATTTATAAATATTCTGACTTGTTTCACCCATAAAAGATCGGAATTAAAATCTATCTGTCCATGTAACTGGGAGAGAGAGAGAGAGAAATGGAGTTTAACGTCCACTCGTCGACACAAACTAGGTCATTTTGGGACTAACATATAGTTCAATTTTATTTCAATCATTCGCTTGCGTGTAGGGTTCTTTAGCACTGGGAGAAAACCGAAGAAAAACCACGAGGTAGGACAAGCGACCCTACTCCTTGTCATGTACAACCGGGGAGTTGAAACCACACCAGTTGACTCAATGACAGACTTTATGATACAGCGCGCGCACATGCTAACCATTCGGCCATCCAACCCCTCCCATAAGTTCAGAGAACTACCGGTAGTTATATCCATATATACCATGTGTTATTTTTGTTATGGACAAATTAAAATATCATATTTCACTAGTTGTAATAATAAAACACTAAATAACAAATATCAAAATATCTCTTAAAATATCTTCAAAACAACATTCAAATTTTAATATTAAAAAGCATGACTCAAATTCAAACATTTATATGATCACTATCATACCCTTTTTGTGACCAGACAAAAAAAAAATATAAAAAATTGCGTGTGTGTGTTAAGTCGTAATTTCTCAATTTCAACAATTCATGACTGTTTGTCTGATTTAATGATTTACAATGAAAATATTCGACATTCAGTCAAACAGCAATCTCAACTATATTTATGATAAAAGAAATATAACCTTAAAAAAAAAATCCTTTCACTTGATTAAACACCTAGCCTGTTAAACATACATTATGCAAGAGCTAAATCTGCCTATTGCAGGTATTTCTTTAGGCCTGAAATGTTATCTAAATTATTAATAAGACATTAATTAACCTATCCAGACCATAATCAATTTTCGATGGCATCGGATTTCTCCGATATTAAATAGATTAGAACAGGTCAGCCCCATTTTGATTTAAGCTAATAATGTCAAACCTTCAAAGGCTAATATTTTCGCTCGGAATAAGGTAATTTGAATACATTTTTCAAATTATTTTCCATTATCTATTTTCGAACTATTATAGCAAGAATGGCTAGCTCTTTATCTAAATCTTACATAATGTATCTTTAAATGACAACTGCGTTGTGTGTATTTCAACCAAAGTAAACAGAAACCTTTTTAACATTAAGTCTCGTATCATGAATCATGATGAAGTAATTACTGTAGAAGAAGAAAGGACATGCTGAATGTCGTTAAAGATAAAGTCACGAAGGCCAGGCACAACACAATATTCATAAAACAACTTTTGTCTAAAATGAAAAACGTACGAACATGTTCGGGATTTAATTTTTAAAATGAAAAACTTAAAATCATCATTCTTTAATCCAATCCTCATGAATTCAGCTAGATCTAAATGTTAAGGTCACCTGCAGATTTCATCAAGGTCACAAAGATGTAATTAGGGTTAGGGGCACTGATTGTTGACGAGATTGTGGGTTAGGGTTAGGGTAACTGCTACGACTAAGTCTCGGGGTAGGGTTATCGGTAGGTGAGGGTCCTTACCGATCCCTCCACAGAAAGCACGGGTCGTAGGTCTAATGTTTCCTAACCCTTACAGGAGTCAAACCCATAACAGCACCCATTCGCCTCGAGGTTGCCAGTCCTGCGCTTTACCAGTAAGCTATCGCACAACCAGGGCTAGAGTTAGCATGTTTACACCTCGTGACCTTTGACCAAATCTGCACGTGGCCTTAATAATTAGATCTAAACCATAATTTTATCAAGTCTTTTTGTTTACCAGTCATTTTTACAATGAGAAATGCAAATGAAAAAAAAAAAGAAAAAACGTCATATGTAGAAATTTGAAGATTCTGACCCGGGTGAAGTGAAAGGAGGGAATCAACTTTCATAATTAATTAACCGCCACTCAGATATTTTTGTTGTGAGTAAATTAATAAAAATATGAGAACGATGAGTCTATCCAGTTTATTCCTCTTGTTTAAATCTGTCTGCTCTCATGGGCGATCAGTCTTGATAATCCAATCTCTAGCTCACAGACTTGACATGTGATTATCCAGGCTTTTGTGATATGTGATATTAAACAAATTGAAGATAATAATAATAATAATAATATAATAGTAATGGAAACAGGAAAATTTCTGACAAACTTCACAAGGTCATTTGAAGAGTCCAGGGGAAGAACGATCTAAGTCACATTTTTGTCTTTTCGCTAAACGGCAAAACAGACTTTTGGACGAGAACAGAACAATGAATGGGTTTTATTACAACTTCAAAATGATGTTTAATACGAATCATAATTACCAGTACAACTGACTTCAACTTTTCAGGCAAATTAGGGTTAATAAAGGGTACGATGGACTTGTATTTGTCCAGGAGGCCATTTCATCAGGGCCTTGGTTCGATGTGACTCCGATCGTTTTTACCTGAAATTGATTGTTCCACAGAAAGCTTAAACAATTTGCTACCAGATGGCGCCATTAACTGGGGTTCGTTGAAAAAGTGACTAAGATTGTCCTGCCCCGGGACTCTTCATTTGTTAAAGATATACCAAGTGATAACGAAGTAAAACATGGAAGCTACAGCAGACGACAGAGTTGTTGATGTCAACAACCCTTGCCATTGCAAGAAGGAGTCAGGACTCCACTTACGGCAGACAACAGAATCAATTGTCCGGCTGGGAGCGGAGATCTATAGGCAATTTCTATCTATGTCTAACCTAGAAGTTTACGACAGAAGGCGTTGAAAATTTATAATATGACGTCTGTTTCTGATCCCAAACTCTGCCAAGGTATAAAGAGTCTGGACACCACCAAAAGCTTGTTTTACCAGTCATTCACCAAGCGATCACATGGACCAGTTATTAGTCAACAGAAACATTATACGCCAACACCTGATTGGTCAATATATCCTTGGCGAATTTTGACTTCCTGAACTAGCCTGACAACCGATTCTACCATGGGTAGAAATTTGACGATGTTGGACATGTCACTTTGGGGAAACAGGACATGTCAGCCGTCTGTTATTTCCCGGAGAAGAGAAAATATTTTAGACCAGGGTTTAGTCTTGTTAGTCTGCTAGGATGTTAAAGATGAGAGTACATTTGCCGAAACGTCGCTAGTCAATATAAATGTCTAATTACCGATTAATTACTAAAATGACACCAATTATATACTTCTAACTTTGGTCAAATCTGTAAGTTGTCTGTTGAATGCCTGGATGTAATAGACTACCGATAATGAACTCAAAATTAAAATGCTCATTCAGGATGCCAATATCACACAGTTTTCGATTGGATATCAAAAATCACAGTCGCAGAACCAACCAATGAAATCTTTTGTTTTATGAGAACGACAAATGTCGACAATCGTCGAGTCTGTTAATCCAGAAGAGAGCAGGCAATTTTAGAGAAAATCTTTCACCGATTTTTAATCCCGTAGTCTTGGGTGTCAGGTGACGTTAAAAGCTATTAAACCTGCTCTTCGACGTCCACTTCGAACTGATCCTGCTCATCCGGTTTCTGAACCCAGACGCCGAGACCCGCCTGTTGGAATGCTTTAATCATGTTCATTTTGGCCGTCTGATAATCAGTGACCATTTTTTTCGCATCTGAATAACATTTGGCTTGAGCATCTCCACTCTGGACATAATATGACGGAAGTTTTCCATAAAGTTTAAGAAACTGCTTGAATAGCGAAGCTTTGCACACTTTAGGGGGTTCGACACTTTCTGTTTTTCCGGTCGTTGCGTTGACGACTTCTAATTCTGGGTCTCCCACACACCAGCTGATGCTGAAGCTTGGGGCCTTTCCCGGTAAACGACTTTCCGGGTTGCTGATGCCACTCAGGAAAGGTCTGTTGAGACGGAAAGGCAAGTCGAGGTTGGTAATGGTGCCGATACGACTGTAGACAGCGCGAGAAAGATGGTCGCTATGATACAAACTACCCAATATTATACTATCCAGATAGATCGGCTTTACAAAATGGCTGACCAGGGAACCTGAAACGATAATAAAAATAGCGGATATTAGAAATGTGGCATTTCAAACATGGAGGAATTAACCTAAAGGAGGTCTGCTGCTCAACCCAATACTCAGACAAACATTGTAATTCATTAATCTTTTTTTTTTCATTTTGAGTGAAAGATGGTCGCTATGATACAAACTATCTGTCCGGCACCGTACAACGTAGTGGACGCCTAAAACGGCGGCCACATCTTATGGTCAGGCACATAGTTGACCGTAGTTATAAACATAGTTTGAACATCAAAAAACCCCATGATTTGACTGTGGTTAGACCAAAAATTTTTCAATATGTTCAAAATATCTCTACGGGGATCTTGGTTGCCTATACCCTACTGTGACCGTAATTTCAACGTAGTGGACCCTAGGTGACCGTAATTGACCCTAGTGTTTACCGTAATTGACCTTGGTAACATGGCACTACTCTTAACACTACATTGTAAATCAACCTAGCTGACCTTAGTGGGACAACTGTGAACTGTGTTCAAATGAACTAAGTGCGTGAACGTAACATGTGACCGCGGGGTAAGAGCATGTCAATGCCTTATAGATGGGCCGCGGTTTTCCATCCTATCGCTATGACTACAGAACACTGTAGACACCAAACATGTACATTGGGGTGGCCTTAGATTATTCTAAAATTCAACAATTAGATAACAACAGTATTCACAATCCTGTCAGTTCCATAAAAACATACAGTTATAAAGGCTAAAGGTTAAAGATTACTGAAAGAGATATATTCAACAAACTGCTGACCTTTCATTCTTTTATTTTTATTACCTCTGTGTAATTATTAAAGATACATTATGTAAAAGATAAATACAGGTCTCATGAGAGGGGAGTGCAGCCGGTGTACACCGCCCCAAGGCCCATAAGTGTCTATGGGGCCCAGGAATATCAAAGTAAAAAATTGAAATGTGCAATTATGCATAAATTTTTTATTGTTCCTTTGATGCTTATATGAAGCTTATATAAGTATGTACAAAAGTTTTCGCTTTACCGCAATCTGCTAGTCAATCATCTAGATTGAAAAGGACCAAATTACAAGGAATATTTACCAAAATATTACAAAGAACAGGCCCCAAGTTTACAAAGAGAGAGAGAGAGAGAGAGAAATAGGGTTTAACATCTGGACACAAACTAGGTCATTTTGGGACTAATATATGGTTCAATTTTATTTCAATAATTCACTGGAGTGAAGGGGTCTTTAGGTTGGACAAGCGACCCTACTCCTTGTCACGTACAACCAGGGAATCAAAACCATGTCAGTTGACTCAATGACAGGCCTCATGATACAGCGCACACGTGCCAACCATTCATCCTTTGATGTTGGCGTACCATCATTTTAAATAATTGTACGAACAATGTGCCAAGCGTACATTATTATACTAGTTGAAATTTTGGACCCGTGTGACATATTTCATTGCAAAGCACGTGTGAGTCTCTGTATTTTTAGTTGTTTAATGGTCTCGAGCTTAAGACATATTGCGTAATATATTGAATCATCAACACCCTGTGTTGTTTCAATATATTACTTAATGTCTCGCTCGAGACCATTAAACCACACTTAAATTTGTTTATATGGGCTATTGGCTAATAATCTTCCATTTACAAATTCAATTTGTTAAAAGTTTTTTTATGAAGTATTGATGAATTAGCGTAAAATTAAAACTCCATCATTCTCTTGAGGCGTGAGTTTGTTTTCATAAGATGTGCAACAAAAAGTCAGAAATGAAAAATTAAATATTAATGGGAACAGACCACTGAGTGAATTAAAAATTGTCACCGGAATCCATCTTGGTGTCGAACAATTTAAATAATTGATAACGGTGAGGCGGATAACAATACACTAGATCAGATTGTCAATTCCATAGGGAGGAAAATGGTGTCGCGAATAAACTTTAATTATAGCCTACCCACAAACCCATTCACTCCAGCAATTCATCATGTCTTCTATAAAATTCCATTAGTCATCCGTTAGACGACCCTTTACACCCCAGGTGCCAAATATTATCTGTATCCCGTGAAATTTATGATATCATTTCAAAAGATTAAAATAAAGATGCATTATCTAAGATTTAGATAAAAAAAACTGGATGTTCTCGCTATTAATAGTTTAAAGGTAGATAATCAAAAGGGAATATGTTGAAAATTTCAGTCAAATTACTTTATTCTAAACAAAGTTATTAATGCTGTAGTTTTGATAAGAATAGCGTAGTCTCGATTTTCATTGCTACCATTGTTACGATAATAAACAAGCAATTATCTCTTTAAATTAAAATTGAATCATTAAATGGCGATCATGTGTCAATCCATTAAAAATCACGACCACCCATCCTACTGTTCTGCTCCTATACTGAAGCATAGGTCATACAGTGTGCTATGTGGGAAATTTTGCCCGAGCAGTGGCACTATGGCCTACTCTTATATTGAATTCCAATAGCCAAGGGTTCTTTTACGAGCACGCAAATGTATACACGGGACCTCAGTTTTTCGTCAAAGTTTCATGAGCATATGTGTTTAAATGCTGCATAAAGATGGAAAAGTTTCAGCAAAATCTACCCAACCCCAACTAAAACCAAAATACTAATTAGGCCAGTGGCTTACCAAGAGTTTGCAGCTTCTGGGGTCAAATTCACTTTGGTCATATAAAATATATTACAGCAGCAAGTAGGGTAATTTGTTAAATTATATTACCTTGAATTCCGAGTACATTCCACCTGGCTATTTTATCGCTACAGGACATCGTTAACAACCTTTCACCTTGTAACACACCATCCCACGTCTGGGTTGTACCATCATTACTAACTGGTATAGTTCCCTCCCCTGATTCAATCTTCGTTCTAAGTTGACCTCGAGCCTTACGATTCGGATGACGATCGCCGGCTTTCATCTCCGTTTCATGAGGTGAGAAAATGCGTGCATCGCCGCATGGAGCAGTGTTGATGTACAGATGAAATTTTATATTTTCCTTCAGTTGAAATCCTCGATCGCCATTTTGTTCGAAAATGGAAGATTCCGATGTTTTGTTGTCAAGGTGAAGTTGTAGTTGAGCATAGAAATATCGTAACAACGAACGTCGAGCAATAATTTCTGCGTGACAGTCGTTTAACGAGAGTCCTTGTCCACTCATATATTCTCCATTAATACATTTGGTTCCCGTAGCAACACTTATAACTTCCGGAGAGTTATCTACCCTTGTCATCACAAAACCTGCGAGAACTTTTCGTCTGGCATATCGACTCGTGAACCCGTCTGTTAGTTCTCCAAACTTATCTATCACCATGGCAGCAACCGTATCGGCAAGTTGAGCAGAAACAGGATTATCCCCATCTTGTACAACTGGTTCCGTTCCTGAAGAGGAAAAAAGAAGACAAAGAACATGAATAAACTAGTACGATGATAGTACATGGAACAAGAACCATCTGAGATTTAAGACTTCACATCAAAAATCGAGGTCCTTAATAGAGAGAGGGGGGGAGGGTGTAACATCTATTGACACAAGCTAGTTTGATTTTATTTCATTAATTCGCTAGAGCGTAGGGGTCTTTAGCAGTGGGAGGAAACTGGAGAACTCGGGAGAAAACCCACGCGGTTGGACAGGCAACCCTACCCCTTGTCACGTACAGGTGGGAAATCGAAACCACGCCAGTTAACTCAATGACAGACCCTGTAGATGTACAACTGTCCAAAGAACACACATGTCAAGTTTCAGGTTGATAAACTGAAATTGACAAGAGCCCTGGGGCTTTATTTAGTGTCAACCCCAAGAAGAACAAGATGATTATTAAGTATATATGCAACCATTTCGGTTGAAGTAGAAAAGTAGGACGCTAAACCATATTTCATTTCATTTCATTTCTAAAGATTTGTTAAGATTACCTAAATTTGCCCTTTAAAAATCTCGCTACAGGGCTAGCAACTTCATTTGAACAATTCCAAACAAACCCCACACTTGTAACATATGAGTACCTAACAAATTCACCCTTTAAATATGTTTCAACCTAGTACATGGGGGCTAGAAAATTCATTTGAAATGAAATGAAATGAAATGGGAGTTTAACGTCTTACTGTTTTGCTCCGAACTGGGCTAATGAAGACAGGCATACGCCATACAGTGTGCTATGAGGGAAATTTTGCCCGGACAGCGGCACTACGGCCTACTCTTATATCGAATTTCAACTGTCAAGGGATCTTTTACGTGCACGTCAATGTGTACTCGGGACCTCGGTTTTTCGTCTCGTCAAAATGACTAGACAGCTGTCCTTGTCAGGCCCTCCACCTGCATCACTGACAAGGGAGAACCACGGTGGAAAATCTGGGTGAACTTTCTCAGCCAATGCAAAATTCGAAGACGACTAAATGTTTTTTTTACTCCAAACAGCAGACAGAAGTGACAACAAAAGCCCTTCAAGACGAACGGTTGATAAAATTACGATCATATTAAGGTTTTTCTTTCTTTTACTTATCGTATTGTATATGGCAGACGACATCAATATTTATTCCTACCATAAGAACAATGAACAAGGAAGGCCAAGGATCTACGACTAAGTCTAAAACCATTCACAGCAGACAAAAGGAGAATATCAATCCCGATAAATTGAAAATGCGGGCTGAGAAATAATACATAAGCTGTGATAAAATTATATATTTGGTATTTTCATAAAATCTTTTTTTAATTAACGAAAATGGAAATTCCTTTCAGTAATTTATTCTAACAAAAACAGAATTACTTTTACCAGAGAAATGAAATTAAATGGGGTTTAACGTCCTATTGTTATGCTCCGCGACTGAGCGAATGAAGACAGGGTTTAGCGAAAAGAAATGGGGTTCAACATCCACTTGACAAAAACTAGGTCATTTCGGGATTAACATATGGTTCAATTGTTTTTTAGCAGTGGGAGGAAACCGGAGGGGCCAGAGAAAACCTGTGAGGTTGGACAGGCGACTTTACTCCTTGTCACGTACAAGGGGGGAATCAAAACCACAAGGAGTAGAGTGGCCTGTCCAACCTCATGGGTTTTCTCCGGGTCCCCCTGTTTCCTTCCACCTCTCTCTCATTAAAAGACACTACTTCAGTATTATAATATCCTGCCACTTGGAATGAAATTCATATTAATCTCCTTCTCTGTCTCTTTCTCTGTCTCTCTCTCTCTGTCTCTCTCTCTCTCTCTCATTTTTAAATATCCATTCATTATAAAACCCAGATCAATAAAACAAATCACATAAAATGTTCAATATGTTCAAATATCAATCTCATCAAATTCATTACATCGGGAAAACGACCCTGATTCAATCGAAAATTTAATCAACAATATTGCATCCTTTGCTTGTAATTATGGGAAACATTCTCACAGATACCCATATATGGTCATGGTAGTGATATTCAAATATAACTTGATTTAAATGAAAATTTGAAATTGTCGGTTGGTTCTCGGGATGTAATTACCACAACGCAAGGATATTAGGAAGATTAAATGTGAAATGTGAAATTGATAAAATTGGTTTTATATATCAAGTCTTCTTGTGTAGATTGTGTAAAAAAGGCTGATAATAAATCAATTCGCCTTAAATTGCATATTTGAAGATGCATTACGTAAGAGCTAAATCTTCCTACTGTAGGTTTTTTTTTTTTGGCTTCAAATGTTATCTAAATCATTATTTAAAGATACATTATGGGAGATTAGATAAAAAGCTGACAGTTCTCACTATAATAGTTAAAAACTAGATAATGTAAAGGCAATTTTCTGAAAATTTCAGTCAAATTGATCCACTCTGAATCAAGAATTTAACATTTGAATTTTCGGCCTAGACTCTATCATCATTACTAAAGTCGGTACGATAAAAACAGAGTCTCAATTATCCATTTCATGATTAAATCATTACTGAGAGTTGAGCAGCAAATCGGATCCTAATCCAGTAAATATCGCAGGCTAACGATGACATCGAGAGTTGATTATGGTCTAGATAAGGTAGTTAATGTCTAATTAAAATAATTTATATAACATTTCAGGCCTAATAAAGACCTGAAATAGACAGATTTAGCTCTTGTCAAATGTTCTTGTCAGTGGTGCTGGACCGAGAGCCTGATAAAGGACAACGTATAGTTTAAAACCCACTCACTTATTTCGGGACTAACACATGGTTCAATTTTATTTCAACAATGCGCTTGCACGTAGGGTTCTTTAGCAGTGGGAGGAAAGCGGAGGACCCAGAGAAAAAGCACGAGACTGGACAGGCGACCCTAATCCTTGTCACGTACAACCGGGGAATTGAAACCAAGCCAGTTGACTCAATGACAGACCGAATGATGATATTTTCGAGATTCAGAAAGAAAGAGAGAGAGAGAGAAATGGGGTTTAACGTCCACTCAACACAAACTAGGTCATTTCGGGACTAACATATGGTTTAATTTTATTTCAATAATTCGCTTGCGCGTAGGGGTCTTTAGCAGTGGGAGGAAACCGGATTTCGAGATTCAACTTTCACGATATTTAGCAAGAGATTCTATAGCGTTACAATCATGCATAGCGTCTATAATTTGGGTTGATCAAGGTTTTTTGTAGCAAACATTGACCGTGGTGTATCTATAGAACAGGCAGACGTACCTCTAATAGGTGATTAATATCTATGAATTAGTCTATCTTTACTCAGACGATGGTGTTAACGATAAATTGTTCAAACAGACGTAAACTCCTCGCAATCATTGCTAACCTGATCAATAGAATACATTCAATAGCAGACGCCAGACTCATTTTTTTCTCTTGAAAGGGTTTTACATTTGCAACGAGACATGGTGGCAATTTGTTCAGAAGCTAACAAAAGGAGGAGGAGTGATTACTCCCCCCCCCCCACCGCCATTCCCTCGGAACAGGTCTTGTTTTATTCTCTTGAACAGTTTACGTTTGTAACGAGACGTGCGACCATTTGTATTAAGCTAACAAAAGAGTGGTTAGCGCGTGCGTGTTGTATCATAAGGTCTGTCATTGAGTCGATCAACTGGCGTGCTTTCGATTCCCTGTTGTACATGATAAAGACCCCTACACGCAAGTGAATTATTGAAATAAAACTGAACCATGTTAGTCCCGAAACAACCTTGTTTGTATCGAGTGGACGTTAAACCTCATTTCTCTCTCGTTCCCTTTACTATCTCTGATTGTCATTCAAGGGATCTCTTGAGAAATTGTTAATCCCCTGCCATCTACTAATTGTGAAAATTGAATCTGTAAAATGAATATTAGTCCAATAATGTTTCAGTTTCTTTAAGTATTTACAATGTTATGATTACTTGAAAATTTGTCAACATTCGGCATCCACAGAGCTAAATTTGCCTATTGCAGGTCTTTCTTTAGGCCTGAAATGTTATCTAAATCATTAATTAGATATTATTTAACTTATCCAGACCATAATCAACTCGTGATGCCATCGTTAGCCTGCAATATTTAGCCGATTGGAATACATTTTTTAAAATATAATTAAACGTAAAAATGGATAATTGAGACTTTGTTTTTTATCGTACAGACTTTAGTAATAATCATTGAGGCTAGCCTAAAATTCAAAAGCTAATATCTCGGTTCAGAGTGGATCAATTTGACTGAAATTTTCAGCAAATTACCTTTACATTATCTATTTTTGAATAGGTGGTGAGAGTAGAATCATGATAAAACACAACCAATATGTTTCAAATATCATGGTTGGTAGAGATATTTTATTCAGTCGACGCATGCGTTGTAGCAAAAAATCCTCCTTTTCACTCAATTGTCACTATTTATGGGATTGAGAGAATTCAATTCCGGTTGTGGAGCCACAGTGGCTAAGCGGGTAAAATGCTGGTGTGTTCGATCCATGCATTGGCCGAGAAAGTTCATATATATATATATATATACATGTATATATATATAAAAAATAAAAATAACTTAAATTGTTATTACAGACGTTAGTGTCTTCATGAAATATTTACAGACACCGTAATTAACCAAACCCATTTTGATTCCACTCTGGCAGCGGACATGCCAATACAAGACAAATGGCATGCTGATTTCATCTGTTTTAGTCCGCTCTCGCAATGGTGGCATTTACGTCAATACACCAAAGAAAAAAAAGTGATTCTTTAATTAGAATTCATGAATAAATTCAACCGTCTGCACCAGACATATCTGTCAAGGGATCCATATCAAATTACTTCACTGTGAGATAAAAAAAAACTAACCTAATATGACGAACTCAATTTTCTGGTCAAATTCAATTTTCATCGATTGTATTTTCTACGAATTCAACAAGTCGTATGTGTAACACGATGTATTTGGTTTATTCTTTTTTTAAAATGTTATTTCTTCAAATTGTGTTAAACAAGAAAGAGTTTGTCGACTGAAATCTTGTGGATTGAGTATTGATCTTTTTCAATGTTCGTTTTGGGGGTTTTATTTCTTCAAATTGTGTAAATCACGAAAGAGAGGATTGATGATATAAAATTATTAAAGCAGAGTTCCAGCAATCTAATGTTATTAGTCTGTCTGGCCTGACAAGGACAACTGTCTAGCTGTTCGGATGGTACAAAAAACCGAGGTCATGTGAATACATTAGCATGCATGTAAAAGATCCCTTGGCAGTTGGAATTCGATATAAGAGTAGGGCATAGTGCCACTGCCCTGGCAAAATTTCCCTCAAATAGCACACTGTATGTCGTATGCCCGTCTTCATTAGCCTGTCTGTCATTAATTCGGTTGTACGTGACAAGGAGTAGGGTCACCTGTCCAACCACGTGGGTTTTCTCCTGGTCCTCCGGTTTCCTCCCACAGCTAAAGACCCCTACGCACAAGTGAATTATTGAAATAAAATTGAACCATGTGTTAGTCCTGAAATGACCTGGTTTGTGTCGAGTGAATGTTAAACCCCATCTCTCTCTCTCTCTCTCTCTCTCTCTCTCTGTCATTAGTTATGGGTTTGTGTGGTCTTGATCATAAGTCAAATGGTGTGATTTCGATTCCCGCATGTACGTGACAAGTGTAGGATCGCCTGTTCAAAATCATGGGTATTGTCCGTTTCACAGGTACATGAGGACAGGAAGGCCCTTCTTATGGTGCATCTGTGACCTATGACTATGTACTAATAGTACTACTACTAATTAATATGTGATTTTTTCAAAATTTTTGATTTTTTTTTTTTTTTCCCTACTCTTCAATTTTTTTTAATCTTCTGTATTTTTCTTCCTATTTGTTGCTAAATCATATAATATTTACTATCAAACATGATCGTATTAAAAAAAATACCTTCTGATGTATACTAAAAGAGAAAGGTAAGACACTTTTCGGTTGACATAGGTGCACCATAGCGGCATAGGCATAAGAAAGGCGCTCCTGCCCTCGTGTACCTGTGGTCCGTTTCCCCTGATTTCCACCCACTGCAAAAAACCCACAAGGGTATTATTGAAATAAAATTGAATCATACTTGAATCCTGAAATGACGTAGATTGTGTTGAGAGGACGTTACCTCTTGCTCTCTAGTTTATGAGACAGTTCATTGAGTGACTGTAGCACTATTCGATCTTTAAGTTTCACGTTGCCTTCTCTTCCGTGACTAAAACTATAAATACAGTTTAGGTTCTTTTTCTATCTTTTATCGTATAAAAGCTTGTCGCATTAGTCATAAATCTTCCTCGTTCTCAAATAAGTATATGGCACATATGACAGGCGGTGTGAGTTCTGCCGAATGATATTCCCTAACTCTCTTTTATAGTGCCCACACCCCATTTGGTTTACGTCATAAACTGACCACAGTCCTAGATTCCAAATATGGAATATACATACCCCATACCTTGCACTCTAGGAGGGACTTATTACGAAATTTGGTCAACAGACACATTCAATAAAAGATGGCACATGACAAATGTGTTATTTAATTTACTGACCACTGTTCAAAAATTAATCATTATACATCAATAATCAATTGGGTTGTTTATTTTGGAACAGTGATCGAGAAATTAAATGCCTGTAAATTGGACGCTCATTATCAAAATTGAATAGTCAGCTTTAAACTAGACACAAGTACAAATTAGATGATTTTAAACGATTTTTACGAATTTTAAACAATGATTTGATATCTAAAGATGGGTTCCCAGAAAAGTATTTATCGGGTAGTTATTTCCAATAAAAGTATGACAATTTTAGTATATATGGAAAGTAGAGATATCCAATCTTACTAGAAAAATACTGGATTCCCCGAAAAACACTCATGGAGCGTATACAGGGCAAAAATGTAAGGGTTCCCCTAATCAACAGCCCGACGATTAGGAATTTCTGCAGTGCAAGTGTGATGTCAAAGGTCACACGCGAACATTGAGCGCTTGATGTACAAGTTGATAAACTTTATGAAGAGTTAGACGTACAACACTTTCTGAGATAAAAATGACGGAAAAAGACGCGGGTAGTGGATAATCTGAGAATTTAATTATGATTCGATATTTGTAATAAATAGTAAGCGATTAAAGACAACATCGTCTTATGTATGCAAAGAGAGGTAAGTCACGTGACGTAATCATGACCTGGTTTGATCAATTTTTTATAGCAGGGCATTCCTTCGCAATTACAATGTTTGAGAAGGATTTGAAGCAAAATTATGGCAAATTAATTAGTTTGAATATTTTTTTAGTCCATATATACTGTACCATTAAATCACCCAGTTTGTACGAGGGAATGTATCTTTAATGATTATTAAATAAATAAGTGCTCAATACACAAGATTAAATAATACCAGAGTTACAGTGTAACAAAGCAACTATTGCAGATTATAGATCTAAAAAATAACTTACCGGGTGTGCCCTGAAAATCCATGTTAAATATTTTCTTGAGAGCTGCTTGAGCGGCCCGAGCCTTGGCTAGTTTCTTATTTCGGCCTGATCCACAAAATACTTCGTTATCCACAGTCACGGACATAGCAAAAGTCTTTGACGAACTTTCCCCACTTTCAGACACAAATTCGTATTTTAATTCAGGTCGCAGTTCGTTTAATATCATGACTGGATTTTTACCCGTTGGTTTCGATGGAATGGATTTCCGGGCGGGAGGTAGATTTTGGACTCCGTTTTCTGGGTTCTGTTCCATATTCTCATCTGCACCATTACTTCCGTTTTTATGTCCCTCAAAATCGTTAAATAAATTAACCAATGGCTCAGCCTGATCGGAAGTAAAATCAGTTGTGACTATTTGTCGACCCATGGCCATATGAGCTTCGGACGCGTTCGGGAATTGGACGAATGATGTCAGTGCTTTTTCAGCGGCCAGAAGTTTGGCCATTTTCTTCGTTTGACCAGCTCCTTCAAACTTCGTATTATTGACCTCTACGGACATCGTGAAAGTTGGAGCATGAACAGGACCAGTTTGCGATACGAACTGAAATTCAAGACCCGGTTTTATCTCATTCAGCTGCATCAAAGCATTCTTGGGTCGCACAGGACCTTGAAGTTTACGTTTCTTCCCATGAGCACCCACTTTTTCTCCTTTCCGTTTTCCCAACATTGTTCCGTCTGCGTTGTGAGTTAATCCGTCTGATGCTTTTATTCCGACGTCTGTTAATGATTCGTCATCTGAAACGATACAACAATTAAATTTTTAATGACAACAAAACGTTAGCAGGAATTATTGATCAATTGTTACTACCGGTAAGTCTGCCTGACTACCGGTAAGTCTGCCTGTCCAATCCTGAAATAGAACAATACGATACAGATGTAAATTCATGTATTAAAAGTCGTTTTGCAAACAGCCGTTTGCCAACACAGCTACAGGGTGGGTGTGCATAACTCAGAACACTTAAAATTCCAGAGAGAGAGAAAGGGAGAAATGGGGTTTAACGTCCACTCGACACAAACTAGGTCATTTCGGGACTAACATATGGTTTAATTTTATTTCAATAATTCACTTGGGCATAGGGGTCTTTAGCAGTGGGAGGAAACCGGAGGACCCGGAGAAAACCCACGAGGTTGGACAGGCGACCCTACTCCTTGTCACGTACAACCGGGGATTCGAAACCACGGCAGTCGACTCAATGACAGACTTTATGATACAGCGCGCGCACGCTAACCATTCAGCCAACCAACCCCCCCCACATAAAATTCCAGGAGTTTTCCAGGAGTTATTTACCAGATTCCAGGAGTCTCTGTATAGAATTCTACATCATAATGTATCACTTTCACACTTGAAGAACATTTACGGCAACGAACTCGTGAACTTTTGAAGAAACATTCGATGACTACCTTCAGTTTTGTATCTTAAATTATATAGCGAAACAATAAATGTTAATTTTCCAGGAGTTTCAAAGAGTAATCTTGTTTTTCCAGGATTTTCCAGAAATGGAAATCACATTTTCATTTTTCCAGGGGTTTCAAGAAGTGTGCGAACCTTGAGCTACTTTTCTTTGAATTACATCTTGACCACTTTATAACAAAATCCAAGACTATGACGAATTAATTCCTTATTGAAAGTACTGTCGATGGGTGGAAGAATTCCAGGCAAGATCAGATCTCGGTGATACGGTTGGGGACGGAAAGTAAGCTAATAAAGTAAAGATAATATTCCCCAAGCAACAAACTTGACATTACCAGATATATATAGACAATGGAATTATTGAGTATGTGCAAAACATTACGGATTAATAAATAATTCCTACGCTGGGATTATAAAAATGATTTACATGTAGACAAATTTAGAATATCAATAATGTACATGAAATTTAAAGATACATTATGGGAGATTAGATAAAGACCTAGCAGTTCTCACTATAATAGTTAAAAACTAGATAACGTAATGGGAATTTGCTGAAAATTCAAGCCAAATTGATTTGCTGTGAACCGAGAATTAAGGCGATTGAATTTTAGGCCTAGCCTCAATCATCATTACTAAAGTCGGTACGATAAAAAAACATAGTCTCGATTATCCATTTTTTGATTTAATCATCGATGAGCGTTGAGCAGCAGATCTGATTCAAATCCAGTAAAGATCGCAGGCTAGCGCTGACAACGAGAGTTGATTATGGTCCGGATAAGTTAATAAATATCTAATTAATAATTTAGATAACATTTCAGGCCTAAAGAAAAATCTGCAATAGGCAAATTTAGCTCTGCACACATGCACACAAAAGACGCTGGTTTTTCATTCCATCCTAACGACAGACAAGTGAGAACCGGGCTAAAAATATATTAATTGAAGATTCGTAAAGATGTTTTTTAACCTAAGCTGGGTGGGATTTCCAATACAATAAAAGACTGTTTTCAAATCAAATAAATCAGAGAATGAGTCTAGAAATATTACTCTATTGATGTTATAATGTTGATATGAAATTTGATTTATCCCCCGCGATATATCAGTCTTAAATTAAATAACGGTTATTATAGATATCTTTAAAATATTACTTAAACAGGAAATATCTTTCATGTTGTTTATGCACTATTTAGATAAGAAATCATAACATGGCTCCGAGTACATCACCAATACATTTTGCTTTTTGGTTGTATTCTAATCTCCAGTTCCACAGCCCTGGCAAAATTAATCCAGTAGAGTCTAGTTCCACAGCTCTGGTAAAAGTAACCCCGATGTGAGTCTAGTTCCACAGCCCTGGCAAAATTAATCCAGATGTGAGTCTAGTTCCACAGCTCTGGTAAAATTAACCCAGATGTGAGTCTAGTTCCACAGCCCTGGCAAAATAAATCCAATTGTCAGTCTAGTTCCACAGCTCTGGCAAAATTAATCCAGATGTGAGTCTAGGTCCACAGCCCTGGCAAAAATAATCCAGTTGTTATAGTCTGGAGGCTCAGCGCGGGGGGTGTCCATCAAATGGGCACAAAACCAGACCCAACTTTTCTAGAGTAAAATTTTGCGTAGAATACGATGCCGATTTGTAATCAGGGGTTGGATGGCCGAATGGTTAGCACGTGTGCGCTGTATCATAAGGTCTGTCATTGAGTCAACTGACATGGTAGGATCGCCTGTCCAACCATGTGGATTTTCTCTGGGTCCTCTGGTTTCCTCTGACTGCTAAAGACCCCTACGCACAAGCGAATTATTGAAATAAAATTGAACCATGTCCGCAGGTTATTCTTGTCAGTTTTGTTTTGCGTGTAGTGTGTCCTGGCCCCAATACATGACGTATGACAGTTGGCCTGGCCCTACTACACGATGTATGACAGTTGGCCTGGCCCTACTACACGACGTATGACAGTTGGCCTGGCCCTACTACACTACGTATGATACAAGTGGTGGCTACCATTCTCATCATTGGCATACATCAGTAGAGAGACAGAGAGAGACAGGGGTTTAACGTCCACTTGATACAAACTAGGTCCTTTCGGGACCAACAAGTGTTAAAATTTTATTTGTATAATTCGCCTGCGTGTAGGGATCTTTAGCAGTGGGAGGAAACCGAAGGACAGATTTCGATTTTACATAATGTTTAACATAACTCTCCTTCCACTCACCTACACAGTACCCAACTGACCTAAACTAGTATTTTATAACAAAGATTTGGGGGGTTGGATGGCTGAATGGTTAGCGTGCGCGCGCTGTATCATAAAGTCTGTCATTGACAAGGAGTAGGGTCGCCTGTCCAACCTCCTGGGTTTTCTCCGGGTCCTCCGGTTTCCTCCCACTGCTAAAAAACCCTACGCGCAAGCGAATTATTGAAATAAAATTAAACCATATGTTAGTCCCGAAATGACCTAGTTTGTGTCGAGTGGACGTTAAACCCCATTTCTCTCTCTCTCTCTATAACAAAGATTGATTTTATATACTTGGCATATGAAAAGACCAACTCTCTTTATAGTACTGTTAATTTCTCTTCTTTTCTCTATTTGTAATTCATCTAGCTACCACAGTTGTATTTCTTCAATCAAAGTTGTTGAGGACGTTACAACAATAGATGACATGACATCACATTCCCCTTGTAGCTACAAACCTACTTCGTCCTCATCGTCATCGCATCACAAACATTCAATAAAATGACTAGAAGCTAGTTTTAGATCGGAGCGAGTCTCACCAACAATCTACGCTATATTTATGATTAATTAACTCCCAGACCTTGTGTCCAATCATTTCATCATTTTAAATCTGAAAGCTGTCCTCTTCCATCTTAAGATGTTGCAAACATTGTCACAGACTAATGATCCAATTAACTTTCTGCCAAGTCCAGATGATTCAAATTTTTATCTCGACTCTGATAAAAGAGTGGTGCCCTTGCTAGGACAGACAACACAGTAATTTACTCTTATAATTTTATAATATTTTCATTCAAGATAATATATAAGCTTGTCTCTATAGGAAATGTAGACTCAGAGTGGCACAGTGATTAAAGCGCTGCCTCACTAAACGAAATGAAATGAAATGGGGTTTAACGTCCAACTGTTCCACTCCGATTGGGCTAATTAAGACCTTACAGTGTGCCATGAGGGAAATTCTGCCTGGATAGCGGCGCCTACTTGTATATTGCATTCCAACTGCCAATGGACCTCATTTTTTTTTCACATCCTTTGTCAGGCCCCCTACCCCCATCCCACTGACAAGGGGAAAAACACGCCGGAAAATCCTGATGAACGTTCTCGGTCAACACGGGGATCAAACCCATGACCTCCAGGCTAGGGAGCCAGCGTCTTACTCACTTAGTCACCATGGCTACCCCTCACTAAACAAGACATCCTAGGTTTGATTCTGGTGTTGTGCTAGAAAGTCTGAGATTTTTCAGAGTGACTTCAGGACAGGTGTACTTTCAGTATATATTTTAGTCAAATGAGATAGAGCAACAAATATTAAAGTGGCCTCCGATGTGTGGAGTGCACAAAGATCCAATCCTAAGCATAAATATTTAAAATAAAGAATATCACCATAAAAACTGATCAAACAGTGAGAGGAAGTAGTCTTGGATTTCCAGAGTACGAATAATCATAAATATTTTAAACAAAGAATTTCAACTGATATATATTTCAAAAGTGAACAAAAGTGGTCTTGGATTTTCAGAATACAAACGTCCAGCTCTTTACAGAAATATTTCAAACACAAAATGAATCAAATCAACCAACAATTAAACAGAATTCTTTTGGATGTTCAGGGCTCAAATAATCGTGCCCATTCCATAAAATAATCATAAATATTTATAGTAAAAGAATTACGAACATATCAACACCGAAAAAAAAGTTGATCTCGGAAGTTCAGGGCATAAACATCCAAACTCAATGCATAAAATAACCATAACAATAATCTAGTAAAAGTCCAACAGATTTACTCAAACTTGGTATTCATAACCAATAACAATCAGTCAGATATTGATAATGGCTTATTGACAGGCGACTGTCGTCTGCTAGTGCCCATCTGCTGTAGAACCAATAAACCGCGACCATAAAACTCAGTCACAAGTATAATATTTACAAAGTAATGTGACAGATCTAATAATCAGTTTCATTCAGCCGCGAGAATACCGATAGGAGTCGTACCACTTGCTCCAGTAATTCTGTTAGTCACAAACGTGTCAATCTCTCGAGACGGACATTCTATAACCAAATGTAATTATTTCTCGTATTCACCAGAAGTGCTTCCCCCTGGTGAGATATTAAATCTAATTAGATAATATCAAGTTATTATCGGACCACTATCTCAAACATTTGTTAGGTTTGACAAATATCATCGGATTGGTGTAGTTCAGTTATTAAGCAAACTAGGGCAGAGGAATTTAACTTCCACGGCGTTATTTGAAGAATTGAAGAATCACTTGCAAACTATCAGGATAAGGGCAAAGATGATTGCGAGGTTGGTTAACACGTGTATGCTGTATCATTGGGTCTGTCATTGAGTCAACTAGCGTGGTTTTGATTTCCCAATTGTACGTAACAATTAGTGGAGTCACCTGTCCAACCTCGTGGGGTTTCTCCAAGTCCACCGGTTTCCTCCCACAGCTAGAACCCCTAAGTGAATTAATTATATAAAATTAAACCATATGTTAGTTCCGAAGTGACCTTGTTTGTGTCAAGTGGATGTTAAACTTCATTTCTCTCTCTCTCACTTCTCTTAGAAAAAAATATTGTCCATAAAAAAAAAAATACTGTTCCTAAAAAAAATGTTTGAGAATTGAGATGTTCTGTCCAAAATGTGGAGTAAGAAAACAAAACTTCAAAACAAACCAATTCTGTCTGTCTGAAAATTCAGATCTTCTGTCTGGACAGAATCTAGAGTAATGCTATGTCTATTCCTCAATCACTTCCAATTTTTTAAATAAAATATTGTTTAAAAAAGTGGGGTTGGATGGCCGAATGGTTAGCATGTGCACGCTGTATCATAAGGCCTGTCATTAAGTCAACTGGCGTGGTTTCGAATCCCCAGTTGTACGTGACAAGGAGTAGGGTCGCCTGTCCAACCTCGTGGGTTTTCTCCGGGTCCTCCCACTGCTAAAGACCCCTAGGCGCAAGCGAATTAAACCATATGTTAGTCCCGAAATGACCTAGTTTGTGTCAAGTGGACGTTAAACTCCATTTCTCTCTCTCTCTTGTTTAAAAAAAAAAAAAAAAAAATAATTACAAACCAAACAAGTTTTGTCTGATTGTCTGAACATTACGATGTTCTGTTATTGCCACACCAGACATGTGATCATTCCATCCTCCATTTTGTTTAATAATAGGATTGTGTTTCTGTTGTTTCTTGAAAGGGTGGATATCGTAATATATATCAAATTCAAAAACACACACTCGATCTGACATTTTCATCTCTCAACTAATAATCGTCTATTATTTCTGAAGACCGGCTCTCAGTTCTACCACAGAAATGGGGAAACCATGGAGAGAGAGATATAGAGAGATAGGGAGATAAAGAGAGAGAGAGAGAGAGATAGAGAGAGAGAGAGAGAGAGGATCTGACATTTTCAGCTCAGGACTAATAATCGTCTATTATTTCTGGAGACCGACACATAAACTTGATTAATTCAGACATCACAGAAGCCAGATCTATGAATAACTATAATAAAAACTTGTTTCATCTCAACAAAATACTTAATCAAGATGTCTATATAAATATGGAGAATGTTGGGGACCCTTCGAGACATACCATTTATATCCAATTATTTGTATCGGAACATTTCTACTTGCATATCAGTCGTCTAAATGATGTGATTGGCTTTCATCTTTTTTTGGGATAGTGTATGGCATGGGCTATTTCCGAATAGATAGATGCCATTTCTCTTGAGAGGGCTTATTAAATTGAACAATAGTGGAATTATAATCCATTATATAAATGATCAAATTTTGTTTTGCTGAGGTAAAAATAGTTTTCACTCGGATTTGGGCATACTTTTTTCATAGGGCGTTGGACAAGAATATTTTTTCGGTCTATACGATGATGGTGATCTTTTTGGAAACAAAATCGACTAAATTTGCTATTCATATTCTGGAGAATTTTGACTCTGGTATAATGGTATACATTTGTGTTTCAATTTACGGAGTATTTTGTATTCCGGTATAGTGGCAGATTATACTCCGGACGTAAAATCTATCAGAGTCGTTTTGGAAAAGGGTAAACTTCTCCCCAGGTAATTTTTGACTCTAGGTTCAGTTTCTCGTTTGAGGTGACTGGAGTTATGAAATCCTTAGCTGGTAACGTTACTCCGCAGTGAGGGTAAATAAAATTAGAAATCTATGATTGGCGAGTAGCCGTCCCAGATGTCTATAGATACTCTGTTTAATATTTCCTAATGGATCATGAATATTTAGTTATAATCTAATTTTCTCTCCATTTATGGCAAAAAGCAATATGATTTAATTAACCCACTCAAAGGAAAACCTTGAACGTAAATAAAACAGAACAGGCAGTTCCATCTATATCATTAAATGTCTGGGCGGCCATTGCTTCACCTAAAGCCTCTACAGTACGATAAATGGACAATAATTCTTTCCTTTTCTATACATCTCGTCTTTATTCTCATTGGTGGAAGGGGGTGGGTCGAATGATTAATACGTGCACATTGTATCATAAGGTCTGTCATTGAGTCAATTAGCGTGGTTTCGATTCCCCGATTGTACGTGACAAGGAGTAGGGTCATCTGTTCAACCTCGTGAGTTTTTTCAAGGTCCTCCGGTTTCCTCCCACAGATAATTAAAGACCCCTAAATAAAACTGAACCATATGTTAGTCCTGAAATGACCTAATTTCTGTCGAGTCGAAGTTAAATTTCATCTGACAGACCTTATGATTTAAAATGCACGTTAAACCATTCAACCGTCTTCATTAGCCCAGTATAGGAGCAGAACAGTATGATGTTAAACCACACTTCATTTCATTTCATTTTAAACCATTCAACCACCCAAAGATTTTTGAACAAATAACAAAAAACATCGGTTAGATCCATCCGTTAGAATTATCCCCTCTTAAAGCGATAATTGCATATTTACTAAGAAAGTCCAAACATAATTATTTGTATATCTATTACTTCATACATTGTCAAATCACTACTATACATTCATAGGAATTAGTCTAGCACTTGAAAAACATTCACTTAAAAATTTGAAATCATTTCTACTCCTCGACAGTATTTAGAAATTGTACCAATTCTTTTCCCTGGAATACTATGTCTCTAGACGCCATTTAAGAGATTAAAGTTGCAATTTCATATTTTTAAGTTATATTCTTAAAATTTATTAAAATAAAGCCTTAAAATAGATGGTATCCATAAACCGTCCTACCTTGTTAAAGAATAATCCTATTAATCCTATGAGTCACTATTGCCAGTTGAGAAATTGGCAAAAATATCATTTTCAACTTCAAATTCCAACGTTTGAAGGTAGCTAATGCACGGAGGCAATAGGAATACAAGGGAGGTAATTGTGTTATTATTTCCTGTGTCAATGATTTTTAAGGGTGGAATATAAATGCCCATGGTCGTATAATAGTGAGTCGATAACCTATTGAGCAAAAGACATAGAAATAATTATGTTTTGACTTTCTTAGAAAATATGAAATTATCACTTTAAGGAATCCCCTACGACAACAAGTTTTAAAAGTTATGCTGAAAACTGATATATGTACGACTATTCACAAACATTAACTGTGTTCAAATCAAAACTCAAAACTTTTTTATCACTCCAGGCTTAGCAATTATGTTCCACGAGTTCGGGCATAAAATATAGATGGAGACAGCGTAATCATAAATGTATCGAAAATCAATGTATAAAAAAGATGTGTTACCTTTTTCCAATTCATCGGAAATTCAACTTAATCCATTTTAGCATGCACATGCAAACTGGTTCCATGTGCTTTGAGCATAAAATATAGATTGAGACAGCGTAATCATAAATCTATCTAAAATCAATGTATACAAAAGATGAGTTACCTCTTTCCAATTCATCAAAAATTCAACTTAATCCATTTTAGGCAAGCAGTGAAAACTTGTTGCCTCTCATGAAGTCAATCCTCTAAATAACAGTCATACAATTCTTCACACAGTCAATCAAGCTCTGGTTATCCAGTAATTGTATTGAAGTGAACAGAGTGTTAAAAGGTTAAGTTACCATTAACCAGTCCTAATAATGATCATAGTTTATTAACATTAATAAATATTTGAGGCGGACAAACATGACTTGGCACCGACTCGGAATAAAAGACAATTTACCAATGAACCCTCTAATCAGACGCGCGGCCACTAATAGCATCGTTCTTCATTGAATCCAGACATCCCTTTGGGAGGTATTAACATTTCTGATTATACACTAGATTCCCCTAGGACGAAAACTTTCCTACAAATATTCCGAGAGACGTATTTTTGCGTTACATGTGAATATATTTTCTTCTATTGTATTATTCCTCTGGGTTTTACGCTGCATGGCTAACGTGTAAATTATCTCCAGATAATAGAATATAGAATTTCAAAATTATTCAGTTCTAACACAACACTGTATTCAGAAAACGTCTCAGACTCTGTTTCACTCAAACAATCAGTATAGATATTTTACTGTTTTTGAAATTAAATGAAATGAGGGAGAGAGAGAGAGAGAGAGAGAGAGAGAGAGAGAGTTTAAAATATCCTCGGTCATTTCAGGACTAACATATGGTTCAATTTTATTTCAAAATTTTGCTTGCGCGTAGGGGTTTTAGCAATGGGAGGAAACCGGAGGACCCAGAGAAAACCCACGAGGTTGGACAGGCGACCCAACTCCTTGTCAATGACAGACCTTATGATACAATACACATGGGCTAACCAATCGGCCATTCAATCCCCCCGGAAATGAAATGAAAGTGGGTTTAACATTTTACTGTTCTGTTGCGACTAAGCTACATGTAATGAAGACGGGTATCTATAAGGAAATTTCGCTTGGACAGTGGCGCTACAACCTACACTTATATCGAATTCTAGCTGTCAAGGGATCTTTAACGTGCACACCAATGTGTAACACAGGACCTCATGTTTTCATCCCATCCGAACGACTATACATTGTCCCTAGCCAGTACAAATTACCACACAACATATATACAAACCTAGACATAAGGTACCTGTTACAGACCCTGTCAGGCACAACCTATCACACAACAAGGGTGGAGATAAGGTACCTGTTACGGACCCTGTCAGACACAACCTATCACACGACAAGGGTGGAGATAAGGTACCTGTTACAGACTTCGTCAGACACAACCTATCACACGACAAGGGTGGAGATAAGGTACCTGTTACGGACCCTGTCAGACACAAGTTGTCACGCAATAAGGGTGGATATAAGGTACCTGTTACAGACCCTGTCAGACACAACCTATCACACAACAAGGGTGGATATAAGGTACCTGTTACAGACCCTGTCAGACACAAGTTGTCACGCAACAAGTTATCACACAACACATACATGTCCCAGACCAATTATCACACAGCACGTGTCACAGGCCAATTATCGCACCTTTTTATTCATACATTGTTTGCGACAAAGTTCGTCCAGACTTGTTCACATCACTGCTGACCAGTGAATAAAACACATTGGTCATTTTGAAGCTAAATAGATATACTTCCTTCTATTATGTTCAGGTGTAAAATCACCTGTAAATACACACTAATTAATTAAAACAGGTGTGATATATACCTGTAATTTAAGGCAGGTGTTTATAAGTCAAGGTATGAAAGTAACTTGATTCGATCTCAGGGGTACACCACAGATTTACTCTGTGGCCCAGTGAGTAGGACATTGGCTCACTAGCCCAGAAGGTCTTGAAATTTCCTCAGGTATCAAATGAAATGAAATGAAAGAGAGAGAGAGAAATGGGGTTTAACGTCCACTCGACACAAACTAGGTCATTTCGGGACTAACACATGGTTCAATTTTATTTCAATAATTCGCTTGCGCGTAGGGGTCTTTTTAGCAGTGGGAGGAAACTGGAGGACCCGAAGAAAACCCACGAGGTCGGACAGGCGACCCAACTCGTCATGTACAACTGGGGAATCGAAATGAAATGAAATGGGGTTTAATGTCCTACTGTTTTCCTCAGGTATCAGGGTTTACAAAGTGGTTTCCCTTGTTAGTGGTGCAGGACAGAGGACCTGACAAAGACAGCTGTACACCGAAGTCCAGTGTACACATTGGTGTGCACATAAAAAAAACCCTTGACACTTTGAATTTGATATTAAGAGTATGCCATAGTGCTGCTGTCATGGCAAAATTTCCCTTATAGCACACTGCATGGAGTATGCCCATCATTCTCTTTCCTAACCGTTCATTTGTGAAGGTAAGAAAATAACCTGAGCAGATCTCAAGTGTTGTGTAGTGCTGTGTTCTCATGGACTTGCTATTAAAACAAAATAAATGATATTAAAATCAGTTTTTGACCAGGAATACATGTAATTGTGCTATCGATTTGTGGACAAATTAAAAACGTTGTTCGGTTATTGTTTTAACAAACTATCACATCCTCTTCCAATTTCAACTGTCAAGTCTTGCATTAAAATCTTATCTGTAGATTATCATTTGAGAGAGAGAGAGAGAGAGAGAGAGAGAGAGAGAGAGAGAGAGATGTATAAATGCAAAAGTTTCGTTTTTTTGCACTTTTGATGGTCTCTACTACATGAAGATCTGACCGGTTGTAGCGATAGGTCACGTCAGAGGTCATACCAGTGGCTTTTGACCCTTTGACATCAGACATTTGATTAACCAATCAGAATTGATGTTTCTAGTGGATTACCCACAGTTCTGTGCAAAACACGCCTAAAGCTCGCCGTAACAGACTGTTTCATTGGCTATTCCCTCACATCATTCAGAACACGTCAATGATAACAACTCTTCCAGATCCTAGTGTAGTAAAGAAAAATAAAACGAAATTATGAACTATAAAAAAAAGAAACGTAATAGGATATATGTTTTAATCAGATTGATGACATGTATATATATACAGGTATGCAGAAAATGAAAATGCTCAAGAATTTAATGTTCAAAAAATGTGCGAGAAATTACATACATCTTAACATTCAGTAAATCAGAATCTAACCTTCACCACCTTAGGGCGTGTACTTGTAACTTTAAACAAAACATTAACAAATTTCTTTTAGGTCTGAACTACAGAAATAAATCAAGGACTATGTAAGACCCGGAAAAAAGCCACGAGGTCGGACAGACGACGACCCTTCTCCTTGTCACGTACAACAGGGAAATTTAAACCAATGACAGACTTTATGATACAGCGCCCACGCACTAACCATTCGGCCATCCAACCCCCCTTAATATGAATAATAAAATGTTAATTTTGATTGAGTACGATTCTGAACTCTCTATTTAACCTTTATTATCGCGGAAAAAAAACAGGATTCAAAAGAGAAGTGATTAGTTCAATAAATCATATTATTATCCATTACACAGTAACCGATACGTGTAAGCGACGAGTCTATATACGGATAATATAATTATCTATAAATGGTAATTACTACAGCTGTAGCAGACGCGAGCAAGATGGAAAGATAATTACCCATAATCAATTTAATTTGCAGATTTTAATCCCCCGGGACTGAAGAAAATTATAAGTTTAAGAGACACATGCCAATTTCAAGCAATCACGTACAAGAATAACTGATTGGCTATTTGATAGATCAGGGGATCGATTGGTCTAATATGTGTGCAAATCAAATGGGGTTTAACGTCCTACTGTTCTGCTTCAACAAGGCTAATGAAGACGAGCATACGCCATGCAGTGTGCTAGGAGAGAAATTTTGCCCAGGCAGCGGGACTATGGCCTACTCTTATATTGAATCCCAACTGCCAAGGGATCTTTTACGTGCATTCCAATGTTTACACAGGACCTTGGTTTTTTGTCCCATCCTAATGACTAGACAGCTCTTCTTGTCAGGCCATCCGTCCTGCACCGCTGACAAAGGGAAATTACATCAGAAAATCCTGATGAACTTTTTGGGCCAATGCAGGGATCAAACACCACTTGCGTCAAGTGGTGTAAGTTGTTAAAGCAACTTAAATTAAATACCCATTTCAAATTAAATTCCTTACACACAAAATTTTACGCTGGCCTCCACTCTATGTGTGACACAATAGAGACTTTCTGTTTCAGGCTGGTAAAAAGGGACTATATTTTTATTAACATGTGACGCAATCATGCGACTTTGTTTCTGGCTGGTAAAAAGGGACTATAATTTCATTAACAATAACATGTAGCCCAATCAAGCGAGTTAACTAACAGTACAACTCTGGTATAGTTGTGCTGTTTTGGCAGAAGTTTCTGTATCCAATGTTTTCCAACGTGGTTTCCCCTTGTCAGTGATGCAGGACGGAGGGCCTGACAAGGACAGCTGTCTAGTACTTCGGATGAGACGGAAAACCGAGGTCCCGTGTAAACATTGGAATGCACATAAAAGATCCCTTGGCAGTTGGAATTCGATATAAGAGTAGGCGATAGTGCCGCTGCCCGGGCAAAATTTCCCTCATAGCACACTGTATGGCGTATGCCCGTCTTCATTAGCCCAGTATAGGAGCAGAACAGTAGGGCGTTAAACCCCATTTCATTTCATTTTGTATCCAATGTTTAGTTTCACACCATTGTTGGCAAATTGTTAAAATTCATTATGGACAATGTTAATTTTCGTCTCTTTGACCAGCTATAACTTTTTCCCAAATTTTTGTGGGGCTGAATGCTTTCTACCACAGATGGAGCAACATGTGGCAACCTCTTGCTCAAAAGCATGTATGAGGTTCACCATGGACATCTTAAGATACACAAACTGGAAGTAGCATACCAGTAAATATGCAACTTTCCACCCTACAAGTCAACCTAACTCACGTATCCTTCCACCTCAAAATCATGAATATTCACCAAAATACTCAAAACCATTTTCTTCGATTCTACACCAAAAAGTCAACAAAAATTGCCATGCCAAAGGTGGAAAAAGGGAAAGGGAGAGAATGATTAAAAATAGTTTTGGCACATAGGATTAAATGCTAAGCTGTGTCTCTCTAATGTATAACACTAAATAGACTAAACGATCAAGACTATAGCTAGTAATTCATAGATATGTTATCAATGAATTGTGACTTGTAAAACTTGTCTTTATAAACTGGGGACCTTTCATTAGCATTTATTCAATTCTGGATGAGTAATCCTTTTTTTATTACCTTCAATGAAAGCTAATAATTAAATACGTTTATCAGAGACACCCTCTCGGAGAATAGAATATTACTTTCTTTTATCCACTTGTCAAATAGTAATTCATCAGCGTCCATAAATATTCCAGTTGCTAAGCAACATATCTAATAATGACTTCTGAATGTTGAGAATTGCTGGATTTAGGAGGCAAATCAAAGAAAGTTATTCATTCCACCCTGCTCGCTAGTGTCACGACCACTTCTTGACCCCAATAGACAAATATTTATTCTTTGACCGAAGTGTAATTTTTATTCTCTGACCGAACTGTACTTACTAAGTCTTAATAAATCATCCCCTGCTTTTCTCGGGTATCTGAAGAATATCTAAATGGATCTGTTTTATATAAAACTTGCAATAAGCAACAATTTATCCAAATTGGTATCATCCATAATATTTGACATTTAAAACATGAATTAGGATTCAATATTCTGTATAGAAATGAAATGTCCTACTCTTCTGCACTGACTGGGCTAATGAGAGAGAGAGAGAAATGGGGTTTAACATCCACTTGACACAAACTAGGTCATTTCGGGACTAACATATGGTTTATTTTTTTTATTTCAATAATTTGCTTGCGCGTAGGGGTCTTTATCCGTGGGAGGAAACCGGACGAGCCGGAGAAAACCCACGAGGTTTGACAGGCAACCCTACTCCTTGTCACGTACAACCAGGGATTCGAAACCACGCCAGTTGACTCAATAACAGGCTTTATGATACAGCGTTCACGTGCTAACCATTCGGCCATCCAACCCCCCTTGTATAACCAAACACTTAAAATCAGAACAACAAAAAAAGATCTTTACATATTGAAAATGGTCCATTGACTGTAGACGATGAATTAAAGTAATATCTTGCTATTTAGATGTTTTATTTTAAGACTGCTAATCAAATTTGGTAAAATTAGACTTTTTGATTAGCACTGTTGCTAATCAATTGTAAAAAATTACTGACAGCCCAGGATGTGACCTAGGTTTTTAGTTCCTTGTCAGGCCCACTCTCCAATCACTTACGAGGGGGAAACATGCCGGAAATATTTAAAAACACAAATTAGTATTCCATATTCAGACTAGATGCGATTTATAGGATATAGTCAACAAAAGATCTTTGATTTTCACTAGAGATGAGTCAATCAATGGTTAGAACATTTCTATTTTTGTTCTCAATTTTACCATTTCCCCAGCACCCAAAACAACAAATGAAATGAAATGAAACGTCCTACTGTTCTGCTCCGGACTGTGCTAATGAAGACAGGCATATGAAGGAAATTTTGCCCGGACAGCGACACTACGGCCTACCCTTACATCGAATTCCAACTGTCAAGGGATCTTTTACGGGCACGCCAATGTGTACACAGAACCTCGTTTTTTTTTTTTTGTCCCACCCAAACAACTAGAGAGCTGTCCTTGTCAGGCCCTCCGTCCTGCACCGCTGACAAGGGACAACCACATCGGAAAATCTAGATGAAATTCCTCGGCCAATGCAGGTATCAAACACTCGACCTCCAGGCTAGCGAGCCAGCATCTTACCTACTTAGCCACCGTCATCCCCGCAAAACAGCAAACAAAAGAACGGATGTTGTAATATGTCATTTATTAATGACTATGAAGATAATAATAATAATCAATTATAAATGGGTGGGTGGGTGGGTGTATATATATATATATATATATATTTTTATATCCATGTATATGTGTATGTAGGTATTTGTATAAATATGTACCGGTATACAACATTTAAA